>NC_090445.1:1078030777-1079260277 GCF_031143425.1 Pleurodeles waltl | reverse complement strand
GTCAGGGGTTTGGTCACTCCCCTTTCCTTTGTCCAGTTTCGCGCCAGAGCAGGGCTAAGGGGTCCCCTGAACCGGTGTAGACTGGCTTATGCAGAATTGGGCACATCTGTGCCCAAGAAAGCATTTCCAGAGGCTGGGGGAGGCTACTCCTCCCCTGCCTTCACACCATTTTCCAAAGGGAGAGGGTGTAACACCCTCTCTCAGAGGAAGTCCTTTGTTCTGCCATCCTGGGACAAGCCTGGCTTGACCCCAGGAGGGCAGAAACCTGTCTGAGGGGTTGGCAGCAGCTGCAGTGAAACCCCAAGAAAGGCAGTTTGGCAGTACCAGGGTCTGTGATACAGACCACTGGGATCATGGGATTGTGCCAACTATGCCAGGATGGCATAGAGGGGGCAATTCCATGATCATAGACATGTTACATGGCCATATTCGGAGTTACCATTGTGAAGCTACATATAGGTAGTGACCTATATGTAGTGCACGCGTGTAATGGTGTCCCCGCACTCACAAAGTCCGGGGAATTGGCCCTGAACAATGTGGGGGCACCTTGGCTAGTGCCAGGGTGCCCTCACACTAAATAACTTTGCACCTAACCTTTACCAGGTAAAGGTTAGACATATAGGTGACTTATAAGTTACTTAAGTGCAGTGTAAAATGGCTGTGAAATAACATGGACGTTATTTCACTCAGGCTGCAGTGGCAGGCCTGTGTAAGAATTGTCAGAGCTCCCTATGGGTGGCAAAAGAAATGCTCTAGCCCATAGGGATCTCCTGGAACCCCAATACCCTGGGTACCTCAGTACCATATACTAGGGAATTATAAGGGTGTTCCAGTAAGCCAATGTAAATTGGTAAAATTGGTCACTAGCCTGTTAGTGACAATTTGAAAGAAATGAGAGAGCATAACCACTGAGGTTCTGATTAGCAGAGCCTCAGTGAGACAGTTAGTCACTACACAGGTAACACATTCAGGCACACTGATGAGCACTGGGGCCCTGGTGAACAGGGTCCCAGTGACACATACAACTAAAACAACATATATACAGTGAAAATTGGGGGTAACATGCCAGGCAAGATGGTACTTTCCTACACTGTACTTGAGAAATATTGGACTGACTGTGGCGTTTTCCCCACTCGGATGCTCCAGGCTTACCTCTGTTTATTTATAAACTGAGGCATAATTAAACCTGACCTGAGTATGAGTATCTTTTGATACCAGGCCAACATACATATTATAGTGGCTCTTGTGCTATATAATACCCAGCCGGTTACCCACATTTTGTCAGCATGGAACCACCATCTTCACACCAGGGTTCACGGTATTGATTGATGTTATTTAAAAAAAAAAAAAAACAGTTAATGTGAGGTTATAGTTATGTCTGGAATGAGAAACAAAACAATGCTAAAAAAAACCTACTGAAATACACCAGTTACAGTTTAGTGAATTAACTATAACTTGTGCCTTCATCTAGTACTGCTTATAACCTCACTTATTTTATGTGACATCACTCATAACACTAACCATGCTTTTTCAGTGAATTTATTTAGATATATATATATGTTCGATGGCATGTGTAGCTGCAGATACACATGCTGTGCATTATCCTGCCATCTAGTGTTGGGCTCGGAGTGTTACAAGTTGTTTTTCTTTGAAGAAGTCTTTTCGAGTCACGAGACCGAGGGACTCCTCCCTTTCGGCTCCATTGCGCATGGGCGTCGGCTCCATCTTAGATTGTTTTCTTTCCGCCATTGGGTTCGGACGTGTTCCTCTACGCTCCGTGTTTCGGTTCGGAAAAGATAGTTATCCATCGGAAAATTTGACGGTATTGTTTGCGCTCGGTACCGGGTTAGTGCTAGCACATTGACACCCAAGAAAGAAAAGTTCCGGCAGCCCTTTGGGGTTTCCACGCCTCGGCGGGGCCTGATCGGCCCGACCGCATCCATCTTCAACGCTCATGGACCGGACCCCCTTCCGCTTCTGACCCAACTGCCACGCAAAGTATCCTTATACAGACCAACACTTGATCTGTAATCTGTGTTTGTCCCCTGAACACAAAGAGGATACTTGCGAGGCCTGTCGGGCATTTTGATCCAAGAAGACACTGCAGGATCATAGAGCTCGAAGACTCCAGGTGGCGTCGACACCGGCCGGACACACCGACGTCGAAGAAGAGGTGACATTCTCCATTCGAGATTCGGACTCGGACGAGTCTGAGATTGAGCAGCCGAAGACGCAGCAAACCGTGATTAAACCTGCCTCTGCAAAAACTCCCTTGAAGATCAAGAAGGCCCAGGGGACGCCACCGCCAACACGCCATGGCTTTACCCGAAAACACAGTGACCAAACATCGGCACCGAAAAAGGCCTCCCAGCAGCTGAAGACATCTGACTCCGGTCGAGATACCGGCTCCGAACAGACTCGGAGTCAGACTCGGCACCGAGATACCGGCTCCGAACAGACTCGCACCGAGAGTTCGGCACACCGAAATTTAAAAAAGGTTTCCTCAGAGCCGAAAAAGACTGTTGAAAATATTTCGGTACCGAAACATTCTTCCTCGGAGCCGAAACAAAGCTCCTATACAGAGGAACAACGCCTTTCCACACACTTACAGGGCCACAGATTTGAACAAGAGCTGGGCATGGGAGAGCCTGACCATACCCAAAGAAGGCTACATATCCAAAAGGACACACGGAAATTTAGAACTCTTCCTCCAATCAAAATGAAGCAGAAGATCGCATTCCAAGAGGTGGAAATGCAGCCAAAGGCAAAAGTGGCAAAAGAGAAAACTCCACCACAATTTTCGCCACAACAATCACCAATACATTCGCCACATCTGTCCCCGGTAGCAACACCCCCAATGATGCAGTCACCAACGCACACAGGGATAAGCCAAGATGACCCGGATGCATGGGATTTGTATGATGCACCGGTCTCCGACAATAGTCCCGAATGCTACCCGGCAAGACCTTCACCACCTGAAGACAGTACTGCTTACATGCAAGTGGTTTCCAGGGCAGCTACATTTCATAATGTAGCATTGCATGCAGAGCCCATAGAAGATGACTTCTTGTTCAACACCCTGTCATCTACGCACAGCCAATACCAAAGCTTGCCAATTCTGCCAGGCATGTTAAAACACGCTAAACAGGTGTTTCAAGACCCAGTCAAAGGCAGAGCCATCACGCCTAGGGTGGAGAAGAAATATAAACCTCCCACTACTGACCCTGTGTACATCACACAACAGTTAACTCCAGATTCAGTGGTAGTAGGAGCAGTCCGAAAAAGGGCGAACTCACAACTTCTGGAGACGCACCACCGCCCGACAAAGAAAGTCGGAAATTCGATGCAGCAGGCAAAAGGGTGGCAGCACAAGCAGCCAGTCAATGGCGAATTGCCAATTCTCAGGCTCTTCTAGCAAGATACGACAGGGAACATTGGGATGAAATGCAACATCTCATTCAACACCTTCCCAAAGAGTTCCAGAAACGTGCCCAACAGGTTGTCGAGGAGGGCCAAAGTATCTCCAACAACCAAATAAGGTCGGCCATGGACTCAGCAGACACGGCGGCCAGAACAGTAAACACGGCGGTAACCAGTCGGAGACACTCATGGCTACGAACCTCCGGATTTAAGCCCGAAATTCAGCAAGCAGTGCTAAATATGTCATTCAATGAACAACAACTATTTGGGCCGGAGGTGGATACAGCGATAGACAAACTGAAGAAAGACACTGACACGGCCAAAGCCATGGGTGCGCTCTGCTCCCCACAGAGCAGAGGAACTTTTAGGAAGCCGCACTTCCGCAGAGGGGGGTTTCAGGCCCAGACCACAGAGCCTTCCACCTCACAAGTCAGACCCACATATCAGGGCCAATATCAGAGAGGAGGTTTTCGAGGACAATATAGGGGTGGACAGTTCCCTAAAACAAGAGGGAAATTCCAGAGCCCAAAAACCCCACAAACTTAACAGTGACTTCAACGTCACAAACCCCCACCACACAACGCCAGTGGGGGGGGAGACTCACAGATTATTACCACAACTGGGAACACATAACTACGGATGCGTGGGTCCTAGCCATTATCCAACATGGTTATTGCATAGAATTCCTACATTTGCCACCAGATGTGCCTCCAAGAGCACACAACATGTCCAAACAACACTTAGATCTGTTACAACTAGAAGTCCAAGCATTGTTACAAAAAGAAGCAATAGAACTAGTACCCAACCATCAAAAAGGAACAGGTGTTTACTCCCTGTATTTCCTAATTCCAAAAAAGGACAAAACACTGAGACCCATATTAGACCTCAGTACACTAAGGGCCTGATTCTAACTTTGGAGGACGGTGTTAAACCGTCCCAAAAGTGGCGGATATACCACCTACCGTATTACGAGTCCATTATATCCTATGGAACTCGTAATACGGTAGGTGGTATATCCGCCACTTTTGGGACGGTTTAACACCGTCCTCCAAAGTTAGAATCAGGCCCTAAATCTTTACATCAAATCAGATCACTTTCACATGGTGACACTTCAAGACGTGATCCCCTTGCTCAAACAACAGGACTACATGTCAACATTAGAGCTCAAGGATGCTTATTTCCACATACCCATACATCCTTCCCACAGGAAATACTTGAGGTTTGTAATCCAAGGCGTGCATTACCAATTCAAAGTGTTACCGTTCGGCATAACAACAGCCCCAAGAGTATTCACAAAATGCCTTGCAGTAGTAGCTGCTCACATCAGGAGGCAGCACATGCACGTATTCCCTTACTTAGAGGATTGGTTAATAAAAACCTGCACTCAGCAACAGTGTCTTCTACACACAAAATACGTCATAGAAACCCTTCACAAACTAGGGTTCTCTATAAACTACCAAAAATCACATCTACAACCGTGTCAAATACAACAGTACTTAGGAGCAACAATCAACACACAAAAAGGGATTGCCACTCCAAGTCCACAAAGGGCACAAGCCTTCCAAAATGTAATACTAAACATGCACCCAAACCAACACTATCAAGTGAGGTTTGTAATGAAACTCCTAGGCATGATGTCTTCATGCATAGCCATTGTCCCAAACGCAAGACTACACATGCGTCCCTTACAACAATGCCTAGCAACACAGTGGACACAAGCACAGGGTCAACTTCAAGATCTAGTGTTGGTAGACCGCCAAACACACTCCTCGCTTCAATGGTGGAATCCTATAAATTTAAACCAAGGGCGGCCATTCCAAGACCCAGTGCCTCAATACGTGATCACAACAGATGCTTCCATGATAGGGTGGGGAGCACACCTCAACCAGAACAGTATACAGGGACAATGGGACGTTCAACAAAGGTAACTGCATATAAATCATCTAGAGCTGTTAGCAGTGTTTCTAGCATTGAAAGCATTTCAACCGCTAATAGCCCACAAACACATTCTTGTCAAAACAGACAACATGACAACAATGTATTACCTAAACAAACAGGGAGGGACACACTCATCATAACTGTGTCTCTTAGCACAAAAGATTTGGCATTGGGCGATTCACAATCACATTCGCCTAATAGCACAGTACATCCCAGGGATTCAAAACCAGTTAGCCGACAATCTCAGTCGAGATCACCAACAAACACACGAATGGGAAATTCATCCCCAGATACTACAAACTTACTTTCTACACTGGGGAATACCAGAAATAGACCTATTCGCAACAAAAGAAAACGCAAGATGCCAAAACTTCGCGCCCTCATTCCAAGGGCAATACGTTATGGATGAGTTGGTCAAGGATATTTGCCTACACTTTTCCCCCTCTCCCACTCCTTCCTTATCTTGTAAACAAATTGAGTCAAAACAGACTCAAACTAATACTGATAGCTCCAACCTGGGCTCGCCAACCATGGTACACAACACTACTAGACCTGTCAGTAGTACTTCATATCAAACTACCAAACAGACCAGATCTGTTAACTCAACACAAGCAACAGATCAGACACCCGAATCCAGCATCGCTCAATCTAGCAATCTGGCTCCTGAAGTCTTAGGGTTTGGACATTCAGACCTTACACAAGAATGTATGGAGGTCATTAAGCAAGCTAGAAAACCTACTACAAGACATTGTTACGCAAATAAATGGAAGAAATTTGTTTATTATTGCCATCATAATCAAATCCAACCACTACACGCTTCTGCGAAAAACATCGTAAGTGTTAGAAATGGGGTCTTTGGTTGACAGTCAGGTTACCCCCTGGTCAAGCAAGGACCCTTACTCTAGTCAGGGTATAAGAGAATCACCCTCAGCTAACCCCTGCTTACCCCCTTGGTAGCTTGGCAGAGCAGTAGGCTTAACCTCAGAGTGCTAGGTGTAAAGTATTTGTACCAACACACACAGTAGCTCAATGAGAACACTTCAAAATGACACAACACCAGTTTAGAGAAATAGGAAATATTTATCTAAACAAAACAAGACCAAAACTACAAAAATCCGACATACACAAGTCAAGTTATGAATTTTTAAAGATTAAACTCAAAAATAGCACTTAGAAACAAAAATGCTTCAATGAGATGTTAACACGGCATCGTAACGGAGTCGTTCCCAACAAGCCGACACCAGCGGCGCCGGACACGGAGTCCTGTAGACCCCCAAGTACAGTACCTTTTGGTGAAGAGTGAAAACAAGCCAATGCGCGAAGTCGGGAATCGCGGCGTCTGTGCGAAACGTTGAATCCGTGCACTTTGAGCCGCGTCGGTCACGACGTGGTGCGGCGACTTCCACGGAGTCGCGGACTTCAGCGGGGCTGCTGCGGCATCGGGCCTGCGAAGAGCGTCGCGTTCCAGCGAAGGTCACGCCGTCAGGTGCAGGCGGCGTTACCGGATTCAGCAGCGGCGTCGGTCTGAAGTCATCCGAAGTCGATTTCCTTTGATTTCCACCAGCTTTCCTTTCAAGGGCCCAGGGACTGGATAGGGCACCACCTGTCGGGGCAGGAGTCTCTCCAGAGACTCCAGGTGCTGGCAGAGAGAAGTCTTTGCTGTCCCTGAGACTTCAAACAACAGGAGGCAAGCTCTAAATCAAGCCCTTGGAGATTTCTTAACAAGATGGAAGGCACACAAAGTCCAGTCTTTGCCCTCTTACTCTGGCAGAAGCAGCACTGCAGGAAAGCTCCACAAAGCACAGTCACAGGCAGGGCAGCACGTCTTCCTCAGCTATCAGCTCTTCTCCAGGCAGAGGTTCCTCTTGGTTCCAGAAGTGTTTCTCAAGTCTGTAGATTTGGGTGCCCTTCTTATACCCATTTTAGTCTTTGAAGTCACCTTTCTTCAAAGGGGGCTCACACCTACTTGTGAAATCCTGCCTTGCCCAGGCAAGTCATCAGACACACAGCAGGGGGTTGGAGCTGGCTTTGTCAGAGGCAGGCACAGTCCTTTCAGATGAGAGTGACCACTCCACCCCTCCCTCCTAGCAGAGATGGCTAATCAGGAAATGCAGGTTACACCCCAGCCCCCTTTGTGTCACTGTCTGGTGTGAGGTGAAAAACAACCCAACTGTCAAACTGACCCAGACAGGGAATCCACAAACACGGCAGAGTCACAGAATGGTTTAAGCAAGAAAATGCTCACTTTCTAAAAGTGGCATTTTCAAACGCACAATCTTAAAATCAACTTTACTAAAAGATGTATTTTTAAATTGTGAGTTCAGGGACCCCAAACTCCACATGTCCATCTACTCTCTAGGGGAATCTACACTTTAATCATATTTAAAGGTAGCCCCCATATTATCCTATGAGAGAGACAGGCTTTGCGACAGTGAAAAACAAAATTGGCAGTATTTCACTGTCAGGACATATAAACCACATTACTATATGTCCTACCTTATCCATACACTGCACCCTGCCCTTGGGGCTACCTAGGGCCTACCTTAGGGGTGCCTTACATGTAAGAAAAGGGAAGGTTTAGGCCTGGCAAGTGGGTACACTTGCCAAGTCGAATTTACAGTGTAAAAATACACTTACAGACACTGCAGTGGCAGGTCTGAGACATGATTACAGGGTTACTTGTGTGGGTGGCACAACCAGTGCTGCAGGCCCACTAGTAACATTTGATTTACAGGCCCTGGCACCTCTAGTGCACCTTACTAGGGACTTACTAGTAAATCAAATAGGGCCAATCATGGATAAACCAATTACATACAATTTACACGGAGAGCAAATGCACTTTAGCACTGGTTAGCAGTGGGAAAGTGCTCAGAGTTCAAAAGCCAACAGCAACAGGTCGGAAAATAATAGGAGGCAGGAGGCAAAAAGACTGGGGATGACTCTGCATGAGCAAAAGTCCAACACGACCCCCTACCAGCCTAAAGCCAGGGGAGAACAATCAACACCTTGATGTACTTCCCTGATTGGGGCGATAGAACAAGGACCCAGGCCCACAACAGGAGGGGCATGTTCCAGTTCTACACCTTCCTGACTCCAGTTGGATCCCTCTGTCCATACTCTCAGGGCCCACTAAGCTAACCCATGGGGAACCCTTCTCCACATCTGCAGACACCATCTGTGCAGCGCCTAACTTTACTTTGCTCACAGATGTATTGCAATGGGCAGATAGTACTACCAGGGCCAACACAGTGGTGTTGCCCACTCCACCCCTGGGGTGTGACTCTCGTTCCCCCCCCCCCAGGGGCAGCTCTGTCCACCAGGACAGCAAACCACAGTGACCCCTGACAACTGTCAGGGATGAGAGCCTGACCTCAGGCCTCTCCAACCACTGTGACTGTGGAGAGTGGGGGGCGGTAGCCCCAGGTGCCTGACACCCTTTGACCACTCTACCTTCCACCAGGTCAGAGAAGATAACCTGACCCTGGTCCTCCCCTCTGGGGCGCTGTATCCTCCCTCCAGGAGCGGCACCCCCAGAGTAAAAAATTGTCAGGGTGCTTGTAGAAGCAGTCCTGCGCAATTCTTCCACCAGTGCAGGGATGTTAACCTGCAACTGGTCCGCCAACCTGGGGTCTGTACCTTCAGGTTGGACCAGGGCCAGGGGTGAGGCTTCCCTCTCCCTGCCCTCCCTTCTGGGGTCCTGCACCCCCCAACTAGGAGTGGCCCCCCCAGAAGACAACATGGTAGGGGCACTGTTAGCAGTAGCCCCTTCCTCCAGGTCAGGGGGGACACCCTGAACCTGATCCTCCAGTCCAGGGTCTGTACCCACAGACTGGACCACTGCCTGGCAACCCAGGACTTCCTGGGGGGCATACATACCCCCCACCAGGTCAGAGTTTACCCCCTGAACCTGATCATTCAACCCAGAGTCACCACCCTGCGGTTGAACCTTTGCCTGGCACACCAGGACTTCCAGGGGGGCACACTTACCCCCCTCTAGGGACGCACTGTCCCCAAGGGCCACACAAGAGTCTGGCTGGCGCAGGTCCCCTGACCTCTGCCCATCTGATAGAGTCTGGATTCCCCCCAACCCAGAAATGGTCTCACCAAGGTCATTCCTGGGGGGCTCTGCTCTCAGAGCTGACCCCTGACCCTCCAGGTTCTCCACTGGGGTCCGCAACTCCCTCTCAACCCTTTGTCTGGACTTCTGCACCCCCTCACTAGGAGTGGTACTGCCAGACACCAGAACTGGTGGGACGTTGGCTACAGCCGCCCCCCCCAAGTTCTCCTGACACTGTGGGGTCTCCCTCAACAGATGGCCCTATGGTACAGGCTAGGCTCCCTTCCTGGTGTTCCCTCATGGAACTCTCCAGGACCTGGGACCGGATCTCGGGCACCTTGGGCCTCAACCCATCCCCATTCCCTCTCCTCTGAGACTGGACATGGGGTCCCTCACCCATCCCACTACACTGGGACCTACCTGGGACACTACAATCCTTCCCTACCTCACCTTGTTGGGAACTACCTAGACCACTCCTCTCAGGAGCACCCCCAAATGCCTCTTCAGACTCTCTGGTACTCACCCAGAAGTCTGCCTCCATTGTAAGCTCCCTGGGGTCAGAGAACCCACACTCCACCTGGTGTTGGCATAGCTCTGGAAAATAAGGACTAGACATATGCTCTCCAGCAATGACATCACTCAGCCCCTCGCATGAATTAACCAAAGTACCCTTCACCCAACCATCCAGTGGCTCTGCTTTGAAAAAGCACCCCACATCACCCTCCTGAGACTGGTGAGACAGTACCTGACTGTCCCTGACACTCAACCCACACTCTTCTGGGATGTCTTCACACTCCATAACCAGGACTTCTACCTGGGGGGAACCCCTCTCCCTGTCACTCTCACCTAGAGTCAGTAGAGTGTCCCTCCCACCAGTAGGAATATGACTCCCCATGCCAGTTCCCCAATCCACCTCAGGGACCCTGTGCATTACTGGAGCTACCTCATACCTCTGAACCTTCTGGTGTGTGTTAACTCCCTCCTTCAAGTAGGGCACCACATCTCTGGGCATGTGCACTTCTTCAGCAGCACTAGATATAAAATTGTTGCTGCCACCATTCCAGCTGGATTCAGCCCTCATGACTTCCAGCTCCTTCATTTTGAGCTCATAAGCCCAAATCCTCTTTTTGATCTCTAAGTCCCTCCTCCTTTCTTCCAACTCCTTCTCCCTTTGCATCCTCAACTCCTTG
Organism: Pleurodeles waltl; assembly: GCF_031143425.1. Lineage (NCBI taxonomy): Eukaryota > Metazoa > Chordata > Amphibia > Caudata > Salamandridae > Pleurodeles > Pleurodeles waltl. Next base: position 1,079,249,672 of record NC_090445.1, on the reverse strand, counting down.
AACCGGCGAGCCCTCTCTGCCTGTCTGTCCTGTAACTCTTCAGGAGTCAGACCCTTGGATGACACCCTGCTACCCCTCCTGGGGACCCTCCCCCCAGGCGTAACAGGTACCTCCACTACACCACTGTGTATCCTCTGCACTTCCCCACCCACATTCTCCTCCTCTGTGTGCCCTCCAGCCTTCTTGATTGTCACCCAGGCCCTCAGTGCCTTTTGCAACTCCCCCTCCCTGGTGGAGCCCTCAGTGGGACAGTCAAGATCTTTAAGGAACTGTTTCAATTGAGCAACTGAGTACTCCTTCAGTTTCTCCATTTCAAACACAGCTCCCGCTGTTGCATCTCCAGATTGAGACGTGATGGTCACAAGTGCAAAGTTCCAAAGGCAGAAAATAAGTTCCCAATGAAGTAAAAAGAATCAGTCAAGGGATCAGCAAAATCATGGAAGTAGAATAAAAAGAGTCCCAAAGAGGAAAAATCGAAGATCACCAAACAAGTAGTATGTGGTCACGTAGTGGTCTGAACTCAAACAGTAGTGTACACTTAATTACTGTATGTCAAGTACAAATACAAGTCCAAATCCCAACCGCTGATCACCAATGTTAGAAATGGGGTTTCTGGTTGGCTAGGGTATGCACCTCAGCCAGGCAGAACTTACCCACTCTAGTCAGGGCAAGGGAGTTATACGTCCAAGATAACCCCTGCTCACCCCCTTGGTAGCTTGGCACGAGCAGTCAGGCTTAACCCGGAGGCAATGTGTAAAGCGTTTGCACAACACACACATACATGTGACGCAATATCCCCACCACAAAGGAAACACAACACCAGATTATATGAAAATATACTGTATTGTACACAACGTAATTATCAGACCAACATCACATAACAGTACTATCCTGCTACCTTAGCAGTTGTCAGAACGTTACACATTAGTTACTCTACAAACTAGCAGTAGTCACACATAACACACAGGTTAATCAGTATTCTGCAACATAAGCAGTAGTCAGGAAACACGTTATCACATTAGAACACTTGTCATTAGAATATCATAAAACGCCCATAGTAGGAACATTAGAAAATCTACGGCAAGTTAGGGAAACATATTAGCAAGTCATGCCCATAAAAGGAACATGTGCACACATATGTAAAAGCATCATAGAACAGGTAGGCAATATATTATAATTAGTAAAGTCTGTAGAAAGAACTCCAATTATAACTCTATTGGTCCATTTACGAGTACCTGGCTTGATGACGAGGCACCTCCAGTGCCTAAAACGAATAATGGGGCCCCCGGCGCTCCTCTGCACAAAACGGGGGCCTCCTGACAATTTGGGGAGCGAGGAGGGTAGCACACACCTCCTCTAAAGAAAAACAGGCCCCTCGGGGGACAGTAAACACTGGGGGCCCCCCTAGGCCTCCACCGGCCCTCTCGAGGGGGGGGCCCAGGTCAGGGAAACCTTTGAGGTGGGGAGGGGGGCGCCACGCACCCCCTCTGGTTGAGAAACGGGCCCCTCCTGGGACCCGCAAACTCCTGGGGTCTCCCGGGGCCTCCGTCGGCCCTTTCACCAAGGGAGACCCCTTTACTGAAAGGTTGGCCCTCGCAGGGGCCCTGAGGAGTCCGGGGGCGCGGCGAGCCTTCGAGGAGGCTGCTGCCCGCTCCCAAGACAACTGAAGCCGCCCGAGGCTTCTCCAGGGGAGGGAGAGGCGTCCTCCTCTCCTCTCGCCCTCCGACGGCAACCGGCGACCGAAGCCTTCCGAGGCTTCTCCAGGGGAGGGAGAGGCGTCCTCCTCTCCTCTCGCCCTCCGACTGCAACCGGCCCCAGGCAGGGCCTTCTGGTGCCCCGGGGGCGCTCCTCGGAGCGATCCCTACCCCGGGGGCACCGCTAGGAGCAGGTTTGCTCCTGATTCTTTTTTTGGGGATTTTCTCGTGCCCCGGGGGCACAGAGATGAGCGCGATCCTGGCGCTCTGAAATAATAAAATAACCCGGCTGCGGCTGTGATCCGGGGGCTCCAAATAGAGCGCTTTTCACAGCGCTAGGAAAATTCTGCAGCCAGGGCTGCGGCGGTGATTCTTCCTTGGGCCAAAGAAAAGCGCTTTTCAAAGCACTAGGAACCATTTAAAGCCTGGTGATTTCTCTGGGCAAAAGAGAAGATCGTTGCAGGGGTCAGGGGCCACAGCACCCTGCCCCTGGGAACAATAATCAAGGAAAAGGTACAGGGCTGGTGGGTCCAGCTACAGGCCAGCACAAGGGGTGCAGTTGGTGGCAGTTCCTCCTAGAGACCAGGCAGGTCACAGGTCAGCACAGCAGCAGCAGTCCAAGGCGGTTTCCTGGTGAGTCCATTCATCAGCGTTCTGTGTCCAGTTTCAAGTTCCAAGAATGTTCAAATTGTGGGGAAAATTCCCCTGTACTTATAGTCCTGTTTTTACAGTGTTTTACAATGATAGGGAGAGGAGGTTCCAGCCAGTTACAACTGGTTCTGGGAGTGCCCCCTCTTTCCTTTCAGCACAGGCTCCAAACATCAGTGGGGGGTTAACGACCCTATTGTGTGAGGCCAGGGCACAGCCTTTACAAATGTAGGTGTGCCCCGCCTCTCCCTTCTCTCAGCCCAGGAAGACTATTCAGTATGTAGATGCACCTCTGTGTCACCTCCACCCTCCCTGTGTTCAGGCTGTCTGAGAAGTATGCACAAAGCCCCAACTGTCACTCTGCCCAGACGTGGATTGGAGTCAAGCTGCAAAACACCAGAATTATAAGCACAGATAAATGCGCACTTTCTGGAAGTGGCATTTCTGTGATAGTAATAAAAAATACACCCACACCAGTAAGCAGTATTTATTATCACCATCACAACCATACCAAACACGCCTACGCTACCCCTCATAAATCAGACAATACCCTTTACACATAAGGCAGGGCATTTCTAATGCAATCCTATGAGAAGGCAGCACTCACAGCAGTGAGACACCAAGTTAGGCTGTTTGTCACTACTAGGACAGGCCATGCAATATGGCACATGTCCTGCCTTTCTACATACATGGCACCCTGCCCATAGGGCTAGCTAGGGCGTACTTTAGGGGTGACTTACATGTAGTAAAAGGGGAGTTCTGGGCCTGGCAAGTAAATTTAGATGCCAGGTCCCTGTGGCAGAAAACTGTGCACACAGGCCCTGCGCTAGCATGCCTGAGACAGGTTTGAAAGTCTACTTCAGTGGGTGGCGCAAGCAGCGCTGCAGGCCCACTAGTAGTATTTAATTTACAGGCCCTGGGTATAGAGATACCACTGTACAAGGGGCTTATAGGTAAATTAAATATGCCAATTAGGTATAAGCCAATCATACCAACTTTAGATGGGAGAGCACCTGCACTTTAGCACTGGTCAGCAGTGATAAAGTGCTCAGAGTCCTAGAGCCAACAGCGAGAGGTCAGAAAAACCAGGAGGAAGGAGGGAAAAAGACTAGGGATGACCATGCGTATGGCCAAAAGTCCAACAGTAAGCTATTTATTACACTTACAAAAATCAAACCTAGCCTTTTCTTCTATCAAAATACATCTCACAGCAATATCTGCCTATCTGCAGATTACACGTTCAACATCACTCTTTAGAATCCCAGTCATCAAAGCATTTATGGAAGGTCTAAAGAGAATCTTACCCCCAAGAACACCACCACTTCCCTCGTGAAACCTCAATATTGTATTACGACTCATGGGTCCACCATTTGAACCCATGCACTCTTGTGAAATGCAATACTTAACCTGGAAAGTAGCCTTCCTAATAGCTATCACTTCTCTTAGAAGGGTAAGTGAAATTGAAGCATTCACTATACAAGAACCCTTTATACAAATACATAAACATAAAGTGGTTCTCCGGACAGACTCAGTAGCCGAAAGAGCCTTACATACGCTAGACATCAAAAGAGCATTAATGTATTACATTGATAGAACAAAACAATTTTGCAAGACAAAACAATTGTTTGTAGCCTTTCAAAATCCTCATGCAGGAAATCCAATATCCAAACAAGGCATTGCCAGATGGATAGTGAAATGTATTCAGACCTGCTATATTAAAGCAAAAAGAGATCTGCCTATTACGCCAAAGGCGCACTCCACAAGGAAGAAAGGCGCCACAATGGCCTTTCTAGGAAATATACCTATGACAGAAATCTGTAAGGCAGCCACATGGTCTACGCCTCATACATTCACAAAACATTACTGTGTAGATGTGTTAACAACACAACAAGCCACAGTAGGACAGGCTGTATTACAAACATTATTTTAAACAACTTCAACTCCTGCAGGCTAAACCACTGCTTTTGGGGAGATAACTGCTTACTAGTCTATGCACAGTATGTGTATCTGCAGCTACACATGCCATCAAACGGAAAATTTCACTTACCCAGTGTACATCTGTTCGTGGCATGAGTCGCTGCAGATTCACATGCGCCCTCCCACCTCCCCGGGAGCCTGTAGCCATTATAATTTGATGAAACTTGTACATTTATAAATTTGTAAATATATAATATTTTTTATACACATTATGTACATACATACTCACTCCATTGCATGGGCACTTTTACTATATATACAACTCCTACCTCACCCTCTGCAGGGAAAACAATCTAAGATGGAGTCGACGCCCATGCGCAATGGAGCCGAAAGGGAGGAGTCCCTCGGTCTCGTGGCTCGAAAAGACTTCTTCGAAGAAAAACAACTTGTAACACTCCGAGCCCAACACTAGATGGCAGGATAATGCACAGCATATGAATCTGCAGCGACTCATGCCACGAACAGATGTACACTGGGTAAGTGACATTTTCCATATATATATATATGTTCGATGGCATGTGTAGCTGCAGATACAAAATCTATGCATAGCTCTTCCGACATCTAGTGTTGGGCTCGGAGTGTTACAAGTTGTTTTTCTTCGAAGACGTCTTTTCGGAGTCACAGGATCGAGTGACTCCTCCTCTCGGTTTCAGTGCGCATGGGCATCGACTCCATTGTTAGATTGTTTTCTTTCCGTGGTTGGGTTCGGACGTGTTTCCTCTCGCTCCGAGATTTCGATTCGGAAAACGTCAGAAAACCTTCTTATTTGGCGTTATTGTTTCGATCGCGTTTCCCATCTAGCATCAAACTGGTAGTACCGTGGGAACCTTCATTTCGCCATTTGGGGCGCGTGCGCCCAACTCGGGCCTGTTGGGCCTACCGCGTGGAAAGCCTGATGGATCGGACTCCATTCTGATTCTGCCCTTGGTGCTACACGAAGTACCCCTATACAGGCCAACACTTGGTTTGTAATTTGTGCCTTTCTCCAGACCATCTGGAGGAAGATTGTGAAGCTTGTCAATCATTTCGATCAAAGAAGACCCTGACAGATTGCAGAGCCCGAAGACTCGAAATGGCGTCGAAAAGCAGCGAACATCTCGACGTCATGGAGGAAGAGCAGGCGCAGATGGCAGTCTCCATCCGAGACACAGACTCCGAACAGGAATCGGAAGATGACAGACTCATCACAGCTGGCCAGCATGTGAGTACGTCTGCCCCTACACCCCTGCAGAAAAAACATTCAAAGGCCTTGGGTACACCACTACCGGAAGGCCATGGTTCGGCCCGAAAAAAGGTTGCTGGACACCGTCCTTCGGGGTCAGCACCGAAAAAGGCCACTCCTCCATCCACCTCGGAGTCGAGCAAATCCATTAGAAGCACCACTTCATACTCCAGTAAAATACCCCATTCCTTGGAGTCGAAAATTCGGCAGTCGGCTTCGGAGCCAAGACATCCGACTACTTTTTCGGGACCGAAAAAGATACACACCCTGGAGCCCAAAAAATCCTCATATTCAGAGGAACAAGGATTTTCCAAAAAATTAAAACGGATTGCAAAGCCAATCATGGAATCTCATAAGACTTCTGAAGAAGAGACTGAGATTGAACCTACATTACAGGTTATGGATGAGAGACAGTCCAGAATCCATATTCATAAGGAAAATACTACCAGTTCAAGAAGTTGCCATTTGGCATAACAACAGCTCCAAGAGTGTTCACAAAATGTCTAGCAGTAGTAGCAGCCTACTTAAGAAGACAACACATCCATGTCTTTCCATATCTAGACGATTGACTAATAAAATCAAGCAATTTTACACAATGCCAACAACAGACTTATTACGTGATAGAAACCTTGCACACCCTAGGGTTCACTCTAAATTACCAAAAGTCACACCTTCAACCAGCACAGGTATAACCTTACCTAGGTGCTATCCTAAATACTCAACAAGCCCTAGCTTATACAAAGGATACAAGCTTTCCAAAATCTCATATCACTCATACAGCCAAATCAACAATACACTGTGAGATTCTTCATGAAGATTCTAGGAATGATGGCATCTTGCATAGCTATAGTCCCACATGCAAGACTAAACATGAGGCCCTTACAACAGTGCCTCTTACAACAATGGTCACAGTCACACGGTCAACTTCAAGATCTAGTGTTGATGAACTGCCAAACACATATGTCCCTTCAATGGTGGAATCGCAGCAATCTAATGAAGGGGCGGTCATTTCAAGACCCTGTGCCTCAGACCATTATCACAACAGACGCATCAGTGATCAGTTGGGGAGCTCACCTCAACAATCAGACCATTCAGGGGCAATGGGATGTCAAACAGAAATAGCTACACATAAACCACTTAGAATTATTAGCTGTGTTTCTTTCCTGAAAAGTGTTTCAACCTCTTCTCAAACAGAAGAATGTTCTCATAAGAACAGACAACATCACAACCATGTATTACCTCAAGAAGCAGGGCGGGACACATTCATCTCAACTGTCCCTTCTAGCCCAAATGATTTGGAAATGGGCAATTCACAATCAAATTATTTTACTAGCACAATATATTCCAGGGATAGACAATCAGCTGGCAGATCGCCTAAGCAGAAATCACCAACAAACACACAAATGGGAGATTCACTCCCAAGTACTTCAAAAGTACTTTTGAAAGTGGGGAACACCAGACATAGATCTGTTTGCAACAAGTGAAAACGCAAAATGCCAAAACTTCGTATTGGGACACCCACATCCCCTATCCAAGGGCAATGCTCTATGGATCAATTGGTCAGGGATATTTGCTTACGCTTTTCCCCCTCTCCCAATCCTTCCCTTTCTGGTCAGCAAACTACATAAAACGTCACTCACCATGATACTCATAGCACCAACATGTGCACGCCAGATTGGTACACAACACTTCTAGATCTGTCTGTAGTACCACATTCCAAACTCCCAAACAGACCAGATCTGTAATCACAGAACAAAGGTCAAATCAGGCATCCAAACCCCAGTGCACTCAATCTAGCGATTTGGCTCCTGAATTTGGTTATCTAAAGCTTCCACCAGAATGTATGGAAGTAATTAAACAAGCACGTAAACCTACTACTAGACAATTCTACGCAAACAAGTGGAAAAGATTTGTTTTCTATTGCCAGTCTAAAAACATCGATCCACTTACAGCATGTATACAACATATTGTATGCTATTTACTTCATTTGCAGAAATCAAATTTGGCTTTTTCATCCATCAAAATGCACCTAACTGCAATATCTGCATACTTACAGAATATTAAGCACACTTCTCTATCCAGAGTTCCTGTGATTAAAGCTTTCATGGAAGGATTAAAAAACATGATTGTAAACCTACAGCAACACCTATTCCATCGTGGAATTTAAATATAGTACTTACCAGACTCATGGGACCACCTTTTGAACCCATGCATTCTTGTCAAATACAATTTCTAACATGGAAAGTCACATTCCTTGTAGCTATTACCTCTTTAAGAAGAGCTAGTGAGATACAAGCGTTCACTCTTGAGGAACCTTTTTTCCAAGTACACAACATAAAGTTGTACTTAGAACAAATCCAAAATTTCTACCAAAAGTAGTATCTCCTTTTCACATCAACCAAACAGAGGAATTGCTAGTCTTCTTTCCACAGCCAGACTCTGTGGCAGAAAGAGCTCTTCATACCCTAGATCTCAAAAGAGCTCTTGTGTACTTTATAGATAGGACTAAAGATTTTAGAAAAACAAAACCACTTTTCTTTTCTTTCTAAGAACCACATAAAGGCAATCCTATATCAAAACAAGGTTTAGCAAGATGGATTGTTAGATGCAAACAAACATGCTACATAAAAGCAAAAAGACACCTTCTGATCACTCCTAAAGCACATTCAACAAGAAAGAAGGGTGCATACCATTTTTAGGGAACATACCAATCTTTGAGATATGTAAAGCAGCCACATGGTCAACTCCTCAAACATTTACAAAACACTACTGTGTTTTCTCACTGCAACAAGCCACTGTAGGCCAAGCTGTCTTAAGGACCTTATTTCAAACAACTTCAACTCCCTACAGGGTAGCCACCGCTTTTTGGGAGGACTAACTGCTTTCTAGTCTATGCATAGCATGTGTATCTGCAGCTACACATGCCATTGAACGGAAAATGTCACTTAACCAGTGTACATCTGTTCGTGGCATGTAGTCCTGCAGATTTACATGCACCCTCCCTCCTCCCTGGAAGCCTGTAGTCGTTTAAGTTTTACATTTGTACATACGTTTACATTTGCATGGACATCGCTTTGTATTCCTATACTCTATCACTCCTTCCTTCACCCTTTGCGGGAAAACAGTCTAACAATGGAGTCAATGCCCTTACGCATTGAAACAGAGAGGAGGAGGCACTTGATCCTGTGACTCTGAAAAGACTTCCTCGAAGAAAAACAACTTGTAACACTCCGAGCCCAACACTAGATATCGGAAGAACTATGCAGCCCAACACTAGATGTTGGAAGAGCTATGCATAACATGTGAATCTGCTGCACTACATGCCACGAACAGATGTACACTGGGTAAGTGACATTTTCCATATATCTCAAAAAGTTACAAATTAGGATACTTTTAAGTGACTGAAATGATAAACAGGTGTTGAAAAGGATGCTGTAGTTATGCAAATGTGTCTGTTCAACTATATTTAACCCCTTTAATACTGTTGTATTCTTCAAATTACTAAAAATTCATACTCACATTTATAACCCTCTGGTTTCAATGCCTGCATTAACATCTCAGTGCTCATTTACTTCAGCATGCTGTTCGAGAACGGCTTTAAATTCAACTGCTCTATTCAAATAAAATTGCGTACAGGTGTGCCTGACTTTTGTCTTCAGTAAAAGTGTTAGCACTCTAGCTAGAAACTCCGTGGTGATGCAGTTGATCACCAGAGAGTTTACCTCCAACGGCCGCTGGTATTGGAAGTACTTGTTTCTCACTACATTTCATAATATTTTACTGAAATGGGTGAGGAAAATATTTGATATCTAATAGAAAATGTGTGCTCGTTTTAGCTACCTATAGCACTAAACATCTTTTTTTTAAAGAAACAAACCCCCTATTTTCCTTCAATTCTAAAGAAAACATGCTTTAGGTTTTATAGCTGTGAATCCGTAAAGGTGTCTTCAGGTGTGCTATACTCTCGTGATAAATACTTACTGTTAGCACTCTAGTTCATCCCTGTGTTTTACTGCAGTTGCAATAGAACACAGGGAAATCAACTGGCAGATTGTTGCTGATGTTGCTATTACACGTTCAGTCTACATGTCAAAATCTTTCACTGACATGGATAAGAAAGATTTTTGGGAAATTGTAGAAAATGTGTCCTCATTTCAGCATCGTGGAACTCTAACCATAATTCCTATAACAATGCGAATACCATCCTTTTGTTGATTTCTAAAGAAAAGACCTTCAAAGTGGCAGATTAAAGCATACCTGGACACCAACAGTCCATACGCACTAAACAGATTTTCACACACTCTTCCTGAGTAAATGTCTGACTTTTTGCCAAATGTGGTGTAATTCCGTTCAGGTGTTTTTTCTGTATCTGCAACAAAAAGGAAAATCAATGTTTTGGGACCCTCCATCCTTTCTTGGCCTTGCTGGACTTCATAAGGTATATTTATAGATGGAGGTTAAGTGGGCTTCCCCTTGCATCCTTAAGAGATGGTAGTCTGATGCCTTGTGCCTTTCTCTATACCCACCGTTGACCAAGACACAAAATTTCCTTTTGAACTGTTATTTGAGTGTAGGCTGCAAATCCAGCCATTTTCCCCAGTGTGTTCTAGTTTTATGTATCCAAATCCTAATGTATAACTTTGTTTCATTCTTCTGATTTCCTCGTTTCAGAGTTCTTACCGGGGTGCTTCTTTTCTTTTTTTGTTAGGTCTTGTCTATAGATTTTTTTAATTTAGCCAGAGTACTGTTAAAGTATGCCCTCTAGACAATAACAACCACACCCATTTCCAATTGAATAGCTTAATTTGACATTGACTTCCTCATTAATGTATAATGTTTCCAACATGTATTCTGTGCTTGGCCATGCAATTTGCATTCCAGTAGAGATGCACATTCTTCTCCATGTAAGACTCTTGAAGGGACTGTAGCTGTTCAGGGCATCAACTGTTTATTAACTGATTGCAGTAAAGTAATTTATCAAATCCTGTCCTATTGACAGAGCTTTGCTACATTGAGACCGCACATGCCGTTTTGAAGAATAATTGCCATTAAATTGCATACCTGAACACACCATACTGCAGTACGGTTTCAATATGGGTTGATAAACAGAGTAGACTTCATCTTTCACACAGATTGAAAAACAGTCATGGTTTTTGACTTGCAAATACTGATTTGAAGCAAGAGATTATTGACAAATACCTAGAAAGCTTTTGGCTTTCGTTGAATTCCTGCTGGTGTTAAATCTAAAACCAAAATGTCATATGGTTATAATAATACATTGATAAGTGGATGCCCTAAGTTAGGAGTTAAAAAGTGTTGGTTATTTTGAGCAAGACCGCCTAGATGCAGTGAGACCAGTTAGAGGGCCAGGGCACCACCTTGTTTCAAACCATGTTTGCATGAATAGGATCTGGTTGTATCCTGACCCAGTTATCTGAAGAAAGGCTTTCCTATTGGTGTGGTAAAGGATTTGGAACATCCCTTTTCTACAGTTTTGACCATAAAAGTTTACAGTCTGCTTTATCAAATACAGAAGTGTAATCAGTGATTGCTTCATATAAAGGTTCTACCTTCTGGTCCCCCGGGTCTTCCTGCCAGTCGTCTAGGCTAGAGATGGTCTTCGTGCGGAATTGGAGCCCCAACTTTGGATGCCAGGAGGTGCCAAGTGCTCAAATTACTTGCTAATCCTGAACAAAAGCCGTTCATTTTTATTAAACATATGCCATTAGTGTATGGCTAGTGTGTCCCTATACTCAATTCTTGTTAGCTATTAAGATTAGAAGGAAATACAACCCCATCGGTTGAAGCTAGCATACTGTATCCTTCTCAGAAGCCCTCACACTTCTCATTATATGTGTTCACATCTATTAGCAACTCATACGTGTTGGGTAGTACCTTCTTCATGTATAGTCAATCATTCCAGGAAAACCATACACTTAATCACAAACTGTCATATTTAATAAACGAATTGCAGTATGCCATCCCTCTCATGTGTAGTCATTAAACAAAAGACTCCATCCCTTTTTGTCTGTTCCAACAACATGAATCACTCCTTGTGTTTGGAAGCCTTTACAATATAAAAAAAATAAACAGGATTCACAGCCAGAGGCCACTAATTAATCTCCCTCTTTTGTTCCTATTTTGTTTTACTTGTTGGACACCTATTGTGTTTTTAAATTAGTCCAAGTGCCATCAAGCTGCTTCAACTGTATTTTTCACAGAGCTGTGCCATTTCATTTCTGCAGAGGGGTCTCTGCCTAATCTTCCTGGGGTAGATAAACTGCAGTGTACACATTTCTTCCAAGGGCATTGTCGTTGTTTTGCTGTTGTCATCAGTGCACAGTGGAAATTTGTGGTGAGTATATATACCATGTTGACCTCATATGATCCATCTGTACTCTTTCTCATTCTACACAGGGTAATGTGGTTTTGTGGAAACCTAGCGATGCTGCCATGTTGTCCAGCTACGTTGTGTATAAGGCTCTTCTGGAAGCTGGACTCCCTCCAAACATCATTCAGTTCGTCCCAGCCGATGGCCCAACCTTTGGGGACACAGTTACAAGCTCAGAACATTTATGTGGCATCAACTTCACTGGCAGTGTACCGTGAGTCTTTTTGGGATACAGTCTTATAAGGGCTTCAATACACTCTGCATAGCTTCTCAGATCTCTAGTTCACTGCAACTCTTCACTCTCGTATAATTTTCAGGCAGCAAGTGTCAGCAGCAGAGACAATGCAAGACCGTCAGGCTTAATGCACAGAGCACTTGGCTCGTCTTCAAAGAAGTACCACCGGTTTACACAGATCAGACCTTCCAGTATCCATTGCCAATTAGTTTGACTGCAGTCTTTAACGTTTTGGTGCCAACCATTGAAGATGTCTATATGTTTTTTTTGTTAAATCTTCTTTATTGTTTTTTTCATTTAACATAGCTCCAGTTTATACCATACAGATTTGGTTGGCACTGATACTTATTAGACATAGGTAGCATTATCACAATTTACACATTCGAACTCTGTGTTGAAGATGTCTATATCTTTGCAAGCCTTTTCCTATTTAAGAGGGTCATTAGCTGTTTGTAATGGACTTCCTTTGTTTATTCCAGATCCATGATAGACTTCAGAATAACAACTCCATGTTTGGCATTTCCTTCTGCCATACATTTATTTTCTTCATACTTTTTCTCGAGGATTCTACCTGGGCTGAAATGTTTGTGGACTTATCCCCAGCTAGTAAAGAAAGTAGGAGCAAGTATGGTTGGAACAGAGTTGCTCAAATATATTTTTCCCTGAGCCCAGGAGTTGCCATGGCAGACTCGGATACAACAGAAACCAGAGTGGAGGGATGCCCGTGCAGAGGAGACCTACTTTCTCTCATGTACGCATCCACCATCTTGCATGCATATCCCAACATAGAGTTACAGTCCTCATACAGCTAGTGTGAATGTGAAAGGGGTTCCTTTTGCTTCTTTGTTGCAAAGAAGTAGTTGGTTTTGAACAGGGCCTCTGTTCACGGGTGTTTCTTGGTCCTGTAGTCCAGGGCAGTCCTCTGAGGCTTCAGAGGTCGCTGGTCCCTGTCAGATGCGTCACTGGAGCAGGTTTTCGAAGTTGGAGACAGGCCGGTAGGGCTGGGGCCAAATCAGTTGTTGTCTTCCTCCTTCTCTGCAGGCTTGTAGGTAAGCAGTCCTCCTTCTTTCTTCAGGTTGCAGGAATTTGATTTCTTGGGATCTGGGAAGCCCCTAAATACTGAATTTAGGGGTGTGTTGAGGTCTGGAAGGGCAGTAGCCAATGGCTACTGTCCTTGAAGGTGGCTACACCCTCTTTGTGCCTCCTCCTGAGGGTGGGGGGCACATCCCTAATCCTATTCAAACTCAAGATGGAGGATTTCTCAAGGCAGGGGTCAGCTCAGCTCAGGACACCTTAGGGGCTGTCCTGACTGGTGGGTGACTCCTCCTTGTTTTCTCATTATCTCCTCCAGCCTTGCCGCCAAAAGTGGGGGCAGTGGCCGGAGGGGAGGGCATCTCCACTAGCTGGGAGGCTCACTGCCAGGTGTTACAGTTCCTGCAGGGGGAGGTGAGAAGCACCTCCACCCAGTACAGGCTTTGTTCCTGGCCACAGAATGACAAAGGCACTCTTCCCATGTGGCCAGCAACATGTCTGGTGTGTGGCAGGCTGGCAGGAACTGGTCAGCCTACACTAGAAGTCGGGTAGGTATTCAGGGGGCATCTCTAAGATGCCCTCTGGGTGTATTTTACAATAAATTGCACACTGGCATCAGTGTGCATTTATTGTGCTGAGAGGTTTGATACCAAACTTCCCAGTTTTCAGTGTAGCCATTATGGAACTGTGGAGTTTGTGTTTGACAAACTCCCAGACCATATACTCTTATGGCTGCCCTGCACTTACAATGTCTAAGGTTTTGCTTAGACACTGTAGGGGCATAGTGCCCATGCACCTATGCCCTCACCTGTGGTATAGTGCACCCTGCCTTAGGGCTGCAAGGCCTGCTAGAGGGGTGACTTACCTATGCCACAGGCAGTGTGGGGTTGGCATGGCACTCTGAGGGGAGTGCCATGTCGACTTAGTCATTTTCTCCCCACAAGCACACACAAGCTGTGAAGCGGTGTGCATGTGCTGAGTGATGGGTCCCTAGGGTGGCATAAGACATGCTGCAGCCCTTAGAGACCTTCCCTGGCATCAGGGCCCTTGGTACCAGGGGTACAAGTTACAAGGGACTTACCTGAGTGCCAGGGTTGTGCCAGTTGTGGAGACAAAGGTACAGTTTAGGGAAAGAACACTGGTGCTGTGGCCTGGTTAGCAGGGTCCTAGCACACTTTCAAATCATAACTTAGCATCAGCAAAGGCAAACAGTTAGGGGGTAACTATGCCAAGGAGGCATTTCCTCACACTAGGTAAATAAAAGAGCATACCCACGTGCTGGACCCAGAGTAACATACTTTATTGATGCATGTCTAAGTACCTAAATGTTCTCTTAACTACCATTGTAAAGCAAGTAGGGTATGCCTCACTGTTTTCTTGGAGCTTAAAAAGTGTTGATCACTACCCTGCTCAATGTGCCCATTTGATTAACTTCCCCCAAAAAATGAAAGTTTGAGTTGGATATGGAGGGATTCAAAATTATGTCTTGCAGCTGTCTTGTCAGTATATGATGCCATAAAGAAGACACAAACTGACTGAGGTGTGTTATAATTGTGTTATAGAGTTTACAGGCATATTTGGCCTGTGGGTTCCTATTGCTGTAATCTGTAAATAATCTTAAGGTCACAGGTTCACATCTTGTGGTGAACTCAGGTTTTATTCTTAAGTACCACTGGCTTGGGTAGTAATAATACCTAACATTTACAGTATTAAGAAATTGAATTGCAAGCCTGTTTTTAACACGTACCATGTGACGTAGGAAGTAAAAGTATATGGGTATGCATCTGTATTTGCATTGATTGAGTGAAAGAGGGTAATCAAAGGGATGTCTGACTTTTTTAAAGGGTTGGACTTAGGGCCTGATTTAGAGTTCGTCAGACTTGTGACTCCGTCACAAACCTGACGGATATCCAGTTTGTCGTATTGCAAGTGCCATTGAATATAATACACTTGTAATAGTGTGGAAGGGATGTCCTTCACGTTTGTAGCAGTGTAACCCATCTGCCAAACTGTAAATCAGGCACTTAAGGCCTCATTACGACTTCGGTGGTCTCTTCCAAAAACCGCCAAAGCCGCTGCAGCCAACAGACCGCCAGTGCTGGCAGTCTGCTACTGCCATATTATGAGTTGTGTTTGGACTTCCGCTCATTTATGGGCGGAAGTCCGACTCCATCGGCCTGGACAACTGAGTTGAAGAGGCGGTTGCATCCCCATCACTGCCACGCCATCAAGACTCCACCCGCTGTATTACGAGCCATAACACAGCTTGGCGGAGTCTTGCTGGCGTGGTGGTGCTGGCGGTGCAAAACCACCAGGGCCCATCTCATCCTGGTCGACCAGCTAGCCGGAAAAGGTAAGTTGATCGTAAAAAAGAGGGGGTGTGTTGAGTGCATGTGTGTGATTTGTGTGTGTATGAGTGTGGGGGGTCTACGTGCATGTATGTGTGCGAATGGAGGTGTCTGAGTGCGTTAGTGAGCGAGTTAGTGGGGATGTCTGGTTTTATGTGTGCGGTTGGGTGTTTTTGTCTGCACATATGCAGAGGGGAGGGAGGTGCGTTGTGGTGCGAGTGAGTAGGTGTGTGTGTGTATTGGATGCTTGCGAGTGGGGTGCGTGTGTGCAAGTCTGCGAGTGAGTGGGGGGGGTGTGAATGTATGCGTATGTGGAGGGGTGTGTATGTGAATGTATGCGTTCGGTGGGGGTGTTTTTAAGTGTGCAGACAGATGTGGGGGTGTAAGCATGTGTGTGGACATGTGGGGATGCGTGTGCCGATGACAAGAATTTGGATTCCTGTCGCCGGGTGCATTGGCACCAGGGTTTTCGTGGCAGGTGACCGCCACAGAAAGCCTGGCGGTCTGCGGCCTTGTAATCCCGCTGGCAGGCAGAGACCAGCCGCCGGGCTGGAGAAGCTCACTGTTGGCCACATCGGGGCGACCGCACCAGTGGGCCAGGCAGCATTGTGGCGGTTTGGTTTCTGCCAAACCCCACAAATTGTAATGTGATGGTCTTTACCGCTGGTTCCGCGGCGGTAAGACTGCCACAGTGCCGCCAGCCTTGTAATGAGGGCCTCAGTCTGGATTTTGCTTTTAAATATGTGGTAAATCTACGATCAGGCTCTAATTTGACAAATAATTACCTAAGACTGGATGTAAAAACTAGGACTATGGAATTGCTACTTCACAAGCTAGTGCTTTACAAATCAAAACATTATTATAAATAATTTAAGCTCCAAAACAGCTGGGTGAAGAGAGACAAAGTAGGTATTTTTGGGGGTCTTTCGCTCTGTTTCTTTATTTTGCTCTTTCTGTAACCACTGTCCTTTCCCATACCCATGTGTAACCTTCTTTGTTTCAGGACTTTCAAGCATCTGTGGAAAAAAGTCTCAGAGAACTTGGACCGGTATCGGACATTCCCTCGATTGGCAGGAGGTGAGAATTTTTCCATTTATTGAAACTGCATCATCTATCCACTGTCCTATTAAAAGATTTAGCTATGAGCCAGAGTGTCTGCTAGGCCAACAGTCTGAGGCTGAGGAATAGCCTGCCACATATAGGTATAGCCTAACACCTGAATGAATGTTCCCTAAATGATCCACCCAATGACATGTGTTACTAGATGTGGGAACATAACTGTTAAATATGAAATGTCCCTAGAACTGCAGGAATCATGCAAAACTGGACTAATATTTCCTACTTCTGACATGGTTTCCCCCACTCTGGGGCTGAAAACGCATGATGCCTGGTGAGCGGAGAGAGATATCTGTCAGAATTGTTATCTCCGGCCCTGGTGTCTTAACATGTAGTTAACATGCATTTTGAAAAGAGGCCCTTGGTGTGCGACCCCACCAGAAAGGTTGTTCAGCTCAGTTTTCCATAACCTTTACTCCTCTCGATAACCTTTGCTCTAGTGTGCGTCCACTTAAGAAACCTCGTCCACACGAGGAAGGTTTCTCATTATACTGAAGAAACTCCCTGTGTTCCTCCGCTATAGTTTGTGCACCCCAAAGCTTCCTTGAAAGAAAGCTTGGCCACTGCATAAGGGCAATGTTGCATTTCCCAACAGCCATACTATGTTAAATCAAGTCCAATTACTTGGCAGCAATCTTCATTATTCTGAATCAGAGGCTTCCTCATTGAGGTCCCTACAACATAAGGGCATTTACACTCCCTGGATGCAAGCATTCACTTGACTCCAACTAAAACCAGCGTAAACTAAAATAAACAAATTGTTTATTATAATGCTTTTTTTCTTTCTTTGGCTTTTTCACCCATTTCTATTATAAACTTTGGCACTAACACTGTTCCAGGCAATGACCCTTGGAAGAGGCCCAATGACTTCTCTATTGAGGACCGAAGAAAAAGGGGAGGGAACCAAGAACTGGTCATGAAGCCTTGGAGTAATGAAAATGATAACCTCATCACTCCTGCTCGCTATAGTCACTACAATGTGAGCATATGCAAGCACTAAGATATTTGGCAGAATGTCCCTACGCCGATATGCTGCCAGGGATTTCATGGTCCTTGAAACTCCTTAACCAAAAGCTCTTCACAGATTTACATATGTATGCACTTGATATTTTTGCAGTGCAACCTAGTCAAAATGCAGTGGGGTCTTTTAATAGTGAATGTGGATTGTTGCTGCATCATGATGTGGTGTTCGTTAAAGATTATGGGTAGGTCATTCTAGATGTTGGGTGCTTAGATTTAGAGGGACTTTGGTCTTGTTTTTTTCACACTTCGTTATCCCTAGTCTTATAGTGCCCTGACTCCTGGTGTGCCAAAAGTGACTAGAGGCAGTGAGCTTTTCAGCCAGATATAGAGAGGCACCAGTCAGGGTGGCGTTTTTAGTTTATACAGTTGGTTTTGAACATGGTTTGGGCTATCAAGGAGAGTCAGGGATGTTCCATCTGAGTGAAAGTAATGAGATCACATTTCTTCAGGCCCTTAATTGGGGGTGTTGTGGCACTACGTGAGGGCCATACAGAGTCTTTGAGGCAGAGGAGCAGGGGATTGCCACAATCCAAATGCAAGAGTAGGAGTATGAAGGCTTGAACAGGAGTTCTTATCACTTTCTGAGATTAATGGTTTCACTTCTACAGTGGAGAGAGCTGATACCTGGGTATTTTGTTTCTTTGGCGATGTGTTCCTTGGGACTGAGGTTGTTGTTGAGTGCCCTGGTATAGGTTGAAAGTTAGGATTCAAATTAATCAAGATTCATGTGGTTGAGAAAGGTTTGAACTAGTTACTGTTTCTTGTTCTTGCCAAATAGCTGGAATTCTTGTATCAGTGAAGTTAAGCTTCAGGAAGGAGGTGGGCATCCAGGACTAGATGAGGTGCAAGCTGTGTTTAAGGTGTTGGATGTCAGGAGCAGAGATGACTTTCACTTATAGCTTTGAGTTGTCTGCACATTTGTAAATGTATATGCTGTTATTGGTAAGTGCAGTCTCAAGAGACTGTATCTACAGGTTTAAGGTGACAGGGACCAAAATGCAACCCAGTGGGATTCCGGAGGTGATTGTTCAATTTGGCACTTAGGTCCCAGAATATACCAATCTGTTGTTCGACAGTTTGGTAGAAGGAGAACCAGTGAAAGAGGTTTTTAGTGAATACTACTCAAGACTTCAGGGTGTGGATAAGGGTGGTGGAGCTAACGGTCCCAAAGGCAGCTGAGAGGTCCAGTGACAGCAGAAGGCAGGGGTAATCTTTATCTGCAGTCAATAGGGTACCATTTATGATATGAAAGGTGGTTGTTTCTATGCTGCAGCATGATCTGGAATTGGATTGATAGCCTAACAAGAGATGTTTTCAATGATTTGCATAGACTTCTTTGTCATTGATATTGTCAATGGAGTGTAAATGAGTAATGGACGGTGGTTTGTGAGGCAGGCACAGGCTGAAGTGTTTTTTTTTTTCAGATGTAAGGGACCTAGTCTGCTTTGAAAGCTTTGGAGAGTCACCGAATAAAACAGGAATTAACAATGGTGAGAAAGGGTGAGCGAGCTTTAACAGGGAGGTCTTTGTTGAATGATGAAAGGTAAGGCATCCTGTTCAAAGTTGGCAGCTTTGAGACAGTGAGGAAGTCTGAGAGAGACAGACGATTGAAGAGTTACCATTTTGGGATGTTGCTTTGGAGGTGTGTGTCAGAGCAGACACAGGCTTGATGCTGTTAATGTACTGTCTAATCTTGTGCATGTTTTCATTTTTCATTGAAAAAGTGATTGATGACATTGCACTTGGCCTTGGAGTCTGGTAATTGGAGATTAAGAGTGGTTGATGCAGAGCTTGATTATTTTGAAGATTGTTCTGTTTCTTGTTGTTGTACTTGATTAGTTATGCTTCCATTGGGAGCTTCAGTGATGATGCTGGTATATCAATTTGCTTTGGCTGATGTGAAGAGTTTTCTGTCTTTTACGCCTATCGTATTAGATGACATGAGGTCATTAGGTCATTTTTCTTTCCTGTTTGCGGTTGGCACATTGGTTGTTTGGTGAAGTCTTTTGAGTACTATGGTGCTGAAGGGTTCAGCTTCCACTTGCATATTTTAGTTGGAGCATGGTTGCACACATGATTTTTCAGAAATAAGCTGACATAATTTAGTATGGGTGTTGATGTTGTAAGTGGAGTTGGTAGGGTGAGAAAATAATTCAAGTTTAAGTTTTTTATGGAGAATTCTTTGAAGAAGCTGAATGTTTTTGTCCTCCTTTGGCTTGACCTTGATGTATTAGTTTGACTGAACAGGATAATGGGGACGATGAGGTGGTCAGTCAGTGCATGGATACCGTATCCAGCACTTTGCCCGGAGGCAACCTCTGGGGATGACCACAGCTCCCAGCCTAGCCCAGAAGGAAGGGCTGGTTTTCGCCAGTGTTTTTTGTGCATTTGTAAGGAGTTGGGTTGTGTCTCACTTACTGCATGAGTGTGTGACTTACATGCTTAACACTACCCTCTGATATGCCTAACCTCTCGACCACAAAAGAAAAGCATTTAGGTGTCATTTGTGCCTCTGTGATACCCCTGGGGAGTGCTTGGACTCTTTGCACAGTGTACCTCATTTTGGGCCACTATTGTAAAGAGCCAGCTTCCTATATCGGTGGCAGTGGTGGGATGAAGACTTTGCATGTACTGTACCACTCTGTCAGTGTTGTGATTCCACTGAAGAATCCACAATTGACTTTAGTTTCCAAATCATTTTTAAAGTACAATCTTTTAAATTTTTCCCAAATTTCTAATCTGGTCTGTTAGAGCCTTGGTTAAGTCCCCCAGACCTGTTGTGTTTAGAAATGTAAAAATGTTATTAGATAGTTAGACCTTAAAAAAATAAACTCTTCAAAATTATTCTGTGCAGATTCTAAAAAGGTCCCATCTCATCTACAAATAGTGTCAGCCTCAGGGGATAGTGTTGTGGAACTCATCCTCAACCCTTACCTGCTGCTGTCAATGCAGCAGCTAAGGAACCTCTGTAAGGCCAGCAAAATCAAAACAGGCCTTAACCCTACCAAAGAACATCCCCAGGAGTTACTGGCTGAGTTTGATGTGGTTCAGGCACTCCAAAGAAACACAGAGGAGGGTCAGGAGGATGACCTAGTCATTGAAGATGAGAGTGCCAGCAGTGCTCATAGGGAGGGTTCCCCTTCCAGTACCCCTGAGGGAGAGCGTAACAGTAGAAACCTCTACCCAAAGACTGTACCTAGAGGCTAGCCAGCCTCCTCCAGGTCCAGAGAAATACTGAAGGATTCAGACAGAGAACTGGACGTCCTAGCCAAGAGGGTGTCCCTTGAGGTCTGATTCTTAGAACTAGAAAACAAAAGAATTGAGATTTGCCTAGGTCCCATCTCTGGTGGCAGCAAAACCTTAAATAGGGAGAAAGAGGTAGCTTTCAACCCTAGAATCCCCAAACAGATAGTTCCCAAATATGATGATGGTGATGATATCACAAAGTGATTCACAGCCTTTGAGAGGGTCTGTGTTTCCAGACAAGTTAAAAAAAGCACTGGGGCTCTCTCCTTTGGGAAAAGTTCTCACGAAAGTGCATGATAGACTCCTGACACTGAATGAGGCAGATACCAGGTTCTGTGACCTCCTGAAGGACACCACGATTGGGGGCTTTGCATTCACCACTGAGGAGTATAGAATCAGCTCCGGGGAGACTCGCAAAACCCCAAGAAAATCCTGGTTTGATTTTGTGGATTTTTCAGTGGAAACACCAGGTGGTTGGTTAAAGGGAAGTCAGGTGTAAGATTATGATGGACTTTATAAATTGATAATGAAGGAACACCTATTAAGTAACTGTACTTCTGAGAAGTTGCATCAATACCATGTGGACCTTGGGGTCTGCCTCTTCCCAAGAGCTGGAAAGGAAGGCTGATCATTGGGTTAGAACTGGGGTCTCCAATACAAGACATGGTGGGGATGACCACAAGTAAGAGTTAGGGAAGCCTCTCCAAGAGAAAAAGGTGGACAACCCTAAAAATAAAGAAAAAGTGTCCTCTGTAGGCCCCCTAAAATATGTTTAGGAAGGTGGGTCTCAGGACACCTCACAAAACAAAAGTAGGTACCAGGGGAAAAAAACTGGTAGGCTACAAAGGCATGGTGCTTTGACTGTAAACAGACAGGGCACTGCACCACGGACACTCCTTGTCCTAAAAACAAACCCAGTTATAAACCCCTGGGGTTTCCAGTAAAGCCATAGGCGATGATGCCTCAGATAAAGAGGGCCTCTTAGTCTTTACTTGGTGAGTGGGTCCAAATGGTGAATTGGAGATTCCAAAGTGGAATAAACACTTCCAAAAACTTTGTATTTTGCATGCATGGATTTGACTGCAGCATTTGATTGTGTGAATCTCTCAAAGCTTTGGCAACTTCTTCTTTCTAAGGGAATGGACAAATCACTTGTGCACTTTCTAGCATCTCTCCATGAGAAAATGAAGGCCGGCATAAGGTTTGGGCCTAATGGTGAAGTTTCTAATGAGATTAAAAATCTCTTGAGGTGTGAGGGCAAGGCTATGTGTTGGTGCCCTTATTGTTTGTATTATTTATTAATGAGCTCAGTCCCTTTTTAAATACTATCACTCCAGATGTCCCTAAGGTGAATGGGGTCTCACTCCCTACTTTGCTATATGCTGACAATGTCGTGCTGATGGCTCGCACCCCGAAAGCTCCTCATCTGTTGGTGTCTACTTTTATTCAATTCATGGGATCTAGATCTTCAAAAAAATTCTCAAAGTCATATATTATGGCCTGTGGACCTAAGTGCACCCAAATTCATACTCTTGCTGAGAGTGCAAACTGCTTTGAAAGACCCAGCACTTTTTCTTATCTTGGGGACATCTTTGATTTAGCTGGCTCTTGGGTACATAACATCACACACACACACACCGCATATGCTGAACGTATTTAGGGCAGTTGGCTCACTTTTAAGTCTACTTCAGGCCCCTAGGAAGAGGACACTCTCACCGCTTTGGCAGATTTATGCGATGCGGTGTGCCCCTTTTGCAACATACGGGGCCGAGATATGGGGTATTGCTAAATGTGAAGCCATACAGGTGGAGGAAAACCACTTCTAAAGAAAAGTTCTCTCTGCCCCCATATTCTCTTGCCATTTAATTTGCCAGGAGGAGTTGTGTTTGACTTATATGGGCGATGGTATTAGAGCTCACCTTTTACTCCAGTGGCTGTCTATTCGGAAAACTGAGGAGTCGACTCGTAATAGACATACTAGCATGGATTGTTAAGCATGCAGGAATGGCCTTTGTATACCAGGGCTAGCGTATGTGAAGAAAACATTTCAGGGGATCAGGCTGTTGCACGCTTTTAAAGAGCCATGACTCGAGTGGTGGTTTAAAATGTTATTATTCAACCATGCCCAGTCTCGCAGAGTTTCTGTGGAAATTGTAAAGCCTTCTCTTGCAGCCTATCTTCATTTGAGCCTTGATAGTGTGATAGGGTACTTTTGTTTTCCACTGAGCTACCAAAAAAATCTTGGCTCTTGCCTATGTCCCTGTGACGGTAGAACTGGGCAGTCAATGATACACTTTAGCTTTTTTGTGTGAATTTTATAAAAATAAAAAAGGGAGTGCATCTCAGCTTTTTATTTTCTATGACAGCTGATGAACGATGAGTCCTGTCTTTATGTTGGCACTAGTTTGAGAGCCGCTGTGCAGTCACGTAGCACAATGCTCTTTGAGTGATGCACTGATTTCCTGTTTTACTGTAGTTTATTGTATTTTATATGTGTAAGGAAATGTCTCCTTGGCATGGTTACCCCCTAACTGTTTGCCTTTGCTGATGCCAAGTTAGGATTTGAAAGTGTGCTGGGACCCTGCTAACCAGGCCCCAGCACCAGTGTTCTTTCCCTAAACTGTACCTTTTTCTCCACAATTGGCACAACCCTGGCACTCAGGTAAGACCCTTGTAACTGGTACCAAGGGCCCTGATGCCAGGAAAGGTCTCTAAGGGCTGCAGCATGTCTTATGCCACCCTAGGGACCCCTCACTCAGCACATGCACACCGCCTCACAGCTGGTGTGTGCTGGTGGGGAGAAAATGACTACGTCGACATGGCACTCCCCTCAGAGTGCCATGCCAACCTCCCACTGCTTGTGATGTAGGTGAGTCACCCCTGTACCAGGCCTTACAGCCCTAAGACAGGGTGCACTATACCACAGGTGAGGGCATAAGTGCATGAGCACTATGCCCCTACAGTGTCTAAGCTTAGACATTGTAAGTGCTGGGTAGCCATAAGAGTATATGGTCTGGAAATTTGTCAAACACGAACTCCACAGTTCCTTAATGGCTACACTGAAAACTGGGAAGTTTGGTATCAAACTTCTCAGCACAATAAATGCACACTGATGCCAGTGTGCAATTTATTGTAACATACACCCAGAGGGCTTCTTAGAGATGCCCCCTGAATACCTACCCGACTTCTAGTGTAGGCTGACCAGTTTCTGCCAGCCTGCCACACACCAGACATGTTGCTGGCCACATGGGGAGAGTGCCTTTGTCACTCTGTGGCCAGGAACAAAGCCTGTACTGGGTGGAGGTGCTTCTCACCTCCCCCTGCAGGAACTGTAACACCTGGCGGTGAGCCTCAAAGGCTCACCCCTTTTGTTACAGCGCCCCAGGGCATCCCAGCTAGTGGAGATGCCCGCCCCTCTGGCCACTGCCCCCACTTTTGGTGGCAAGGCTGGAGGAGATAATGAGAAAAACAAGGAGGAGTCACCCACCAGTCAGGACAGCCCCTAAGGTGTCCTGAGCTGAGGTGACCCCTGTCTTGAGAAATCCTCCATCCTGAGTTTGGAGGATTCTCCCAATAGGATTAGGGATGTGCCCTCCTCCCACAGGGAGAAGGCACAAAGAGGGTGTAGCCACCCTCAAGGACAGTAGCAATTGGCCAATGCCTTCCCAGACCTAAACACACCCCTAAATTCAGTATTTAGGGGCTCCCCAGATCCCAGGAAATCAGATTCCTGCAACCTGAAGAAACAAGAAGGACTGCTGACCTACAAGCCGCAGAGAAGGAGGAAGATGACAACTGATTTGGCCCCAGCCCTACCGGCCTGGTTCCAACTTCGAAAACCTGCTCCAGCGATGCATCCGACAGGGACCAGCGACCTCTGAAGCCTCAGAGGACTGCCCCGGACTACAGGACCAAGAAAAGCAGCCCTGTTCAAAACCAGCTACTTCTCTGCAACAAAGAAGCAACTTCCAAAGACTTCACGTTTCCCACCGGAAGCGTGAAACTCTACACTCTGCAGCCGACGCCCCAACTCGACCTGCAGAAAACCAACACTTCAGGGAAGACTCCCTGGCAACTGCGAGTCCCTGAGTAACCAGAGACGACCCCCCTGAGCCCCCACAGCGACGCCTGCAAAGAGAATCCACAGGCTTCCCCTGACCGTGATTGACTGTAACAGGGACCCGATGCCTGGAACCAACACTGCACCCGCAGCCCCCATGACCTGAAGGAACCAAACTTTGACGCAGAAGTGACCCCCAGGCGACCCTCTGCCTTGCCCAGGTGGTGGCTGTCCCGAGAAGCCCCCCCTGTGTCTGCCTGCACCGCTAGAGTGACCCCCGGGTCCCTCCATTGAAACCTATACAAAACCCGATGCCTGCTTTGCACACTGCACCCGGCCGCCCCTGTGCCGCTGAGGGTGTGTTTTGTGTGCCTACTTGTGTCCCCCCAGTGCTCTACAAAGCCCCCCTGGTCTGTTCCCCGAGGACGCGGGTACTTACCTGCTGGCAGACTGGAACCGGAGCACCCCTGTTCTCCATAGGTGCCTATGTCTTTTGGGCACCTCTTTGACATCTGCACCTGGCCAGCCATGAGCTGCTGGTGTGGTAACTTTGGGGTTGCCTTGAACCCTTAACGGTGGGCTGCCTGTGCCCCAGAACTGAAACTTGTAAGTCTTTTACTTACCTCCTAATCTAACCTCTACTTACCTCCTCCAGGAACTGTTGATCTTTGCACAGTGTCCACTTTGAAAATAGCTTATTGCCATTTTTGCAAAGACTGTACATGATATTGTTTTCATTCAAAGTTCCTAAAGTATCTAAGGGAAGTACCTTACATTTAAAGTATTACCTGTAAATCTTGAACCTGTGGTTCTTAAAATAAACTAAGAAAATATATTTTTCAATATAAAACCTATTGGCCTGTAGTAAGTCTTTGAGTGTGTGTTCCTCATTTATTGCCTGTGTGTGTACAACAAATGCTTAACACTACCCTCTGATAAGCCTACTGCTCGACCACACTACCATAAAATAGAGCATTAGAATTATCTACTTTTGCCACTATCTTACCTCTAAGGGAAACCCTTGGATTCTGTGCACACTATTTCTTACTTTGAAATAGTATATACAGAGCCAACTTCCTACAATATGATTACCCATTTTATAACATTTTAATTTGTACACCAATGATAATTTTCGCAAATTACGTCTTAACTTGAAATATGTACTTTCATGGATGCATTCTTGCATCCGAATAAAGTTCTTTGATTGATTGATTGATTGCATTGGATAGTTCGTGATGTTGAAATGGTGAGGTCCAGAATGTTGCCTTTCCAGTGTTTTGGTGAGTGACATGCTGCACCACACTTGGTGCGTCAATGTTGAGGAAGCTGTCTATTGTGTTTTTTCATTCTTGAGCTGTTTGGGATGTTGAAGTTGTTGAGGATGGTGGTGTCCGAGAATTCATCTACAAAGTTCATTGTCTGCCCAGGAGCCTTGGATATAGGGTAAAAGATGGTGGACTGTTTTTAACCCTAGGGCCTTTCCTACCCTAACAGGCCCAAACAGGTAATACACTTGCCTGTTTCTAAATTTAGCTGGTGCCACCTATGCAATTAAAATGCCCTTCAAAGTTGATTGAAGTAGGAAGAAGATGGATTTGGAGAATGAGGTCCACTTATCTGGCTTCTCCTTTTAAAGATGTTTTTGCAGAAAACATGTGATCTCGCTTCGGATAGAAGTCGATGCTGAGAAATTCAGTGATGTCACATTCTAGAGAAAGAGATGCTGAGAGTTACAATTATGTCCCTTTGTTTGGAGATTAATGTTTGGGAATGATGTCTACTTGTGCAGCTTATTCTTTTAATGTTATTTTTGATGGTATACCACTTCACCTCGGTAGAGATGGATGATGGGTAAATGTAGTGATGTCACTTCCTGTGGGGATGGAAACTGGGCTAGATCTTCTAACAACAAGTGAAAGATGACAGCCAGATGTAAGGTGTGTTTGTGACCTGTTCTAACAAATGTATTTTCCATGGACATTGCATCTCTCCCGCGCCCCGATGAAGACCTCCTGAAATGGGTAGAAGTAACCACATCTATTTAGGTCGAAAATCCCCACTGGACCACTAAGAAACCTCTAGATGCCCCTCTGGATGATGATTTGTTCTTTGTGTTTTAGACAGACAGCTTGCACACTGCCTAAGCACTGCTAAGTTATATATTTTATTGTATTTTACATGTACAGTCACTTTACCCTTGTTCACGCTGCACATGCACTGATGTCACACTGTTTCCACCTTACGGAGCAATCTTATGTTCATTGAACATAGATATTTTTGTGTTCTTGAGCTAAAATACATACATTGTGCAGTAATCATTTTCTCTGTTTGTGTTTTTTTGTTTCCCCCATGTTGCTGTTGATTAATGCTTTTGATTGACCTTTAATTCAGTTTGTTCTTATGTGTAATTAGCAACCAACAGGATTTTTGTTGTTTACGCTAATTGTTACCCAGATCCTGAGGTTTAATGGGATACTGCGAGTACACCTCAGTTTCACTTAAGTGGCTGTGATAAGTTTGAACTTCTTTAGGATCTGGGGATGGTTGCTTGACTGGAATAGGGGTTATTCTACCCAATCTTTGTGGGAGGGAGAACATGTTGGTCTGCATTTGACAATGCAAGGACCCATCACAGAACACAGCACAGTACACATTTATTAACATTGTGTCTTGGAATGTTGCGGGCCCGGCCTCTATATGCTACATCTCTATCTGATGGAGACTTCTAGTTGCAGATTCCTTACCTTTGAATTCTCCCCAGCCGTCAGACTGGATCCGGAAGAATTTCATTAGCAGTACCCCTGTGTCCTGTTAGGTGGCATCAACTGGCTCCTGCATCATTCATCAGCTATGTCTGCTCCAGATATGGCATTGTGATTCCTATATAGGTGCCACCTCAGCACGCTGATGCCATTTCTTTTCCTTTTGCGCCAGCAAGCACTGACCCGTAGAGAGGTATCCCTCAGTCAATTGTTGACTGGCTTTTTGTCAAGAGTTTTTCGAGTTTCTATACCAGGAGTATAAGACGATCGCGAGTTACCAGTAGCTTGTAGCCTGTCTTTGAGTAGATCGTTGCCTGTCACTTCATTTAAGGAAATGCAGCTGTGAGGCAAAGAAGGGTTACTTTGCAAGAGTAATATGCAGCCTTCTCACTTAATAAATACAAAAAGAAGCCTTGCATAAACAACTAACACATTCTTTCCATCAGAACACACTGATTGAAAACCATCTCAGTGAAAGATTACAGCATCCATGATGACAAGCCTCAGTGAGATTTATTTCTTAAAGTCAGGGGCAGTGAAATATTTGGAGAGTTGCCCTGTAGTTAAATGTCCTTTTTCTTTCTTCCTTTCTCTCTTTCCCTTTCTTTCTATTTTTTTAATTATTTTTCTGGATTTTTTTCTTTCATTTTTATTTCGTTCTTTCCCTGTCCTTTATTGTTCCTTTCTCTTATTTATCTTATTTCTTCAACTTTCATTCTTCTCATAACATGTTTTTTCTTTGTTTTGTTTTCTTTTTCCCTCTCGGACCATCGCTTTTGCTTTCTCTCACACCGGTTCATTCTTTCATTGTGTTTTTCTTCATTTCCTTCTCTCCATCTCTCCTTTCTTCCATCTCACCTTTGTTCCCTTCTAACTCTTCTACTGTTTGTAAATGTTTTGAATTCCCCTTCTCTTCTATATCCTTTCTTCCCTTTTATCTATTTTCAGGTGTGTGGAATTTGATAAAATCTCTCCTTGTCCATGGGACAGGTTGTTTCATAAATCTACTTGTCTTGTAAAAAAATCAACTTGTATCTTTGGTGCCACGTAGTGCAGCGATAATGTATGGCAGCTATCTCATTATATAAGAGCTCTGATAATAGCCTCTTTGACTATGCCAGGACTCATACTGTCGTAGGTTTGAGTCCTAGTAATTTCCACATTTTCACTTCATCCAGATCTACGTATTGGGGCTGGAGGTAGGATTAAGCAATAGTTCCAGTGTTTGAATGTACTTTGGAGTCTGTGCAAACCTACTAACATGCATGTTTTAGGGGTTTCTCTTTTATAATATTTCCCCATACTGAGAAAGTTTGGGAATTTACTCCTCACAAGGGCAAAATAATGCTGCACATTTGGTGAAAAAAGTGGTTGGAGGGAAAGTGAACTTGTAAATGCTGAACAGATTTTCCAATGAACGAAATCTACACAAGAGTATTTGCTCGTGCTAAAATGCAGCTCACAAATATTTTCTAAGAGTATGATTTCCTGGCCTACTTCTGTAAATTATAGTACATTTATGAAATCTATAAATCTGCATATACCATGAGTGAATTTATTTACCAATTAGGCTCCTAATTAGTTCTTGAGTTACGGCACACAATGTAGTTTTGTTAGGTCCCAGAAACTACTGTCTCAGTGTGTGCTTTTCGAGACACAAAAAGTGTCATAGCTTTTTGCCAAAGGGTGTTAAAATGGTGAGGGCCTGGCAGCTTTCACAACAATACAGTTTTACAAAAGCAATGTCAAAACAAGACATGCATTGACAAAACCAAAAAGCTAACCACCAATATCAGAGTTATTGGCTTTACCAATGACTGTTTATTATCATGTTTCCCATCATCTTGTTGAAACTGATTGTACTGATTTTCCATTAAGAATATTTTTGGAGAATACTAGCATACATCAACAAATTTTAATAGATGATGCTTCAAATAAATGTTACCTAAAATTGCACAGCAGTTTAGCAAAACATTTTTCCAAGTTGCATTTTTTGTGAACATTTCATTTGAAAGCAAAGACTCCACAGTTTGCATTCAAGCTTTTGCAAAGCAGAGAACATTCTGAGAGCATTATACTTTGCCTCATATTTTTAAACTTTGCACTTTGCAAACTTGTATACAAATTTTTATACTGGGACTTCTGTCAACAGTGCAATTCGAGCTTACAACATTTCCTTAGAGCACTCACACTAATTATAAAGGCCTTACATTAATGAACCCTAAATACAAGTTTGACCAGCATTAACATATGAACACAAATATTACTCTAACTGCAGACAATTCCCCTTCCTGATCCGTAATGTGGTACTGTAAATTGGCACCCAAAGGGTTTTTGCTGCAGGGGATTGGGCCTACTTGTCCCAAGCACAAAATAAACATGAAAACCTGTTGTCCTTGACATCAAACAATATGTCCTGGGAGTCAGGCTATAGGAATTCCACACCCCTGATTTTACTTCTTTTCTTGTATTCTTTTTCTTCTTTATTACTGCTATAGTTTACTTCTCTCCTTTGTTCTTTCTTACACTCCCTCTGTTTCCTTCATTTGTTTTTCTATCATTTCTATGTTCCTTTCTTTCTCCTTCCTTCATTTCACTCCTTCTTTACTATGGTTTCTGGATTCCTTTTTCACATTCCATCTTTTCTTCCCCATCTTCTTGTCCTCCCTCTTTTTGTCCCTCTATTCTTTGTTCCTCCACTAATTTTCTTAACTTCCTTCCATCCTCGCTTTGTATAGTGTCTACTTTCCTTCCCTTCATACTTCCTGAAGGACATTATTTCTTTCTCTCCTTTGTTTCACTCTCTTTTCTCTTTCTTTCTCTTCTTTAGAGGTATTTAACTTCCTAAAGAAATCTCTTCACCTACTTATGTGTCTTTCATCTTTTCCGGCAGCATTATGTTTACTTATAAAGCACTATGAAGTATGCTTGTACCTATTCTTAATCTTAAAGCGTTATGGTAGTGGCAATTTCTGGACATCAGTAAATATATTTTAGGGAATTTAGTCAGAAAATTGTAGCCTTTTGGGTTCTAGATTGCATAATGAGGGTAGAATCTTCCCATGTATTGCATCACTAAGGGACCAAAGAATCATTGAGACACCTCTCACAGATGTTTCACAAACAAAAGTGAAGGGACAACACTGTTTTTTGTGGACTACATAGCTCCACAAAGTTTCTTCCACTGACCTTCTGCCATTAGTTGAGTGTGCTTACTGCATCAATAGTGGGTGCTCTAGGAGCAGTGATTAAATGTCTTGATCATTTTTGTGTGGTTATCTAAAGGATAAATTAGGCAGATTAGAAGTAGCTCTCACTATTGAAAAGGTTAGAGACCCTTGTTCTGTACTCATGGTGCATTGAGGATGTCATCTAGGAAGACTGGATTCAAACCCTGCAGTTCCTATCATAGGGCGATGATGGTGATGGGTCCACTTCTCCTGTGCCTTTGGTGTTTGGAGTGTGACCATGATCTGCAGTCATGCTCCATGGTGTTGGGCCATGAATCTGAAGGATTTGATGGAGCGGTCTCTAAAACTGATGCAGCCTGATGCTCTGATCCACGCTGGCCGAGATCTCGGTCATGTGGAAGGACCCGAGATCAGTTGCGGAGCCCAAAGTCATCATTCTCCCACACAAGAAAAAGAAGTCATCGAAGCATGCTTTCCCTTCTTCTCGTCTGTTGGCTGACGAGATGAGGGAGCATCGGCGCTCTAGTCCTTATTTCGAGCAACCAGTGCCTTGGCAGACTCCCCGAGTTTCCAGAGCAACCCCTGCCCTACTTTGAGAGTTTTATCAGGCCTTGCGCCTCATTTTTGGGCAGTCTGCCTCGCTGGAGAGCCTTCGGGCCCGTGGAGCCAGAAGGGGTTCCTTTGGGTTCTACCCAGGCTCTGGATGCCCTGGGTACTCAAGGATCCATTTCCGGATCCCGACTGATGCCGGCTGAGACACCTCAACCTTCCCTAGCGCCGTTTCTAACGCTGATGCTCATGGCACCACCCGACTTCCCAGGCAGCGCTGACCCCATTGTAATTCCCAACTCTGACACAGCCATATGGGTGTTGTACGATGCTGATTCCAAAACCAGCGGGAGCCATGCCTGCCAGGTCGAATCCTGAGCCCATATTTAGACCTCAGGGATGAATGGGAGGGGTCGCTGGACCCTTAAGAATAGCAGCACCCTGAAGAATATGTGGACTGGTGTTCATACTTGGGTGAAGCCAGTGGACTGCATACCTCTCCAGATACTGGCATGCTTTCTCCCCCTATCACGGCTACAGAGGAGGGAGCTTTATATTCAATAGTGGAGCTAAGAACAGTGGAGGTCCAGAACCTTGAGTTGCCTTTGGTGGCAGTCGTGACTAACCTCCTGACAGATGATTCAACCTGGTGCTTCATCCTATGAGCCCCCACTCCCATTCAGTGAAGCCTCTATGGATGTCTTGCTGGGTACCTTGTCGAAACCCAGCACAGGAGCTCCTGTGAACAGGACTATCGCATGCCACCATTGCCCTGCGCCAGGCGACCCAAGATTTCTGTTACTGTAGCCCACCCCTGAGAGCTTGGTTATCCAAGCCTCTACCTCCCATGGTGCGTTCCCTTCCATACCCCTGGGTATGGATTCCAAAAGACTGAACAAAATTTGGAAGAAGTTGTTTTCTTTCGCCAGCCCAGCATTGTTGTTTTTGAACACCTCATGGCTTTTGGGCTGTTGTTCCCACATGCTTTGGGATACAGTTGCACAAGTGCTTCCTGGAGGAGGCCTGGGCTGTACATTTCCAAGCAGTTCCTGATGGGAGAGACGCAGTAAAGTTCACGATCTGATGCGGACGAGCAATTCAAAGATACTCATGCTACGGCTCGGTCCTTGGGCCTCGCAGCAGCCCCTTACCCCCGCAGTCTACTTTTTACCCCTTGATGGCTACAGAAGGGGGCCCCTCACCACGTCCATTCCTGTCCAGACACTGTGCCATGCATGTTTGCTGCCCAACCTCTGTTTGGCCGGGGACGTGGGATCCACCGACCCCCGTAGATTCAGGGGGCCAGCTGTCTGGCCAGTCCACCGCCCCCCTCCTCAGACCCTGCATCCGCTGCAGCTGCCTCCAAACCTTACAAGCTTGACTCTCCCCCACCAGGGACCAATCAGAGGCAGGATTTGCGATCACCTACTGCGCTGGCAATCCATCATGTTAGATAAGTTTTGCAGATAGTCCTAGGCTACTCCTTCCCCTTCAAAACTACCCCATCATCCATGCCACCCTCCCACGATCGAATGACAGAGGATCACTTTTCACTTCTCCGAGAGGAGGTTATGGTTGTCTAGGCGAAGGGGTCCCTAGTCAGGGTTTCTGTGCAGGAGGTTATGGTTCTCTAGACGAAGGGGGCCATAGTCAGGATTTCTGTGCCAGGTTGTGTTTGCTATTCTCCCTACTTTCTGGTACCAAAAAAGGGGCAAGGGCTTCTGCCTATCCTAGAACTTCAGTCCCCCAATTTCTTCCTCAATAAGGAGAAGTTCAAAATGCTCACTCCAGCTCAAGTCCGTTCTGCCCTGGACTCAGGAGACTGGATGGTAGCGATGGACTTGCTTTCATATTCACATCCTGCATGCCTACAGACATTACTTTCAGTTTACGGTAGGCAATGAGCACTTTTGGTTTACCATGCTCCCCTTTGGTCTTACCAGCACCCCTCAGGTGTTCACCAAGGTGATGGTGGTGGTTGCAGCTCATCTGCGCAGATTAGGGGTTTTAGTCTTTCCTTTTTTCAACAACTGAATGTTGAAGACCGGCTTGCCCCAAACTGTCTCTCACCTCCGGACTATGGCAGGCCTCCTGCATTCGCTGGGGTTCACTATAAGTGTGCCGAAGTCTAACCGGACTCCCTCTCATATGCTACTTTTCATCGTAGCTGTTCTAGACATAGAGGGTCATTCTGACCCTGGCGGCCGGTGGCCGCCAGGGCCACCGACCACGGGAGCACCGCCGACAGGCTGGCGGTGCTCCAATGAGCATTCTGACCGCGGCGGTTCAGCCGCGGTCAGAAGCGGAAAGTCAGCGGTCTCCCGCTGACTTTCCGCTGCTCATTGGAATCCTCCATGGCTGCGGAGAGGATTCTGACCCCCCCTACCGCCATCCAGTTCATGGCGGGAAAGCCGCCATGAACAGGATGGCGGTAGGGGGGGTCGCGGGGCCCCTGGGGGCCCCTGCCATGCCCATGCCAATGGCATGGGCACGGCAGGGGCCCCCGTAAGAGGGCCCCAAAATGTATTTCACTGTCTGCCTTGCAGACAGTGAAATACGCGACGGGTGCAGTAGCACCCGTCGCACCTTCCCACTCCGCCGGCTCGATTACGAGCCGGCATCCTCGTGGGAAGGTCGTTTTCCCCTTGGCTGGCGGGCGGTTTAACTGGAACCGCCCGCCAGCCCAGGGGAAAACTCGTAATACCCGCCGCGGTCTTTTGACCACGGCGCGGTAATTTGGAGGGCGGGATCCTGGCGGGCGG
Organism: Pleurodeles waltl; assembly: GCF_031143425.1. Lineage (NCBI taxonomy): Eukaryota > Metazoa > Chordata > Amphibia > Caudata > Salamandridae > Pleurodeles > Pleurodeles waltl. The sequence continues at coordinate 1,079,215,416 of NC_090445.1, read as the reverse complement.
CCTCCGCCGCCCGCCAGGGTCATAATGAGGCCCATAGTGCAGTTTTGGCCTTATCCTACCAGGAGGCGAGTCCAGGATATTCAGGCTATGAAACCGATGTTTCAGCCTTTACCCTGGATTTCTGTGAGAATTTCTCTGAGGCTGCTGGGCCTCATGCCCTCCTGCTGTGATACATGCCAGATGGCAAATGCAGGCTCTGCAGTGGGACCCGAAGTTCCAGTGGGCGCAAAATCAGGGGAATCTCTCGAACAAGGTCCAGATCTCTGAGGGAACGGTGCAAGATCTGCAGTGGTGGCTCACAAACTGCGATTGGGTCAGAGGCAGATCCCACTCCTTTCCCCAATCAAATCTGACAGTAGTGACAGATGTGTCACTCCTGGGATGGAGCAGCCATCTGGGAGTGGTGGAGATCAGAGGCATCTGGTCTCCATCGGAATCTGTACTCCACATTAACTGTAGAGCTCTGTACGATCTGGCTGGCATTGAAAGCATTTCTTCCCTCTGTCACGGGAAAGACAGTGCAAGTGTTCACGAATAATGCCACTGCCACGTAGTACTGCAACAAGCAGGGTGGTGTGGGGTTGTGGACCTTTTGTCAAGAGGCTGCCCACCTCCGGACATGGCTGGAACAGCAGTGCATATCCCTGAAGGCACAACATCTGGTGGGCTATCTGAATACCAGAGCAGACAAACCCTGCCAACAAAGCTTAGTTGATCACTAATGGTTTCTCCATCCAGGGGTGCAGCAAAGTCTCTTTAAGCAGTGAGGAGAGCCTTGGTTAGATTGGTTTGCCACCACAAAGAACACTCAATGTTAGTAGTATTGCACGTTGGCACTTTCAAGACAGCAATCACTCTGAGATGCTTTTCGTCTTCAATGGAACTCGGGCTTACTGTATACCTTTCCCCCATACCACTTCTGCCCAGAGTTCTGAAGAAGACCAAGAACGACTAGGCCCAAGTAATTCTTGCGGCTCCGGACTGGGCAAGGTGAGTCTGGTATCCTGAGCTCTTTAGCATGTCCATTGATCCTCCGATCAGATTGCCCCTCCGGGAGGATCTTCTGTCAAAGCAGCAAGGAAGGGCTCTGCACCCAAACCTATCCACTCTCTGCCTTCAGCGTGGAGATTGAGCGGCGACAGTTGACAGTTTTTGACCTTCCACCCAAAGTCTGTAACGTTATCTTGGCAGCCAGGTGTCCCTCCACCAAAACAGAATACGCCTGTTTTTGGAAGAAGTTTGTGGCATGGTGCACGACAAGTCTGTGGACCCCCTTTCTTCCCTTCCCCTTTGAGGTTTTGTTGTTCATACTTTTTTGGCCCAGCAGGGCTCACTTATGGACATTCTCTAAGGTTATTTGTTTCCAATTATTGCTTTTTTGAGGTTGCCTGATCAATTTTCTTACATAGGCTCCCTAAGGGTCTTACACATATGTTTCTCCATCCCCATTCATTATGCCCAAATGGGATTTTAATTTAGTTTTGATGTGTGCCCCTTTCGAGCCTCTCCACAATTGTCCTTTCAGTCAATCAATTAGGATGTATAATGCGCAGCTAATCAACCAATAGGGTATGCAGGCGCTTGCAGGCCACGGAGGCTTATCCAACCAGCCAGGTCTTGAGGGCATACTTAATTCCAGAAGTGAGGTGATGGTTCAGAGGTGTGTGGGGAAGGCTGTTCCAGGTTTTTGCTGTAATGTGAGAGAAGGATCGTCCTCCATTTTTGCTTCAGTAGATACAGGGAGTATGGGCAAGTGAAGAGCAGGCATAGCATAGTCTTCGATGGTTGGTGGAAGTTCAGGCGGTGGTTAATGCATGCGGGTACTTGGTAGTGTAGAGCCTTGTGTGCATGGGTCAGCAGCTTGAATTGGCATCTCTTCTGTACGTAAAGCCAGTGGAGTTGCCTCAAGTGGGGTGTGATATGGGTTCATTGGGGAAGGCTACGGATCAGTCTGGCTTCGGTGTTCTGCATGGTCTGAAGTCTCTGTAGGAAGTGTGCAGCGATTCCTACGTAGAGGGCATTGCTGTAGTCCAGTCGGCAGGTGATAAGGGCCTGATTTATGGTGCGTCTCGTTTGTAGGGTTAGCCACTTGAAGATCTTACGTAGCATGAGCAAAGTAAAGAAGCAGGTGAAAAAAACTGCGTTGGTCTGCAATTTCATGGTGAACTTTTTGTCAATGATGATTCTGAGGTTTCTGGGTGGTCGAAATGAGTGCTCGTGGCTCTCAGGTCTGATGGCCACCAGGAGTTGTTCCATGTGTTGCTGCTGTTGCCAAAGATCAGTACATTTGTCTTGTCTGTGTTCATCTCCAGGCAGTTATTCATCCAGTCAGCAATGCTGGTCGTGCATCGGTGAAAGTTGGTTCTGGTGGTGGAGGGTTTGTTGGTGAGTGAGAGGATGAGTTGATTGTCGTCTGTGTAGGAAATTATGTTGAGCCTGTGGGATGTGACTATGTTAGCCAGCGGGCTCATATATGCATTGAAGATCATGGGTCTGAAGATGAGCCCTGGGGGACACTGCAGGTGATCTCCTTGGGTTCAGAGGTGGGAGATGGGGTTCTTCCGGTGAGGAAGGAGGTGATCCATTTCAGTGCGTCCCGTTAGATGCCAATGTGGTGGAATCTTTTGATCAGAATGTGGTGGGATATGGTGCTGAAGGCTGCTGAGAGTTCAATGAGGATCAAAGCTGCTGTTCCTCCTCGTCGAGGAGGGTTTGGATGTAATTTGTGGGTGTCATCAGGGCAGTTTCTGTGCTGTCATTGCTGCAGAAGCCAGATTGCGGCATGTCCAGTAGCTGGTTCTGCTCCAGGTATGTCATGAGTTGCTTGTTGATGATCTTTTCCAATACCTTCACTGGGAGTGGAAGCAGGAAGATTGGCCAGTAGTTTTTGGGTCCACTGGGATCAGCAGAGGGTTTGAGTAGTGCTCTGACTTTGGCGTGTTTCCAGGCGTCAGGAAACGTTGCTGTGGTGATAGAGGTATTGAGCAGGATGGTAGGTTCCTAGCCGATCCTTTGCTTTCCAAGGTTGAAGATGTGTGGGCATGGGTTTGTAGGAGTACCTGAGAGGATGGATTTCATGGTGGAAATGATGTCCTGGGTGGAGAGGATGTTCCAGGTGGTCAGTGTGGTTTGTGTCAGTTGCAGGGGTGGCATATCTGTCAAGGAAGTCCATAGGTGTGGGCTGGGGTTCGAAGTTTCTGTATAGTGGTAGAAGTGGGCAAAGTTGTCGCACAGCTCGTGTGAGTGTGTGATGTTTTTGCTGGCAGTTGGGTTGGACAATTCCTTAACGATGGTCAAATGTTCTGTGGCATTGTTCGCGCTGGTTTTGACATGTGCGACAAGGGCTGTCTTCTGTGTTGCCCTCAGCTGGCGGTGGTAGAGGTTGAGGGATGTCTTGAAGGCTGCTGTGTTGGAGCTGTTCTGAGCTCTTGGGTGTACCAGCCGGCCTTTTTGGAGGATTTTCTCTGGATGTTGCTCTTGATGGGGACAATGCTGCTGGCGCAATTTGTGATCTAGACATTGAAGTTTTTCGATCCCTTTTCGAGGTTGGTGGCGGTAGTGGGTTTGGAGGTGTTGAAGGCATCCACCCAGTTGGTCTCAGAGATTTTGTTCCACCTCCAGTGGGGGGCGCTGGTCATCTTGGGGTGGAGATCCGGGGGCTGAAGATGCTGAAGAAGGACGATGGAGTGATCAGTACAAGTGAGTTCTGTGACATGGCTGTATTTGACGCAATTTCTGGAGGTGGAAATGGGGTCCAGCGTGTGTCCTGCAGTGTGTGTAGGGTCGTGGATGATCTAGGTCAATCTGAGGCTGCTCATACTGTCAAGGAGGTGTGCAATGCTGTCATTGGAGTGCCTGATGTGGAAATTTAGGTTGCCGAGGAAGATGTAGTCTTTAGAGTCCAAGACTAGGGGCGCAACGAAGTCTGCAATGGTGTTGCAGAAGCTGGAGTGCCGGCCTGCGGTCAGTGTGCGAGGGTGACTCTGATGGTTGTTTTGTCCTCCCCTTGGATCTTTAAGATAAGATTTTCTGTGGGGGTGGTGGTGGTATACTGTATGCTCTCTTTGTGGATGATGGCTGTTCCTCCTCCCGGCTTGTTGGTACGGTCCTAGTGAGTGATTTATATCCGTCGGGCAGATGTGAGGTTGAGCTAGGCCTTGGTGAGGAAGACTATGGGGGTGATTCTAACTTCGGCGGGCGGCGGAGGCCGCCCGCCGAAGTTCCCCCACCAAAATACCGCTCTGCGGTCGAAAGACCGCTGAGGGTATTTTGGGATTTGCCCTGGGCTGGCGGGCGGCCGCCAAAAGGCCGCCCGCCAGCCCAGGGCAAATCAACCTTCCCACTAAGATGCCGGCTCAGAATTGAGCCGGCGGAGTGGGAAGGTGCGACGGGTGCAGTTGCACCCGTCGCGTATTTCAGTGTCTGCTAGGCAGACACTGAAATACTTTGTGGGGCCCTCTTACGGGGGTCCATGCCATTGGCATGGGCACGGCAGGGGCCCCCAGGGGCCCCGCGGCACCCCCTACCACCATCCTGTTCCTGGCGGGCGAACCGCCAGGAAAAGGATGGCGGTAGGGGGTGTCAGAATCCCCCATGGCGGCGCAGCAAGCTGCGCCGCCATGGGGGATTCTAAGGGCAGCGGTAAACCGGCGGGAGACCGCCGGTTTACCCTTTCTGACCGCGGCCAAACCGCCGCGGTCAGAATGCCCTGCGGGGCACCGCCGGTCTGTCGGCGGTGCTCCCGCCGACCCTGGCCCCGGCGGTCTGAGACCGCCGGGGTTAGAATGAGGGCCTATGTCTGGTGCAAGGGTTGCGATGAGGTCCCATAATTTGGTGGAATGCTTGCAAAGTGAGCATGAGTTGAAAAGGGCGCGTGCGAGTTTCGTGCTTTTGTTCAGGTGATGTCTGTCGTGTGTTCAGGGTGGGCCTGGTCGGTGGGCTGGTGTGTTAGCTGCGGCAGGTGAACTGGTAGTGGGTGCAAGTGAAGAGTCCTAACGTGGAGCATGGATTGGCTTGGTGGCAGTGTTTGTTGTGGTGTCTGGGGTCAAAGGTGTAGAGCTTGGTAATGATGCATCTTTCGGGGGAGGGAGGGCCAGGTGTTGTGGCACTGGGTGCAGTCCGGGCGTGGATGGGTGCAGATGGGCTTCCCTTTGGTGCGCCTTTGGCATGGCAGAGGCGCGGCTGCTGCACATGTCTGCTGCATGGTTGTGCTGCATGGTCACAGTCTCAGCCTTCTTTCTTCCTCTGTGTAAAGATCTGCTACATACTGGCCAAGAAGCAACCCTCTGAAGGTTTGAGTGCTCATTCTACCAGAGTCAAAGCAACAACCACTGCTTTAGCATGTGGAGCTACTGTCCTTGACATCTGCGAAGGGGCCACGTGGGCATTGCTGCACATATTTACCAAATACTACTGCCTGGACAGTCAGGTCCAAAGTGATGGGCTCTTTGCCCATTCAGTCCTACAGGACTTTCTAGTATGAACTTGGTTCGCAGACCCAACTCGGGGATGGTATTGCGTGGGTATCTTTTCTAGGGTAAGGAATCTGCAACTAGAAGTCTCTTTCAGTTAAACAAATTACTTACCTTCACTAATGCCTTACCTGGTAGAGATATATTCTAGTTGCAGATTCCTTACCAACCCACCCATCCTCCACCGTGTGTGAACTGATTTCTAGGGGCAGGGCTTCCCTTTCAGGGCATGGCCTTAGTTTTGATGCACCAGTAGTCAGTTTCTTTATAGCTCTGCGCTTCTGGTGTGGAAATTCGTGAAAAGAATCTGAAGTCAGCACGCCGGGGACTTGGAGCCGATCAATGCCACCTAATTGCACGCAGAGGTACTGCTCACGAACATTTTCTGGATCCAGTCTGATGCCTGGGGAGAATTCAAAGGTAAGGAATCTGCAACTAGAATATGTCTCTACCAGATAAGGCATTAACGGAGGTACATCATTTGTTCCTCTAAGTTAAAAATAGGCTTCCTAAAGAAACCTGGAGCAGTGGATCCACATCATTGGGATACCTATCAACCCTTTCATATGACTGCATGTAATTAAAGAGGAAATTGGCCCTCGGAAGGTCTACCCAGTGGGTGGCTCTTAGTTTGGCCGGGTGCACTGTTTTACTACCCACCGGTCTATCAGTTCATGATGGTTCTCCTAAAATTGTCCATCCGTCTTGTTGCTAAACTAATATAACAATTTTTTGGTTCCACTAATTCTCCATATTTGGTAAAACAGTCACAATTTGTCGGACAAGTTGAGGGCGGAGTGTTGCAAGAATTACCTGTATTTCAATGCTAAGCTGAGTAAAGTGTAGCTGCTTAAAGAATTAGAAAGTGAAACTGAATATAACGTCCCTGAAGGTTGCCAGTGAGCAAGATGTACAAACCGGGACAATCCCCTTGGATTTAATGGTTAGCTATGGGTTGTATAGCGGTTTGGGGCGTTCCCTTACAGATAGGCTAGAGAAGTCCACTTTTGAGAGAGGTGGAGCAGTCTTTATCATTGATCATTTCTGAATTGGTTCCCAAAGCAATTCAGTTGTTTAGGATCTTTCGAAGAGGTAATGATGATAACAATGCTATTGTTGTGTCCACAGTTAAGCTTTCTGCCTTTTGTCTGATGCCACAAAGGTGATCCTCTGAAACTAACAGTGGTGATTAGGACTTGTTTTCTTTGGATCTTCCAGGGTCTTAATTTGGAGGCTAAGAATCATGATGCAAACCCAGGTTGTGCTTACTAAACGAGTGCATTCCCAAATCTTTACTGTTGATATGGGGGGGGGGGAAGGCAAAAGCCCAGGCTGGGAGCCAGAAAAGTGTTACGACATTTCTACTAGTGCTAAGGTTGGGTATGTGAAACTATTCCGTGGGCCAGTGTTAAGATTCTGAAGCAGTGTCTCGCTTGTAAGACAATACTGTAGGAAGTAAAGATGAATTTCCACAGGGAGTCTTGGGATGAGCTGGATGCAGCGTGCTAGTCTTTGGGTTCTAGACTTTTTTGGGCTTTATATCTGGTAGTGGAAATTATGTGGCTTTTAAAGTAGTCCCCAGAGGAGAAATGGTTAGAACTCTTTTCAGAACTTTATGTTTCTAGCAACCCCTTATCTGCTGTTTTTATGGACCTATTTTGGTGGAGTCTCCTGTGCTCATCCTTCCAGTTCATGGTTTTGTCAACTCGATACCTGTTCTGTCTGTCTTTTGGACTAGACTAGCTTGTTCCTTGGCATGCTTCCTGTCCTTTATCTCCCACCGTGTTGTTGGTGAGTGGTACTTGGAGGTTGACTTGCTTACTGCACTTCTTTTCGCTGTTTCTCCGATGCTACTGTCGTCCTATGGGAATCTTGTATTGCTTCAGGATTGTTTATGCTTTGATGGAAGTAGGGTGCCTGCGTACTACTGTTCTATATTCTCATTTAGTAAGCACGAGAAACAGTTGAGGAGGTAATGCGCCTCCTCACCTCCCGTCCCATTGTCAATCTCCAGAGCTTCATGGCGACAGTGTGTCCTAAGGACATCTTTCCCCGTTAAGAGACGAAGGAGAACGAGGGCGTAGATGTAGTGGTTTCTGTGGTGATGTGAACATAGTTCATTCTTAAGTACTCGAACAATTAAGAATAATCTGAGTAATTTGCACATTGGATAAATTCTTTGAAATAAAGCCAGGCATTTCTCTGGTTATTAATTGCTTCTTTCTTTTTAAAAATGCATTTAGGAAAACGAGTGCATAGTTAGGATCACCTGTAATGCAGCATCACATGGCTAGTAAAAGGAGTTGACACTGTGACAACTCAGGTACATTAGTTATAGAAAACTTGCAGGATGACATAGTTCTGACATAAACCAGGTACATATTTCTCCCTCAACAGAAATCCCCATGAAACTATGCCACCATCCTCATGAATCAGTTGCACTGTAGCTTGTCGAATACCCGTACTCTTTTAGCAGGAGCGTTAGTGACAGATGTTATTTATACTCCAAGAGTTAAGTGTTTGCATAATAGTGATAATAAAAATAGAATGATATAAACAATGTTAATTAAACACGAAAAATAGTAGTTATGAAGGATGAAATTATTGATTTTTGTTGGCGGTTTTAAATGTTCGGGGAGCGAGTAAGTTGCCTGTATCGTGCATGTGGATTCACCCCTCTGTGATGATGAGGAAAGCAGACGAGGTAGCAGATGGCTGTTCTCCAGAGAGCCGCTTACTTCGCCCTTTTCCGAGTCACTATTTTGGTACTATAGCTGTTCATGTCAGTTTTGTCTCCACCAAATGCGGTAAATAACACATTCTCTTAATAACCAGTAGAGAGCTTCTGAATGGATCGACCTCAAAGGGATTGGAGTAGGACTGACAGCGCCTGACTAGTTTTGATTGTGAAGGTTGGCAGAAAATGAGGATCATCTACAATCGACCGATATAAACAAACGCATGTTATTTTTTTTTTTTTGCAGAATGCGGCGGAAAGAACTTCCACTTCGTGCACGTGTCGGCGGACGTGGGCAGCGTGGTGAGCGGCACTCTGCGCTCCGCCTTCGAGTACAGCGGCCAGAAGTGCTCGGCGTGCTCGCGCCTCTACGCCCCAGCCGCGCTGTGGCCGCAGATCCGCGCGCAGCTGCTGGAGGAGCACAGCAAGATCAAAGTGGGCAACGTGAGTGGGATTTGGCGCCTTCGCAGCAGGGATGACGGGATTAGAGCGCGTGCTGGCATGCGGCTAATTCCCGCTCAAATGAATGTGCCCCTCATCCTTTGACGGACCTAGGAACTAGCTGGTAGGCGCCCTGGCGATGAGGCGCCCCGAGTACTCACTACCCTGACACGCTTACTTGAAACACCGGCCCCGCGACGTGTCCCGAGGATGTCACATTACGAGGGGGATGATGCCTGGGGATTTACAAGATATCTGGGATTAAGGAGCTGTGCCAGCTCTTTCATCACTGTGTTGTGCGGCCAGGCCTACCAGTGCGCGTTAATAGTGATTTAAACCTTTCACAAGTGTTTAATCATTTTGTTGCCTTTCCTTATTCACAGCCTGCTGAAGACTTTGGGACTTTTTTATCCGCTGTCATTGATGAAAAGGTACGTCTCTTGTTTCTGCGCCCAAGTTACGTCAGTGCAAATCTTTCGTCCAACGAATGACTTTAGCTCAGCCAGCCACGTGATATCAACGTCTGTGAGAGTGCATTTAGAATGTTCCCACTACACGAGAACACTGTGTGTGCACCCAGGGCTCCCCATCACATCACCAGGTGTGAGCGTATAGATGGCTAAACATCACATCACCAAATCTGAGAGTGCACTTAGTGCTTTTTGGCTACATGACATCACTCTGTGTAAGAGCGTATACCAACCTCCCCTGTTATGTCACTAGAAGCTAAGCTTTTTGAGTACACAAAGGGACCCGCACTACTCCGTAACCACTTGTGAGTGAGAGTGCATGCTTTGCATCCTACATAGATGACATTACAGAAGCAAGAGTGCAAAGATGTCTGCCGGCCACATCGTGTTACCAGGTGCCAGAGTATACAAAGTACTTTTGCTGCGCTACATCAAAGAGTGCACACAGTGCTCGCCGGCTCTGTCATCCTGACCTACTCCTTTTTCTTTCTAAGTAAACTCGGCGATCATGTGAGCCAGCTGGAGGTACTACATCTTTTACTAACCTGTTGATCATTAGAGTTGAGGTCTGATTGCAGGCTAGCGTGTATGCACCTCACCTCCGAGTGAGGGTGTCACTGACCCTCGACCCATGCTCCGTAGGGTGTGACAGCAATTATTAATCCAGGGGTCCAGCATTTTTACTTGACCTTCAAGGATAATGAAAATGCCTACTTATACGCCATATTATAGAGGTCCATCCAGTCTACACAGTAGGGTCCCCTTGCCTTCTTTACATATGGGACATGTGGAAAACCGCTTGTGTCATGTATGTGTGCGTTTCATGTGGCCTGAGTGAGTCGTGTGGTCCATTTAGAAGAACGTGTGCATGCGTGCATAAGATGAGGGTCCCTACCACTGTACCCTTTGAGGGGCACAACAAATAGCCTGTTCCTCTTCTGGGATCCCCATCCCTAAAATGTTCTTAATCTGAGCACCCAAAGTCCTGTACTCCTCGGGGAGTTCATGGTGGGTGCTTCTCCAATATTACAACTGCTGCTATTGAAAGACTATAAAAGAGTTGCTCTTCACTGGTTTTTGAACACTGTTGAACTGTGTCCTGCCTCGGCGAGTGGACATACCCCTGTCTCCGTTGACTTCGCTCTTTGGGGTCCTTGTTGGTTGGGCATTGGGTTTTTGGGTCCAGAGACTTTTTGACCAGGGCTTTAAGTGGGGTTGAATAACTAAGTGGATCTCTAAAAGGGGTGTGGCAAACCTGCTAAAGGGTCGTGCCTTGCACAGTTAGGAGTGTGGCCTAAAACGAGTTGTGCACTGTACAAAAAAGCCCTTGTGTTTATTTTAATAGCCTGTAATATTGCTCCATATGTTAGAGGGCAAAAAGCCCCAAAATATAGGGTACGCTGACTTGGGTTTTCTATTGCATTGTCAATTAGGGTACAACTATAATGTTTGTCAATGCATAGTTAAAAACGCACTTTAAAAAATAAACACCTCAATACAGTGATATAATGTGGCATACTGAGGTAAAGCTACTCAATGTTAAGGAAATACCCTTTTTTAATTTTGAAGACATTTTTATCAAAATCAAACATGATGTTTGTTGCACAGTTTACATTCTAATCATGACCACATCAGGCACTGAGTACACATCGTCCCGGTGGGACACAAATAGGTGCAGCCAGAAGGCGTGGGTGATCTCAGGGGAAGCTTTCCCAGCTATGTAGTGCTTTAAATCCTGATATTTCCTTAATTTCTTGTGTAATTGCTATCAGTAGCACACACGTAAGTGTGCTGTGTGTTGAAGGCAAGCTTCCATCGCATTGATGAGTATGCAGTGGGCCACACAACACACTTCAAGCCTACCTGACCACCTTTGAGTAGTGCCAGTGCCAGTCTATGAATTAATGAATAAACAAACACAACTTGTTGAAAATCAATGGCCACAAAGGCATCTCTTATACATACCTGATACATGTGACTAATATATGACATAAGTGAAACGTAGCCCCAAATCATTATTAATAATTAGGTCCGTCCGCGGAAGTGGTTAAGCAGAGCACCAAGAAAGATATATGCATCCATCCCGCAAATCTGCCGCTGAACCTCTCAAGGTGATCGACCAGGTGGTGGGAAGGAAGAAAAGGTGCAACAAAAAGGACCATGTGTGGTTTTGAAATCATCCCAAGTTCCTCCAGTGACTCACCGTATTCCGACACGGTGTCTACCTAAGGAATGATTATTTTTTTGCCAGCAACACCTCATCCAGCACCAAAGATAAGGTATGTAGCGAGAAAGGTCTGGACCACAGGTGACAGCTGCAGGAAGCTCCAAGGTGATTCTAGACATGTTGCTCCAATCGAGCAGAGAAAATAGGCATGGCAGACATAGGATGCCTTTAAAACAGTATCCTGGGCACTCCTCTTCCATTCACACTTCGTTTGACCTTTTTGTGAAGGAGGTGAGACTGGGAGAAGTGTTACTAAGTGCGACTCACATAGCATAAGCCACGTTTGCTAGGCCTGCCCACCAGTTGGTATTGCTAGGGCATAAAAAGGCAAAGCATAAAAACAGAGCCTGATAGAGACCCCTTTTGATGCCACCTTTTTAAAACTGTCTCACTTAAAGATGCTCTTAGAGGTATCATTTGAATATAATTTGTGTACATAAGACACATACTTCAAGTAATTAATAAGACAACTCTGTACTGTTCAAATCCAAAATATTAATAGGATTCAGGAAGTTCAAAAAATGTACAACACATACAACAAATTTCCATCCCATAGACAACAACACTGTATTTACCGCCCCTACATCACACAATTGTATCCCAAAAGAAGATCCAGGAAGGGGTTATAACCCTGCTCTTGACACAGTCCTGCACAATAATTGCCTAGTTTTCAGTCCCAGTTCAAGCAATATCATGGTCTTTCAATTCAGCTTGTTAAATGAGAAGGTAATGTCGACGTTTTGGTTTGTAGTGGCAGTCATAGGTGCGGTCATAGGTCCGTCAGACCACCATCAGGACTCACTGTTGTAAAATAATACAACAGGTTGCAAAAATAGAGTCTGCAGCAACACACAAGGGGACTTCAACTTTCTAAATATGGGCCGCTAGCATCTGGCTCCATACGCATCCGCTCAACCCATGTGAGTCGGAATCCTTTTTAAAAGTGCCAGTGCTGCGCACGATGGGACCAGGCCCACTTAAAGCCCTGCTTTTGACTATGCAACTGAGCCTTCAGTCCACTGAGTTCTCCAGCTGCCCACAAAGAGTTAGTTTCACTGAAATTAAGGGCCAGGGTTTTCATAGCTGGACTGCCACTTTGGAAGTAAAGCCAAACCTCAAAATTTAGACACCTCAAAATTTACCGCAGTCCGTTCTACTGCATACTGGATTGGAGACAGTGTTAAAGCTGTTTCACAAGGCAGTGGATTCCCACATTAAGGCACCTTCCCAAACACCAACTAGCAGAGCAAAAACAGTTCATTAAATAACGGGGTCCACTCAATAACTGAGTCCTAAATCAATGAAAATTTTAAAAGGTTATCTTACAAAAATTCAAAATAAGCGGTACAGAGTCAAAGCCACGAAGCCTCTCAAATGCAAAGTTTTAAAGAGCATATAAAGATCAGATTACTATTCTAAGTCTCAATGGGCAGCTAAATCATAAGAAAATTGGGAAACATCCCTAGCAGCATAGGAGAGCTCAGAGAAGTCTCTGGCTCACCCCCAAAGTCAAGGGGTTCTTCCACACAATTGTTGCGTAACAAATTAGAGAAACTGCAAAGTCATAATACAGGGAGTGCAGAATTATTAGGCAAATGAGTATTTTGACCACATCATCCTCTTTATGCATGTTGTCTTACTCCAAGCTGTATAGGCTCGAAAGCCTACTACCAATTAAGCATATTAGGTGATGTGCATCTCTGTAATGAGAAGGGGTGTGGTCTAATGAAATCAACACCCTATATCAGGTGTGCATAATTATTAGGCAACTTCCTTTCCTTTGGCAAAATGGGTCAAAAGAAGGACTTGACAGGCTCAGAAAAGTCAAAAATAGTGAGATATCTTGCAGAGGGATGCAGCACTCTTAAAATTGCAAAGCTTCTGAAGCGTGATCATCGAACAATCAAGCGTTTCATTCAAAATAGTCAACAGGGTCGCAAGAAGCGTGTGGAAAAACCAAGGCGCAAAATAACTGCCCATGAACTGAGAAAAGTCAAGCGTGCAGCTGCCACGATGCCACTTGCCACCAGTTTGGCCATATTTCAGAGCTGCAACATCACTGGAGTGCCCAAAAGCACAAGGTGTGCAATACTCAGAGACATGGCCAAGGTAAGAAAGGCTGAAAGACGACCACCACTGAACAAGACACACAAGCTGAAACGTCAAGACTGGGCCAAGAAATATCTCAAGACTGATTTTTCTTAGGTTTTATGGACTGATGAAATGAGAGTGAGTCTTGATGGGCCAGATGGATGGGCCCGTGGCTGGATTGGTAAAGGGCAGAGAGCTCCAGTCCGACTCAGACGCCAGCAAGGTGGAGGTGGAGTACTGGTTTGGGCTGGTATCATCAAAGATGAGCTTGTGGGGCCTTTTCGGGTTGAGGATGGAGTCAAGCTCAACTCCCAGTCCTACTGCCAGTTCCTGGAAGACACCTTCTTCAAGCAGTGGTACAGGAAGAAGTCTGCATCCTTCAAGAAAAACATGATTTTCATGCAGGACAATGCTCCATCACACGCGTCCAAGTACTCCACAGCGTGGCTGGCAAGAAAGGGTATACAAGAAGGAAATCTAATGACATGGCCTCCTTGTTCACCTGATCTGAACCCCATTGAGAACCTGTGGTCCATCATCAAATGTGAGATTTACAAGGAGGGAAAACAGTACACCTCTCTGAACAGTGTCTGGGAGGCTGTGGTTGCTGCTGCACGCAATGTTGATGGTGAACAGATCAAAACACTGACAGAATCCATGGATGGCAGGCTTTTGAGTGTCCTTGCAAAGAAAGGTGGCTATATTGGTCACTGATTTGTTTTTGTTTTGTTTTTGAATGTCAGAAATGTATATTTGTGAATGTTGAGATGTTATATTGGTTTCACTGGTAATAATAAATAATTGAAATGGGTATATATTTGTTTTTTGTTAAGTTGCCTAATAATTATGCACAGTAATAGTCACCTGCACACACAGATATCCCCCTAACATAGCTAAAACTAAAAACAAACTAAAAACTACTTCCAAAAATATTCAGCTTTGATATTAATGTGTTTTTTGGGTTCATTGAGAACATGGTTGTTGTTCAATAATAAAATTAATCCTCAAAAATACAACTTGCCTAATAATTCTGCACTCCCTGTAGTGTGAGCTAAAATATAATTTCTTTAGCAGATCATAACGCGGGAATAATACATTTCGTTATCATGTCCAGTCACCAATGGCCAGGAAGATAGTGCAGGTTCTCTGGTTTCCCTCTTGAATAAGAATAACGTATCTCAAACCAGCTGCAAAGCAGCCCAAACCACATCCAAGAATCCCGGGAGCAAACTGGAATACTTTGAATCTATAATGGAGGATTGTTTCAGAGCCATTGCTATGGCCACCTCCTCTAGCTCGCCACTGAACCCCCTGTCTCATAAGGTCTGGCCTGGTCTGGCCTAGGAGTTATTCCCATTGCAGTGGCAAATATGTTGCCAATCGCTGCAGATGGGCATTGTACCTCCAGCTTGAAAAAAGTCCATAGTTACTCCAGTTTTGTAAAAAACATGATTGGACCCAGCGGTCCTTAGTAAATATTGTCCAAAATCTCTTCTACTGTAAGTAGTCAAAGTACTGGAGTCCTTTGTCAGTAAAACTCTGTCCCAATACCTGGAAGACAACAACTTACTTGAAGAGGAGCAGTTTGGCTTTTGCCCAGGACATGGGACCGACTCAGCCCTACTCACGGTTATGGATGAATTTAGAATGTGGGTTGACAATGGTCAGTCTGCAGTTTTGAATCTGTTACACCTTTCAGCCCCATTCAATACGGGTATCCATAACATGCTCCTGACACCCCTGGCCCTGATTGGTTTTCTGTGGAACAAGACTGGACTGGACTGGACCTGCTCTTACCTGTCAAATGAGTGTCAGGCGGTTGCCCTTCCTGCTTTTTGCTCTGACTTCACGACCATCAAACTTGCGTCCCACAAGACCCGTCAATTAGTCCGATTCTTTTTAATATCTATATGAAGCATCTGATGTCACTTATTAAATCCCACAATGTCAGCCTAATTAGCTATGCTGATGATACCCAACTTATCTTGTCGCTTGCAGGTGACAGTTAATGATTTTCATGACTGAACAAATGATAATATTGACTGGTTGAACGCCAATTTTCTTAAAGTCAGAGGTGACAAGACAGAGTTTTTATGCTGCTCAGCAAACAAGCCCCTGGCCATGCTTCAGCCTAATCTTTGGCCCGTGCCTACGGATGGGATAATCTCTCAGTTTGACTCTGTCCGTAATTTGGCGGTTATATTTGATAAGAAACTAAGTCTGAAGTGTCATGTGAATAAAGTTGCTGGTACCTGCTTTTCACTACTCAAAGCCCTTCAGAAGATTCTTCTGCTACTGCTCCCTTCTGCTAGAGTATTGTGGGAACGAAGCGTCATTTTAAGCATGCCGGACTACTGTAATCCCCTTTTACTTGGAGTTTCAGAATTTCTGCTAAATAGACTACAAACTGTCCAAGTTGCAGCTGCTAAAGTCGCTCTGAATAGATCTAGAATTGTCCATGCATGAATGGCTTTGAAGGACCTTCACTGGTTGCCACTATGGCAGATAACTGTTTTCAAATACTTCTGCATTGTCTTCAAATTCTTTTAGGGTCTTGGTACAGTCCCCCTGCAAAACAGGTTAAAGAGATACTCTCTAGGTACGAGCCTCTGCTTCTCTTCAGCCTATCATGCTCACATGGGCAGATTCAGAAAAACAAGACATGGCGGACATGTTTTTATGATTAGAGCAGGCCAGATTTTGAAAGCCTCTTAGATGCTCGATTGACTTACTACAGTTTAGAAAGGCCTTACAAACATGTCTCTTTCCGAAATAGGTTTCATTTTACCTTAGCACTTTTCTAGCTGCAGTCTTCTGTTTCCCCCCGGTATAGTAAAGCGCCAGCGTACCAGTGTGGTGGCACCTACGCGCTATAAATGACATGAAAAACAAATAAATTAAAATAAATGCCAAAAAACTTAGTACCATCCCATTCCTAAAAAATTTATTGAACACCCTCTATGCCAATGTCATCTGGAGAAGTTTGAAAAACAGGACACATTGTTCAATAAAAACTTTCAGTGAATGATCAGACTAGTGATCACAGCAGACCCCAACAGAAGGGACCTTGACAAATGTTACAAGTCACAGAGAACAGTTCATAGAACGCAATGTAATCATAACAGTGGAAATAAACTGCTACACATCAGCTTTACTGTGCTTTGCGGAACCTGTGTGGAGAAGGTGCGCGCTAAGGTCAGGGGAAACAGGAGTGAGAGATTTATAGAGGTGCGGCCTAACTAAACACATTAATAACCACTTCCATACATCAAATACAATTAGTTTAAATTGCGACTAAATTAATTGAGTCTGTCTTTGTAAGATCATATTTAAATTGCATCATAGATGTTATTATTAATGTACAACATTATAAACTTTAAAATAATCCCATACTACAGGGTATCTTTTTGTCAGGCACCACTGTCCAATTGACTGGAGTTTCAATGAAGAGTGCCAGCATTTTAGTAAATGGCCCTACAAGTTCTGCCGTTGTCCAGTTCAACCCAGTAGACCCAAATAGGATAAAATTGTTCATGGGGAATAGAACGTCTATTGCCTAGTACTAAGGAGCCTTAAATATGACTTTGGTCAGTTCATGGTCATAGAAGGTGGCAGCAAATTTTAGTCTTTTTTGTGTATCTCGTCTTCAACTGTTGCTATTACTTACCTCTAAATAGAAGTCCAGTTTTCTTCGAAATTAGAGCACTTATACCATTCAGTGTTAATCACTGTTATTTACTGTGTTACACTACAACTGAGTTTCTAACCCTTACCACTTCCAGGAGTAGGCCTTGTCTGCCCGCCATCTCTGCCTAGGGGGAGTCCAGTGCCTAAAGGTAGTAAACTGGTTATCCTGTTGGAGTGCAATAGTACTTGTGGTCCTGACCGTGGTACGACCCTACACACACACACAGGATATTACTCTGTAATAAATGAGTAGCCTCAGGGAGTACGTAAAGGCACCATCCTTTGCATTACATCACTAGGTGTTAGTCACATAGAGCTCCATGTTGCATGACATCATGAGTTTTGTGAGCGCAAACATGGATCCTGCTGCTTACCATCATAAGGTGTGTGAAGACACCAACAACTATATGGTACCACATGATACCACCTGCTGCAAAGACTCCATGAAAAATGCCCCATAAGGATAACAGTATGAGCTGGGCTTTCAACAGTAAGACTTCAACAGAGATGAGAGCACGCAAAGTGCTTTCTCGCCACATTATATTGGTAGGTGCTAAGAGATATACAGGCGTACTCTGGCTTAATTTTATGGAGTAAATGTAAGTCTGTCCTACTGCACTGTTTCCATATGTGAGGATGTGTGCAGGGCTTTGTGACCCAAATATGATAAACAAGTGTATGAGTATACTTGGGACTTTACTACTGCATGACGTTACTGGTGAATGGGAGTACGCAAAGGATTGGTCTATCTCAGTGACATCATCAGGTGTTTGAAATTATCTCAGTGACATCATCAGGTGTTTGAAAACAGACATAGGTCACCATCCACAAGGACAACACAAGAGGTGAGGTTATATGCAGGGCTCTCTATTACTAGTGACATAGCAGAACAAGTGAAGTGTTGGAGGCCCGGAATGTGAGAGGCACACTGCACCCAAATGTCACTTTTACTACGCAGTCAGAATATGACAGGCCCAATTTCCTTACTTGACTACATAAAGATTTAGCACTGACCTTACCAAATGCGAGAGTGAACACGTTATTCCCGCCGAAGTAACATCAGCAATTGTGTGCATACACTCTGAGCTCCAGCACAGCATTACATCCCCAGCAGTCAGAATATAGTGAGGCCCGTTGCAAGGACACAAGTTGCGAGCGTGCACACTTCCAGTGACATTATCAGAAGCCTGAGTACTTGCTTGGCTCTCCTATTGTATGTTGTCACCCAGTATGAGAGTACACGTCCCTTCTGTTGTACTATCATCTCTGAGCATAAGTGCACGTAAGGGTCTCACCTTCTTTCACAGAATCCAGTGGTGGGCACCAGTAGTGAAGTACACACATGGCTTCTTTTCACAATTATATGTCCTGGTGTGGGTACACGCTAGGCTATCCATGGGTGTTAGATTGCACATACACCTGTCCTCTTTCAGTGACATCTCCACATTTGAGAGTACAAACAAGTCTGCTTGTCCAGTGGGCTATACATCACCAGTTGAGCTAAGCTTCCCCACCATACAACAAAACGTAATGCGAGTGAACTGGCCAGGCTTCTTGCAGCATAGCCATATGTGAGAGTACATTCAAGATCCCCTTGTAGTGGCACCTGTGTGTGTGTGTATGTACTCCAGCAGTAGTGAGACAGACTTTCACAAAGCAGTGACATAATCAATTGTAAATACACACAGTTTTCCCATTGACAATCGGGCACCACCAGAACTAAGAATAAATAAACAGTTGTCCCTGACAAGGTGTGGTGAGGGAGGGGGTGTAGCTTGCACAAGACACCAGCTGTGGTTGATTTGACTATGTGTGGGTGGCAAGTGACATCAACACATTGGTTACTGTACACAGTGCTGCCCTGTCGTATTGTGAAAGAGTAAATGCAAGACTCCCACGGTGCAGTTACATCTTCAAATGTGAGAGCACAGACAGTGCTTCCCCGCTGCATATGTTACCAGGTGTGAGAACAAAGGCGGGCTGTCCTTACAACATGATATCTTTCGTGGGTTAGTGAGAAACTGTCCTATGGGATCACCGGCGGTGAAGAAAGCCAGCACTTCCCCATTGCAGCTCATTAATTACGTCCTAAATCTCTGCTCAGAGTGAAAACCATAATACCAAATTTGACTGCTGGAGGGAGAGAGTGTGGTGATATGTAAGAGGCAGTCACTTGAACGAAAGTTGAGTTATTGGTTAGAATCTTCAGCTTTCCTGAGGCCCTCTGCCTGAATGGACTGAATGTTTCACAAGATAGCAGATACTTCAAGTCTGTGGCAAGCGTTGCAAAACAGTGTTGTATCCTATCTCTCACTCCCTGTTTTCTGTTTGATTCTTTAGTCATTCATGCGCATTAAGAAGTGGATCAAACATGCAGAATCATCGCCCAGTCTAAGTATCCTGGCGGGTGGCAAGTGCGATGACAGTGTTGGCTACTTCATTGAACCTACCATCATAGAAAGTAAAGACCCAAAGGAGGCCTTAATGAAGGAGGTGAGTATCTATGTAGCTGTTTTGCCAGCTACCTATCCTGCACCCTGCCTCTCTTGGTCAATGTCACCTTGACTGTTCTGTGGCCCATGTCCCACTCTGTGGCCCATGACTGTCTTTCCCAGTAGCTGTGTGACAATCCTACTATGTGCCCCCTTACTGCCCATTATTTGGCCCCATGATTCCCCTTCCCTGGGTCCCTTTGTTTGCCTTGCTTTAGGCTTCCTAAAACTCTCTCTTTCTCCATGGCTCACTGGCCATCCTGCTTAGAGGGCCTCATACTCTGCCTTGTGGGCACTCGCACCTCTTGACATCCATTCCAACTGGCACAGGAGGTTCTTTCTTATCTTTTTTTTTGCATGCAGATGAATGAAAAGGATATGCAGAACTATTACGCATTACTAGACTTTCCCCGAATGAAAGAAAAGAACTCTATATATTTATATATTGTAATACACAATAATTTAAAAACAGTCTCCACAGGGAATAGTTTGTTGAACCATGTAGCGGTTTCAGGGTTCCTGTTCTGGTCTAATATGCCCCTGCTCTAATGCTTCATTCAGTTGTCACTGTGGATTCACCTGCTTCGTTTCAAACATTAACATTGGTTAATGAGCCTGATTCGGAGTTTGGTGCAAGCTTAAAATCCTTCCGTTTTCGGAAGAGCTGCTAAGCAGTGCGTAGAATCCACTGGTTTAGTTTCCTCCACCATGAGATCCCACTAATAAAGGAAATTTAGCCTATGAATTATCCTCTGTATTTAGTATTTGTATCCGGAGTTTGAGGATTTTCAGTTACCATCAAATACTCAATCAGTCCCTTTAGGAAACTGGCCCCTTTTTTGCAGTACCCCCTATTTTTTGACGGGTATAGGATGACAACTTGACTAAGTGTGTGCTGGGGTCCTACTAACCAGGCCCCAGCACCTTTGTTCTTTCCTTAAAACTGTACCATTATTCCACAATTGGCACACCCCTGGCCCATAGCTAAGTCCCTTGTAAAAGGTACCAGTGGTACCAAGGGCCCTGTGACCAGGGAGGGTCCCTAATGGCTGCAGTATATATTGTGCCACCCTAAGGGACCCCTCACCAAAAACACATGCACACTGTCAATGCAGCTTGTGTGTGCTGGTAGGGGGGGGTGGGGGGAGGGGGGGGGGTGAAGTAGACACGGCACCCCCCTCAGGGTGCCATGCCCACAAACTACTGCCCGTGGCATAGGTAAGTCATCCATCTAGCAGGCCTTGCAACCCTAAGGCAGGGTGCACTATCTCACAGGTGAGGGTGTAATTGCATGAGCAATATGCCCCTACAATGTCTAAGTCCAGTCTTAGACATTGTAAGTGCAGTGTGTCCATACTGAGTATATGGGCTGGGAGTTTGTCATTACAAACTCCACAGCTCCATAACGGCTTCACTGAAGTCTGGGAAGTTTGGTATCAAACGTCTCAGCACAATAAACCCACGCTGATGCCAGTGATGGATTTATTGAAAAATGCACCCAGAGGGCATCTTAGGGATGTCTCCTGTATTTTATCCAATCCTTTAGTGCAGGACTGACTGGTCTGTGCCAGCCTGCCACTAAGAGACAAGTTTCAGACTCCATGGGGTAAAAGCCTTTGTGCTCTCTGAGGACAGAAACAAAGCCTGCACTGGGTGGGGGTGCCTCACACCTCCCTGCTGCAGGAACTGTAACACTTGGCGGTGAGCCTCAAAGGCTCAGGCCACCTGCTACAATACCCTAGGGTACTCCAGCTAATGGAGATGTCCACCCCCCACCCCACCTCCCAGACAAAGCCCCACTTTAGGCAGCAAGTTCGTCAGGTAACTTGGGAACTTGGGGAAAACAAGGAGGAGTGACCACTTCAGCTGGGACCACCCCTAAGGTGTCCAGAGCTGAAGTGACCCCCTCCCTGAAGGATCCTCCATCTTGGTTTGGAGGACAGGGACCAATAGGGTTAGGTCTGTGTCTCCCTCCGCGAAGGCAGAGGACACTGGAAGAGTGTAGTCCCCCTCAGGACAATAGCCAGTGGTTACTGCCCTCCACTCCTAAATCCAGGATTTAAGGGCTCCCCTGAACTCAGCTCTTCAGATTCCTGGCGACCTCAATAAGAAAGAAGGGCTGCTAAGCTGACCCCCAGCAGAGAAGACTGAAGACACCAACTGACTTGGCCCCAGCCCTACAGGCCGGTCTCCAGCTTCTAAAGCCCCTACTAAAAAAAGGCGATGCATCCTGCAGGACCAGTGACCTCTTAAAAGCCTCAAGAGGACTGCCTGTGCCCCAGAGGACCAAGATCTCCAGTGGACAGCACCCCTGTCCAAAAAGAAACTCCAACTAAGGACTCCATGGCCACTCTGCACCTGACGCCCACAGGCCTTGTCCAAGTGTTCCAACCGACTCAAGCTGGTTGCCAAGTGATCCTGACCTAGTGTCTACCCTGGGTTTACCCCTACTGTCCAACACAACAGCCTAACTCCAGAGGACCCCCTGACCACGACCGAACCAGACGAAGATTCCTGATGCCAAAAGGTACCCCTGCACCCACAGCCCCCTGGCCTTGGGGAATCCAACCTTCTTTGCAGCAATGTCCAGCAGGCGGGCTCCCACCTTGTACAGCCTTAGGTTTTGTGGAACCGACCCCCTGGACTTCGCCGGCAGCACCTTTGTGAACCCCGGGGTGCCCCCATAGGAAAGCAATGGGAGCCTGACACTGTTTGCACCGTGCACCTGGCCCACCCTGCGCTGCTGAGGGTGTGTGTTTGGTGCTAGCCTGTGGCCCACCTGGTGCTCCTCTAAACCCCCCAAGGTCTGCCCTGTGAAGACAAGGGTACTTACCTGCAAGCAGCCCTGAGTACGAGAGCCCCCAGTCTCCATAGGAGCCCATGTTAAATCGACCTCAACTTTGACCTCTGCACACGGCCGGACCTGTGTTGCTGGTGGTGGGTGTTTGTGGTTAACTTGAACACCGACCTGTGGACATCCTAACCCCCCCCGAGGACTGGAACTGTAAGTCTTGTACTTTAAGTCTGTACTGTACTGTAAGTCTTGCACCTCCACCCAGTGCAGGCTTTTTTACCTTGAAACTGTGTGAACTTTTCTTCCCCCAGAACTGTTTCTGAAAATTGCACTGTCATCTTTTAAAACAGATTATTGCTCTTTATTCGAAAACTGATTAACTTGCCAAATCGAAATAAAAATGGTATTGATACATATGTTGGATACTTACTTGCAAATGTACTTACCTGCAACTTGAATCCTGTGGTTCAAGAAATAAAGTAACAAAATATATTTTGCTGCATAAAAACCATTGACCTGGAATTAGTCATTGAGTGTGTGCTTCATTTATTGCCTGTGGGTGTGCTACAAATGCTTTGCACTACCCTATGATATGTCTAACTGCTCGAACACATTACCACGAAAGAGAGAGTTAGTATTATCTACTTTAGCCTCTAAGCCTCTGGGTCACCCTTGGACTATGTGCACACTATATCTCACTTTGATACAGCATATAGAGAGCAAGCTTCCTACAGTCCCACAGAGCCCTGTCTTACACTCCACTGGTGTTACTCCCTCAGTTTCACAGCATGAAGAACAACAGTATGTTTTTGATTGAAAGTTGCTGTCTTGGTTCATTGACCATTCGGAAGGTGAAGATGTTATATGTCTGACGCATCCAAACGTTTGGATAATGTGCTTCTGCCTTCAGAATATTTTTGATAATAAAGAGATAAAGTGGAAAACAACAGTTTGCTAACAGCGAGCGGCCAGACACATGCAGTCCGATTCCGAAGATCAGGTCAAACCCAGGCAACATTGGACGATTCACGAGTTAGGCATTACCGATACCTCCATTCATAACATAATTTGGTGATTAATGCAGGACTGAGTGCAGAGAACAAAAGGGCTGACGTGCTTTTGGATACCCTGTTTTACTTATAGTGGCCCAGATTGTCCTCTTATGGAAGTTCACAAGGGCTGCTAAATGGATGAAACATGGCAGTGCCCTAGCTTGTTTTTTTCGGGCTGAGATGGTGGAAACGGAGGCAAGAACCCAGTTTAACCAAAAGAGTTGTTTTGAATAAGAAAGATGTGAACCATTTGAAACATGTTACATGAAATCGAAAGGTCTTTGAAAGATGGCAGAGAAGTGCATTATTCTGCTTTGCTAGAGGGCACGGAGGGGGTCGATCACACTTTGGGTCTAGTGCAGCTGCCCAGAGTATGATTCATTCCTCATGTTCCATAGCATTATTTTTTCACCCTCCAAGTTTTGAACTTCTGATTTAGGTAATTGAAGAGTGTATTCTGGTTTAGGTGGCTGGAGAGTTGTGCCATTGCACTTTTTTTCAAGTATTTTCGGTTATATTATGTGTATTTGTAAAGTGCACTATTACCTGCAAGGGTATCCTGGTGCTGAGCTGGTGTGTGTACCCAGTCTTGCCTGTGGAGCGTTGGTTAATTGAAAAACCAAGTCTTCAACTACTTCTGGAAGAAGTGGATATCTGTGCGTGGCATTACACCTCAGCCCCACCTCACTTGAGAGTTTTAGAAAGGCTGCTTCCCATGTCATTCAGAACTGGGCAGAATGCTGGTGCCATTCTAGCTTGTGCAGAAGTCAAGGCCCTTTGTGTTTTCAAAATCTTTCATTTAAGCTACAAAGCTCCACCACACCAGATATGCTAAGCAAAGATGTTTCCATGGTGTGTTTTTATGCAATGTAGTGGTCCAACTTAGGTTTGAGAGTGATGTCAATCTTTCCTGTTGGTCTGTTTTTCCACAGCCATCTCTGCCTCAGCCCTAATGTCCTTGCGTTGGCACTGGCCTATTACGATATTTCCCTAGGTGCCTGGAAGGCAGGCACTTGCAAGAATGGTGCTGTACTGGTCAAGGGAAGCGTCCAATAAAACTGAATTCATTTCTAATATGTATGTAATATCTTTGGATAAATTGAAATAATACAAGAGACATTGTTCTTCCTAAATGTACATTTCACAGTTTCTTTTACTCACTCCATTCCAGTCAAAACTCGCTGAAACTGAAGATCGGCCCTAAACAATTCTGAACATGTGTGTTTCATTCTGCAGGAGATCTTTGGACCGGTCTTGACAGTGTATGTGTATCCAGAAGACAAGTACAAGGAGGTGCTGGAACTGATAGACACAACATCTCCTTATGGCCTCACCGGGGCAGTCTTCGCTCAGGACAGGTAGGTGTCTAAAGTTTCAAGTAAGAGTGAGACAGTTTAACTTCAGAGGCAGAACAGAGCCCCTGTGAGTTAACCCTGTGAGCAAATGTATTTAATTTTGTTATTAATGAGTTCAGCACTGCTTGTGTGGGGTATCCTTTGTAGTCCTGGATTACTGAGCAGTATCCTGCATGGGTACTGTTTATATTTGGTGTCTCCTGGATACCAATACTATTGCACTTTTTTTTTGGATAAACCAGGGCCAGTATAACACATGGCTGCGCTGGCACTAGTTGTGAGTGTGCATCAGAGTGTGCACCCTTCATAATCACCAGCTTCCATACTCTTCGCCTACGCTAGCGTAGACATTCTGTGAAGAAGGAAATTGTCCAGGTTTTGTGCATCAGCAACATAATATTACACACAAACAGACTTTCAAATGGGCTGAGTGCAGGAGAAACCACACATTTGTATGTGCCAAGCGCAACACATTCCATAATACGGCCCCTGGTGCTCTTAGCAGGCAGGAGTCTTGAAAGTGAGCATGCACTGCTCACTCTAGGGGGCCATGGAAGTTTCAAACTCAAATATAGCATCACACAGAAAATAACACAATAAACTCAATGTCTAGTCAGGGTTATATATTCATAGAAGAAAATAAGTTTTACTGGTACCTACAAATAGCATTTTACTGTCTGAGACAGAGCAAAAGGTTCAAGCACCTCTGGATTAGAGATTCAAGCCCACTTGTCTTTCTACCGTTTATTTGCTAGGCTCTAGGTTCTCTGTAACACTCAACCTGTGGCCACTGTTATATGACAGTCCCTAGTTTTTCTAAAGCGTTGCCATGTGGCTAGTGTTACCTAATGGGGCTGCACTTAGGTTGATTCTGGGAACATGGAGACTGTTCTGGTAGACAATGTAGTAAAAACGAAAGAGTCTCAGTCACTGTGTTAGACAAATTCGAGAAAAGCATATTGTTGCAACCGTGCCATGATATGTCTAGTACTCTGTTTGCAGGGTCTCTGGGTCCAGCATTAGACAATTCAGTACGCTCACGTTTCAGTTCCTCAATTTTAAGTTTAAAGATATCAAAGAACCTGCTATCCAAATCTCACGTTTAATCTTGGTTCTAGCAAAATAGAATCAATTGCAGAGTTTACTGTGGCAAGTATCTCGGTGAGCAAGTCAATGATGACCAGAGTGTGCTATTTGATATCAAGCTGAGACACAGTTCTTCACAGGATTCACAGACCATCTGGTCTCTAGGTTTTGCAGTAAGAGACATAGGCGGTCATTCCGACCCTGGCGGTCATGGACCGCCAGGGCCGGGGACCGCGGGAGCACCGCCAACAGGCTGGCGGTGCTCCCAAGGGCATTCTGACCGCGGCGGTACAGCCGCGGTCAGAAACGGAAAACCGGCGGTGTACCGCCGATTTTCCGCTGCCCTGGGGAATCCTCCATGGCGGCGCAGCTTGCTACGCCGCCATGGGGATTCCGACCGCCATCCTGTTCCTGGCGGTTTTGGCCGCCAGGAACAGGATGGCGGTATGGGGTATCGTTGGGCCCCTGGGGGCCCCTGCAGTGCCCATGCCAATGGCATGGGCACTGCAGGGGCCCCCGTAACAGGGCCCCACCATGATTTTCAGTGTCTGCCATGCAGACACTGAAAATCGCGACGGATGCAACTGCACCCGTCGCGCCCCTTCCACTCCGCCGGCTCCATTCGGAGCCGGCATCCTTGTGGAAGGGTGTTTCCCGCTGGGCTGGCGGGCGGCCGGCGGGAGTCAGAATGACCCCCATAGTACCGCACCAGCACCCTCTAGAAGATCCCCTGGGATATGTATTGTTATTGGTTTGTATCTCGAAAAAGGCTGGCGGCAGTTAAGAGTATCTGATGGCATAGGTACTTCCCGAGGCCCATGGTCTTAAGTACACCCCCAGGCTTCACTAGTTCTAACCGGGAACTGAACATCCGGGCTAGGCACACAGATTTACACAGTGGGTCAAATGGTTCCAAAACAGAACATTCAGGTCCTTCTAAGTAGACAGAACCAGTGCCAGAAGTTTGAAGATTTCAAACCTCCAGGCTTGTGTGGGACGTGCAGGAGCAAACACTTGCAACATAAGGGCACAGGGAGGATGGGGGCTGCACTAGCACTAGTGGTGTTACAGGAAAACGCCAGTGGACCTCCACTAACCACGTGGTCCTGAGCTGCTTCTTGTTCCTTGACCAGCATAGCTGCAGAGAATTTGTGTGGCTCCTTTGCAGTCTCCCTTCCATGAGGGATCATCCACTTCCGCCCTTCAGTGAGCAGAGCCTTGAACAGACATCCATTGGTCAGGCAGTTGCTCTCCTCGCAGAGTAATCCAGCTCCTCCTTACGTAGACCACAGCACAAGGGTCTCCTGGAAATTAGACTTGGTTCTAAGCCTGAATCAGCCAGCAGCAAAGGTTCAGTTTCTGGCACTGCCTCTGCAGAACACTGATGTGAAGATTCTCCTCAACATCCAACCGACGTAGAAATTACCAATTTGAGGAGGCATAATTTAGCCTATCATGGCCAGAGTAGGAAGACTGAGCCTGCCAGTGGTCTGTATTTTTCAAACACAGTTTTCTCTCTAACAGGGAAAGCATATGTTCGATGGCATCTGTCGCTGTAGATACGCATGTTCTGCAATAGCTCGCCATCTGGTGTTGGGCCGGAGTGTTACAAGTTGTTTTTCTTCGAAGAAGTCTTTCGAGTCACGGGACCGAGTGACTCCTCCTTTTGTCTCCATTGCGCATGGGCGTCGACTCCATCTTCGATTGTTTTTTTTTCCGCCATCGGGTTCGGACGTGTTCCTGTCGCTCCGAGTTTCGGAACGGAAAAAATAGTTAATTTCGGAAGATTTTCGTCGGTATTGTTGCGTTCGGGATCGGCGTACTTAGATTCAACACCGCATCGAAGATCGAAGAGCTCCGGTGCCCTTCGGGGTAGTTTTTCGATCCTCCGTCGGGGCCTGGTCGGCCCGACCGCGTGCTGAGGAACGCCGATGGAACGGACCCCGTTCCGTTTCTGCCCCAAATGCCACAATAAATACCCCTACACAGACCAACACTTGGTCTGCAACCTGTGTCTGTCACCTGAGCACAGCGAAGACACCTGCGAGGCCTGTCGTGCGTTCCGGTCCCGAAAAACACTCCGAGACCGTCGAGCCAGAAGACTTCAAATGGCGTCCGCACCGACAGCCCGACGGGAGTTCGAGGAACAGGAGGAGGAAGGTACCTTCTCGATCCAAGACTCAGACTCCGAAGGATTCGACGATACACAAACCGTGAGTAAGACGTCGAAAAACACACAGAGAAACATTTACAAGGCCCAGGGGACGCCACTGCCACCAGGCCATGGCTCGACCCATAAATTCGGTGACCGACCGTCGGCACCGAAAAAGGCCAAAACAGTGCCGAGATCGTCCGACTCCGGTCGAGACACCGGCACGCAGCCTTCTCGGGACCGAGAAAGTGCTGGAGACAAGCCTCGACACCGAGATACCGGTGTGGACACGGCTCGACGCCGAGACAGCGGCACCGAAACAGATCGACGCCGAGAGGTTTCGGCCCCGAAAAGGAAAAAAGTCACCTCGGAGCCGAAAAAACACGCAGACAAAGTTTCGACGCCGAAACAAACTGCAAGCGACCCAGCTTCAGGCTCTTATACAGAAGAGCACTCGCTAACCTCCCAAATGCAAAAGCATAGGTTTGAGGAAGAGCTACAAGCAACTGATGTGGACCATACGCAAAAGCGTATCTTCATTCAGCAGGGGACAGGAAAAATAAGCACCCTTCCCCCCATTAGGAGAAAGAGAAGGTTGGAGTTCCAGACGGAACAAGCACCACAACCAAAAGTGGTTAAAAGAATTACACCACCACCCTCTCCTCCCCCCGTGATTAACGTTTCACCAGCACAAACTCCATCTCACTCCCCAGCTCACACCACCATGAGCCAGGGTGACCAAGATCAGGACGCATGGGACCTATACGACGCCCCAGTGTCAGATAACAGCCCGGAGGCCTACCCTACAAAGCCATCTCCACCAGAAGACAGCACCGCGTACTCTCAGGTGGTGGCTAGAGCAGCACAATTTCATAACGTAAGCCTCCACTCAGAACAGGTCGAGGATGATTTCTTGTTCAACACACTCTCCTCCACCCACAGCTCCTACCAAAGCCTGCCTATGCTCCCTGGTATGCTCCGGCACGCAAAAGACATATTTAAGGAGCCGGTCAAAAGTAGGGCAATCACACCACGGGTGGAAAAGAAGTATAAGCCGCCTCCTACGGACCCGGTTTTCATCACTACACAGCTGCCACCAGACTCTGTTGTTGTAGGAGCAGCTAGGAAAAGGGCCAACTCTCACACATCTGGAGATGCACCACCCCCAGATAAAGAAAGCCGCAAGTTCGATGCAGCTGGTAAAAGAGTCGCAGCACAAGCTGCAAACCAGTGGCGCATCGCGAACTCCCAGGCACTACTTGCGCGCTATGACAGAGCCCACTGGGACGAGATGCAACATCTCATTGAACATCTGCCCAAGGACTTCCAAAATAGGGCGAAACAAGTGGTTGAGGAGGGACAGACCATCTCCAACAACCAGATACGTTCCTCCATGGACGCTGCAGATACAGCTGCACGGACAATTAATACATCTGTAACTATCAGACGGCATGCATGGCTCCGAACGTCTGGATTTAAACCAGAGATTCAACAAGCAGTTCTCAATATGCCTTTTAATGAAAAAGAACTGTTCGGTCCAGAAGTGGACACAGCGATTGAGAAACTCAAAAAAGATACGGACACTGCCAAAGCCATGGGCGCACTCTACTCCCCGCAGAGCAGAGGGAATTACAGCACATTCCGTAAAACGCCCTTTCGAGGGGGGTTTCGGGGTCAAAGCACACAAGCCAGCACCTCACAAGCAACACCGTCCACTTACCAGGGACAGTATAGAGGAGGTTTTCGGGGACAATATAGAGGAGGGCAATTCCCTAGAAATAGAGGGAGATTTCAAAGCCCCAAAACCCCTACTACTAAACAATGACTCACATGTCACTCACCCCCTCCACACAACACCAGTGGGGGGAAGAATAGGTCATTATTACAAAGCATGGGAGGAAATCACTACAGACACTTGGGTTCTAGCAATTATCCAACATGGTTATTGCATAGAATTTCTACAATTCCCTCCAAACATACCACCAAAAGCACAAAATTTAACAACACACCATTCCAATCTCCTGGAGATAGAAGTGCAGGCACTATTGCAAAAGAATGCAATCGAATTAGTGCCAAACACACAAATAAACACAGGAGTTTACTCACTGTACTTTCTGATACCAAAGAAGGACAAAACGCTGAGACCAATCCTAGACCTCAGAGTAGTGAACACTTTCATCAAATCAGACCACTTCCACATGGTCACACTACAAGAAGTATTGCCATTGCTAAAACTACACGACTACATGGCAACTTTAGACCTCAAGGATGCTTATTTCCATATACCAATACACCCATCTCACAGGAAATACCTAAGGTTCGTATTCAAAGGAATACATTACCAATTCAAGGTACTGCCTTTCGGATTAACAACCGCACCAAGAGTCTTTACCAAATGTCTAGCGGTAGTCGCTGCACACATAAGAAGGCAGCAAATACATGTGTTCCCATATTTGGACGACTGGCTAATCAAGGCCCATTCGTTCATACAGTGCTCAAATCACACAAATCAGATCATACAAACCCTCTTCAAACTCGGGTTCACCGTCAATTTCACAAAATCCAAAATTCTGCCACGCAAGGTACAACAATACCTGGGAGCCATAATAGACACATCAAAGGGAGTAGCCACTCCAAGTCCACAAAGAATTCAAAATTTCAACACCATCATACAACGCATGTATCCAACACAAAAGATACAGGCAAAGATGGTATTACAACTCCTAGGCATGATGTCATCATGCATAGCCATTGTCCCAAACGCAAGACTGCACATGAGGCCCTTACAACAATGCCTAGCATCACAGTGGTCTCAAGCACAGGGTCACCTTCTAGATCTGGTGTTAATAGACCGCCAAACTTACCTCTCGCTTCTATGGTGGAACAACATAAATTTAAACAAGGGGCGGACTTTCCAAGACCCAGTGCCACAATACGTAATAACAACAGATGCTTCCATGACAGGGTGGGGAGCACACCTCAATCAACACAGCATACAAGGACAATGGAACGTACATCAAACAAAACTGCATATCAATCACCTAGAACTGCTAGCAGTTTTTCAAGCACTAAAAGCTTTCCAACCAATAATAGTTCACAAATACATTCTCGTCAAAACAGACAACATGACAACAATGTATTATCTAAACAAGCAGGGAGGGACGCACTCCACGCAGTTAAGCCTGCTAGCACAAAAAATTTGGCATTGGGCAATTCACAACAAAATTCGCCTAATTGCACAGTTTATACCAGGGATACAAAATCAACTCGCAGACAATCTCTCTCGAGATCACCAACAGGTCCACGAATGGGAAATTCACCCCCAAATTCTGAACACTTATTTCAAACTCTGGGGAACACCTCAGATAGACTTGTTTGCGACAAGGGAGAACGCAAAATGCCAAAACTTCGCATCCAGGTACCCACACAAACAATCCCAAGGCAATGCCCTATGGATGAACTGGTCAGGGATATTTGCTTACGCTTTTCCTCCTCTCCCTCTCCTTCCTTACCTGGTAAACAAACTCAGTCAAAGCAAACTCAAACTCATATTGATAGCACCAACTTGGGCAAGGCAACCCTGGTACACAACGCTGCTAGACCTATCAGTGGTACCCTGCATCAAATTGCCCAACAGGCCAGATCTGTTGACACAGCACAACCAAAAGATCAGACACCCAGATCCAGCATCGCTGAATCTAGCAATCTGGCTCCTGAAATCCTAGAATTCGGGCACTTACAACTTACCCAAGAATGTATGGAAGTCATAAAACAAGCAAGAAGGCCATCCACCAGGCACTGCTATGCAAGTAAATGGAAGAGGTTTGTTTGCTACTGCCATATTAATCAAATACAACCATTACACACAACTCCAGAACATGTAGTGGGTTACTTGCTTCATTTACAAAAATCTAACCTGGCTTTCTCTTCCATTAAAATACACCTTGCAGCAATATCTGCATACCTGCAAACTACCTATTCAACTTCCCTATATAAAATACCAGTCATTAAAGCATTCATGGAGGGCCTTAGGAGAATTATACCACCAAGAACACCACCTGTTCCTTCATGGAACCTAAATGTTGTCCTAACTAGACTTATGGGTCCACCTTTTGAACCCATGCACTCCTGCGACATACAGTTCCTAACCTGGAAGGTGGCATTTCTCATCGCCATTACTTCCCTGAGAAGAGTAAGCGAGATTCAGGCGTTTACTATACAGGAACCTTTTATACAACTACACAAAAATAAAGTCGTCCTAAGGACCAATCCTAAATTTTTGCCAAAGGTTATTTCACCGTTCCATCTAAATCAAACAGTGGAACTTCCAGTGTTCTTTCCACAGCCAGATACCGTAGCTGAAAGGGCACTACATACATTAGATGTCAAAAGAGCATTAATGTATTACATTGACAGAACAAAAAACATCAGAAAGACTAAACAACTCTTTATTGCATTTCAAAAACCTCACGCAGGAAACCCAATTTCAAAACAAGGTATAGCCAGATGGATAGTTAAATGCATCCAAATCTGCTACCTTAAAGCTAAACGACAGCTGCCCATTACACCAAGGGCACACTCAACCAGAAAGAAAGGTGCTACCATGGCCTTTCTAGGAAACATCCCAATGCAAGAAATATGTAAGGCAGCCACATGGTCTACGCCTCACACATTCACCAAGCACTACTGTGTAGACGTGTTATCCGCACAACAAGCCACAGTAGGTCAAGCTGTATTAAGGACATTATTTCAGACTACTTCCACTCCTACAGGCTGATCCACCGCTTTTGGGGAAATAACTGCTTACTAGTCTATTGCAGAACATGCGTATCTACAGCGACAGATGCCATCGAACTGAAAATGTCACTTACCCAGTGTACATCTGTTTGTGGCATCAGTCGCAGTAGATTCGCATGTGCCCACCCGCCTCCCCGGGAGCCTGTAGCAGTTTGGAAGTTACCTTCAATTATTTATATATGTATCATCTCAACCTTAAATAGGTGCATACTTAGTCACTCCATTGCATGGGCACTATTACTACAATTCAACTCCTACCTCACCCTCTGCGGGGAAAAACAATCGAAGATGGAGTCGACGCCCATGCGCAATGGAGACAAAAGGAGGAGTCACTCGGACCCGTGACTCGAAAGACTTCTTCGAAGAAAAACAACTTGTAACACTCCGGCCCAACACCAGATGGCGAGCTATTGCAGAACATGCGAATCTACTGCGACTGATGCCACGAACAGATGTACACTGGGTAAGTGACATTTTCATTCACTTGATTGTGTCCAGAGTTTTCATACACTTCTGGAATGAGCAGTCAAGTTCAAACCACTCTGAACTGCACAAGGCATCTTGTAGGCCTGAAACATATAACAGCCCAACAGAAATACACTGTTGCTAGGCAGTAGTAACTAACAGGATGTTTGACTATCACCATTGGGTGTGAATCTCGCACTGAACAAAGGAAGGAGGTATGAAGCCTCCCTGACCCAACTGGTAAGACTGCTTTCACAAAGGGGGATTCTGAGTACGTGGATGGACACCACCTTTTGCAATTATGCATATAGTATTCAGGTGGCCACCAGAGTCACTGAAGTGGAATAGAACAGTCACCCACAGCACCATACTATCTTCACATGTCCCACACTTGATGATGGAGCACAGGTACGGTGAACAGAACCCACTTTTACCAAGGATCCTAGTATAAAGCCTCCCTATAGCAGTGCAGATCAACAAGGCCTGTACCTCTGGACCTCAGTCAAGCAGCCACTGCTTTCAGTCACCTCATAGCCTGGAATTATTGGACAGTAGATACATGGACCCTCTTACCACTATCCTCACCCGAGCTAATATCCCCTTCCACCTCTATGCTGATGACACGCAACTCTATATTGAACTATCTTCCTTAGATGACATCCACCACCTGAACAATACCCTTAAAGAAGCCCTTTGCTGGCTCTCACATAACCACCTCAAACTCAATCACGACAAGACGGAAATACTCCTCCTCTCGAAATCTAACCAGCTTCCTCAACTGCAAGAATGGCTAAAATCTATTGACGCCCTAAAATGTACTCTCTCCCCATCTACCACGGTCAAATCCCTGGGAATCTCTCTGGACTCCAACCTGACCTTGCAGGACCATATTAAGTCAAATGCTAATAATGCCTTCCGCAGCCTTAAACTTCTTCACAAAATCAAATCCTTCATACCCCACGATGACCTCAAACAGGCCACTCAAGCACTGGCACTCTCAAGACTAGACTATGGGATCTCTATCCTCACTGGCACGGCCAAATCCCGACTTGCCCCTATGAGGTCCACTCTTCATGCAGCAGCTAGATTAGTGACAGGAACTAATAAATTTGACCACATCTCCCCAGCCCTGAAGAACCTGAAATGGCTCTCGATTGAGGCCCGCTGCCTGTTCCGTACTGCCTGCCTGACACACAAAGCCCTTCACACTGGAAAACCTGAATACCTCGCTAACAAGCTAGTGAAAGCTGGTCAAACCAGATCTCTGAGAAGCACAAACTCTCTCCTCCTCCTTCCGAAACCCAACAAGCAAAAAACTCGATCATGCTCCTTCTCTAACAACGCTCCGAGAATATGGAACTCCTTACCCATCCACATCAGATCTAACACCTCCCACCTGACCTTTAAGAAACTACTGAAAGAATTCCTCCTAAACCACCCCTCTCATTAATAAGGGTCTCTCCCTCTCCACCCCCCCTTCCCCGAACTGCCACCCTTCTATTCGTGAGAACCCACTTGTACCCCCATTGTACAAAATGACTCTTGACTTGTTGTGTCTCTTATGTTTATTCTTATGTTTATCATGTTTATTCTTATGTTTAACTCCTGTTCTGCTGTAAAGCGCTCTGTTACCCTCTCGGTCTTGCTAGCGCTATAGAAAACTCTTATAAGTAAATAAATAAAATAAATAAATTCACTCAGTTTTTTTGGGGGGGGGTCACTTTGGATAATGCCCTGTCACCAGAGAAGTTCTGTGCCGAGAAACAGTGCAGTGGAAACATGAAGCTGTTTCAGTTAATTTGTAGATTTGAAAGGTCTCTGGAGGTAAAAAAAATATATATATATACCATATCAGGAAAAAGTTGACTAGGGCAGCCCAACTTTTTCAAGCGAGGCAGAGAACCTCCGCCCAGGCATGTTGTTTAAAACAGTGTTTGCCCTGAAGTTTACAATAAATCACGCGTGCCTGTGCAGTGTTCCTGCAAATGTGTCCTTCTGTTGTGTATTTGGATGAGTAAGTGTTGTAGATTATACTTTGAAAGTCACCGCACTTGCATTTGAATGTAAGAAAAGGGTCCGAAGTAGAAGTGGGTGGTCATGAAAAATCCCTCAAGACAGGAGGATCTAATGTATTTCAGAGGATTTATTTCTGCCATAGATAGTGTTGTAGAAGAAATTTCTCAGTTGATCCTTCTCTAGATTTAGTACATCTATCAAAATAGAGAATTTCCCTTTCCTTCTAACTGTAAACCTAGCATGTCCAATTGAACATGATTAATCATGACGTGTGTTTTCTCATTCTGTGATGTGCTTGTTTTTTAGGGTCGAGCCTGCGTAGAATGTGCTTGGGCATGCGTATCGCTTGCGAGACGCTGTAGTAGTTAGAAAAGGGCTTGGAGCCCTGCCCATGTCACGTCAGTGTCTTTTATTGGTTCGTAGGCTTGCCTTTTAAAATCTGCTTGCTTTCATTAGTGGAAGGCATGCATAGGTCATGCCTTTTCCGGTGGTTAGCCCTCCTTGAGCACAGCGACAAAGTACTGAAAAAATATACGAGGCTCGCTGTTTTCCGTCCGGTTTGTGGACTACTTTTTCTCTTTTTTTCGCAGTGCGATCGTTCTCAGTTTTTTCCCACTTAATGACGCAAGAAAAATCCGGTTGTGAGTTTACAACTGCTAATAGCTCTAACTCGGAGAAATGAGAGACCCATTGCGTTGCATTGCAAATGCTTGTTTAATTGTGCGCCCAGTTCATGAGCTGCTACTCTGAAAACAGTAGTTGATTATTAGCATATTTTTAAATAGCTGCTCTTTCTTTGTATTCTCCTGCCATCTAGTGGCTGTTTCTGTTATAACTTTGAAAAAGTGAAATGAAGGCTGTAGGCATTAGCAAAGTGAGCAGTTTTCTTTTCAGACCCTTTTGATGTTTACCCTGTATGCTGTTTGCATTGAAGACACCCACAATATTATCTGCTGCGGATTTCAGGTTCCCGAATCAGCCTGGGTGTCACAGGACCAGTTTGTGTGTCCTGGTGGACCAGGGAAAAGCTTTCCACAGTTTGCTTCCTCTAGGGCAAGATAGTAGGCAGTGTGAACCATGATGAATTTATCAGTTTTTGTTATTTTACTATGACCTCGCTTGAAGCAATGTTTTGAAGGATTTTAACCTAGTACTGATTTTCCCATTGACTGTCTCCATTCTCTCTCTTCCGAGTCAACTCCAAAATGGGGGCACTGTTGGTGTGGTGTGCAAGTCAGACATCATGTTCACAGTGCAGATCATCACCCATCGAAAAGAACCAACCACCTTGTCAATCTGTTCTACATCATTGCCATAGACCTCAAAATCACCATACGACACAGCTACAAACATTGTTTACATCCTTGACACCTACTCGGGGTGTCTGCTTTAAGTCGGTGCTCATATGTTCTTCACATGCGTGTCTTGACATGAAGCTTCAGTGGGAATACTACCCACTCGAGTATTATCTAAGGAGAGCACAGCATTGACTTGACATTCAAGATGACAGGCTTCCTCCCAACCATTTAAGTTGTAGGACTTAGATGTATTAGATTAAGAGACAATAAAGGTCAGGATGCAAGTGGAGCACACAGGGTTATTGTGCTGATCCAAACAGTGTAGGTGGATTACAGGTCACGGTTGCCTTTTGAAGAATCACTATGTGATGTAATTTGTGTGTTCACATCCTTTTTAACTAGGGCTTCCTTTTGGCAATAGTGGTATTGCAGAATGGTTTCTTAGTAGGCAATTTGGATTTTGTAGAGCAAGTTGAGTATATCTTTCTCCCTCAGCAAGTGTTGTAGTACCACCATTTCCAAGCACACAGCTTCTCAAATTAGGTTATAGTAACTAAATGCAGGTGAATGTCACCTAACCATAATTTTGTTGTAACTGAATGTCTGGTATTCCATCAGTTGCTCTTGGAGTGTTCTTTAAAAGCCCTCCGTGAGTCCAGCATATTGAATCCATAGTGGAATGATCTCTGACATCGATTTCCTTGTGCTCTCTTACTTGCACTGCACAGCTGTGTAATCTCTCAGGTTCACATGATTCCCCAATTCTTACTTTGTATTTTTCCTACCAGACCACTCAGCAACATGTAGGTAGAAGTTCCTGAGTGGAAAGAAAAGCTATGGGTCGGTGATAGCCTGAGGCCGCAGATCCGAGGATCTGATTGCGCAGGACCCCCATTTGGGTGTGTGAGGGCTTTTGCTCCTGAGCAATTACGTCCTTGGATCTGGGGTCTCACGCTACCACTGATCTATATCTTCTCTTTTCATCATCGGGCAGCTTCTCATTGGGCTGGTGCTGCAGTGTCAAACGGACCCCGCAGGGGGCTCTTTGCCAGAATTCTCTTGTATCTTGTCATTGTGAGGCGTAATGTGTGGTGGTCAGCGTGATGACGTGAGTAGACTGGTATGAGGTGAGGTTAAAATAACTAAAGGATACCCTCGTTTTCACATACAGGTGCCATTTTTATCGTTAAAAAATACCTGGCTCAGGAGGCTATATCCTAGAAGAAGGTTGACATGTTTCTTGCTTATTTAATGTCAAAACTGATTATGACAATTAGTCAGGACCGGAATCCTAATCTACTTGTGATTTGGGTCACCAAAGAGTGCAAAACCTTTTATTCGTACCCAAAGGCATTCACAGAGGTATACAATATTCCTTCAAGAATAAAAACCGACCTAAAAGAATATCAAAAAATTAATCAGGTAGGGATAATAACATCTAGTGGCATGTTGTACAGTATAGTAAGGTGCATGCTGGGGTAGAGTCCACACTAGTAGTGCAGGACCTCACAACATAGTGTATATGCACATAGAGTAAACAGACACGGGACATGTATATGGCTTCACCATAAAGCATGGTTCTGAAAATGTATTGCAATACAGGAAAGTGCCCGGATCCCATAATGAGTCTTTCCATATTAAAAGGAGTGCTGTGCCCCAACACAAGTAGCAGGAAAGACGCTGACTGGTGTTAGAACAATCTGGGGGAAAAGGGACAACTAGCAGCAATTACTCAAGGCCTAAAACAGACTCTTACAACGTCAAAAGAAAGGGCAACATGTAATCTGAGGCTGATACTCACAGTGATCAGGAGCTCACTTCGTGCAAGACCTACCCCGTCATCTGCCACCTTTGAGGTAACTGGAGACTGAGTGCCATTATGTAGCGAGAGCAGGTCCAAATTCAGACCAGGTGTGGAAATGCAAAAAAAGCTAGAACGCTGCCAATGCGTACATCGTCGAATAGGCGTCATATTGGAAGTAGTACATATCCAAGGGAAGAATAGAAATAATAAAGAATACCGTTCCAAGTTGCATCGGGTAGGTCTCCTGTAACTGTGGGGGGTCAATGATGGCAGTCTCAGAGTAGGACAAACATAGGCACACAAGAAAGAACGACCACATGTCCTGGCCCTATAAAGGGTTTAAAGCTAGGACTCTTAACTGGATATACGTCCGTATACGGGTGCCATATTGGAGCAGGGTCTGTAATATATACTAGAGTGGCGTATTGCCTGGAAATGTCCCAATGAGCCTCAGATCAGCCCAGATCTGAGATGAAAATAATCAAAAAGTGCTCAAAAAGCATGGTGGTAATCTTCCTCCCAAATCTTCACAGGTAAAAGGCTGAGCAGACTGCACAAGGCTGGGACTGTTTCATACTGTCTTGGTCTCCCACATGAGACAAAAGGAGGTTCTGTAAGCAAACCCCGCGTACCAAACCCTGGTGTGTACTACGACAACCATAACTAACACCAACCGGCAAGTCCCATCTAGGGGAGGAGTGTACTCAAAATCCTGTCTAGATGTATATATGAAACTGGTGTATGCGCAAAGATAAGGGCTGCTCTCATCTGCCAGTGTTGAAGGATACAAATATGTCTCCTACATTATGAAAAAATATATGCAGGGGTCCAGTTGTTCCTCAGGCTGCTAAACCACTCCAAGGGATGTCATCATTGAGCCCCATTTTATGTGTAGCTAAATGGAAAATCAATTTATGTTCATTGCGAAGTAGGGTGTTTTTGTTCATCAGGGGTGTGGCTCCAAGACTGTCCAACGTAAATCGTTGGGAGTGTGCTGTGTGTCAAAGATGTGAGTGCTCATTTGGGTACTGGTCTTTTTGCAATGAATGCCGCTGTGATGTTCCATAATTCTGACCGTTACTGCACAGATGGATATGCATACATAGTGCTTGTTAAATGGGCATGTGATCATGTAGGTGCGGTGTTTGGAGTTACAATTAGTATGTGACTTCCGTGTCCCCGTATATGTGCGATCGAGTTGGATAACCTTGGACGGTTCGATGAGATTGCAAACCCCACATGATCCACATGGGAAGTGTCCCATGATGGGTGGCAGGCCCCAGAGTGGTTGCTGCGTACGTCTGATGGCTACCCGTGGTCTGGTTCGTACGTTCATATCCCTGATGTTATTGGTACGTTTGAAAGCAAAATATGGGGCTGAGAAAGTAAGAGACCCTGTTCCCAGTATTGACCAGTGTCTCCTAATGATTTTTCTTATCTTGTTGGACATAGGGGTAAATTATGTCATACATGTCAAGACATCATCCTGAGTGTGTGTGTGTAGTTTCAGCAGCGCAGCCCTGTTGTCATTTCTAGCCCTTTTACGTGCCAATTTGACACAATGTGGTGGATGTAAAAAAATGGTAACAAAATTTTGATAGGGGCTCAAGTAGAGATCCTATCCCTGACCCAGTCGGTCGAGGGGCGGGGAAATCCCCTTTTGGATCTTTGGGAGGATGTAGAAGTAGGGGATCCTGGGGCTCGTATTAACCAGGAACCAAGCCTAATTTTTACTTAACCACCTCTGTGCTTTGGCCGAAGCGACTAGAGAGTTCATCTTGGTACTCACTCTCATGGTAGGATCCTGCACGATTGAAGTGTAGCATTTCTTATTAGAAAGTTGGCATTGACATTCAAGATCATAATCAACCCAGTAACGTGCCCAGGAGGTAGACCCTGTGTCCCTCCTGCACCAGAAAAGCTGTTCTAGACGTCGTGCTCAAAATATTTGATAGCAAGAATATCAATAACAAAAATACTTTGAAAATAATTATATATAGAACAAGATGATAGATTTATAATACTTAACTCCACATATGTATATTGACAATATATATTATACATGTCTTCAATTTGTGTCGATTTGGAGTTAAGAATACTAAGGGGGTCATTGCCAGGGCCACGAATTACGGAAGCACCGCCAACAGGCTGGCGGTGCTTCCAAGCCCATTCTGACCGCGGCAGTAAAGCTGCGGTCGGAAAACCGGGGCCGGCGGTTTCCCGCCGTTTTTACCCCGGCTGGGCGAATCCGCCAGGGCAGCGCTGCAAGCAGCGCTGCCCTGGGGATTCTGACCCCCTTACCGCCAGCCTGTTTCTGGCGGTTTTCACAGCCAGGAAGAGGCTGGTGGTAAGGGGTGTCCT
Organism: Pleurodeles waltl; assembly: GCF_031143425.1. Lineage (NCBI taxonomy): Eukaryota > Metazoa > Chordata > Amphibia > Caudata > Salamandridae > Pleurodeles > Pleurodeles waltl. The sequence continues at coordinate 1,079,174,620 of NC_090445.1, read as the reverse complement.
GGGGCCCCTGGGGACCCCTGCACTGCCCATGCCTCTGGCATGGGCAGTGCAGGGGTCTCCTAACAGGGCCCCGGACAGCTTTTCACTGTCTGCCTAGCAGACAGTGAAAAGCGCGACGGGTGCAACTGCACCCGTCGCACGGGCGCAACACCGCCGGCTCCATTCAGAGCCGGCTTCTGTGTTGCGGCCTCATTCCCGCTGGACCGGCGGGCGCTAACTTTGTTAGCGCCCGCCGGCCCAGCGGGAATGTCGGAATGCCGGCAGCGGTGTTTTGGCCGCATGGCGGCCGATTGGCGGTTCCCGCCGCCCGCCAAAGTTGGAATGACCGCCTAAATCTTTACCTCCCTATATATTTACCTTTACAATTTTTTTGCGGGTGATAATTGTGCCATGATATTTTTGTATCACAATATTGTTGTGATTGATATTCTGGGGTGCAATCATATTAACCACAAGTGAGCTTCCTGTAATGTTCCTGTTCCACATAATCACAAAAGATACTCATGGTTGTTGTGGAAGGAATGCAGTATCAATTCATGAAGCTTTTAGGATCAAGGTGGTCACAAATCTTTCCACTAAGTATTCCTTGCATATATCAAGATGAATGGCCAGCATGCCTTCAAGATGCTCCCACACTCTTAACTGCTCTGACTTTCATGATTCATGTATGAAAATACAATTTGGTTCCTTCTCAGATGAACACATTCCCAGACGCCAGCGCAGGCATGTACAAAGTCATGGACTGCCGTGTGATATTTTAAATGTATCCATTTTAGTTTATGGACTATCCTGTTAATCTTACTTAGGACTGTCTAATAGATATTATCATTGAAAACGTCCTAGGTATGAATGTTGCAAGAATACCTGGATGACAAGTGTATGAAAGCAAGTGGGAAGAGTAGATGACAGGATCATTCAAAGCCGCAGTATCTCCTCAGTGACAAACCCACAGAATAATTTTACTGGCAAAGGCATCTGGACGTAAAATCTGAATAAATGCATCTCAGATTGGATAGCGTGGGTGCTTCAGTGACTTGCAAATGATGCAATGACTTGTAAATGCTGCAATGGTGCATGCTTCCTGAAACAAAGTCTAAGATCAACCAAAATTAAATTCAGTGCATTGAGATTAGTTCTTCAATATTTGACGAGGTAGGCCACGTCAACACAGTATTGATTCGGACAGACAACACTGTAATACAGCACTACATTAAAGAGAGTGGCTACTCCCACGCTTTTTTTCTGAGGGAAAAAAAGCGGAGGTTGTATTCATTACAAGCACCTCTAGCATTTCGTTCAGTTGCATGCCTAGTACATTTCAGTTAAAGGAACGCTTCAGGTTAATCAAGCTACAATTTAGAAGAATACCTCAAGGGGAGTGCAACCAAATTTCTTTATTGAGAGTTGAAAAATGATTTGAGGCCAAAACTGCCCAAAGCTCAAAATATGTCTAGACATGGTCATGGTGCCCACAAGCAGCTCCCTGGGGAGTGTTCAGATGTATGGTTCGACCTACAGATGTTTTGCTGGAATGTAAACCATCGCCTGTCTCCTAAATAACCATCTCTAAGTACGCTGGAGCAAATTGTCTGGGATGTATGTGTAAATTTTGCAGAACGAATCACGAAATTATTTTCTCATAAATTACAGCATTCTAATACTGTTGTATAGGTCTTGTGGTATTAGGTTTTAAACCTGCAACAAATTTTGATGAATTGCAGCATCACCACCTAAATCCTAAAATGTCAGTTTGGCAGCATGACTCCATAGAACTTTGAGTTTGGTATCTTGAATCTGACCACAAATTGTATTGCAGCTGTAAAGGAAGCTAGGAGCTTGTAATGGGAGGTTTACATTTGGTATGTGAACTTACATTTGACTGTTGAACAACTTGTTGAAAAGCTTGAAAAGAAATATCCATGCAAAAAAAATAGTTTCTTCCGGGGAACATATTTATGAATTATGTCAGTGTACTGGCCCCCTTTTTAAACCCATGCAAAGATAGAATATTATGCTTCTTCCTTTAAAAATGCTTTTAATTTTGGCTGTCAATTCAACTCTTTGGATAACATATTTGTAATCATTATGTGTTGATGACTTCTTCTCCTGGGTCAGGAGAGGGTAGTTTTAGATCATATTTATTCCAATCCCATCTCTGATTTCTAAACCAATAAGTCTGTTGCTTTGCGTGCCTTTTTACAGCCTCATTTACTCACTTATTGCATTCGCACGATTGATGCCTGAAGATTGGTGCATTGAGGTCTGGCACCAGATGTATAAAATTGCATTCTAGTTCTTTGTTAGCTTATACCAGTAGTTCTAGAAAGCTGTGTTATAAGTAAGACTGCATTTTTCAATTTTAGCACACAATGTCAATTGTAGCATGCATCAAGTATTGCTATCAGTCTTCCAGTAAAAAATTGTCACTAAATTGAAGTGTAAAAAAGGAAGGATGCAGCAGTTTCTGCACTTGTTGGGAGCATCCACCTATCTGAAATCTATTAAATGACCGAACCGGGTTCTGAAAACACATTTGGAAAGTAAAAGTACTGCAAGTGCTCAATTTAAGCCACTTGTCACTTCTGTGAAGAACTGTCCTTGATCTTTTGCATATAGTTGTCTTTCACTTATTCACAAGCAGTCATCCCAACCTTCATGTGTCAAGAAAAGAATGAGCTGTTCTCTAGAAGAGGTAGACCCATAGAGTTCAAGGATGGTGATAGGCCTAGAGGGCATTTCGTTTCCCATCAGCATTATCATGGTTTATTTAATGACAAGCCATGTGCCTCACGCCCAGCAGATGTTTTACAAAATGCTGAAGAACTAGTCTGCCATTAGATGACATGAAAAAACCAAAGTGCATGAAACTATGAAATAGACCGAGCTGCAACACCATTGTTACAGGTGAGCAACTTCTTAACATAAATAATATTATGTTCGATGGCATGTGTAGCTGCAGATACACATGCTGCGCACAGTCCGCCGTCTGGTGTTGGGCTCGGAGTGTTGCAAGTTGTTTTTCCTCGAAGAAGTCTTTTCGAGTCACGAGACCGAGGGACTCCTCCCCTTTCGGTTCCATTGCGCATGGGCGTCGACTCCATCTTAGATTGTTTTTTTTCCGCCATCGGGTTCGGGCGTGTTCCTTTTCGCTCCGTGTTTCGGGTCGGAAAGTTAGTTAGAATTTCGGAAAAAAACGTCGGTATTGTTTCGTTCGGTATCGGGTTAGTTAGAACAAATCGACACCGAATCTTGAAGAGCTCCGGTGGCCCTTCGGGGTAATTTCGATCCCCCGTCGGGGCCTGGTCGGTCCGACCGCGTGCGACTTCAAGACTGATGGAACGGACCCCGTTCCGCTTCTGTCCTAAATGCCATCACAAATATCCGTATACGGATCAGCATCTGGTCTGTAACTTGTGCCTGTCCCCGGAGCACAAGGACGATACGTGTGAAGCCTGTCGAGCGTTTCGGTCGAGGAAGACGCTCAGAGACCGAAGAGCCAGAAGATTGCAAATGGCGTCCACGCCGACAGGACAACATCGGTTCGAGGACGAAGAGGAAGCGTTCTCCATCCACGAGTCGGATTCGGGGGAATCCGACGCCGAAGACATAACAACCGTGAGTAAGACGTCGAAAATTAGGACTCACGAAAAGTCCACAAAAGCCCAGGGGACGCCACTGCCAACAGGCCATGGCTTAACCCAAAAACTAGGTGACCGAGCCAAGGCACCGAAAAAGGGCATGCTGGTGTCGAAGTCATCCGACTCCGGTCGTGATACCACCACACAGTGACCTCGGAGCCGAGACACCGGCTCGGAGACAATTCGGCGCAGAGACAGCGGCACCGAAGATGTTCGGCACCGAGATACCACACCGAAATCAAAGAAATCTTCTTCGGAGCCTAAAAAGCCTACCGAAAAGGTTTCGGTACCGAAAAAAGCCTCAGAACCGAAAATTAGTTCCTATACAGAGGAACAAGGACTAAACACCCAATTGCATAGATTTGGTGAAGAGCTTCAAACTGTAGAAAATGACTACACTCAAAGGAGGCTTCACATCCAGGAAGACACAGGGAAGATAACCACTCTTCCCCCAATCAAGATGAAAAGGAAACTTGTTTTCCAACAAGGGGACAAGCAACCACAAGCAAAGGTGGTAAAGAAAATAACACCACCACCTTCTCCACCACAATCAACACATGCATCACCGGCGCAAACTCCACCACTAACGCACTCACCAGCTCATACCACAATGAGCCAGGATGATCCCGATGCATGGGACCTCTACGACGCCCCAGTGTCTGACAATAGTCCAGACTCATATCCAACTAAACCGTCACCACCTGAGGACAGTACATTATATGCACAGGTGGTCGCAACTACATTCGGAACCTATTGAGGATGACTTTCTCTTTAACACCCTGTCCTCCACCCATAGCCAGTATCAAAGCCTTCCCATGCTCCCAGGAATGCTAAGGCACTCAAAACAAATATTTCAGGAGCCAGTTAAAGACAGAGCCATAACTCCAAGGGTGGAGAAAAAATATAAGGCACCTCCCACAGGCCAATATTTATTACAACACAACTAACACCGGACTCAGTAGTTGTGGGGGCAGCTCGTAAAAGAGCCAACTCTCAGACATCAGGCGACGCACCACCTCCAGACAAGGAGAGCCGCAAATTTGATGCAGCGGGAAAAAGAGTTGCAGCACAAGCAGCAAATCAGTGGCGTATCGCCAACTCGCAAGCACTCTTGGCAAGATACGACAGGGCTCATTGGGATGAAATGCAACATCTCATTGAACACCTTCCCAAGGAGTTCCAAAAAAGAGCGCAACAAGTGGTGGAAGAGGGACAAAGTATCTCGAACAATCAGATACGGTGTTCCATGGATGCAGCCGATACAGCTGCAAGGACAATAAACACTGCAGTCACAATACGGAGGCACGCTTGGCTGCGCACTTCTGGGTTCAAACCCGAAATCCAACAGGCTGTGCTCAATATGCCGTTTAATGAATAGCAATTGTTTGAGCCGGAGGTAGACACTGCCATTGAAAAACTAAAAAAGGACACCGATACAGCCAAAGCCATGGGCGCACTCTACTCCCCGCAGAGCAGAGGCACATTTCGGAAGACACCTTTTAGGGGAGGGTTTCGGGGTCAACCCACAGAAACCAACACTTCACAGACAAGACCACATACCTACCAGGGTCAATATCAAAGGGGAGGTTTTCGGGGACAATATAGAGGAGGCCAATTCCCAAAAAGTCGCGGAAAATTTCAAGCTCCCAAAACCCCTCAAAATAAACAGTGACTCACAATTCACACAACCCCATCACACAACACCAGTGGGGGGAAGACTAAGCCAATTCTACGAATCTTGGGAAGAAATAACAACAGACACTTGGGTCTTAGCAATTATCCAACATGGCTATTGCATAGAATTTCACAAATTCCCTCCAAACGTCCCACCGAAAACACACAATATGTCAAAACAGCATATAGATCTTCTAGGACTAGAAGTTCAAGCATTACTACAAAAGGACGCAATAGAATTAGTACCAGCCTACAGAAAAACACAGGAGTTTACTCACTGTATTTTCTAATACCAAAGAAGGACAAAACTCTGAGACCAATACTAGATCTCAGAACACTAAATACCTACATCAAATCAGACCACTTTCACGTGGTCACATTACAAGACGTTATCCCACTGCTCAAACAGCAAGACTACATGACAACATTAGACCTAAAGGATGCGTATTTCCACATACCGATACATCCTTCCCACAGGAAATACCTAAGGTTTGTATTCAAAGGAATACATTACCAATTCAAAGTGTTGCCATTGGGAATAACAACTGCGCCAAGAGTCTTTACAAAATGCCTGGCAGTAGTAGCTGCACATATCAGAAGGCAGCAGATACACGTGGTCCCTTACTTAGACGACTGGTTAATCAAGACCAACACGCTAACAAGGTGTTCACGTCACACAAAGTATGTCATACAGACCCTTCACAAGCTGGGTTTCTCAATCAACTATGCAAAGTCACACCTTTTGCCGTATCAAACACAGCAATACTTAGGAGCGACAATCAACACAACAGAAGGGATAGCCACTCCAAGTCCACAAAGGGTCCAAACATTTCACAAGGTGATACAGGCCATGTATCCAACACAAAAGATACAAGCAAAAATAGTATTAAAACTCCTAGGCATGATGTCTTCATGCATAGCCATTGTCCCAAACGCAAGATTGCACATGCGGCCCTTACAACAATGCCTAGCATCACAATGGTCACATGCACAGGGTCAACTTCTAGATCTGGTGTTGATAGACCGCCAAACATACATCTCGCTTCTATGGTGGAACAGTACAAATTTAAACAAAGGGCGGCCTTTCCAAGACCCAGTGCCACAATACGTCATAACAACGGATGCTTCCATGACAGGGTGGGGAGCACACCTCAATCAACACAGCATCCAAGGACAATGGGACATACATCAAAAGAAGTTTCACATAAATCACTTAGAACTGTTAGCAGTATTTCTAGCGTTGAAAGCATTTCAACCCATGATAACCCACAAATACATTCTTGTCAAAACAGACAACATGACAACAATGTATTATTTAAACAAACAGGGGGGGACACACTCGACACAGTTGTGTCTCCTAACACAAAAAATATGGCATTGGGCAATTCACAACCACATTCGCCTAATAGCACAATTTATTCCAGGGATCCAGAACCAGCTAGCAGACAATCTCTCTCGGGATCACCAACAAGTCCACAAATGGGAAATTCACCCCCAAATACTGAACACTTACTTTCAAATTTGGGGAACACCTCAAATAGATCTATTTGCAACAAAAGAAAACGCAAAATGCCAAAACTTCGCATCCAGGTTCCCACACCATCAATCCCAAGGCAATGCTCCATGGATGAATTGGTCAGGGATATTTGCGTACGCTTTTCCACCTCTCCCTCTCCTTCCATATCTACTAAACAGATTGAGTCAAAACAAACTCAAACTCATACTAATAGCACCAACATGGGCAAGACAACCTTGGTATACAACACTACTAGACATGTCAGTAGTACCTCATGTCAAGCTACCCAACAGACCAGATCTGTTAACACAACACAAACAACAGATCAGGCATCCAAACCCAGCATCGCTGAATCTAGCAATTTGGCTCCTGAAATCCTGGAATTTGGACACTTAGACCTCACACAAGAGTGTATGGAGGTCATAAAACAAGCTAGAAAACCTTCCACTAGACACTGCTATGCAAATAAATGGAAAAGATTTGTTTGTTACTGCCATAATAATCAAATTCAACCATTGCACGCATCTCCAAAAGATGTAGTAGGATATTTACTACATTTGCAAAAATCAAATCTAGCTTTCTCTTCCATAAAGATACATCTCACCGCAATATCTGCTTACCTGCAGATTACTCATTCAACTTCCCTATTTAGAATACCTGTCATTAAAGCGTTTATGGAAGGCCTAAAGAGAATTATACCACCAAGGACACCACCTGTTCCTTCATGGAACCTCAACATTGTCTTAACAAGGCTCATGGGTCCACCTTTCGAACCCATGCATTCTTGTGAAATGCAATACTTAACGTGGAAAGTTGCATTTCTCATTGCCATCACATCTCTAAGAAGAGTGAGTGAGATTCAGGCATTTACCATACAAGAACCATTTATTCAAATACACAAGAATAAGGTAGTTCTAAGAACAAATCCAAAATTCTTACCAAAGGTTATCTCACCGTTCCACTTAAATCAAACAGTAGAATTACCAGTGTTCTTCCCACAGCCAGATTCCGTAGCTGAAAGAGCACTACATACATTAGACATCAAGAGAGCACTAATGTACTACATTGACAGAACAAAACAAATTAGGAAGACAAAACAACTATTGCCTTTCAAAAACCTCATACAGGAAATCCAATTTCAAAACAAGGCATTGCCAGGTGGATAGTTAAGTGTATTCAAACCTGCTATTCTAAAGCAAAGAGAGAGCTGCCTATTACACCAAAGGCACACTCAACCAGAAAGAAAGGGGCTACCATGGCCTTTCTAGGAAATATTCCAATGAACGAAATATGTAAGGCAGCAACATGGTCTACGCCTCATACATTTACCAAGCACTACTGTGTAGATGTGTTAACGGCACAACAAGCCACAGTAGGTCAGGCTGTACTAAGAACATTATTTCAAACTACTTCAACTCCTACAGGCTGAACCACCGCTTTTGGGGAGATAACTGCTTACTAGTCTATGCAAAGCATGTGTATCTGCAGCTACACATGCCATTGAACGGAAAATGTCACTTACCCAGTGTACATCTGTTCGTGGCATGAGTCGCTGCAAATTCACATGCGCCCACCCGCCTCCCCGGGAGCCTGTAGCCGTTTAGAAGTAGATCCTAAACAATTGTACATTTGTAAATATATTACTTTAACCTTTATTATGTACATACGTATTCATTCCATTGCATGGGCACTATAACTAACATACACAACTCCTACCTCACCCTCTGCGGGGAAAACAATCTAAGATCGAGTCGACGCCCATGCGCAATGGAACCGAAAGGGGAGGAGTCCCTCGGTCTCGTGACTCGAAAAGACTTCTTCGAAGAAAAACAACTTGTAACACTCCGAGCCCAACACCAGACGGCGGACTGTGCACAGCATGTGAATCTGCACCGACTCATGCCACGAACAGATGTACACTGGGTAAGTGACATTTTCCATACTAATCAAACAGTGTCATGACTGTGCAGAATATTATATTAAAACCATATAAAAAGTACTGAAGATCTGCGATATCAATTTTAGTTTTATACTGTGCAGGGGAAACCTGCTATGGATGCTCATTTCAGTGTGATGTTGTTTTGAGTTGTAGGTATGGCGTGTTTTCATTTACTTTGTTGTGAATTGTTTTCTATACAAAGAGTGCCTGTGTTGTTGCCCATGTGCCACATGTAACCTTTGCACATTTTCATATACAGAAATGTTGTAAGTGAAGCCACTCGAGCTCTGCGAAACGCAGCTGGAAATTTCTATATAAATGATAAATCGACAGGTGCTGTTGTGGCTCAGCAACCATTCGGGGGATCTCGGGCCTCAGGTAAGTAGTGTCTGCATGCACTTATTTCCTAGTGTTTATATTTCTCGAAAGTGATAAAGGATGGTTGGTCAGAAGTGAGCAATTCAAGAGGACCCCTCCGCAAAATCATTATGTTGGCTGCCGGTGCTGTAAATTGACTGTGTTGTGAAGATCTGTGCCAGTTAGAGGCCTATAGTTGTTGCGCTCTCCCCATGAGCAATGGAAAGAGGTGTCCAATTCAACATTATTCAGAGGTAACACCTTTCTAGAGTTTAGAAAATGTGTAGCCTAATCTACTAGCAAAATTGTGTGTTTATTTTACAATTTCCTCAAATAATTCCAAAAACTACAATTTATGTCAAGTAGGTCTACGGGATGATTAAGCTCCATGTTTGCACTGGTTCTTACATTCAGTTACAAAGCTATAAATTGTTCTCAGCACCTACCATAGCAACCGGACACATGGTATGCAAAGGATTGGTTGGCTCTTGATTCTTGCTGGGGGCTGGTCCAGGACACCACAAGTGATGTGTGTGTCTCTGAACTCCACAAGCGCTTGAGTTTACAAGAGTGAATACCCGGAGCATAAGGCCCGAGGGGAACTGTTCCCAAAGGGCTGCCTTACACACAAAAATTGTATTCCCCACATGGAACTCTTCCCTGTAGAGGGTCAGAACATGCAGGGATACTCTTTTGAGATCCATTTGCAATTGCCTCCTCGGACTGCCCTTTCCCAGATTATTAGCAAGTTTCAACAGCCATCAGCAACCGTGCTGGAAGCAGGACAGAGTCTGCGCCTGCTGTCATGCTCACTGCAGCCCCTGCTTGTAACTATATTTAAACTCCGACAGCAGAAAGCAGAGGACTTAAGATGGATGTCAGCTCACCTCTAGCTAGGGGAGGGAACAGTAGAACGACCCTAAGCAGACAGGCCCAGGTCAGAACTGCATTCTTCCACAGGGAAGCTTAAATATGCACATATCTAAGTACTGTTGCGTGTAATGCTATGTTTGATTTCAGTGTAAACGTTGTTATTCTTCCCAGGCAGAGAGACATGCTTTGTGAAAAGACAGCCAGTGTGCAGATGGGCGAGGCCGACAGTACAGATACATTTCAAAGTTAAAAATGACTTCAATTATATGCGGAACCGTTTGGCATAAATTGAGACTGTTGCCCTTTATCACATAATGGCCATAGCACCCAGTGACCGATTATTGTTCTAAATGGAAAGCTCTACTGGAATCTCGCAAATTCATTTGTAACACTTTTCTCATAGTCCTAACTCTGCCAGAACCGCTGCTGTTTTTTTTGTTCCTTAGGGCTCCCTGCAGTTCCTAGTTAGAAAGGTCTGGTGCTATGTCTGTGCCTGTTAAGTGCTTTGTCCCTCGGGTGTTTACTGGCAGCCATGTACACAGTATCTCTAAGCTCAGATTGTCACATGGGTGTGGAAAAAATCTCACACTCCCAATTCAAGAAATCACAAATTGTTTTGAGGGGGGATAGGCTTCAGAGAAATTCAATAAAAGGGCACACACCTCCACCTCTATGCCATTCCTCTCTTTGTGCCGGAAAAGTAATTGTGACCTGCCTATTCCTTTGAATTTCCTGGTGTGGCAGATAACAGTGAATAGACTAATCCTCAGTGTGTTCCAAATTCCCTCTTCATTGAGTGTGTGCTGGATGACGGACACTTGTGCATGGAGGTGGTATCACTTTTCCATCAGTGCACATAACTTTGGAAGTTGCTTCTTAGGCACCTGGTTGACACACACACCTTGACTATGAGTGCCTCATTTAATTAATCACCAGTTTAAACCCTTCTTTGCACATATGTCTGAATTATTTGCTTGTTGATAAAATCAGCCACGTTTTTCCTCCAATAATTTGTGGCAGATCAAACCTGCTAAAATTTACCAGGTGAATGCCATGAAATTCAGATTTTCGTTTGGAAAGCACAGAAATTCGTTTACATGTAACTATGTCCTCCACCCCAAAGGTGACAGGAAAACTCATAATAGGTGCTAGTTATCACATTCAGTACATAACCTTGGTTATCATTATCTATCAGGTGTGACACTTATCTCACCATGTGACAACTATCTCACCAAGACCAACGCACTTGTAATCAAGACCTTAAACTTCAGAACTACTTTGAAAAAACTTGGTTGGGTGAAGACTCGAGAGGTTACGCAACATTATTATGTGCTTTGGTTGTGGATCTGGTTGCTATTTGCTGGATTTACAGGCCCTCAGTGCAATCGTGAATGCTAGATTTGGTAAGGGTATCTGCAGATGATTGATTGATACCTGATGATTGGTTGTTGAAGGCAGACTCACCACAGTAAGTCATAGACCAACCCCAGACAACGGTGGACCTTTTGCCATCTTTGGGACTCTGTCAACATACTGAAGTCATGCTAAACTCCTTCATAGATGCTCCCATTCATCGTAGCCATCTTGGATACAATGAGGTTTTAGGGTTGCCCCCTGGAGCATAATCCAGGACATTCAAGCTATGATCCTTATGTTTCAGCCTCAGACCTGGATCTCAGGGAGGGTGGCCCTATGATTTCTGGGCCTCCTGCATCCTGCTCATCAACTATGCCAGGTGGCAGTGGCAATCTCTCCAGTGGGACCTGAAGTCACAGTGGGCCCAGCACCAGGGAAACCTGTTGGAATCCATCTAGGTTTTGGAGGAGTTTGCAAAATATATGCAGTGGTGGCTGTTCGACTGCAACTGGACTGGCAGCAGACCCTCTTTCTGCCTACCTACCTACCCACAGATAACAGTGGTGACACACCCACAGCTTCTGGACTGGCGGGGGGGGCAACCTGGCAGAGGTGGATATCAGAGAACTCTAGTCTCTAGCAGAGGCCTGGCTCCACATAAACCTTCTGAATTTGCAAGTGAGTTGGTTGGTGTTGAAGGACTTCCTGCCAACCATCAAATGGAAGTGCAGGTTCTCCTGGACAACACTACCACCATATGGTATTTTAACAACTAGGGATGGTTGGAGTCCTGGATCCTGTGCCAGGAGGTTTATGCGTCTTGATCTATTCTCTATCTCCAAGAACATGCAGTGTCTATGCTTTTGGGCTCTGGAGTACTCAAAAATACTCTATCGCTCCGAGACACATTTCACTTAGAGTGGAGCACAAGACTCCTGTATGACTTCCTGCCACTGCCTCTCCACAGAGTTCTGAAAATGATCAGGAATGACAGTCTAAGTCATCTTGGTGGCCCCAGATTGCACCAGGAGAGTTGGTACCCAGAATTGGGCATGAGCCTCCGACTTCCAGTCAGGCTGCTGCTTTGGGAGGATCTTCTGATGCATTAGCAGGGCAGGGTCTTGGAATCAGGTGTGCACAATCTGCACCTCCATGCATGAAGATTGAGTGACTTGGGTTATTTCTTTGGTCTTCCTTACAAATGCTTTGATGTGATCTTGGCAATCATCAACCTGTCCATGAAATTGGTGTAAAACATATGCTGAGATAGATTTGTGGCTTGGTGGAGCACCTGCTAAACAGACCTGTTGCAAGCAAACTGTTGCATGTCTTGTTGTTTGTTTTATCTTTGTCCCAACAAGGAATTGTGGTCGGCACTGTTAAAAGTTACCTGTCAGCCCATCTAACTATTTTGCGTTTGTAGGACCAGCATTCCGTGTTGAAATCATTTTGTTTGTAATGGGATTTCCTAAAGGTTTGTGTAGGAAGTTGGCTCTGTATGCACTATTTCAAAGTAAGGAATACTATGCACAGAGTCGAAGGGTTCCCCTTAGAGGTAAGATAGTGGCAAAAAGAGATAATACTAATGCTCTATTTTGTGGTAGTGTGGTCGAGCAGTAGGCTTATCAAAGGAGTAGTGTTAAGCATTTGTTGTACATACACACAGGCAATAAACGAGGAACACACACTCAGAGACAAATCCAGCCAATAGGTTTTGTTATAGAAAAATATATTTTCTTAGTTTATTTTAAGAACCACAGGTTCAAATTCTACATGTAATATCTCATTTGAAAGGTATTGCAGGTAAGTACTTTAGGAACTTTGAATCATTACATTAGCATGTATACTTTTTACATAAAACACAATAAGCTGTTTTAAAAGTGGACACTTAGTGCAATTTTCACAGTTCCTGGGGGAGGTAAAGTATTGTTAGGTTTCACAGGTAAGTACGTCACTTACAGGTTTCAGTTTTTGGTCCAAGGTAGCCCATCGTTGGGGGTTCAGAGCAACCCCAAAGTTACCACACCAGCAGCTCAGGGCCGGTCAGGTGCAGAGGTCAAAGAGGTGCCCAAAACACATAGGCTTCAATGGAGAGAAGGGGGTGCCCGGGTTCCAGTCTGCCAGCAGGTAAGTACCCGCGTCTTCGGAGGGCAGACCAGGGGGGTTTTGTAGGGCACCGGGGGGGACACAAGTCAGCACAAAAAGTACACCCTCAGCAGCGCGGGGGCGGCCGGGTGCAGTGTGCAAACACGCGTCGGGTTTCTAATGGTTTTCAATGGGAGATCAAGGGATCTCTTCAGCGTTGCAGGCAGGCAAGGGGGGGGCTCCTCGGGGTAGCCACCACCTGGACAAGGGAGAGGGCCTCCTGGGGTTCACTCCTGCACAGGAGTTCCGTTCCTTTAGGTGCTGGGGGCTGCGGGTGCAGGGTCTTTTCCAGCCGTCGGGAAATGGAGTTCAGGCAGTCACGGTCAGGGGGGAGCCTCGGGATTCCCTCTGCAGGCGTCGCTGTGGGGGCTCAGGGGGGACAACTTTGGTTACTCACGGTCTCGGAGTCGCCGGAGGGTCCTCCCTGAGGTGTTAGTTCTCCACCAGTCGAGTCGGGGTCGCCGGGTGCAGTGTTGCAAGTCTCACGCTTCTTGCGGGGAGTTGCAGGGGTCTTTAAATCTGCTCCTTGAAACAAAGTTGCAGTTCTTTTGGAGCAGTGCCGCTGTCCTCTGGAGTTTCTTGTCTTTCTTGAAGCAGGGCAGTCCTCAGAGGATTCAGAGGTCGCTGGTCCCTTGGAAAGCGTCGCTGGAGCAGGTTTCTTTGGAAGCCAGGAGACAGGCCGGTAAGTCTGGGGCCAAAGCAGTTGGTGTCTTCTGTTCTTCCTCTGCAGGGGTTTTTCAGCTCAGCAGTCTTCTTCTTCTTGTAGTTTCAGGAATCTAAATTCTTAGGTTCAGGGAAGCCCTTAAATACTAAATTTAAGGGCGTGTTTAGGTCTGGGGGGTTGGTAGCCAATGGCTACTAGCCCTGAGGGTGGGTACACCCTCTTTGTGCCACCTCCCAAGGGGAGGGGGTCACATCCCTAATCCTATTGGGGAATCCTCCATCTGCAAGATGGAGGATTTCTAAAAGTTAGAGTCACTTCAGCTCAGGACACCTTAGGGGCTGTCCTGACTGGCCAGTGACTCCTCCTTGTTATTCTCATTATTTTCTCTGGCCTTGCCGCCAAAAGTGGGGGCCGTGGCCGGAGGGGGCGGGCAACTCCACTAGCTGGAGTGTCCTGCGGTGCTGGCACAAAGGGGTGAGCCTTTGAGGCTCACCGCCAGGTGTGACAGCTCCTGCCTGGGGGAGGTGTTAGCATCTCCACCCAGTGCAGGCTTTGTTACTGGCCTCAGAGTGACATAGGCACTCTCCCCATGGGGCCAGCAACATGTCTCGGTTGTGGCAGGCTGCTGGAACCAGTCAGCCTACACAGATAGTCAGTTAAGGTTTCAGGGGGCACCTATAAGGTGCCCTCTGGGGTGTGTATTACAATAAAATGTACACTGGCATCAGTGTGCATTTATTGTGCTGAGACGTTTGATACCAAACTTCCCAGTTTTCAGTGTAGCCATTATGGTGCTGTGGAGTTCGTGTAAAACAGACTCCCAGACCATATACTCTTATGGCTACCCTGCACTTACAATGTCTAAGGTATTGCTTAGACACTGTAGGGGCACAGTGCTCATGCACTGGTGCCCTCACCTATGGTATAGTGCACCCTGCCTTAGGGCTGTAAGGCCTGCTAGAGGGGTGACTTATCTATACCTGCATAGGCAGTGAGAGGCTGGCATGGCACCCTGAGGGGAGTGCCATGTCGGCTTACTCGGTTTGTTCTCACCAGCACACACAAGCTGGCAAGCAGTGTGTCTGTGCTGAGTGAGGGGTCTCCAGGGTGGCATAAGACATGCTGCAGCCCTTAGAGACCTTCCTTGGCATCAGGGCCCTTGGTACCTGGGGTACCATTTACAAGGGACTTATCTGGATGCCAGGGTGTGCCAATTGTGGATACAAAAGTACAGGTTAGGGAAAGAACACTGGTGCTGGGGCCTGGTTAGCAGGCCTCAGCACACTTTCAATTCAAAACATAGCATCAGCAAAGGCAAAAAGTCAGGGGGTAACCATGCCAAGGAGGCATTTCCTTACACAACCCCCCCCCCCCCCCCCCCCCCCAAACGAAAGAGGATGAGACTAACCTTTCCCAAGAGAGTCTTCATTTTCTAAGTGGAAGAACCTGGAAAGGCCATCTGCATTGGCATGGGCAGTCCCAGGTCTGTGTTCCACTATAAAGTCCATTCCCTGTAGGGAGATGGACCACCTCAACAGTTTTGGATTTTCACCTTTCATTTGCATCAGCCATCTGAGAGGTCTGTGGTCAGTTTGAACTAGGAAGTGAGTACCAAAGAGGTATGGTCTCAACTTCTTCAGGGACCAAACCACAGCAAAGTCCTCCCTCTCAATGGCACTCCAACGCTGCTCCCTGGGGAGTAACCTCCTGCTAATGAAAGCAACAGGCTGGTCAAGGCCATCATCATTTGTTTGGGACAAAACTGCCCCTATCCCATGTTCAGAGGCATCTGTTTGCACAATGAATTGCTTGGAGTAATCTGGAGCTTTTAGAACTGGTGCTGTGCACATAGCTTGTTTCAGGGTGTCAAAGGCCTGTTGGCATTCTACAGTCCAGTTTACTTTCTTGGGCATTTTCTTGGAGGTGAGTTCTGTGAGGGCTGTCACAATGGATCCATATCCCTTCACAAACCTCCTATAGTACCCAGTCAAGCCAAGGAATGCCCTGACTTGAGTCTGGGTTTTTGGAGCTGCCCAGTCCAGAATAGTCTGGATCTTAGGCTGGAGTGGCTGAACTTGGCCTCCACCTACAAGGTGTCCCAAGTAAACCACAGTTCCCTGCCCTATCTGGCATTTGGATGCCTTGATAGAGAGGCCTGCTGATTGCAGAGCCTTCAAAACCTTCTTCAGGTGGACCAGGTGATCCTGCCAGTTGGAGCTAAAGACAGCAATATCATCAAGATAAGCTGCACTAAAGGACTCCAACCCAGCAAGGACTTGATTCACCAACCTTTGGAAGGTGGCAGAGGCATTCTTTAAACCAAAGGGCATAACAGTAAACTGATAATGCCCATCAGGTGTGGAGAATGCTGTTTTCTCTTTTGCTCCAGGTGCCATTTTGATTTGCCAGTACCCTGCTGTTAAGTCAAAGGTACTTAAGAATTTGGCAGCACCTAATTTGTCAATCAGCTCGTCAGCTCTAGGAATGGGATGGGCATCTGTCTTGGTGACAGAATTAAGACCTCTGTAGTCCACACAAAACCTCATCTCTCTCTTTCCTTCTTTGGTGTGAGGTTTGGGGACTAAGACCACTGGGCTATCCCAGGGGCTGTCAGAGTGCTCAATTACTCCCAATTCCAGCATCTTGTGGACTTCCACCTTGATGCTTTCCTTAACTTGATCAAACTGTCTGAAGATGTTGTTTTTGACAGGCATGCTGTCTCCTGTGTCCACATCATGGGTACACAGGTGTGTCTGACCAGGGGTTAGGGAAAAGAGCTCAGCAAACTGTTGTAGGACCTTCCTACAGTCAGCTTGCTGTTGGCCAGAGAGGGTGTCTGAATAGATCACTCCATCCACTGAGCCATCTTTAGGGTCTGATGAGAGGAGATCAGGGAGAGGCTCACTCTCAGCTTCCTGGTCCTCATCTGTTACCATCAACAGATTCACATCAGCCCTATCATGGAAGAGTTTTAGGCGGTTTACATGGATCACCCTCTTGGGGCTCCTGCTTGTGCCTAGGTCCACCAGGTAGGTGACCTGACTCTTCTTTTCCAGGATTGGGTAAGGGCCACTCCATCTGTCCTGAAGTGGCCTGGGAGCCACAGGCTCCAAAACCCAGACTTTCTGCCCTGGTTGAAATTCAACCATTGCAGCCTTTTGGTCATACCAAAACTTCTGGAGCTGTTGGCTGGCCTCAAGGTTTTTACTTGCCTTTTCCATGTACTCTGCCATTCTTGAGCGAAGGCCAAGTACATAGTCCACTATGTCTTGTTTAGGCTCATGAAGAGGTCTCTCCCAGCCTTCTTTAACAAGAGCAAGTGGTCCCCTTACAGGGTGGCCAAACAGAAGTTCAAAGGGTGAGAACCCTACTCCCTTCTGAGGCACCTCTCTGTAAGCGAAAAGCAGACATGGCAGGAGGACATCCCATCTCCTTTTGAGTTTTTCTGGGAGCCCCATGATCATGCCCTTTAATGTCTTGTTGAATCTCTCAACAAGGCCATTAGTTTGTGGATGATATGGTGTAGTGAACTAATAAGTCACTCCACACTCATTCCACATGTGTTTTAGGTATGCTGACATGAAGTTGGTACCTCTGTCAGACACCACCTCCTTAGGGAAGCCCACTCTGGTAAAGATACCAATGAGAGCCTTGGCTACTGCAGGGGCAGTAGTCGACCTAAGGGGAATAGCTTCAGGATACCTAGTAGCATGATCCACTACTACCAGGATGTACATATTTCCTGAGGCTGTGGGAGGTTCAAGTGGACCCACTATGTCCACACCCACTCTTTCAAAGGGGACCCCCACCACTGGAAGTGGAATGAGGGGGGTCTTTGGGTGTCCACCTGTCTTACCACTGGCTTGACAGGTGGGACAGGAGATGCAAAACTCCTTAACCTTCTGGGACATGTTGGGCCAGTAGAAGTGGTTGACTAACCTCTCCCACGTCTTGGTTTGTCCCAAATGCCCAGCAAGGGGAATATCATGGGCTAAGGTCAGAATAAACTCTCTGAACGCCTGAGGCACTACCACTCTCCTAGTGCCACCAGGTTTGGGATCTCTTGCCTCAGTGTACAGGAGTCCATCTTCCCAATAGACCCTATGTGTTCCATTTTTCTTGCCTTTGGACTCTTCAGCAGCTTGCTGCCTAAGGCCTTCAAGAGAGGGACAGGTTTCTTGTCCCTTACACAACTCCTCCCTTGAGGGTCCCCCTGGGCCTAAGAGCTCAACCTGATAAGGTTCCAGCTCCATAGGCTCAGTTCCCTCAGAGGGCAGAACTTCTTCCTGAGAAGAGAGGTTCTCTTTCTCTTGTTGTGTTGCAGCTGGTTTCCCAGCTGACTTTCCTTTTCTCTTGGTAGGCTGGGCCTTTCTTCCAGACTCCAGCTCTACTTTTTCACCCTGTGCCTTGCACTGTGCCCTTGTCTTGACACACACCAGTTCAGGGATACCCAGCATGGCTGCATGGGTTTTCAGTTCTACCTCAGCCCATGCTGAGGACTCCAGGTCATTTCCAAGCAAACAGTCTACTGGGATATTTGAGGAGACCACCACCTGTTTCAGGCCATTGACCCCTCCCCACTCTAAAGTTACCATAGCCATGGGATGTACTTTAGTCTGATTGTCAGCGGTGGTGACTGGATAAGTTTGTCCAGCCAGGTATTGGCCAGGGGAAACCAGTTTCTCTGTCACCATAGTGACACTGGCACCTGTATCCCTCAGGCCCTTTACACTTGTCCCATTAATTAAGAGCTGCTGCCTGTATTTTTGCATGTTAGGGGGCCAGGCAGCCAGTGTGGCTAAATCCACCCCTCCCTCAGAGACTAATGTAGCTTCAGTGTGACACCTGATTTGTTCTGGGCACACTGTTGATCCCACTTGGAGACTAGCCATTCCAGTGTTAGCTGGAGTGGAGTTTGAAGTGGTATTTTTCTTGGGACAGGCCTTGTCTCCAGTTTGGTGTCCAGACTGACTACAGCTACGACACCAGGCCTTTTTGGGATCAAAGTTTTTACCCTTGTACCCAGAATTGTTTTGTGAAGAGGCTCTGGGCCCACCCTCCTGTGCAGGTTTTTGGGGGCCTGTAGAAGACTCTTTACTATTTTTGTTTTTGGCTGTCTCACCACCCTTCCCCTGGGGAGGTTTTGTGACCCCTTTCTTTTGGTCACCCCCTGTGGAAGTTTTGGACACCCTAGTCTTGACCCAATGGTCTGCCTTCTTTCCCAATTCTTGGGGAGAAATTGGTCCTAGGTCTACCAGATGCTGATGCAGTTTATCATTGAAACAATTACTTAATAGGTGTTCTTTCACAAATAAATTGTACAGCCCATCATAATTACTTACACCACTGCCTTGAATCCAACCATCTAGTGTTTTTACTGAGTAGTCTACAAAGTCAACCCAGGTCTGGCTCGAGGATTTTTGAGCCCCCCTGAATCTAATCCTATACTCCTCAGTGGAGAATCCAAAGCCCTCAATCAGGGTACCCTTCATGAGGTCATAAGATTCTGCATCTTTTCCAGAGAGTGTGAGGAGTCTATCCCTACACTTTCCTGTGAACATTTCCCAAAGGAGAGCACCCCAGTGAGATTTGTTCACTTTTCTGGTTACACAAGCCCTCTCAAAAGCTGTGAACCATTTGGTGATGTCATCACCATCTTCATATTTAGTTACAATCCCTTTAGGGATTTTCAACATGTCAGGAGAATCTCTGACCCTATTTATGTTGCTGCCACCATTGATGGGTCCTAGGCCCATCTCTTGTCTTTCCCTTTCTATGGCTAGGATCTGTCTTTCCAAAGCCAATCTTTTGGCCATCCTGGCTAACTGGATGTCCTCTTCACTGGAGTTATCCTCAGTGATTTCAGAGAGGTTGGTCCCTCCTGTGAGGGAGCCAGCATTTCTGACTATTATGCTTGGAGTCAGGGCTTGAGAGGCCCTGTCCTCCCTAGATAGGACTGGTAGGGGGGAATCATCCTCCAATTCACTATCCTCATCCTCTGTGTTGCCATCCTCAGAGGGGCTGGCCTTTTCAAACTCTGCCAACAGCTCCTGGAGCTGTAGTTTGGAAGGTCTGGGGCCCATTGCTATTTTCTTTATTTTACAGAGTGACCTTAGCTCCCTCATCTTAAGATGGAGGTAAGATGTGGTGTCGAGTTCCACCACATTCACATCTGTACTAGACATTATGCTTCTAAAAGTTGGAATACTTTTTAAGAATCTAAAAACTAGTTCTAGAATCTAATTCAAACTTTTACCAAACTTTTAAACTCTAAAAGGAAATGCTAATAGGGACTAACACAAGGCCCTAGCAGGACTTTTAACAATTTAGAAAAATTTCAAATTGCAAAAATCAATTTCTAATGACAATTTTTGGAATTTGTTGTGTGATCAGGTATTGGCTGAGTAGTCCAGCAAATGCAAAGTCTTGTACCCCACCGCTGATCCACCAATGTAGGAAGTTGGCTCTGTATGCACTATTTCAAAGTAAGGAATAGTATGCACAGAGTCCAAGGGTTCCCCTTAGAGGTAAGATAGTGGCAAAAAGAGATAATACTAATGCTCTATTTTGTGGTAGTGTGGTCGAGCTGTAGGCTTATCAAAGGAGTAGTGTTAAGCATTTGTTGTACATACACACAGGCAATAAATGAGGAACACACACTCAGAGACAAATCCAGCCAATAGGTTTTGTAATAGAAAAATATCTTTTCTTAGTTTATTTTAAGAACCACAGGTTCAAATTCTACATGTAATATCTCATTTGAAAGGTATTGCAGGTAAGTACTTTAGGAACTTTGAATCATTACATTAGCATGTATACTTTTTAAAAAAAAAACACAATAAGCTGTTTTAAAAGTGGACACAGTGCAATTTTCACAGTTCCTGGGGGAGGTAAAGTATTGTTAGGTTTCACAGGTAAGTAAGTCACTTACAGGTTTCAGTTTTTGGTCCAAGGTAGCCCACCGTTGGGGGTTCAGAGCAACCCCAAAGTTACCACACCAGCAGCTCAGGGCCGGTCAGGTGCAGAGGTCAAAGAGGTGCCCAAAACACATAGGCTTCAATGGAGAGAAGGGGGTGCCCCGGTTCCAGTCTGCCAGCAGGTAAGTACCCGCGTCTTCGGAGGGCAGACCAGGGGGGTTTTGTAGGGCACCAGGGGGGACACAAGTCAGCACAAAAAGTACACCCTCAGCAG
Source organism: Pleurodeles waltl (assembly GCF_031143425.1). Taxonomy (NCBI): domain Eukaryota; kingdom Metazoa; phylum Chordata; class Amphibia; order Caudata; family Salamandridae; genus Pleurodeles; species Pleurodeles waltl. The sequence continues at coordinate 1,079,153,267 of NC_090445.1, read as the reverse complement.
CGCGGGGGCGGCCGGGTGCAGTGTGCAAACACGCGTCGGGTTTCTAATGGTTTTCAATGAGAGATCAAGGGATCTCTTCAGTGTTGCAGGCAGGCAAGGGGGGGGCTCCTCGGGGTAGCCACCACCCGGACAAGGGAGAGGGCCTCCTGGGGGTCACTCCTACACAGGAGTTCCGTTCCTTTAGGTGCTGGGGGCTGCGGGTGCAGGGTCTTTTCCAGCCGTCGGGAAATGGAGTTCAGGCAGTCGCGGTCAGGGGGGAGCCTCGGGATTCCCTCTGCAGGCGTCGCTGTGGGGGCTCATGGGGGACAACTTTGGTTACTCACGGTCTCGGAGTCGCCGGAGGGTCCTCCCTGAGGTGTTAGTTCTCCACCAGTCGAGTCGGGGTCGCCGGGTGCAGTGTTGCAAGTCTCACGCTTCTTGCGGGGAGTTGCAGGGGTCTTTAAATCTGCTCCTTGAAACAAAGTTGCAGTTCTTTTGGAGCAGTGCCGCTGTCCTCTGGAGTTTCTTGTCTTTCTTGAAGCAGGGCAGTCCTCAGAGGATTCAGAGGTCGCTGGTCCCTTGGAAAGCGTCGCTGGAGCAGGTTTCTTTGGAAGGCAGGAGACAGGCCGGTAAGTCTGGGGCCAAAGCAGTTGGTGTCTTCTGTTCTTCCTCTGCAGGGTTTTTTCAGCTCAGCAGTCTTCTTCTTCTTGTAGTTTCAGGAATCTAAATTCTTAGGTTCAGGGAAGCCCTTAAATACTAAATTTAAGGGCATGTTTAGGTCTGGGGGGTTAGTAGCCAATGGCTACTAGCCCTGAGGGTGGGTACACCCTCCTTGTGCCTCCTCCCAAGGGGAGGGGGTCACATCCCTAATCCTATTGGGGAATCCTCCATCTGCAAGATGGAGGATTTCTAAAAGTTAGAATCACTTCAGCTCAGGACACCTTAGGGGCTGTCCTGACTGGCCAGTGACTCCTCCTTGTTATTCTCATTATTTTCTCTGGCCTTGCCGCCAAAAGTGGGGGCCGTGGCCGGAGGGGGCGGGCAACTCCACTAGCTGGAGTGTCCTGCGGTGTTGGCACAAAGGGGTGAGCCTTTGAGGCTCACCGCCAGGTGTGACAGCTCCTGCCTGGGGGAGGTGTTAGCATCTCCACCCAGTGCAGGCTTTGTTACTGGCCTCAGAGTGACATAGGCACTCTCCCCATGGGGCCAGCAACATGTCTCGGTTGTGGCAGGCTGCTGGAACCAGTCAGCCTACACAGATAGTCGGTTAAGGTTTCAGGGGGCACCTCTAAGGTGCCCTCTGGGGTGTATTTTACAATAAAATGTACACTGGCATCAGTGTGCATTTATTGTGCTGAGAAGTTTGATACCAAACTTCCCAGTTTTCAGTGTAGCCATTATGGTGCTGTGGAGTTCGTGTAAAACAGACTCCCAGACCATATACTCTTATGGCTACCCTGCACTTACAATGTCTAAGGTATTGCTTAGACACTGAAGGGGCACAGTGCTCATGCACTGGTGCCCTCACCTATGGTATAGTGCACCCTGCCTTAGGGCTGTAAGGCCTGCTAGAGGGGTGACTTATCTATACCTGCATAGGCAGTGAGAGGCTGGCATGGCACCCTGAGGGGAGTGCCATGTCGACTTACTCGTTTTGTTCTCACCAGCACACACAAGCTGGCAAGCAGTGTGTCTGTGCTGAGTGAGGGGTCTCCAGGGTGGCATAAGACATGCTGCAGCCCTTAGAGACCTTCCTTGGCATCAGGGCCCTTGGTACCTGGGGTACCATTTACAAGGGACTTATCTGGATGCCAGGGTGTGCCAATTGTGGATACAAAAGTACAGGTTAGGGAAAGAACACTGGTGCTGGGGCCTGGTTAGCAGGCCTCAGCACACTTTCAATTCAAAACATAGCATCAGCAAAGGCAAAAAGTCAGGGGGTAACCATGCCAAGGAGGCATTTCCTTACAGTTTGTATCATACTTTTCGACCTAAACCCTTTCTGATGCCACAGTGGGATTTAAATTTGGTTCTCACGTTTCTAATTTGCACCCCTTGTGAGCCAATGCACAGTTGTCCATTATGCCTCTTGATCTGGAAAACAGTCTTTCTAGTCCCAAAAATATCAGCTCGTCACATGATTGGATTTCAGGCCTTTTCGGGCTAACACTTTGTACACTACCCTTTTCCAAAACAACTGGTATTGTGAATTTGAGCTGCATTCCTGTGAAAGGTTTTGATTCCTTTTCATGTTGCAAAGGTTGTCACCCTTCTAACATTTCTTCGCTTCGCCTCATCCTTGAAAGGAAGAGGAGAGATTGGATCATAAAGAGCTCTGAGTTTCTACATTGATCATACCAGAGACCTACCTTCGGGTGGATGAGCATCTCTTTGTGGGATTCTCAGGAGCAAAGAAAGCCTAGGCAGTGCAGACACAGACCATTTCAAGATAGATAACCCTCTGTATTGTGATTTGCTTTGTTCAGGATAGGAAGCAATCTCCAGAAGATCTAAGGGCTCATGCCACCCGAGCTAAGGCTGCTACTACTATGTTAGCATGCAGAGTGCATGTTGTCAGTATTTGCAGACTGTTAATATGGGCATTGGTGCCCACGTTCACAAAGCTCTATTGCCTTGACAGTCAGATCTATTAGTTGGGTCCTTTTTTTATCTGAGCCATTCCACAGACTCACCACCTTATGAAGGTACTGCTTTGGTATCTATTCACAAGGTGAGGATTCTGCAGAAGAACAAGCTACCTTCTGTATCTCTCTTTGTGGTGAATGCACTAACCACAGATTCCTCACCACCCTTCCATCTTCCTATTCAGTAGAATGGTCTCCTTTTCCTTCTAATAAGGGCCCAATTTAGGCAGACTGGTCTTTCCAATTGGCTGATGATCTCTGCGTCGCATAGCATGGACAAGCTTACAGAAAAACACTAACCTCAGTGTACACAGGTAGAGCTTAAATGCTGCTCTGTCCGTCACTTCGAGGATGGAACAAAGTCACTGAAGTTGCATGGTGCCACGTGCTGGTGTGAAGGAGCACTGTTTTTGAGTTTCTGGATCCAGTCTGGTGCCTGGGGATATCCACTAGGTGAGAAATCTTCAGTTGAAGGATCCACCAGAAGGAACGTTACCAATGGTTTGTAGCTTGTTCATTACTGTCTCCTTGTAATCCTCTTGCCTTATCTTGAAAAAAGTGGCTAATTGTCCGCTGCTGTAGGACTCTCAATCAAGTTTAAAATGGTTAAAATCCTGGTTTCCATTGTTAGAAAATGTGATCATTGGCCCTCTTCCTGTCTGCATGATTGTGATTCCAGTGAGAGTTCATGATGCCCAAGCATTGTTTGTTGATTGAGGAATCGCGGGCGACTCTTAGTGAGTGATATGTCAGTGCCTACAGGGAGTGTTTGCAGTGGAATGATGGCTTGCTTGGCGGACGTCAGCTTTAATCCAGTCATGTAGAAAGTACTTGTGGCCACCTTCGGATCCGTCTGTTCGCAGAGCCAGAGGGCTGACTCCTGAAGTTCTGTTTGGATGTCCCACATTGTGTGGGAAGAGGGGCCTTGGAGTTGCAGAGGAGTTTGTTTGCTGGCTTGTGTCCTCCCAGCAAGCCTTCATGGCAGCACATTTGTCTGAATGTGATAGCTCGCTACATCATTTTACAAATACAAAGTATGATTTACTTGTTTTAGTAGATTAATTTAGTTTAGGAAGCCTTTACATTCCTGTGGTTGATAAGGGTATGCATAGGGTGCCTGTTGTGCATGTAAACAGACAGGCAGATCTGTTTTTAGAAACAGAAGGGTCTGTTGAGCCTCATGTATACAAGAATTGTGTCGGGTATGTTGACAGCAGAGCCTGGTATCTGATAGAGCGTAGAGTGTAGGGACCATTGTCAGTGAGACACTGTATTGAGGACACTTACCACTGCCATGCTCAGGATAGGGTTTCACAGCAGAGCTGATCCTGCCCTTCACACTGACAGTATAAGTAGACCCTGAGCATGCCTCTTGATCACTATGTTCCTCAACTCTTAAGAGGTCTTCGAAGACCAGCACTTTTACTCGTACTAAGCATTTACATGTTCCAGGTCAAATGCGGTTCCTTCCAAGTTCGATTGATATTGAAGACAGTTTACTCAGTGATAACAGCATTGTTGCTATATCGCTTTACTCATGAAGTATTTTGTGCATAGGCCAACACTTCCTTGATTTTGCAAGCTTGGCCCCAGTTGCTCGAAACTTGGAGTTTTTCAATTGTTCACTCACTTGTGACTTCCTTCCAGTAACAATTGCTTCTGTTGTTCTTCCTCCAGGAACGAATGATAAGCCGGGAGGTCAACATTATGTCCTACGCTGGACCTCTCCCCAAGTGATTAAAGAAACACACGTACCCCTGGGCAGCTGGAAGTACCCCTACATGGAGTGAGCCGTGGCACACGGGGTCTGCAAGAAGTAGGCTCATTGCAGCCACCTATTTCTCTGGATTTTGAGACTACCTGTTACAAATCTGTAGAATTCAAGGGACAGCGGGAAATTTTAAAATATTTTTAATACAGAAGATTAATATAACTATTTTAAATAGAAAACATTTTAACAAATGGGCCACAAAAATGTTCACGGTGGCCCTGAGGTATGGAATGCGCTTCCACAGAGTTTTAATTTTTCATTTTGCTGAGAATCTGTTACTTATAGTTGCCATTTTCAGGTATGGCTTCATTTAGAAGGTATTTGCTATGAGCTACAAAGCAGATCTTACAATTCCAGTGATGGGAATGTTACATTATGGGTCAGACGGAGGCGACATGTTGTATTGTTACAGAAGTGCCTGACAAAAAATACTGCTGAGATTATGCTGTTTGTGAGCTCTGCCCTGAGGTCTGAGATACGCCCAACATGTATTTAATAATCATACTGCTCCATAAATGCCTAGACGACCTTTAGCGCCCACCATGTGGTAGAGCCGTCAGAACTACCATGCTTTTTGTTACCAGAGAAAATGTGATATTTAAAATGATCATCCCACTGGTGTAACAACTGGATGAAATTTAAAATTAGCAATTTAATGTTGTGTTAAATACACCTTTTCCACAATTCTGCCATTTTGCAGCAAAATAACCTTAAAACAATTGCAGGCTCTTTTCAGCAAAATAAGTGAAAACTGTTCGTTTCACCTGCTTTGAAGAAAAGAAATGTATTCGAAAAAAGTCAGTTTGAAGATTTTTTTTTTTCCTCGAAAAAAACCTACTTTGTGGACATTTTCTCTTGCAGCAGTTAAAACAAAAAAAGCGTTCTGCAAATTATATGAAACTAACTGAATTTTACCAGACTTTCACCAGAATTTCATGAAATTTGCAAAAGGGAAGTGCCTCATTTTCACACACCGTTACCTAGAATGACTGTGAATTACCTGTATTCTCAAAATGTCAGGATTCTAATCACAGGAGATGTCTTCTTCAATTTAAAGTAGGGGTGCTGACTGTGAGAATCAGAAAAAAGTGCTGCATTGACAGACATTGTTAGCAGGGGCAGCTCCTGTAGGGCAAAAGCGACGGGGTGGGGGCGCAACAACAAAGAATTAATTTTTTTTAAGAAAGAAGAAACTTACCTCCGCAGTCTTGTCGTTCCTGTGGCCCCCGCTCCACTTGCTGCAGGCACAGGCTTCCAGCCTGCCCTGCAACCAATCCTAACGCTGCTCTTGCATATGAGAGCAGCGTTAGGATTAGCCAGAGTGCCCTGGCTTGGTGCTCTGAGGCAGAGTGGGAGCCTCTTCCTGCTCTCTCCATCCCGGCAACACAGTGCCGGGTTAGACAGAGCCCAGTGCGCATGTGTGTTTGACCAGCTCAATACGGCGGGCCAAACATACATGTGCACTGAGGGGAGTGCTGTGCTCTCCTCCTCTGTCCCTGTCATCGCCCTTGGCCGCATCCCCTTAAAAAATAAAAAATGCATGATTGTAAGCCTCCTTGTGTATCTCTTGCAGTACAACGCTCCTCTAATGGAATATCATTTCTCAGACCTGCAGGCACATTTCAGAAATACCCTCTTGCCATGGATTAGGGGTCATTTTTGTAAATAGGCACGTTTTCGCCAACAACAAAAGTCCAACATGAAACAGCTCAAAGAGCCCTTCTCTCGCCCTGACATGCTGAACTACAGAGATCTCAGTTCGGTTGACACAATTTCTAAAGATTGTTAAGCAGTTTTGAGAAAACTTCATCCCCCCTCACCGTCCGTAGTACTACTCTACTTACCTCATTTTTATTTGCCTTATTCTGTCACTTGCACATAATTTTCCATTTGTGACACGCAGATCGCCCGTGTTGCGGTGAAAAGCTGCTCTTTTAATTGTAGAACTAATTTTTGTTTGCCGATTCTGAGCAACGATCCCAAGGACGCCGGTTTTACCCTGCTTCCTTGTATTCCTGTACTCTCTTTTTAGCCTGCAGCGCCCCCTGTGGCCAACTAGCAGATACAGAGTAGAATATCAACTCGATATTCTGTCAGACGCTGTATATAATCTGTGTATCCAGAATGACAGAGGTCTGAAACATCCATCTGTTACCAATAAGCACTTATACTTTAAAAGGATAGCACGTTATTTATTGCTTTTAAAACAAATGTTTAAGTTCTAGATTTAAAACTCTTAAAACTGTGTTCCTTTTCTGATGCAGATCTTGAAAACCATAGCTGCGCCGGTCACTCTTAAAAGAAGTGGAGCTTTGACTTGGCATCAAGGGTGCAAAAATGCATGTTCTTCTTAGAAAAACTCGCACTTTTACGTTAGTGAACTTGTCGCACTAGTACTCTCTTGACCAGAAAGCACTTATATGTCATCTAGAAAGAAATTCGTACATGCATTGCACTTTAATGTGCAACGATGTTTTGTCATTCTCCTTAAAGGTATTTCCTGTCATTTACCTTAATGCTATGTATCCACCATAACTGTTACTCATTTAATACACTGTAAGAGTTTGAAAATATGTTTCTTCAAGGAGCATTGTTGGTTAATAAAGGGCCCAAGAGACTTGTAAGGATTTCACAAGAGGCTGATTCCCGTAAAAGGCCAGTGGGATGTAGTCTCACCTGTATGGGCCTTTCAGACTTAAGCTTGATACAATAATGGTTCTTTCTCAGACCAACTGACTGCTTCTCCCCCACTGGCATTTGAGACGAAACAATTTATCAGGAATTTCGCCAGATTAATTGATGGGGCAGACCAGTTCGGAGTCCACCCATGATTGGTCAGAAGAGGTACAATGCCGCCCAGCGGTTAAACTGTGTACTCCCACCATACTTCCTCAGTATTTAGTCTTCCTACGCATGAGCATAGACTGAAGTCTACACATCTCTGTTGCAGTGATCTCACTTAGGTTTAAAATGGGCCCAAATTTTATAGAAGCAGGTACTGGTACGGCTTTCAAGCACTTCATCCTAGAGTTACAGAATCCAAAAGCACTTCAGCCCACAACCAGCAACTCTATTGTTAGGTCAAAGAACGGATTACTGATTGCAAATGTTGCAAGTGGTCATGGATCTGTATGACTGTGTTGCTGTTGGTCACGGTCAAGTTAAAATGTTTCTCGTTGCTGCTCTGATGAATGTCAATAATGTTACATCTGCTGGAAATAAATATCTACACAAACAGTGGTGTGTCTGGATGTTCTGCATAATTTATTTCTTTGTAGGAGTGGAAAGCATACTACCATCCCCCTTCAGGTTGTGCATTAAGGATGGTATCACTTTCAAACACAAAAGGTGATGGCAGAATGCTTGCGGTAAGTCTAATCACTGGAAGTCTCTTGGGTATCATCTAATCCATATTTGCATTTTGTGTTTTATTTCATCTTGCATTATCTAAGAGCATTTGCTTTTTGCCTGGTGTGATTCAGTAGTTTTTGTTTCATGCAACGTATGAATATTGTTAAGTGCACCCCGAAGAAATGAGTCACCTTCAAGCGTCTCAGTTCAAGTTGCAGGTATGTGTTTAGGGCAGTGTATGATTGAGAGCTCTGAAGTTGAGGCAGAAAGCAGTGCAAGTTTCTCACAATGCCTCTTAGTGGGTCATAAAGGGGGACAGACTACATGCACATTCAATCCTTGCCATCTCAGAGTGCATAGAGTGATGTTCGCATCTGTGTGCATATTGTAATTGTTAGAGGTATGCAGCTGGAATTTTTCAGAAAGATGTGAGTAGAAAACTGGTGTAAGAGGCTGGAGACGACAGGTGCGGAAGGGTGAACAGGAGCCACTGAATCACTCCGAAGGCCAACAGCACTTCCACAGTCCTTAGTAATATTTAATTCACTGTCTCATATTGTCAGAATTGAAACATGTCAATTCTAATTACTAACAGCAAAATTATTGTTGTTATTTCCTTAACTGCCACAGCAAACAACATTGGCAATACCAACATGTCTGGCTTGCTTTATGTATAAATGTTGGTTCTTGTGTGACATGACAGGTTGCAATAACAGAAACCTCATAGCAAGACATCCAAATGAAGGACACTTCGCATGCTTAGTTTGCATGTCTCAAGCCACACCCTAAATTGCATAGTCCATGTTTTTTGGAAACAATTCCTACTTACACTTTTTTTGGTCACATCCTTTTTAGATGTTATGTTACAGTAAACTTATAAAGAGCACATACACCAAACAAGGTTTCATGGCGCTAAAAACACAAACAGTGTGAGGGCCGCAAGTGTTAATCATATGCCTGTTTGAAAAGCCACATCTTCAGATAGATTTTGACATCCAGACCTCAGGTTGCGCTTGGGAATATAGTCCATAATTCTAGAGCTCATGAAGGAAGGGACTTTGCCACGACATGATTAAAAAATAATGCATACAGTTTTGAGAAGAGTCCTCTGGGTGACTGGAATTCAGTGTAATTTGTCCAGTAAGGGTTTGAAATGACAGCATCTAGGCTGATGCCAAACCAGCCTACCCAATTGATTTTGAACAAGCTGTAGTCTCTGGCTCCGACCCTTAGGCAAGCCTAAGTAGAGGGAATTTGCATGTTCGATTTGTGACATAATGAGGGCGATTATAATCTAAATAAAAGCCTCAATAGAAAAAAAATCTAAATTCTTTTCACTCTACAGAGGAGGTTAAAAACATGTTGAGGTGACTGTGCTGGTCTGCAGCTTCAGTGAGAGATCTTCGTCAACCATAAGCCCAAGGCTTTTAACTGAACTTTTTGGAGTAGGAAAAACACCTATCTCCACAGGCCAGAAGGAGGGATGCCATTTATACAATTTGTTTCTTGTCATTACAATCTCCGTTTTATCTGAATTCAACTTCAGCTGATGACAATTCATCCAATCACGAATGAGGAGCATGGTGCTCTGAAAGAGTTCAATAGATTCTAAAGAATCATCCACATCAAATAGAAGCTGCAAGTCATCTCCATAGTTATACACCTTCAATTTATGCTTCTGTTAATTCTGAACTAAAGAACAATTCTAGAGATTGAATAGCAAATGGGACAAAAAGGAGCCTTGTGGCACTCCACACTCAAGTCTAACCTTAGGGGAGCAAATCCTATCCTACCTGTTTCTTTTTATTAGTCATAAACCCAAAGCTAGATGAGAGTATAATCTCAGAAAACCCACAACCTATGCAGTTAGGCAGTGGAGAGAAAAGATAGAGATATGTACAGAATTCATGTATGCTGTTTGGTAGGTCAGGTCATTTTTAGAATTGAATACAACATAAAATGACAAAGAATTAAGCATCCATAATGACACCTGTAGAAGAAAACCAAGGGAGAACTGAATTGTTCATCAAAGAGTGGAGCTCTCTTGAATAGTGAAGAATTTAAGTGAGTTCCTAATTGTATAGTGAACACCATGCAATTCTTAGCGGCCCATCTGACTGTGCCAATGAAAATGATTTTGTCAGTTGTCTGGAAAAGTTTGTATTAAGTTTGCATAATCATTGCAGATTACACTGATTAAGAAAAAAGTTCATGGAGATGTTAAGGTGATTGATGGTCCTAGTATGATTGCAGGTCCAGTAGGCTCTCTTACACATATGATTTCCTTTGTCTCTGTTGGAAAGCATCATGAAAGAGTTGTTATGACTTAGTTAATGCACTTTCATTTAAAGAGAATCTGTGAGTGTTGTGGTTAACACTGCATAACCCTAGTACTAGTTGGTCAGCAGTCAATATACAGTTGAACTCTGAATATTGCATGAATAATTATTTGGTATTTCATTAATCATGCTAGAGTGATCCTTCCAAGATAGCAGGAATAGTGATATGTGTTATTAGTGTATGACTACTTTAATATTTTCTTATGAACATTTCATTGATATATTTGACAAGGAAAAAGCAAATATCCTTAACATACTTTTATGATTAAAAGATTGTTTTAGAACACTGAGCACTCATGCTTGTAGTTGAGTTGATGCACTCTTTCCCCTCACAGAATCAGAACTAGAACACTTTCGATAGTGTATAGATGACAGTTTGGCAAATAGTTGTATTGCCCACCTACTTTTCCTCCAGTTGTGTTCTGAAGGAAGACGTGTTAAAACATGTTGAGACTATAGAGCAATTCACAGATTCACAGTTGATTGTAATCCATTCTCTTGAAGCCTGTTTTGCTAGATCAGATTAAAACACAAAAATTGTCACCAGACTTTGCCGTAGTGGATTGTATAACGTAGTAAAGTTTGATAGGACTATGGGTGGTAAACTGCTTTTCCTGCAAAAATTGTAATATTTCATTATCCGGTTATGGCCTTCACTCCAGCTGCCCTCCAGTGTTTAATCAGTGAGGTATTTAGAGGTTATTTGGATGTATTTCGTGTAGTATGTCTGGATGTTTACATTTCTTTTCTGAGTCACATATAACATTTTAAGGCAGTCTTGCAAGTGTTAAAGATCATCTTTTTGTGTTAAATTGGATAAGTGTGTCTTTAATAATGTAAAGGTTTTAAGATAGATAAGAAAGTATCAGCAGTTATTCAATGGTCAGCACGTACCTCAGTAAAAGTATACAACATTTTTAGGAGGTTTATTCCTCAGTGTTTTGAAATTGGAGGCCTATTACCAAATTACTCTGCATTGGGGCCGATTTTGTATTGTCCAAAGAGGTTTGCCAGAAAGACATTTGTTTTTTGAAGAACCTTTTTGTTCGATGGCATCTGTCGCTGTAGATACACATGTTCTGCATAGCTCGCCATCTGGTGTTGGGTCGGAGTGTTACAAGTTGTTTTTCTTCGAAGAAGTCTTTCGAGTCACAGGACCGAGTGACTCCTCCTTCTGTCTCCATTGCGCATGGGCGTCGACTCCATCTTCGATAGTTTTTTTTCCGCCATCGGGTTCGGACGTGTTCCTGTCGCTCCGAGTTTCGGAACGGAAAGTTAGTAAATATCGGAAGATTTTCGGCGGTATTGTTGCGTTCGGGATCGGCGTAGTTAGATTCAACTCCGCATCGAAGGTCGACGCGCTCCGGTGCCCTTCGGGGTAGCTTTCGATCCCCCGTCGGGGCCTGGTCGGCCCGACCGCGTGTAGAACGACGCCGATGGAACGGACCCCGTTCCGTTTTTGTCCCAAATGCCACAACAAATTCCCGTATACAGACCAACATTTGGTTTGTAACCTGTGCCTGTCACCTGAGCACACTGAGGAGACTTGCGAGGCCTGTCGCGCGTTCCGGTCCCGAAAGACACTCCGTGACCGTCGAGCCAGGAGACTTCAGATGGCGTCCACGCCGACAGCGCACCGAGAGTTCGAGGAACAAGAGGAAGAAGAAACCTTTTCGATCAACGAATCGGACTCCGAGAAATTCGACGATCAAAGAACCGTGAGTAAGACGTCGAAAACAACACATAAGAAAAGTGACAAGGCCCAGGGGACGCCACTGCCACCAGGCCATGGCTCCACCCATAAATTCGGTGACCGACCATCGGCACCGAAAAAGGCCCAAACAGTGCCGAGATCGTCCGACTCCGGTCGAGACACCGGCACGCAGCCTTCTCGGGATCGAGAAAGTGCTGGAGAAAAGCAGCGACACCGAGATAGCGGTGTAGAAACGGCTCGACGCCGAGACAGCGGCACCGACGAAGATCGACGCCGAGAGGTTTCGACTCCAAAAAAGAAAAAAGCCACCTCGGAGCCGAAAAAACATACAGACAGGGTTTCGGTGCCGAAACAACCCGTAACCGACCCAGGTCCAGGCTCTTATACAGAGGAGCAATCACTATCCTCTCAGATGCGAAAGCATAGGTTTGAGGAAGAGCTGCAATCCACCGAAGTGGACCATACGCAAAAACGTATTTTCATACAGCAGGGAACAGGAAAAATAAGCACCCTTCCCCCTGTTAGGAGAAAAAGGAGACTGGAGTTTCAAACAGACCAGGCACCACAAACCAAGATGGTGAAAAAGGTGACTCCGCCACCCTCTCCTCCACCTGTAATTAACGTCTCACCAGCACAAACCCCGTCACATTCCCCGGCTCACACCACCATGAGCCAAGGTGACCAGGATCAAGACGCTTGGGACTTATATGACGCCCCAGTGTCGGACAACAGTCCGGAGGCATATCCAACAAAGCCCTCACCACCAGAAGACAGCACAGCATATTCTCAAGTGGTGGCTAGAGCGGCACAATTCCACAACGTAAACCTCCACTCAGAACAAGTCGAGGATGACTTTTTATTCAACACCCTCTCCTCCACCCACAGCTCCTACCAAAGCCTGCCTATGCTGCCAGGTATGCTTCGGCACGCAAAAGAAATCTTCAAGGAGCCGGTCAAAAGTAGGGCAATAACGCCAAGGGTGGAAAAGAAATATAAGGCACCTCCTACAGACCCTGTTTTCATCACCACACAGCTGCCACCTGATTCCGTCGTAGTAGGAGCAGCTCGAAAAAGAGCCAACTCCCACACATCTGGGGATGCACCACCCCCAGATAAAGAGAGCCGCAAGTTCGATGCAGCTGGGAAAAGAGTCGCAGTACAAGCTGCAAACCAGTGGCGCATCGCTAACTCTCAAGCACTACTTGCGCGCTATGACAGAGCCCATTGGGATGAGATGCAACACCTCATCGAGCATCTACCCAAGGAACTACAAAAGAGGGCAAAGCAGGTGGTCGAGGAAGGACAGAACATATCAAATAACCAGATACGATCCTCTATGGACGCAGCAGACACAGCTGCAAGAACAATTAATACATCTGTGACCATTAGAAGGCATGCATGGCTAAGAACGTCTGGGTTCAAACCAGAGATACAGCAGGCAGTGCTCAATATGCCATTCAACGAAAAACAACTGTTCGGACCAGAAGTGGACACGGCAATCGAAAAACTAAAAAAAGACACTGACACTGCTAAAGCCATGGGCGCACTCTACTCCCCGCAGAGCAGAGGAACCTACAGCACCTTCCGCAAGACACCCTTTAGAGGGGGGTTTCGGGGTCAGGCCACACAAGCCAGCACCTCGCAGGCAACACCGTCCAGCTACCAGGGGCAGTACAGGGGAGGCTTTCGGGGTCAATACAGAGGAGGGCAATTCCCTAGGAATAGAGGAAAATTTCAAAGCCCCAAAACCCCTACAACCAAGCAGTGACTCAGATGTCACTCACCCCCTCCACACAACACCAGTGGGGGGAAGAATAGGTCATTATTACAAAGCCTGGGAGGAAATAACTACAGACACTTGGGTCTTAGCAATTATCCAACATGGTTATTGCATAGAATTCCTAAAATTCCCTCCAAACATACCACCAAAAGCACAGAATTTATCAAAACAACATTCCGAACTTCTGGAAATAGAAGTTCAAGCATTATTGCAAAAGAATGCAATTGAATTAGTACCAAACACACAAACAAACACAGGAGTCTATTCACTGTACTTCTTAATACCGAAAAAGGACAAAACACTGAGACCAATCCTAGACCTCAGAATACTGAACACCTACATCAAATCAGACCACTTTCACATGGTCACGCTACAAGAAGTGTTACCATTGCTAAAACTACAGGACTACATGACAACCCTAGACCTCAAAGACGCGTATTTCCATATACCAATACATCCATCGCACAGAAAATACCTAAGGTTCGTATTCAAAGGAATACATTACCAATTCAAGGTATTGCCTTTTGGTTTAACAACCGCACCAAGAGTCTTCACCAAATGTCTAGCAGTAGTGGCTGCACAAATCAGAAGGCAGCAAATACATGTATTCCCGTATCTAGACGACTGGCTAATCAAAACCAATTCACTAACAAAGTGCTTACACCACACAAATCAGATCATACAAACCCTCTACAAACTAGGTTTCACCGTCAACTTTGCAAAATCCAACATTTTGCCGTGCAAGGTACAACAATACCTGGGAGCCATAATAGACACAACAAAAGGAGTAGCCACTCCAAGTCCACAAAGAATTCAAAATTTCAACAAGATCATACAACGCATGTATCCAACACAAACAATACAAGCAAAGATGATATTACAACTCCTAGGCATGATGTCCTCATGCATAGCCATTGTCCCGAACGCAAGACTGCACATGAGGCCCTTGCAACAGTGCCTAGCATCACAATTGTCACAAGCACAGGGTCACCTTCTAGATCTGGTGTTGATAGACCGCCAAACTTACCTCTCGCTTCTATGGTGGAACAGTATAAATTTAAACAAAGGGCGGCCTTTCCAAGACCCAGTGCCACAATACGTAATAACAACAGATGCTTCCATGACAGGGTGGGGAGCACACCTCGATCAACACAGCATACAAGGACAATGGAACGTACATCAAACAAAACTGCATATAAATCACCTAGAAATGCTTGCAGTTTTTCAAGCATTAAGGGCTTTCCAACCAATTATAACTCACAAATACATTCTTGTCAAGACAGACAATATGACAACAATGTATTATCTAAACAAACAAGGGGGGACACACTCAACGCAGTTGAGCCTGCTGGCACAAAAGATATGGCGATGGGCAATTCACAACCACATTCGCCTAATAGCACAGTTTATTCCAGGGATCCAGAATCAACTTGCAGACAATCTCTCTCGAGATCACCAACAGGTCCACGAATGGGAAATTCACCCCCAAATTCTAAACACTTACTTCAGACTCTGGGGAACACCTCAAATAGACTTGTTTGCAACAAAAGAAAACGCAAAATGCCAAAACTTCGCATCCAGATACCCACACAGGCAGTCCCAAGGCAATGCCCTATGGATGAACTGGTCAGGGATATTTGCCTACGCTTTTCCTCCTCTCCCTCTCCTTCCTTATCTGGTAAACAAATTGAGTCAAAACAAACTCAAACTCATATTAATAGCACCAACTTGGGCAAGGCAACCCTGGTACACAACACTGCTAGACCTATCAGTAGTACGCCACATCAAATTGCCCAACAGGCCGGATCTGTTAACACAACACAACCAACAGATCAGACATCCAGATCCAGCATCGCTGAATCTAGCAATCTGGCTCCTGAAATCCTAGAATTCGGACACTTACAACTTACCCAAGAATGTATGGAAGTCATAAAGCAAGCCAGAAGGCCGTCCACTAGGCACTGCTATGCAAGTAAATGGAAGAGGTTTGTTTGCTACTGCCATCATAATCAGATCCAACCTTTACACGCAACTCCAAAGGATGTAGTGGGTTACTTGCTTCACTTACAAAGATCTAACCTAGCCTTCTCTTCCATTAAAATACACCTTGCAGCAATATCTGCATACCTGCAGACTACCTATTCAACTTCCCTATATAGGATACCAGTCATTAAAGCATTCATGGAAGGCCTTCAAAGAATTATACCACCAAGAACACCACCTGTTCCTTCATGGAACTTAAATGTTGTCTTAACAAGACTCATGGGTCCACCTTTTGAACCCATGCACTCTTGCGAAATACAGTTCCTAACCTGGAAGGTTGCATTTCTCATCGCCATTACATCTCTAAGAAGAGTAAGCGAAATTCAGGCGTTTACAATACAAGAACCTTTTATACAACTACACAAAAATAAAGTCGTCCTAAGGACTAATCTGAAATTTTTACCAAAGGTTATTTCACCGTTCCACCTAAATCAAACAGTGGAACTACCAGTGTTCTTCCCACAGCCAGATTCCGTAGCTGCGAGGGCACTACATACCTTAGATGTCAAAAGAGCATTAATGTACTACATTGACAGAACGAAGAACATCAGAAAGACTAAACAACTATTTATTGCATTCCAAAAACCTCATGCAGGAAACCCAATATCAAAACAAGGTATAGCCAGATGGATAGTTAAATGCATCCAAATCTGCTACCTTAAAGCAAAACGACAACTGCCCATTACACCAAGGGCACACTCAACCAGAAAAAAAGGTGCTACCATGGCCTTTCTAGGGAACATCCCAATGCAAGAAATATGTAAGGCAGCCACATGGTCTACGCCACACACGTTCACCAAACACTACTGTGTAGACATGCTATCCGCACAGCAAGCCACAGTAGGTCAAGCCGTGTTAAGAACATTATTTCAAACCACTTCCATTCCTACAGGCTGAGCCACCGCTTTTGGGGAGATAACTGCTTACTAGTCTATGCAGAACATGTGTATCTACAGCGACAGATGCCATCGAACTGAAAATGTCACTTACCCAGTGTACATCTGTTCGTGGCATCAGTCGCTGGAGATTCACATGTGCCCACCCGCCTCCCCGGGAGCCTGTAGCAGTTCGGAAGTTAGCTTCAACTTTGTACATTTGTATATATATATTTTCCACCTTAAATAGGTACATACTTAGTCACTCCATTGCATGGGCACTATTACTACAACACAACTCCTACCTCACCCTCTGCGGGGAAAACAATCGAAGATGGAGTCGACGCCCATGCGCAATGGAGACAGAAGGAGGAGTCACTCGGTCCCGTGACTCGAAAGACTTCTTCGAAGAAAAACAACTTGTAACACTCCGACCCAACACCAGATGGCGAGCTATGCAGAACATGTGAATCTCCAGCGACTGATGCCACGAACAGATGTACACTGGGTAAGTGACATTTTCATTCTTGTGTACGCTCCTTTTCAACATCCAAATGTTGAGCATACATTTCTTGTTGAAACCGTTGTTTAGGTGCATCCAATGATCTATTTTTCCCCAAAGTGTTGTGTAGCAGAATAGAATTACATCATTGCTGACAGAGAATGTTTGATGATCAAGATGTTTTCAAGTATGGGGTCAATTTTTGAAGCCAAACACACCATTAAAGAGTACCCTGATCACAGCGATTTACTGTTTTTTAAATCAGCTAGATGATTTACTTCCAACCAGCTTCAAAGGAGTCAGTTCCCTTTTAATTATGATTTTGTGATTAATAACAAACTGGGTCCAAGCAGAGAAGTGGTAAAACATATGCCTTGTCATGGCAGTGTCAATGTGAAAACAAATAGAAATGAAAGCCCATTATTTTGCCATCTTAAACTCAGATTAGTAATACCATAGCTTTAATTAAAGTAGAAACATTCCTAACAAAAGTACTTATAGAAGCTTGGGTCAGAGAACATGAAGGTACAAGTGATAAGAATGAGTTACAGTATCAATGAAAGGCTTTTTACTTGCCCTAAGTTCAGTTAGGAAAACAGGCCACGAGTTTGCTTCATGATTTAAAAACGTCTGGCCTACCTGGAACAGCTGCAACACATACAGCATTCATGAGTTATTTTTGGTGGCCAACTTGATTTGTGGATGTAAAACAATATGTTAAAATGTATTCTAATAATGTCCTTATTAAGCGTTCACATAGAAACCTGGGAGTATTCAAGATCATTGCCTGTTCCACCCAAAACCTGTAATACAGTAAACATGGGATCTATGGTAGAATTGCCTCAGATTCAGAATTGTACTGTTATTTGTCGTAGTTGTAGTCCATTTGACTAAGGTGGGTTATTTAATTTTATTATGAGGTCTGTCCACTTTACAGTTAACACAAATCTTTGTATTCCTTCACAAACAAAGAATGCCCCACTTTTTAATAACTGACAGTGGAGCTCATTTCACATCTAGATTTTGATCTTTCTTGTGTAAAGAAGTGGATATGCAAGATTGTCTTTTCACTCGTTACCACCCCCACACAGACACACCAAATATATATTAGGTATTAGTGTGTCAAGCCTTACAACAAGAAGAGGATTGGAGTAAGACATTGTGGTACACAGAGTTAACAGACAATAATCCAGACTATTCAGTCACAGGTGTTTCACCCTTTTCCATATGTGCAGGCAATAAACTAGTATTTTACCATTAGCTTTGTCTTCATCCACATCAACTCCTTTAGTAACTGTCATTTTTATTGCATTTATGTAGCAGTTATTACCCCTTATGAGGTGTTAAAATGATTTACGCTGGCAGCACGCTGTTTCAAAACTGAAAGTTAGTAGCTAGTCCAGTATTATTATTACACATAGATGACTATTGAGATTAGCCTTGTGTGCTCAAGCAAACCATGCTTTGCATTCACTCCAGTTTCTTGTGGTGGATTAAATTAATAGGAGTTGTTTGTGATCGTTAGTGGGACAAATGCACATTAGGTGGGATTAATACATGAGCTAGTTAATGAGGTGTGGACTGATTGTGATGTGGGAGAACGTTGTGCTCAGGGAGGGGATGCATGCGGAAAATGGAAGGGAAGGAGAGGGCTATTTGATAGAAAAAAGGAGAGGCGACAATCAAAAGATTTAAATAAAGGTCAGTTTTCATGCAAGATTTTAGCGAAATAGAGGATCTCAGCTGATGACCCCAAAGGGCTGAAGGGAAAAGTAATGACTTGACATATGTAAGGAAGTATCGAAAGCCATAGGCTGCACTCAAATGAAGCATTAACCAGTGCAGGAAGGGATAAGTAGATGAGCTGGGGTGGTGCACAAAGTCAGCAAGCGAAGAGGGTAGTACAAATGGGAGACACCGGGAAAACACACAGTCTTGCAGATTGGTTAAACAAAAAGAAAAAAAGTAGCACCTGAAAACTGAGCATTGGAAGGGCAGAACTAACGGGTCCATGCTCCAGTGGAGGGGCACACCTCCATTGCACTGATGAATTTAATGCAAGCAAATAACAGCACAGATTAAGCCTGGCAATGGTAAATATTGGGTAGACTAGTCATACTGTAAGGTAACAAAATATCTTGCAACAGGCAGCACATGCATTGTCTGAGGCAAGACCTAATCAAGCAAGCGTACTGTCAAAAATGTTAAAAACGGGCTAAGGAAAAACGATTTTCTATGGATATGAAAAAAGGCACTGGAGTTGAAGCAATCCACTGTAGTATGAACAATTAAAGCATTAAAACCACAATTTCTGTAATGTCACAAATTGAAAGTTCCTAGCCAAAAAACCTGTTTAGTGTCTAAATATCACACTGACCTGAGGTGAGAAACATTGTAGGAATTACTGGGTACTCCGACGTTGCCATGCAATTATTTGTACCCCAACCTTGAGAAGCCACATCATGCTTTTTAAGAGAACTGCCTTGGTAGAGAGCCATGTGTCTGTGTGTGGTTGTTATCCTGTCTCCTTCCATCCCCGCACCATATGGCAAATGCGTATAGCACTCAGACTTCTTTTTATAGAAAAGATACTTTCCAACTACATTATTCTCTCTCCCATTAGAAACGTCCTGTTTTGTGAGCAGGACACATGATTTTTCAGTGCAAACAAAGTAAATTTAAAGATCTAACTTTGCTTCATCTGGGATGGGCTGTAGGCAGATCACCCTTGTAAACCCCAGTACTTCAATCATCTTTATATTATGTTACTGCTTGGACAATGTATTCCCTATTCTTTAAAATCCTCACAAGTAACTGGTATTAGTTCAAACTTTTAAAGCTACCAATTGATATGCTTACAGGTTTTGTAGTGGCATCTACTCTTAGCAGAACCTTTTTGGGTTGGGTCGTCATAACCCACTAAATGTATAATTTTCTTTTCCCTAATACGCCCAGACAGTTTTCACTCACAGTGTACAATTAGCTATGCAGTGAAATGGAATAGAAAGCCCATGGAGAGAAATATTTAACTACAATAAAAAATGCAAAGAACTAGAAAAGAAAATCTCTCAGTATATCTACAGAGTAATTAGTTGTCTTGCTGGGAAGTCCCGTACCTCTGTTTTATGACAAAATACTGCGGTCATTATTATGGACTACCAGTATATTGTCTTATGTGAATTTTACGAACATTTTCTCACTTTGAAGAAGTACTTGCCACTACAACTGCATCTCGTTTCACTTCTACTAGAAAGCCTACCACAACTACTGTACTGCATTTCCTATCAATTGCCAAAATACAGTATACATACTAAAATTACCACCAGCACAACTACAAGATGTAAACATAGCATAAACAATGAAAAGACGCAGATGAGTAGGTCAAAAGATTAGTTTATTCCTTCAAATCAAAGGAGCCCTCAGAGAAATTAATCATCCTGTGCTCACCGATCCAAACCGCCCGACCGTCTGGACTGGAATGCCCAGCACGAGGAAAATCGAAGGGCACAGTTTCAAACAATAACAGAACGTGAATAACATAATAACTGTGTGCTGACATCTTGATATAATACAAACTCGTGACAGACAAAAGAGTGTGAATCAGAATAACAAATTACTCACTAAAACTTCTTTCTCCTTTTGAAACGAAGAATTGATTAAGAAAGGACAATTAATAAAGAAGGAAGTCTTTGTACCTAGTAGGTAAAGAAACATTACATGAAGATCTGTTTACTTTTCCATGTGACAAATTAACATTTCCTGTGTCAGATAATGTGTCTTGACTGCTTTGAAGTTGGCTAGCAACAAATGCTTGTGAATCATGATCACCGGTGATTTTCACATCAGAATACATGTTTGGTTGAGTAACCAGTGATTCATTAGTATCATGCAAAACATAGGGAGCATTAGAGTGACCAGGGTAACAATCAACAGTTCTGTTATGGGAAAAAGTGACATCGAAAAGGCCAATGAAAGAAATCACCTGAATCATTTCCTTGCAAGTTCTTGTGAGCCAAAATGCTACAAGCCTGTTCCTGAGTAAGTTTGACCAACTATTTCCTATTTCTCTATCCTTTTTATCCAGCAAAAGAGAGAGCTTTTAAAGACCTTTAAAATACATATAGGATGGAAATAAATAGAAGCACGTTTTTTTTACTTTCACAGGGCTTTTGATCATAACCCAATCTCCGATTCAGAAAGTTTGATCTTTATCCTATGTATAGAATTAAAATATTTTTTTTGCAATCTTTGTTTATGTGTAGCGTTAGAAATCAACGTATTCCTATCTACATAAGCATAGCAACTTAGTTTACTGTTCAAATCTTTGATCCAGCCAGGGCAAACATTGGATCTAGGATCTCTTTTTCTAATAGGAGGAAGGGTGAAATGCCAATAGTGGAGTGTTGAGAAATTAAATAAGACCACAACTTTTTCTTTAAGAATGCCCTCCACTTGTGCATTTATAGCAATGGCTGTTTGTATCCTCTCCTTCGTGAATCTATTCATTCTCTCCACAAGTCCACTAGAAGAAGGGCAACCTTAAAATGAGTGATATGGTTGTTTAACAAGAAATTACTCATCTGAAATGATGTGAATTGTGATCCATTATCCGTTACAATTTCCTTGGGTGAACCTCAATATTAAAAAGTTTGCTTAAAAACTTTATAATCGATGTGGTTTTAGCAACCGATGTGAAGTCAAAATATATCCATTTGGAATGGTAATCTATCAAAACAAAAGGATACTTTTTGTCAGAAGGTAAAAGAACAAAGGGACCTGCTGTGTCCAAAGCAACTTTACTCCAAGCTTCATTAGAGATCGGGACAACATGCAAAGATGTATGAGCGGTTTTCCAATGTGTCAGACATCAAACACGTTTGACATTTTTCAACCCAATGAGAAACATTTGAGTCCAGAGATGGCCACCAAAAATACTATTTTAAAATTCTACATGTTTCTCCTACTTTCAAGATGTCCTTCATGACCCCATCAATCCCTTTCAGAATGTGATCCATACATTTTTGAAAAACTCTGGCTGATGAAGCCAAACCAAAAGGTAAACTTAAAAACTTAAATGCTCCAAAAGGAGCGACAAAAGTAGGAATATCACATGCTTCTGGTGCTAAGGGAATCTGATGATATTCAGAATTTAAATCCAAGAGGCTAAAAAACTTGGCACCCCTAATGTTAACAAGAAGGTCTTGAATTTTATAAAGCGGGTGACAATCAAATAGAAAGTTCTCATTCAATGGGCGTCAGCCTGCACATAATTGGATCTCGCTATTCTTGTGGACAACCACAATGGGACTAACCCACTCAGAGGAGTTTTAGTTTTAAGAGCAGTAAGTTATTCCGGAATGGCACTGCTCCCCGCCAACCCGATCACTTGGTTGAATTCTCTTGAGTCTAGATACCACTAGAGTAGAGCTTGATCATAGGCTCGTTAAATTAATCTTCCATGTGGGGTTTATATCCAGGCACATATCCAGGTAAAATAAAGAAAAATTCAACTGAATTGAAGGAATTTCAAAATGCCGCAAAGGAGGCATTACAACCGATGCACCTACATTTCTGATGTCTCACTCCTGAAGTAGTTCTGAGGCAGATTTTCCTTGCTGATGAATTAATTGTGTAAGTCAAAGAAAAAACATAAGATTTCCAAGTGGGACTTGGTCCCTACCCGCCACTCTCCTAGAAGGCACAAGTACATCATCATGGCTCCAGGTCTCGCTCCCGTTCCACTGAGGAGACAATTCCATTACTGTTCCTGATGCATCATGAGTTCCTGGGTCTGTCAGTGACATCGTCATAGGTCAAAGCCTTTTTGAGAGACCATGCTGTGCATCTTTGGCACACTTCTGGCTCCTTCTAGTGCACCTTTGGGTCCCAAGGATTTTCATGGACTCCGACTATTTGTGCTCTCAGGTTTGCCCTCAGCACCACCTGGGACATCTGACCATGCTTCGGGTTCCACACCAGTGTTGGTGGCAGTGTAAATGTCCAAATGAACACCCACAAACCATTTTGCTGTCTTGACCAAGACTACATCCAGAGCTGGACATGCCTCAGTCACTACTGAATTCATCTGACTCTGACACAATCCCCCTCCTGCTCAGTGATACACAGATATTGTACCAACATTTAAGGTCAGACTCTGACTAGATCCAGCCTTATGAAGATGACAGTGGTGGGCTTGGGGGAAGAACTTGCTTCACCCGATGATGATGGGCCTAAAGTATGGACACGGGCCAGTGAAATGGACACGTCAACCAATTCTGGGCGGTTTTTCACCCTGGGCCACCAGAGTTGAAGCACTTCATTTGAGACGGTGATCACCGGAGGTCCTTGACTTCCACCTTCTCATTATGGAGGCTAAAACAGACATTGACCAAATCTCTTTTGCCCCATCAATTAAGCTCTCACTGACTTACAGCCGGGAACTTTAGCTAAACCATGTTCTGGTTGCCCAGTCAAACAACAGGTCACCTGTCACCATAGATCTACTCCAAGTGACATGGATTTCCTAAAACAGCATTACACTTCTGAAAGCCTGGTGATAGATCCATCAACCAGTGGGGTGAACCCTAATGCCTTTCCACCTATGCCCCCTATCAGGGAGTCAAAGTGAGTAGACCCATCAAAACGTGAATGTTCTCCTTACCCAATCTAGTCCTGAGGTCGGTAACACATAGTGCTTCTAAGGGCTCTATTTCCATGCACTATGGCATATGATGAGGATTTCTTACCCACGGTCGATAAAGACTTAAAGGATTCTTTAGCTCAATCCATTCAAGATTGTCAGACTGGCCATGTTTGTCATTTGCTCGGGCTGTCAAGGTAGGGCTGTGGGAACTATCATGGTGCTTCATCATCATGCCTGTATGAGGTCCACTGGTTTTTAAGGTGACGTCCAAGTGTCATTGATGGACATGCCATTTGACAGCTCCTGCCTGTTTAGTAAGAAGGTCAGTATGGCACCAGAGCATTTTAAGGATCAACTGTCTGTACAGGCTGGACAGCCCTTTCGATCTTGGGCCGTCGCCATACCTGACAACAACCTGACCACGAGGGGAAGCGCTTGTCTGAATCTTCTGACTCCTGGACCACAACTTCCAAACTCCTGTAGTGTGACCTTTTTGGCACTTTGCTATCCAGTAGGAAGCATTATTAGATACGTCCTGCCTAGGTGGCAACACATCACATCCGAAAAATGGGTCCTGTAGATTGTTCAACAGGGCTTCACTCTGCCTCAAAAGAAGGCATTGAGTGCTGTTTCCTCTACTTCCTTGTGCTGACAGAGGATGGTGGCCTCCATCCTGTCCTAGATCTTTATCCTCTCAATGTCTTCCCACTCCAGCACAAATTCAAAATGTTCGTCCTGGCCCAGGTCCTCTCTGCCCTGGATCCCGGAGACTGGTGGTGCCGTTGGATCTCTAGGAACTTATTTTAACATCCCCGCCCCACAGGCCAACGGACACTACCTGTAGTTCAAGGTGGGCAACAAGCACTTGGAGTTTGCCATGCTCCCCTTTGGCCTTGCCACTTGCCCTTGTTTGTTCACAAAGATGATGCTGGTGGTAGCTACCCATCTTCTGAGTTTGGTGTACCAGACTTGCCCTACCTCGTAGACTGGTTGTTGAAGGCAGGCATACCACAGTTAGTCACGGTGAACATCTTGAAATCATTCAGGGATTTACTCAACCTACCAAAGTCACACCTGACCCCTTCACAGAGGGTCCCCTTCATCAAAGCCATCCTGGATTCAATGAGCTTTTGATCCTTTCCTCTGGACCAATGAGTCAAGGATATTAGGGCTATGGATCCAATGTTTCAGCCTCTCTCTTGGATCTTGGTGAGAATGGCTCTGAGCCTTCTTGAACACCTGTGTCCTGACGGCTGCCTATACTAGATAGCACATGAGAACTTTGCAGTGGGGCTTGAAATCTTAATGGGTCCAGCCTCAAGGAAATCACTCGCATGCCATCTAGGTGTCGGAGAAGACTGCAAAAGGTCTGCAGTGGTGGCTGTCTCACCACAATTGGACGAACAGCAGACCCCTTTCCCTGCCCTACCAAGAGCTGATGGTGGTGATAGTTGCTTCACTACTAGTTTAGGAAGGTCGGACGGGAAAGAACAGATCAGAGGACTCGGGTTTCCATTGGAGGCTTGCCTCGCCACATCAGTTTGCTGTAGTTATGGGTGATTTGCTTGGCTTTGAAGGCCTTCCAGGCCTCCATCAAGGGATAACTGGTGCAGATTTTCACAAACAACACTGCCGCCATTTGGTACTGCATCAAGTAGGGCGGATTGAGTTCCGGGTCCTCTGCCAATAGCTCTACTCCTCTGCTGCTGGCTGAATCATCAAGGGATTTCTGCAGAGGTACACCACCTGAAGGGGTCTTTATATCTCAGGGAAAAAGAACACAGTTGGCAGTGCCTTGCTTATCACAAATAGCAGTTACATTCATAGGTGGCACAGGGCATCTTCCAACAATCAGGAGAACTCTAGTTTGATCTGTTTTCTAGTGCCAAGAATGTGCAATGTCAGATCTTTTGCACACTAGAGTTCCCAAGAAGACGGTCTCTCAGAGACGCATGCCATCTAGAGTGGAACATAGGACTCCTGTATGCCTTCCCTCTGCTACCTCTCCTACCCTGAGTTCTGAAGAAGATCTGGCGCAACCAAGCCCGAGTCATTCTAGTGGCTAAGGATTTGGCGTGGAGAGTGTGGCACCCTGCACTTCTGAGCCTTACCATCTGTCCTCCGACCAGGATGCCACTCTGGGGCAACGCCCTATTGCAGCAGCATGGGTAGGTCCTGCACCAGAGCCTGCACATCTTGCTCTTGAATGAGTGAAGATTGAACTCTGATAATTGATCCCATTCCTCCCAAGGACTGTGTCGTCATTTTAGAAGCCAGGTGTCCTTCCACAAAATATGTGTATGCAAGACTTGAGGATGAGTTTATAGCTTGGTGTGGTACCTGCCAATTGTACCTGTTGCTAGCAAAACTGTTGGATGTTTTGTTGTTTGCTTTGCATTTGGCTCAGCAAGAGCTTGCTCTGGGCACAGTTAAAGGTTACCTGAAGGCCCTTTCGGCCTTCTGTACGTTTGCAAACCCATGCCCTTATACAACTCCCAGTTTTTAAAAGATTTACAGCATATATTTCCAATAAAGACCTTAGTGATGCCACAGTGGAACTTAAACCTGGTTCTCAAATTTCCAATTTGTGCCATTTTTAAACCAATGCAAAGTAGTCCATTGCTCCTACTTATTTGGTAGTAATAACATCTGCACATCGAGTGGGTGAACTTCAGCACCTTGCCGTCAAACCTCCTTATAACACCATATTTTTTAACATACTGGTATACTGATATTGAACACTTGAGCTGTTTTCCTGCTGAATATAGTAATGAATTTTCATGTTGGGAAAACCATCACTCTCACAACATTTTTTGCTCTGCCTCATCCCTCAAAAGAGGAAGAGCGAATCAGTCCTTTGGAGCCCAAGAAAACACTCAGAGCCTGATCGACAAAGTTAACCTCACACATTTGTGTAAGTTAAACATTTGTTTTGGAATTCACAAAACTGCGTTTTAATAGTGAGCTTATGAGTGCAGGTACTCCACAGTTCGGGAGTGGGAGTCATAAGGGTCACCATTCAACTGGTCACTTTGGTCACTAATGGCTTCATCAGAAGGGAGGGTTAATAAATGTGTTAAACTTCATGGTTAGAAGCTTCCACTTCAAATAAATATCAATGGAAGGTTGTGATTTAACATACTACATTGAAACACTTCCACGTATTGAAGAACAATTTTTTACATTTTAAAGTTTTATCATGTTCTTATATTTTGTTTGTTGTGTAATTTTCATCCCAAATATTCTGAAGATTGTACATGTTCTTTGGCATTAGGGATGAGCAGTGCATTGGTTCGGGTCGGCTCAACTGCATAGCCATTTCAAGTCATGCACAATTGCTCACTGCCCAATGTTCCAGGGGCCCAGCCCCTGCCTTCCATAAGCACTACCAATGGACCATTGCACCAGCATAGTTTCCCAGGGTGGGTGGGTGCTGCTTATTCTACCACTTGACATTGCTTCTTCTGTTTCTTGCCACTCTGATCATACTACTCTCGATGTATGCAATACATTCTGATGGTCATGGAGGGTCTGATTTTAGGAAGTGTTCTGTCTTGTTCATCTCTCTTTTATTTGTCCTCTTCTTAGCAATGACCCTTTGGATCCGTTGCTATGGCTCTCCCATCTGATCTTGATTTCATCTTGCTCTTTAATTCTCAGTCTGGTGATCAGACTCACAGTTGTGAAATAAATGTAGAGTACCTGACGCACACTCTAATGTATCAGCTGAGTCTTCTTGGTGCAGTGAGAGTACAGACAAGTTGTGGGTATCTCACAGCACCAACATTATGTAGGTGGGTGGGAGACTCACCTGTACCATCTTCTATGCCTCATTAACATTTTTTTAGGTCTGATGTCTAGTGGAGGGTGAAGTGAGCAGAACATGAAAAAGTCACTTATCTCAATGTTTCCCAGACTCTTTGGCATGGATATTGAAATGTTTCGAATATTTCACTGTGGCTTTTTCTCCAAGAAAGTTTGGGTAGATTTAAGTAAGGGTCATACTCAAATCTACCTGAAGAAACAATAATGGGTGTGCAGTTTATTGTCTGCCTTATGTAACTGTTGTAGAATGATGATTTAAGACATAATTTGAACATCTCACTGGGTGCTCATCAACTGCTACTAAAGCCCTATCACATAAAACATTACAACCAGCGTCGTCTTAATTGGATGTGGGATGGCAATCATTTTGCTGCATGGAATCTGCCTTGAAGGACAGCTGGCTGACTGCTGAGGTGTCCTTGAATGAAAAAGATGCTTCCGAGAAGATGGAGACTGCGAGGAGCTAAGGAAGGAAGCGCTATAACTTCCTGCTGCTACCCAAATAAGGACTTGCACCATGAGAGGTGCGGTGGTGAGGAATGAGATAAGTGCTTCTTTTGCTAGGCAAACCGAAGGAGCATGAGGATGAGTGGACGGCACTCATGGAGACTGCAAAACACCTCTTGCGAGTTTCACATCAAGAAACCATAGCGCCTTTGACCACCCAGTGTGGAGAAAATTGTGAGGTCATTCAACTGCTTTATCTGAAGCACCATGAGAGGCTAGGCCCTTTACTGGGTTATTCACCCAATCAGAGGTGGCTGCAATGTCCATTTCCTGGTCACTACTGTTACCCACAGTGGGCTTTTTGCTTTCAGTGATGGTTGTAGTGTTTGGGTCCAAGGTACATTTTCCCAGTAAAGATCCACTGAACTCCAGTCATAGGAACTTGGCCAAGCTTTGCTGTGAGGTGATTTTAGCATTTACACTGGCACATTATTACTTCCTGGGCCTGAGTCCTCTCACCTATTTGCATTTCATTTTTATTACTTTTATTGTTTTAGCTAAGCTTCATTTGAGTGGAGATGTTTTTATCAGTTGCCCTTCCATGAAGAATTTGTTATTCATTTCTGTGCACAACATTTTCATCATGTGCTCAACACAAGGCTGTACACACTGTATACAAGGTATTGCCGGTCCAAAGAGTACATGCCTCCCCTACACAGAAAAATCTGTTTTTTCACGTCAGGGCAATTCTTGAAATAACCAATATGTTATTATAAAACATCACACTTCCAGCAATCAATCAAAAAGATTCATTTTGGTTCAAAAACACAAATATAAAAGTAAATGTGTATAAGCAATACTGAGGGTTCCACTAGGCCCCTGCGGCCACCCAGGTGGGCTGCCCCTCTGTCGAATTAATCGAATGGAGAACCTCCGTGTTGTCTGCCAACGTAGACAAAGAGAGGAGCTGCCTCAGTATATTTACAAATTTTGCACATCTTGACAGGTCCCCTAGGGCGGATTGTAAAAAACAGTCATTAGAAAACTCCAGGCATGTTCTCACCGCAAAACCAAGGCTACAGTTTTGATTAACAGTCTCTGATGGACTAATGTGGCACAGGAGCAAAAAAGGTGAAGCCATGATTCATTATATGAGGAGCACAGCCTACAGACTTTTGTTTCTTTGAGAAGCCCACAAAGGTTTGAAGACTTTAATTGGCAGACCTAGCAGGCACATACAAAAATCTGCCAACGGGTTTCGGCATTTATGGCCTCCATTAAACATGGCTGTGAGGGCCCCCATCAGGTAGAAGGCATTTAGAGCCACTAGTGATGTATTAAGGGTCGTTAGGTCACGATCTTTCAAAGTTACCTTTATCTGTTTTTTTTTACAGGTGTATGAGATGCTTCCTACAAATTGGTTAGGGACTACCATCTCAAATGACTTCAGTGCCTTTTTTACTTGTGAGTACCAGGGGTTGCCTGGGGTTTCAAAGATCCATTTTAATTGACATTTTAACGACTGGGTATCTGCCATCCTGACCCTGATATAGTACCTCAGCATAGACGTTTGGCAGTCTAGGGACTGAGATACTAGGCCCAACTCTAGCCTGAACCTGGCATGTTATACGTAGCTAGGTTTCAGCAGGATTTTCTTGCACGTTCTGCCAAGGGGCTTGTTCCAGAGCTGTCTAGGGTACCTGGATATGCAAGGTGCCTGTATTGCACAGCAGGGAGGAAAGTTGCTTTCATTACCCTTAGTAGCGGAGTTGCCAAAGCACTTCTTAGTTGTCTGTTCAGTTGGGCTATCCCAAAAGTGATTGCCGCACCCTTCTTTTTAATTGCGCTTATCTGGGTCCCTGCTGTTCTGTTTTCTCTGACCCAGACACCGAAGTTATACTTCCTCGCTGTGCTAATACTATCATTGCCAAGTCACCAAGTCAAGGTCTTTTTATTTTTGCACCTTCTGAATTTCAGGACCTTCATTTTTTCCTTGGTTCACTTGAAGCTGATTGGCGATGATGAAATTATTCAGAGCATTCAGTGCCTGCTGTAAGCCGACTCTTGTGCGGTCCATAATCACAATGTCATCCGAATATTGTATGAATTGAAGCTTAGTAGGGCCCATCTTTGGCCGGGGCAAGCCACTGGTTTCCAGTCTTTTCTCTAGAACTGCTGTATAAAGCTTGAACAGTAAAGGGGCCAGAACTCACCCCTGCACTGGGCCCTACTAGTTTTGATGCGCTGGGTGGTCAAGCCTGGACCCATTAGCACTCAGACCTATGTGTCTGAGTACAAAAATATTATGGCACTTAAGGAGGGAACTCCCCATGGGTCCAGCTTCTGCTACAGGACTGCTCTTTCAACCCTATTGAATGCTGCACTCTATTTCACAAAGCAACAGAATAGGGGAAAGCAGGTGTGTTTGGTGCCTTGATGTCTCAGAAATAATAGTGCTACAATGTTGTCTAAGGTGGATGCACCAGCTCTGAAGTACGATTGGAAGAACAACAGAATCTGTTGGTCTAGAGCCCATGCCTGCAATTGTTCAAAGAAGATGCAGGCATAGATTTGAGCCTCAACATCTAAGGGAGCTATTAAATGATAATTTGAGGGGATGGAGTAATCCCCCTTTTTATAAATTTGGTGGAGGACTGACCCTCTCCACAAGTCTGGCACTATACTTGGAGAAGTGCAAAGCATTTGTTATCACAGTATCAATCATGTAACTCACACATTCGAAGGAATAACCCGTGACCAATTTTTAAAAATACTTATGTTTTTTATATAATTCTTAAAACCAAGATTAACAAAATTGGTAAAGTACTTTTTGAGATACGGATTTTTGAATGTTAAGAAAGATAGTCTTTTTGTGTGTAATTATGCACCATAGGAATCAATGGAAAGTCACCTTTAAAGATACATATAAAATCACACAGTTGCTTTACAAAGTTCTTGTTTTGCAGGTTGGTTGAGGTCGTCAGTGGGCACACTGTGCCAGCTGGATAAGTTTGGGCAGCTCCCGGTTCCTGTGGGAGCAGTGGTAAAAAGTCTCTGGAGCTGGTGCAGGGCCACTCTGGGGGGACCACTTGGAAAAGGCCTGTGCAGTTAAATTTAGAGGTGGTTCCTTGGGGTCCCCTTGTGGTGTTGAAGTCGCAAGGGGTGAAGGACCTTTAGGGCACAGCAGGTTCTTCATTGCAGGGCACAGGGTGGCGGGTGCAGAGGGAATCAGTGAGCCAGGAGCTGTGCACAAAGATGTCCTTTGGATCTGGAAGTAAGTCACTTCAAGGGTCGTTGGCAGGACAACGGGGGCACTCTGGTTGGAGGTCCAGGGTGTTCCTGAAGTCCTTCGATTGGGTCTTCCTCCTAGTCCTTTTTCAGCCCAGGGTGGGCTGGTTTTCCTGGTGTTCAACGTCAGCTTATCAATACTGAGGCCAAACTTGGCACACTTGCAGGGTTTGTCCTCGTGGTCATTGGTGTGTTGTTGGGTCCGGCTGTGACTTCCGGTTCAGGAGTTAGCAGCCCGTCAGTGAAGTGACCCCCACTGGGTTGCTGGTTTCTTCTTTATTGCAGAGTGGTACCTCCACTCTGGAGTGAGTTCTTGGGCGCCTGGTGAAGCCTGGAAGTCCTCTGGAGCTCTAGAGGTCAGCCCAGTTGTCCATCAGCTCTTCAGCGGTGATTGTCAGGTCCTGGGTGCAGCAGGCAGGGTTTGGCGCCTTTTTTTTCGGCAGCAGGTCCACAGTTCTCGTGCCATGGATCTTCTTTGTACAGGTCTTCTTTCTGTCCTTTGAATCAAATTATCTGGTCTAGGGGTGCCCACTAAATACTGAATTTAGTGGGTGTTTTAGGGGGAACCTGGTAGTGTCCAATGGGAAATTTACCTTTGGGTGGTTACACCCACTATAGTGGCCACATCCAGTGGGAAGGGTCACTTCCCTAGCCCTGATTGGCTATTTTCCTTTCATCTAAGATGGATGAAAATGAAATGGAGTGTCTACCTCGTAGGTAACACCTTAAGGTGATGCATGCCTTGTAGGGCCACTTCTCCTACCCTTTGTGTAGTTTTCCACCTTTGCTCCTTTCAAAAGTGGGGGTTTGCAAAGGGGTTGACCATCTGTTGCTAGCAGCAGGCCTGGGGATCGAGTTTCAAAGGCGGTAAGCCCTTTGAAGCTCGATTCCAGGGAAGTGCACATTCCTAAGGGAGGGCACCTCCACCCAGGAAGGGCATTGTTTTACAAACCAGAGAGAAAGGGCTCTCCACCAAGGTTTGTAGATTGGGTTTTGGGAGGTGGCAGGCTGGACAGAACCAGTCAGCAACCATGCCAAGGTATTTAGCTTTTGCAGGGGGCACCTCTAAGGTGGCCCCTGGGTACATTTAGGGATAAATCTAATACTGGTACCAGTTCGAATTTATCATTCTGAACCCAGGGTTCAGAGTGGCCATCATGTAACTGGGAAACTCGTGTTGACCAGTGTCCAGCAAGTATTACAATGGATGCTCTGTCCACTCACTAGGTCCCAGGTTTGGTAAGGTCACAGTGGTGGCATATTGCTCATGCAGCTATGACCTCACATATGATATGGTGCACCCTGCCTTGGGGGTGCAAGGCCTGCCAGAGATGTGTCTTACCCATAGTATATGCAGAGTATGGCGGACAGGGCACACAGGTAGTGTGCCATGTCGAGTTTGTGTTTTAGGTTTGCACCAGTAGACCCAGTCTGTAATGTCAGTGCTGGGGGCATCTGGATGCATGGCCCTAAAGGGTGGCACAGTCAGTGCTGCTGTCCTCAGGGGCCTACCCATAGTACCCCATGCCCTGGGTATTTAAGTACCCTTTTACTAGGGACTTATAGTGGTAGCTAAGGGTGTATTCAATTGTGCCAATGCATCACAAAAGTTTTAGGGAAAGAGCTGTGGCCCAGGGAACCTGGTTAGCAGGGGCCCTGGACACTACAATTTCTAGCCTACATCATGCATCAGGCAAAAGGTTGGGGCTAACCATGTCAATAAGAGTCCTTATCTCACAGGGGTTGCAGAAGTCTTGCAGAACTTAAACAGAGTTGCAGTAGGAGCCCTCTTACTGGTTACTGTCTTGCTCTTGATTCAAGCGAAAAACAGCAGCGGTTCCGGTATCCAGGTTGCAGACGTGTCTTGCAGAGGAGATTTGCAGATGGTTTCTGAAGTCTTGTAGGTGAATTTAGGGTCCAACCCTACAGGAAACCCTTAAGTAACCCAGAAAGGGGGGTTGGGGTTCCTTCCTGCAGTGACCTACCTATCGGAGGGCATCACGGACGTCACTCACCTGGACTAGCCAGTCAGATGTTGCCAGGGGCCTCTGCTCAACTTATTTCCAACATGGCATAATCAAGTGGCCACCTGGCAGAGCTCTATGCACCTCCCTAGGGAAGCAGCTAGATAGGGTGGTGGTCACTCCCCTGTTCTTTGTGTGGTTTTGCGCCAGAGTGTGAACCAGGGGTTCCGGCACTGGTGCAAACTGGTTTATGCAAGGAGGGCACCAACTGTGCCCTTCAAAGCAGTCTGGTGGCACTCAGAGGTACACCCACCCCAGCTCAGAGACACCAATTTCTAAAGAAGAGGTGGTCACACTATCTTGCAGGAAACTTTGTTCTGCCTTCCCATGCCTGAGTTAGGCTCAGCCGCAGGAGGACAGAACAATGCCTGGGGTTGGCAGAAGTACGGGCTGGCATGCAGACCCTGCAAAGATGTACATGCAGACTTGGGGGATCCCCTAGGAAACCCCCAGAGTACATAGTATCATGCAACTATTACTAGAATTGGTGTAGTTGCATGATTCCAACATGTTTGATACCAAACATGCCTATGTTCGGTGAAGCCATTATGTGGTTGGACAACTCATGTTGACCAGTGTCCACTACATATCTTAAGATAGATTCCCCACACTTACAAAGCCCAGGGAATGGAGTCTGGGGTTTGTAGGTACACCTCTGCTAATGCAGGGGCGCCTTCACACTTAGAACCATGCACCCTGCCCTTGGGCTGAAGGGCCTACCTTAGGGGTGACTTACAGGGTCAGAGTGAAGTGACCATGATATAAGGAAAACCTTATATCTGGAGTGAAAGATGCATGCACCATTTCACACAGGCTGCAAAGTCACAGTTTGCATGGTCCCCCAATGGGTGGCACAATACATGCAGCATCCCATGGGGTACCATACACTAGGGAATTACATGGGTGCACAAGTATGCCAATTGTGGGGTGTGAAAGTTACCATACAACTAAATTTAGAGGCGAGAACACCGACACTGGGTTTCTCGTTAGCAGGATCCCAGTGTACTACACTCTAAATATACTGACACCAGGCAAAAAGTGGGGACAACAATGCCAGAAAGATGCTGCTTTCCTACAACAGCTGACTGTCCAGTTTACTTTTTTGGGCATCATTTTGGGTGTGAGTTCTGTGAGGGGTGCCACAATGGTGCCATAGCCCTTCACAAATCTTCTCTAATACCCAGTGAAGCCAAGGAATGCCCTTGCTGGGTCTGTGTTGTTGGAGCTTTCCAGTCCAGAATAGTATTGACCTTAGGTTGGAGTGGCTGAACTTGGCCTCCACCGAAGAGGTGACCCAAGTATACAACCTGACCCTGCCCTATCTGACACTTGTTTGGCTTGATAATGAGGCCTGCCTTTTTCAGAGCCTCAAGGACCTTTGTGAGGTGGATGAGGTGATCCTGCCAGGTAGAGCTGAAGACCGCAATCTCATCAAGATATGCTGCACTACAGTCTTCTAATCCAGGAAATACTTTTTTCACAAACCTCTGGAAGGGGAAAGGGGCATTCTTCAGACCAAAGGCCATAACATTGAACTGATAATGCCCATCCGGAGTGGAGAATTCTGACTTTTCTTTTGCTCCTGGAGTCAGGCCTATCTGCCAGTGCCTGTCAATGAGTTCATCTGCTCTTGGAATTGGGTGGGCATCTGTCTTGGTCACTGTATTAAGCTCCTATGGTCCACAGCAAACCTCATCTCTTTCTTTCTGCCCTGGAAATGAGGTTTGGGGACTAGCACAACTGGGCTGGTCCAGGGGCTCTCCAAGTGCTTGATGACTCCCAATTCCACCATCTTGTTGACCTCAACTTTGATGCTCTCCTTGACATGATCAGGTTGTTATATTTTGTTCTTGACAGGCCAGCTGTCTCCAGTGTCCACATCATAATTAAACCAGATGGTTCTGACAGAGGTCAAGGAGAAGAGTTCAGCAAACTGATGCAAGACTTGCTTGCAATCAGTCTGCTGTTGGTCAAAGAGTGTGTCTGAATAGGCAACATCTTCAACTGAACCATCCTTGGGATTGCTGGAGGGGAGATCAGGGAGATGCTCAATCTCAATTTCATGTCCCTCATCGGTGACCATGAGCATGGTCATGTTAGCTCTATCATGATATGGTTTCAGGTGGTTAACATGGATCACCTTCTTGGGGTTCCTTCAACTGCCAAAGTCCACCAGATAGGTGACTTCCTCTTTTCTCTCTAGGGTGGGGTTTGGTCCACTCCACTTGGCTTGGAGGGCCCTAGGGGCCACAGGGTCCAACACCCATACATTCTGCCCTGATTGGTAAACAACTAGTACAGCTTTTTGGTCAAACCAGAGTTTCTAGAGCTCCTGACTTGCCTCAATATATATATATATATATATATATATATATATATATATATATATATATATATATATATATATATATATATATATATATATATATATATATATATATATATATATATATATATATATATTTTCCATGTACTCAGCCATCCTGGAACGAAGGCCAAGCACATAATCCACTATGTCTTGCCTTGGTTCTCTGAGAAGTCGCTCCATCCCTCCTTCATTGTAGGCTAAGTGGTCACCCAACAGGATGCTGAAACAAAAGTTCAAATGGGGGAACACCTACTCCCTTCTGTGGCACTTCACTGTAGGCAAAAAGCAGGCAAGGAAGTAGGATATCTCATCTCCTGAGTTTTTCAGGGAGCCCACCTCTCATGCCTTTGAGGCTCTTGTTAACTCTCTTAACAAGAACATTGCACTGGGGATGCTATGGGGTTGTGAACTGTTCGGTGACACCACACTCCACCCACATTGCTTCAGGTAACCAGACATGAAGTTAGTTGGCACCTCTGTCTGACACCACCTCCTTAGAAATTCCCACTCAGGGACAGTAGTAGTCCTTAGAGGAGCTGCTCCAGGGTACCTTGTGGCATTATCCACTACCACCAGTATAAATCTGTTTCCTGATGCAGTTGGAGGGTCAAGGGGACCAACAATGTTGATGCCAACCCTTTCAAATGGAACATCAACCACTGGAAGTGGAATTAAGGGGGCCTTTGTTAGTCCACCTGTCTTACCACTGCCTTGACAGATGATACAGGAGTTACAAAACTCCATTACTTTCTGGGACATGCCTGGCCAGTAGAAATGGTTGACCAACCGACTCCATGTTTTTGTCTGGCCAATATGCCCAGCTAAGGGAATGTCATAGGCCAATGTCAGGAGATATCTCTGCATTGCTGATACACTACTAATCTCCTGGTGGCACCAGGTTTAAGGTCTCTGGCCTCAATATATAGGAGTTCCTCCTCCCTATAGGTCCTGCGGGTACCACTAACATCACTTTTTCCTGTGCAGCAGCCTGCTGCCTCTGGCCTTCAAGAGTACAACAGGTTTGTTGTCCCCCACTCAGATCTTCCCTAGAGGGTCCCAGTGGTGCTAGGGGCTCTGCCGTGTAAGGCCCAAACTCCTGAGACTCAGTTCCCTTTGGGGTTGTTAGGTCTTCTCCCTGAGGAGAGAGATCCTGCTCTGTGATCTGTGGAGAAGCTTGTCCTCCAGTCTTCTTGCCTTCTCTCTAGGTAGTCTGGAACATTAGTCCAGGCTCCAGCTTTTCTTTTTCACCCTGTGTTTTGCTCTGGTTTTGATGCACGCCCACTCATGGATATCCAGCATAGCTGCATGGGTCTTTCATTCTACCTCAACCCAGGCTGAGGACTCCTGATCATTCCCTAGCAGACATTATACAGGTTTAGCAGAGGTATCACCAGCTTCTTTTGGCCAGTACCCCTCCCCATTCTAAGGACACCATTACCATGGGATGGATCTGAGCCTGATTGCCAGCACTGAGGATAGTATATGTCTCTTCAGGAAGATATTGGTCTGAGGACACCTGTTGCTCAGTCACCATGGTGACACTGGCCCCAGTGTCTCTCAGTGCTTCAATTTGAATCACATTCATATAAGGCTGTTGTCTGTACTTCTCCAGACTAGTGGGCCAGACAGCCAGGGCAGCGACATCTACCTCACCTTCTGAGACTAAAGTTGCCTCAGTAGGCTCAATGGTCAGGGCCTACTTGAAATCCCATCTGGAGACTTACTACTGCATTTAATGCAGATGTGCTAGAGGCATTCCTTTTGTTAGGACGGTTAAGATCTCCAGCTAGGTGCCAATTGGTTTTGCAAGTGTGGCACCAAGCCTTTCTGGAATCCCAATTATCCCCTTGAGCCCACCCTGGGGAGAGTCTTGGGCCCACCCTCCTGTGCAGGTTTTTGTGACCTTTAGAAGGCTCTGTTTTTGAGCTTGTTTTGGTTACCCTCTTTCCCTTGTGGGGGGCGTTTTGGCGTCTTTCTTATGGTGCCCTCACCAGTGGAAGTTTTGATCACCCTTGTTTTGACCCAGTGGTCTGTCCTCAAGAATTGGGAAGAAGGCAAAGTGGACCGAGGCTTACTAGGTACTGGTGTAACTTTTCCTGAACGCAATTACTCAAAAGATGCTCTTTCATTACTAAATTAAACAGCCCTTCGTAATCATGCATATTGTTACCTTCGAAACAGTCACCTAGTGTTCTCACTGAGAAGTCCACAAATTCAACCCAGGAATGACTCTGGGTTTTTCAAGTGTCCCTGAATTTGATTCGGCACTTCCTCAGGAGTCAACCCAAATCCCTCAATCAGGGTAGCCTTCATGGGATCATATGAGTTTGCATCTGACTCATTCAGTGTAAGGAGTCTATCCGTGCACTGTCTTAAGAACAGTTTCCGAAGGAGAGTTCCCCAGTGCTCTTTAAGTCTCCTGGGTACACAGATGCTCTCATAGGCTGTGAAACATTTGGTGATATCATCACCCTTCTCATATTTGGGGATAATCCCTTTGGGGATTTTAGGGTCAATGTGCTCTACACTGTCCCTAGTTATAATATTGCTGCCACCATTCATGGGTGCTAAACCCATTTCTTTTCTTTCCCCTCTCTTTCTACGATCCTGCCCTCCAAGGCAATTCTCCTAGCCAGTTGTTCTAAAAGCATCTCCTGTTTAGAGAGTCTATCTGGATTTGGGAGAATGTGTACCATCCTCTCTAGAGGGGTGTGTCCAGGACACTCTGTGTGCAGGTTTTACCCTTTCAATTTGAGGGGGATCTGGATCCACCTCTTCCTCGCTTTCTTGAGTTATCACATCAGTGGCCTTCTCAGAAAAATTGGCCAGGGCATACTCTGCCAGAAACCCTTGGAGTTGTGCACTGGTAGGGTGTGAACCTGTTGTGATCCCATTTGTTTTACAAAGGGCTCTCAGGTCTTTGTGTGAAAGCTGAAGTTAGAGGGTGAGGCTAAGCTCCACAACCCTGTTGTCTGAGGTATTCATTATTTTACTAAAGTTCGGACCTTTTTGAGTAAGAAAAAAATCCTACCACATGTTTTGCAGTCCTAACTATAGTACGTTTTTTTAAACACTGTTAAGCTATAGAGACCTAACCAGGGCCCTTACAGTTACTTTTAGGAATTTGGAAATGCAACCTAACTAAAGGCAGTTTTTGGATTTGTGTATTCACCTATTGACCTAGTGATATCAGCAAAAGCAAAGCCGCAGAGCCCACCACTGTTCCACCAATGTAGGAAGCTAAAATGAAGCATACCGTGCAGAGACTCCAGTGGACCCCTAAAGGTTTGCAGAGGCAGAAATGGATAGGTATAATACTTTATTTATGGTAGTGTGGGCAAGCAGTTAGGCTTCTCAAGGAGTTATGTTAAGCATTTGTTGTACTTACAGAGGCAATAAATGAGACAAACATTCAAAGAATAAATCTGAGACCAAATTAGAAAAATAACATTTGCTTTTATATATGCTTTAAACCAAGGAACTTCATTACAAGGTAAGCAGCTTTTAAATTAAAAATAGTTTTCCGTTTCAAAAAATCAACAGAGCAATTTTCAGGGTCTTCAATGTTAACCTATGGGTTGCAAACTAATGCAGGTTGGCAAGTAAGTACTCAACTTACAAATCCAGTCTTCGAGGTTTTAGGTCAACACCAGGCAAGGTTCAAATCTGCACCAAAAGTGCACCCACAGTGACACAGAGGCGGCCAGGTTCAGAGGTCAAATTTGGGACTGGGTGCCCAATGTTAACCAATGGACTGGGGGTGAATGAAGATGTGCTGTTCGCAGGTGAGTAAAGCAGTGTCAGATCTCCTGGGGTTAAAGCAAGTACAAGTGGGGCCACAAGGCAGCACCAAACTTACACCTTCAGTAGCACAGGGGCGGCCGGGTGCAGAGTGCCAATACAGCATTGGGCACCCAATGTTAACCAATGGAGACTGGGGGTGATCAAAGATGCGCTGGTCACAAGTGAGTAAAGCGGTGGCAGGGGTTGTTCTCCAGGGGTTGATGCAAGCACTGGGGGGTGTGGGGTGGGGGGGGGGCACACAGCAGCACCACACTTAGACCCTCAGCAACCCAGAGGTAGCCGGATGCAGAGTCAGATCATCAGGCGCCCAATGCAAGTCAATGAAGGAGGAGGGCAGTTTTGGAGAAAGGCTTTAGACTCGGGCAAGGAGGCTGAATGTAGAAAAACCACAGCTGCTGAGGTAAGTTCGGATGTTGAGGGACTCCGTCGGTCCTACTCCCCAAGGTCCAGGGATTCCGATTGTAGGGTTGTACTTTGATGTTGGAAAACAGCTGACTAGGCGTTCGCGGTCAGGGTGAGTCTTTGGATTGAGGATGTCTGAGGTATTCATTATTTTACTAAAGTTCGGACCTTTTTGAGTAAGAAAAAAATCCTACCACATGTTTTGCAGTCCTAACTATAGTACGTTTTTTTAAACACTGTTAAGCTATAGAGACCTAACCAGGGCCCTTACAGTTACTTTTAGGAATTTGGAAATGCAACCTAACTAAAGGCAGTTTTTGGATTTGTGTATTCACCTATTGACCTAGTGGTATCAGCAAAAGCAAAGCCGCAGAGCCCACCACTGTTCCACCAATGTAGGAAGCTAAAATGAAGCATACCGTGCAGAGACTCCAGTGGACCCCTAAAGGTTTGCAGAGGCAGAAATGGATAGGTATAATACTTTATTTATGGTAGTGTGGGCAAGCAGTTAGGCTTCTCAAGGAGTTATGTTAAGCATTTGTTGTACTTACAGAGGCAATAAATGAGACAAACATTCAAAGAATAAATCTGAGACCAAATTAGAAAAATAACATTTGCTTTTATATATGCTTTAAACCAAGGAACTTCATTACAAGGTAAGCAGCTTTTAAATTAAAAATAGTTTTCCGTTTCAAAAAATCAACAGAGCAATTTTCAGGGTCTTCAATGTTAACCTATGGGTTGCAAACTAATGCAGGTTGGCAAGTAAGTACTCAACTTACAAATCCAGTCTTCGAGGTTTTAGGTCAACACCAGGCAAGGTTCAAATCTGCACCAAAAGTGCACCCACAGTGACACAGAGGCGGCCAGGTTCAGAGGTCAAATTTGGGACTGGGTGCCCAATGTTAACCAATGGACTGGGGGTGAATGAAGATGTGCTGTTCGCAGGTGAGTAAAGCAGTGTCAGATCTCCTGGGGTTAAAGCAAGTACAAGTGGGGCCACAAGGCAGCACCAAACTTACACCTTCAGTAGCACAGGGGCGGCCGGGTGCAGAGTGCCAATACAGCATTGGGCACCCAATGTTAACCAATGGAGACTGGGGGTGATCAAAGATGCGCTGGTCACAAGTGAGTAAAGCGGTGGCAGGGGTTGTTCTCCAGGGGTTGATGCAAGCACTGGGGGGTGTGGGGTGGGGGGGGGCACACAGCAGCACCACACTTAGACCCTCAGCAACCCAGAGGTAGCCGGATGCAGAGTCAGATCATCAGGCGCCCAATGCAAGTCAATGAAGGAGGAGGGCAGTTTTGGAGAAAGGCTTTAGACTCGGGCAAGGAGGCTGAATGTAGAAAAACCACAGCTGCTGAGGTAAGTTCGGATGTTGAGGGACTCCGTCGGTCCTACTCCCCAAGGTCCAGGGATTCCGATTGTAGGGTTGTACTTTGATGTTGGAAAACAGCTGACTAGGCGTTCGCGGTCAGGGTGAGTCTTTGGATTGAGGATGCATGCTTTGAGGCAGAGTCTGGCAGGGGCCAATCCATGGTGGATTCAGGTTCAGAATTGCGAGGAACCTTCACAGGACTGGTGGGCCACTAGGACTCGGGCTGCAAGAGCAGAGGTGGGTCCGAGTCTAGTTTTGCGGTTCCTCGGGGTAGAGTTATTTTTCTTTAAAGTTGGTTTCTTCTAGATAGGTCTGCAATTCACAGGAGATCTTGGTATTTGTTGAAGGCAGGCAGTCCTCCCAGGGCTTTGGAGGTCGCTGGGCTACAGGACGGGTCGTCTTTTGATTCAGTATCATTGAGGGCAGCACACAGGCCGGTAGGGCTGGGCCAAGTCCGTTGGAATCTGCTGTCTTCTCAGGTGGTGTGACGCTGTAGTGGGTTCAGGATTGCGACCTAAAAACTGAATTTAGGGGCATTACATGGGTGCCAGTTGGAAGTGAATGGGCTACTCACCTTAAGGGTGACTACACCCTTCTTATGACGACTATCTTTGGGAAGTAGGCATAGCCCTAACCCTATTTGCCTAGGTCCTTCCAAAACAAGATGGGGGAATTTAAAAAGTGGTGTTCAGTTCAGCTCGTCCACCTTAAGGGTGGGACTGGCATGAAGTGGGCACTCCTCCTAATTAAACACATTTTCCCATCAGTCCTGCCGCCAAAAGAGGGTTCAGGGGCTAGTGGTTGTCCTTCTCTACCATTTGGAGAGGCCTGGATCACATTTCAAAGGCGGCAAGGATTTTGAAGCTCCCCATCCTGGAATGTCTATCCTGCCTGGATGAAGTGTTAACACCTCTGCCCAGAGCAGGCCTTTGTTCTGAGGCCTAGAGAGCGCTGGCTCTCGCCTCAGGGGCCCAGAACACTGCCCAAGGTGGCTGCACTGATTTGCACCAATCAGTGACCATGCTGGAGGTTGGTAGGTTTTCATGGGGCACCTCTAAGGTGCCCTCCGTGTGCATGTATAAATAAATCCATCACTGGATTTAGTGAGGGTTTATTAATACAAGATGTATGATACCAAACATCCATCTCTTCAGTGAAGCAATCATGTGGCTAGTGAACTCCTAGTGACCAGTGTCCAGCACATGTACTTAAAATGGCTTCACTGGTAACGTTCTATGTCTGAGAATTGACAAAGAAATAACGGGGCATGCCTTCTCATACAGCTGTGCCCATACATATAATATAATGCACCCTGCCTTAGGGCTGTAAGGCCTGCCAGAGGGGTGACTTGCATATATAGCATGCAATGTTAGGGGGCATGGCACACAGGCTGTGGGCCATGTCATGTTTTCATATTATCACTGCAATGGCAGCACTGTGTGCAATTGGTGAGAGGGTCCTTGAGGGTGGCACAGCCTGTGCTGCAGCTTTCAGGGTCCTTCTTTAGTGCCCCATGCCCTAGGGACCAAGGGTAACATTTACTAGGGACTTATAGTGGCAACTAAAGGGTTTGTCAATTGCAGAGAAGACTGTGCAGTTTTGGAAGAAAGAGTTCTGGCACTAGTGGACCTGCTTAGCAGGTACTTAGTGCGCTTTCAGTTGAAGTTGCACCAGAAACCAGGCAAAAAGTGGGGAATAACCATGCCAAAAGAGGATCTTTCCTGCACTGTGCATTAAATTATGGCTAAAGTACCCACCGAATGTGAAGAGTTTCTGTTTTGGTTAGCACAAAAAGTTAGCGCCTTGGAAGCAGTATTTTCCTGTATGGGACCTCAAGATAAACAGAATTCTCACAATTTGTGGGCACTTGCAGTGAAGTGTTTGCTGCACTCTACACTACTGCACACAGTACACCAACACTTGTGAATCTTCTGGAAGTATGAAAACAAATTCAGGATCAATACTGGGCTGCCCCAGCCCTAAATCTGGGGATGCAATTAATAGGCAATTTGCCACAGTATCTGTGATCATATTAAGTAACCTTAAAAGGAGAAGCAGTAGTGTTGGCAGTATGCCAGAGGCTCCGGGATATTCCAGTACAGGATCAGGAGCGTGAGCTGCCAAAGATTATCGCTGAGTCCTATTCTAGTATAGGTCGAGATAGCCTGGGGGCCAGACCCAGTAAACCACAACTACAAGGTAAATCCAATAAGGATTCTACCAACCAAGCAAGCAGCAGAGGGTTTTAAAAAACAATGGGATAAACAAAAACAAAATACAGATAATGTAAAACAAAAAAGAGAATCTCCTTGCTCTGAGACCTCTCAGAAATGCTACAATTTGAGAAATAGAGATAGTTTAAAAACTCCTGAAAGATACCAATATATTGCTACATGCCAGTCTCTTTAATTGCAGGACTCACTTGATAAACATAGTGAGAGGCAGTCATTCAGAACAAAGAAATAAGTACTTGAAACCAAGAAAAGATTTACAATGCTCATCTGAACCTTCCATAAAAAAGGAAGAGAAACCTTCACAACAGAAAGCACAATTTAAAGAGAAAAAAGTGGCAGCAATTTTGACCAGAAATGTCACCCATTATGAGAACTTTACAGAAGAACAGGACGCGAGTACTGACTCTGCTAGACAGCACGACAGATCACAATAGTTCACCTGATTCTTCAAGAGCTTCTGAAGGTGACAACAACTAACAACTCAACAGCAGATAGGCGAGTCCCCCCGACACAGATAGGGTTTACAAAGTGAAAATACAAATTTGAGAGAATCATAGAGCGCACAATTAAAGTTATGTTCTGTGAAAAACGAATCCTATATTATGTTATGACAGCCTATTGGCAGAAAAAGAGTGACCACCAGAATTTGTCCATAAACTCCCAATAGGGAGAGATGTCATTATGCCATCTTTCTCAGACCTTGTTCCTAAAGAATTAAGACAGGCTTATGCAGTAGATTGGGCATTGGCACTAGCCCCGGTGCTGTGTTGCAACCATGTAGGATGGGACAAAGTCTCGCCCTACCACATAATACCGGTAAAATAATTTCCATAACTACAATACCCCATTAAACAGGAGGCTAAAGCACCAGTGAGACAAATACTCATACAACTTGAGTACCAGGGTGTGATAGAACACTGCATATCACCAATGAACAACCCTTTGTTCCCCGTAGCTAGCCCAGACCATTCATATAGAATAGTCTTAGATTACAGACACTCAAACAGTCACACACACACACATTTGCTATACAAAATACACAGAGCACTTATCAACAATTTAGTGCACAAAACAACCTTGGATATTTCCAATGTTTTTTTCTGCCAAAATATACCACCTGAAAGCAAAGATTTGACTGCCTTCAGCACATTAGGCTCACAAAGGAACTTTTGTGGACTCCCACAAGAGTATAAGAACAGTCCTTTACTGTTCTCAGTACGTCCTTACTACACAACATTGACCCTGAGGCATTGTCCTATGTAGATGACATCTACCTAACAGATGATGACCTGGTCACACACCTAAAACGGGTGGACCGCATTGTGGTTGGTTTCGCTGAAATAGGCTTTTGGGATATGAGTTATGAGAGGATGGAAAGAGCCTTGCGCATCACTTTCTAGAAAAATTTGCACAATTATACCCACCAAACCCCATTAAAATGCTACTATCATTATTGAGCTTTTTCAATGTTAGCAGTACATACATTCCAGATTATGCACCTTGCATAAAACCACTTTATAACTTGATATGTCCAGATGTTTCAAGTAAATATTGGACAGTTGAACACACA
This sequence comes from Pleurodeles waltl, assembly GCF_031143425.1. Taxonomy (NCBI): domain Eukaryota; kingdom Metazoa; phylum Chordata; class Amphibia; order Caudata; family Salamandridae; genus Pleurodeles; species Pleurodeles waltl. The sequence goes on along the minus strand of NC_090445.1, from coordinate 1,079,108,284 downwards.
TGGAGACACAGAGTAGAAGGTCTCCCTTTATGAAGCACCTGTAAGCTCCGCCCGCTGAGCCACGCCCCGTCCACCCTCGAATGTAGGTAAAGGAATTCCCGCTTTTTACCAGGATGACGGACAGCTTTCCAAAACGACCCCACTGCGTTTTACCGCCGATTCCGGTGGTGCGTTGTTGATGCACAGAAGCACGAGGACATCTCCACAGAGACACACTAGTAACAATAACATTGCCAAAGGCACACAAGGTTGCTGGAGACGTCTACCCCGTGGCCAGTCAGGTACCCCTAGTGTACAATATAAACGGGGCGTATAAAACATGCTAGGTAACGCTTACTGACATACTCGTAGAAAATACTCCGGTTGGTTCGGTCACGATGCTCATTTTTACAGAAACTAAACCTCAACAGGAAACACTTACCAATATAAACGTAGCAGGTGCCCCAGTTGAAGCTCAGCTTCTGGAAAGGACAAGCCACCCTAACTCTCGGGCTTGGCAAAGATAAAGCAAGGCTGTGCGCTCAGAGATCCCATAGCAAAAAAAGATCCAGAATCCTTCCTGGAGGTGAACTGATGATGTACTAGAGCGTAATCTGTATCTAACTGTGACGCGCGGGTTCTATCTTCCTCTCCTGGAGGCACAGAGTAGAAGGTTCTCCCTTTATGAAGCACCTGTAAGCTCCGCCCGCTGAGCCACGCCCCGTCCACCCTCGAAGTAGGTAGGGAATTCCCGCCTCTTGCCAGGATGACGGACAGCTTTCCAAAACGACCCCACTGCGTTTTACCGCCGATTCCGGTGGTGTGTTGTTGATGCGCAGAAGCACGAGGACATCTCCACAAAGACGCACTAGTAACAATAACATTGCCAAAGGCACACAAGGTTGCTGGAGACGTTTACCCCGTGGCCCATCACGTACCCCTATTGTACAATATAAACAGGGTATATAAAACATGCTAGGTAACGCTTACTGACATACTCGTAGAAAATACTCCGGTTGTGTAGGCCACGATGCTCATTTTACAGAAACTAAACCTCAAAGGAAGCACTTACCAATATAAACGTAGCAGGTGCCGCAGTCGAAGCTCAGCTTCTGGAAAGGACAAGCCACCCTAACTCTCGGGCTTGGCAAAGATAAAGCAAGGCTGTGCGCTCAGAGATCCCATAGCAGAGGAAGATCCAGAATCCTTCCTGGAGGTGAACTGATGATGTACTGGAGCGTAATCTGTATCTGACTGTGACGCGCGGTTTCTATCTTCCTCTCCTGGAGACACAGAGTAGAAGGTTCCCCCTTTATGAAGCACCTGTAAGCTCCGCCCGCTGAGCCACGCCCCGTCAACCCTCGAAATAGGTAGGGGAATTTCCCACCTCTTGCCAGAATGATGGACAGCTTTCCAAGGCGACCCCACTGCGTTTGCCGCCGACTCACGTGGTGCGTCGTTGATGCGCAGGGGCGCGAGGACATCTCCGCGGGGACGCACTAGTGGCAATGACATTGCCGGGGGCACACAAGGTTGCTGAAGACGTTTTGCCCCCGTGGCCCATCACGTACCCTAGTGTACAATGTGGACGCGGCAGATGCCGCGGTTTGAAGCTCACCTTCTGGAAAGGACGGCCCACCCTGGCTCTTGGGCTTAGCAGGGATGGGGCGGGGCGGGGCTGTGCGCTCAGAGATCCCATGGCGGAGGGGATCTGGAATCCTTCCTGGAGGTGAGCTGATGATGTGCTGGAGCGTGGTCTGTGTCTGACTGGGACGCGCGGTTTCTGTCTTCCTCTGCTGGAGACACAGAGTGGAGGGTTTCTCCCTTTGTGGAGCACCTGTGGGCTCCGCCTGCTGGGCCACGCCCCGTCCTCCCTCGAGGTAGGTGGGGGAGTTCCCGCCTTTTTACCAGGATGATGGATGGACGACTAAGTATTTTTTACCCATGTTTCTAATTATGTATTGTATGTGCAGATGTGTGTGTATAGTCATGTGTGTGTGTGTGTATAAATATATATATATATGTGTATATGTTGTTTCTGTGCCTGGCATGTTTCTATGAATTTCTGCTCTCTTTTTATCACACTTATCTACTCATCGCTCTTATGTCATGTCTCTATCAAACTATCCTCCATTCTCACTCGGACTCATCCCAAATCCCTTCGACCACTTCCATCTCCTAAATATCTCTGCCTAAGCTCATCCCTCCACCCCCACATCTAACTCACCAAACCTCACTCTACCTCTGTGACCTCCCACACAACCCTACTAAATTCTCCTGCATTCATCTCACCCTGCTACTATGCTCTCCCTAACCCTTCCACATCCTCTTTCCCCTCCGCCCCCCTTTTATTCATCTCAAGCCTTTGGATTGAGCAAATGAAGGATAAACTCCCAATTAACACTTCTGGATTTCTTTCCTCCTCCACCCCTCCATTACTCCAGTCAATCTAACTAACAAACTCTCATATCCGCAACTCAAATTAACTCATAATAATACTAAAACTGTACTCCTTATTAAATTATACTAATCCATCACTAATTCTTGTTGGGTACCGGAGTAGCGTGCTACTCATCGAAAAGCGCTTCAACGCCTCGTCAGGGGTAGTAAGCGCTATATAAATACGATTACAATACAATACAATACATGCGTTCTTAGAGCATTAAACAGGACATGCTTGAATCAAAACTTAAACACACATGATAACAAAACAAACTTGGTCATCTGAGTATTCGCTGGTGCCATTGGGTTCACCTAGAGCGACCTCTGACCTGTTTTAGGTCTAGAGCTCGCCCCCCACGTCTGCAGCACCACCCTGCTGTCTCGTGCCCTTGACCCCCGCCCACGCTGCTGCTAGCGTGTTCGAGGCCCTGGTAAGCCTCACTAGACCCTTGTGCCGCTTTTTCGCCGTTCTGTAAGTGTTTTTCCACTCTTTTCAGTGCCTTGCCTCCTTGCGCTCTTGCCCCCAGTGTGCCCCTTCTGATCGCTGTACCCCGATTGTATTTGTGCATCCATTGTATATTGTGACTGTTTTTAACTTGTGCCTTTACTTTTTGTGCCTTGTTTTCCTGGTTTTTCGCCCCTTGGGCGCTCCCCATTGCCGATCTCTCCCTGCCGCTGCCTCCCTGCGGCACCGCCCCCCTCGCGCCCCCATTCGCCGCTCCCTCCCGCCTCCCAGCTGCTCCTCCCTCCCCCCTCCCTTCTTAATGGCTGGCGCTGCGCGTCGTGAGTGAGCGACCTCTGACCTGTTTTAGGTCTAGAGCTCGCCCCCCACGTCCACAGCACCACCCTGCTGTCTCGTGCCCTTGACCCCCGCCCACGCTGCTGCTAGCGTGTTCGAGGCCCTGGTAAGCCTCACTAGACCCTTGTGATGCTTTTTCGCCGTTCTGTAAGTGTTTTTCCACTCTTTTCAGCGCCTTGCCTCCTTGCGCTCTTGCCCCCAGTGTGCCCCTTCTGATCGCTGTACCCCGATTGTATTTGTGCATCCATTGTATATTGTGACTGTTTTTAACTTGTGCCTTTACTTTTTGTGCCTTGTTTTCCTGGTTTTTCGCCCCTTGGGCGCTCCCCATTGCCGATCTCTCCCTGCCGCTGCCTCCCTGCTGCCCGCCCCCTCGCGCCCCCATTCGCCGCTCCCTCCCGCCTCCCAGCTGCTCCTCCCTCCCCCTCCCTTCTTAATGGCTGGCGCTGCGCGTCGCGAGTGAGCGACCTCTGACCTGTTTTAGGTCTAGAGCTCGCCCCCCACGTCCGCAGCACCACCCTGCTGTCTCGTGCCCTTGACCCCCGCCCACGCTGCTGCTAGCGTGTTCGAGGCCCTGGTAAGCCTCACTAGACCCTTGTGCCGCTTTTTCGCCATTCTGTAAGTGTTTTTCCACTCTTTTCAGCGCCTTGCCTCCTTGCGCTCTTGCCCCCAGTGTGCCCCTTCTGATCGCTGTACCCCGATTGTATTTGTGCATCCATTGTATATTGTGACTGTTTTTAACTTGTGCCTTTACTTTTTGTGCCTTGTTTTCCTGGTTTTTCGCCCCTTGGGCGCTCCCCATTGCCGATCTCTCCCTGCCGCTGCCTCCCTGCTGCCCGCCCCCCTCGCGCCCCCATTCGCCGCTCCCTCCCGCCTCCCAGCTGCTCCTCCCTCCCCCTCCCTTCTTAATGGCTGGCGCTGCGCATCGCGAGTGAGCGACCTCTGACCTGTTTTAGGTCTAGAGCTCGCCCCCCACGTCCGCAGCACCACCCTGCTGTCTCGTGCCCTTGACCCCCGCCCACGCTGCTGCTAGCGTGTTCGAGGCCCTGGTAAGCCTCACTAGACCCTTGTGCCGCTTTTTCGCCATTCTGTAAGTATTTTTCCACTCTTTTCAGCGCCTTGCCTCCTTGCGCTCTTGCCCCCAGTGTGCCCCTTCTGATCGCTGTACCCCGATTGTATTTGTGCATCCAGTGTATATTGTGACTGTTTTTAACTTGTGCCTTTACTTTTTGTGCCTTGTTTTCCTGGTTTTTCGCCCCTTGGGCGTTCCCCATTGCCGATCTCTACCTGCCGCTGCCTCCCTGCGGCCCGCCCCCCTCGCGCCCCCATTCGCCGCTCCCTCCCGCCTCCCGCCTCCCAGCTGCTCCTCCCTCCCCCCTCCCTTCTTAATGGCTGGCACTGCGCGTCACGAGTGAGCGACCTCTGACCTGTTTTAGGTCTAGAGCTCGCCCCCCACGTCCGCAGCACCACCCCGCTGTCTCGTGCCCTTGACCCCGCCCACGCTGCTGCTAGCGTGTTCAAGGCCCTGGTAAGCCTCACTAGACCCTTGTGCCGCTTTTTCGCCGTTCTGTAAGTGTTTTTCCACTCTTTTCAGCGCCTTGCCTCCTTGCGCTCTTGCCCCCAGTGTGCCCCTTCTGATCGCTGTACCCCGATTGTATTTGTGCATCCATTGTATATTGTGACTGTTTTTAACTTGTGCCTTTACTTTTTGTGCCTTGTTTTCCTGGTTTTTCGCCCCTTGGGCGCTCCCCATTGCCGATCTCTCCCTGCCGCTGCCTCCCTGCGGCCCCGCCCCCCTCGCACCCCATTCGCCGCTCCCTCCCGCCTCCCAGCTGCTCCTCCCTCCCCCCTCCCTTCTTAATGGCTGGCGCTGCGCGTCGCGAGTGAGCGACCTCTGACCTGTTTTAGGTCTAGAGCTCGCCCCCTACGTCCGCAGCACCTCCCTGCTGTCTCGTGCCCTTGACCCCCGCCCACGCTGCTGCTAGCGTGTTCGAGGCCCTGGTAAGCCTCACTAAACCCTTGTGCCGCTTTTTCGCCGTTCTGTAAGTGTTTTTCCACTCTTTTCAGCGCCTTGCCTCCTTGCGCTCTTGCCCCCAGTGTGCCCCTTCTGATCGCTGTACCCCGAATGTATTTGTGCATCCATTGTATATTGTGACTGTTTTTAACTTGTGCCTTTACTTTTTGTGCCTTGTTTTCCTGGTTTTTCGCCCCTTGGGCGCTCCCCATTGCCGATCTCTCCCTGCCGCTGCCTCCCTGCGGCCCGCCCCCCTCGCGCCCCCATTCGCCGCTCCCTCCCGCCTCCCAGCTGCTCCTCCCTCCCCCCTCCCTTCTTAATGGCTGGCGCTGCGCGTCGCGAGTGAGCGACCTCTGACCTGTTTTAGGTCTAGAGCTCGCCCCCCACGTCCGCAGCACCACCCTGCTCTCTCGTGCCCTTGACCCCCGCCCACGCTGCTGCTAGCGTGTTCGAGGCCCTGGTAAGCCTCACTAGACCCTTGTGCCGCTTTTTCGCCGTTCTGTAAGTGTTTTTCCACTCTTTTCAGCGCCTTGCCTCCTTGCGCTCTTGCCCCCAGTGTGCCCCTTCTGATCGCTGTACCCCGATTGTATTTGTGCATCCAGTGTATAGTGTGACTGTTTTTAACTTGTGCCTTTACTTTTTGTGCCTTGTTTTCCTGGTTTTTCGCCCCTTGGGCGCTCCCCATTGCCGATCTCTCCCTGCCACTGCCTCCCTGCGGCCCCGCCCCCCTCGTGCCCCCATTCGCCGCTCCCTCCCGCCTCCCAGCTGCTCCTCCCTCCCCCCTCCCTTCTTAATGGCTGGCGCTGCGCATCCGCGCCCAGAGGCAAGCCCGTCTGCGCCCGTCCACGCCTGGACCGCGCCCAGCGCCACCCTCCCTGGTCCTCACGCCCCCCGCACCACCAGCCTTCGCTACTCGGCCAGCGAACTCCTCGACCTTAACCCTGGCGCCTCCACAGCCTGCTTCCAGGCCACCCCGAAGCACACCAAAGGACCCTTCTCCTGCCGCACCTGCAACTTCACCTGCAACAGAACAACAAAGCCTGCAACAATCAACACCAACCACCTGCACTGCATCCTCCTCAACACACGCTCCGCACGAAAGCACGCCATTGAGCTCTGGGACCTGCTCGACACCACCGCCCCAGACGTAGCCTTCCTGACCGAAACCTGGTGGAACGACTCCTCGGCCCCAGACATCGCCATCGCCATCCCTGACGGCTAGAAGAGATCGCACCAACGGAATCGGTGGAGGGATAGCCATCGTCCACAAATCCACCCTCAAGATCCACACCCACACGGATGACACCCTCAAGACAGCAGAACACCTCCACTTCCAGATCCACACGAACCCCAACACTACCCTCAGAGGAACCCTCATATACCGACCTCCAGGACCAAGAGCCCCCTTCAGTGACACCATCGCCGACTTCGCAAGCACCCACGCCCTCGCTTCTACGGACTACATCCTCCTGGGAGACCTCAACTTCCACCTGGAGAACAACAACGACGCCAACACCGCATCTTTGACCACCAACCGCTCCAACCTCGGACTCAGACAACTGGTCAACGCACCCACCCACATCGCCGGTCACACCCTTGACCCACTCTTCACTGCAAGCAACCACATCTCATTCAGCCACACCTCCGAACTCCACTGGACCGACCACCACTGCGTCCATTTAACTTTCAAGAAAAACACCGAACACCACCGCATCCCACTACCACCTCTCCGCCGCTGGGGAAAAGTCACCGAAGGCCAACTAACCAGCACCCTCGCCAAGAACCCACCACCCGACCCCACCGACCCGGACTCCGCCGCCATCAACCTCCAACAGTGGATCCTCAACTGCGCCAACATCCTAGCTCCACTCAAGACACCCTCCGTCAACCAAGAAAAGAAAAAAGCAGCCTGGTTCATAGACGAACTGATCACCTCCAAACGCAACTGCCAGAAACTCAAGAAAAAATGGATCCTCGAGCGCACACCCGACAGCCTAGCAATCCACAAGGAAGCCAACCGCAAACACCACCAACTGATCCGACTCGCCAAACGCTCCCACTTCACAGAATGCCTAAATAACAATGCACACAACAGCAAGGAACTCTTCTGCTTCGTGAAGGAGCTCTCCAACCCCAACGCCAACGTCAACGACGTCCCACCATCCCAGAAACTCTGCGACGCTCTCTCCACTTTTTTTTACCAGAAAATCGCCGCCATTCACGACAGCTTCAACACCACACCTCCGCCAGACCTCTCCCCCAACAACCCCTCCCACACTGACCGCCTCACCACCTGGACCCACGTAGACGATGCCGAAACCCTAAAGACCATGAACTCCATCCACTCAGGATCTCCCTCGGACCCCTGCCCACATCACGTCTTCAACAAAGCCGACGCCACCATCGCCCCCCAACTCCGCAAGATCATCAACCTTTCCTTCAACACCGCTACCTTCCCAGACAGCTGGAAGCACGCCGATATCCAACCCCTCCTCAAGAAACCCAAGGCTGACCTCAACGACCTCAAAAACTTCTGACCGATCTCCCTCCTCCCCTTCCCAGCGAAGGTCATCGAGAAGATCGTCAACGCACAGCTCTCCCACTACCTCAAAGACAACTCCATCCTAGACCCCTGCCAATCCGGTTTCAGACGCAACCACAGCACAGAGACTGCGCTCCTCGCCGCCACAGATGACATCAGACAACAAATGGACAACGGCGAAACTTCAGCCCTAATCCTCCTAGACCTATCCGCCGCCTTCGATACGGTCTGCCACCACACCCTACTAACTCGCCTCCACGAAGCCGGAATTCAAGACAAAGCCCTCAACTGGATCTCATCTTTTCTGTCCGGTAGAACCCAGAGAGTCCGTCTCTCACCCTTCCGCTCCAAAGCCACCCACCTCATCTGCGGCGTCCCCCAAGGCTCCTCACTAAGCCCAACGCTGTTCAACGTATACATGGCACCCCTCGCACACCTGGCCCGCCAACACAGCCTCAGCATCCTCTCTTACGCCGACGACACCCAGCTCGTCCTCTCCCTCACTAAAGATCCACACACCGCCAAAGCCAACCTCCACGAAGGACTGAAATCCATCGCCGAATGGATGAGAAACAGCCGCATGAAACTAAACTCCGACAAGATGGAAGTCCTCATCCTCGGTCGCTCCCCCTCGGCCTGGGACGACTCTTCGTGGCCCTCCGCTCTGGGCCCCCCACCCACTCCAGCCAACCACGCACGCAACCTCAGCTTCATCCTTGATCCCGCTCTCACCATGTCCAAACAGGTCAACGTAGTCTCCTCCTCCTGTTTTAACACCCTCCGCATGCTCCGCAGAATCTTCAAGTGGATCCCGACGGAAACCAGAAAGACGGTGACCCAAGCCCTCGTCAGTAGCAGACTTGACTACGGCAACGCACTCTACACAGGCATCCCAACAAAGGACATCCAACGACTCCAACGCATCCAGAACGCATCCGCCCGCCTGATCCTCGACATACCCCACCGATGCCACATCTCCCACCACCTGAAGGAACTCCACTGGCTCCCCGTGGACAAGAGGATCACCTTTAAACTCCTCACCCACGCGCACAAGGCACTACACGACGCCGGACCCACCTACCTGAACAACAGACTCAACTTCTACGTTCCCTCCCGCCAACTCCGCTCTGCCAACCTTTCCCTCGCCATCGTTCCCCGAATCCAGCGCAAGACCTCCGGCGGCAGATCCTTATCCTACCTCGCCGCCAAGACCTGGAACTCACTCCCGACCTCCCTTCGCCAGACCCAGGACCTCCTCACCTTCAGGAGACTCCTCAAGACATGGCTCTTCGACCGATAGCAGCTACACCACCCCTCCACCCCCCTAGCGCCTCGAAACCCTAACGGGTACATAGCGCACTCTAAAAATTTAATGATTGGTTGATTGATTGATTGACCTATGTAGCATTCAATGAAGATGATTTAGTCACCATAGCATAAGAATCACATTTGTATTCAACAGCTGAACAACACTTTGCTCCCATTGAGAACATTCCGACTGCTGTTCAGATGGCAGTCATAAAAGAGAGACCTCTAGCCCAGGGGAAACTAATTGTTGGTGTGACCCCAACACCTTCCTTAGAGACTGTGACGAAAGTCAGCATTCCAAACGCAAAAGCATTACATCTACATTTGATTCAATGTGTCATCTCTCTTACTGCCACGGCTGTTGATTATGTTTTTGATCCAAAACATCAGAAAGAAGAGTTCCTTCAAAGTGAACTTGAATACCCAACAACTACAAACATTTTGCCTCTTGATCAATATCAAAATGATTATTTTTTTACACTGCTGGTTAAGCACAACCTGCAGTAAGCACAAAACAACAATTCTCCGCCGCTTGAGCAGCTGTGAGTAGATTCATGAGGGATGCGAAGTTCCACCCCAAAATACATACACGCAGACCTTCGAGGACTGCCCTGCACAACTGGCAGAGCTTAAGGCTTTATTTTTGGGACTGTGCTGTATTGTGGGTTTTTGTGATATTGGAAATTGCTCATCTGCCATGTTTGTCTGTATGTTTATGCTTGAATCTTTGTTAGTGTTCTATTGCCATGGTCGTGATGCTTTCCAGGACATTCTTTGCTGGATATTAGACTGGATGGCAGCATTGACCAGTGGCTTGTTAATGCTCTTTGTGGGTCTTGTTATATGGATTTTGGAAACATGAATAAAATTCTACTTTCACTTCAACTTTGGCCTCTTCGGATTTATTTGGTGACGAGCAGAAGTTTCTTCATCCATTGTTTCAACCCACAGAAGAGGCAGAGTACGTTAAAAGGACTTAACTGCAACATTTTCATTAACATTTTACTTGGAAAGCTGCGATCACTTAGTGTATGTGGAATGTTCATGACTGCTGGAAGTGCTGCACGAGGATACTCACCTTCATATTTTGAATTGTTTCTCTTGATTCTCGTGAGCAATGTCTGCTGGCACCTATCGCCATTGCATCTGAATCTGAAACACAGGAGCATTTTGGGACGCTATACAATTTACATTAGGCGTCAGACGTTTAGACCACCATATTGGATTTGTCACCCATGGTTCACCCACCTGTGTGAACGGTGATTTGCACATCGGATTTACGTGAAGACTATTATCATATCAAACATTTGCACCAGCATTTATTTAGTACTGTCATATGCACACTGTATGTGCAGTAATTGACTAAAGTTAAAGTCGTTTTTTTACTGATTCATACCACCATACTAGTGCATTTCAGTTTCATCTATATTATGTTTTACTGAATTTTAGTCACTTCACTTCTCACAAGTTGTATTTTAACTATGGCTAACCAAATACATCCAATACAAATTAATGCTTTACTTCAGAACCCTGGAAAACCAGCATTAAAATGACCACCGTGGGTTAGATCTTTTGAGAAGTATTTAGTTGCCATTGATGGAAAGAATTATTAAAATGAAAGAAATAAAGCTTTATTATTTGGCTTATTAGGTGATGCTGGCCAGGAGATATTTATATTTTGCCAGAAGTTAAACCACTGCCTGGCCAGTTCATACCATAGGCTGTATACACTTAAGCTGTCAAAAGACTTGAGAAAAGATTCTCTGAACAACCAACCATTATGATTGAGAGAGACAGTTTTTTTCATAGAAAACAACTGATGGAAGAAACAATTGAGGATTATATTTCAAGTTTGAGTATTATAGCTGACAAGTGTGAATTTGGAGAGAATAAGGGGCCAGATGTATCAACTTTCAGAACTGTGACCTGCAAATTGCGAGTCGCAAATCCGAATGTTGGATGGTGTCCCTGACACCATCTGCGATTCGCAAGGGGGTCGCAAATGCCCATCTCATAAATAATCATGAGGTGGGTCGCAATTTGCGATCCCCTTGCGAATGGCGGCCCTCACGGGGATGGTGGCCTGCTACGGACAGCAGACCACCATGTCTGTGACTGCTTTTCAATAAAGCAGTTTTTTTTTTTTGTAATGCAGCCCGTTTTCCTTAAAGGAAAACGAGATGCATTACAAAAACAAAAAATGAAACGTTTTTGTTTCATTTTTTCAGAGCAGGCAGTGGTCCTATGGACCACTGCCTGCTCTGAAAAAATGTTTACAATGACATTCACAGCGGGGAAGGGGTCCCATGGGGAGCTCTTCCCTTTTGCGAATGAGTTAGCACCCATTTGAAATGGGTGCAATCTGCGATTGGTTTGCGACCGCATTCGTGGTCACAAAACAATCCGACATTGCACTGTGAGTCGCAATTAGGAAGGGAACACCCCTTCCTAATTGAAAGTCGTAATCCTGTTTTGCGATTTGGTAACCAGGTTACCGAATTGCAAAACGGGGTTTGTGCATTGCGATGTGCTTTTTGCACATCGCAAACAGCTAAATTCACTGTTTGCGACATGCAAACAGCTACCTACATGTGGCCCCTAGATATTTACCTTTGTGATCAGTTTACTTTTCATTGTTACACCAAGAAGATACAAGAACATTTACTTGCCTGCAGGAATCCTACGTTAGACGAAGTACTTGATAGAGCTAAAAGCATTGAACGTTCTTCCTTGTCTACTAAATTTATTACTGGAGCTGAAACAAATAATTAATCTATATGTGTTATTAGCAATAATAAGGGGCAACATGATAATTACAAAGGAAAACCTAGTACTACCTCCTCAAATAAATTCTAGACAACATTTGGGCAATGACCCCAATTGCCCCACTACCAACAGAAGATGCAACAAATGCAAAAAACAAGGACACTCTCATTGCATATGTAAATCTAGTTTGAAATCTATAATACGCAAGTAAAGGTCAATGCTGTGGAAGCTGCAGATGAAGAATGTCAAGAAGACATGACTAACAATTTGGTGTTAACTATTGAGGATGTATTAGCATACAATAGTTTTTTTAAACCCCCATTAGGTACTTCTCAGTTTGGTGATGTTTAAGTGGAAGTCATGGCAGATTCTAGTTCACCTATAACCATTCTATCAGACTTAACATTTTATTCTAAAAGAAATTAAGAATGACCTTTTTGACCCAGACATTCATCCCAAAGCCTTTGGAGGACAGGAAATTGATATCTTGGGTTTCTTTATTAATTTTGTGTCTGTGTTGGGAAGAAACCTTGTGACAAAAATATATGTTGCAAAGAAAGGTTGTGATACTGTTGTCTGGCGTGACTTAGCTGAGATGGCTATTATACTAAAGCATGGTAGTGGTCAACATATAGCATTAGGTGATATACCAATGGCATCCCTTGAAATACCTAATGATATTCTAATGTTTTTGATTCAAAGCTGGATTATGTCAAGGGTGTTATCCATGATATTAAGTTAAAGTCCAGTGCTGTGCCTATATGCCACAAAGTCAGGCCTGTACCTCTCAGTTTGAGAGAAGACTTGCGTATGCTGGTGGAGGAATTGTGCAAGGATGCCATTATACAACCTTTTGATTCATCTGAATGGGTGTCAGCAATTGTTTTGGCCTAAAAAAAGAATGGAATCTTGCATCTGTGGGCTGTCTTAAGGTTGCTAAATAAAGAGATAGTTGTGGATTGTCATCCATTACCAAAAATTCAAGAAATGCTTATGGCTATCGGAGATGCTGTATATTTTTCTTTGATTGACCTTAAGTCGGCGTACCACCAAGTTGCATTCTCTCCCAAATCATGGAAACTTACCACCTTTGTCATGCCTTTTACTGCCTTTGAAATTTTGAGATTACCATTTGGGGTAGCGTCTGCCACTAGCATGTTCCAGAAATTAATGGACTCATTATTTAAGGGCGTAAAAGGTGTGGAAGCATTTCAGGACGAAATTCTTATATTTGCTAAAAATATTAATGAACACAATGGAATTTTGGAGAAAGTGTTAAGTATTTTGAGCAAAAGAGGAATGACAGTTTTAAGGATAAGTGTAAGTTCTTTGTAAAAGAACTTGAGTATTTGGGTCACACAATAACAGAACAAGGTATTAAACCTAAACAAGATTTACTAGAGGCTATTTGTAAAGCTCTTTCTCCTAGTGATAAGGACTCCTTGAAGTACTTTTTAGGACTCAGCGAATACTTCACAAGGTTTGTTCCTGGTTATGCTGCTGCAGTAGAACCTTTGAGATGTGCTATTATGAATTTGTTTGGGCGGATGAGGAAGAGAAAACGTTTCAGGATAGTCAAAAATTGCTTTGTGGTGCCCCTTCAATGCAATTATTCAGTTGTACGGATACAGTTGTGGTTGATGCTAGTTCAGTTGGCCCGGGGGCTGTTCTTCCCCAAATTCATAATGGAAAGGAACAAACCATAGCATTCAGCTCTAAAACGTTAACCAAATCTGAGTGTCATTTCAGTACTATTGAAGGAGAGGCATTAGCCTGTGCCTGGGCTGTTAAAAAGTTTAAATCTTATTTATGGGGACATCATTTTGATTTAATTACTGATCACAAACTACTTATATATTTGATGAATGGAAAAGGCATGGGAAAGCCATCTGATAGCTTAATTAGACTATTGTCTAAATTGCAAGAGTACGACTTCACCATCAAACATCCAAGGTGGAAAAGTTTAGAGCAGACTGCTTATCACATTTGCCTTTGAAGTGTCTAGATAATCCTGATATAAGTCAAGATCAGGAGTGTGTGGTATCTGCTGTAGATGCTTCAAATCATTTGTTTGGCATTATTGCAGAAGAGGAGTGGATTCAAGCATCTAGAGAGGATCCAGTCTTAAGTGAGGTCAAAATATATATGTTAAATGGATGGCCACCAATCAAATTTTTCAAAAACATTAGTTACTTATGAACAAATGTTGGTGGAATTAACATTGGAAAATAACTTGATAACCAGGCAAGGGTTATTTATACCACCTCAAGTTTTGCACCAAAGAATAATCAATATTGCTCATAAGGGTAATCCTGGAAATGTCTGGTACTAAGAAATGTTTGCTACAATATTATTGGTGGCTTCTGTTAGATTTGAGTGTTGAACAATTTGTGAATAAATGTAGTGAATGTCTTGTTTCTGATAAACATTGGAAACTTACTAAAAGTAAAACAAGTATGAACCTTTTATCAGAACGACCATTGATCAAGGTGGCAATTGATTTTTCAGGACCATTTCATCGCCCACGCTCTAGCATGAAATATTTGATCGTATTGGTAGATTATTATTAAAAATGGATAACTTATGATTTTGAACAAGTTCCAAATATTGACACAGTTATTGAATTTCTAGAGAAAATGTTTGTCATTGAAGGAAATCCAAAGATTTTAGTTTCTGATAATGACACTTACTGTGTCTCTGAAAGGATGAAAGAATTGTTAAGTAGGAATGGCATCAAGCATGTTAGAACACAACTTTATTTTCCAGCAGCCAGTGGATTGGTAGAAAGATTCAATACATTTCTGAAAGAAGGCATACAATTGGCTTTAAGTTCCAATATGAATGTACATACACATTTAGGCGATAAAGTTTGGAGTACTTTAAATACTCCACACTCTATTACAGGTCTTTCTCCTTTCTTCTTATTAAGAGGGAAGGAGGTTAAAACATGTCCTATCCCAAATTGGATAGCTCAAGTTTTAGATCGCAAGGACTTTGACATTTCTGTTTATAGAAATTTTGCATACAGATATGGTGATTGTTGGACCTGGCCCTTTTTGCAGGGCCATCCCCAAACTTTTTGCCTCCTCCCTCCTATTTTTCCTGACCTGTTTTTGTTGGCTTTTGAACTTTGAGCACTTTACCACTGCTTACCAGTGCTAAAGTGCATATGCTCTCTGTGTAAATTGTACTGTTAATTGGTTTATCCATGATTGGCACATTTGATTTACTAGTAAGTCCCTAGTAAAGTGCACTAGAGGTGCCCAGTGCCTGTAAATCAAATGCTACTAGTGTGCCTGCAGCACTGGTTGTGCCACCCACGTGAGTTGCCCTGTAATCATGTCTCAGACCTGCCACTGCAGTGTCTGTGTGTGCAGTTTTCAACTGTAAATTCGATTTGGCAAGTGTACCCACTTGCTAGGCCTAACCCTTCCCTTTTCCTACATATAAGACACCCCTAAGGTAGGCACTATGTAGCCCCATGGGCAGGGTGCAGTGTATGGTTAAGGTAGGACATATACTATTGTGTTTTATATGTCCTGACAGAGAAATACTGCCAAATTTGGTTTACACTGTTGCAAGGCCTGTCTCTCTCATAAGTTAACCTGGGTGCTGCCTTTAAACATGATTAAAGCGTAGATTCCCTTTGGGAGCAGATAGACATGTGGAGTTTGGGACCTCTGAACTCAGAATTTATAAATACATCTTTTAGTAAAGTTGGTTTTGAGATTGTGTGTTTGAAAATGCCTCTTTTAGAAAGTGGGCATTTTCTTGCTTGAACCATTTTTGTGACTCTGTCTGTTTGTGGATTCCCTGTCTGGGTTAGTTTGACAGTTGGGCTGTTTGCACCTCTCTCCAGACAGTGACACAAAGGGGGCTGGGGTGTAGCCTGCATATTCTGATGAGCCATCTGTGCGAGGAGGGAGGGGAGGATTGGTCTCTCGCACCTGAAAGGGCTGTACCTGCCCTCACACAATGCAGTCTCTAACCCCCTGGTGATTGTCAGAGGCCTTGCCTGGGCCAGGCAGGATTTCACAAACAAGTGAGACTTTCCTTTGAAGTAGGCCTACTTCAAAGGCCAAAATTAGTATAAGAAGAGGACCCAAAACCACAGACTTTAGACATTTCTTGGGGTAGATACTCTACCTCACAGACACTTCTGGACAAGAAACCTGCTGGTGAAGAATCCCTGAACCAGACCTGCCAAGAGGAATTGCCTGGCTGCCCAAAGGACTCACTGGGACTGCTTTTCTGACAAGGACTGCTGACTTGCTGTTGCCCTGCTGCCTTGCTGCTTTCTGGCTGTGCTGAGAAGTGCTCTCCAAGGGTTTGGGTAGAGCTTGCCTCCTGTTCCCTGAAGTCTCAGGACCAAAAAGACTTCACTCCTGCAACTGGACTCCTTGTGCGGCAACAATTTGATGCACAGCCTGCTAAAAACGATGCACAGCCTGCTCCGCTGTGAGAACTTCACTGCACGCCGAACCGGAACGACACAGCCCAACTTCACAAGAAGATCGACACAGCGACTGTTTTGGGCCCAGAACTTCGACGCACGGCCTACCGGATTGACGCACAGCGGACCCGGGATGACACAGCCCGACTTCCAGAGAAGAATCGACTAAGTCCCTGCCGTGCGGGAGAAATTTCCACACAACGCCCACTGGATTGACACAGCGCTTGTGACTTTGCTCTGCAAGCACAGGATTCCACGCACAGTCCCCAGGTGCCAGAAAACCCTGCAACCCGAAGAGGAGCCAAGTCCGCGTGCCGGAAATCGACGCAAAGCCTTCCTCTGCGTGGAAAATATTGACGCAAGTTGGTGTGCGAAGGGGCGAAACCGACGCATACCGCTCCGTTTTCCACGCATCGCCTCCTCTGCGGTCCCTTGCAGAGATTTTGAATGCAAACCAGGTACTTTGTGCTTGCAAGAGACCTTTATTGTTTTTAAGAGACATTTATTTGTTTTGCAAATACTTAAGACACTTTATATCACTTTTCAGTGACATCTCAACTTTTACTTTTTGCATCTTTAATCGTTTTTGACCTGCATCTTATCAGATAAATATGATAAATTTTTCTAAACACTGTGTGGTGTATTTTTTGGTGCTCTGTGGTGGTAGTGTATGATTTATTGCACAAATACTTTACTCATTGCCTTCTAAGTTAAGCCTGACTGCTCAGTCCCAAGCTACCAGAGGGTGGGCACAGGCTAACTTGGATTGTGTGTGACTTACACTGACTAGAGGAGGGTCCTTGCTTGGACAGGGGGTAACCTGACTGCCAACCAAAGACCCCATTTCTAACAGTGATCTTGTAACTGTCGATAAGAAGCATTGTACTCAGAAAGATTTTGAAAAGGGGGAATGGGTGCTGGTTAAAAAACCAAGGAAAACTTTCAAGGGGGATCCAGTTTTGTCTGAGCCTGTCCAAATTTTAAAAATTACTCGTTCTGCTGGAACGTATTGAGAAAATAAAGGTGATATATCAGAGAATAGTTGTAATGGGTGGAATTTGAGTCAGGATCTTCCTACAACTGATTTTCAGTGTTCATCTTGTGTACATGACAATGTTTAAGGTATGGGGAATGGTAATCAACAAGCCGTAACTGAACAATGAAGCTTTTAACTTGGAAAACACTACCAGTAGTACAAATTTGGATAATGCCATTACTCCCAATAATATGCCTGGAATTTTGACCACTTCTTTGTCCCATGGGGACATGAATTTTACCAACACAGAGTTTAAGTTCAGTTGTAAGACCTGTTAAAAAGAAATGTTACTCTGCCTGCTAAGTACAAGGATTTTATTTTATATTAGTACAATGTTAATTTATTTTATTAGGAAGGGGGTGTTGTATTGTGGGTTTTTTTGTGTTATTCATTGTGACATTGGAAATTGCTCATCTGCCATGTTTATCTGCATGTTTATGCTTGAATCTTTGTTAGTGTTCTGTTGCCATTGTTGTGATGCTTTCCAGGACATTCTTTGCTGGCTGTTGGACTGGATGGCAGCACTGACCAGTGGCTCGTTAATGCTCTTTGTGGGTCTTGTTATAAGGATTTTGGAAACGTGAATAAAATTCTACTTTCACTTCACCTTTGGCCTCTTCGGATCTACTGCTTGTGAATACAACATACTGGAACACACAGGTCTTGACCTCCTAACACTGATTGTGTGTGATTTGTAATATTGTGTCCAGTCCTTTAATGAATACCTGCATTACTGGTGCCAGAAAGGGTTCAGAGATTCAAAACAAACACAGACTCCTGTGGGAGAAGATAGTAGATCTAAAAAAGATGCTACCAAATACCCATGTACTATATACCATGGGCCATCAACATGTAGGAATACATGTTGCAGGAAACACTTTGGCTGATGAGACAGCCAAGACAATAGTAGCCACAGCTTCTGTTGCTGTGATTACTCGTTCCAAGATGAGGTTGGGTGGTGAAACACTGGCTGCTGTGAAGGCTTCGACTGACAGCAAGCCCTTGCCAATGGCGTATCCCGCCAAATATTGCAACCATTTAAGTGCCCAAAACGTTACATTCTTAACAATACCAAGGATGGGTGATCGTGTAATCCCCAACCAAGCCCAAAGATTAGATCTAATAAAAGTAGCGCATGAAGGAATTGCTTCTGCCCATGCAGGTCTGGCAGCTACAATTACATTACATTATAGCAAAAACACTGTTGGTGGCCAGGCCTAGACAAACAGACCGAACAGTATGTCCTTTGTTGTGATATCTGCAAACAAATAAGAGTCCACCGTTACATGCCCACCACATACATCCCTCCAAATTTCCAACAAACCACTACAATGTGTGTACCCTGACCACTGTGGTCTCCTATCACCTGATGGTGCATACAAATACATCTTAGTCACTGTTGATTCTTGCTCCAGATTTCTATGGGTATGGCAACAACGATCAGCTGACACTCAAACTATTATTAAAGATTTGCATGTCTTTATTTGGACATATGCCCTTGAAGCTTTCCATTCTGACAAGGGCCCTTCCTTTGCCTCCATGGCATTTAGGGGCACATGGCGATGATGGTGGTCCAACTACATTTCTCGTCTTCATATCATCCCTGGGAAAATATTGTTGTGGAGCGAAGGAACCGAGACTCAAAGCAATCCTTAACAGCTAAAGTACTAGGTTCAGGTCATAGTTTGATTAACCACCTGTATGAGTCCAGATAGCACTTAATCTGCCCAGAAGGTCATTGGGAGGGCACAAACCACATGAGGTTCTGTTTAGCATACCTTTGAATGTCCCAGATCTTGATGGTCCTGGCATAGTGGCGGCAGACACCTTTCGACATAAATTAATGTGTCACTGTCTTGCAGAACTTACAACAGTTATCAGGTGAACTCATCTGCATGTGCTGTCATCTTGTGAATGAGGTATTCACCAACAACGTTCTACCGGCTGGATTTCAAATGTTGGGGATTTAGTGCATGAAAAAATTGCTGTGAAGAAGGAATTTAACCTTTGTATCTAGCACCGGATCCAGTCCTGGGTATACACAGTAACAGAACTGTCATTCTACCACCGCTGCCTGGTTCTAAAGAAAATCGCTTTGTTTCAATTGACAATGTTAAATTACACCATGTGGCCAGTCCTACACAGTAGACCATGGGGAATCCTGAGCAGTTACTGAACCCCTCTCACTGCTAGTCAGGATGTGCCTCTCCAAAATGTAACTTACAGCAATGAGACTTCCCTGGGCTTGAGGAGAGTGGAAAATGAACTTTCATTAGTACCTGTCTCTACATGTACGACAGAAATGTCCAAAGTTCTGAGCAATGTTACTCAATTTCTACACAAACGGATGGAATCGTTTACTACGAACAACCAAGGGATACATCTGCCAG
Organism: Pleurodeles waltl; assembly: GCF_031143425.1. Classification (NCBI taxonomy): domain Eukaryota; kingdom Metazoa; phylum Chordata; class Amphibia; order Caudata; family Salamandridae; genus Pleurodeles; species Pleurodeles waltl. The sequence goes on along the minus strand of NC_090445.1, from coordinate 1,079,088,555 downwards.
TTCTTCTTTTCCAATCCCAGCTCCAATGTTTGCAAGAACTGCTTCTGGATATTTTGCGAACATTTCAGTATCTTCAACTGCACCTGTATCAAGAGCATGCAAGCTATTCAGTAGGCTTAAAACTAACTATCTGATTCGTCCATGGAGTTATCTATTTGTAATGTTAACTGTGCTTATCTTCCTTCTTTAGGTTGGTTTTATAATTGTTTTCTTTCTGCTGATACATGGTCACTATATTCCTGAACACTGCTGTTGAACTGGTGGGCAAGGTTTTGAAGTCTCACCTTTCCTCACAAAAGGTTTGCAGAGACTTGTCCCTAGTGAACATTGCAGCTATACTGATTTCTAATGGGATTGTTTTGGATAAAGTATCATTGGATATATTCAGACTGACAGAAGTGATTCAAATTCCATATGTATTAAAAGACTCTATGGATTATATAATACCTCCTGGGGTGGTTTCTGATGATTGGGATGTGAAAAAAGTTGATTCTATGCTTTCTGAGCTTGAATATTATACTGTGTTTGAAAGTGAAGATGTTTACCATACAACAGCAAATTATGGGGAAATGTTCTGTTACCATCATTACAGATACCATTTTATACATAAAGTCAGCACCCGAAAAATGTCTGCAATTACACCCAATGGGAACATTGTCCAATTCCACCTTTGGGAAGTTCTAAAACGTATTGTGAAAAGTTTGCATATTTTTCTTATTATTTTAAGTTGCCTCCTACCAAATGTCAGACTGTCTTGTTAACAGATACCAAATTAATCTATTCTGATTCCTTTGTTTCCCAGTTGGCAATTGAAGGCTATGAATATTGGTTGAAGTCGGCTGACTTAAATAGTGTGTGGGGAACTAGAAATTGGCAAATACAGGGATGGGAAGCTTTGTTTTGAGCGTGCCTTATTCCGTTTTAAATTATATTCTTAAATGAAACTGTACAACAGACAAGTTTTTTAGGCTTAGCAAAAATTAAGGAATTTAATATGATCAATATTCTCTCACCAGCTAAATTTAACAACTGGCAAAAGATTTTAAATGCCACTGAAGAACAGCTCAATGGGTGGGTAAAAAATGGAACATTTAACGCAAACTTTCTGCCCAACTGGGTGGTTATTGTGGCCAGTGGACACAAATGGTTGTAATGCGCATTTTGTAAACTCCACAGGGGATTTTTAGAGTGAGCTGACCTGACCCTCATTACATATTATCACAACACTCAGATATTGTCACCATATATAGCATGGGCAAATTATATCAACAATGGTTGAAATCTTCCATGTTAACTGCCGTTAAAGAACACCTTAGTCTCCTATCAGAAAACACAGACTTACAAGATTTCTTTTTAGGTCCTAAAAAAACACACACAAAGTGCTTCTTATATGCAATATATAACAAAATATGGAAACTTTCACAAAAAGAAGCCAGTGCCGGGTTAAGGCAAATAGATCAGGAAAACCTACAGAAGTCTTTAGCTGTTGTAGATAATGGTATCAACATTTTATCCAACCACATTTACGCCCTAAATGACATTGTTTACTCTGCAATTCACATCATACAAAATGACGTCATGTTTACAACATGGACAGAGTCAGCTTAGGTCTATTATGCAGTTAGGTTGGACTTTACAAGTTCTGAAAAGTGGTCTTGTGCCCTGACAACACGTCAGCACCAGGGAATTTGTTGCCGAGTTTAATGTGACGCAACAGCAACAGAAGCTCCATACATTTTGTTAAACATCAAAAAGTTGGAAAAGTTGCCTTTTACTGTGGTGGAAATACAATCTGCAGTTTGGTTAATACACAGGGTTTTTAATCTGCCAATGTCAACACTTCAATTCACCTCATGTTTGAAGCACATTCCTGTTGACAGATTTGAAAAGCTGGGAGACAATTATCTCCATGAGGTGTGGGAGCTAACCTTTGCGTACAACTGTTTCAATGGCATGAAAGAGGTCTTCCTTAGAGGAAGCGAATGTGAGACTTCTGGAAGTCATTCAATGATTAGTAAACAGCTGGCCTTGCACAGGGCATGTAATGCTTCAGTTGTGAATTTAGCTTGTTGTCTGAAGTGGGTCCCTGTGCCTTTGATTCGTTCAGCCTTCCAGGTGCTCTTGAATGGGAGTTGTGATGCCGAACAAAATCAGCTGATTAGGTATGCAAACCGGAACTGCCTATGTAGTTTCGGTCTCCCAAATTGTTACATGTTGCGGAGATGTGCTTTTTCTCCCCATGAGAAAGATAAAAGCAGCAGAAATGTGGCCTCAAATAGCTACTTCAAATGTAAATTTTGACAAGATGAGCAGACTAAAGTTATTTTGTTTCAAAAACACGTGGCGCTTACATATCATATTCCAAGACATTTTGGTGTACTTATAGGTCGCATCTTTAATGCAGCTAACACCTCTGGGATTGTACACTTTTTTAAGGCTGTTGGTTCTGGTTTTGTCAGCACCCTCTCCTCTATATTTGGAATAATACCTTCAGACATACACTTTTTTTGAGTGTCTTTGGGGACAATTGGCGGCACTTTGCTGATGCTACTTTTCATTTGCAATGGCCGCCTCATTTCAACAAGGAGGACTGGTGGCACTTCCACTAGCCCAACTGTGTCGTGACTGCAGTATTTTGCAGCACTACTCCTAGAAGAACTGGAGTCCAACTGGTTTTTGTCATTCAGGCTGCTTCTGAATTGTGTGCAGCCCATCTTTTGATGTTTGCAGTGCTAATTTGAACATGCACAGAAGTGTGTCTTACCACGCACCGCATCCCTTCTTTGGACCCTGATGTGTTGGTGTTCTCAATGAGGGTTCATTACCAGACATGCACATTGAGATTGAGATTGCTACGGGAAGCTTCCTATGAGCCGCCCTTTGTGGATCAAGTGGCTCATGGTGCTACAACATCTGGCACTGCACAGGAAACTGCCACCTCGTCCAGAGCTATGGCTGGGGCAATGGAACATGAGTGCTCCCTCGTTTTCCTTGTCAAGGAACTGGCTACCATCTGCCAAAGTGGGGTATTTCCTGTGGTCCATAACAATTGATTATATTGGCAGTTTGTTAAAAGATCATGATTTCGATGATTTGCTGACATTTGGCCTTAACTGATGTTTGAGTTTTGGAAATTCTAAATTGACAGTTTTTAATTTGGCTCCGACTTGGACTGTTTTGCTCGTCATCATGGACATTTTATCTCATTCAATATATTTTATCTTTCTTTTAGTGATAAATGTAGGAAATTTAATTTTGTATTAGGTTTTATTATAGACCTCTGCACCTTTGAACCAACAATGGGGAGGGTGTTGTGAGGTTATTTTAGCATTTACACAGGCACATTATTTAGTCCTGGGCCTGAGGCCTGTGCCCTCTCACCTAGTTACATTTCGCTTTTTATTCCTTTTAATACTTTAGCAAATCTTCATTAGAGTGGAGATGTTTTTCATTCTTGTATCAGTTGCCCTACCACACAGAATTTCTTATTAATTTCTTTGCACAACATTTTCATCCGGTGCTCAACTCAAGGCTGCACACAATATTGACCGGTATTGATGGTCCAAGGAGTACATTGTCTACCATACACAGAAAAATAAGTGTTGTCACGTCAGGGCAGTTCTTAGAATAACAGAAATGTTATTATAAAACATCACACTGCCCACAACATCTCAGGGGGGACATTGCAGCCAGCTTGCTATCTCATGCTGCATGTCATCGCAGTTTCAGCTGACACCCTTTGGTTCCTCTTTCTCTAAGCGGGAGGACTCCCAGCAGACTAATACACTGTTTCTTCACCTCTAAACGCAGGTATGGGATTTAGGGGGTCATTACGACCCTGGCGGTCTCCGACCGCCAGGGGTAATGTGGCGTCCGTACCGCCAACAGGCTGGCGGTACGGAGACCCGTATTACGACCGCGGCGGTTGCGCCGTGGTCGCACCGCCGGGGCCGGCGGTTTCCCGCCGTTTTAGCCCTGGGGGTGATAATCCGCCAGGGCAGCGCTGCAAGCAGCGCTGCCCTGGGGATTATGACTCCCCTCCCGCCGGCCTGTGTTTGCACCGCCAGGAAGAGGCTGGCGGTAAGGGGAGTCCTGGGGCCCCTGGGGGCCTCTGCACTGCCCATGCCACTGGCATGGGCAGTGCAGGGGCCCCCTAATGGCCCCATGCAGCTTTTCACTGTCTGCATAGCAGACAGTGAAAAGCGCGATGGGTGCTACTGCACCCGTCGCACGGCCGCAACACCGCCGGCTCCATTAGGAGCCGGCTCCTATGTTGCGGCCGCATCCCCGCTGGGCCGGCAGGCGTAAAGTAGGTTTGATCCCCTTAGACTTCCTTCCCTGGGCCAGAATGGGCAGATTAGGGTTACCAATGCTACTTGCTTTCATATAGAAACTTAGTAGTGTAGGTAGGGATGTTAGGCACGCTATTGTGACAACATGGTGGGACCCTTCTTTTGTTTCACTTTCCTGGTCACTGCTGTAATAACGCTGTGTTTCATTATCCTCATAATCGCAATTCATGCCTTTATACATAGAACCCAGTTGCTTCTATAAAAGTCTATTGAACCAAGATCCTGCTATTGTTTTGTCTTTGCATGTATAAGACTTGAACAACCGAGAGAAAGGGCTACAATCTGTTCCACCACAACTTCTCTGAAGAGTCTGAGTGCCACGCGATAGGCTGCCACAAATCACTTTTACTTTTGGTATTGGTGAGGTTGCTGCTAGCTAGCCGGAAGGGTTAGGCCGGCAGCTGTCACACGGGGTTGGATCAGGCACAGTCCTCCATACTCTGTTTTACTACTGCCCAAAATCCACCAGTCTTCTTACTACAACAGGAGTCTACAACAGCCTCTTGTCACTGGTGCTGCCCCTTTTTGTTAGGGTGTGGGCATTCACACCAGATATGGAAGACAGAGACTGTTCCCTAACACTGGTTGGATTGGAGCAGAGTCTGTTCGAACCTGCTCTGTGGACATGTAGGACACACATCACCAGGAATGGCACTTTACTTGCTCCCGCAGGCATCATTGGCACAGTATGCTTGATGAACAGTAAAGAAAGAAAGGTAATGTGAATGAGTGCCACACCCAGAGAGAACTGCCACTTAAGACTATCCACATTCTACCAAACCGCAGTCACTTGGCATAGGGTAGATGGGACTAAGAGGAGTAAAAATAAGAACAATAGCCACTAGTTACTCCACGAGGGTCGAATGACCATAGGATATGTTACCCAGAGGAGCAGCCTAGATTAGTTCTGTCTCACTGCTCACAGTGATTTTCACATTGATAGCTGTGTATTATTTGGTTGCTCTGATACAGAATTATTGTGTTGGATGTTAGAAGTAAAGTCCTTTTTGCTTTTTGAGCAAAAGCACTGACCCCGATTTATTTACCCATATTGGGTGTTTTTATTCTCTAAGCCCACATCATTCGTTCTTCTTCACCCCATGCCCCGTGTAAGCATTGGTTTGCTTGAATTCGCTACCCTGAAGATCAAGTGCTAAAGTGCTGTTTTTGATGCACATTTTGGGGCTCGTTTGTAAGGTAGCATACCCCTGGGCACCAGAGGTAAAAGGATATCATTATATTAATCTCAGCCCAGTAACTCCTGTCTGCCTCTGAACTAACACCTTTCATTTCTTGAAGGAAGACTTGACTGGGCACCCTCACTACACCGAGAGAGTCAAGTTCCAAAAGTACACTCCTTGCTAACCATGAGAATTACACAGGACCCCATGAAAAAGCTTTAAATTCTTACTTTAATAAGGCGTGATACGCTTTTTTCGATCAAACATTACATGCATACTAGTCTTCAAGGACTGCTTACAACCCCAGCAAAGGCATTTATCTCTATTAATGTTGCACCACCCAATTCATATTTCTGAATGGGATTTGCCTAAAGAGAGTTTGTATGTACATTTTTTCTACTACTGAGGGCTGCATACCTAGTTTCCGTAGGAGAAATGATTTTTGCTCATGGTATAGACTATAGCATGTTTTGTTTGTAAGGATTTTCATAGTCGGTGTTTAATATTTAAGTTAAGTTTCTCTGTAAGCAAAGGCTTGCACATTTTGATTTCAGTTCTGAAAGGTCTAATAAAGCTCTCATTACAAGTTAACCTGTAAAAGAGCATCTTAAATCCATGTCTGGTAAATCCGATACTGATCGGTATTTCCAAATGCAATACCCAGAATTCCAATTCTTTGGTTCTTGTGGTATTAGATTTTGCAGATCCCGAAACCACACAAAGTCAGATTGCTAAACCAGGTCAGCAATGAAAAAAAAAAAAAAAAATAACACCCAGACCCATACTTATGAGGGTCTTGCGCCGCTGCATTACTTTTTGTGATGCAATGGTGCCGCAAACCACCAAATCATATTTATGAGGTCACGCAAAGTCACTTTGCACGGCTTTGAATGACCTCATACATATGGAGTAAGGCAAGGCAGTGCAAATTGCTGTGTTGCCTTACCCTGCGCTAGGGAGGTGTTCCATGGGCATTGTAGTGGATGCTCCTACGCAACACCCATGGATTTTGACGCATCTCCAGATTTACAAGATCTCGTAAATCGGAGGATGTGCCAAAACTTATGCCTCCCATGCCAGATGCAAGGAGGAGAAATATCACTATTTTTCCTCGTTTTGTCCTCTTTCTATGTGTGCTGCATTCTGTAGTACACATAGAAAGAGGAAAACTCCTCCCAGGGTTGTTTTCATGCAGGAAGGTGCCCCTTCCTCCACAACAACAATCCTACATGCAGCACGCTAGGCTGCCAAAACGCCATCAGCGTAAGGGTAAAAGACAGGAATGCGCCCTACGCCATAGATTCGGCAAATGTCTGCCCTTTCCCTGTGATGCAGGGCAGCGCTGCAAGGTAACTTGCTGTGCTGCCCTGCGCCACCAAATTGTAAATATGCCACACAATGATGTTTATCAACCTTAGTTTGTAAATGAATGAGTGGTGATGTCCAAAAGCTCTGCTTTGAAGCCCAGAGCCGGTGCAATTCAATGTGGTTGCACCTAATACCAAGACTTCCTAGTCTTGCTACCAGCGAGTCCCTGCCCTTTTAACTGACTCTTGCTGATTCCTGCTTTCTCCCTTTATGATGGTTTTATTGTCTTTCTTATCCTCCGTCTTTCGGGTTCGTGTTTTTCTTCCCCTTTCCTGCTACGGCAAATGTCAGTTGCAGAAAAATAAATGCCAGTCCCCAAAAATAAGTGCACCACTGGCCTGGCTCAAATTAAGCACTGTACAAAGGCCATATTTCTATATTAGAACATACATTGAAAAAAATTGCAATAAATGTGACGTACTGAAGGTCATACATTATTGTTCCTAAAAATGTTGTTCCTTAGCTACTGGGGCTTTTCTACCCCCAGTGCTGAGTTCTTTTTTGCTATTTATAACTTACACCTTCGTGATTTTTTCCACATAAGGCATCCGTGGCACGCTTTTTTCTAACTCCTGGGAATTTTAAAGCGCCCAGGGCTTGAGAATTTTCCATTTAGGGCACTGAGAAAATAGCAAAGATAAAGCTACATTTTTTGGGGGGGAGGGATGGGGGAGGGGCAAAAACGGGAAAAACTCCTGCCATGCTTTCTAAAAATGGTGGCAACAAAAGGTTTGCTAGAATCATCATCTTCTAAGCTTTTTAGGAAAAAGCAGAGTTATATAAAAACATTTATTTACCACCGTTTTTGCATTTTTGAAAGAGGTAGTCCATTTTCTTTATTATGGTCCTGGAGGGACCATGCTGAGCATCTTTGGCACATGTCTGGCTCCCACTGGTGCATCTTTGGGTCCCAAGGATCTTCAGGGTGAGCTTTAGTGTTTGTCCTCAACAGCGCCTGGGACCTTTGAACTCGCTTTGGGTTCGCCACCAGTGTTCAGCAGTGCAGAAATACAGACAAAGACCCACAAACCATTGTGCTGTCTGGCTCTTATTTGGCATCATCTTGACCGAGGCCACGTACAGACCTCGACGTGCCTCTGTGTCTACTGAATTCATCTGACTCTGACATGATCCACCTGCCACATATTTTGGTCACATTTTTGTGAGTGAAAGTCCTGGAATCTACAAGGATCCACATATTTCCTACTGCCTAGCATTGCCACACTTGTCTAAATAAAAACGGTATCCAACTTGTGTGGCTGGTAGTGCTCATGACAGCAAAATCCCCAAAATGCAACATGGACAGATCAAAATTTTCCACTCAAAACTAACCTTTTTTTTTGGTAATGTGGATATCTGTGGATTTTGGTCCCGACTCCGCTGCCACTCAAGGAAACCCATCAAAACAAAAAATTCGGAAAAATAGATACCTTGAAGAGTAGCCACAAGTTTCCCACCACCCAGTATTTCCACACTTGTCCCGATAAAAAAAATACCCCACTTGTGTGGGTTGGCCTAGAACCTGTGACAGGAAAGGGTGCTAAACGCAACATTGACAGATTACGTTTTCCACCCGAAACCGATCATTTGTTTTCAATGTGGGTAGCTGTGAATTTTGGGCCTGGGCTCCACCCCTAGCCCGGGAAACTTACCAAATCCCAAGATTTCTAAAAACTAGTCACCCAGTAGAGTACAGAGTGGTGTGACTTGCATGTATCACACAACATTGTATTACCCATAAGGCCTTGCAAATCTTACACCAGCGTTCTCAACCTGTGGTCCGGGGTCTGCAGCCCTGGGCCAGCAGGAAGCACTTTTCCAACTTGGGCCTCTCGATGCAGGTTTTTATATTTCTTCATTTGTGCAGCAGTTTGAAAAGATTAGGCAAAATTCTATGTATATCCAGCAGCTTTCAGGAAAAAATAAAAGTGTTAATATAACTGATAACTTATGTACCTGCTGGAGAGAGATGGGAGTTTTGACTCATCTAAGTTAGCGCAGATGGTTAATATGCCTACTGCAAAGAACATGGATCATGCAAAGAACAGTATTTTATGTGCATAGCACAGTGAGTTACTGCTTTTGTCACAGAGATTCTTTTGCTGCTCTGCAGTTCATAAATTACAATCGTAATCTAGCACTGTGAGCTATGAACTGCCATCAAAAGAGTGTCATGCAAACTCCATGGCACAAATTATAAAGTTATGCTTTTTTCTCAGTCTTTCATTATCCTTTTGCTGCTAAAAAAGGTTTGCTTGCTTATAAATACATTCTTATTATTAAAGTCAACGCTAACCACAGTGTTATGTTCTGAATCCTGAGTATGTGCTTCTCCAGACCAAGCACTTTGAGAAAATGCCTACCAGTGTGGATGATGTGAATCCTACACTTTGAAGTCCCCTGTAAAGTTCTCCAACAGCCTACACTGGTATGAGAGGTGCTATAAAACAAATTAATTGTGACAGAGAGGCTATGGAGAGACGAGAGGCCCTTGTGGTTTTACTTCCTTTCCCCACCACATATTTATGTGAAAAAGCTTTCTCAGATCTTATGTACCTAAAAAACAAAAACCGAAATTGCTTGGCAAATGTGGAATTTGACCTGAGAATTCACCTTTCCTAAACATTGAAAAGTTAGTCGCAGAGATGCAGTGCCAACCTTCTCATTAAAATATTTAGATTTTTCCATCTTTTTTAAATATAAAAAAATTATATCTTTAGTAATTTTAGTATTTGTTTGGTTTGTACTTGTTTGTATATTTTGTGTGAATTGCTATTTTAATGTTTGAAATTTAAATCGTACAAATTGCTTCGGGTCCCTGGCAACCAGCAGTGGTTCAGTGAGGGTCCTCAGGAGTCAAAAATTGGGAACCACTGTCTTAAATGTTAGCCAACATGCATTTAAAACATTTCTGTGAGAGAAAGTTTCAGAATCTACGGGGATCCACAAATTTCCTACCACCCATCACTTCCATACTTGTCCCAATAAAAACAATGCCTTATTTGTGTGGCTGGGCAGTGCCTGTCACAGGAAAGGCCCCAAAACGCTACATGAAAAGATTAAGGGGGTTATTCTAACTTTGGAGGAGGTGTTAATCCGTCCCAAAAGTGACGGAAAAGTGACGGATTTACCACCAGCCGTATTACGAGTCCATTATATCCTATGGAACTCGTAATACGGCTGGTGGTATATCCGTCACTTTACCGTCACTTTTGGGACGGATTAACACTCCTCCAAAGTTAGAATAACCCCCTAAATGTATTCACTCAAAACTAACCCTTTTTTTTTAGCACTGTCGGCCTGAGCTCCAACACACCCAGGGAAGCCTACTAAACCCAAACATTTCTGACAGGTACTCAGGAGTGTCCAGGGTGGTGTGACTTGCTTGGATCCCACAACATTTTCTTACTCTTTGTAAACTTCGAATGATGGCTGAAAAGCATATTTTCCTCACATTTCTTAAAGAAATTTCAGGAATTTGCTTAGGTTTATCAATACTACCCACCATTGCCATACTTGTTCCATCTTGTTCCAATAAAAACGATACCCCAATTGTGTGGCTGGAACTAGTGCCCGCAGCAACAAAAACACCCCAAAGCAAGACATGGAGACTTCCAATTTTACCAATCAAAATTGACCCTTTCTACTATGTGCGTTGCTGCAGAATTTGAGCAAGAGCTTCCATTATCCTTGGTTTGATAAGTTTGTGTTGTGGGTACCAGGCCCAGGATGACCTCGCACCCTTTGTGATTTCCACTGTCTTTGGTTTGATCTGTTCCTGTCACTTGCACTAGGCCCAGCTACACAAGTGGGGTAGCGTTTTTATCCGGACAAGTGTGAGAACGCTGGGTGGAGGGATTTTGTGGACCCATGCATATTCCAGACATTTCCTTCACAGAATTGTGAGGAAAATGCTTGATTTTAGGCAAAGTTTGAGGCTTGCAGGGTATTGTGGGTAAGAAAACATTGCGGGATCTGTGCAAGGCATACAACAATAGACTCTCCTGGATGTCTAGTATTCAAAAATCTCTTGGTTTGGTAGGTTTCCCTGGTGGAAGCTGAGCCAGGGCCCAAAACTACCCCTATTGCTGATATCTCCATTTTGCTTTTTGTGTTTTTTGTGTTGCAGGAGCTAGGCCGAGCCACACAAGTGAGGAAGCGTTTTTATCAGGAGCAGTGTGGGAATTCTGTGCAGCAGAAAATATTGTGGAATCTTGCAGATTCCAGACCTTTCTCTCATAGAAATGTGAGAACATGTGCTTTTTTACTAAAATTTGAAGTTTGAGTGGCATTGTGGATGAAAAACATCATGGGATTCATGCAAGGTACACCACTCTGTTCTCTTCTGGTTGTCGAGTTTTCAGAAATTTCTGGGTTTAATAGATTTTCCTGGGTGGCAGCTGAGCACAGGCACAAACAGTGGAGCCATTCCACATGGCAACTAAGGGAATTTAGATTCACCCCCATTCTGCCGATCCATATGGCAAAACTGCGCCCAAAGAAATCCACATTTTCTCTAGCTTTCCATGGGAATATGGATGCTCTTCACCCAAGGCAGGCAGAAAGACTGTTGGGGCGGACCTTGCAGTGCTTGAAAGTGGCTGCAAGGTAGGGGTGATCTGCTGGCTATATTTCAATCCTTCATGATCCTTGTGCACACACTACACGACTGATCGCAAACCCTCATCTGCGGTTGGCAGACTGAGGGTTCCCGGGCAGATGCCCTCTGCTGCGCTGCCTGACTGCAGCTGGCTGGGAAGGGTGACAGCATTGTGACTGGGCAGCGGAATGCTGGAGGCAGTGGCCCTGGCACCGGCAAAAGATGCTGCAAAGCTGATCCATTCTGTGGTCCAAGGAAACTGGCATGGGCAGATGACCAGCCACCCCTGATGGCAGAATATTGCACACAACGCTGGATGCCGGGCATAGTCCAGCATGCTGCAGCGTGGGTTTTGTGATTCTGTGGGGGACGCACTGTCTAAATGGGTTATGCCACTCGGGCTCGATAGACTGCCCGTGAAGGAGGCACTCAGATGCCGGGGTTTACCTTCACCAGTTGGGGTTGGTGATTTCTACACACCTTGATGCATCTGGCCACCCCTCCCTGCAGTTGTGGACTGGTACAGAACAGGTGCCTTCATGGCTAAGGTGGCTGCGCTGCATACGGAACTGGGCTAGGGGCTCCCACCAATCAGTTCCCACATGAGGAGGACGTGCCAGCAAGCACAGCAAAGACTTCTGACATTAGTGATGGACAAAGCAGACAAAACACAACCTAAGCAGCAGTTTGACCTGCGAAAGACGCCGAGGGCCCAGGATGAGGCAGCTTCTCTCATCCGAGAGATGCGGGTAAGGAATCAGACGCAAAGGTATACACAGAATTGAAACAGATCCTAGTGGCCATGCAGCACAGTCTTACTAAAATTGATGGCATGATTAGTGCTTTAACTTTCAGAATGGATTGTGTGTCTGAAAGGTTGGAAAAACATGCAAAACGCCTAGATATGGTGGAATGGAGAGTGTCAGAGGACAAGCAGGTCACAGTGACAACAGCCCAGAAGTAGATGGACAAACTTCTCCTCACACTGCAAGCAAAGGAAGAAGATCTTGAACCACGGTCAAGATGGAATAATCCCAGAATTGTGGGTGTGGCTGAAAATACCAACATAGACCATTGGAGCACTTTGTAGAACAGCTTTTCTCAGATTTGCTGGGTAGTGAGACTTTCTCAGAAATGTCTGTTGTGGAACATGCACACCACTCACTTGCCCCACGCCCAATCCCGGGGGCCCCACCTCATCCCATAATTGCAAGGCTGTTGAACTACAGGGACCGGAACGCTGCACTCCGCAGACTACAAGAGCTTCGGAATGTGGGTGCTGAGCTGTCCCTGTACCCAACTTTACTGAACAAGTACAAGACAAGAAGAAGCAATTTGTTCCAGCAAAGAGCACATAGTGGGAGCTACAACATGAGTACAATATGCTAGATCCAACTAGACTAAGAGTAATGATTGATGGTAAAGGAACCATTTTAACTGACCCAAAGGCACTGCAGCAATTCCTGAGGTGCAGGAAGCCCAAGGGGTCACATCACCAAGCCCCTGGGCTGGACAATAATGAAGGAGGTGATCAAGGGGACACGGTGGAGTAAGTCTGTGTATGCCCTTAATGCTGGGGAGTTTGGCTTCTGGTCCGGGGGCCCAATCAGCAGGTGCGGGCTCTTGGAGGTTCACCCCGACTCTGTGATGTCATGCTCCTATCAGAAGGTAAAGAACAAGATAGAAGGGGATGCCGGGTGCTCCCTCAAGTGGGTTAGCCAGAAGGGTCCCAATAAATCTGAGAAAAGGAGATTAAGTTGTGAAATGTGAGGGCCTTTAGAGCGGTGTGTTTAATAGCGGTAGATTAATCGGTATCTAGAATGTACAGTTCTTGTTTTTCATCATGGATTAGCATTTTTGCAACCTGAAAGGAAAGGTATACCGAATGAGGTCTGACAACCCGCAGCCACATGCAACCTCATCACCACATTATAGTCAAGCAACAAACTGGTTAAACGAAATGGGGAGGTAAAGCAATTGTAAATGTATATATATATATATATATATATATATATAGTCACCCAGTCCATGCTTCTATGGCATAGATTTCCTGTTCCGATTAATGGTTAACTATTTTAGACAATGTTTTTCGAGAAAGGATGCAACAAAAGGAAAAAAAGAGAAAACCATGCCCAATGAGGTCTGACTACCCAAAAGTACTATGCAGTCATAAGCACCACAATATAGTAAAGCTACATTCTAAGTTAACAAAATGGGGAAGTAAACAAGACGGGGAGATAAAACAATCATAACGCATGACAAATACAAGTATTGATTTTCATGCTAAATTGTCCGCCGAGGTAAATTGCCACTTTTGATATTCTATTAGAAAGATACTTTTTAATATTCGGAACAATACCCCATCAGTCACCCAATCCTTACTTTAATCTCCCATGTAGATTGTATCCCTAAGTCAATGTTGAAAAGATTTCTAAGGCTGCGAACGCGGAAAAAAAAACCTTACAGTGCAATCAACCCTTATTTTCAGAGTAACATTTGATTTCTATGCCGTCCTCATATATTTTGATAGTTTGTGTCCTATTTACAAAATTAAGGTTCCAAGTGCATATGTTCCCACCACAGATGATTACTATCGTACCTGTAGTCTCAAGTGGTCCCTTTCAGTCGTCTCTCTTGTCGTCCGCGATGAGCGCCATATTTTAAAGCCCAGAGGACATGTAGCCCCCTTTTCCTGTCAGTTTTCTAATTTGATTGATTCTGTTTCGAACTTGGGTCGTACTGCGGCCACATTTAAATAGACAGGGAGAGGGGGGCGGTCTCTACTGTAAAAGGTTGTAAAGGGTTATGTGTGGATGTAGGTCCATCAGATCTCAAGGCCAGTTGGCAACTCTAAACATCTATGTCTAACGTCTTTTGGCAATAAAATTGTTTATGTTGTAAATAATTAAAATACTCCTTATTTCATAGAGTTAAACCATATATTGAAACAAACATGTTGCATGTCTATTGTGAGATAAACTTTGTGACCCCTATTGACGGTGCTCGTGTAATGTTATTAACCCTTCCTCACACCTCCATTATTGAGAAGCATAATAGGTTTGTCTTACGGTTATTACTACTTCATAAGTGAAATTCTGTAGTGAGGTACTTTCTTATTCCCCCTGTATATTTGGACCGAGTCAGACCTCAGATCTAGATTTACCAGTCAAGTGGAAGACATGCTGAGCAGGCTTTAAACAAGGCTACCAGTACATTGGTTAAGTACATTTTACATTATGTTGAATGAGAATATTTACAGGTATTATTAATTCCAAAATTACATTTCATTAATGGGCTGGATTCATAAATCCCCTTTATTAGTACCGAGTCAACCCTCAGATTTTAGACTGAATGGTAGTATGGAGAACAGGCTATTACCAAGGCAACCATCACATTTGTTACATAAGCTTCTCATTTGTCTCAAAGAGAATACTGGAGGCCTGTTGTAATAGTGCCACCTGTTCATAATTCTTAACTATTACAGAAGCCAATAATGTAATTCAGCGTCCTTATTCAATCCCTTCTTGATTGTAACATATCGTAAGATCAGGTCACTTTCTCGTTTATGTAGTGCAATCTCCATGTTTTCTCCTCTCTGATTCCTGGTTAGTTTCTCAGTGCCAAAGAAACTGAAGGTTAGTGTGGCATTTTACAAAGTATTCTACCAGAGGTAGTTTCAAGTCCATTTTCAGGATATTCCAGAAATGTTCCTGCATACGATGTTTCAAAGGTTTCTAAAGTTGCATGGTGCATTCAAGGTAATTCTTTCCACAAGGGCAAAGAATGGTATGTACCACATGTGTGCTTTCACAATCTATTCTTCCTTGAATATGAAATTTGTGATAATTCATTTTCCCTCACTGTTTTATTCAGTTCCAAATTGCAGATGGAACAGTTCCTGCATATATGAAAGCCTGCTGGTCTTCTCAGAACGGTTGCAGGTTTGTTTTGTTTGTCAAGGAGAATGAGTGACAACTTTTGTTTTAAATTTTGGGCTCTTCTAAAGCACATTTGTAGAAAAGGTTTTAGCACATCCTGAAGCTTTGTATGATGCATTAGAAGTGACCAGTGTTTCCTTAATATTCTACGTTTGTGATGATGACCATTATTATATTCTGTTATAAAATGAATTGTTTTGGTATCACTCTGTCGGTGTGTGTCTTGTAAAAGTTAGTTTCTGACTACGTTTTCCTACTTTCCGCATGGACTCAACCAAATATTTATCTTCATATCCTCGTTCTTTCAGAATCTGGGTAAGCTCACTTGCGTTCTGGAGATATACTTCATGCACACTACAAATCCTTCGAATTCTCAAATATTCTCCCTTTGGTATGTTATCTATTGTTGTTTTGGGGCGGCAACTCTTGGCGTGTAGATTGGAGTTAACAGTGGTAGTCTTTCAATGTAGGCAGCCATGCAGTCTATTATCCTGAATGTACTGATTGAGATCCAAGAGTTCTATTTCTTGTTTTGAAATTGTAGATGTGACTGAGATTAGCCTTTTGTTTTCAGCTAATTGTGAGATGTATTGCTGAAGGGTTGTCTCTGGGCCTTGCCAGATCATCAGAATGTCGTCTAAGTATCTTGCCCAGAGGATACTACTTTGGGCAACGTTTTTGTATTTCTCATCCCAAAGCCAGTGCCTCTCCACGTCTCCCGTAAAGATACAGGCATGCCCGTTAGCAGCCTTAGAAATCTTTTCAACATTGACTAAGGGTTACAATCTATACAAGAGATTAAAGTAAGGATTGGGAGAATAACGGGGTATTGTTCCGAATATTAAAAAGTCTCTTTCTAATAGAATATATAAAGGGGCAATGTAGATTGTCAGGCAATTTAGCATGAAAATGAAACTCGTATTTGTAATATCTTACGTTTGTTTTACCTCCCATCTTGTATACTTCCCCATTTTGTTACCTTAAAATGCATCCTTACTATATTGTGGTTTTTACGGCCGTATGGCACTTTTGGGTCGTCAGACCTCACTGGACAGATTTTTCTCTTTTTTCTCTTGTCAAATCCTTTCTCTAAAAACATTTTTGAAAATAGTCAGCCACTATTGGGAACAAGAAATCAATGTGTTTGACATCAATGCGATACAAGCAAGGACTGGGTAAATGTTTTTTTCACAATTGCTTCACCTCCCTGTTTCGTTTAACCAGTTTGTTGCTTGACTCTAATAAGCTGATGAGGATGCATGTGACTTCGGGTAATCAGACCTCATTCAGTATGCCTTTCCTTTTAGGTTCGAAAAATGCTCATGCATAAGGAAAAATAATAACTGTATATTCTAGACATCCGAATAATCCAATATAAAGGTACAAATCAAATGTCTTTTGCTCTTGTTGGAATAAGATATTGCATGACCACATTCACTAACACTTTACTTAATTTGAGATTTCACTTTATATTGGAATACTAAGATGTTTATCACTAGATATTTTGAATCCGGACGCATGATCCATGGGTAATGGTCTCTATTCTTCTAAAAAAATCTACTGCTATTAAACACACTTTTCTAGAGACCCTCACATTTCTCCACTTTAATCTCCTTTTTTCAAATCTATCGGGACCCTTCTGGCTAACACACTTGTGGGAGCACCCTCTACCCCCTTCTATCTCATTCTTTACTGTCTGATAGAAGCATGCCATCATGGAATCGGGGTAAACCTAAGAACCTTTTAAATAAGTTCTAACGATTGCATATTACCTCTTTTTTCAGCCTTGCGAAAGCCCTTGCCTTGCAGGCAACTAAGGGGTGAAACATGTTGGCTGGAACTTATGCACTTGGAGCCTTAGGCCCATATTTATACTTATTTAGCGCTGCATTTCTGCTGCTTTTTGCTGCAAAAGCGTCGAAAACTTACAAAATACAATTGTATTTTGTAAGTTTGCGGCGATTTTGCGTAAAAAAATAACGCAAATGCGGCACTAAAAAAGTATAAATATGTGCCTTAGTTTTGTAAATACGACACAAACTATCAAAAAATATGAGGATGCCATAGAAATCAAATGCTACTCTTGTCAACAAATATGAGGACTGAAGAAACTCCGATTTATTGGTGTGAAATCAACAGGAATAATCTAATATAAACCGCAAGACAAGTTTTGGAGCAAATAACTACTAAATAGGAATTTCTTGAATTCTCTGCACAACAAACAAGAAATAGTTCAATAAATGCACATGGTATACGCAAGTGTCTTTGAGCTTACTGACTTCCGCATATTTGAAAAATTTAATTTTTGAAAACAGATACTCTCTAAAAATTACTCTTTTTGAGGAAATGCCCGCAGATGGGCAGATGCCCCACACTATGCTGAAGGCACTGCTGAATATTCTCTTGAAGCCTGGGAAACTGGCAAATATCTGTTCATTATACAGGCCATTGTCACTTTTAAATGTAGACACAAAACTCTATGCAAGGATTCTTGTGAATCAGCTGGCTCTGATACTCCCAGCGGTAGTAGGTCCAGAGCAAGCCTGGTTTCATTCTAGGACGCACATTATCGTATAACCTCAGGATGTTTTTTGGTGTGATCCAAAGACTAGCTCCAGGAGTACATGCCATTGTGGTCCTCCTGGATGCCGAAAAGGCTTACGAGTCAGTGGAGTGCAGCTTTATGAGAGCAGTACTAAACCAAACAGGAGTGGGGCGGGGGGGGTTTCTACAACTTGTAATTGTCCTCTATGTGCACCGGACGGCTTGAATCCTGATCAATGGTACGGTCTCTGCACCCATTGATATTAACAGGGGTACCCATGAGGGATGTCCCTTGTCCCCGTTGATGTATGTCTTAATAGTGGAGCTGTTGGCCTGTGCGCTCTGGGAGTATCACGCGCACCATGGCCTTAGGTTCCCTCATTATAATTTAATTGCCTTGGCATATGCGGATGACACATTGCTATATGCCCATGACCCGGAGCACAATCTGACGCAAGTACAGCGTGAGGTGGTCCTCTTCAGGGGGTATTCTGGCTACAAATAAATTGAGATAAATCCCATATCTTCCCACTCACATCAGCTGTAATGCTGTCATAGGATCCTTACCATGGGAGTAAGGCTGGTGTTTTTGGGTGGCAGCACCACCATGTAGAGGTGACTGAGTCATACCCTCACTGTTAGAGGCTGTTGACCTAACCATTTCAGCTAGCAAGCGATTTGTGGCAACCTAGAAAACATGACACTCTGACTCCTCATGGAAGTCCTGATTGACAGATCATGCCCCTTTCTCTCATTTGCATAAGTCTCACACAATCAAATGCAGACAAAGAGATGCAGGACAGTTTTCAGATGCAGGACAGTTATTGATTTCAATGATAAATGATGTAAGCTGGGATTATTAGGAGGATGAAACATATAACAGTTAGAATAGTGAGCATTAGTGAAAAACAGACAAACAATCCCAACAGCCTTCAATAAACGTGTGTAGGAATTCCTACTTGTACCCTAGCATCTATGTGAGATCATAGAAGTGATATACCTTTCTGCCTGTACTAGTTCAAGGAAGGAGCCCCCACCCCAATACCTGAATCAGGAGTCTGCTGGCCATCTCCATGGTTGGTTGTAGAGACAGAGCTGGGATCCGCAAAGCTACAAAGAAAATGGAACGCAGCATAGGAAGACACTTCTGGCTGGAATGGCCTCTATAACCTCCTTGGGCCTGTGGGCCACAAAATGTGTTATGTTCTGAGAACAGACTTGATGGGATAATGTGTCTTGGTGTTGAAGGAAGACTCTGCACTCTTGTGACTGCAATGCTAGATAAACTATCATGTACAGCCTTGACCAGAGGCACAGGGTGAAATGTCATGCAAAGGAACTAACAACAATGCTTTCGCAGAAAAGTAGATGATTAGAAGATAAAACATCCCCAGTAGAAGCAAGCCATGCTAAATTAAATACAACAAATAAATGAAATAAGCCGGTAAAAGGGCACAGGCCGCAGGCCTAAGTTAAAATACATGTGCCCAAGCAAGGAGGTAAATTGAACCCATGACAATGCCTGTGCAACCTGAATATCCATTGCGGTGGACAACCGACTCGGTAAGCTATTTAGGGATCCAAGTGCATACGGACCAGAGGTAGTAATGCCAGACAACTAAGGTAGGGCTTTGCAGACATTAACGGAAGCAATAGATCACTGGATCTAATTGCCACTATCACTTGCTGATCAAGTCACCTACATTAAAATGGTGCTACTTCTTAGCTTTTTATTCCTATTCACAAATATTCCAATTCTGCTTTCCAGATCAGTCCTTGACACACTGAAGACGATTATAATCTAATTGGCCTGGGCCAGGAAGCAGCCACGACTGTGCTGGGAGACTTTGACCTTATCTGATGACACGGGGGGGGACTAAATGCTCCTGATCTTGATGCCTCCTATAGAGCAGCTCAATTTAGTTTTGCACACTATTGGATACACGGCCCACGGGACCTCCCACACTTTTGGCTGGAACGCAATGCAGTAGCCCCACTAACCTTGCCATAGGTGCTCTTTAGGAAGCCAGTGCATCACCACCTTGTATTGGACTCTCTGAAAGTTAGGATCTGCTCTTGGCAGAATCTTCTGGAGCATCAGGTGAGCTCGCCTCATATGCCATAATTGGTGTCTATGGTTTCTAATAAGTCAGGAAAGGGGAGCGGAACAGACATTCAGAGACCTGGATATACACACCATGGAGGACATCTTCAGTAAGGGTGTAGTGCATGGTTGGGATCAAGTCCACGATCATAGCACTGAACCCACTGCATTAACACAATTCCAGTACTATAGATTCAGAAATGCCTTACAAATTCTTCTCTGGGTTGATATCTTGGAGCCTGTAGATTTGTTGTCTCTCTCCTCTCTCTTGCAAACAGCCATCAGCCACCCTTACTCATATAGTTGCAAGTATTTACGCATATACGCAAGAGGTACAAAGACCCAGACTCACAAAAGCACAGATGGACAATGGCAATATTGCTGCTCAGTCATAAAGTCAGTTTCATTAAAAAGTAATCACAGACTAATACACTTTAAATACATCAACCGGGTGTGCTATACACCAATTAAGCTTGCTTGATATGTATTGTGCGATGGTTACAAGGGTGTGCGTGGCGAAACAGAGGAGGCCGAATTCGAACATCTGGCATGGTACTGCCCAGAGATTCAGAACCAGAGGTATTTCGAGAACTGGAGGATATTAAAGTAGACACCCTGGCCTGAGAGCTTTTACTGGCACTGTTGGGGTATGATAAAGATGTTCGAGGCAGAAATAGACAGCTCATGGCGATATGTTTATTGCTAGCGAGGCATAGGCTAGCAATGCCCTGGGCCCGTGGCCCGTTACCAATGATCAAGGAATGGCATACTGATAAGACATACTGCAGTACTTAGTCGGACGTTTAAAGAGAGCTACTCCCAATATGCAGCCACCCAAGGGATATTTGAAGGCCTTACCAAGTTTACTTACATGGAGTCAATGCTAAAGAACGGGCAGAGAAGGAGGGAGGAGATGGGACAGAAATTGGGCTGAGCCAAAATGACACAATTCAATGAGGTCTCACTAATGGGTGTGAGGCCTGCACTAAATTATAACTCAGGCCTTACATCTCCCTGGAGTCCCTACTACATTTGTCATCAATATGGTAGAAGTAGTTCACTCCTCATAATTGTATATGTACTGTACACTGGCTGCGGTTATAAATACCCTACGATAATGAGTCCTGCCATGATGCGTCTTACCACAATATTGACACTCTGTATACCGGACTGATGGTCTCTTCCTAATGTACTACCTATAGCGAATGTATGCATAATCAAACTCCTGTGCTGTTGAGTGATTACTTTTCTTTTAAAAAGGTTGTTTGTGCTGTCAGGGTAGGCCAAAGTGAAGGTGGCCCACCCACACCCCATATTTTGTATTTACTAAAACTAAAAATATATCCAGGGTGTCTCATGAGCTTTTTGTCCACTCTCAAGGCAGAATTGTGACATACCACCAAACAACCCCTTGGGGGCAGAAAGACTTTTGGACTTGCTCTGGGGTGGGGGAACCACATGACGCCTGGGTGGACGGGTCCAACTCCTTTTTTCTTATTTTGGACCATTTTTTCTCTGGTGTCCAGTGGGCTTTCTAGCCACCACGGGGCAGTTGAGGGGCAAAACCCCAATTGGGGCAAACTTCCTATCTTCCTAGCTGACAGGGTGGAAAGACTCTAGTCCTCCCTTTGGGGTGTGGGCATTGCCCATGCCAAGGTTAGCCACCACATTTTTTTTGCATGCCATTTTAAAATTCTGAGTGTCTAGTATACTTTCTGTGCCCCTGGGGGGTAACTAGGGCAAAGTCCCTATCTGACCCCCATTGGGAACAGAAAGACTGTGTTGCCCCTATTGGGTGGGGATATGGTCCAATGCCAGGGTGAGGTGTCCCTAACAGCTTTTGTCTGAAGGGGCAGAAAGACTGTGTTGCTTCTATCTGGGAGGGGGCATAGCCCTATGCCAGAGCAACCTCCTGATGCCTTCCAAAAAATGTGGCCTCAAAATCCCTGGTGTCTAATAGGCTTCCCACTCCCCAGGGACGGGAGGGGCCGAAAGAATGGATTCCCCTTTATGAGATGGGAGCATGGCCCTATGCTGGGGTGGGCCATTTCAACCCTTTGTTTTTTTTTGTAGAACAATTGCCCTAGTGTCTGAAGGGTTTATCCCCTCCATGAGTGGGTAGAGTGGGACAAACCCCCCCAATCTTCCTCTCAGGAGGGGCAGAAAGACACTGTTTGAGGTGGGGGCATGGTCCTATGCCAAGGTGGGCTGCCCCACCCCTTTTGTTTTTGACCCCTTGTGTCTAGTAGTCTTTCATGCCCCTGGGTCCAGATTGGGGGAAAAAACCCAAACTGCACACCACAGGAGGCGGCACAGGCCCTTACCATTTGGTCTGTTCATCCCCTTATAAAGTGCCTGGTGGTGTGGCGGACTGAATCCCTGCTTGAGGATTGCCATCTGATGGCGATCCCCAAGTAGGAATCTACTATGAGAGATAGTCCTCTAAAGGGCCCATCGCCCCTTTTTCAATGCTACCTTTCCTGCAGAGATCAATGCTCGGGGACAGAGCTATGCAACCCTCCCCACCAAACTCCCTTAACGGTCAAAAGTGAAAACAGACTTCGCCATTAGCGTGATCTGCTTTCAGTGGCAGCTGCAGCAAATCTCAGGGGGAGGGGCGGGCAGGGATAAAGCGGAAGAGGGCGGGGAGGGGGGATAAAATAATAATTTTAAAAAACTTACCTTTGTTGCTGCCGCCACCATGTCACTGCTTTTCCTTCAATCGTGTTGGTGTCCCAGCAGTCCCAGGGACACCAGCACAGGTTCCCCACGCAATCCTGGCACTCCTCCTATGCTATACCTAGCATGAATGCAGAATCAGGACTGGCCTGAGCAGTTTGGTCTGCCGCTCAGACTGTGAATGGGAGTCTGTGAAGTTTTTCCAACCTGGTTGTGCAACACAGCCTGGTTGAAGAAACCTAATTGCGCATGTCAGTTTGGCCGGCCTAAGATGGCCAGCTAAATTAACATGTGCACTTAGGTGGACTCCGATCCCCTTCCCTTCTCCACCCTCCCATGGCCCAGCCCCACCCCTCCCTGCACATGCTGACTGAGCCAGCAGTTGAAAAATAAAACAATAGTAAAATATCATTTTATTTTTCAGCTGCTGGCTCAGCCAGTGGGGAGATGCTTCTTTGCCTTTGCCATTTGTCATAACCCATCTCTGGCAGACATTTTATTTTTTTGTAATGCTACACTGTTCACTCACACTCGGCTGTGTGATCTGCATGGTACACATTTTTGCAGTAGGCACATTAACCCTTTGTGCAACTATGAAGAGTCAAAACTGCCACTAGACAAAATTCCAGCAGGAACATTAATCACCAGAGTTATCTTGACATTTTTATTGTTGCCTGAAAACTGCTGGACACAAAGCAGTTCAAGTGCTTTTAAACCCATGAGTTACTTTTAAACACAGCACCCCCCCAGCAAAGTCAGCATCAGGTGCGGCTTGCGGCTACACCATGTGTATATATACTGAAAATAAAGGTTCAAGGGATGTTATAGTTAGGTGAAACTGTCAGTTAAATCTATATGGTTTAAACTAACAAAACCACTGAAATTCACCAGTTATGGTTATGTCAAGTAACTATAACTCATGCTCTTGTCAAATTCCCAGGATGAAACTGAGGTGAATAAGACTATTTTTTGGATTGGTTTGTGAAGATACCACAAAGTTATTAGCAAACCAAAAAATCTATTTCCTACAGAAACGTGGCCCTAACTAAAACTTCCCACAGGGTAATGAACTAAAATTTTACAAAAGTAAACATAGAAGGTACTGACAAATGTACAACAGACATTACATTACACAAAGGTTCACCCAAAGATAACCCGAAGGACCTGAGTAAATCATAATACATAACTACAGTAGTCCGCTCGACAAAAATTCTTCTATTTCAATGCCGAGAACATCAGTTGTTCTTCACCCCCCAACAATTCTTCAAAATTTAATGTTAAGTTAAATCCCATAAGTGCAGCACACCAACCAACTGATATTTTGAAAAATGTTCATACATCAATTAGCACATAAATATGAAAGTTAGGGCCAGATGTATCAAGTTTCCCAATACAGATTACCAAATTGCGATTTTTTGCGAATCGCAATTAAGTAATCGCTATTGGAATGTATGAAACTCCAAGAGTTTCATATAGCGATTCACAAGATCTATTCATGCGATAGGTCGCAATTTGCGACCCATTGTGGATGGCTACAATCACAGGGATGGTGGCCTGCTGGGCTCAGCCGACCACCATGTCTGTGATTGCTTTTCCATAAAGAAATCTTTTTTTTTTAAATGCAGCCCATTTTCCTTGTAGGAAAACTGGATGCGTTTAAAAAAGAAAAATTAAAAATGTTCTTTTCATTTTTTAACAGTAGGCAGTGGTCTCTAGGAACACTGCCTGCTCTTAAAAAATTTTTTCGCATGCATTCACAAAGGGGAAGATGTCCATTGGGGACCCCTTCCCCTTTGCGAATGGGTTACCACCAATTTGAAATTGGTGGTAACTGCAATTGTTTTGCGACTGCATTCACGGTCACAAAAAAATTATACATACCTCTGCAATTCCGTATTAGGAAGGGACGCCTTTGACATGCCCCTTCCTAATACCGAATCGGTATGTAGTCGCAAATGCAATTTGTGATTCGACAACAAGTTACCGCATCGCAAATTGCATTTGATACATACCAAAATGCACTTTTTGTGATTGCAAACAGCAAAACTGTTTGATACATCTGGCCCTTAATTATTAGATTATCATATTATCATACACATCATTATTCATACATTTTTCATAAAAAATATATTTGCCCCATAACCAACAATCCCAGAAAGGTAAAGAACGTGTCAACAAAAAGTGCTCGTGAATGAAGAAAAGTAAGAAAAAATACAAATCAATCTTAATTTCTATATAAAAATTATGTACAAAAAGCCTGTTGGTTAAACATTTTCAATCACATAAAAATAAATCTCATTCCCTAAGGGTAAAATGTCCTAATCAAAATTGCCCTTTGGTGGTCTCCATAAACCAATCCAGACTCATTTGACAAGTATACGTATATTCTCGGCCTTGAAATAGAAGAATTTTTGCCAAGTGGACCACTGTAGTTATGTATTAAAATGTACAATAGAGGCATTCTTCATGCTGTCAGGACATATACCCTGACCTAGTCATTGACCTCTCTGAAATAAGCATGGGCATGATTTCCAGTCATCTAAGAAATTAATTCTTTGACAGTTTATTGCTGTCAGATCCATGAAGACTGGGTGTTTATCTGATCATATTTCATAATTATAATGCAATGACTAGTCATATTTGTCATAAACCTAAAAAAGTGAATTAGGTCAGGTCAAAAACAAAACTTTTCTTATTTTGATATGTGTGACATTGCCCAGGAAGATGAGGGAGATCAATAGCCTTCCACATGGCATGCACCACCAAATGAAAGGCAAAATCACCTCCAGCTGAAAAATCCCACAAGCCAACTGCTTCTTCACAAGCATCTTCATCCACAATAAGTACCAAAGCACACTGCTGCTACTTGTGTGATAGATGCCATCACCCATCAACAGCCAGCACAGAGACAACAGGCACATTGTCCTCTTTTGAAAGATGTGTAACTCCAATAACAGCTGCTAACATCACATCTGCAATACGGCCATAGTCCATACTGTAAGAAAAAAGGTTATCAGTGGGGGAGAAAGTGGGTCCTACCCCATTAATAAGTCACAAAAAGGTCAAACACACAGTTTCAATAATCTAAACTTGGGCTCAGTGCCTGGTAACTGTGGCACAGAACAGTCAGGTTTACCCTAGTAAAATGTGCACAGAATTTAACAGCACAAAAGCAGCCAAAAAGTAAAAGTACACTTCAATAACAATGTCATAACCAATTTCTAACAATCAAGGAAAATGTATTGGGGAAAATTACACCCACCAAAACAACAAAATTCAATAGGGGGAACCACAGATATGAATGTTTGAAATGTTAAGTCACAAACTGCCAAGAAAAAGCAAAGGGCCCATTAGAAATCACTGTTTATGGTGGACCGGGACATAGGCACAAATTTTCTGATTGGGATGGAGTGGAGGTCGGTTACACCAAGCAGGTCATCTTTTTTTACCTTCTGAATTAATCTCTTTTTATAGATCTTGCAGTCCAGAAGGGCAAGGTTGAAGTCTGTATTTGACGAAGCCTCTTCAGATCTGGAGAGCCAATGAATGGTGCCCTGCTGAAGCCATTTGGTTTGGCAGAAAAAGCACAGAGTGGGAAAATTCAAATTTCACTGCCGCCAAAGTCCTCTCGTTGGACGGATGCTTCTCACACCTTTGCTATAGACTGCAAGCCTGAAGCTGTATCCGAGTAAATCCTTCTGAAATTGGGCATCTTTGTCATGAGATCCCTCTGAAGCTCCAGAGGTGTTGGAAGTGAAAACATTTTTGATGTTTCAACTTTTCTGACATTCTGGAGCATTTGCTGTAACCCACTTTTAAGGCTCCAAGGACTTGAGAAACCTCAGGGAAAGCACCTAGAGGCCAGTACACTCCCCGGCAGAAGCTACCAGCAAGGTCCAATCTAGTTTGAGTTGTAACTTATCCAATGGTTACTCATGGAAAAAGGTCTCTTGCAGCTTGTCACGTCTCCATAACTACATAGAAGGTCAATCAACTGTGAACCTTGGAATCTACTTTCCAGTCCTGGATACAAGTGGGAGCAGGTCATGCCACTGAAGTCTCCACACAGGTTACAGACCCTATTCGACAACAGCTAAAAAAAAGTGTTATGAGGAGCAGGAGTGAGGTTCTACTTTTGCTCAATTCATTAGCCGTGGGTGGACTCCTAAAACTTTCTAACCAATGAGCAAAGGGTCTGCAAGGGCAAAACATTCCCAGGAGCAAACCTTCCAACTTTCAGCAGCACATCATGTTTGCCTCACTATAAACTAGCCCACAATCCACTATTGTCAGTAAAATCCAAGATAGCTCAATCTTTCTTTTTCATAATGGAAGCTTGTGGCACTCCTAAGGGTATGTTTAAGGTAATGAGTAACCCCCACCTACTCAACCACTCTAAACTGGTCTTAGGTCCAGCACCTTCCTCTACTGAGACTAAAGCCAGAAGGCTAAAGTGTGTTATGGAATCAAAATATCCCTCTTTTCAAGGCTTCCATTATCACTAAACTATAAATGTACTGGTCTCCTCAGTCTCTTTGAAGTTAGTGAAGTTTCTCGACATTCTCATACTGTCTGCTTGTGTTAAGCTGGATCATATTCCTCCCATGGGCCACCCTGTAATGTGTACCAAAAATCCAACTTTATCATTAAATTGGGCTTTTAATAAATTTTAAAAACAGTTATTGAACTATCTCTGTAGCTTATTCCCAACCAAGTATAGAAAATTAAATGTTAACAATAATTTAGTTTTTAATTCCTTGAAATACTCCTGACAGTTAAAAAAGCTTTTGGGGGCTAGTCACTGTAGGAACATGCAAATGTGAACTTCTTCTATGTTCCAGGTTTAAATACCAGGGGTTCTACCTTGTGGACCACAGGGCCTACACCGGGGACTTAATATTTAAAATTAGTTTTTCCCTCCCGTTAGAAGGTTTATTTTAAAATGTTTGAATGCAGGTTTGAAAGCTGCAAGCATCAACCTAAACATGTAGGCCTGAGCCATGTTTTCCTTGTCAGCCTGGTGAATGGCACAATAGGTGCAGCTGCCCAGAAGCAACGTTTACCTTTCTATGCCATTGGTGTATTTTCCTACACCATGTACCATATCTTTACTGGAAAGTTAAATATGCCATTTGGGGATAAGCTAATTTTACCATGTTTTATGTACACTAGGGACTGGATACCAATACTGTGGCACACAGAGTTAAAACACAGCAGTATCAGGCCACATAAAATGGGGATGACCATGCATAAAGAGGCACTTTCATACACATAACACACATGCAACAGCACTACCAGGGGAAGAGCCCAGGCAGTCAGCCACTAGTCAAACTGTAAGATCCAGGTGACAGTGTTTCACAGTACATGCCTCTGTAGAACATAAGGCATGGAGCGCGAATTCAGTGAGTGATCTTGACACTGGTCCGGCAGCACATAATGAGTCAGTGCATTCAGTTAGTGGCACAAGGGACTTGAAGGGAATTGTGAAGAGGCTGGAGGCCCTACATCCAGGACATCTGATTCAGTTAGAAAAATCTGAAGCCTTTGCAACTGTATTTGAATCACTGCCAGATATAGGAGAATGCTGGAATTAGTCATGCTGTAACAACAGGAAGCCAGACTTGCATTCCATCGCCGATTCCAAAAGAAGTATGACACTAGAGAAAGACTGCGCCGTTGGGTGTTCCAGATGGATGCTGACAGGGCCAACACACATGCCCTAAATTGTGTGGCTACAACTGTCAGAAAATCAGCCTGGCAAATGAGTGAGGGAAATGTAGCATTGCAGGACATGTTACACCAGTTGGCCTGCTCACACCAAGTGATTACCAGACTAGAAACCCAGTTGATGCCTGTTCCAAACCTCCCTGCATAGAACAATAGACACAGCATCAAAGTACATTTGCCACTTATGTGGTTTTGCTTCCTAGGCTTTAGAGCCCTTTAGGCTATATAGAAGGCCTGAACTTAGCGCTCAGCTCTCTGAGCCTGGAGAGCCTTTTGCTAGGAAATTGTGGGCCTGATTCTCACAGGGAGTAATGACTCGTAAAGTTACAAATGCGGAGCCTCCTCCCTCATTTCAGAATCTCCGCAGTGCAGAGATTCCGTCCCAAGTGCGGAGATTACGCCATGAGTGCGGAGAATCCATACTCGTAACTTTATGAGTTGTACGTCCTTCTGTGAATCGGGCCCTATGTGTTAATAAGAGCATTTTCAGAGGCGTACTTTACTCAAAATAAATATACTTTTGAGCAGTTTATTTGTTCCCAGCGCAACACAGGTGAAAAAAGCCTTGCATGTTTTAGATAAACATAGTTGTTTATAAGTTCTTCTCTTATTGAAACTGTATTACCATCCAAACAATAATGTTTTGAAAGTATAATACTATAAAATGTGTCCTTTATGCTTAAAAAACTTACTCGTGGAGTATTTTGTGTGTTGTTGGTCATTTATGAGATGAACGGGTAGAACTCTTCCATGATAATTAATTTGCCTGCTTCAAGCTTACTCTACAACTTGTAATAGGGTTTCTAAATATGCACCCGGAATTTATACATCTACTATCACTGGGTTTTTAAAAATTTAGGCCCATATTTATACTTTTTTGCGCTGCATTTGCGCCGCTTTTTAACGCAAAAGTAACATAAACTTACAAAATACAATGTAATTTGTACGTTTGCGCCGCCTTTGCATCAAAAAGCGGCGCAAAAGCGGCACTAAAAAAGTATAAATATGGGCCTTGGTACAGTGGTGTTCCGTGTGCAATTTTACCATACACTGACCATTCAATTGGGACAATGCACCAGGAGTTAGTGCTCACTTATATCTGTGTCTAGGCATGGTGTTTTATTGGGTTTTCCATGTGCTGAAAATCCTCAATGGGTTTTCATTGTAATCAGAGAGATTGATAATACCCCCTCATCTCCGTCCTCCTCCTCACATTCATAATCACATGAGGTATCTCTGCTTCTTGACAGAGAGATTTATAATGTCCAAGGCTCAAATGACCTTGTTGACAAGAACTTTTCTATGTCTGTTTCCCACTATATATGCCCTGTTCTCCAACAGCACGTCCTGTTTTTTTCTCTAGCCTCAGGGTGGATGAGGTGAGCCATGCCCCAGGGGCTATCTTGGTTTTGAACATAAAAGCCAACAAGATGAAGGATCTTGTTTCCAATATGGTTCTTCAGATGCAGATGATTTGCTCCTTCATTCTTTTATCGAGGACATATTAATGACAGAATGAAAAGATCCAGATAAATCCTCCTCTCCACATTTTCTGAACAAGAGGTACCTCTTGCAAGACTTTGGGCCTGATTTAGAGTTTGGTGGACGGGTTACTACCGTCCGCCGTATTACGATCTCCATAGGATATAATGGGATCGTAATACGGCGGATGGGATATCCATCACCTTTGTGATGGAGTAACCCCTTCGACAGACTCTAAATCAGGCCCTTTGATTTGGAACTCCCCCAAACTCCAAAGGTTAATACCATCTTGTCTTCGATGACTTTTATCACAAATATGATGCCTGAGGATGCACACTTACGGAGGTGGTGGATAAAAAGGATGAATCCTCTCTGAAGAGGTCATATGCTGTGTCTCGTTTTGCGACTCGGGCTAACACATTTGCTTCCCACGCCATACCGGTCCTTCTGATGGATTTCCAACTCCTCTATGATTGTATTCAAAGTAGTGATGACCCAGTTCTTCTGGCAAATATTGAACTAATGTCTAAATTCCTTTCTGATGTCATTTTTGACAGTCTCTGGGCCTCAAAAGCTTCAGCAGGAGGTACAGAACACTGTCTCCCGAGGATGAAGTCATGGAAGATGGAATCATCTCAGTGAACTGCTATTTACAGGTCCTACGCTTATAAGAACTGAACTAGATTAAATGGTCCAAATACCTGCAGAGGAGCAGAAAATATTAAATCTTTTAAACTGGCATCTAATAAGAAGTTGTGCATTTCCAGGCGTCTGGGTTTAAAATTACCAAGATAAACGTCCCTTGTGAGGCCAGGCAAGACTGTGCAAGGATTACTGTTGGTGTCAATGGCAGTGGTCCCTTGGGCTTGTTTTCACATAAAACCTTTGGTGAATCATGTCCTTAGCTGTTGGTCCCCAGGCACACACAGTTACGAGACTTTGATTCCTGTTACTTCCTACATTTGTCATTCCCTTCAATGGTGGATAGTGTGGGACCGTTTGGCAAAGGGAATTTGTTTTCAATTATCTGCTCCTCTCCATCTCTCACTGATGCCAACCGCTAGAGCTGCGATGCTAATTTGGAGTATGTAAAAGTAAAGGGTCCTTGGTCTCAGGAGGAGTCACAATTCTCCCAGTTGGAGAGAGTTAATGCCAGTGAAAAATGCTTTGTTGGCTTTTGTCTGTCAGTTGGAAAGTTGAAATGTTCTAGTGAGGACAGACAACCAGCTTACCAGATGTTTCATCAATAGGCAGGGAAGTACAAGATGCAAGCCCCTGAATATCATTGCAGAACAGATCTTCTCTTGGGTAGAGATGCACTTTATAGCTCTTGTCTTGGTTTCCTGTTATCGCTTATATTGTGCATCTTGATTTTAGCTTTTGGCCTGCAGCCTGTGCCCTTTTACCTAAATACTCATTTTATACACGTATTAATTTTAATATATTTTAGCACAGCTTGCTTTTCAGCAGAGTTGTTTTTATATTCTAATAAGCTGCCTTTCTGTGAAAACATTGTTGTCAGTCTTTTGCACTACTCAAGGCTGTCATTGCACATGGTAATTTACTTGGTATTGCCAGTCCAGGAGTTATGGAGTTAACCTTCTAAACAAAGACATATTACCATGTCAGGCCTGTTCTCAGAACACAACACTCTTTGGTATATAAACACTACACAGACAGAAGAAGGGTAGAGGGACATTCCAGCCAGCCATCTTAAGCTGTGTGCCACTTCGACGCAGCTTTTCTGATCTTGGCTTTGTCTTCCTAGCCAACCAGGAGGACTGCCCACAGACCAACAGGAGGAACCCTGCTTTTCTCCAGATATGGGGTTGGGGGCTCCTTCCATAAACTAGTACAGGCAGAAGGACTAACACGGCTATGATCTCATGTTAGAATCTAGAAGTGTAGGTAGGAATTCCTAGACTCATGATTATGTCAGGATGTTGTAACTGTTTATATGTTTTACTCTAATGGTCACAATAATCACTATGTTATGCTTCATCTTACTAATAATTGCAACATATGCCTTTTATCATAGAATGCTGGTTCTTCAATAAATGTATTGAAACGTATCCTGCATCTCTTTGTCTGCCTTTACATGTGGGAGACTTGTGCAAATGAGAGAAAGGGGTAAGATCTGTTCTATCACAACGTCCCTGAGGAGTCCGAGTGTCATGTTTTTAGGCCGTCACTAATCACCTTTACTTACTAGGTTTGGGTGATTTGCTGCTAGCTAGCTGAGAAGGACAGGCCAATAGCTTCCAGTCGGTTTGAGACTGACTCAGTCACCCACATGCAGTGGTGCTGCATTCTGAAACCAAGCAGTCTTACCCCATGGTAAGTGTCCTGCAACACTATAGGGGCAGTGTACATTCAAGTATGCTTGAATTATCGAGAGGAAAGTCTCCGCAGCAATCCCTTGTGTACAGTAAATTACCACCTGTCTATCAATGAGTTTAACTACATTTGTCTCCTATTCA
The DNA here is from genome assembly GCF_031143425.1 of Pleurodeles waltl. NCBI lineage: Eukaryota > Metazoa > Chordata > Amphibia > Caudata > Salamandridae > Pleurodeles > Pleurodeles waltl. The sequence goes on along the minus strand of NC_090445.1, from coordinate 1,079,056,100 downwards.
TGACCTCTTGTTGCGACATATTTGCATCTCATCAGAATGAGATGCTCCTGATCTGCTGCTCAGTCGTCCCAACTCCTTGAGTCCCAACTCCTTCTCTCAATCACTTGGCCTTTAGGTCTTTTGTATGTCTTCCCCATGATTCCCTTCCTCCCAAAGGTGCTTTAGAAGGTTCAGGAGGAGAAAACAAAATGTGCTGCTAATTGCCCTCTTTTATCCACGTCACATGTAGTTTTCTCTTCTGATGGCAATTTTGAAGGGTTTCTTCTGCCATCTCTCCCTTCAACCTCCTCCTCAGCAGTACCCATGGTTACCCATCCTACAGCTTCAAAGTTGCGATTGATGGCTTGGTTTATGAACAGGTAGGTTTGGAGGAAATGAGTTGTTCAAAATTGCTTGTCATTGAGATCTGATCCTGTAGGAACCTTTCTACTTTACTTCCATATAAGAAACATTGGCCTTCTTTCTATAAGTGATATGTTCAACATGGAATTTCTAATATTATAGCTGACCCTCTGGAATTTTTAAAACAAAGTTTTAGGAGGGGTTAACTCCATCTATCCTGGCAAACCAGTGGGCTGCAATCCAAGGCCCTGAAAGCTGATTTGGGTTGCACTAAGATTAATCCATTAGTGAGTAGACTCTTAAAGACTTTTAGACTTCAAAGACCCTCTTTTTCCTGCATGGGACTTGTCCACTGTCCTTCAGGGTTTACAACTGGTCCTGTTCAAGCCTATTGAACTAGCAGACTTTTTCCTGGCTAACACGCAAGACTGCCTTCACCACAGCCATTACATCTGGTAGGCATTTAGTGAATTTGGAGCCTTGTTTCATCTTTCCCTTATATAAATTTTTTCCAGACAGTCATCTGTAAATTGGATCCTAAATTTGTCCCGAAATTCCATTCCCAATTTCACCGGTAGCAGGAATTGGTTCTCATATTTTTTCTGGTCCTGACACGCCGGTTTCTGGCACATTGGATGTAAGAAGAACCTCAGCCATTTATTTATCCCGTACTAAGGAATTTGCTTCTCTAATTCTCTCTTTCTTTCATTTAGTGCAGCTACTAATGGTTAAAAAGCCACAACACAATCCATCAGTGGATGGGTGTGTTTGATTAGCCGTCAAGCTTACAAGTCAGCAGGGGCCACTGTTCCCTCCAACATTCATGGCCGTTCCACACGAGCTGTGTCAGCATCATGGACGGAAGCAGGTGAAGCTTCTAATCTTGAAAACTGCTCTGCGGCAACTTGGCCCTCTCAGTTTAAGAGGGCCTAGCGCCACCTTAGCTTCATTTTTTTACCCCTTTTTCCTGCGCCATATTTACAAAGTGGCACAATGCATGCATTACACCACTTTGTGACACTTTATGTTACATTATGCCTGCGCAAGGCATAATGTTTGCATAGGGGGCGTTCCCCCGTTAGGGGGGCGAAAGAATGGCATAAAGAAATTTAAGAGATTTCTTTGCGTTCTTTTTTTCTGCACTTTTAACGCCTGCTCAGAACCGGCGTTAAAAGGAGGCACACCATTGTTTGCAAAATGTTTGATGCTAATTCTGCAAAGCTCCGATTGAGTCTCAAAAAATGTTATGCTAGTTCCCTAAGTACCACCATGGTGCACCATTTCTTAGTTATGGCGCACACGTGGTGGTGTTAGGGGTCGCTAAGGGGCGCAAGAAACATCCTTCAATCTGGCCCATTATCTTCTTGAGTTGACTGATCTTACCGATTTGAATCTTGACTGTTCTGTATCGCAGTCAGCAAGGAAGTAATTTTTGATCTGAATAAAATGCTTTTCTTTTCTGCAACCTCATATTGGTGCATTATTTTTAATCACTTGGTATGTCCTCACGTTGTTATGCCTGGGACGAGGAGGACGGAGAAGAGGGGTTAATGAGCTTTGGACGTTGAAAATATCTTTGTCAGCAGGCGGAAAACCCTCACATGGCTATGACTGGGAGAAGGAGGACTACGATTCAGGGCAATGAATATTACCGGCAAGCAATAGAATCATTTGCTCTGAAGGCATGCGGAAATTGCATTTCGGCCAACTCAGAGAAAGGGTCAGAGCCTTTAGTTTTCACTTCATGAATCAACCAACAGACTCAGGCCCATATTTATACTTCTTTTGCGCCGCATTTGCGCCGGTTTTTTTTATGCAAAAGCGTCGCATACTTACAAAATACAACTGTATTTTGTAAGTTTGCGCCACTTTTGCGTCAAAAAATGACGCAAATGCGGCGCTATAAAGTATAAATATGGGCCTCAGTGAGCTTGTTTTTGATCATAATTTATTGTCATCATGATTGCCCATTTTTTGCAGGAAGAAAGAAGTAATCGTGTACTGTGCTCCAAGGGGAGTTTTGATTTTGGTTAGAGCTCGGATCTCTCTGCATGTGCAGCTCAGGCAAAGAGAATATGCGGTGGCTCCAGAGTACTGCGAGCTGCCTTATTTGTGATGTACATGAGCAGAAAACGGCTTATGAGAATTAATATTTGCATAAGTAAAACAAAGGAAACGCAGTATGTTTACTGTGACAGTAAAAACACCCCGCCTTTTCCCCCGCGCGCCGGATGAGATGGCACGTCATGCGCAATCGCGCACTCCCACAGCCAGCGATTACTGTCAGTAGGGGATTAAACCTCGATTAATAGCGTCAACCCCTCGCATCACTCGCTTTACATTAAATTAGAACATTCTGCGCGATGCTGAGCCCTGCCGAACGCACAAGAGACGTGTCAGGAAAAGTACTGGCTTCCGGGAAGATTATCTGGAAGAAACGACCAATCACGTCTCAATGTGCACATTTGTTTTCATTGCACCTGTTAAACGTATATGGTCTTTACTCAGTGGCTTATTTACAAGGCCCTTGCACCATCGGTGCGCCACTTTTTCACCCATATAAAAATGTGACGCACCGGCACAAGGGGCTTATAAATAAGCCGTTCAGTTTTTAGTGGTCTGTAAATATATTTGTCACAAGGTTTCCGCTTTTCTCTTCCTCCTTGTTTTCCCTCTGTGAGATTTCTTTTTTCCTGGCTGGGCCAAAGTCTGAGGAAAAATAAGTGCCGGTCAGCAAAGAGGAGTGGGGTGAACCCCACCTGCAAACTCCGGCTCAAATTAATCACTGCGTTTCTGATTGCTTGTCACTTTTTACTATCAGCATGAGCCTGGATTTAGGCCTAGGAAAGTTTTTGCAGTACGCATTAACTCCTCTTTCTCCTCCCATTCCTTACTCAGCAAGGAAGGTCCTCCCTTCCTCCCTCACCTGACACCCTTATCCAGTACTTGAAATGGAAACATTAAAGTGCAGGTACTCTGTGCCAGAGTACCTGCTTGTTTCTGAGAAGTGCCGGTACTCTCCAATTAAAAGTATTACGTTTTTCTTGAGATGTGCCGGTACTCTCCCTCTCAAAATAAAAAAGTGCCGGTACTCAGTACCGGACAGTACTGGCCCATTTAAAGCACTTAGGGCCTTATCCAAGTTTTCAGTTTTCCTTTCCCTACTGCCTGACTCCTTAGTTCTATAAATGGCGCTTGTACTTTTATCCTCTCGCCTCTTTTTTGTGCTGACTTCTGCCGTGGTCCCTGGCTCTTGGAGCCAATTTGAGGAGCTGGGTGAAGGGCAGGGGACTGTAGAAGTACATGGCACCAGTCATCCCGCTGATTCCTTCGTGCCTCTTCTGGAATGCAGTGGTGACCTTGGGGGAAGGGAGATGACTGCTAGCTAGCCTGGCGAATCTCATCTGTTAGCCGCGTTAACATCGTCAGGCAAGAGGCGGAGCTGTGAGCTCTGTATTCTTCAGGTGGTGATCTTGGTGGGGATGGGGTCGAAGGTGGTGACTGGACCCAGCCAAGTCCCCCCTTTCATTACATTTTGGATGGAAAGCGTTTGTGGCGCATGCTCGTTTACTGTAGGTGATACGTTTAAAATGGGGAGGAGGTGGGGAAGATAGAGAGGAAGAAGAAAACACAGAGAAGGGTAGGAAGAGTGTAGGGAGATCCGGAGTATTCACGGTTGTTATACATAGTGGTGTGATTCAAGGTGGGTTAATTTTTTGTAGACACAGGTCCAGTTTGGACAATAACAGAGGAGAGATTTTTTGTTACGGATCTGGTTGTGTACAAAGTTGTCTGCACTTATGGTGAAACAAACCTAAGCCCACAGCATGTGTGGCAGGAAATGTAATTTTTCCAGTTGGCGAGTATTGATTTAATGCCCATGGCGAGCAAGATATCAACAGGAAAACGGACCCATGTAGATAATGAGTTTAGAGTGTTTGAGTCTGTCGAGGCATGTGTACCCAAGGAGACTAGTGATAGAGATACCTGTACTTTGAATGTCTTTTAGTATATTTTCCATGGCTTGCCTGAAGGGTTTGATGTGCTTGCAGTAGAATAGTAGATGCCCCAAGTCACCTGTGGAGTGATTGCAATACCAACAAGCAGCCGAAGACAAAAGCCCTTGTTTATTAAGGCGTTAAGGAGTCCAGAATGCCCTCTATTTTGTCCACATTTTACATTATAGGATGAGTGGGGAGATTTTATATTTTAACATAGATTTCCATATACTGGTCCCGGTTTGACGATGGGATGAGATTGATGTTATATTTGATGCATGAGGTTCCCCAGGCTTTGTGGATCTTATATGTTAGTGTTGTTGATATTTTCCTGAGCATATTGTAAAGTACGGAGAATTTATGGCTCTAAATTGTGAAGAAAATGTAGACATTCTGCCTTGTGTGGTTTTCTAAAGCCTCTAAAGGCAACTTTTAGGGTTAGAAAACATTTGTTTGAAGGTTGAATGAGGAAGCTTGCATACAAAGATTGTAGTTCACAGACCAAACATCCATTTTAGAGCACTTTGATGCCCTGCAGTAAAAGTAAACGTTGCCCATCCCTATCGTTTTGTTTATTTTAGGCCTCTTGCAGTGCTTGCCTGCCCTCACCCACACAATCTGCTCACAATTGCTTGAATTGAGCTTAGCTGGGACGGGGGTGGCTTCAGTGCCAAAAAGCCCGGCACAAGGAGTATTAGATTGGCCACTGGGAACCAATCGACCTGTCTTCTGCTGCCCCACACTATGCTTTTATAATACGCACCCTCTGTAGCCGGGGCAGCAGTCTTGCCAACGGAGTCTTGTAAGGCCCAGAAATCTGAATGGGCTTTTTGTAGCTGCATACTACAATGTAGGTGGTGCAGCTCTCCCCACTTGAGCTGAAGAGTACAACTAGTTTTAAGCCCGGGACTTGCAGCTTGACAGCGTTTTTTGGTCAACGTGCAAGTATTAGCACATCAGTCATTATTTAGGGCCATATTTATACTTTTTTTTGCACCGCATTTGCGTCATTTTTTGATGCAAAAACGGTGCAAAATTAGAAAATACAGTTATATTTTGTAAGTTTGCACCATTTTTGCATAAAAAAATGATGCAAATGCGGTGCAATAAAGTATAAATATGGGCCTTGGGCTTTTATTATTAATTTATAAGGGGACGCATTATAGGTCGATGGACCTTTTGACTACCCTTAGAGTGATTCCACCATAAGTCCAAATTTCAATGCAAATACATCATCATAATTAATAAACATCAACAAATCTATCTCAGGACTCAATAATCACCATTACCTATTCTGCCATGAATAATCACACCCTTAATAAAAGTTATAATATGTATTTCCCTAAATTAACAATGCTAATATCACATAATTAGTCTCTAAACCAAATGGTATACATACACCAACAACACCAGTTGACCAAATCTTCTAAAGAATCCCAATTTAGCTAGAGCATTTGCTAGAGCATTCAAGAATCACAGTACAAATCAACAGCAAGAGTAACTGCACATTTGAAATGACATACATTTAGGTTCAGCAAATGAACAACATCAGCTCTTTAATAAGAATTTGTTAACATTTTCTGTGTCTCCCTAACTAATCTTCAGATTAGAATAGCATGTTGGGCTTCATGCAAATCAATTTTAGTCAAAAGTTAATTTGGGAAACCATCTAATTATGGCTCTAACAAAATTAGCGGTTGGTATGTAGAAACAAATAACAAATCTACAACCAAGACAAAAACATTTTGTTACACCTCTCCTCAATATGGATCGGGAAGCTGCGATTCTCTTCGTCAGTTGGACATCCATCTGGTCTTCTTCAGCAAAGGGCATTGAAAAGGAATGGCTCGGACACAGGGGATTCTAAGCATTCTGAACCATTTAAGAAGCAATCTCTAATGGACACCATCAATCATTTAGCCATCAAGCTTTAAAGTTGAAGTTAAGAATAAAGTCAATGGGAACTGTTCAGTTCCCAAAACAAGATAGAATGAGAGGGCTTCTCCTCTGTGCAATCGGGCTAAGTTAAAATCCCCTAAAGAACTTTCCACATTGCAATTGGTAAAAAAATTGCACGTTTACAGTCAATCCAATTAGAACTAAACCCCAAATCAAAGATATAACTAAGCTGTCATTCGCATGTCGATGATTGGCTCCTCTTCTCCTGTTCCCATCGTCAGGCTTGTCAGGTAACAATTTTGTAACACTCCGTACTCCAGTCAGTGCATCCATTGTTGGTTCCTGGGAATTTTGCCGTCTCACGCTTCAAGTTAACATTGTTACAAATACTAATACAAGACATTCTAGCAAGCAGTTCTCATGAGAAAATTAAAGAAATCTGCTAAACGTTTGGTCAACACAGGGGGAACAATGAATGTATTAGTTTCTGTATACATAAATTCCCAGGATTTTATTCAGACATTGAGGTTTAATATGAGGCTGTGCAAACTAGGCCCAAACCTCGCTAATTTAAGGCCTACGGTGAATAAGCAAATACATAACGTCAAATCATTAATGAAACATATGATTATAATTTTCCCTACACATACACTTTGAATAATCATTAATATGCATTTATTATAAGCATTACGCATTGATGGCGGCCAGTCAAGTGGGCACATTTTCCAAGTCCCACATTGTTTTCATTATTAGTCTAATTTCTATGCAAATTCTTAACCCCTAACATATAACATTATTAGTAATAAAATCAGAGTTCAAAATAGAGGTTCTTCATTTAAAATATATATAAAATATAGATATCCATGTGAAAGACTGTTTTATTGTTGAAATATGTGATAAATGTAAAATGAAAAGGTACTTCATTTAAACAAAACGCAAAACGTTTTATTAAATGAGAACAGCATTTCACAGGGATCTTCATTTTAAATAAAGTAACTCACACAACTTCATTTTACATTTCTTTACAGCCTTATGAAACTTAATATGAGGTTCCTGCCTCCCGCGTTTTAATGCATTATTTTATAGCACTACAATAAAAAATGGGAAAGGCAACTGATGTTTTCAGGGCGAATTTTTCATTCAAGGGACTTTGCTGTGTAAACAAAGAATCATGTAATTCTGTCCTCAGTTTACTAAGTGGTGGATATCTGGTGGCAAGCTCGATGGCTCACACAGCTTTATTTTGTTTGTTATTTATTTTAGGAGATGGCCTCTTTTAACAACCTCCAGACTTTTTTTAAAAGCCAATTAGGAACGCTAACTGTTTGTCTCTAAGAACAGAAGCAAGGGTCTTTTTAGGGGACTGAGGAAATGCAGTACATTACTATGTGGACTGCATCCAGGTGGAGAAGTGGCAACTCTGTGGTACAATGTGCGCAGGTCCGGGCGGTGGACTGCATCCAGGTGGAGAAGTGGCAACTCTGTGGTACAATGTGCGCAGGTCCGGGCGGTGGACTGCATCCAGGTGGAGAAGTGGCAACTCTGTGGTACAATGTGCGCAGGTCGGGGCGGACTGCATCCAGGTGGAGAAGTGGAAACTCTGTGGTACAATGGGCGCAGGTCCGGGCGGTGGACTGCAGTCCAGGTGGAGAAGTGGCAACTCTGTGGTACAATGTGCACAGGTCCGGGCGGACTGCATCCAGGTGGAGAAGTGGCAACTCTGTGGTACAATGGGCGCAGGTCCGGGCGGTGGACTGCATCCAGGTGGAGAAGTGGCAACTCTGTGGTACAATGTGCGCAGGTCCGGGCAGTGGACTGCATCCAGGTGGAGAAGTGGCAACTCTGTGGTACAATGTGCACAGGTCCTGGCGGTGGACTGCATCCAGGTGGAGAAGTGGCAACTCTGTGGTACAATGTGCGCAGGTCGGGGCGGACTGCATCCAAGTGGAGAAGTGGAAACTCTGTGGTACAATGGGCGCAGGTCCGGGCGGTGGACTGCAGTCCAGGTGGAGAAGTGGCAACTCTGTGGTACAATGTGCACAGGTCCGGGCGGACTGCATCCAGGTGGAGAAGTGGCAACTCTGTGGTACAATGTGTGCAGGTCCGGGCGGACTGCATCCAGGTTGAGAAGTGGCAACTCTGTGGTACAATGTGCGCAGGTCCGGGCGGTGGACTGCATCCAGGTGGAGAAGTGGCAACTCTGTGGTACAATGTGCGCAGGTCCGGGCGGTGGACTGCATCCAGGTGGAGAAGTGGCAACTCTGTGGTACAATGTGCGCAGGTCGGGGCGGACTGCATCCAGGTGCTCTGCAATTCGGATGTTGCAGTTACAACACTGTGGCATAAAGCACACCACAGTCTGGCACTGTGTTACCCAGTTACCACTGGGGTGGCAGAGTTACAACACTCACGTATTGTGTGCACGGCTTGGGTGTTGGCAATTACAGCATGCCTAGAGCTCCCTGAAGGCAGGGCTGCCATAAGCTTTCTCTCAGGCCCTCCCGGGATCTTCTGCTGACTTCTGACTGACAAGCTTCATATTTCCTGCCATTTAGAGGTGTCTTCAATACTCCAGTCTTACCCAGATCACACCTTGCAAAGTTTTTAAAACCAGAGCACCAGGAACTATTATGGTTTTACTTTTCTCTGACAAATTGTTGGTGTGATCCCTGCTTTTTATATTGCCTGTAGCATGTGCCGACATGAACAGTACCAAGTGCATTTGGTCAACTCAGCAGACCGCATCCGAGTGCTTGAATTACAGGTGCAATCGTTACAGGAGAGAACACGTTATGGATCTGGTAGGGATGACAGGCAAAGCAGGCCCTGCTGGAATTGAAATCTGTACCTCAACCAACTGAGCAATCCTGTCAGTCTAGGGCACTCTACATTACACAACGTTATTTGCAACAGGAACGTTTCAAACCTGGGGTGGGTGTAGTACACTTAACAGGCAATGTGCAAGTCAATAAAGCTGGTCGTTGGGGGTCTCTGGGAACAATGTACTAGCAGCTTGGAATGATCAGAAGTAGCTCTCACTAAAGAAAAGGTTGGAGACCCCTGCTCTAGAGCATAGTTTAGACGTTCCAAGTAGGTTGTTAGGCCCAGGGACATTATGGGGGTTATTCTAACTTTGGAGGAGTGTTAATCTGTCCCAAAAGTGACGGTAAAGTGACGGATATACCACCAGCCGTATTACGAGTTCCATAGGATATAATGGACTCGTAATACGGCTGGTGGTAAATCCGTCACTTTTCCGTCACTTTTGGGACGGATTAACACCTCCTCCAAAGTTAGAATAACCCCCTATGCCATTTTAAATAAAGCAGGGACCACCCAGTAAATGTTGGTTTCACACCCTTTAAAAAAGCTTTCAAAAGCGCTTTAACCCCTTCCCCGCCAGGGACGTAATGGTTACGTCCATGGCAGCGCCCGTGTGGCGCCATGGACGTAACCATTACGTCCTGGGACTGGCAGTCGGGGGAAGCGCTAGCGCTTCCCCCGAGGGCCGCCCCCCAACACCCCCAGGCCAGGGCTGAAAGGGGAATCCCTTCCCCTTTCACGCCCCCCCCCATGACGTCAGCGCGCGATCGCGCGCTGATTTCATGGAAAGGGGGAAAGACGCGCTGGAAGCCATTTGCTTCCAGCGTGTCTAAGGGAGAAGGTGAGTTTTTCACCTTCGTGCGGGGTGGGGGTGCTCTGAGAGAGGCATCGAGGGAAAGGAAAGGGTTTTCCTTTCCCTCGATGTCTCTTTGAGCATTCCTGCAGCCCGATCGCGATGCGATCGGGCAGCAGGAATGCCCACTAGACACCAGGGATTTCGCTATGTGTGTGTGTGTGTGTTTATTAGTGTGGGGGAGCGACCCCTTGGGCAAGGGTCGCTCCCCTTTGGGGGCAAATGTAATTTGCGTCGTTTCTGCCCCCCCTGGGGGCAGATTGGCCCTATTTTTAGGCCGATCTGCCCCCAAGGGGGGCAGAAAGCCACTAGACACCAGGGATTTTATTGTTGATTTTTATTTTTTGTGTTGGGGGGCGGCCCCTTGGGCAAGGGTCGCCCCCAGGGGCCCTCATGTATTTTTGGGCAGTTCTGCCCCCCTTGGGGGCAGAGAGGCCTATTTTTTTTAGGCCTTTCTGCCCCCAAGGGGGGCAGAATCCCAATAGCGCCAGAAAGATATGTTTGTATGTGTGCTTTGTGTTGGGGGGTGGCCCCTTGGGCAAGGGTCGCTCCCCCCGGGGGCGCAATGTATTTATCGTCGTTTCTGCCCCCCTTGGGGGCAGATTGGCCCTATTTTTAGGCCGATCTGCCCCCAAGGGGGGCAGAAAGCCACTAGACACCAGGGATTTTATTGTTGGTTTTTATTTTTTGTGTTGGGGGTTGGCCCCTTGGGCAAGGGTCGCCCCCAGGGGCCCACATGTATTTTTGGGCAGTTCTGCCCCCCTTGGGGGCAGAGAGGCCTATTTTTTTTAGGCCTTTCTGCCCCCAAGGGGGGCAGAATCCCAGTAGCGCCAGAAAGATATGTTTGTATGTGTGCTTGTGTTGGGGGGTTGCCCCTTGGGCAAGGGTCGCTCCCCCCGGGGGCGCAATGTATTTATCGTCGTTTCTGCCCCCCTTGGCCCTATTTTTAGGCCGATCTGCCCCCAAGGGGGGCAGAAAGCCACTAGACACCATGGATTTTATTGTTGGTTTTAATTTTTTTTGTGTTGGGTGTTGGCCCCTTGGGCAAGGGTCGCCCCCAGGGGCCCACATGTATTTTTGGGCAGTTCTGCCCCCCTTGGGGGCAGAGAGGCCTATTTTTTTTAGGCCTTTCTGCCCCCAAGGGGGGCAGAATCCCAGTAGCGCCAGAAAGATATGTTTGTATGTGTGCTTGTGTTGGGGGGTTGCCCCTTGGGCAAGGGTCGCTCCCCCCGGGGGCGCAATGTATTTATCGTCGTTTCTGCCCCCCTTGGGGGCAGATTGGCCTTATTTTTAGGCCAATCTGTCCCCAAGGGGGGCAGAAAGCCACTAGACACCAGGGATTTTATTGTTGGGTTTTATTTTTTGTATTGGGGGGCGGCCCCTTGGGCAAGGGTCGCCCCCAGGGGCCCACATGTATTTTTGGGCAGTTCTGCCCCCCTTGGGGACAGATAGGCCTATTTTTTTTTAGGCCTGGGGCAGAATCCCAATAGCGCCAGAAATATTATGTTTTGTATGTGTGCTTTGTGTTGGGGGTTGGCCCCTTGGTCAAGGGTCGCTCCCCCCTGGGGGGGCAATGTATTTATCGTCGTTTCTGCCCCCCTTGGGGGCAGATTGGCCTTATTTTTAGGCCAATCTGTCCCCAAGGGGGGCAGAAAGCCACTAGACACCAGGGATTTTATTGTTGCTTTTTTTTTATTTGTGTTGGGGGGCGGCCCCATGGGCAAGGGTCGGCCCCAGGGGCCCATATGTATTATTGGGCAGTTCTGCCCCCCTTGGGGGCAGATATGCCTATTTTTTAGGCCTTTCTGTCCCCAAGGGGGGCAGAATCCCCATAGCGCCAGGGATACTATATGTGTGTGTGTGTGTGCTTTGTGTGGGGGTGTGGCCCCTTGGGCAAGGGTCGCCCCCACCAAAGGGTGCAATGTAATCTGGGCGATTTCTGCCCCCTCCCCTTGGGGGTAGATTGGCCTATTTTTTTTTAGGCCCATCTTCCCCCAAGCAGAGAAGACTAGACACAAGGGAAAATGAAAAAATGGTTAGTGGCGGAGTGTTTGTCAACTGGCGAAGTATTTGCTTTTATGATAATAACAGTTTTTCTCCTTTTTGTTCTAGTTCAAAGCTTTTGCTGACTTTGCTGTGGCTTGTTGTAGTTTTGGTAGTAGTTGTCCTGCGGTTTGCGTAGTTGCATGTTTTAGGTAAGTAAATAAATTTACTCCAAGTGAGTATTGTTGCAATGCATGAATGACATGTTTGTAGGTGGTGTACTGAATGCAGGATTGTGTGTGAAATTGTCCTTAGAGTTATGCACAATGATTATTGTGTTGTCTTATGTCTAATTTTCTTTTTTTTTTCTCTTTTTAGTGGGATATCGTTGGTGATTGCTGTGGCTGTGCAGAGTAGTTGCTGGTGAGTCAAGCTTTTTCAGGCAAGTGAGCAGGATAGTTTTTGAGTTTATAATTCTTAGTGATAAACCTATACTTTGTTACTTATCTTACACAGTGCTGGTTGTTGGTGGTGTATTTGTCCAGTTAATTTTTGTAGGAAGGATCATGGCTAGCCGTAGGATGACCGCTCAGCAGGTTGTTAGTGTGCTTTTTGAGTCATCTTCTGACCATGAATATGAGACTGACTCTGCATCTGAGGCAGAGGAGGAAGTGCAGGATTCTGGAAGTGAATTTTCTGTCAGAGATGAATCATCTGATGATGAAGCCACTCTCAGTGCTGATGAAGGGCCTGTTTTAGAGGAGGACAGTGATGTGCCAATGGTGCAGGAGCCAGCGGCTGAAAGGCTTCCCATTGGAAGACCTGACGCATGGGTTGCACCAAACATGGAGCAGCCACAGTTGCCTGCGTTTACTGGTTTTCCAGGGTGTCGAGTTAATACGGAAAACTTTTTGCCCGTCAACTTTTTTTAGTTGTTTATGGACGATATATTTTTGGAAGAGATTGTTGAGCAGACTAATTTGTATGCAGAGCAGTTTTTGAGGGACAACGCTGCCAGACTTAGGCCACACTCTAGAGCTAGCCGGTGGATTCCCACAAATCTGGAAGAGTTGAAAAAGTTCTTGGGTTTAACTTTTTTGATGGGGCTGATAAGGAAGCCATCGCTGTCTTCATATTGGTCTACTAGTCCCTTGATGGCAACTGCTATATTTCCTGCCATCATGAGTCGTAACCGGTATGAGCTTCTTCTTCGGATGTTGCATTTTGTAGATAATGCTTTAGCCTTGCCACGAGATCATCCTGATTCTGACCGTCTTTTTAAGATTAGACCTGTCCTTGATCATTTGGTAGATCGTTTTTCAGAGATCTATGTTCCAGAGAAAGAAATATCTGAAGATGAGTCTTTGGTCCTGTTCAAGGGTCGTTTGGTTTTTAGGCAGTACATTCCTAGCAAGAGGGCACGGTATGGAATTAAATTGTATATGCTGTCAGAAAGTAGTACAGGATATGTTTATAATTTCCGGGTCTACACTGGTAGGGATTCCAATATTGACCCCCCTGGTTGTCCTCCCACTTTTGGAGTTAGTGAGAAAATTGTGTGGGAACTTGGTAGACGACTGTTTAACAAAGGTCACCATTTATATGTAGATAACTTCTACACTGGAGTTCGGTTGTTCAAGGAGTTGTTCAGAGTGGACACTGTTGCTTGTGGCACAATCCGCTCTAATCGGAAAGGCTATCCAAAAGAGCTTGTCTGTAAAAAACTTGAGAAGGGGCAGTGCCTTGCGGAATGATGAGCTGCTAGCTCTGAAATTTGTAGACAAGAGGGATGTATACATGCTAAGCACCATCCATGATGAGAGTACTTCACCTGTGGCTGTTTGGGGTCAGGTTGCCGAAGTGCGCAAACCTGTGTGCATCTTAGACTATAATAAGCACATGGGTGGTGTTGATAGAGTAGATCAGAGGTTAGAACCTTACACTGCTGCTCGTAAGTCTTATGTGTGGTATAAGAAATTAGCGCTTCACTTGTTCCACTTGGCAACTTTTAATGCTTTTGTTGTGTTTAAGGATAGTTCTCCAGAGTCAAGGATGACATTTGTGAAATTTCAGGAGTCTATCATAGCTAGCCTTGTTGTGCTGGAACAAGCAAGAGTTCCTAGAGAAGCAGTGGTGGAGGATGTGGCTAGAATGAAAGATCGTCACTTTGCTGAGCACATTCCTCCCACGGCCAAAAAAAACTTTCCTGCTAAGAGATGTAGAGTCTGTGCTCGAAGAGGTATCAGGAAGGAGAGTAGGATGCCCTCGACCTCACGCAGTGGCTGACCTCCTGTGCCGACGACCTCGCCCCACTGAAGAACCCACTCACCAGGCCCAGAAGCAAGAAGGCCCCCTGGTTCACCGACAAACTCAAAAACTCAAAGAAGGCCTGCCGCACCCTCGAGAAGGCCTGGCTCCTTGACAAGACCGCCGACAACATGACCGCCCTCAAACTCGTCACCCGCAGACATCATCAGCTCATCCGCACAACCAAGAAGAAATCTCTGAAGGAACGACTGGACAAGAACGCCCATGACAGCAAGGAGCTCTTCAACATCGTCAAGGAGTTCTCCAACCCCAGCACCGGCAACAACGACATCACTCCCTCACAGGACCTCTGCGACTCCCTCGCCTCGTACTTCCACTGCAAGATCGCCAACATCCACAACAGCTTCGGCGTTCCACCCCCGCACCCATCGGTCGAACCCACGCACCTCGCCGCCATCCTCCAGACATGGACCGAGGTGACCCCCGAAGACACAACATGCATGATGAACACCATCCACTCCGGATCGCCGACAGACCCGTGCCCCCACCATGTCTTCAACAAGGCCGCCTCTACCATCGCACCCCACCTCCGAGACATCATCAACACCTCCTTCGACACAGCCACCTTCCCGAAGAGCTGGAAGCACGCCGAGCTCAGCGCACTGCTGAAGAAACCAACAGCGGACCCGACCGACCTCATGAACTTCCGCCCCATCTCGCTCCTTCCCTTCCCTGCCAAAGTCATCGAGAAGGTCGTCAACATGCAACTGGCTGCCTTCCTCGAGACGAACGGATCCCTCGACCCATCGCAGTCCGGATTCAGAGCCAACCACAGCACCGAGACCGCCCTCATCGCAGCCACCGACGACATCCGAGCCCTGCTCGACAACGGTGAAACAACGGCACTCATCCTCCTAGACCTCTCCGCAGCATTTGACACTGTCTGCCACCGCACCCTAGTCCAACGCCTCAACGACACCGGAATCCAAGGGAAGGCCCTGGAATGGATCATCTCATACCTCTCCGGCAGAACACAGAGAGTACGCCTCCCTCCATTCCTCTCGGAGGCCACCGAAGTCATCTGCGGCGTCCCGCAAGGATCATCGCTCAGCCCCACTCTCTTCAACATCTACATGAAACCCCTCGCTGCCATCGCACGCCAACACAACCTCAACATCATCTCCTACGCCGATGACACCCAGCTGATCCTCTCCCTCACCAGAGACCCCGACACCGCCAAAACCAGCCTACACGAAGGGATGAAAGACGTCGCCAAATGGATGGACATCAGCCGCCTGAAATTGAACACGGACAAGACAGAAGTTCTCATCCTGGGACCGTCGCCCTCCGCGTGGGACGACTCTTGGTGGCCCCCGGCCCTAGGCACCGCTCCCAAGCCAACGGACCACGCACGCAACTTGGGCGTCATCCTGGACTCCTCCCTCTCGATGACCAGACAAGTCAACGCCGTCTCCTCAGCTTGCTTCCACAACCTCCGCATGCTCCGTAAGATCTTCCGATGGATCCCGACCGAGACCAGGAAGACGGTCACCCAGGCCCTCGTCACCAGCAGACTAGACTACGGAAACACCCTCTACGCCGGTACAACAGCCAAGCTTCAGAAAAGACTTCAGCGTATCCAGAACGCCTCCGCCCGACTCGTCCTGGACGTCCCCCGACGCAGCCACATCTCAAGCCACCTGAGAGACCTGCACTGGCTCCCTGTCAACAAGAGGATCACGTTCAGACTCCTCACCCACGCACACAAATCCCTCCACGACCTGGGCCCAAGGTACCTCAACGACCGCCTGACCTTCTACTCGCCCACCCGCCAGCTACGTTCCGCGAACCTCGCCCTCGCCGTCGGCCCTCGCATCAAAAGAGCCACCGCCGGAGGAAGATCCTTCTCCTACCTGGCGGCTAAGACATGGAACTCCCTGCCCGCCCACCTACGGCTGACCCAGGACCACCTCGCCTTCAGGAAACAGCTCAAGACCTGGCTGTTCGAGCAGTAGCAGACCCCCTCCCCCAAGCGCCTTGAGACCCTTTCGGGTGAGCAGTGCGCGATATAAATTCCTTGATTGATTGATTGATTGATTGATGCACTGCCCTGATTGTCCTTCAAAGCCTGGGCTGTGTGTGGGTGGCTGTTTCAGGAGCTACCACACACAGAAGAATTATTGGGAAATTCCGTGAGCGTAAACTGGTGTTTTATATTTTTATATGTTCGGTTTCACGGTTGGCATTAGTCATGTATTCAGTTAGAGCTTTTGTGTTTGTAGTTTTGTACTAATTTATGATTAGTGGTTTCTTTGTTGTTTAAAAACAAAAAAAAGGGGATGGCATGTGTAGGGTGGCGCTTGGCTGGCGGCGTGGGTGGGGTGGCACTTGGCTGGCGGTGTGTGTGGGGTGGCGCTTGGCTGGCGGTGTGTGTGGGGTGGCGCTTGGCTGGCGGTGTGTGTGGGGTGGCGCTTGGCTGACGGTGTGGCGCTGGGCTGGCGGTGTGGGTGTGGTGGCGCTTGGCTGGCGGTGTGGGTGTGGTGGCGCCTGGCTGGCGGTGTGGGTGGGGTGGCGCTTGGCTGGCGGTGTGTGTGGGGTGGCGCTTGGCTGGCGGTGTGGGTGGGGTGGCGCTGGGCTGGCGGTGTGTGTGGGGTGGCGCTTGGCTGGTGGTGTGGGTGGGGTGGCGCTTGGCTGGCAGTGCCGGCCAAACGCCAGTCCACACACTCATCAGCTGGTGTGATTGCTGTATCAGGCATGTGGGCGTATGAAAGTGATGGGCCCTTGACTGGCGCTGTCTGTGGATGCGAGTCTTGTAATGTGCTGGGCCCGTGGCTGGCGGCGTGAATGGTCTAGTGCATGTCATGTATGAAAGGTGTGTGAATGGACTGTAAAGCGGTTGGTGCCTTGTCGTGGCTTTACAGCTCACGAGCTGTGAGTCATTGGTTCCATTTTTTGGCCTTTCAGTTATTACCAGTGCATTTCACTTTTGTGAAATCTCTTGTTAATAAAATTTGATCTACTGAACCATCACTCACCCTCGTGCCAAATCCAACCAGTATGTGTGGTACAAATGACAAAACCTGCTCCGCTGTAATCCGGCGTCGCAGCACACTTGAGACACGCTAGGTGCCTCGGGTGGGACCCCGATGATGAAGCATGCGACCAACTTGGTTGGTGGGTGAGGGGTCTTCTTCACATAACCTAAGTGTGTTTCTTTTCACAATTTTAGTGTTTGGCACATCACGGACGTATGTGCACACATCAAAGTGATATATTCCAAAAATACCTGTGTTTGGGGGGGAGGGCCCACCTATGTTTTTGGTCCTGGGTGCGGCCTTCATGTAGGGAAACCTACAAAACCCAGAAACTTTTTAAAACTAGGCACCCCAAGGAGTCTAGGGAGGTGTGGCTTGCGTGGCTCCCCCAACATTTTCTTACCCAGACTCCTCTGTAAACCTCAAAATTTGCATAAAAAAGCATATTTTCCTGATTTTTCTTAGTAGGATCACCGCTCCAGCACAAAATTCCTACTCCCCAGTTTTCCCCTCAGTCTCCCAAGTAAAATGACACCTCACTTATGTGGGTCTCCAAAGCAGAGTCCGTCTAAAGATGTATAAAAGAATATGCCCTTATAAACTTGCTGTGCTATCCCTTCTATCCCTTCAGGTTTTGGGCCTTATTCTGTTGCAGGCACCTGGCCCACCCACACAAGTGAGGTATCATTTTTATCGGGAGACTTGGTGGAATGCTGGGTGGAAGGAAACTTGTGGCTCCTCTCAGATTCCAGAACTTTCTGCCACAGAAATGTGAGGAACATGTGTTTTTTTAGCCAAATTGTGAGGTTTGCAAAGGATTCTGGGTAACAGAACCTGGTCCGAGCCCCGCAAGTCACCCCTCCTTGGATTCCCCTAGGTCTCTAGTTTTCAGAAATGCACAGGTTTGGTAGGTTTCCCTAGGTGCCGGCTGAGCTACAGGCCAAAATCCACAGGTAGGCACTGTTTTCTTCAAAAATTTTGGATGTGTCCACGTTGCGCTTTGGGGTGTTTCCTGTCGCGGGCGCTAGGCCTACCCACGCAAGTGAGGTATCATTTTTATCGGGAGACTTGGGGGAACGCTGGGTGGAAGGAAATTTGTGGCTCCTCTCAGATTTCAGAACTTTCTGCCACAGAAATGTGAGGAACATGTGTTTTTTTAGCCAAATTTTGAGGTTTGCAAAGGATTCTGGGTAACAGAACCTGGTCCGAGCCCCGCAAGTCACCCCATCTTGGATTCCCCTAGGTCTCTAGTTTTCAGAAATGCACAGGTTTGGTAGGTTTCCCTAGGTGCCGGCTGAGCTACAGGCCAAAATCCACAGGTAGGCACTGTTTTCTTCAAAAATTTTGGCTGTGTCCACGTTGCGCTTTGGGGTGTTTCCTGTCGCGGGCGCTAGGCCTACCCACGCAAGTGAGGTATCATTTTTATCGGGAGACTTGGGGGAACGCTGGGTGGAAGGAAATTTGTGGCTCCTCTCAGATTCCAGAACTTTCTGCCACAGAAATGTGAGGAACATGTGTTTTTTTAGCCAAATTTTGAGGTTTGCAAAGGATTCTGGGTAACAGAACCTGGTCCGAGCCCCGCAAGTCACCCCATCTTGGATTCCCCTAGGTCTCTAGTTTTCAGAAATGCACAGGTTTGGTAGGTTTCCCTAGGTGCCGGCTGAGCTACAGGCCAAAATCCACAGGTAGGCACTGTTTTCTTCAAAAATGTTGGATGTGTCCACGTTGCGCTTTGGGGTGTTTCCTGTCGCGGGCGCTAGGCCTACCCACGCAAGTGAGGTATCATTTTTATCGGGAGACTTGGGGGAACGCTGGGTGGAAGGAAATTTGTGGCTCCTCTCAGATTCCAGAACTTTCTGCCACAGAAATGTGAGGAACATGTGTTTTTTTAGCCAAATTTTGAGGTTTGCAAAGGATTCTGGGTAACAGAACCTGGTCCGAGCCCCGCAAGTCACCCCATCTTGGATTCCCCTAGGTCTCTAGTTTTCAGAAATGCACAGGTTTGGCAGGTTTCCCTAGGTGCCGGCTGAGCTAGAGGCCAAAATCTACAGGTAGGCACTTCGCAAAAAACACCTCTGTTTTCTTTAAAAAAAATGGGATGTGTCCACGTTGCGTTTTGGGGCGTTTCCTGTCGCGGGCGCTAGGCCTACCCACACAAGTGAGGTATCATTGTTATCGGGAGACTTGGGGGAACATAGATTAGCAAAACAAGTGCTATTGCCCCTTGTCTTTCTCTACATTTTTTCCTTCCAAATATAGGAGAGTGTGTAAAAAAGACATCTATTTGAGAAATTCCCTATAATTCACATGCTAGTATGGTCACCCCGGAATTCAGAGATGTGCAAATAACCACTGCTCCTCAGCACCTTATCTTGTGCCCTTTTTGGAAATGCAAAGGTTTTCTTGATAGCAATTTTTTACTCTTTATATTTCAGCAAATGAATTGCTGTATACCCGGTATAGAATGAAAACGCACTGCAGGGTGCAGCTCATTTATTGGCTCTGGGTTCCTCGGGTTCTTGATGAACCTACAAGCCCTATATATCCCCGCAACCAGAGGAGTCCAGCAGACGTAACGGTATATTGCTTTCCATAATCTGACATTGCAGGGAAAAATTACAGAGTAAAACGTAGAGAAAAATTGATGGTTTTTTCACCTCAATTTCAATATTTTTCTTTTTCAGCTGTTATTTTCTGTAGGAAGCCCTTGTAGGATCTACACAAATGACCCATTGCTGAATTCAAAATGTTGTCTACTTTTCAGAAATGGTTAGGTTTCTGGGATCCAGCATTGTTTTCATGCCCATTCCTGTCACTGACTGGAAGGAGGCTGAAAGCACAAAAAAATGCAAAAATTGGGTATGCCCCAGTAAAATGCCAAAATTGTGTTGAAAAATTGGGTTTTCTGATTCAAGTCTGCCTGTTCCTGAAAGCTAGGAAGCTGCTGAGTTTAGCACTGCAAACCCTTTGTTGATGCCATTTTCAGGGGGAAATCCACAAGCCTTCTTCTGCAGCCACTTTTTCCAATTTTTTTGAAAAAAACGAAATTTTCACTGTATTTTGGCCAATTTCTTGGCCTCCTTCAAGGGAACCCACAAAGTCTGGGTACCTCTAGAATCCCTAGGATGTTGGAAAAAAAGGACGCAAATTTGGCTTGGTTAGCTTATGTGGACAAAAAGTTATGAGGGCCTAAGCGCGAACTGCCCCAAATAGGCAAAAAAAGGCCTGGCACAGGAGGGGGAAAAGGCCTGGCAGCGAAGGGGTTAAAGCGTTTGTTGCCAGATACCAGATATTGTGCGCAGGGTCAGCTAGAGAATGCCATCAGGAGAGGGAAAATGAATATCTCAGAACTGCTCCTTAAAATAAACGTAGCAGGGCAGCGCAGTAGACTGAGGGCTCACTGAAGTGAATGAGTGCTTCAGACGCAGCCGCTATTTTGCATGATGTAAAGCAGAAACACAGAGCAACCTTAATTCTTCCCGATATTGCAGATCTTACTGGGATGGTTTCAGATCCTTGTAAAAGATAGGGAAGACTGTGTTGTTAGTCTGCCAGCCGGGAGGAGCTTCATATCTTGTCGCACATTGTAGAAATAGGCACTTCAGGCTTCTGAAGAAAGACGGTCGCCACCTTGAGGGCTGCTACTCGTGCCGGAGTTTGGTTCATCAGCTTCTCACATGGTAAATCAGACGATATATATTGTGAAATAACTCACAACTGCACGAGAGTGAATATTAAATTCGGGACCACATATTTCCCGTCTGAAAATCCCTCAGGAGGCATTGGTCAAAAGACGCTGCTCCCGTCCGGAGACCCGCTGCCATCTTCGTCGGGTGGTAGCCGCAACCTCCCTTTTCACTCATAAATCCTGAAGAGATTAGCAGATTCAACTTTTTTTTTTAAATGTTCAGCAGCAAGTTCTTTACACCAGCATACAACAATATTTTCCATACAAGCTACTCATGTATCTTAATATTGTGCTAAAGTACGGATATAAGGAATTCACTGCCTCATTAGACTCTAATTTTCTAAATTAAGAAAAATATCTAAAAAGAACCACTTACAGGTCATAATGCGTGCATAAAAAGTAGTGATTTTAGTGAGGCGAAAACAGAATGAAAATAGAATTATGTGCTCCAACCCATCAGACCAAGAAGCACTGGTTGTTTGAAATGGCAAATTGCCCTTAGAGTAAGTTTTAATGCATACTAGTTATTTTTACCTTAAACGTGTTTGGACTTCCATGAGTTATCCAGAGTGTGTTTTCTTTCGCAGACCCTGGTGCGTTGCTTGCCAGGAAACCGCTTCTCTTGAAGATTGAAGAGGGAGGCGCTGGACCAAACTCCACACAATGAGCCCAGATGCCAGAGGCAAGGGAGAAATCCCTCCAGTGGGGCTGGGGTGGAGCACGCCCCGGCATTGGACCCAATGATTTGGCCTGAGAGTGTACGCACATTGAATTGAACTGGGGTGAACTCTAACCATGTTTATCATTCAATGATTTGCCTTGCTTTGTTTCCATTGTCTCGTGATCTTGTGATGTGTTAAAACTCCACAGAAATGTAGTTCGGGTAGGGGATGACAGAATCATATACTGGTTCGGTAGGTAGGAATGGGAGGAGTCCTATTGCCAGTACGTTTGAGGAAATGTGGTTTATTATATGATGTGGTGAGCGACCTCACTGTATAATAAACTCACAAAACCCTCTTGGGTCTAGTCAGGCTTGTTTGTAAAACCTTAGCTCAACCCTAGGTAGCTGCGGCTTCAAGCAGTTAGGCTTTAACAAAGGAACAAGTGCAAAGTATTTAGGAGTACCAAAACAATCAAATAAGAAATAAATGCAACACAAAGGAAATCCGGCACCAATTTATAAAAATAGATCTTATATTTATCAAGTTTTAGAGACCCAAATGAACAAAATCCACTGGAGGATTCCGAAGATATAAATTAGAAAGCAAATTGTAGATCACTGCTTTTTTACTGTAATTACAAACAAACATTGGCAACTGCCGCAGTGAGTGATTTCTTTCAAAACTTTGGAAAACTTTTGTAAAGTTGGTTTTGGTTACTCCGGACTGCTTTGGTCGACTAACTCCAGCAGGGAGAAAGCCACAGGGGCCAGTCAGACTTACCAGGTCAGTTACTTTGCAGTCAAAGTAGGCTCCAATCCAGTTTCAGCCTCTGAGCAAACCAATACAGACATCAATGTAGTGGTCCTGATGCAATGGATACAGATTGTTGAAGATTATGAGGATTGTCAACATCAGGACAGTGCGCGCTCTACGGGCGTCTAGAATGCAAGAACCCAACACTCTCAAGATAATGTCATTTATGCATTGTGATGATATGTTATTGTTTAACCTTTTGCATTGCAGAATTCCATCCAGAAGATTCATTCTTAAGGTGCTTATAAAAACTGTACATTTGCAATGTATTGCTGCAGGCTTTCAGAGTGAGTCAGGGTGTGGTCCCTTTCCAGGGCCTTCTAGAAGCTTTTCCTGCAGCATACCTGGGTGTGGTTGTGGGCTGGGCCAAGACTCTATAAAAGGGAGTCAGCCCAACTCCACGTGCTCACTATTCAGAGGCAGCAGCAACTTCCTGAGTTCCTGTTCCGGTGGCCTACCTTGACCTTCCAGGCCTCTGTGCTTTATTCTTCAGTGGTGATTCTTAGGGCGGTAAGGTGGAGGTTGGGCTGGGCCCCCGACCCCGTATTCGATG
The DNA here is from genome assembly GCF_031143425.1 of Pleurodeles waltl. Taxonomy (NCBI): domain Eukaryota; kingdom Metazoa; phylum Chordata; class Amphibia; order Caudata; family Salamandridae; genus Pleurodeles; species Pleurodeles waltl. Next base: position 1,079,033,180 of record NC_090445.1, on the reverse strand, counting down.
ACGCTCTAATTCTTGGGCCTAATTCCTGATGTTAATAACATTTTGCTCATGCGCGTGTAATTGTGCATTTAGACTTTTCATGGCATTTGTATGCACGCATTCGAATCAGCAAGACATGCGATTCTTTCCTTGAGTGCATTTCATGTTATTCATTGTGCGCTACCATTTCTTGGCAGTTTCATGGTGGCATTCGAATCGGCAACAAGCGCAATTCTTTCCTTGTGTGTGATTCTTGATATTCATTGTACGCTACCATTTCCGGGGCATTTTAATGGTGGCATTTGAATCGGCAAGATGCTCAATTCTTTCCTTGAGTGCATTTCATGTTATTCATTGTGCGCTAACATTACTTGGCAGTTTCATGGTGGCATTCATATCGGCAATACGCGCAATTCTTTCCTTGTGTGTGATTCTTGATATTCATTGTACGCTACCATTTCCAAGGCATTTTAATGGTGGCATTTGAATCGGCAAGACGCGCAATTCTTTCCTTGAGTGCATTTCATGTTAATAATTGTGCGCTACCATTTCTTGGCAGTTTCATGGTGGCATTTGAATCGGCAACACGCGCAATTCTTTCCTTGTGTGTGATTCTTGATATTCATTGTACGCTACCATTTCCGAGGCAGTTTAATGGTGGCATTTGAATCGGCAAGACGCGTGATTCTTTCCTTGAGTGGTTTTCATGTTATTCATTGTGCGTTACAATTTCTTGGCATTTTCATGGTGGCATTCGAATCGGCAACACGCGCGATTCTTTCCTCGTGTATAAATAATGTAAATTACTGTGTGCTACCATTCTAAGACATTTCCTTGGTAGCATTTCGAGTTGACAAGTCGCATGATTTATTCCTTGAATCTACATTGTGTGATTTCATGGTGCGCAATCTTTTATGGTGTTTAATACACATATAAAAACCTGTAATGTGCGCAATTCACTTTCCAATGTTTTTTTTAGAAGAACACAACAAGACCAGAGTTCTAGATGTAATGCTGTGTGTTCCTGATATGTATTCTTAAATGGAGAATCATATGATTGTTTAGAAATTGCTCAGAGTGTTTCCTGATTCTCATGCTAAAGAAAGTATTTGAATCTGAAATTTCAATTTAACCTTTCTTGTTTCCTCCTCAGGTATTCAGTCATCTAAAGCCTAGTCAGTTTTAGTACTATTCTAGGGTTGTTCATGTTTTCAGAAATGACAAGGCTTAGAGTTGTAGCATGGTACTGATTTCATGAGATGTAATTTTGATGTTGTGTTTTAACCTTTTTCTTCCTACAGGTCTCCTTCTCAGCTGTTCCCTTCCTAATCCCCTTTTCCCCACTTGGACTCTCTTAGACTCTGTGACAAATCTAATCAGAGTATTGGAGCTGTCTTGTGGTGGAAGTGTTGGGAACGTGCACAAACCCCGAGGATCTGGTGACGCTGACAAGGATGCAGTGGATGCTGATTTAGTGGTCCATGAACATGGTGAGGTGCCGTTTTGATGGTCCACAAACATGGTGCAGTGGCTTTGACCACAGAAGTCGATGTCCCTTGAAGTCCAGGTTAATTCCAGCCAAACACCAATTGCCACTGGTCTCCAGACACAGCAAAACAGGTGGTTCTCTTTATATGAGGCTAGTGTCAGCCTTGGGTGAACAAACCACACTCTGACAATTTTCCTGGGTCTAGCAGCCGTGGGAGCAACTTTTTTTAAGTGTCAGGACTCGGACTCCTGGCCTGCTCTTCAGCAGTCAGTGGTGATCAACTGATTATGGCAACCAACTCGCCAAGGCAGCTTCTGCAGCTTTTGTGGCCCTCGAGCTGTAACAGGATGTCAGCCAACAGACTCTTGGAGTTCCCCTCTTCTCTCTGGGGCTCGGGATGACTTTCTTCAAGCAAGACAACACTGGCAGGGTCCTCTATTTTTTAGCCCAAGGATCTGCAGGTGCAATCCATCCATCGGTTCAACTTCTCACGGCTGGGTCCAGGTAAGAGCAGTGCAGACCTTCTTTGGTCCTCTGTCCAGTTCAGAAGTGGTCTGAGGTCTGGGTACCAGGAGTGTCACTTTTATGCCCAAATTTTGCCCTTGGGATGCAGTCACTACTAGCCAGTGGACTCCCATATCCCCTCTTGCCTGATGACAGCTTCTTGCAAAGAGTTGCATCTACCTATCTGAGAATGCAATATTCTGCCCACTCCAAAGATGGCAGAACCGTTCTCTTGGTATGTAGAGCTTGGTAGCCCACCCTAGCGGTGAGCTACCTGAGGGCTACACGCCCACGTGAAAATGGGTATGATCACTGTTTTCCCCTCTCTATCCATGACACCAATCTGTCTACCATAACAAAAGAGCAGCATCTCTCATGTGTGCTCACCATTTGCCCTTCAAAGCTGGCTTCCTCTTTAAAGTTTTTGGGCTTACACTCCAAGTCCTATCATTGGAATAAACAAACAGCAGGCCGTTTGTTTTATTTTCTGGGAGTTTTTCACATTTCCACCCAGGATGACAGAAGGCTGTCTTGCTGCAAGCAACTTTAAATGGTCACTGGAAAACTTTGGGCAACAGTGACAACTTTCTAAAGTTGCTCTGTACTCAAAAGTTACATTAAATTCGATTTGGTCATCAAGTCAGGTTTAAAGTAACAATTCTTTTGATTCTTTGGAATGACAACTTTAGTAGTCCCGTTCAGAAGTTAGCACAGCTGAGTTACCAGTGTGCAACCCTATGAGAATTGTATGCTTCGAAAGATTAATACATGCATTGTTCTAGCTGGGTTGACCAAATGTAGCAGATGTTATAACATTTTCCAGAGAACTGCTTGTTAGAAATCTTGTTCTAGTAAAAGCAACAATGTATAGTTTAGTGTGTGAGAAAGCAATGTTCCCAGGAGCTGACAATGGAGGCACTGACCAGCATGTGAACCGATACAAAATTGTTACCTGACGAGTCTGATGATGGGAACAAGAGAAGAAGAGCCAATCATCAACATGTGAAAGACTGTTTAGTTATATCTTAGATTTGCATTTCTAATTTTATTGGACTAATAGCAAATGTATGATTCTTTGACCAATGGCAACGTGGGAAGTGTTTTAGACAATTCTAACTTCATCCGACTGCACAGAGGAGAAGGGCCCACTTCCTCGCCCACTGCACCCACTTCGACCTTTTTGCCCATTTCGTCCCTTTCATTCATTCTCATCTTTAGGCTTGTTCTATTCTGTCTGAGGAGCTGAACAGTTCCTGATGGTCTTTAACTTTATTTCTTAAAGTTTTGATGCTAAATGCTGATCCCTTAGACATTGTTTTCTAGTAGTTCGGAGAGCTTAAAGTTTTAGATTCTGAACCATTCCCTTTTCATTGTCTGGTTGCTGATGCTAATCGAGCTGATGGCCTACTGATGAAGATAATCGCAGTTTGCTGATCCCTACTGAGGAGAGTCATAAGAAATGCTAATGGAAATGTTGTAGATTATGTTCTTTGTTTCTAGGTACCAATCGCTGTTTTGATAGAGCCATAGTTAAATGTTTTCCAAATTTGCTTTGACTACATTATTTTTGCATGAAGCCCGAACATGCTATTCTAATCAGACTACATTATTTTTGCATGAAGCCCGAACATGCTATTCTAATCAGAAGGTTAGCTAGGAGACCTTCAGAGAATGTTTTTTAATTATTAACAACAGCTGATGTTGTTTTTTTGCTGAATCTAAATGTATGAAATCTCTGTTACTCAGTTATTTTTACTTTTAATTTGTATTATGATTGTTGAGTATTTAGTAATTAATGCTCTTGCTAAATTGAAATTCTTTGTAAGATTTCGTCAACCAGTGCTGTTCATATATGTGTATCAGTTGGTTTTGAGATTGATTTACGTGACATTAGCATTGTTAATATAGGGAAATAAATATTCTAACTTTTACCTAAAGGTGTGGTTATTCATGGCCAAAGGGGTCATGGTGTGTAAGATTACTGACTCCAAAGATTGTTGATATTTCGAATTGTGATAGTTGAATGATCTGTATTGAAATTGAGACTTGGGGTGGAACACTCAAAGCACGGTCAAAAGGCCCATCAAACCTCTAACGTATTCCCTCATAAATTAAAGATAATAAACCAAATAAGGTCAGACGTACTCACAACACTGTGGTCATCAATGAAACTACTAGTCTTGCTACAGTACAAAACAACAATTTGTGGGCTTTCACTGTAAGTACACGTAAAGCACATGTTCCACTTTTTAATATAGGGCACCCTGCTTTAGTACTCAATAGGCCTATCTTAGGGGCGACATATATATTAAAAGGAAGGTCTGGATTTGGTCATTATGCTAAATGGCATTTTTTACTTTGTCACACTTGTGGTGGGACAATAAGTGGTGCATCCCAGGAGTGACACTACAGGCCCTGGGTACACTTGGTACTATATACTAGGGGCTTATAAGTGCGAAAACATATGCCAATTGGATATAAGCCAATGAATCATATACATTTAAGGGTCAGATCACTTGCAATGAGGTCTGGTTAGCATGCCTCGATGCACTCTCAGAGTTAAAAAAAAACTGCAGCATCGGTTTAAAACATTGGGGGTGAACCTGTGAACATGCAAAAAGAGGCATAGCCGTACAGTGCTTAATTTGAGCTGGTGTCTGGGGGGGTGTCCATGGACATGCATTTTTGGGGAATAACACTTTTCCTTATCAGGCGTTGACTCAGAGCATGAGAGGGAAAATGCACAAAGGGGAAAGAAAGAGGAAAAGAAAGATGGAAAAAGCATGACAAAGGGAGATAGCGGGAACCTCCAAGGGTAAGAAAAAGGGTCTGGGAGGTTCTGTTGGTGGTGCAATCCAGACTACACAGCCTTGGAGTTTGGCACTCTGAAAATCAGTAGCATTGGCCTTGGGCTTTTGTGCAACACTTTGGAATCTGCACTTATTCTTTTACTAATAAAGCACTGCAAACCCATGGAATAGAAAAATCAAGCTCTAGAAGATAGTGCAAGAGTGAATAAAATAGGCAGGAACTCCAGGTCCAAAACCATAAACTCTTGAAGGATGAATGTGTGTGAAAAGAGGCACAATACAGCCATACAAGCTCCTTCGCTAGCCCATCTGAGGACATAACAGAAGAAAGGTGGAATGCAGGGAGATCTTTGGTCATAAATGTACAACTACACATTTCCTTCCTTCCTCCACAAAATCAGTTAGAGAAATAACTGACGAACCCTTTACTGTACTTTACAATATTTACTCAGCCTCTCCATGGGATGAGCAGTGGCACAAACCTGGCAGATCCCTGCTTGTTTTCATTCCATGAATGAAGGAGACCTTATGGGGGCAGAAATATCTTAGCAGAACAAATCCCCACCAAAAGTGACCCTTTCCCACATTATGTGCCACTAGTAGTATATAGCCGTGAGAAAATGTCTGATGCAGTGGGGGGATTCACTAGCAAAATTAGAAGAAATATTTCCTTCAGGATAGTACCTTTGGTGTACACTGGGTGAGAAACGTGAAATGGAAATTGAAGAACCCTAAAAATAAGATGGACCCTGAGCAGCGGCCTACATCTTTGAATTGGCATGTGGAAACCACCAAACTCAAGCATGCATCTCAAACAGATCCAGGATAAACTGGAGTACCAAGTGAACCAACTTAAGTGAATAATTAAGAGTTGTGCTCCTACTGTCCTGCCTCCTCCCTATTTATTTTCCCAGATTCCTAAACTACTATCAAAAGAGAAGGACAGCGAGAACCTAAGAAAGGAGGATTTACTGGATGTTTTCCACATGACTGTTGATGATGCTGAGGTGCACCCATAGATGCACCTAGAAATGGGGAAGCTCAAACTGGACTGCCAGTAGAACTCTCCAAGGAAATGCACATGTAGTTAGAAGAGACACAGACACCTCTACTGTGGAGCAGTTTAGACTAGGCCTGGGTGAAATCTTGTTTCTGCCGGATTAATCCAAGTAATTTTGGTAACTGCACGTTACTCTTTTAAAGTTAAGTTACTGAAAATTATATGATTACTCCAGTTCCCACAATTATGAATAATTTGACACAAAAATCCTACCAGAGTAGCAGAAGAACATTGAATTTAGCAAGCACAAGATTACTCTCTTGAAGTGAAGTTACTGAAAACTACGCAATCGCTTCAGTTCCCAGAATTACGAATAATTTGGCACAGCACTCCTTCCACAGAAGCACAGGAACATCGGCTTAGTGAGCACGAGAAGCTGCTGGCTGCTGCTCTTTCTCTTCTGTTGCATTTATCTCATATAGCATCCTAAAGTATGTTTTGGACATGAGGTGCATTTTAGGCTACGAAAATAGATCTAAATGCTGGGGTAGGCTCTCAGAGTAATTTTATATAATCTTGGGTAATTCTACGTAAGTACGTTACAGGAAGTTACATGAGTTGCCCCCACCCTAGTCTAGACGAAGAGTGCGTTCAGTCCCAGCTGGTCTTAGGGATTCCCTCAAATGCAGTCTCACTATAACCAGAAACAGTTTAAGAAGAACTGCAGATTGACTGGCTAGGCACAGGATCTAGAAAGGGTAACAGCCTCCCCTCATTCTAGCAATGCAGATGATAAAGACCCCCCACTTTACCAGTTCCCAACACCCTCCTTTCATTAAGAGATTACCTAGCGTCCTGAGATAGTCACTGTTTGTGTCTTCTGGATGCCTTCTCATTTAAAGAGCATTAAGAAACAAATCCCCAACATTAGAAACAACCTTACCTAGTTCCGTGTAGAATTGCAAAGTGTGTTTGAAGTGTACAGGACTAGGTGAGATAAATCAATAATTGCACCTTTTGGTGTCCAGTGAAGTGAGACATCAATTGGGTGAGTCTAGTTGGCTGAGATATTACCCTGGTAATGATGGGGCTCTGAACATGGCAAAGGATGCTTAGTTGAATATGGTTGCAGATGTATTCCCATTGAAATCACCAGCATGTTATCTAGACAAACTCAAGGATGTATTTAAAATGTATTCATATGTTACGCGTCTGATGGAGATGACTCAGGAAGCTGTATGTGCTGCTTTGTGCAAGGGATGTTACCAAATGTGTGAAATCAATTGATGACTATGTACATTGGATGACAAACTAAAAAGCGGGGTGAGTTAGGGACTGGTGTAAACCGTTGCGGGCATCCTAACAACAAATGACAGAATCTGCTGAATATAAGCTGATGTCTTTGAAATTACTGAATATCCAACAAAATGTGAAGGGACGGGGCAAGGCCCTCATGCAAGTGGGACCAAAATGGGAAACCTTGAGGGAATGTCAGGAGATGAAACAGATTGCAGTGGAGAAACCTCCGGTGTGGGAGGGTCATGTATTACTTGCAGACAGTTGGGACATGGAAATAGAGATTGTCCTAATGCTGTTTGAAATACACCTCACCTTACCGACCCAGAAACATTTTATCATGTCAAAAAAGATCCATATCCTGAATATCTGGTCAGCCGAAGAGCTACCAAACCACTCTGATTCCTGCAGATCAAAATGGCCCCTATGTAGATAGTATCATAAACGGGAAACTCAACACTGGCTTTACTGATGTAGGCTCAAGCCATTTTGCCCTGAAAACCTCTGAGCTCCTCAAATTACCTTTCTTGGTCTTATCACATTACCATGCAGTGCCTTTACTATATAGCCTTTACCACTCAGGTATTTGTAATTTTATAGTTTAGGGGTGGGTGGTGGCAAGGGCTCATTTTAGGGTTTGGGGTGGTAAGTGTCATTCTTAGGATTTAGGGGTGGGTATTGGTAAAGAGTAGTAAGGGGAATTTTAGGGATGATAAGGGTTATTTTAGGATTTAGGGGTGGGTAGTGGTAAAGGTGGTAAGGGGAATTTCAGAGGTGATAAGGGTAATTTTAGGGTTTGTGGATGGCAGTAGTACAGGGTGGTAAGAGCAAATTCAGGCTTTAGGGGTGGGTAGTTGTGAAGGGTGGTAAGGGGAGTTTAGGGGTGGGTAGTTGTAAAGGCAGTTTCAGAGTAAATTAAACAAGAGGAGATTCAGGTATCTCCCCCAAAAATAAATACATTTAATATGAATTAAATATATATATATATATATATATATATATATATATATATATATATATATATATATATATATATATATGCACACATACATACATACATATAGTCACTATATAAAACCAAAAGTTAAAGTAACTTTATAATTACGTGTGATAGTTAAGGTAATTATAGGTTTATAGGATGGGTAGTGGGAAAGGGTGGTAAGGGTAACTTTAGTATTTAGGGTGGGTAGTGGTAAAGGCAGTTTCAGAGTAAATTAAACAAGAGGAGATTCAGGTATCTCCCCCCAAAAATAATACATTTAATATGAATTAAATATATATATATATATATATATATATATATATATATATATATATATATGCACACATACATACATACATATAGTCACTATATAAAACCAAAAGTTAAAGTAACTTTATAATTACGTGTGATAAAAGGATCTTTTTTTTTCTAATAAAACCTTAGAAATTTACTGAAAAAAACAAAAAAACAAAGGTTAAAGTAACATTATAATAGATGAATATGTCAGTGATACAATTAATGTTTTGAACTATAAAAAACAGAAATTCACCAGTTATAATTAGCAGCGCTAACTATAACTTACGCCCCCGCCATGCATTGCTTATGACCTCAAACATGACATCACTCATGACATGTTCTATGACATAATTTATGATTTCTCAAATGACATCATTGATAACAACAAACAGTTGGGACAGACAGTTTCTTAACCTAAGTATAACCTTAAGTATAACTATAACTGCTAAATTTGTATGGTTTTGTATGCGTAAAACATCAACTTAACTATAACGACCCTGTAACCTTTGTTTTTTTCAGTGAATATTTATATGTATGTATATATATATATATATATATATATACATATATATATATATAAACACACACACACACAACCACATATGAGTTTCACTTACCTTATTAAACTTATCAAGTGTGGTAAAGGCATGTGTTGTATCATCATACAAACCTTGTCCATAGAAGGAATCAGCAGTATTTCAAATCAGTGTGTTCCACACCACATTTCTAACCCTGTTTCTATGACCTGAAGTCCCATCCCAGACAAGCACACTTTCCTTTTGAGTCCTACCTCACTGGCTAGTCTCTTGGGTTGTTATGTTTTTTGCTAATTATCTGCATACCAGATGGAGCAACTTCAATGTGCCACAAAGCAGAGAAAACAAGGTCCTTGCACTCTTTTGTTAAACAGTTTGTCAGCCAGTTACTCATATCTTTGAAATGTCTAAAGAATTGTCAGTGTTTAGGGGTGTGGAATTTAATAAAAAATCTACTTGTCCATACAACAGGCTGCTTTCTAAATCTACTTGTCCTATAAAAAATGTGCCTGTCCCTATAGTGCTATGTAGTACAGCAGCAAGTTATGGCAGCAATCTCATTATATAAGTGCTCTGATATTAGTCTCTCTCGTTATGCCAGGGCTAATGCTATAATAGGCTTTGAGTACTAGCAATTTCTTTAGTTTGCCACCTTTCTGCAGATCTACATATTAGTGCTGGGGGTAGGAGTAATCAAAAATTCCAGGGTTGGGATGCCCTTTTGAGTCAGTGCAAACCTACTATCTTGCATGTTCTAAGGGTTTTCACCAGCTCTTCTCTAATCCTTTCCCATACTGAGAAAGGTTGGAAATTTACTTCTGACAAGGGCAGAAGTAAACCTTTCAGGGTTGGGAAAAATGTGGTTAAAGAGAAAGTGAACTTATAAACGTCAAACATATTTTCCCATGAGCAAATCTACACACACATATTTACACTTGCTAAAATACAGTTCACAAATATTTGCTAGGAGTACGATTTCCTGGTCTTCTTCTGTAAATTCATGTGAATTCATGAAATACGGAAATCTGAACTAATGCAACGACATATACCATGAGTGTACTTTTGTGACTTTCTTTAATAACTGGGCCTGGCATTAACCAAGACCTTTTGTTTTTATTAAACTTCTATCTCTCTCTCTCACAATGTCAGTGATAGCAACCTGCTCTTTCACAAGAAGCAGATCGGCACACAAAGTATTTTTGTTCAGTGCCAGGAACTACTGTGTCAATGTGTGCTTTTGCTTTGTGCTAATGTTTGTGATAATGGTGAGGGCCCAGCAGCTCCCACAACAATAAAGATTTACAAAAGCCATGTCAAATTAAGACATGCATTGACAAAGCCATAAGCAGGGCCAAAGGAATTATGCGGCAGTAGAGAGTCATTATGCGGCAGGGTTGAGTAAATTATGCAGCAAGAAAAGGCAAATTATACTGCATAACGTGGCGCATTTTGTAATAGTATTACTTCATTATTTTGCTGCTTTTAAACTTGGTAACACTCTCTGGGCATGTGTTGCAGCTCACTAGTACCAGTTTAAAATGCAAATATAGCAATAAGGAATAGAAAAGTGACTAATCCAGCTTCGCAAAGGGCCTTCCACTGAGTGGCAACACATCTTTGCATTTTTTGTAACTTTTGAACTGTTTGGGCTAGAAACAAATCTGCAGAATATGCAGCAAATGATGGATTATGCAGCAAAGGCGGCAAATCTGTAATTATGCGAAAATTCCTGCGTCTGCACAATTGCATATTTCCAGTGGCCCCGGCCATAAGGCTGACCACCAATGTTGGACCTATTGGCTTTGCCAATGCTTGTTTATTTTTAGGTTCCCATAATCTTGTTGAAACTGGTTACACTGATTTTCCATTATGCATATTTATCGAATTAGTGCCACGCATCAACAATTTTAGTAAAAGATGCTGCAAAGAAAAGGTACCTAAAATTTCACAGTAATTTTGCAACACATTTTTTCCAATTGCATTTTGTTTTGTCAACATTCTATTTTAAAAGAAAGAATCATCAATCTTGCTTTCAAGTTTCTGCAAATATTTGCATCTAATTGGAGAGCATCTGGGAGCATTACATGTAACCTCATATTGTTAAAATTTTCAAATTTGTGTGTTCACATTTTTTTACTGGAACCACTGTCAGTAGTGCAGTTAGAGCTTACAACATTTATTTACAGCACTCACACTAATAATACAGGCTTTGCATTCATGAACCATAATTACATGTTTGAACAGCATTAACATATGGACACAAATATTACCTAAACTGCAGACAATTCCCTTCCCTGATCCATAATGTAAACTGGCAGCCAAAGGGCTTGCGCTGCAGGGGGTTGGGCCTACTTTTCCACAGAACAAAATAAACATGAAAACCTTTTGTCCTTGACACCAAACAATATGTCCTGGGCGTCTGGCTATAGGAATTCCACATCTCTGGAGTTGCTTGTTCTGGTGACTATCATGTTATGGTTAACAGGGCACAATGATGTGGAGTGAATTTCATCCATGAACCCTGTAAAGAAAAAGATCCACCTGATGAAACAACTGTATTGTATTCCATAGTATACTCTAAAACCTGAAGCTGAGTCAGGGATTCAACGAGTCATTGCAGATCTTATGCAATGAGGTTTTTTGGTAGCTATTCTTAACAGTCATAACACTCCTACACTTGCTATAAAAATGTTGGGAAAGACCAGTGTGTACGGATTCGTTCAAAACCAGAGGGATTTAAGTATTTTGGTTATCCCTAACTTCTCTGTGGTCCCAACCTTGCTACCGTCCTTTCCTGTATCCCCACAAATGCCCAGTGGTTTACCTTGATAGATTTGTGTCCCACCAACTTCTCCATACACATCTACAGTGGGCTTCAGTTTCTCTTTGCGTTCTCAGTCAGTGGATCACAGGATCCATGGCAGAGACTTCCTCAAAGATTTACAGAGCCTCCTTCAGTCTTTTTCCAAGCTTTAAAGAAAGATTTAGTCACCTTGGTCTATCCCACCAACTCTACTTTGTTCCAGGACATTTATGATGTTTTGCGTACCTATTTTACGTTAGACAACTGCAAGACAACCATGTCTGCCTCCTGACTGAATTTGTTTGGAAAGGGTATAAACTTAAAAGAAGAAACTGCAATTTTGCCTACTGCGTATGTGTTATCTTGGCCATGAGAACTCTGCTGATAAGTGACACTTATTGAAAGAACAGATTGAAGGCATCCATAAATTACCCCGTCCGGCAACCATCTTCCCTGGTACCAACTTTCTTGGGTTTGGCTGGGTACTGTAGACAGTGAATCATTGGGTATGCCACTATAGCCACGCCCCCAAAAATTATATTAAGGACACCCCAAACCTTTGCATTGGTCCAAAGTAACTGAACACGCATTTTCACAAATAGAAAAGCCCCCACTTCTGCACTCACTTTAGCGCTCCTTGATTATGTAAACCTGTATAGTCATGAACATGATGGGTTTGCAATTGAGGTACTGGTAGAGGATCATAGGGAACAGAAAAAGCCCAAAGCTTACTGCTCTGCTCTAGATTCTGTTGTGGCAGGGCTCTCTCCGTGCCACCTCTCAGTATCTGTTACTGACCGCCTTGTCAGAGCTTCTGAAAACACTGTATTGTTTCTACCTTGATTGTGGTGTTTCTTCACTCTGTTGTTGCTCTCGATCCCACCACTAAGACTCAACACCTGTCCACTGCCAAGTTCTTGTGATTCAAACTTCTATTGTTGCCTGCCTCCTGTATCACCCCAGTCCACTGTCCCACTCTGCACTCAACATTCCTTATGCCAACCCATGAAGAGGAAGTACACCATAGTAGTCTTGTAGTAACTGAAGATGTAACAAAGTGCTGTATGAATCTTACAAGTGCACCACTACCTAACTGTTAACTAGTGTACTTTGTGGATGGATCACGTCCTAGAATTGATGAAGGTAAACTGGCTGCAAGTAACACTGAATGCATATGCACTGTAAATCAAATTATTGGAGGCTGCTGTCTTTCCAGTGTGAGATCTGCCCAAGCTGCTGAACGTATTGCTCTTACCAAAGCTTCTATCCCTGTTGAGAAAAAGATTGCAACTGTGTCCACAGACCTGAAGAATGCTTTTAGAGTCATGTCTGACTTCGGGCATCTCCGGGTGCAAAGGGGCTTTCTAACTTCCTTCAGTACCGCAATTACAAATGTCATGTATGTATAGCATTTGTGTAATGCTTTACTTTCACCCCAGCAAATTGCAGCATTTAAATATTTTGACAACCAGAGTTCTTATTATAAAGTGTCCCGGGACAATGTCCTTGCATACTTCAAGCCAGGAAGGCTGTTTATTGTCGAACTAGTGACACTAATATGCACACCTATATATTTCCTGTGCCTTACTTAAAAGATTTGCCTTTGTTACATGAGCAAACCTCGAAAGTAGAAAAACAGTAATTAATGAAACAGAATTGTGCAAGGGATCCAGAAGGAGTGTGGTGAGACAGCTCAGGGCACAGGGTCACACAGAGATTTCAGCTCTTCCGGCGACAATTTTTTTTAACACCAAGAGACTACTATTTAGAAACTATACACCATCAAGCATTCCCCTATGAAAACCATTTCCCTGCTGGCACGTTATTTAATAAATGTTGCTAACAGAAGGAATATGCACATTTCAACTGTGACAAAGCTTAGGCCTGGCCGCCTTAATCTGGGTGCGGTCTGTTATGTAGATGATGCAGTTTTTGCCATCAGAATCTCTGCAGAACATCCCTTCCAACAGCGGCTGAGCTGCCCCTCGGGTGTCTGAAATTAATAGACTCTTATCCATTTAATTTCCTAACTATGGGTTATGGCAAGCCATCAAAGAAACTAGAAACAATGCCAGCATACTATGAGAGGTAACCTATGGGACAGCCATTACTTTATCCCTCATAACGTATCAGTTAGACACTCATAGAACCATGCTATTGCGGAATAGTGGCCAATGACAATATACTTGCCAAAAGGAGGGTTTTATGCCATAGTAGGGTTAAGATGTTGCACTCTCACGCCGAACACCTTTCTGAGTATCAATAAACCGCTCACATCAAGAACAGGGTAGAAGTAATTAATACAATTAAAAGTGACTTAGACTTGAACGTCAGCAGCATCAGGACTCTTGTTTTTATAATTATTGTTGTGTTGGCCTTCCATGCTCTGACCAAACTGAGCCTATGCATCATGCAGCGTGTGTGTAAAAGTAAAGGTATGGCCATTCTTATCCTTTGATATTGCTGAAGACGATGATATTGATGGTAAATGTTACTATGAAGAATTTAAAACAGAAGTGATAAGGCTATATGTTATTCAGTTGTACATTTTCACCTCATGGTGAAAGAGATGGTAACCGAGAATTTCATTTTATATAGACCAGACTGTTTGGAATATGAATGTGTTTTGTACCTGCTTTTTTAAAAATCTTTTTACTGGCCTTTGCACTTTGCACATTTACATCTATTTTCAATGCACTGGCCTTTTGTTGTCCTGTGTTGTACATTGCACATTTAGCCTACTTATAAAAAAAGTAAGTGTGGCCTTGTTCTGGAGTTGGGTCAATAAAGGGAGAACCGCAGTTTTAATGAAGTCAGCCTTTTACCATGCTAGTTTGTATCATTGTATTCTTCCCATTAGTGTCTGTACAGAGTTTTTGTTTCATCACCTATCTTGTCCTCTGCTTATTGCATTGAGAAAAGCGTTATCAAGACAGCGCAGATCAATATAGAAATTAGCATTATGTGCTCCAGCAGATGAGACGCGAAGCACTGGTGAGATAAAATGACAGATTGCACTAAGATTATTTTTTATGCTTGTTGCCCATTTTTGTATTAAATAAAGATTCGACTTCCATGAGTTTTACCGTGTCTGTTTTTTAATTACGCAGGTTTAACAAGTTAACAAGACTCCAAGACTTCAGGTTCAAGAACAGTGGCATCAGCAGGACCGGTACCTTTGTTAGTTAGAATTAGAAAGATTGATAAATGCAAACTGAGTATATGGAATGAAACTGTGAAGAGAAATCTTACATGAAACTGTGAAGAGAAATCTTACTTAAGTGGTAGGTGATAGTGTGTCCAACCCACATAGAAGATCAATTATGGACTGGGAGAATTGTACTCTTTGGAAAAAAAAAACACAAAAAACCTGGGGATGTGGCTTGGATGATGAGGAAGATGGTGGAGTAGCTTGTTGACTCTGCACCGAGTACTCTATTTCTATGTTATAGCGGCATAGAATATCGACTTTCTAGATGATGGTTGATTAATACCAGTGCCCAAAAGGGAAGGAAAGCATCCAGGTGACCAGTGCCGATCGATCGGAACAGTGTTTACTGACCGCATGATGAGGCTGGTGGTGCTCACCAGTGGGGGAAGATGGCACTGTAAATAGACTACACGGTAGCGGGCAAGCCACCTTGCTGTGTAGTGGCACTGTCCTGGCTTTCTGGAAGAAGAGCAACTGATCACTACACCTGGAAGGGACAGATTGGGCTAAAGCATACTACAGCTGCTGGATTGACCGAACAGCCCTTCCGAGAGCACCCTGAACTTGGTGGTGTGCACCAGTGCGAAAGATGATGCAGTGAGTAAACTGCGTGGTGGAGGACAAACCTCCTCATATTGTCTCGGCCCTGGACCAGCTTCCATTCTGTAACACAGACACCAGAATAACCATTACAGTCATTACAAGATGGTTTGAGAGAGCCTCATCATGCTAGGTTCACCAGCGAAGACCGTTTACCATCATGGCTTACATTTCCCTGATGGAGCATCACCCAGGGTGGCACTCACGATTTGGACAAATCCACCAAAAACAACACTGACTTGATGCAGAACGAAATATCAGCAGTTAGAACTGACATGAAGGTGATCAACAGCAGAATCCCTGTACCTGAAGACAGGGTTAGTAGCCTTGAGGACTCCCAAACTATTGTTAATAAATTACATTGCATCCATAAAATCCATGTCAATGTCTTTACAAATACCAATGTCAGAATTCGAAGACTGCAACAGAAGAGCGAATCTTCAGATTTTTGGTTTATCTGAGAGGTCAGAAGACTCTACTGGCTCCTGTTCTACCTTCCTGGGGTTGTGGCTTCCCAAGCTTACTGGCATCCAATTTGTAAAAGATCTGGAGAGGGCGCATGGAGTGCCTGCTGTTTAACTTCCCATACAGAGAGGTCCCTGGCGGTAAATCCCACTTACCGCCACGCTGACAGCCACCAATGTACCACGGCGGCGGCAAATCTCCGTTCACCATATTATGACACACACACACCAATCCGACAAAATACAGCCACATACACAAATCCGCCAGACCAAAGGTCAGTGATAAAGTGGCGGTATCAAAACCCACACCGTTATGCCAACAGAACAACGCCCACCACATTATGACCCATGAATAACCACGGCGGACATTCAACGGCGATAAACAATTGGCGGTACATACCGCCCGCTCACAATGGACACCCACAGACAAAACAACACCACATTGGACAATTCAAACAACACACACCTGGCAACCATACACACACCACACCCACACCACTATAAAACACACACCCACATTACCCACAACCATTTACGAATATCATTAAGCGCCATCAGACTGACACCAAGACCACTGCCACAACTACATACACACTCACCACTTACACCCATACATCCCTAACACACCCTACTTCACACACCCCAACACATTACACAACAAACCCTCACCAACATACATCACATAACACCCATGGCACCACAATGGCACCCCCGTTAAGGGTCATGGTGGAGGAAATCGTCAGGGTAGAGTCACTGCTATTTGGAGCACAGGTGCAACAGATATCTATAGCCAGGAAGATGGAGCTATGGCAGAGAATCGTGGACAGGGTCAACGCTGTGGGACAGCACCCAAGAACAAGCGACGACATCAGGAAGAGGGGGAAGGTACGTTCCATAGCAGCAAGACACCAGCTCGCTATACAGAGGACTGGTGGTGGACCCACACCTACTCCCCCACAACTCACAGCATGGGAGGAGCAAGTCTTGACAATACTGCATCTTGAGGGCCTGGCCGGAGTAGGAGGAGGACTGGACTTTGGTAAGTCAACTCTCTACTATTATCCTCCCTGCCTGCATGCCATCATATACCCTCACCCTCACTCCCATCACTCCACTACATCCGACACACCCCACCATCACATCTCACTAATCCCTATGCCAAGCCCTGCATGCTGTACCAATGCATGGACACCCCTCACAGCCCTGCATGGGCACTCATCACTAAAGCATGCACAGCAATGAGAACTAACAATTCCACCATACACCAACATACACAAGTAAAAGCTGCCAGGGCAACAACAACCATAGAGGGGAAGCCAGGGATGTACAAATCTAACAGACATGAAGCATAATACATCACGCATATCCCCACAGGTACCCCAGCCAATGTCAGCGAAGAGGAGGTGCCAGCACTATCCAGTCCCCCAACAGAAGAGGCCCACAGTGATGACAGTAACTCTGGACTTCAGGATCTGGACGATCTACCTGGCCCACCAGGGACCACTGGACAGTGGAAGGCTGTTCCGATGACTGGCTAGTGGCAGGGGCCAACACCACAGTGCAGCCAACAGTGAGTGCAAGGGCTGAGCAGGAGCCTCCTACTACCACCACCACCACAGTGCAGCCGTCACCGCCGGCGGACGCTATGTAGTCCACCTTCCACGGGCCACTGTTGAGACTGTGGCCTTGCACTCCCCAGGACCAAGCACAGGGCATGCTGCCCCCTCCAGAACCAGTAGGTATGACACCCACTCGGGAGAATTAGTTAAATCACTATTTGAGGTTCATTCAACAAAAGAATTCTCATACCTACTCACTGGCCCTCTTGACATTCACATATCCCACGAAAAAGATAGACACCTGTCAGACCTTCTGCTTACCCCTGCTTGTTAACCACTCCTTACTAACTGGAAAAATACTGCCTGTTTCAAGTTTGCCACTTGGAAGAACTGAATTTAATTTATTGGGGTGCAGACAATATATCTATACAGGCCTCTTTCTGGAAAGCCAGCTCTGTATCAATATGGAGCACGCTAGACAATTTCAAGGCTAGAACAAAACCACCTTGAGCCAAACCCGAATCATGGAAGAAAATAAGAGGTGATTCACATTATGATGCGCCATAACTAACCCTATACTCACACAAGATCCCTGAACACGTAGCCTTGTTGCAAATTCACCTGTGGCATTTTGCTTGTTACCTGATGTATCCTTGGTCCAACGGTTCGTGTTAGTTAATTTTTTTTCAGTTACTTTGTAATTACTTTGTTTCTCCTGAGTGTGCATTAGGGATTGAAAATGTCATTGTGACTCACGACTACATTCACTTTTTTTTACTCATTTTGCATCCTACTGTGTTTTTTCGTATATTTCCTTTTTCAGAAAACTCAATAGAGATATTCGAATTTTAAAAAAACCTCAAAAACTAACATGTCCTGCTGATTGTGCTAGTAGGAATGAGGTTGCAGGACATGAAACTATAGAGAAAACTCTTTAGGCTCTTGAATATGTACGTAGCTTACCTGGAAAGATTAGGACTCTAGACCTATAGCGTAATGGCAATGGATTTAAAGCTACTGTCCCCTGTTTAAAGCTAAGCTCAAATGAAAGTGCAATTTTGTGCGACAGGAAGTGAACTGTGCTAATGAGCGTTGTTGGAAGTACAGCGCGAGGATCCATCTGAGTCTAATAATGTACAGAGGTCAGAAAGTGAATGTGACACAGATTCTACAAGTGGAATAGAGGGTTAAGCGGTTCTTCCAGTCATTACAAGTCAGAAGAGAAAAGTTTTTCTGCGATAATAATCACCGTAAGATGCAGAAAAAGCATTGTCCCCAGCATCAACTGTTATTGGGATACTGCTGTAAGCCGTGGCTTTGAATCTGCAAGACGAATGGCTTATTGCCAGGCTAAGTGATAAGACATGACTGCTGCGGATGGAGCACACCATGCAGCATGCCTCACATGTTGTATCCTACGCCAGAGGTGAAAAGGACGATTCACAGCCTTTGATATTTAGGATGCATTTGCAGAGTATACAACTTTCATTCCACCCACTATAGAATGTGAAGAAAATAAGACAGTTTTTCAACATTATAAAGTGTAAGCTGATCTACTACAGAAAAATTGAGTACATTGAAGGGAATTTGACCACTGCTCATTCCACAAGGCTAAAAGAACAAGTTCTAGCCAACATCCCTGATCCTGAGGCATGTACAGGAGGAAGCGGTGGGTTAATAGTCTTAAACAAAGGAGTTGGATGCTCTCAGTGGTAAAACACTGCTCTTGGCGATAAATCTGAAGCAGTGATCTTGGTACAAGCAGCAACAATGTTACACCAACATGTTCTACAACACAAACAACAATCCTTTTAAACTTCTGTCTCTAACATTTGTGATAATTTAAGGCTGAAGGAAAGCACCCCTTTTGCCTGGTTTCTGATGTGGCTTTGACTGTTAGTGTATTGGGTCCCTGCTAAACAGGTCCCCAGTGCCAGATCTCTTTCCCCACAACTACACAGTTGTTTTCCACAATTGGCAAACTCTTTAGCTACCATTGTAAGTGAATGGTACACCTGGTACATAGGGCCTGGGGTACTGAGAAATGTCTCTGAGGGTTGCCACACCAAGTGTGCCACCTTCAGGGACCCCTCTCCTAACCCACACAGTGCTGCCATTGAAGACTGCATGTGTTTGTGCAGGCTAAATTGAAAACTCAGCCTGTCACACACCCCTGTGTGCAAGGTACCCTATCACTGCATGTGCAGGGTGAAGTCACACCTAAAGCTGGGTGCATCCAGGCACTTTGAGGGCATATATGCATGGGCAGATATGCCCATATGCGTCTCTGTTGATTCTGAGGTATGGTAAGTGCACAGGGAAGCTATCTTAAATGCATGTGCTGGACACTGGTCATTACGACCTCCCCAGCTACATGATTGCTTGCCTGAGTCCTGGGATGTTTGGTATCA
Source organism: Pleurodeles waltl (assembly GCF_031143425.1). Taxonomy (NCBI): domain Eukaryota; kingdom Metazoa; phylum Chordata; class Amphibia; order Caudata; family Salamandridae; genus Pleurodeles; species Pleurodeles waltl. The sequence goes on along the minus strand of NC_090445.1, from coordinate 1,079,013,239 downwards.
AACATCTCAGAACAATAAACACACACTGACCCCAGTGATGGATTTATTATTAAATGCACACAGAGGGCACCTTAAAGATGCCCCCTGAAAACCTAACCAGCTACTGGTGTGTTCAGTGACTGGTACAAACCAGTGCAGCCACCCTAAACCGAGTTCTGGCCCCCTGACTGAGGGCCAACACTCTCGGAGGCCCAGAACAAATGCCTGTTCTGGGCAGAGATGATAACACCTCGTGTGCAGGGAGCTTCAAAGGCCGTGCTGCCCTTGAATTGGAACCCAGGTCTCTCTAGATGGTAGAGGTGACCGACCCCCCTGACCTGGCCCTACCTTTGGCAGCAGAACAGGCAGGCAAATTCGTTGAATTAGGAGGAGTGCCCACTTCATGCCAGTCCCACCCCTAAGGTGGATGAGCTGAAGTGGATACTACTTTTCAAATTCCACCATCTTGCTTGGAAGGAATTAGGCCACTAGGGTAGGGTTATGCCCACTTCCCAGGGGAAGTGGTGATAAGAAGGATGTAGTCACCCTAAAGGTGGTCAGCTCATTAGCTACCGCCCGGCACTCCCTGTAACGCCTCTAAATTGAGTATTTAGGTGGCCCCCCTGAACCGCAGAACGCAAATCCTGACTACCTACGAAGAAGAAGGACAAAGAAGAGTCGACCCGCTAACCTTGTACCAGCCCTTCTGGTCTGCCATCTAACCACACATTCTCTCCGCACAAAAAAACTTGTCCTGCAGCTGCAGCTTCAAGACATCCAGGCAGGCTGTCTGCCTTCTGAAAAGAGTCAAAACTCCCGTGAGCAGCAGACCTGCTCAGCAACAAAGTATCCCACAAGGACTCTGCAGCCTGGAAACCCAACATCTGAAGTGACCTTTGCACCTGACGACCTCGACCCGGTGAGAAGTCCACCAATGGTGCCAGCAGGGCTCCCTGGCTGTCCTGAGCCCGAGTCAACCTGAGTGTCACCTCTACTGTACTCAACTAAGTCTGCATGCAGACCCCTTTTCCCCCAGCTTGTTGGTGAGAGAAAACCCCACACCTCAGCAACACTGCATTGGTGACTCCTGGTCCCAGCTGAGGTGGGTCATTGGTTCCAATGATGTCCCCCGCAACGCAGAGCTCGAGTCCACCCTGGGTCCACCCCCGCCAAACTCCGCCATGACACCTTCAGCCTCAACTCATCGGACCCCCTGACTGTGAGTGTTCCCGGACGAGAAAACCTGACACCAAAAAGGCACCCTTGCATCCGTCGCCCCTGGGAACAGGAGAAGAGGACAGAAGGTGCACCTACCTGTTGGTTGTCCCCGACTGGCTTTCCAGCCAGAGCCTGCAGCTTGTTTGTCACAGGGTCAATCTCCCATAGGAAACCAATGGGTACCTGATGCCTTACTGCACCTCTACACTCAGCCGCCCCAGTGCCGCCCGACAAGACTTGTTGGTGTGGTTCTGATCAGTGCCCGGTACCTACCTTAACTCCCCGAGATTGGCTTTGTAAGTCGTTGTTAACCCTATGGTTACTGAACATTGTTTTTCCTCCATAGGATAACATTGAGAGAACTTTGAAAATTGCACTGTCTATTTTTGAAACTGCAAAGTATTTATGGTTAAAAGTCTATTTACCTGATAACATAGTTCTTGGGTTGGAAGCATGTATAAAAAGAATTTTTATTTTTCTACATTGGTCTCATATTTATTCTTTGAGTGTGTGTCTCATTTATTACCTCTGTGAGTACAACAAATGCTTAGCACTACCCTCTGATAAGCCTAACTGCTCGCCCACACTAGCACAAATAGAGCATTTGTCCTATCTACTTTTGCCTCTGCAATACCAATTGGGGATCCACTGGACTCTGCATAGTGTACTTTATTTTAGTACCATATAGAGAGCCATGAGGTAACTCATAGATCACAGCAAGGACTTACCATAGTACAACTAACAGCTTGTAATACCTTCAAAGAGCGGTGTAAGTCCTGTAGAAGTCAAAGAGATACAATTTTTACAATATTAGGCTCCTATGTCCACTCAAAATTGAGTTCTAAAGACCTGGTGGACATCCTATTTAGTTTCTGCAAATCATTTTGAAGCAACTGGATCTTATGTTTCTCAGCTGAACAAGGGAAATCAATTGATCATTTCCATATTGTTTCTTTAAACACTCCACAACTAAAAAAGTTGTTAACATTGATCACAATCCCAGTGCAACAGGTGTTGAGAAATTATTCCATGTAACTTGAATTTGACTCTTCCTGCATCCTGTCAAGGAAACTAGTGTTGCTCGTCAAATCATTGAAATTAGACGACAGTTTTCCAAGAAGGTGATGAAATTGCTTATAAGGCATTCATTAGTGACCCCAGTTGCTGTTACTAAGCTAAAAGGCTCTCCTCTAAAATTCTCTGATCTTGAGTATGTGTTAGAAGAATTAGCAAATAAAAGAGTTGTTGGTGAGCATACTTGGTATATGCATTCCAACAACTCCTTTCAGAGGGCTATAGGCAGCATAGGCTACTGGAGACAACTGTGGGGATTGGGGCCTTTTACTTCTGATACTCCGGGGCCCGACCTACTATTAATCCTGAGCAACGGGGCCAAGTATCCTTCAACACTTGACTCTCAGTGGTAGCGTGTGTTGAGCAGTCCAAGGCTTCTCACAGTGGGGGGAGAGATGCAGGCGCACATCTCAAAATACATTCAGTAGCAGCCATAAATGATTGCCAGTCAGATACTTTCTTTATGACAAAAGTAGTATTTATATACAAACACAAAGTGAAACAGGGCATACACAAGCATCACACACAGCCCCCTGAGGTCAGGGATCTTGGCCCATATTTATCCTTTTTTCTGCTGCATTTACATAATTGTTTGACGCATAAGCAACGCAAACTTACAAAATATAATTGTATTTTGTACGTTTGCGCCGCTTTAGTGTCAAGAAGTGATGCAAATGAGGTGCAAAAAGTATAAATATGGGCCCTAGTGTTTAAAGACAGTCCCCTCAGTTCCATTTCCATCTCTGGTTCCTCCCCATTCACCTTAGATGTCATTTAGGTTAGGCCCCACTGGCAGTCTGAGTCTCAGGAGTCCCACTCCGACCCTATTAGCAAAGTCAAAAGTGTTTCAGCACTGAATTGCCATCTAGCAGACATGTTCCCCGGGGCCTTCAGGCCCATAGCTCAGTCTTACCAGCACCAGCAGAGTTTGTCTAACTGAAGTCTCAGAGACCGTCTCTCTTGTTGGGGCAGCAGCAGTAGCTGCGCCGTCAGGTTAGTTTCACACCTGCAGCTGTGTGTCCTTAGCTCTCCTCCAATGTAACAGTAAATGTGTGCTCTTCCCCAAAAGGGGGGTTGGGGGGGATTGTCAGTGGTTCCTGGTTCCGATTCTCAGTCAGGGGTTCAGGCTTGCTTGAGTCACCCGCCCTTTCCTCACTATTATAGCATCCACCAAGCTGCGCTCCTTGTCAGACACTGGTGGCCCCTCTGGCATATGGGGTCACCACACCTGCTCTTCACTTGGCTGATGACTCGGCTAGCACTGCAGCAGCTCCCTCTTCTCAGCGGCCCTGTCTGTCATGCTGGATCACTGACTAACACTGCACATGGGCAATGGACTGATTGGCATGGCAATCTTCACAGCAGCCCCCTTTACCGTATGGGGTCACCAATTCGCACCACCCACACGAAAGGGTCCAATTGGTACAGTAATCTACAAAGAGGCCCCGTCTGCATACAGGGTCACTGACCCACACCACAAATGGACAACAACCCGATCGGCACAGCAGCATTCATGGAAGACCCCTCTGGCATGCAGGACCATCGACTTAAGCCCGCACATGGGCAACAACCACATCAGTGCTTCAAAGTTCACAGCTCAATTCATGGTGGTCCTCCTCTGGCATGCGGGGGTCATGGACTTAAAGCTGCATATAGGCAAAGACCCGATAAGTGCAACAGCGTCTACGGCTCAATTCATCATGCCCTGCTCTGGCATATGGGGTCGCCCAGTTTATCTCGCACATGGGTAGCTACCCTATTGGCAGCCATCTCCCCACACCTTGCTACAGGGATCCACTCTCCAGGATCGCCCACTGAATCTCGCTCCCACCAGTTTTTCTCTTCCTCATAGGGCTCACTAGTCTTGGCAAGCAGGCATACAGACACTTGTGCTCCAGGGGCATGTGGTCTTGGGTGATGTCTCCTTGTGCAGCTGGAGAATGGCAGGCCTTAGCCCCCAGCCCTGGTCACAAGCAGAAGTCTTGCAGAGCTTCTACTCCTTGCACAGCTCATCTGGCTGCTTGACAGTTGATAATTTTGGGAGCCTCTGGTTTCCTTATAGTCTATTTCCAAACACCAAATGTGATCTAGGGTAAGAGCCTTTGCAGTTTGTTTGAGGATCTGCTCCACCCTGCTCTTCCTCCAGAAAACAGTTTGTTACAACAGAAGTGACTCCTAATGTGGGAGTCTGACAACACGGGTCACAGGAGTGACTAGATGTTCACCCCTGGATGTCAGCCACAGTGAGAATTGTATCAAAATTTACCCCTGGGCCCCAACACTACTCTTTATGATTGAGATGTGCCCATGCCCCTTTTCAGTGACCTCACTCTGAATCAAAGAGCACCCTTTGAAGTGTACTGGGGAATATAACTCTTGTTCCTCCAGTGTGTGTCCCACCCTGCTTTTCCGTCCCAAAAGATGCTCCTCCCAGATCAGAACACACTGAACAAACTCCTAACCTGGAGAGGTTGGGTGTCAGATTGGTAAAAACTGCGGGAAAGTCCATTAGCATTTGGGTAGCTCAATCTGGCTCTGTGCTCCACTGAAAAGCCTAACCCCTTGCAAAGATAGAAGCCATCTCAACAACTTGGGGTTCTCTCTCTTCATAGCCATCAACCATTTCAATGGCTCATGATTCATTTGCATCACAAGCTGTTAGAAATGGGGTTTCTGATTGGCTAGGGTATGCACCTCAGCCAGGCAGAGTCCACCTGTCTAGTCAGAGCGAGGGAGTTACACACCCAGGATAACCCCCTCGGTCGCTTGGCACGAGCAGTCAGGCTTATCCCTGAGGCAATATGTGTGAAGAGTTTGCACAACACACCCAACACACGTGACACCATAAATACACCACAAAGGAAACACAACAAGGTATATAAAAATAAACTGTAGTGCATAAAATATCATTAGACCAAAAACGACATGTATCAGTAATACCCTGCTACTCAAGCAGTTGTTGGAACATCACACAGGTTACTAGTATTCTGTGAAAGCTAACAGTAGGCAGGTAAATATAGGTTACTGTTATTCTGCAACACGAACAGTAGTCAGGTTGTCAGTATCACCAAAAATGCACATGACAGAACAAACATATCATCAGAGATGCCAAGACATCATCATGAGTCTACACAGCAGAAAATATTCCCATACTGCACAGGACACCATGAACACCCCCTCCCTCTGCTTATGAGACAGACCCTGAATGAGACAAGGATCAAATATAATATATCATAGCCTCAGGGTATGAGAATACAAAAGTTGGTTAGGAGCCGCATAGGTTCTCATTATCCTAATGATGTTACTGGATTTGGGTGGCAGAATCACCTGAATTGTGGGGTACTAAGTAGAATTTCACACCATGTGACACCTGTCGACCTAATCCGGGGTTTCCGGCTAACTAGCAGCGCCTCATCTCTGCCCAAGAGCAGGAATGATTGTGGCAACCGGGCGCATGACAAGAAAGACTACTCAGGGGAATCGTGGTCGACCAGATCCCATCCTTTTCTCTCAGTCACATTAGTCTCACACAGGCAAAGACAAACAGAGGCAGAATACAGTACAACAAGGATTTATTGAAGTAACTGCATTTTAGCTAAAATGGGATGTATGGCAATAACTAGGATAAAACACACTAAAAGCAAAAGGGTGACAAGGAGTGTGAAACACCAAAACAGTCCTACCATACTGTCACTAGGAGTGATGTATATCTTTCCTACCTAATCTATGTTAGACCGCAGTATAATAAAACCTAATCCGCCCTTCAGGTTTCACCCTGGGAAGACATCAACCCCTATACCTGAGCAAGGAGACATGTAGTCTGAGAGACAACGTCCCCATATAGGCCAGGGTTTCAGTAGTCTAAGCAAGCAGCTGTAGTGAAGGCAATCAGCATGCAGTTGTTCGTCATCTGGCAAACAATGGCTGGTCTAGGAAAAATGTCCTAACGTAAGGATATGTATGTTTCTGTGAATGTCGGAGACACAGTGTACTACTTTTGCTGGCAACCCTATCTAATTGCAGCCTTGAGGAAAGCACAAAGTGCAATGCTAGGAACATCATGCTTTCCTAGGCAAAGGCAAAGGCAAAGGAACAAATAGATAGTGAAAATAAAACAACACCGCGAATGTGGCTAATGCTAGAAAAATGAGGCAATGCTGAATAAAATGTGTCTGGCTAAAGTGCACAAGGACAGGCCTAGTTTGCTAAAATATCATGCCTAAAAATATGGCTAAAATGGCTATTCAACACCCTCCCCTTCCGGGTTCAAAGGTGATTCAAAGCCTAAAGTGAATAAAAGCCACTAAAATACACAGATAAACATGAATATCAATAATGATAAGTTAAAAGACACTTGAGCAGGAGTTAAAAGGGATAACTTAAAACTTCAGTAGTGGCGCCAAAAAGCCAAATTCAAAAGTCAGTGTCATTTTTAAAATTGCAAATTATTTCCAGGACAATTGAAGCCAGGAAATGTTCCACTTCCGCAGGCGGTTAAATATCCAAATCGTTGCCTAGGAAAACCATAGAGCACTCTTGTTCCAAAGCCTGAGCTCCTGTTGAGGCAGCAGCATTCCGTGTTGTGCCCAATGTTGAGTTAAGAGTTGCATTATCCACAAAGGGCAACTCATAGACAGATTCCCGTAGCAAACACACTCTCAACGCACATATCTGGTAATGAGCCCTAATTGAGAACATCAACAGATCAGCGTCCGATGAAAGTAAGTGCCATGTAGAAAGACAGACGTTCAGTGCACATTTGAAAAGACACCAAATGTACCAAAACACGGGCTACACGCAATCCAAAACCGGTCGGAATGACAGAGACCAGTCGCACTCCAGTTGTTCCAGGAGTGGTGCTCCGAAATACAGCATCATGTGTTGACAACACAGTTGCGCTGTTGTAAGCGCTTTCAGTCTTTCTTGCTGTGAAGGGACAGCCATTATGCAGAAAAAGTAGCAACAGCAAGATGTCACCTATTATGGCCAAAGTAATCGGAAATCCACCAATAACACTCAAAAATATTGAGTGTATGGCTGAAGGTATTAGCCAAATATAGAGGATAAGGTGTGAACGATACCAGAACCAACAGCCTTAAAGAAATGCGTGATTCCAGAAGTACTGGACGCCTTGAATATTCGTCCCATGAGTTCACCAAAGTGTCTCAGAAAGATTGTACTTAAAAAGAACTGAATCGCTGCAGATGACCTTGCAACTTAAAGCGCATAAGACTTGCATGCAGATGTAAGCTCCACATGTTTTTGAAACAATAAAGCCTTGAGTCTGCTTAACTTGTCAAAATTCACATCTGAAGTTGCAATATGAAGCCAAATGTCTGCTACTTCTCATTGTTACATGGGGGCAAAGAGGACATTCCCTCAACAGGTGATAATTTGGGAGACAGAAATGACATAAGCTATTCCACAACAGCTCTCACTGTTAAGCAGCACATAGATACCATTTCAGAGCACCTGGAACGCAGGTCTAATCAAGGGGACTGGAACTCCCTTCAGATAACAAGCCAAGTTCACTGCTGAGGCATTACATGCCCGTGCAAGGACAGCTGTTTACAAACCATTGAATGGCTCACAGAAGTCTTGCATTCACTATCGCTAAGAAAGACCTCTTTCATACCACTAAAACATTTGTAAAAAAAGGGAAGCTCCCACACCTTGTGTATGTAACTATCTCCCAGCCTTTCATATTTGTCTACTGGAATGTGTTTCATGCAGGATATGAACTGAAGTGTTGGAATAGGCAGACTTATAACCCCGTGTATGAGCGATTCAGCAGATGGTATTTCAGCCACAATAAAAGGCAACTTTTCTAATTTCTTGTTGTTAAGCATGACATAAATCGCTTTCTTTTTAGCCATTTTTTGTTGTTGTCGCATTAAATTAAATGTTGAAAATATATCCCTTGCGCCAACGTGTTGCCAGGGAACGAGACCTGCTTTCAGTGTTTGTAGTGTCCAACTAACTGCATAGTGGACCTTAGCAGACTCTGTCCATGATGTAAAGAAGACATGTCACTCTGTAATATGTCTATTGCAGAGGATACAATGTTATTTAAAGTGTAGATCCAGTCGGACAAGGTGTTAATCCTATTATCTACAACGACTAATGCTATCTCTAAGTTTTCCTGATCAAATTGCCTTAACCGGGCAGCCGCTTCTTGCTGGGAAAGTTTCCATCTCATTATATAGTGCATATAAGAAGCGTTTTCTGCGTTGTCTTCTGGGGCCTAATAGGAAGTCCTGTAAATCTATATTGTTAGACAGGAGACTGAGGTGTTCTTTAACAGTATCTAGTGAGGAACTTTTCAACCATTGATGGCATAATTTCCCTACACTATATGTTGACACTATACCGGAGTGTTCTGAGGACACATAGCGAGGGTCTGGCCTATTTGTTCTAAACCCCCCGTGGAGTTTACAAAACATATATGGCACCCATGGGGTGTCTACTGGCCACAATAACCACCCACCTGGACGTGAAAGTGATGTGTTAAATGTTCCATTCTCGACCCATTCAGCGAGCTGATCTTCAGATGCATTTATATACTTTTGCCATTTATGAAATTTTGCAGGGGCAGGAATACTGGGCGCATTCAATTCCTTAATTTTAGCCAAGCCTAAACAACTAGTTTGTTGTATAGTTTCATTAAAAAATATCATTTGAACAGGTATCAGGCATCCTCTAAATAAAGCTTCCTTTCCCCTTATTTGCAACTTTTTAGTTCCCCACACACTTTTCAAGTCTATCGACTTCAACCAGTAACATAACCTTCAATAGCTAACCGGGAAACAAAGGAATCAGAATAAATTAATTTTGTATCGGTCAATAAAACATGTTGAATTCCATTAATGGCAATTTAAGTTAATACAACTCAGCATTTTTAACATTGTGCCCAGAAAAATGTAAACTTTTCAATAAGTGTTTTGGAACTCGCCACTGGTGGTGTTCAACAGTGTTCCCACTGTGTGTAATTAAAAATGATGTCCATAGTAATTATAACAGAACATATCTCTATAATTTTCTTTGGATTTATAAGCGTCCTCATTTTCAAATACAGTATAATATTGCAAATCAGACATTATAGAATCAACTGTTTTCACATCCCAATCATCAGAAACTACTCTGGTTATAATTACATCGTTCATGGAAAGTTTAAATACATATGGAATCTGAATGACCTATGTCGGGCTATATACATTGAATAATACTTTATCCCAAACAATCATGACAGAAATTGGTATACCAGAAATGTTCACTAGGGACAAGTTTCTGCGGACTTTGTGTGAAGACAAATGTGGTTTTAGGAACTCATCCACCAGTTCAACTGTAGAGCGTTCAGGAAGGTAATGACCATGTATCAGTAAGAAGAAAATGATGACAAACCCAATCCAAAGGACAAAGGCAAGTACATTTAATAAGAGCCATAGACAATTCCATGGAAGAATGAAATAGTTATGTCTGAGCCAAATTATCAGCTTACGTGCTCTTGACAGTACTGTTGCAGTAGAGGCAGATGAGTCAGTGAAAGCGTTATTGATGTCAGCAAAATATCCAGAAGCAGTACACGCAAAAACTGGAGCTGTGTTTGAAAGAGGAGAACTTGCAGAATTCTCCCTCGGTGTTTCATAGTAGACTATGCCATCCGTTTGTGTAGAATCTGAATAAAAATCTATCAATATTATTGGTATTACTTGTGGTAGTTGAGGTTAGTGGAACCAATGAAAGCTCATTTTCCACCCTCTCCAAGCTCGGAGAAGTATAAGCGTTGCTGCTTAAAACCTGTAGAGGAAAATCCTGGTCTCTAGTGAGAGGGATGCAGGTACTACCCAGGAGTCCCCTAGGTTTGCTGTGCAGGCTCAGCCATATGGTGTAGCTTGACATTGTCGATGGAGAAAAAGCAATTTTCTTTGGAATCAGGCAGTAGAATGATAATTCTGGAACCAGGCAGTAGAATGACAGTTCTGGTACCGTGTATTCTCAGGACTGGAACCGATGCAAGATAGGAAAGACTAAACTCCTTTTTTACAGCAATCTTTTCACGCATTAGATCCTCAACTTTTGGAATCCAGCTGGTAGATGTTATTGGTACATCCCTTATTCCCAAGGAGGCGGCACTGGCAGATGCGTTGTCGTCACTGGACTGTTGTAAGTCCTGTAAGACAGTGACACAGTAATTTATGTCAAAGGGTGTATCTGCCGCCTCCATGCCAGGACTATCAACATCTAGAACATACATTTGTGTTCCTAACAGGCATTTGTATGAAGTTCCCCCCGCCCCCTCAGGGACCTTCTGGGCAGAGCCTTGAGTGCTCTCTGGACTCCATACACGTGTGTAAGCCAACTACGGCCCGTGCCTAATACTCTTGCTGCTAAAGATTGCTTTAAATCTCAGTTTTGTCACTCCACAACACTATTTCCCTCTGGATGAAATGGAGACGAGTAATGCAATTAGACCCCTAATGAAGCCATGGTATCCCTGAAAGCCCTTGAGGCAAAAGGAGGGCCCTGGTCCAAATGGAAAGCCGCAACAGCATATGTGCTGATAATGACTTGCAAATCTTTAATAACAGTTCGAGCATCTGCCGAGCTTTGTGGTCAAAACCATAGACATCTGGAGCATGAGTCAACAGCGACTAAAATGTATTTGTATGCACTATCAGGTGTCAGGGGACCACAATGGTCCAAGTACACACATTGTTATGGTTTGTTAGATATTAGGAGCGGTGTCTGTGGTGGGCGTTTGATGGTGGACCCTTTTATTTGCTGGTAGATGTCACAACAAAGGACATACTGCTTGGTCTGTTTGTAGGGACCTGGCCGCCAGTAACATGCTTGTAACAATGATATTGTAGCTGCCAAACCAGCATGGGCAGGAGCAACTCCCTCATGCACTGCTTTGATCAATTCTGGTCTTTGGTCTATATTGGGAATCACACGATTACCCACCCCTGGTTTAATTGCTAGGGCTGTATTGAGCCATGATATGCGGTAGGAATATTTAGCAGGATATACTTTTGGTAAGGGGGGCGGTCAACCAAAGCTTTCACAGCAGCCAGTGTTTCATCATCCAATTTTGTTCTAGAACGAGTTACTACAGCAACAGAATGTACTGCTGGTTTGGCTGCTTCATCAGCCACGGTGTTGCCTGCAACATGTATCCAACATGCTGATGTCCTAGTGTATATACAACATGGACATTAGGTAGAGTTCCCTTTAGATCTGCTACTTTTTCCCACGGAAGTCTGCATTTAATGGTGTTTCCTTTTGAATCTTTGAACCCATTCTGTTGCCAGTAATGCAAATATTCATTAAAGGACTGGACACAATAATACTGATCACAAACAATCAGCGTCAGCTGTTCAGGATCCGCGTGTTCCAGTGCCATCATCTGAGCCTTGAGCTCTTCTAATTGTACTGTGCAGTCCCCTAAGGTCTGCCTATAGATGTGTTGTGGATGGAATTCACCATCCTTCATGAAGCCACTCACAACAGAGCAAGTGGCAGAGTATTGATGTTTTTTGCCTATTGCTGGTTGGGCTGAACCATCAGTGTACATAATTGTTTGATATTGTTCAATAGGCAATGTGTTTTCTGGAACTGGGTATTCGAGTTCGTATTGTAAAAATTCTTGAGTGTGTAATTTTGAGTCAAAAACGAAGTCAACATCAGTGGGCGTCACAGATGTTGCCCATTGGATACAACGTAGACGTAATGTTTCAGCGTTAGAAATGCTAGCTTTGGTCACAGCCTTAAGGGCCGACATGGGGGATAAGACAATGATACGTCTCCCCTGGGCCAGAGGTCTCTTATTGAAGATAGCCATCTGAACAGCAGTGAGAATTTTCTCAGTGAGAGCAAAGCATTGTTCTGCTGTAGAGTACAAATATGATTGTATTCTATTAGGACGGTCTCAACCTCATTGAACGTGTCATGGGTGAAACCAATGGCCCCAGCAGTTACTCTGATGACTAGGTGTTTTTTGTTGTCTCTTGTATGTAGGTGTTTTGCTACAAGCATGTCTTGTAATGCTCTGAGAATGCGTGTGTGTTTAACTATCCAGTATTTGCTGGAAAAGTCAGGATGTATCAAGTCATATAAAGGTTTAATGCATTGTGTATAGTCTGGAATGTAAGTTCTGCCAAAATTTAAAAAGGTGTTTGGAGGTTGTAGTTGTGTGTATTTTTCTAGAAATTGGGGCGAAAGGCTCTTGCCTTCATCTGATAACTTGTATCCCAAGAACAGGACACTAAGGAAGGCAATTTTTTTTTTTATTGAGTTCGTAGCCGAATTCGGCAAATCTCACAACAATGCGGGCTACCCGTCTTATATGTTGCATGATGTCGTCGTCCGTAAGGTAGATATCATCCACGTATGACAACGCCTCAGGGTCAATGTTGTGTAAAATAGATGTAACGCGAGCTGAAAACAGTCCTGGGCTGTTCTGTACCCTTTTGGGAGTTGACAGAATTTTTTCTGAGAGCCTAAAGCGCTGAAACTTGTTAAGTATCTACTTTCAGGTGCTCTATTTCGGCAGAAAAACGTGCTAGAAATATCCAGGGCTGTTCTGTATTTTTTGAGTACTACATTGTTCATAAGTGCTGTGCTGTGTGCATTTAATATAGCAAATGTGCTTGTGTGACTGTTTAAATGTCTGTAGTCTAAAACTATTCTATAAGAATGGTTGGGTTTAGCAACAGGGAACAATAGATTGTTCATTGGTGAGACACAGGGTTCAATTTTGCCCTTGCCCTTGTATTCTAACTATGTGAGGATTTCACTCACCAGTGCTTTTGTCTCATGCTTCATTGGATATTGGGGTTGAGGTTGTGTTTGGGATTTAATTGGTATTACGTGATAGGGGGAATCTTTATCCCACACTACGTGATTATAGTATAACACAGGTGCCTGCGCCACTGCCCAATCAATGGCGTGTATTTCTACGAGCTTTCTGAGAACAAGGAATGAGAAAGATTTTTCAATAATCTCTTCACCATAGGGGAGATCACAGACAAAATCTAGTGGCCAATCCTTTTTGGCCAGTAAAATATCATAAATAGTGACAACGCAGTCCCAAAATATAGCCAAGTCCAAGTCAGGGAGGAGGTGGTCAGCAGGGCAACAAGCAGAAAAGCAATCAAGATGAGTCCTTTGTGTCACCCAGCAGACACCAGGTGACAGGGCAATAAATGGAAGAGCAGTCCAGATGAGTCCTTTTATGCATTCCAGTGGTCCTTCTGACAAAGGTCTAGTCCCAGTTCCAAAAGTGGTCTCCCAATGTGGGGGACAAACCCCTGTCCTTATAATGATTTTGCGCAGCTTCCACAACAGAGGGTTCCAAAAAAGCACTAACCGGTTCCAGGAATGTCCCATCTCTCGTCCAGCACTGGCTCTAGACATCAGTAGGGGGTAAACAAGCCCCTTGTGTGAGACCAGGGCACAGCCTTTACAGATGCAGGTGTGCCCTGCCTCCACCTCTCCCAGTCCAGGAAGACCATTCAGTATGCAGATTCACTCTTGTGACACCTCCACCCTCCCTGTGTACAGACTGCCTGAAAGGTATGCACAAAGCTCAGCTGTCACTGCCCCAGATGTGCATTGGAGTCAAGCTACAAAACACCAGTCATAAGCTCAGAGAAATGTCCTCTTTCTAAAAGTGACATTTTTATAATGGTAATAATAAATCCACCTACCCCAGTAAGCAGCATTTCTCACTACCATTACAACCATACCAAACATGCCTACGCCATAGATCAGACATACCACTTAGACATAGCTAGGGCATTTCCAATGCAATCCTATGAGAGGAGCAGTGCTCACAGTAGTGATAAACTAAATAGGCACTACCCGAACAGGTAATATATAAAGACATATGCCCTACCTTTTACATACACAGCACCCTGCCCATAGGGCTCGCTAGGGCCTACCTTAGGGGTGACTTATATGTAGCAAAAGGGGAGTTCTAGGCCTGGCAAATTAAGATGCCATCTCCCTGTGGGAGGCCCTGTGGTGGCAGGTCTGAGACAGGTTTGAAATGCTACTTCTGTGGATGGCGCAAGCTGAGCTGCGGACCCACTAGTAGCATTTAATTTACAGGCCCTGGGTGTAAGGATACCAGTGTACAAAGGACATACAGGTAAATTAAATGTGACAATTAGGTGAAAGCCAATCATACCATGTTTAGAAGGGAGAGCGCATGCACTTTAGCACTGATCATCAGTGGTAGGGAGCCCAGGGACACACAGCACCTCACTCTTCCTGGATGGGCACTCCTACTGCAGGATTGGATGTCTCCTCCCATCTTTGAGCAGGCAGGCTTACTTACACTTTTGGTTCAGTATAGATCTCTTCCAGCAACTGATCTGTCTCAGGTGATGCCTCCTCACCTCTGGGAAGCTGGCTGTCAGGCAGACACCATATCTGGTTGCACAGCAGTACTCTGCAGAGAACTAACTTCCTTGGCCATAGAAGACCTGGGACTGGAACAACAAATGTATACAATCAAAGCAGATAGAAGATATGGGTCTAATGTATGAATTCTTAGAACTTCTTTGGCTTGGTTCTAAATGCTCTTTCATGGCTGGTCTCCTGACACACCTTTTGTGCTGAGTGATGCCTCTCACAGCAGGGCAATCTCCAACAGAGACACAAAGAGATGTCAGGTTTTGCAACATGGCTGTCATCAGCCAACTGAAAGCATGATCAGAGACAGATAACAACCTGTGTCTTACCTAGAGGGGCCCATTAATTTTGCACACCAAAGTCGATATTCCCACCCTTCATCCCTATTTAAGGAAGCTCCTTGCCAAGCTAAGGGCTTAATTGAATTTCTAGAGGAGCCTTGCCTCCACTCTCCTCATGTCCATCTCTAAGTCTCCTTCCATCTTCCGGAATGTCAGAAATACCCATCCACCATCTGGGAAAACAACCTCACCCCTATCATGTGCAACATGTCAGGCTTGGGGTATTCAAAATTAAACCCACAGGCCTACTCTGGCTTACTCACACACACAATTGCATGTATGACACAGGCTACACTCCTGTTCAACGTACAACTGAGATATTGGTGTTAGGAGTCAGGTAAGTGACCCCTGACCTGCTTTAAGGCCAGGCTCGACTCCTCGGGTTGGGCGGACCCTCCATTCTCCCCCCTTGTCCCTGGCCCCGTCCCTGCTGCCTCGCTGCCGTTTACAGTAAGAGCTTCCAGCATTTTCTGCACTGGCTCTATATTTCGTTCCATATATATCAAATTTCTTTTTTACCTGTGATTTCTTGGAAATCTGTGCCATTTGTGTGCCCCAATTCGTTTTTCCTGCTGCTCCTGCTGCCTTGTTTTTCACTCCGGCTCTTGCCAGTTCCCCGGACCTGCCGCTGTGTCCCCTCCGTCCCTGCCCCCCTCGTGCTCCCATTGGTTCCACCCCCTCCCTCCTCCCAGCTCCTCCTCCCTCCCACCTCCCCTCCATAATGGCGGCCGCGCCAGAGACAAGCCCGTCCGTGACCGTTCACACCTGCACCACCCCTAGCGCCAGGACCCCTGGTCCCCATGACCACCACGGCCAGCAACGACATTACACCGCCAGCACCCTCCACACACTCAACACCGGACGATCACATGCCTGCTTCCTGGCCTCCCCTGGCCACACCCAGGGACCCTTCACCTACCAGAACTGCAGCCTCACCAGCCTTGAAATCACCACACCACCGGCTGAACCGGACAGCACCTACCTCTGATGCATCCTACTAAGCACCTGCTCCGCACGCAAACACGCCATCGAACTCTGGGACCTGCTTGACTCCTCCACCCCAGACGACGGCTTCCTGACGGAGACCTGGATGAACGCCTCCTCGGCCCCAGACATCACCATAGCCATTCCGGATGGCTACAAGATCACCCGCAGAGATCGCACCAACGGAACCGGAGGCGGAATCGCCATTGTCCACAAGAACACCATCAGGGTTACAACCTGCACCGAAGAAACCCTCAGCACAGCCAAACACCTGCACTTCCAGATCCACACCAACCCCAACACCACCCTCAGAGGAACCCTCATCTACAGGCCCCCCGGACCACGACATCAGTTCTGTGACTCCATCGCTGACCTCGTCAGCAGGCACGCCCTAGCCTCCACCGACTACGTCCTCCTTGGCGATCTGAACTTCCACCTCGAGAATACCAAACAACCCCAGCTCCACCACCCTGATCGACAACCTCGCTACCCTCAGACTCAGGCAACTCGTCACTACTCCAACACACTCCCCCGGCCACACGCTGGACCCCGTCTTCTCCGCTACCCCCCCACGTCGCCGTCAGCCACACCACCAAACTCCCATGGACCAACCACCGCTGCGTCCACTTCACCTTCCGGAAAACCACCACACACCATCGCACCCAACAGATCCCCCGCCGGAACTGCAACAAAATCAACCAGGACCAGCTGAACACCAGCCTTGCCCAAAAACCACCCAACAAACCCACCAATCCCAACCTCGTTGCCTGCAACCTCTGCCGCTGGATCAACGACTGCGCCAACACACTCGCCCGCTCAACAAAACTTCCAACAGAGCTGCCAACAAGAGAGGCAGCTGGTTCACCCGGACCTTCAAGCCTCCAAGCAAACCTGCCGGAAACTGGAAAAAAAGTGGCTCCTCGAACAGACACCGGACAACCATGCCGCAGTCAAGAACGCAATCCGCAATCACTATCACCTCATCAGATCTGCCAAAAAAAAATCCTTCAAAGACTGCCTGGACAACAACGCACACAACAGCAAGGAGCTCTTCAACATCGTGAAGGAATTCTCCAACCTCAGCTCCAACACAAATGACATCCCACCTTCACAAGACCTGTGCAACTCCCTCGCTGCCTTCTTCCACCACAAGATCACAGACATACATGACAGCTTCAACAGCCACACCACCCCGCCAATCACCGACGCCCCAGATTCTCCACCCACCCTCAACTACGACCCTCTGCTCACCTGGGCCAACGTGAACGAAGACGACACAATCAAAACCATTACCACTAACCACTCTGGATCTCCATCAGACCCATGCCCGCACCACATCTTTAACAAAGCAAGCACCACCATCGCACCCCACCTCTACAAAGTCATCAACATCTCCTTCGAGACCGTGACCTACCCCGAAAGCTGGTAGCATGCTGAAATCAAACCCCTACTCAAGAAACCCATGGCGGACCCGAGAGACCTCAAGAACTTCCGCCCCATCTTCCAGCTCCCATTCCCGGCCAAGGTCATCGAGAAGATCGTCAAAAGACAACTGACCCACTAGCTCGAAGAAAACAACTGGACCAAACCCAGTCAGGGTTCCGCAGGAACCACAGTACCGAAACTGCCCTCATTGCGGCCACCGACGACATCATGACCCTGCTCGACCACGGCAAAACCGCGGTTCTCATCCTCCTGGACTTCTCGGCCGCCTTCGACACCGTCTGCCACCGCATCCTACGCACACGCCTCCACAACGCATGTATCTGAGACAAAGCCCTACAGTGGATCACCTCCATCCTCTCCGGCAGAACCCAGAGCGTCCGCCTCCACCCTTTCTGCTCCGAAGCCTCCAAGATCATCTGCGGCGTTCCCCAAGGATCGTCCCTCAGCCCTACACTGTTCAATGTCTACATGGCCCCGCTCGCCCACGTCACCCGACTACACAACCTCAACATCATCTCCTACGCCAACGACACCCCACTGATCCTCTCCCTCACCAAGGACCCCCCTCACCGCCAAATCCAACCTCCACAATGGAATGAAGGCTATCGCTGAATGGATGAGGAACAGCAAACTGAAGTTGAACTCAGATAAGACAGAGGTCCTCATCCTCAGCATCAACCCCTCAGCCTCGGATGACTCCTGGTGGATGACCGCTCTAGGAGCACCCCCAACACCCAACAACCAAGCAGGCAACCTGGGCGTCATCCTTGACTCAACACTCTCCATGACCAAGCAAGTCTGCGCCGTCTCCTCATTCTGCTTCAACACCCTCTGCATGCTCCGCAAGATCTACAAATGGATCCCCACAAATACAAGAAGAACGGTCACCCAAGCCCTTGTCAGCAGCAAACTTGACTACGGAAACGCCCTCTACGCAGGAGCCCCGGCCAAACTCCTCAAACGACTGCAATGCATACAAAACACCTCCGCACGCCTGATCCTCGATGCCCACCACCACACCCACATCACTCCCCTTCTGAGAAACCTACACTGGCTCCCCGTCAACAAAATGATAACCTTCAAGCTCCTCACCCACGCACACAAGGCGCTCCACAACACCGGCCCAGCCTACCTCAACAGATGACTCAACTTCTACTAACCCATCCCGCCAACTCTGCTCATCCGTCCTCGCCCTCGCCACCGTCCCCTGCATCTGAAGAGCGACTACCGGAGGAGGATCCTTCTCCCACCTCTCCGTCAAGACCTGGAACAACCTTCACCTGCCCCTACGACAGACCGAAGACCTGCTGACTTTCAGAAAGCAGCTCAAGACCTGTCTATTTGAGCAGTAGCAGCATCCCCCCCTCAGCGCCTTGAGACCCACGCGGGTGGTAGCGCGCTTTACAAATACACTGATTGATTGATTGATTGTAAGCACATAGAAACATAACTTTACATGAGTGGCCACTAGGCAGATAAAAAATGTATGCTGCCACCATAATTCAGTGTGCTAAACCCATGACAAGGACCTTAGACCACTGTCTGACAATCATGGCATGCTTGGTGTGTCCTTCCAGGTCACAGGACAGATCAAAGATCTTACTCATTTCAAGGGACTGGGCAAGACCTTTCCAAACAAACTAGATCAGTGTGAGACCAGGATACCAGATACATGCAGTAGAGCACTCAGGGCAGGGGAACATGTCTGTACACCATGAAGGGACAATCCCTTCCTGGCACTAAGAATAAGAAATGTCTTTGAGATTTGAACTTAAGCTTTCCCTACAACTCTACCTCTGTCATTTTACCTAGTAACAGTAAGATGATGGCCTTTTTGTGTGAAATATCTATGTTTTTTTACGGTTGTCAAGAATTTAGGAGATAAACATTGATCTCACAAAAATGCTGTTCCCACATTGTTATAGGGAATTTCCTGTTGAACAGTTAAAAAAGAAGTGATATCTGTAGGTCTGATCAGGAGCTATAAGAGAAAACTCTATTTCAGATGTTTTTTTTAAAATATGGAGGTTCATTGTGCTTGGGTCCAGTGTCCACATTTCTTAAAATTGCAATATGGGCGTAAAAAACACTTTGACGTATAAAATGCACAATTCAGTCTAAAACACTGACCTACATTGTGGATTGTAGAGGCTTAGCCCTCTGTCTTTCAGTTTAAAGGCTAGGGGCTTATGTCCCACTGTCATCATCAACCTTCAGTTGTCACCAGAATAAGATCAGTGTGGCCTTTATGGTGAGTGGATCCACCAGTTTCATCATCTTGCTGCACCAAAGCTTCCTGTGAATTCTGCACTCCAGGACCTACTGTTGAAAAATAGGAAGTCTCCAGTACCTAGGTTATAGGTTGCCTCTATTACTAGGCTAGTGGTGCCCTGGACCTTGCAGAGACTGTGATCGTGGACCTTATGCTGGCTAATCTGATGGGGCATACTACATGCATCTGTGTATACTTAGCAGAAGACATAAAACAGGGCAGGGTTCGCAGTCTAGTTGTCTGCCTACAGGCAATGTCATCCTGCGAATTTTCAGTGCTTTGGTCAAGGAATACTTTGGGGGCCCTGTTTGGAAGGAATTCAAATTTCATTAACTGTTTTCTGCTAATTCGGGTCTACATGATACCAAACAATTTTGAATTATACTTTAACTTTCACAAGAAGCTACTGAAACTCTTTCCTGGGACCCCAATATTCCTAAAAATGACACTGGGAAGTGAAAGTCAGACGGAGAGATAGGCAGAGACAGGTTCTGATAGACAGAGTAAGAGAAAGATCACCTTACCAGTTTAAAAGCAGGGGCCCTGGACCATTGTCTACCTTATCCATGCCTCAAAACTTCTCTGCCTACAAGCAAGCACTATACAACTGGTACGGTATGTACAGTCTGCAGGTGTAGTTACTAAAATTGCGCATTGTTGGTCTACACCTGCCTACAGTAAACACAACGTCTAAATGCAGCAGTTTGAACAGTTTGTGCTCACAATACAAACAATGCTGTGAGAGGAGATGTGATCTAACGGTCGATTCTGGAACTGTGGAACCAGCTTCGAATCTTGGCTCTGGCTCAACATCATTTAATCCACCTGTGCCTAAAAAAAAGTATACTGACCCTGTGTAATCTAATCGGGTGCTCGTGTAAAGCGCTCCGACGCCTTTGGCCCAAGCTCGCGCTATATAAAAACTGAAAAAAATATCCAGGTGTGTGTCTGCCTTCACTACACAGGACATAAACAGAGCTTGAAAGAAGTATGGCGGCGAAAACAAAGCTATTGGCTGTACCAGGGCTTGCTATGCATGCCGCGCTCTGAAGAGTGCAGTCCCATTTGCCAGCAGCTGAATTTATAAGGCCGAGTACACGTCGAGTTCTCTAAAACTAACAATAATTAAAAAGAAGGATAAGGAGGCAGGATCCACTGCTTAGCTGAACAAGAACGCTTTGTTACGTGTCTTGGTGATATCCAGGAAAGGATTTATATTTGTAATAATTGGTTTTAGGGGTTTTCCTTGGGTACCCAGGCACAATCCCAGAAGCATTACAGTCTAAGAGCGGTGAGTCTTACAGTGCCTTGATCACAATTCAATTTGCCAGGAGATTATGTTTAAACCCAGCAGATCCCCGGTAAGAGAGAGCAGGCCTGAAGTGATGATAAAAACCAGCAGCGCCAGGATTTAAAGTCAAATGCTGAATACTGCCAAACGTGCTGCTTCAGCTAATCCCCAATCTAAGAAACCTTGCGCTCAGCTCCACTTTTTCTTCCAAGGGTGACCTGAATAGGAAATCACCAGGAGAGGAGATCAAACTCTTCCTACCTGTACTATTCGGAATATTTTTTACAGTTTCAGCAACTTCAGGAACAAAATAACAGCGTACAAAAATATCAATGTCCACAACTTAATTAATGAGAAGTTAACTTTCTGTAACAGTTCGTCACAAAGTTCAGGAGTGCTGAGTGAAAGTAGGCTGTTACATCTTAAAGGTGGCAGGTAATATTAATAAACGACAGACGTTTAGGTATTCGATTTTAAAGTGTTTGTCTCCATTGATTCAGAATCCTAGCACCATGTGCCCAGATTCAACAAAAACTCCGGCAGTGCAGCGCTACAGGAAAATCTTCAGCGTTGAATGTTTTAATGCTGCATCAGATTTACTTTGCGTCGTGTGGCAGTGAAGACATTTCCCAAACAGATGTCCCAAAATGTGTGGCTTTTGCATCACACAAACAACGGATACAGTTGCATGATGTTACTGTGTGCCATACAAAAGTGCAAAAGAGTAAGAAAGGTGTAAGAAAGCTGTTTGCGTGTGAGACAATCACCAGGACACCTCAAAATTAAGAGAATGTGGGAGACAAGAACAGGGGGAGATACAAGTGGGACAGTAAAACCAGTGGATTGGGGGGAAGAAATTAAAGATTACATTTATAGGGGAGGAAGAGGTAGGAATCCCCATCAGTGCCATCTAAATTATCTCCAACTAAAAAGCAACCCTATGGAATGACATCCTGGGCAAAATCAGTGCATTTCCAGCAACCGGAATACTATGGAGGAATTGATAAACACTGGCAAGATAACAAGAGATACACTGCAGAAAAGCTTGTGCAAAACCACAAATCAGCCAGTTCAAGCTCCTGACCCATACATACACGCCCAATACAACTGCAGACCACCCTACTTGAACCACTGCCTAAGCTTCTGTCAGCCCACCAGACACCTCCGCTCTACTTCCCTTTCTGAAATCCTCACCACCCGCATCCGATGTAGCAGATGCGGAGGTCGCTCCTTCTCCTAACTAGCAGCGGAGACATGGAATGAGCTACCCGTTCATCTCCAGACCTCCCCATCTCTTCTAGAGTTCCAAAAGTCCCTGTAAACCTGGCTGTTTGGCTATTCGTCTGAACCCTGCCACTTCCTGGATACCCTTACGGGTGACAAGAAGGGCTCCACAACTCTACTGATTGATTAATTAAGCCCTGGCTTCAGGTGCAGACGTGGGAACCAGGAACCACTTATTGCCACTGAAATCAGAGTGTAGTGGTAACAGCAGCAGAGTTGGTCCAAAACCAGGATGTGATGAACCCTGAGAATGAGTCAATATGTAACAAAAAGTTCACATGTATGAATGTAATCCCCTCTACATGCAAACATGCCTACTCTCCCTCTTGCAAGGCCTATTTCGAAACTGTATAATACACAGCCCCTGCACTACACCCACGTACCAAAATCAAGAGTAGGCGGAGTGTAGGAAATAAAAATAACGTTTATTGAAGCATAAACATAGGCTACCAAAAGAGCATTTAGGTGTTTCTCGACCAGAACCTCCATATCAAAATTAATAAATAAAGAAAGGAGTCCAAGAAACAAGGCATCAAACTAAAGAAAAGCCTGCCTGAAAAGCCAAATTTTGAGGACTTTAGGAAAGATATACCTATCTGAGAATGAGCGAAGGGCCAGCAGCAGGCTATTCCATAATTTTGGTCACAGAAACGCAGCAGGGTTGCCAACTTGTCTGACCTTTCAGAATTTGGGTAGTTGAAAACAAAAGCATTCATAGACCTTAGAGATGCTAAAGGGATATAACAAGAAAAGATATTCTGGAGGCCTACCTGACCAATCTTATGGACCGCTCTGTGGATATGAGATATTATTTTAACTTGAATGTGTTTTAACACGGGAAGTCAATGAAAGACATTCAGTCTAGAGAATACAAACAATATTTAGGAATATAATCTAACAATTTGGCTGCACTATTCTGCACAATCTGCAATCCGCTGGTGAGTTTTTTAGCAATCCCTAAGTATGAGGTGTTGAAATCACCCAACCTAAAGGTGACAAGCGCCTGTACCACCATCTTCCTGGCTGAGAAAAGTAACAAGGGAACTACCTTGCGTAGAGTTTTTAACACAACCAAACAGGTATTGGTAACACCTTGAATCAGTAGTTGAAAAGACAATTGGTAGTCGTATTTGCCTCCCGAATTACATGTTAAATTGTTTGGACAATGTGGCGCACCCAACTCACTTGGCCCCAGTCATTCATCTAGGGGTAGGGATTTAGACCAGAAATGAATAATTCTGTTTTATCGGAATATCATTTTGGATGGTTTTGAAACATCCATCTGGTCACTGATATCATTTATTGAATGGGTTTGTATCACGTCTGCCCATCGTCCAATGTCAGCGGAATAATTAATTGGGTATCATCACCATAAGAGAACGCTTTGAAATCCTATTCCTGGACACTTTTGGCAAGAGGGGTCATATAGATGTTAAAGAGTGTCAAGCATAAGGCAGAACATTGAGGAACTCAACGCGCCATCAGAATAAAAGCAGAGGAATATGGGGGAAGCCTTACGGCTTGCCACTTATTGTTAGTGTTTTAAAAAACCTGTGAACCATTCCAGAGCTGTGCCTTCGACAGCATATATCTTCAGATGATGTAGAAGAATCTTGTGGGAGATGGTGTCAAAGGCAGCCGAGAGATCAAGAAATATAGTCCAACTGTGCCCTTACTGTCCAACTGATGTTTCAGACTTTCTGTCATCATAAGCAGCAAGGATTCTGTAGCATGAGCAGCCCGGAAGCCACATTGTGTGACATCTAGAAGAATGTTGGTGTCAAGACATTGTGTAAAGGTAGAATTGACATGTGATTCTAACATCTTAGTTAGTGCTGCTAATAAGAAAATAGGCCTATCATTTTCTACAATAAGCGGATCCGCATTAGGCTTTTTTAGACTACGAGTTAGAATAGGAGTTACTACAGCTGATTTACAAGAAACTGAAATTGAAGCAGACTCAAAAGACACGTTTAGAAAAGTGCAGAGGAAATGCATGCAAGTACGAATATTTAGTTTTAAAGTATAAGGGAGGGCAAGTATCCAGTGGTGATCTTAAAGAACATGTGCTTAGTAGCTTCCCCATTTCCTGCTCTGTAATAAATAGGAAGGCTCTTAAGTACAGGACATCACAACTCATGTCAAATAAGGAGAAAACTAATATCGGCTTAGCAAAATAATTAGAAATAGTCTGTATCTTCTCCTTAAAGTATGATGCCAACCAATCACAGGTGAGGGAGTAGTTAACTGAGGTTGAGATCGGAGAAGTGATACAGTTAACAATCTTAAGCAGGGCCATGCTGGAGTGCTTTGCTCACTCAACTTTGGATGCATAATAGGGAGATGTGGCCAGTCTAACGCCCATATTTATACTTTTTAAGTGCTGCGTTTGCGCCACTTTTTGACGCAAAAGCGGTGCCAACTTACAAAATAGTTGTATTTTGCAAGTTGGCGCCGCTTTTGCGTAAAAAAATGACGCAAATGTGGCGCTAAAAAAGTATAAATATGGGCCTTATTTCCTTATGGTACAACTTTATGCACACTGCACACTGCTTCTTTGTTCATAGTTGTTAATGAAGTATGCCATTTTCTTTCCAGTTGGTGTCTCAAGCACTTTTATCATAGCAAATTGGGAGTGAAACAGGTGCCCTTCCTGTTTGTTTAGTAATTTGCTTTGATTTTATGGGGGCAAGAATATCTAAAGTTGAGTTAATCCACGTTTGGAAAAGATTGTGATCTTCTGAGATATCATTGGAAAGGGGGAGGTGGTGAGCTGCCAGTGAACAGTTTAAGTCATGTCCATTTATCTTATCTGTCAGGATCTAGCTGGGATGTTTCTAATGATGTGATTGCCATTATGCGTCCTTGAAATTGGGAAAGGAATTGCCAAACGATCAGACACGAGTAGTGATATATTGGTGTATTGAAAGATAAATTCTTTAGGTTGGTAAAAATTAGATCTAGTCTGTTCCCAGCTATATGGGTGGCATGATTTAATGAGTAAAGTTGACGGCTGCGAGTTCCTCTTGAAACTGCTGTGCCGTTGTCTGTCCTTGTATCAATGTGGTACTTGAAATCACCTAGAATAGTGAAATTGGCTGCTTTGATAGCACATGGAGAAACCACTTTTATCAATTCTTAAGGGAAATCTGAGTCATATTTAAACTAGAGCACGAGAGAAGCCAAAATTAGGGGATAACCGTATAGATCAGTCCCTATTGTTAAGTGAGCTAATCTGCATAGCAGAGCAAGAAAAGATTTTTCGGAAAAACAATTGCAGCTCCTACACTCTGTTTTGCTAATTGGTTGTGTTGAATCATGGACTAGCCTGCGGAGATAACTTCCGCGATATCCGGACAGGAGGTGGAATTAAGCCACGTCTCCGTTAGGAAAATAACATTCGGCTTGGGGTGATCGATAAAATGGGAGATATCTAGTTCATGCTTTGGGACAGAACGCACATTCATGAGGTGCATTTAAAAGTACGCTCCTTAAATCGCCCAGGCTAACATGATTTCAAAAATGGAAGTGAAAGTGGGGAAGTGGGCGGTGTGTGATGGGGTACTGCACTTCAGGGGGTTCGTCTTTAATTGCACCTCTTTATCTAAAGACTTACCATCAGGGCTACTGGAATTATGCGGCAGGAGAGAGCCACATTATGTGCATGGCTCAATAAATTATGCGGCAAGAGAAGGCAAATTTTGCAGCATAATGTGGCACATCTTCTGATAGCAATATTACTTTATTTTGTCACTTTTAACTTGTCTGTGTCATAGTTGCACCAGGTGCGACTTGCAACCTTATAAAGTGGTGGGGGTAACGAAGTGCCTAACCACTTCCCAAAAAATAAAATAAAACACCCCCTCCCTCCAAAAGTCCTTAATAAACCATCCCCTCCCTCAAAAGCCCAAGATAAAATACCCCCTCCTTCCAAACGCCCATAATAAAACAACCTCCCCCCTCCAAAAAAGTACCATGTTAAATTAAAACGAAAGGAACTTACCGACCGCAGCACGTCCTCCTCTGTGTTCTGGAAACTGCAATCTGCTATGGAGCTCCCCTGACCAATCCAGACACTGTTCTCATGCTCTTAACCAGCATGAGAGAAACCCCTGGATTAGATGGAGAGGGCTGGTTGGACGCCCCTTCAGGCCCTGGAGATCTGTGCTTGGTCTCCACCTTAAGACAGCTGAGTGGAGAGCTTCAAGGTGCGTATGCCGCATTGACTGGAGGCAAACAGCCAGCCAAAGTGACATGCACACTTTAGAGCATCATCCAGCCACCCACTGCTCCCGGCATCTGCTGCCAATCGGCAGCAGAGGACACCCCCCATGTCTTTTGACTTTGGGGAACTGCAGAGCACACATAAGGGGAAATAAATAATAAGGTAATTAAACAATTTCATTGCCATTTTACGTTTTTCACACGTGGCTCACAGTGGGCGGGGAGCGACTGTACCCCGCGCTCACGAAGAAACCGCTTCTGGGTTGCACTTCAGTTTAGGTGATTAGTCAACGTTTGCAAAGGGCCTTCCACTGCACAGCAACATGTGTCATTGCAATTCTAGTAACTTTTGAACTGTTTGGGTTAGAAACACACTTTTTGGTAAAATCTGCGGATTATGCAATAGATGATGGATTGTGTGTCAAACGTCCAGATCCGTAATTTTGCGAAAACGCCACAGCCGCAGAATCACATAATTCCAGTGGCCCTGCTTATCCTCGAGGTTGAAAGGGAGAAGCTCCTCTCTGCCTGGAGTACTTGAGAGTTTTTACTAGTGCCCGACTGGCGGAGGTGAGGGAGGGTTGGGGACGGCACTGGGCACAGTCCAGGAGAATGGCCACTTCCTCCTTGCATATTGTTCATGTGAACTGTGAGGGTTGCGGTATGAAAGTAAAATGTCACACAAGTTCTTGCTATGCCCATGTCCTTGCAAGGTACACAGAAGAAATACAACTGTTTGCGCAGTAACACAGTTGTTAGATGTCTCAAAGAGTGAAGAGTGAGTTCAAAAACAATATAACCATCCGCCCGGGAATGAATACAATCCATGTTTCACAGCACAGCCCCGTCCAGTGCAAAATGACACAATTCTTCCCTTCATGTCTCACTAAAACTGTTGTATGGATCCCGCCACTTACCTCTGCAGCAAGCTGCGCATCCACGCTGACCCTTTGGGCCTCATATGCATGGGCACGCGCATGGAAGAGCCATTACATGATGCTCATGTCACGTGCCCCTGCTCTGTAGATTCTAAAGACAACTGCTGATAAAGCCGCACAAATCTCGGATGCAGAGTCGAACCTGTCGCCGTGCACTGATGACAGCAGCATCAGGGGATGTTTTCCAATCTGCCTCTCAAGTTTTCTTTCTCATTTTGTACTTTCTCCTTTTGCCTCCATCCCATTGTTCCTCTTCCTTCGATGTTTATTTACTTCTCTCGCCCTTCTTCTTACCTCATATTTCCTTAGTTACATTCTGTCACCATGCGAAGTCCTAGCTCTCCTGTATCCCCTACACCAGAGGTCTTCAAACTGGGGGTCCCCAAGTGATTCTAGGGGGGGGGGGGAGGGGGGGGGGGTGCGCCAGACTCGGGCCAAAAGAAGCATTATACAGATAGCAGGCCTTTGTTTTAAGCAGAAGCATGTTATTGCATTTTTCAAAAGGTAACCGTACTTCACTGCAATGTTTAAATAGGCCTAGACATATTCAAACATTGCCATCTTTATAAAATAATTGTGAAAAATTCTGAGCGGGGCCCAAGGATTTTTATTTTCGAACCGATGGGGCGTGACATTATAATGTTTGGAGACCACTGCCCTACACCCTCAGTTCTATCAGGCCTGTCTCTTCACTGGGTTATTCTGGCCCTCCGATGAAGTGCATAGGATTCTTTCCAAACTTGCATTGGAATGTAATAGCTAAAGAAGTAATAGAGCCGGATTCTTGCTCGAAGAACAGGTACACCAGTGACAGGACCCGGTCAAGTTTCCCACTCTCACAGAAAGCTGATCGGTAGCAGAAAAGCAACCTTCACTCGGACACCCACATCATCCTAAGGAGCTAGCAGCTTTGCATAGGAGTGCACGATTTCCTCATGCAGGTTATGCAGTGGAACATTCCAATACACAGAAGAGGAATAACACACAGAGCTGCTTTGCGAGCTTCTCTGATGGAAAATATGCATAGCAGCTGCTGAGCAAGATTCCGTCGCACAAAGAATATGCACACTACAGCAATGTAAACTTTCCGTGCACAGAAAAGGTGTAGGTTGGACATCAGAATTTACATCACTCGCAAATCAGTGCATTACAGTGAGCGGCTGTGCAAGCCTCTCAGGCAAAACAGGTCTAGAGTGGGCAGCCGCTGTGCAAGCTTCCTCGCACTAGCTGGAAAAATGTGAGCAGCAGCTGTAGACCTCTCCCCCATGAAACAGACACAGAAGCGATGCACCATGGGAAACAACGAGCAGTGACCGCCTCCTTCACAGAAGGTGAACTCCCACCTCTCGCCACAGACGGACTCGGGGCTGGGGGCTCCTGAACACGCCGACAATGTAGGTGGTGTACGGATCAGCGTGAATTTGGGTTGATGGTGCGAGCGGGGTTATCGTGCTGGTTATTGGAGCCAGGAGTTGCGCAGGCCGCAGATGCCTACTTTGCTGCACGGGCGCTTCGAGATATGCGCGATTGTGCTATCACAATATATATGAGTCTGCCTGTCTTTTAATTTTAGCTTTGTCAGACCCTCTGATCCTTGGGTATCAGTTTCTTCCTTTCAGTATAGAGACGCGCTGATAACAGAGGCTGCCTGTCTCTCCTTGCTGGTGATTTAAAGCCCAGGACTGGAAACTTAATATTACCTTTTAGAGTCACGTTTTTCGAACATTTATTCAGTGGGTTGTGTGCACTTCAAAGACTCGAGTTACATCACATGACGGAGGAGTCATATCCCTCTGAATGTAATGCACAAAAGGAATAATTCATACAGCAAAGTACTCAGCCTCGACATCATTTATATTTCCATTACCGGAAATGACTTCTATTTTGAGGGACTAAAGTCATCAATTATTTTTCTCTTGCCTGAGACATCAAGGTCACATCTTTCTTCTATACTTCCCTGAAGAAGTTATCTGGACTATATACGGTACTGCACGAACCACGCTGGTTGCTTTTTATGCAACACCAATAGAAATTGAAGATAAAGGACTATAAGAAATGTTAAAAGACTGAATAAGTTCTTTTTGTTCTAGTCCGCTGCTCTATATATAAAGTAAGCTGGAGACAATGGTGGGAACAGCTGCACAATAAGAGCAGATAAATCCTCTCCCAACGGGTGAACTGACTAAAGTTATCCTCCTCTTGACTCTTAGGGCATTTGGAGGTAGTTCTGTCTGAGTTAGGAGTGAGATGCACTCCTTGCACCATTTCTTCACAGCTGTGCAGCACTTAGTGCCAGTTGCAACGTTTAGGTTTGCGCAAGTACGCACGCTGGTCTTTCGCTGCATTGGCAGCAGCCCCGACATTCTGGAAGCAGGACATTTGAGCCCCTTTGAGTTGGCCAGTTGACCAGGGGGTCCTGGTGGTTTGTAGGGCGCCAGGCCCCATTGTGTATTTGTGGTGCTAGGAAATGTATTGCTTGTAGTTTGATTGTCAGACCCTGTTCTGGCTACCTCTAAAGTGTGTTTTATAATTTTGAGGTCGTCTTGCATTCTTGGGGTTATGCTAGTGAAATTATGTTCCACCTTGTGCTTTTTGCCCATAATGTTGGTGATACTTAGGAGGTAAGTGTCTAATATTAGACTGTTGAGATTTTGGGCGTACAATGCGTTTGATACCTATTGTGATGCTGTGCTTTATGTGGTTTATATCTCAGGATGATAAGTACAGTGATTTTCCTCTTACACCACTCCATCTTCAGTCCTATCTTGTTGAATCAGCCCTGTTCTGAAGTAACAAACTATCCCTAATCGCCTCACTTTCCTGTCTCCACAATAACTCAGGTTCCTTCACCCGACGTCTGGATTACGTGCCCCCTTCTTGCCCTCATACTTCTCCCCACCACCACCGTCCTAGTTACACCCTTCCCTTATCCCCACCACCCTCCTCCTCCACAATTACCCAACATGGCCACCGCTCGAATTAAGTCTGGAATTAATTGCTACAAAATCATCTACCCTTCTAACCTGACTAAAGCTGCAGCAAAACGTTTCAAGCATAACACCATTGAATGTTTCCCCGATTCCCTTTTTGTCGATCAGTTTTACAATGGTCGGTATGGGGGGCTCAAAAACGATCTAATTTTTTTCACGAACGACATACCCTCTTGGTCTACCAGCGTTTACAATTCCTTTAACGTCACCTCCTCCTCCTCTAGCCCTCATGGGAAACAGCTAAAAATGTCCCCCTCTGCGGGTTTTAACGGCTCCCTCACTATCTCACTCTATAACAACGGTACTGTTATGATCCAAGCCAAAGACACCGTTCTCTCTCTCTTTGACCGCCTCTTCCCTTCCCTACTCCCCTCCCCTGCGACCGGGCTATCCCTTGACTCTCCATCTAGCTCCACCAATTACTCCCTTTCTCCTCCCTTGACCCCCCACTCTACAATAGGCTGCACCCTGGGGAGGCTCAGGTCGACCCTCTTCTCTCCCCTCGGACCTCCCCTCCCATTCCTCCCCCCTCACAGTATGCCCCTCCCCTCTTCACTTCAGCCCTACCTCTAGCTAACACGCTCCTCGTCCATTCTGCACCGTCCCGGCACTCCATTCTCATCCCCTCCCCCCTATCCCTTCCGGCCACCCCCCTTAGACCACCTCTCCTCCAGCCCTCTCCCCTTGTCTATGTTCCCTATGTTTCCCTTGTTCCCTCCTCCTCTCTGCTTTTCCGCCCACTCCTCCCCTCACTATGTACCCCGATTTCCCCACAAATACATTCCATCTCTCTCCCTCCCCACTCTCCTCCAGCAATGCTGTGCTACCCCCTTCCCTCCCCTGGTAACCCCTTCCCTCCCTCGGACCGAGCAGAATCACTTCCTTTCTTCAACTTCCCTTTCTCCCAATCCCCCCCACTCTGTCTGATACCCGCTCCCTCACAGCCACCTCACTTAGCTACCAGGACCTATCCAACCCCCTCCCCTCCCTTCCTTCCAAACCTCCCTAATCCCTATGACTCCTCACTCTCCTCCCCTCTCCTACCGCCCCACCGCCCCAATCCTATCCTATCGCCCCCTAATTTTGCCCTTAATTCCTATCCTTCTTGCAACGCCAACAACGACAACTCTCCTCTCACCCCTGGCGCACCAACTCCTGCTCTCATCCAAAACCTTTCCCCACCCCTGAACCCTTTACCCCTACTCCCCTCCCGTTCCCCCACCTTTCCCTACCGTACACTGCCTAGTGCACCCCCTCCTGTTTCCATCGAGCCACCCAACATGCTGTGCTCTTCCTTACTCTCTCTGGAAAATAAGCTAGGCTCTCTAATCACCGCCATCTCCCAACTTGAAGCTACCATTTTAGTTTTAAGCTCCAAGATCTCGACTTTTCCACACACCTCAATTCCTTTGGCAAACACTCACCCTTTCACGAGATGCACCTCACCCCCACACCCCAGTATAGCTAAGCATAGCCTGTCGTCTGCAATTCCACACAAGCACTCGAACGCCACTCTTCCTTCACTTCCACTTCCCAGTAACCCTGTTATCTACACTATTCCGACCATCTCCTCTGTCAGAACCACTCGCCCACCGAAACCCTCCCGAGCGCCCTCATATAAGTACAATATCCCTATCACCCTTCATAGCCCAAGTGCCCCCGTCACCAAAACAGTTGCGTCAGAGCTGCGCTGTTTGCTCCACAACTGCAGATCTGCAATAAAATACAAACTTGAAATCTCCGATACCATCAACTTGCACAATATTGACATGCTCTTCCTCACAGAGACCTGGTTCAACGATACCTCTCACTCTATGTTTGATCTCCTTGTACCCACAGGCTATTCTATACTTAGAAATGACAGAATTAATAAAGTTGGGGGAGGTGTTGCAGTCATCTTTAGAAACTCCCTTCAACTTAAGGCTCTTCCTAACAGCTCCTTCCACACTTTTGAATGCCTATCTCTTGAGCTTCAATTGCACCACCGCTCACCTCTCAGATTCCATGCTATTTACCACCCGCCTGGTAGCAGCACTTCGTTTATGGAGGAACTCACGGACTGCATCAGCGACCAATACACGCAAAGTGACAATCAGATCTTCGTGGGTGACTTCAATGTCCACTGGGGCTCGCCTCAAGACACCTATGCGAATTTGCCGGCCACCTTCCTCTCTGCAAACGATCTTATCCAACACTGCACAGAAACAACACACTCTAAAGGCTCAATCCTGGACCTTGTTATTTCTAAAGCAGGCTTGCTGACTATCGCTACCCCTATTCATGTAGACTGGTCGGACCACCTCCTCATCCCATTCTCTCTTCACCTATCACACTCTATAACTCTTGGCCAGCCTAAGAGGGCTACTTCCTGGTTCCGTGACACTAAAAATATTGACCTCAGTACCCTCTGTGATTCTGCTTTGCTATCACTTCCAAGGCTAGACCCGGACCTAGGTGTTAACGAACTCACCTCCCAATGCCTCACAGTCCTTGCAGTCGAAATCAATAATGTCGCTCCTCTCCAAAGCAAAAAGAAAAGGCCCACTCCCTCAGCACCCTGGTTCAACAAATCCCTCTATGAAGAAAGGAAGTTCCTAAGAGCCCTTGAGAAACAATGGGGACAAGCGCCCTCCACTGAAAATTTGGCCACGCTTCGTTCAGCAAGATCCAAGTACCACAAGCTCATCTTCCTTGGAAAAGCGTCACACTACAAATCCCTCCTTGACTCAGCCAAAAATAGACCCAAAAAACTATTTGACCTCATCAAGAACCCAAGCAGCTCTCCCCCAACCTCCAAATTG
This sequence comes from Pleurodeles waltl, assembly GCF_031143425.1. Classification (NCBI taxonomy): domain Eukaryota; kingdom Metazoa; phylum Chordata; class Amphibia; order Caudata; family Salamandridae; genus Pleurodeles; species Pleurodeles waltl. Next base: position 1,078,979,980 of record NC_090445.1, on the reverse strand, counting down.
GAAGATTCCACAAAGAAAGCAGCGAAATTCGCAGTATTCTTTGACGAAAAGGTAAAATCACTTGTAGATCAGGTCATTCATCCTACCCCTACAGAGGAGCGCAAATCCTTAACCATTTGGCAGAACTTTGACCCCATCTCTGACGATGCTCTCCTTAAATGCATCCTCGATACAAAGCCCTCTAACCATTTTCTTGACCCCATCCCTAGTGCCATTGCCATTGACTTCTATACTAACTCTCTTTCCTATTGGACCACTTTGGTCAACCTCTCCCTCAGTCAAGGCTCCCTTCCTGTTTCCTTCAAAACTGGGCAGGTCACCCCTCTTCTTAAAAAGCCCACCGCTGATGCGAACGACCTCAACAACTACCGTCCCATCACTAACCTACCCTTTCTTGCGAAAATCACAGAAAAATGTGTAGCGAAACAACTTTCTCGCCATATCAAGGAAAATAATCTTCTTGACAATTTCCAGTCCGGCTTCATTCAAAACTGCAGCACTGAAACAGCCCTGCTGCTAGTGATTGATGACGCGCTGCGGATACTCTATTCAGGGGAGTCTTGTCTTCTAATTCTTCTTGACCTTTCTGCAGCCTTTGACACTGTCAATCACAACACTCTCCTTAACACTCTTCAACAGAGAATGGGCATGGAGGGCACTGTGCTCAAATGGTTTGCCTCGTTCCTCTCTGATAGATCCCAAATGATCAAAATAGCGAACAGTCTTTCAGCTCCTTTAGCGGTCAGTCAAGGTGTTCCTCAAGGCTCCATACTTGCACCCACACTGTTCAATCTCTATTTAGAACCGTTGGGTAATCTCCTGAGTAAATCCGGGATCCACTATCATCTATATGCGGATGACACTCAGATTTACCTTAAGGTGGCCTCCAATCACAATCTCTCCTTCCTTAGCTCTACTCTCGACTCCATTCAAAACTGGATGTTAACTCATCAACTGATCCTGAATCCCTCCAAAACAGAATTCCTCCTCCTCTCCTCCTCACTTTCTCATCCCCCAGTGCAATCATGGATGGATCAGATCAATCTAATGAACAATAAGCCCATCATTGTCGAGAGCGCAAAATCCCTTGGTGTCATACTCGACAAAAAACTCAATCTACTCTCCCACATCGACTCCATTGCAAAGTCTGCTCGACACCAACTGCGCCTTCTTTGGGGAATTCGTCGCTTCTTCCCGGAGCACGACCTTAAAACCCTGGTCCAATCGCTGGTTCTCTCCAGATTGGACTACTGCAACTCTCTTCTTACTGGCCTTCCCAAATCCCACCTTTCCCCCCTGAAGTCTATTCTCCATTCAGCAGCTCGTTTCATATATGGGGCCAAAAGAAGTGACCACATTACACCCATTTTATCCACCCTCCGTTGGCTTCCCATAGAGGCAAGATCTATCTACAAAACTGCATGTATCACCCACAAAGCCTTGCACTCCTCCTCCCCTCGCTACCCGGTGAATAAACTGAAACTCTCTGGGGGCTCCAGACCATCACGTAATGCAGAAAAGTTATTGCTTGAACCTCCCATTTTCAAGAAGGAAAGATCGATGGCCCAATCCTTTTCAGGCAACGCGGTGAGAATCTGGAACTCACTTCCGCCTCAGCTTCGGACCACCACCTCTTCCCAGGCCTTCAAAACTGACCTCAAAGCTCTCCTCCTTCAAAGACACTTCCAAATTTAATTCAAGCCCTCTATTTTCTGAAGGAAGTCCTTCCATTATAGGAAATTCTGTTCTCCATGCCTATAGAAGTGCCTTCCCAGGGTGTTTTTGTGTTTTGAGTGTCTGCCATTTAGTGCAGTTTTATACCTCTACCTGTATTTTGTACTCTTTTGTATCATGCACACGGCACCTTTCCTTTTACAACGTATCATTTGCTACCTCTTTTATCTTGTTTGCTTTTGATACATGCACAACGGCCACCACTGCCTCATGTAACGTAACTATTGTTTTAGTGTTTTGAGTGTCTACCATTTATTGCTATTTTTTTCTTTTCTTTTTTTTTTTTTTTTCCTCTACTCGTACTTTATTTGCTCTTGTAACCTGCACACGTCACTTTCTCCTTTCGTATTGCCTCATGTAATGTAACGTTTACGTTTGTATCAGGCTCACTTGTAATTCCTCTCCTCTTGTATCTTTACTTTGCCTATTGTGAAGCGCTCTGACACCTTCGGGTAAAGTCCGCGCTATATAAAAACGCATTAAATAAAATAAAATAAAATAAATAAACAGCAGCAGAGGAAGCCTACGTGACAAAACAGGCGATGCAGTGTGAAGGGATACCTCTGCACAGCTGCCAAGTGGCCACGTCACCTTCACTCACTCCTGGCATTTTATCCAAAACGGCTGCGCAAAACATAGATTTCTACTTGCATGTTCAGAAATGCTAAATACATAACTACAAGAACCAGAAGGCACAGGCACGTTGATTAAAAACTAGAACTAACTGGAGGGTTCTCGTACGATGGCAAAAAGTTGTGTGAAAATGTACGCAGCACTATGTGAAATGTGCCAGGAACTAATAATAAAAGGCGATGAATTATAAAATCTCAGTCTTGCATCAGGTGCGTTTGGGTTATGCATTTAAGAAGCATATTTTAAATGTGGTAGCTATTCTTTGAGAGTTACAATTCATAGATTCCTGTACCGGTTTCTGATATGGCTTCAGAATCAAATATGCTTTTAAAAAGGTTATTTTTATTTTACTAAGGGGTGCAATTCATATTGGAACTACGCCACAGCTGAGGCACTAGATCTGAAAGGTTAAATAAAGAAGAAATCAATGAAAGGTAAAATACTACATTAACTGCCCAGCGGGATCTTCAGTTGTTGACCTTTTTGGCCAATATGGAAACACTGAACAGCCTATTTCATGAGCATTCTGCCAGGATGGCAGAAAAGTGATGGATAGAATGCTTCGATTATTGTGAGGCACTGGTATTCACTCAGGACCCAGCGTGTCCGTCTTATCAGAGAAAGAAGCCAACCACATGCAAATCACCTTGACCCAACCACAAAATGAGCAGATTAATGCAAACCTCTAGGCTATGTTCTCTACTGGATGTCATCACATGCAACCCCAAAAATGTTTCAGCCTTATTGCAAATCATCCCTGAAGCCTGACTTAACTCTGTGTAGCAAAGCAAGCCCTGAACGCACATTCAGGCATACCTGCGCAACCAAAAGTAACACTGACCTCACAAAAGCGACGGATGGAAATGCCTGAATTAATCTGAACCACTGGTAATTACTCTGGGTGCATTGAATTCCATTATTTTTGTTTACCTGTGCCGATTCGGAAGTTAATAAAATGCATCCAGATCAGCCCTGATTCCACTCCAAAAGGTGTGGACCAGACTGAACTGCTTATCGATTTCCCTCTCAATGGGAACCTGAGCAACCCTAGACTTGTTTCAGCCATGCTTGTCCTCATCAGTGAGGGAGAGGGTTATTCACCTAGTCATAAAACCTGGGACCGAGATCTGGGCATACCTCCGCCGCTTAGGATGATTCACTAAGACAAAGGCATGTCAGAAGTTTCACAAAAGGCCTCACATAGCATGAGCCTCAGATCCTATAGAAACTGTCTATATTCTCCAGGCAAAGAGAAACATGGCACCTGCGGTTGCTGGCATCATCTAACAGTCCAGGTATGGTAGCCGTCTCATTATTGATAAAATTGCCAGGATTGCTTCAAACTGTGTGAATACATTTTACACAGCAAGCGCAGGCCCTAAAAAAGATCTTGGCTTTTGGAAAAATTGTGGTCTGGCTCCACTTCTGAAGGTCCTGCTTAGGTAGCACAAAAGTGATATACTACATGGTGGAATCACCTGGCGTATGCCTAGAGTAAATACCAGTTGTTCATATTGATTCGAGAATTTCCATCCATCACTTTTGTGCATTATATGCTACCATTGAGTAGTCACGTGCTGTTAAGAAATCTGCATATCCAAGCTGACCCTTTGGTCCTCCTATGTATGGGCACACACATGGAAGAGTCATTACATGATGCTCATGGCGTAACAGCATATCAGTGTCACATGTGCCCCTGCTCTGTAGATTCTAAGACATTCAAAATCGAACAAGCAAAATCAGATATATTTTATAATAGTCTAAGAATATAACTATTGTGCATATGGTCTATCAGAGCTGACCAGAGGATGCATGTTGCCAGTACAATGACAGAAGCATGTAGCAACAAGCATTTGCAATGTAATGGGTCTTGTGTTTGCTTGAGTTAGAGCTATTGGGGTTGTAAATTCCTTACTGGACTTTTCTTGCCACATAAATTGAAAAGTAAAAGTAAAACAGGTGACATAAGCAAGTCAATTCAAAGTTCCACGGCTGGCTAGAGCACGAAGGAAAGACGAAAATGAAGTTCGCTCGCAGTCAAACATATCGGCAAATGTGTAAATATCCATGTAACAGGGTCGGTCCCCAAGGCCGTAACAAATCCGCCCCAAGGCAGGAAAAACGTAAAACATTTACCAATGTCATCAAAGTATTTTCGAAATGCAAGCTCACAAATAAGTGAAAGTGATGGGCGTGAGGTAGGCGTAGTGAAAAGCTCACATTGATACCAACACCTCGGAAAAGCAGCGCTTGCGCGCTGCTATGCTCGACCTAAAAAGGATCGGTTGTGTTGAATGCTGCTGAAGCAAGAGGATCATATGCGGATCCTGGCATATTTCACTACTGTCAAAATTATTTGCACACTGTGAACTTCTGGTCATAGATGTTCAGCATTGCCCTGATGGTCAACAACCAATCAAAAGCTAGACGGGCCACCTGAAATGTGTAGAGTAACAGCAGAGTTTTGCCACTGAAAGGAAGGTAGGACTAGGGCCAATATTTTATCAGCTTAAATGAACCACATTTTTTACCGAATGTGCCCGATCCCTTCTGCATTTTGAGAGGCATAATGGTATTTCAAACTCTAGGGGCCTTATTACAAATTGCCTGTTCTTTGAACTGGTTGCAGTACACCACAACCAGGTACGAAACCATAATTATGTGCCCCTGTTGTTTTAATATTGATGTTTCTTGTGCACGTGCCACATAATACATTGATATGGTATATAATTATAGTTGTTTTTATATTAATCTCAAGTTTTTGTTAGTCTTAACAAATATGCCAAGTTCTAGGACTCTAGTGGGCCTAAAGGTCTTTTTTTTCCTTGTTGACCATTTCCATATGTCTTGCTTATTATGGTAGAAGTGTAGCTTAATTTTGAAGTTGGCAACTAGAAGAATGATTTTACAAAAGTAATTAAATCAACAATATAGCCAAGAATAATATCTCTTCTTCAAAAACGTCTCACATCTTTTTTGCAATACGTCATTTAGGGGTTGGCCAGTGTAGCAGTTGTGACTTTTGGCTTGCCCCTTCCGACTCCTGGCCTCAGAATAGGCAAAATCAAGAACACAGGGGCAGCCCTTTTTTTCTGTTCATTTGTTATTACTCTAACAGTGAATAATTATATAACGTTCACTATTAGTGTAACTAAAAATGGAGCATCACGAGCTGAAATGAGACTTTCCCTGGCAGTTGAGAAGATTTTTTTATTTTTTATTTTATGTTGAGTGCCTAGAGCTTAATTTGTAACAAAATAAGTGCCATAGCCTTAGGCAGGACGCCACTGCAGCTTGCACCACACATTGCCCCTGCCAGCGCTGGCAATGACAGTACCAACACAACTAGTAACAATCACTCTCCTACTAGTGTGAAAGTTCAGACTATTTCAGGTCCCCAAAGCTATAAGAATGACTTGGGTGGCAGTTATCTGTCATTTTTAATGTAATGCATGCTGAATTCATAAAGAAATCATTTTGTGTTCATCTCTAAATTAGCACTGCTGTGTGGCAGACTGTCATAAGCACCAGTGTTGACAAGTAAGTGCTAGTGCCGAGCACGGGAAATCACCAGCTCAAATTAAGCACTGTGTGTGCAAACCTTCGGGTAAGGGTGTGTTTGTGTGAGAGAGGGATTGTTTATATGTTAGTCTATATGTTTGTATGTGACCGTGTGAGAGTAAAAGCGAGAGTACCAGCTATTGAGTGACAATAAGTGAGACTGAGGGCCGTATTATGAGTTTTGCGGACTGGAACACCCGTCTGCCGAATTCTCAACGGGGACGTTGCTGCCATGCTGATGACCTCCCCACCGGCCCCATTAAGACTTTCCTGCTGGGCTGACAGGTGGAAACCAAGGTTTCCGCCAGTCAGCCAGCGGGAAAGTGCGGCAGCATTGTCACCGGCTCATAAGTGAGCCGGCCGAATGCTGCTGCATGCAGGGGGCACCAGCAACCTCAAAATGTGCACTGTCTGCACAGCAGACACAGCACATTTCAAAGGTGCTGGGCAGGGGGACCCCTGCACTGGCCATGCCATGGGCATAGGCAGTGCAGGGCCCCCCTTGAGACACACTGCATCTCTTCTCCGCCAGCCTTTTTATGGCGGTGGTATCACAATGAAAAGGCTGGCGGAGAACAAGGTTACAATCAGCAGGGCGGTGCTGTGTTCAGCACCCCCCTGGTTGATTACAACTTGCACCCCCTGACAGCCCGTCGACATTGAAGATCCTGGTGGGAATTGCGGTAGGTTGGCCGGTCTGCCCACCAACCTCATAATCTGGTGGTTGGACCACCACCGCGGCATTGATGGTCCTCGGACCGCCAATGTCGTAGTCTGGCCCTGAATGTCAATGAGTGAGTAAGTATAAGTGAAAACCAGAGTAAGAATTATTGAGAGTGAGTGGAATGAGTGAAAATAAAACTTTACTAAAGGGAGAGGTAGCAGTAGGGGCGTAGTTCTCTGCATGGTTAAGTATATGGAAAATTTCTACAAAAATTATTCTAACTCGAAAATAAATATTACAAATATTTTATTTACTTGAAATGTAGAAAAAAAGACAAAATGCTACATCTCTCTTAAATTAATATTGAATAATAGCTTTCATTAATTAAAATATAGGAAATATTGTTTCTCCCATTTAAATTAAAAAATAAATTCCCACCAGAAGAGAAAATATTTTTCATGCACTTTAATAATTATTAAAAGTGATGTAGAGCATTCAATAAAAATGAATGTAATTATTTTTTATAAAATGTAATGTTACATTGTGCTTTAAATTAACAATTGGGGATTACATAATTTATCATTAAATAATAAACATGTACTATTTTGTGTATTTTTAGCATTAATTTATATTTATTCACATATTTAGCTATTTTAACTAATTTGATTTAATTTAATATTATTTCCTCTGGGTTTTTATTTTAATGTCCTACCTCAAGTACTTTCTATGGGAGCATGTTGCAGTAGTAGTAGCTTTTGCCATGTATAGTGCTAGATTTACTACAAAGGTATGTTACACATGTAAATTACTACAAAATATAAATTACACATATAAGATACTACAAAATTGTGTTTTATGTGTAAGTTACTACAAATGTGCAGTTTGTGAATAACACCTTATAGTGAGTTTTCTAGTACTACTGTAGCACTACACAGTGTACTACAAAGTGTAGTTTGTGAGTCGTCCCCATTATTTTACCCGTCCCTTAGACATATTCAAGTGCCTAATCCTTAAACGCCATAGCTCTCTCAGTCCGGACAGGTTCCTAGTTTAAAGTACTCCCGACTCCAAGAAAGTGAATACTTACCAAAAATGGGGCAAAGTCTTTGATTTTAAGATTTCAAAATGTTTAATGTCGTCAATGGGTATGCATCAAAAAATTAGACTCAAACAGATTTGTGGCAGGAGGTATTGATGACCAACGTATTTGGGGAGCCTCAAGCTTATGTCTGCCAGCGAGTGCTTAATTTGTGCTTGTTGTTTTCGATGCAGAGCACCAGCACTTCTTTTTGAGGGCCAGCATTTATTTTTCTGCCTCAAGCATTTGCTGCGAAGAAAAAACACATATGGGAAAGACGGAGGAAGAGAAAAACGAAAAAGCGTCACAGTGAAAGAAAGCAGAAAGCTGCAAGAGTGAGCTGAAGGGGCAGGGGGTGGCTTTAAATGGATTGAAGAGTCCTGAGATGGCTTCAGGATTACGCTGCCTCAGTAATCCGTGTTCAAAAGGAAGGTTTTGGGCACCGGCACGTTTTTATTTACAAATTAAGCACTGCCGCTAGCCCCGCATTGTACAGGCCTGATTCTGGGACTCACTGTTAATTGGCAAGTGAGATGGTGTGGTGGGAAAAATAGGGTCGGCGGGGGGGCGCCCATTCTCCAGAAATATGGGAAAGGTGGATTTTTCCATTTGATAAAGTCTGATAACGCACGGGGCCGTCTGCTTTGAGTTAGCGGTTCGGACTGCAGCTAATTGGAAAATCAGGCCATTCACGTACCCTCCTCGACAAAGAGCTGTGAGCGCGCAAATTGACCGGGACCCGTTTTTGGAGCAGCCCCAAGCAGGGATTTTTCCCAACCACACAGCGCTCGGTGGTGCTAATGCGAACCAGGTCGGGCGAACACACAGAAGCTGACTGGATGTTAACAAGTGTCGAAAAGTACTTTGAACGGCTCCTGGCAGACTCCCCATTACACGTCTCATGCCGATCAGCGGACTCTTTCTCCCAGGGCCACGGAAGAGGCAGTGAAATTAATGATGTCGAGGAAAAGGAAGACCCTCGGTAGATGCAGGACGGCTGGAGGGAAATCCAGATATTTACTGGAAGATCGGTGGTTCTGGAAGATCTGTAGGTCAGGGGCTAGGTCATTCACATATCAGGAAAGGTGTCACTTAGCGTGGGTGAGTTACGTAAAGCTCGAGTCAAGCCGCCCCAGCCTAAAGTTTGGCTCAGCTCGAGGTCTTCGAGGAACTTCGAGCCCAAAACGAGCCGAACTTTCTTTGTGCACAAAATTAAAAAAACAAAGCATCAACGTCTGAGGTAAAATAGATACACATTTAGGGGCATATTTATACTCTGTTTGTGCCGGAATTGCGTCGTTTTTTTTGACACAATTCCGACGCAAAACTAACTCCATATTTATACTTTGGCGTTAGACACGTCTAGCGCCAAAGTCCATGGAGTTTGCGTCATTTTTTAGCATGGACACCTACTTTGCGTTAATGATATGCAAGGTAGGCGTTCCCGTCTAAAAAATTGACTCCGAGGCATGTGCGCCGTATTTACACTCCCGGGCAAAATTCACGCCCGGGAGTGGGCGGGTCAAAAAAAATGATGTACGGCCGCTTTTGCGCCGTTTTTTAGCGCCTGGACAAGGCAGGCGTTAAGGGACCTGTGGGCTCGGAAGGAGCCCAGAGGTGCCCTCCCATGCCCCCAGGGACACCCCCTGTCACCCTTGCCCACCCCAGGAGGACACCCAAGGCTGGAGGGACCCATCCCAGGGACATGAAGGTAAGTTCCGGTAAGTATTTAAAAAAAAAAAATGTTGTGGCATAGGGGGGCCTGATTTGTGCCCCCCTACATGCCACTATGCCCAATGACCATGCCCAGGGGACAGAAGTCCCCTGGGCATGGCCATTGGGCAAGGGGGCATGACTCCTGTCTTTGCTAAGACAGGAGTCATTTCTATGGGGGTTGGGAGTCGAAAAAAATGGCGCAAATCGGGTTGAGGCGAAAAATTTGCCTCAGCCTGACTTGCCCCATTTTTTGGCGCCCAATCTCCATATCCCCCTACGCCGGCGCTGCCTGGTGTACGTCGTTTTTTTTCACGCACACCAGGCAGCGCCGGCGGCTAACGCCGGCTAACGCCGGCTAACGTCATTGATTAAATACGGCGCCCGCATGGCGCTTCAAAATGGCGTTAGCCAGCGCTAATTTTTTTGACGCAAAACTGCATTAGCGCAGTTTTGCGTCAAAAAGTATAAATATGGCCCTTAGTGCCTGATCTGTATAAAGTGAAACCAGAAAACCCGAGACTAATCCTGGCTTACCTGTTTAACGAAACTGTGCGATCTTAGACATGTTTCACCAATCTTTCTCTTCTTCATCACCGCTCAATTACGTTATAGTGTGACTTATGTATAATGGCAAAGCCGTTGCACGTTAAAGAAATGCGCTTTTTAATTTCGAAGATATTTTATTATACTTTGCGTGATGGCTGTTGCATGATGAACTTGGCAAACATTTTCAGGGCTCGACTCGTCCACTGGCCCTTAGAACCGGCTCTCCCTGTTAATATGCTGACTCTCCCACCTCTAAAAATCACATGCCCGGTATAGTCATAGATTTAGCTGACGCTATCCCACCCCTAATGCTCTTTCAGTGGAATCGTCTGTTATGGATTTGCGCCATTTTCACGGTAGGTCAGCCCATCTCGAGGGGGAAATCGTGTGGTCGGGTACTGTGCCGTTAAGCTGAGAACACAGACTGTGTGCCAACTAAGAAGACTGGTTGAACGGATTTCCGACACCAACCAGGAAGAATTGGAGCTTTTGGCTCAAGTTTGGGCATGAGCAGGTATTCATAATGGCTATTGTATTACCTCAGCATGCACATTACAGTTTTTTCCTCAGGCCTCAACTTTCTCCAGGGACTCTATTGCCCTTATTTATACTTTTTTAGCGCCGCATTTGCGCCACTTTTTGACGCAAAACTGCGCAAACTTACAAAATAGCATTTTGCAAGTTTGCGCCGCTTTTGCGTAAAAAAAATGACTCAAACGCGGTGCTAAAATAGTATAAATATGGGCCTATGTTTTTTAGTTTCTTCCTTTAGATATCCTGCCTGCTTTACACCGATGAGTAGTTATTAACCCCATTTCGATTCTCTCTCAATCGCAATTTTTTAAAATTCAGTAGCGCCGAGGGAGGAGGGAATTACTCAGCAAGTTCTAGCGATTCGTTATGGAGCTGGAGTGGTGTGCACTTGAGGTGTAATTAACTGGGATAAGGCACCTGCAGTAGAGATCTGTGTACAAGTCGTGCGCCACAGCTTCCAACAATGGGATGGACATTTCAGCCTTTCATACTTCCAAGGTCGATAAAATACATTTCATTCAGTTGTGATATAGTAACTTCTTTTCATTGTAAGTCTGTAGTGATTTAGGAATATACCATAGAGTCACTAATAAAAACACCGTACTTGTGCTTCAGCCTATTAAATCAAAGGAAAGGTTTTTTTGTAATCTGTGAATAACTTTGCCGCCATTTGACATAAATGCAGGAAACGTTTAAAAATCGTTTTTGTCCACCTGAGACAGACCGTAGACATTTGTGTGCAATTTGTGTGTAGACAGGGCAGATAGGAGTTTGAAGGGGTTCACAAAGGATATGTAGGAAGCTGGCCTGGTGTGTGGTGGACACCTCTGGTGTTATCACCTTATACCAGGTCCAGGTATCCCCTGTTAGTGAAGTGTAGGCAGTGTCAAGGAAGCCCGGGCTCTCTAGCGGTAGCTGTGGATGAGCAGCCAAGACTTATATAGGAGACATACAAAGCTTATGCAAAACCACTATAGTCACACAGCACTTACACACATGAAAGAACTACACAGTTACACAAATAAAGGTACTTTATTATATTAACATAAATGCTAGAAATACCGAATAGGCAATCCCCCAGCTGGAGGTAAGTAAACACACTATTACATACACATTAGCAATCAGTAAATAGCATAGAAAGCAATAGGCATTGGTAAAAGCAATAGAAAATAGCACGGACCCTAGGGGAGGGCCAAACCATATACTAAAAAAGTGGAATGTGAAAGACAGTTCCCCACCCAAAGAAGTGCAATCTGTGGAGGGGAGCTTGAGGAACTATGAACCCTAAGACGTGAGTACCAGAATGACCCCCAGTGACCAGGAGAGTGGAGGTAAGTACCTGATTTTCCACAAAACCAACAGGAAGACTTTGGAAAAGAATTGTGCAAGACCCAACCAAGACTGGAAGAACCCAAAAGTGGATTCCCACAGAGGAGGACCTGCAAAGAAAGAGGACCAAGTCCAGTTCGAGTTGGAGTGTCTGATTGTGGCAGGAGCCACTACCCACCCTTCTATGGATGCAGGACCAGGTTAACTGGTGATGAAGAAGGTCAGCAGTGCAGCACAGGAGGCGAAGAGAAGTCACAGAAGTCATGCAAGCAATGTCCCACATTGGTAGTCGAGATGCAGTTGGTTAGTGGTGCTGGAAAACCACAAACAAGCCTAGGCAAATGCAAGAGACTGAGAAGAAGATTTGCAAGGCTGAAGAGGATCAGCAAGGTCCAGGGGACTCGACCCAAGGAGGGGAGTCCAGGCTGACCCTCAGCAGTTGGGACAGTCACAAGAACAGGAGGCATCCCCCACAGGCAACCCACTGGCACACGAGTCGCAGTGAGGCCCACTCAGCATTTCTGAAGAGGAGTCCCACATCGCTGGAGCAGCAGGCAGGGACTGTGCTTTGCAGGAGTGAGTATTGGGGGCCGAGGCTACACAGAGCCTGAAGATCCCTTGGAGGAGGAACAAACAAGCCTTGGTAGCTGCAAGAGTCATGGTGCACAGGGTAACTGTCCTGCAAGGAAAGGCAAGGGCTTACAGCCTCCCAAATTGGACAGCTGGTAGAGAGGATCAAGGGGACCACTCCAGAGCACCACCTGTGATGCAGGATCCATGCAGCTCCGGAGAAGAGAAGATCCACGCAGCCAGTCGTCGTTGCAGTTGGTGCCTGCAGATGTAGGGTAGTGACTCCTTCACTCCAAAGGAGACTCCTTCTTACTTCTTGTGCAGGCTGAAGACTCACCGCCCTCAGACGGTGCACAGCTGGGGAAATTTTGCAGTTGCTGGAAGGAGCCGGAAAAACAATGTTGCAGACCGGAGTCGTTGCTGTAGTTGCAGATTGTCGGTTCCTGGAGGGTCCAGTTGCAGTCCCAGTGGCCAGAAGATGAAATAAACGATGCAGAGGAGTCCTGCTGGAATCTTGCACATCGAATGTGAGAACCCACCCAAGAGGGAGACCCTAAATAGCCCAGGAAGGGGGATTCGTCACCTAGCAGGATGACCACCTATCAGGAAGGGGCTGTGATGTCACCTCCTGACCTGCCCACTCAGATGCTCCCTGGGGCCTCTGCCCACCTTGGATTCAAGATAGCAGAATCAAGTGGCCACCTGGAGGAGCTCTGGGCACCACCCCTAGGGGGGTAATGTACAGGGGAGTAGTCACTCCCCTGTCCTTTATCCAGTTTCGTGCCAGAGCAGGGACCAGAGGTCCCTGGACTGGTGCAAACTGGTTTATGCAAGGAGGTTACCAAGTGTGCCCTTCAAAGCATACTGGTGGCTTGGAGAGGCTACGCCTCCCGAGCCATATAACACCTATTTCCAAGGGAGAGGGTGTTACCTCCCTCTCCCACAGGAAATCCTTTGTTCTGCCTTCTTCTGCCTGAGCTGGTCAAGCAGCAGGAGGGCAGAAACCTGTCTGAGAGGTGGCAGCAGTATGGGCTGCCCGGAAAACCCCAGAAGACTGGTAGGAGCAATGCTGGGAGCCCTCTAAGGAGCCCCTAGAGTACATCCAATCGTACAACCAATACTGGCATTAGTATTGAGGTACGATTCTGACATGTTTGATACCAAACATGCCCAGGTTCAGAGTTACCATTATGTAGTTGGACATAGGTACACAGATAAAATGTCTTATCAAGTCCAGTGCAATGGAACTGGAGTTCCTAGGGGCACCTCTGCTCATGCAGGGATACTCTCATACACAGGGATGCGCACCCTGCCGTCTGGGCTAGCAGGGCCTACCATAGGGGTGACTTGCAGTGATCTTGTGCAGTGACCTGTAGTGAAAGGATGCATGCATCTTTTCATGCAAGCTGCAATGGCAGGCCTGCAGACACATTTTGCACGGGCCCCCATGGGTGGCACAACACATGCTGCAGCCCATGGGGAACCCCTGGTGGCCTAATGCCCTGGGTACCTAGGCACCATATACTAGAGACATATATGGAGACACCTGTATGGCAGCTGCGGGGTGTGCAAAGTCCTGAGCAACCAAATTTAGAGGGAGAGAGCACAATCAATGGGGTCCTGGTTAGCAGGAGCCCAGTCAAAACAGTCAAAACACACTGACAGGAGGCAAAAAGTGGGGGTAACCATGCCAAAAAGAGGGTACTTTCCTACAGGATACTTTTCTCATTCAGACTTTCAGAGGAAATATGGTATTAGCATGGGGAAAAAAGGAGGATGCAATTAAACTATACAAAAAGGAAAAAAGGGGACTGGGACATTAAGTGGTCCAGTGCACACACTCCCAATGTATAATATAAAAATGATAAGTGCACAGTTCCAGAAAGGTGGAGGGTATTCTAACCTCTCAACACATACACACACTCCTACAGAAGCAATAGCCCTCATGCATCATCAAAGGCTCTGCTCCACATCAGACTGGCACTGCAATGTCTGACAGGATCCGACATCGGACCATCTTGCCAAAAAATATTTTTATTTGTGTCATAGTACCAAAAGGTCTTAGGTTACTAAGAAACAGCTGGAGCAATGAAAAATGAAAATGGAAATTGGCTCGGGTACCTTCTCAGTAGGACATTTTTTTAATAAATGAGCATGGACCCGGTCAAGATTAAAAACATTGAAAAAGTGAAGGGGAATTGATGATCCCACACCTTACATCCTCTAGAAGTCAAGCACAATAACTTTGACCCCTACGAAAAGTCAACATGTTTTTGCGCCTCAATAACTGTCCAAAACAGATCCCCTAGCGCTTCATCAGGACTACAACAATCGTTCTCAATACATCAAAAATGCAATTACAAATAGTTTATTAAAAAAAAGGAGAGTAAAAGAACTTTTTATTCACTCCAAGTCTGAGTCAACTAGCACAAAACTACTGGTAACCTGCAAAAACAAAGATATGTGTGCCAAAAGTAAATATGAATCACATCTGAAACAACATAGAGTCAGAAGTGGAAAATGACATGGACAAAATTTGAAATGCAATACTACAACATCACTCAACCAGGTATACATGGCTCAATAAAATAAATGCTTACAGGCCATTATCAGAAGAAGAACTACTTCCACTGGAAACATCCAGCAAAAAATCAGGCAGAATATGTACAGTGGAACTATCATAAAAATAACTTATACAAATACAATATACATGGAACAGAACATAAGGTGAAAATATCTGAGTATATCTTTATGTAGCTGTGAATACTTTCATTATCTAATGGCATGTGGAATATCCTCACTGAGATAGTGCAATTACACTGTACAGAGGGAGAAGGAGAGGAAAAAAGGAAACACAATAAGTAACATAGTGCTGCATTAAATCCATAACTAGGGCCGTTCTAATCCCAGTCTACGTTGTTGTTACATCATGAGAAGGAGCTGATTGGTTCAATTAAATAGACCCCCATGCCGAGTCCTAGTAAAGAAAACGTCCTCAATTGGATGAAAACCTCATTACTACTATGGAAAACTGATCGAAAATGAAAGAAGCAAGTGCCCAACCTAGATAATAAAAATAAGGTACACAAAGCAAAACAAGACATACCCGAATGCCGAAAGAATACAACAACGCGTTTTCAGTCGTTGCCGTGTTTTCGTGTAATAAACGATACACGCGAGCCGAGCGATGTATAAGAGAGGTGGGCTATATGGCAATCAGCCAATAAGGCGGGACGTCCAGGACTTCCTGATTAAGTCCATACGTATGATATCCAACAAGACAAAAAGGAAAGAAAAAACATGTTGACTTTTCGTAGGGGTCAAAGTAATTGGGCTTGACTTCTAGAGGATGTAAAGTGTGGGATCATCAATTCCCCTTCACTTTTTCAATGTTTTTAATCTTGACCGGGTCCATGCTCATTTATTTAAAAAAATTTCATACTGAAAAGGTACCCGAGCCAATTTTCATTTTCATTTTTCATCGCTCCAGCTGTTTCTTAGTAACCTAAGATTTGTTGGTACTAAGATACAAATAAAAATATTTTTGTCAAGATGGTCCGATGTAGGATCCCGTTAGACATTGCAGTACCAGTCTGACGTGAAGAAGAGCCTGATGATGATGCATGTGGGCTTCTGCAATTAAACTAAACATAACATGAAGACAGCCGCCATATAGGCTCCGCTTTACTTCCTGGTCACGATTTCTTACGATGGCGCAATGAAGAGTAAATAGGTAAATTGTCAGCAGTCTCCTCTGATGAAATTGTGACTACAGGGAAGTGCGCCCTCTTAAGAACCAAGGAGTGAATTAGAACCCTGGTTAGAGTTTATCAACACACATCATTAACACAGGTGTGACAGCATGATGTGTTTTCATCAAATGAATGCATGGCAATAGATACCTTGTACGCAACCTCTCCCACCCCAATAAAGGCCACTGACCCACATAAGCACTGAGAACGGCAGAAAGATTGAGATAGTGGATGTGTGAAACAATAATTTCAAAAGATCCCATAAATCTCTGTTTAACCATGCTCAAGGTACTCACTAATAAAAGGGACATCTTTGGAGTTTATCCAGGTATTTTTACTACATCTGGCTCCCTGCAATTACACAGTTCACACTTATATTGAACTCCCTTAAAAGACCGAGGGCCTGATTTATGAAAAGTTAGTGCCGCCTTTACGTCATTTTTTGACGCAAAAGCAGCACAAACTTACAAATGGAAATTCTAACCTAACCATTACTATACAATTGCTGCCATCAATGTGTACTACAAATACACATTACCTTACAAAGGTGCAACACTTAGTAGAACATGGTTATTGACCCTCTAACATAAATAATCCGTATCAAAACATAACAGAAAAGAACAACACCTCACCTCATTTTTGTGGCATGTTTCCTCATTGGTGCCCTTCTCCCTTCCGAGTAGGTCTGAAGTACTAGAAGGGTCTCAGGTCAAATATAGAACTATATTTTGTAAGTTTGCGCTGCTTTTGCATCGAAAAATGACGTAAAGGTGGCGCTAACTTTTCATAAATCAGGCCCTGAGTCGCTTCTAGTACTTCCTACCTACTGGTCGCAGGAGAGAAAAGTCTTTGCAGCAGTCATTACAGGAGTTGGGAATGTGGGTTCCCTAATCCTCAAAAATAAAGGTAAAAGAGCCAAAACAGGGCACTGGTAGCACTCCACTCCGGCTCAGGTAAAAATAAAAATACAGGTTTTGATGTGAGGTATGCAGAACCCCAGTGACTGGGTACTATGCCCACAGTGTGGCCCCGAATTTCATGAACCCATGGCAAGAGACCACGAACCTAAGGCAAGTGTCTTGGACCCTTGCTGGACTGACCTCAGGAACTGTGGATTTGGAAGTAGACCTACAAACCCCCCTGAATTGCCAGCATGTGTCTACAAGTAAGGGAGGGTTTCTGAAACTAATAACAGGGTCTACAAAACCTTAAAAAAGGAAAATAAATTAAAAAAAAACTGTGTCTGGCTAAAAGCCAGGCCTAGTGCCCAAAAATTGCTACATATCCCTCTTCAGCTGTCGCATGTGCTTTGTCTTCCTGAAGAAATATCAATAAATAACATCTAAAAGCGCAATATATTTATATAACACAATGAACCAATTAGTAATACTACATTCATAGTCTTATCTTTCATAGTGTTAAGGGCATTGTGGTATGTAATCTCATCTGTAAGATTATTTAAGATATGTGTAACTAAATCTGAGACATAAAGAGTGAGGTTATGAGCACTGCATTTGGTGTGCAAGCTGTGGTTTGCATGGCTGTTGTTAGTTATTAATCACAGACATAATGATAACTTATTCATTTCAGTGTTTTTTGGCTTTATTTTGAAACCATATCACTTTAACTGCGTTTTTTCAGTGAATTTCTGAAATTATAAACAAAGATGACCATAAATTCACTTTACCATTGGCTTTTAGGGAAATATATACATACATGTGTGTGTACAGTTGTGGCATGCTCAAAGTTTCCATCCAGAAGCAATTTTTTGGCCTTGCCTGCAGACATCTTTAGATAGATATGCATACAGTGGAAATTGGTTCAGTCCAGCTCTTGATTGAATGTTTTTCTTGTCTATCTCCATTTTCTGCATCTTGTTCGATGGCTTTCCTACCTAAAAAACAGAGAAGTTTGCTGTCATGGTGTGCACGGTTCACAAATGACAGCCCTGCCATGTTTTCTTAGTAAACAGAGTATTATTTTATGTTACTTCAGCACAAAATTGTACTGAGCATGGCAAAAGCTTCATTTATGGTGTACGTTGTGCCTTTGCATGCTGTAGCGGAATTTCAGTGTATTTGTGATCTTTGAACCATACTTAAGTGCTAACTATTGTTTTTTTCAGTGAATATATATGATTGTGAGGTCCCTTTACAACAGAGACAGCATAAACAGCTTAACAGTGTCCAACCAATACACATTGGCCACTTTGCCCACAGTCTGGTCCCTGCAATAAACCATGGGCCAGTGGAAGCCAGGACAATGGTGGACTTCAAAAATCTTGAACCACACACCACTGTTAAAAAATACACCAGTTTATTTGGCAATAATGGGCATTGACCAGGGCCGGACTGGGAACCCAAAACAGCCCTGGCAAATTTTGCCAGCCCAACCCCCTTATGGTGCACACCGAGTGAGAGCAGCAAGCAAGCCTGACCACTACTGGCATGGTTGGATGGGGGTTCTCCAACTCAAGAGAATTTGGGGGAAATGGTTCATTCTACAACACATTTTTCATTATATATTCAATTGTATTGGTTTCTAAAGCATAGTAAATGGTGACCTTACAGTGCAATCTTTATTGAGGCTTTTCAATGATAAACTCACGATCACCCTCCAACAGGGCCTCTCATCTCTCCATATGTTTTGTAGCACCTCTCTTACCAGCGTAGGGTGTTGGAGCACTTTACATCAAACACAGACATATCCAAAGAAAATGAATCATACGTGTGTAAATTAGCGTTTAGAAAAATTTACATAGACAAAGGTGACTACAAGGTGTACGATTCACATGTCATCCATACAGTTCCTGCCAAGTCAGAGTCAAGTCAGAGCAAACACATCTCCGCTCCCAGCTCTCGCATGCTGGGAGCGGAGGATTCCTCTGTTTACCTGCCTGCAGAGATTCCATCCATCCACTCTGCCACTCATCCATTCACTCTGCCATCCATCCATCTACTCTGCTATCCATCCATTTACCCTGCGATCCATCCATTTACTCTGCGATCCATCCATACTCCCTGCCATCCATCCATCCATATAGTCTTCTGTCCATCCATCCACTCTGACATCCATCTATCCACTGCCATTTCTCCATCAGTTCATCAATTCTGACATCCATCCATTCTGCCACCCATCAATCCACACTGCCATCCATTCATCCACTCTGCCATCTATCCAGCCACTCTGGCATTCAGCAATGCATTCATCCACTTTGCCATTCATTCATTCATTTACTCATCTACCCACCCATCCCAATAGGCTTTCATCCACCTTCTAATTCACCAATACTTCTTTTCACCATACCTTCCAATATTTCTTCTTTCTTTCCCTGTTCTATTTCCCCAGCTGTCGTCTTTCCTCACTCCTAGTTACTCTTCTATTAATGCTGTATTCCAGTGTTAATGATGAGTATTTGTCTGCAGAGTTTCCGGCAACTGATGCCCATAAAGAACCCCATTCCCCCTGAAGCTGCTGTTGGGCGAAGGCTTGACGAAGCCCCTGAATCCTTCCGTACATCCATAATTTGACTTATCCATCCATCAATAAAGTCTTTCAGGAATCAGTAGTTCATTTTTTCTATTCATAGATCCATCATCCAAGTACCCTCTCAGATTTTCTTTGCTTTGCCATCCATCCATCATCTCAGATTTCTATTTACTATGGCATTCATCTATCCACTCAGATTTCTATTTACTCTGCCATCCTTTGACCTACCCAACTACCCTTTCAGATTTTTATTTACTCTACTATATTTGTATCCACTGATCCATCCAACCACCCTCTCAGATTTCCATTTACTATGTCATAATTTCCCCACCCATCCTCTCAAATTCCCATTTACTCTGTCATCCTTTCAATCCACCCATCTACACATTGTTTCATCCTCTCATCCACCTGCTCAGCCACCCATCCGTTCAAAACACATCTTTTCAGCCACTTATTTATCCATCCATCCTCTCAGATTTCCATTTACTATGCCATCCTTTCATCCAACCATCTATACATCGTTTCACCCATTCACCCAACCAAGAAGCCACCTATCCTCTCACCCACACATATATTTACCCACTCATCCACTGATCCTTTCACCAATTCATCCATACATCATCCTTTCACACACAAAATCATCCACTCGCTCACACAACCCCATCTTTCACCCCGCTATCCATCTTTTTCCAGACACTCATCCTTCCTTTGACCCACTTAGCCATCCATCCTTTAATTTCATCCACCCATACTTTCACCCATTCATCCATCCTTTCACCCTCACATGCATTCACTCATCCACCCTTCTCTCCCTTTTCTAGCAACATACCTTTCTTTCTTCCTTTTAGTTGATTATGACCTCTTATCTGCCAAGTTGCAGATAAGATACCCATACAAACACCCTCACTGTAGCTGCTAAAGCGAGGGGTTCACTACGCCTCTGTGCCAGGAGCCTATTTTATGTTTCAGGAGTAAGGGTTGGGGGTATTATCGAGGGTGGATGAGAAGGGTGGCAGCTAAGAGGGATTTGAGTTTTTTTATTTTTTTTATAACCGTTATTTGTATTAAGCAAAGTATAAACAAAGGACTTACAATAAATACAACAAAGACACACACCAGACACAGCATGGAACATTTACATCACAGGTGGCAGCAATATAAGCAAACATACGTAGTGTAAAACATCTGAATAGGACTAAGGGGGAGTGGTCTGCTGGCCTCCTTTACACTGAGCACACAGTCCTTTATTTCTATCCATGGCCTACTGATTAAACTTTGCATCTCCTAGATCTACCGGCCCTCCTTTACTTCCCAGACTTGCCCATCTTCCTTTAAAGCCTTAGGCCTACGGAACTACCCACTCCCTTAGAGAGCTTTCTGGTTCACCTGCCTCCAAAGCTCTGTCCGTCCGCAGGGATGTAGGAGGATGTTTAATGCACTAGGTAAGATAGCATTTTGCCTGCCGCATCATTCCCCTTAAATGATCAAAAAACACAATTTTAATGCCATTGGTTGGTGCCGGACACCATCACTGGGTGACTCCCTGGGTTTGCCTTTCCTCTCTTATGCAAGCCACCTTGACTATGTGCCTTGAAACAAGGTCACCACTTCTGAACAGTTTTTAACCAAAATAGTGAAATCTAGCTATTTGCACTTCTCACCTCTGCTGAAACGCCACTCCAGACTGGTCAAAAATGGACCTGAAGCCAATTTTTTTTTTTTATTTTAGCCCCTTGCACCACGAACGCATGACATCAATGAATACCTCAAAAGAAAACACGCACAGGAAGGATGAGCTTCACGTAAAAAAAAAAAAGTGAGAAATGCGAAGGGAGGCAGCATACATTGGCCATCCAGAACTGGTCACACTGGTCAGAACTTGCCCCACAGCAAGGCTTGGCTGAATGAACCATCAGGCCTAAAGGAAGATAGTGGCAAGGCAGATTTTCCCACTAAGGCCTTCGTTATGCAGATCTTACCAGCTCACGTGGCGCCTCCGTGTTTCACAGACATGGCCCCCTTCACACTGTCACCCGGCGAGGCGCCGATATCACACCATTAGCCCGGGAAAGAGCGAAGGTCTAGGCAGCCATTGTCCATGACGGCTTGTGACACCTCCACAGGATGTCGGCGGCAGCCTCAGAATCCTCGTGTTTTTGGTGTTGGAGGTGGTGGATTTAAAGTTGCACAGGCTGTGCTACACCATACCAAACCCCGCCCACTCCAAGCCCCCCTTTCCCTGAAAGTGTTTTTTTCTTCACAATACGGCAGGTTTGCTATGAGTCGGATGGAGTTTGGTGTGAAAATACTGGATGAGCCGGTATCTCCGCACCGTTGCAAGCTTCTTACCCAAAATGGGGCATAACCGCTCGGACCCAGAGTTACTGAATGTTTCACAGGACAGCTTTTCTTAATTTCAGTGAAAACCCGCTGACGTTTTCTGCCCGATCTAAGCTTGATATAGGACCAGTGGCGAAGTGCCTTGGCCCATAACTGAAGCGATTGAAATCGGCTTCCCTCACCTTCCCCCTTACCACCTCCCGGTAGTAGGAGACATATATAATTGGGGATTCAATGAGGCCCTCACCGCCGCAGCGCTCCGGCGCCACTGAACCTGCTGCTGTGATGGTGGATACGTCCCTGCACCTTCTCTTGGAAGTCAGGCTTTGTCGAGTGCAGCTCACAGCGAGTGGATACTGAATCTAGCAAGTTGTTCCACGCCGAAAAGTGAGATCATTTTCTCCCACCGACTCGGAAGGCTTTATTTTTACTGCTCGGATTTTCAGGTGAAATAAATGGTTACTTCTCGGAGTAACTTTAAATAAATGAAACAGAGCCTCTATGGGCTTGGACAAACATCTCCCTAAAATGGTTTGAATAGCATACAATCTGCTTGTAATACATTCAATCTTACTGAAGGCAGCACAGATATAGTTATTGAGGAATGCATTATAAATAAAAGATGGTGAAGAATGACACTGCGCCCTGTTGCCTCACTAAAATTAACACTTCAGGTGCAGAGCTAAGTAAAACCCGCACACGCACAGAGCACCGGGACCGTCCCTGCAGTGCCGTCTGTGGCCAGCGAGTGGTGCTGTTTACTGCACTCTCTTTCAAAGCAGCGTTTTATCCTCTGCTACCCTCTAGAAAAATTCTAGAATCTAAGGTACGGGTCACACACGTCAGTCAAGATCTATAAATGTGTGAAAATCTAGAAATATTTTGAACATTTTAAGGGAAAAGAAGCAAAAAATCATATCAGCATTTTTTCAAGCTAATTGAAATATGTGTTGCATTGCCTATAGTGCATCAATAACCTCACAGGCAGTCCTACAGTCTTGCCAGTCTTCGTCAGCTTTGCAAGTACACCTCTGCCTCCTTAGCCAAGGTTATTCCTCCCTTTTAAGTCGAGCGTGCAAGCGCTCTGACATATTGTAATCTATCTGTGGGTTTTAACCACGCCCACTGCACGCTCATCACTATCACACGTTCAGGGGCTTGCCTTTCAAAAATCCTTTGTTATCATTGGTAAATGCTTTACCTTTGTCCCACCATGGGGCTGTTTTGTTACCGCCTTGGACACCTCCCCTGTTACATGGAAAATTGCACTTTTGCTGATACGTTTGACTGCAAGCAAACTTCTTTTTCCTTTTGTGTCTCTCCTTTGCGCTCATGATCATGGCGGCCATGGTACTTTTCATTTTCAATTTATGTGGCAAGAAAAGTCCAGTTAGGAATTTACAACGCTAATAGCTCTAACACGAGCAAAAGGGAGACCCATTGCATTGCAAATGCTTGTTTCTAATGTTTCTACACTCTTTCTGTCTGAATTCCAGGCAGGGATACCACGTTATTATTTTTTAAATTAAAAATGTAAAAAAACTGAAAACTTGGAAAAATGTTGCAATATGTCTAAAATCTGCAGAGAAATAAGAAATCTGAAAGGAAAATGAGAATCTGCATTTTGTAGAACCAAAAGGCCATGACTGCAGATTTGGACTGCCCTATTGTTTTAATCCCAGGGAGGGGAACCTGCAGTGCTTACTTTAAAATTTAAAAAACAAATAACTGAAGGTGCCCAAAGTTTTTCTTAGAAGCCCTGCAGCAGCGCTCCGCAATGGCAGTGTTGTTGAATACCAAGGCTGCCTTACTTACCTTGCTTGCATTTATCACGTCTCTTTCTTCCCCAGTCTACTCCTCCTGTCTTTGAAGTTCTCTCCTGTAGGCTGTAATCCATCCCACCTCTCTTTGTCACTCTTTTCCTTTTGCTCTCTTCTACTCATCGGCTTCATGGACCGTATAGTAGTAAAGCGATTCCATCAGATGCTACTAGACACTTTGGTGGGGTACTTAAAATGGTTCATTTTTGTACAACAAGAAACTGATTGCTGTGTTGTGGTTATCTCTGTGTGAACCATCCGATGGGTGTTAGAGGCTTCGCTCTAGTGCAGTGTTTGGCAGGTTAGATACAGGTGCAGCATCGGAACTATTAGAAAATAACGGCCTCTGTTAGAGCTGAGTCGGGTGAGGGTGAGAAAAAAGTTTGAGTCGGGTGTGGGTGAGAGGAGTGGTTGAGTCGGGTATGGGTGAGAGGAGTGGTTGAGTCGGGTGTGGGCGAGAGGAGTGGTTCACTCGGTGTGGGCGAGAGAAATGGTTCAGTCGGGTGTGGGTGAGAGGAGTGGTTCACTCGGTGTGGGCGAGAGAAATGGTTCAGTCGGGTGTGGGTGAGAGGAGTGGTTCAGTCGGGTGTGGGTGAGAGGAGTGGTTCACTCGGTGTGGGCGAGAGAAATGGTTCAGTCGGGTGTGGGTGAGAGGAGTGGTTCAGTCGGATGCGGGTGAGAGGAGTCAATCAGTCGGGTGTGGGTGCGAGGAATGGTTCAGTCGGGTGTTTCTGCGAGGAATGGTTCAGTCGGGTGTGGGTGAGAGGAGTGGTTGAGTCGGGTGTGGGTGAGAGGAGTGGTTCAGTCGGGTTTGGGCGAGAGGAATGGTTCAGTCGGGTGTGGGTGAGAGGAGTGGTTCAGTCGGATGCGGGTGAGAGGAGTCAATCAGTCGGGTGTGGGTGCGAGGAATGGTTCAGTCGGGTGTTTCTGCGAGGAATGGTTCAGTCGGGTGTGGGTGAGAGGAGTGGTTGAGTCGGGTGTGGGTGAGAGGAGTGGTTCAGTCGGGTTTGGGCGAGAGGAATGGTTCAGTCGGATGTGGGTGAGAGGAGTGGTTCACTCGGTGTGGGCGAGAGAAATGGTTCAGTCGGGTGTGGGTGAGAGGAGTGGTTCAGTCGGGTGCGGGTGAGAGGAATGTGCCTCTCCAGTGCTCTGGCTGGTGCAGCTTTGGATGAGAGAGAAGGCTCGTGCAGCTGTGGGTAAGAGGCACACGTCATCGCTTTACTTAGGGAGCCATGTGTGATGGAAGGGAGCTGTTTGTGAGAAGGTGGTGCCTATTGTATTGCACTAGATCCTTTAGATAGTGATGTTAGTGCCAGGTTAAAAACAGCTGCATTTATGAGAGGGCAGTCTATCCCGGTATTGTGGCTTCTTCACTTAGAGAGCTGACGTCCTGTGTATTAAATGTGTTATGTGTAAGCGAGAGAACATTTCCCGGGGAATTTCTTTTGCATTTCCTGAGAAGACAGTGTCAGGTGTTGGAAGACCTTGGTCATAACCAGTACTGTTTCCAGGCCAGGCATTTTCACCTAAAGTACAACTAATTTCTGTCAGGTGTGCTCGTCTAACTTGGTTAATGGATGCACTCGAAGACTACAGTTCCCAGAATACATGCGGCTCGGGCTGCCACTTGAAACTCAAAACTGGAAACAATGTCCCTGGTGACATGAAGTGACCCGGTCACCCTGCCTGGAATATTCCTGTCCCTTTCCCAGAGATGTCAAAGTAGCTGGACCCCAGCAGCTGTTGGGAGCGGGTTGCATTTTCACCTCTCCTTTGTAGTGTGGTGGCAAGTCTTGCAACCTTTCTAACCCCTCATGCCTCATAAATTTCTCTGTGGTCAGGTTTCAGTAGATGTGATGGGGAAACCCCATCTTTGCATTTTGAGCTGTGTTATTCTATTCCCTACCAGGGCACCGCCAGCCCTTTTTATTCTGCATCATGTTAACACAGAATGTTTCTGGACCGGTGTGCGTGAATTCTAGAAACAAGCGTTGGCGAAGCCAGGAGGTCTCGCCTTTGAAACCTATTGACTTTATCTATGTTTTTTGTGACGCTGCACAAAATCCCTGATTCTATCCAGCATGGCTGAAGAGGGAAGAAACAGCCCACGCTGAGAACACACCACTCAGGTGCTCACATAAAAAATGATGCAGGCACTTTTTTCTTAGTATTTACAGATGCAAGTTGGATCAGTAAATAAAAAGAAAGAAAAAACACACAAAGATTTTTTTTAAATGGGTGGGCTAAAAAGAAAAGGCAGGCAGAAGCAACAAGGGAGTGCGGGTGGTGGAAGTAACTGGAGGGTGTGAGTGGGGGAAGCAACACAAAGGGCATGGGTGGGGAAGCAAAGGCAGGGAGAAACAGTAACAGCGAGCGCTGTGGAAGAAAAACAAATGGGTGAGAGAGAACAACATAGCCCGTGAGAGAAGAAGTACACAGGGGAGAAAGCAATGTGGGGAGAGAAGCACATGAGGGCAACCACATCACAGAGTGGGCAGGGTAGAAGCGCACACCAGTGTGAGAGAGCAACACAGAGCACACTGGAGGGAGAAGAGAAGTACACAAGGGAGACAGCTGGTAAGTACATGCTCATGGAGTGCCTAACCAAAAAGGAAAAAGTGCTTCAAAAGTGAGCAGTGCAAGAACACAAGTAATGTGGGCATGCTCCAAGCGGGGACAAATACAAGAAGAATAAATGAAACCCACACAAGCTAACAAATAAGAAGCAAGCAAATGAGAGTGACAATAAAGCAAACCAGTGGTATGCAACGGGTGGGTTCTACACCCACTATAAACTGACAATACATCCTTTTGCAAACAGACAGCTTTCGCTGTTTTGAAGTTGCGACTTAAAATAAGGTCCTAACTCTTGCTCAGGTCTTAGAGGAACCTTCTTTATGTATGAGTTATGCCAAAGACTCAAAGCACTCCTGAAGGGAAAGACACCTGGCTCAGAAGGCCTTACGCCTGCGGTCTAGTCGGTCTTCTTCACTCAACTGCATGACTACTCCTTGCTCTTTTTAATTCTTTTTCCCAGACCATGGGACCCACCGTGACAATGTCCCATGCCGAGATAGCGCTCATCCCAAAGCTGGGCAAAGATCCTACCCTTTGCTCCTCTTACTCTTCTATTGCCATAAACACCATGCAAAAATATACACTAGAATGCTGGCAACTCGCCTTGAGACCCTTCTACCTGGCCTAAGAGATCCAGATCAGGTGGGCTATACATAACACAGACAAGGCCCAGATTACCTCCGCCGGATTGCTCACTTAGTGGCGGAAGTCCGCAAACATAACATCCCGACTCTGCTATTGTCTTTGGATACTGAAAATGCTTTTGCAATTCCTTCGAGCAGTCCGCACTAAGATAGGACTCGGCCCTAATAAGATTAGTAAAATTACGGCCCACTATACTGCAACCACATCGACCATCTGAGTAAATGGTCACTCTACCCACCCCATTTCCGTTTTCAGAGGCATTGGCATGGCTTCCCTATTTTCCCCCTATTATTTGCCCTGGCGGTGGAAACCTCAGCTATTCACCTCTGCCAGGCCCCGTACATTACGGGCATCC
This sequence comes from Pleurodeles waltl, assembly GCF_031143425.1. Taxonomy (NCBI): domain Eukaryota; kingdom Metazoa; phylum Chordata; class Amphibia; order Caudata; family Salamandridae; genus Pleurodeles; species Pleurodeles waltl. The sequence continues at coordinate 1,078,952,637 of NC_090445.1, read as the reverse complement.
CTTTTGAAGGCATACGACACAAGGTCTTACTTTTTGCAGATAGCCTCCGGCTGGCCCTAACTAACCCAGCCACTTCCCTTCCTGCTGTGGTGCAAGCCCCTTCAAGCCCTTGAGACAGTTTCCAGGGGCTTAATCTTACCATTCCGCCTCCCATGCTCCTACAAGCGCTGGCACCATTCCAATGGGCACCACACTCCATTAAATACCTTGGCCTCACCACTACTAATGACCACTCCACCTGGACATTGTCCAACTAGCCACCTCTCCATGAGAAAATTCTGGAGGAACTCCGTCGATGGAGGCCACTCCACATCTTTTGGCTAGGCCGCATCTGTATGATTAAAATGAACATACTCCCATGGCTCCTTTATCTATTTCAATCACTCCCCACGTCCATCTAATGACATCCGCAAGCTCCACGGGGATCTTCAAGCTTTTATATGAAAAGGGAAATGACCCTGAGTTTCCATTGCGCTGCTTGTGCTGCCCAGGAATCGGGAGGTTTGCTGTGTCATAACCTTCAGGACTATTATTGGGGGGTCCACCTCTGGTTTATTTCAGAATGGGTTGTAAGAGAAAGGGGAAAACTGCATGCATATGGACAGGGTTGTAGCATGTCAACCCCAGTGGGACCTGGCTTGGCTCCTGAGGCACCTGTGACCACTCACTACCAGCCAAGACATTACGGGGAAACAAGGGGAACACCTATGGTACCATATAACTCCACTATGTATTGCAGCATCCCCAGCAGGAAACAACTTACAAACTTATGACCCAATGGTACTAAACCCCTGCCTATTTGCACTCCTTCTACCCAATCATCCTCCTGTTTGAGATGTGGCGCACAGCAGGGAGACGTTATCCATCACTTTACATGCTCTTACATCACTTTAGCTTAGAAATAAATTTTAAGCCATATCAAAGATATGCTGGGATACCTTATCCCAATGGGCTACCAATTGATTGTCTTGGGACTACTTGCACGGATACAACACGCAATGACAAACACAGATTGGTACCTGACCCAACACGGCAGGTGCGGCAAAGCAATTAATAGTTCTTGCCTGGAAGTCACCAAAGGCTCTACCAGCGGTGGCCTAGCTCTTGAGACTTTGGTGTACCTTGCCGATGCAACACATATCACACAATGTTTGGCTCCAATAACACATTTACACAGCGTTAGCAACCCCTCATAGATCACATGTCTACGCTGGAATATCTCTGTTTTCAACCACCCCGACTTCGTGCCCTGCACTTGTTCGATTAACCATAAAGAGTGGTGACTGACTCAACCCCACCTCTCATAGACTCCTTGCCCAGTGGGCCGCTTACCAGCCCACACTTTCACTTGCTAACCTTCCATTTCCATTACAGATAACCTCCTGTAATGGATACCAATGCCTCAGTCGGGGACATTTGCCCCAAGTTATTCCCCCCCTTTTGCTCCCGGCCCCTTCCCCTTGTTCATCAGTTGGGCACACCTCCTCTTTTCCTCTCACCCACGCAGGTCGGGACTGCTTTTCTTACTTCCCATTCACACCCCAGCGTGCACCTGTACCCCCCCCTCCAAAGCAGGCACCATCCTTACTTGGAGTTTACCGATCTGGATTAACACTATAAATGTTTTTGACCTTTTGTGGCAACTTTATTATCTTACCATTCCTGTCTGATTGTCCCAACTCTTCTCACCTTATTCAGTATCGCAATAGTGACGATTTGGACTGTGCCCTCCCTTTGTTTTATTATTGCAGTGTATAATTTTGTGAAAACCTAATAAAACATATTTTGAACAAAAACAGGTCCTGGCCCAAACTAGTTCCATACTAGCTCCAGAGAGAGTTCCTGAAATTAACATCAGGTATTTATGAACTCTGAGCAAATCACAAGCAATGATCAGTCTGATACTGATAAATACTGGGCAGATGCTGTACTCAGAATGTCAGAAATTCTCTTGACCATGTAAAGGAGAGACACACAAGTGTGTATGAAAAATCTACTCAGCTTCAAGACCATAACATTTGCTTTCCAGCTCCCCTCCAAGTTGGGAAATCAACATTGGCCCTGAAACATGCTGCAAGTGCTTTCTGGACCTTTTTATGAGAAAAGACAACTAGTTTTTGACGTGCATCCTATAATGTTACCTGTGCAGAAGGACTCTGTCTAGAAGAGTGAACCATGGCCTAGCCATCTGGTGAGTGCTGAGCTTTGCAAGAGATACAAAGAAACTATTTACCAGCATTGCTGATTGTCAGAGGAGGATCAGTTCAGCAAATTATCTCTCTAGGGTGCACCCTCAGTCTCTGACCCCTGATGGTGCATGAAACGTCATTTGCTGCATTCAACAGACTGCAAGGTGTTGCCTGGCAAAGCCATCACCATCATCATCACCACTGCAGCCCAGGGATTCCAGTGTTTGGGCCCTAGAGACAACTTTAGTTCTCCTTCAGAATTCCAGCACTTATCTCCAGAGTACTGCCTCTGACCCATTCTTTCACGCAGGGGCAGCACTCTTGTTCCGGTGTGGGTTCTTCTGTCAGTTTAGATGGGAGTCATTAAACTGGAGAATTCAAGGAAACTGCAGTCAGCAGTGCAGAGCTTTAGGGACTACTGTGGCATGATGTGTAAAAGCCTCCCTGCTTTGACAGTGACTGCCTTCCAGAGCCACATGGTCTGGCCTGTATATTAGTGCAGTGTACATGTGTTCCAGAGGGAGCTGGGAATGCAGGCAGTACTACAGGCAAGCCATAGTCCATGCTTTATTTGACCCAGTGGTACTTAATTTTTTTGGAACCAGCTCTTATTTTTCCACATCAGAAATTGACCACAAGCAAGAGAGATAAAAACACACAAAGAAGAAAGAAGGAGGAAGAGAAAAATGGAAAAACAAAGGAAGAAAGGAAGAAAGCAGGGACCAACAAGAGTGAAATAATAGGGCAGCAGTGTCTGGTAGTTGATGAAAAAGGCCTTAAATGAATTTAAGACTAGTGAGCATTGGTATTTGGCATGCCGATTTTTAATAGCATCACATGATCAGAGCTTTGGACACTGACTCTCATTGTTTTACAAATTAAGCACTGGCTGTATGTGAATACATAAAGCCCTTCTGGCTTTTGAGTGTTGTTGTACCTAAACAGAAACAGCAACTCTTCCCTCTCAAACAAACCTTGGAGAACTTTAGTTGGGAGAAGATGTGTAAGGAAATGCCTCTTTTTTGTATGATCACTTCCTAAAATTTTAGACTGATGCCGCCGGTTGTTCAACTCCGAAGTGCATTGGGCCCTGCTGACCAGGCTCCAGCGCATGTACTCTGACCCTTCAAATGTATAAGCTAGGCTAATACCTTATTGGCAGATATATCATGCCTATAAGTCCCTTGCATACCTTACAAGGTGTACCCCCTGGCTTGTAAGTTAAATGTCACTTGTGGAATGCATCACTTATTGCACCATCAATGCAGTGGCAAAGTGAAAACCTGGCTTTAGGTCTGCCTTTGCAACCTAGTCTGCAACTGACAAATCAACATGGCAAAATAGCCCTTTTGTAAGGCCCAAGTATTCCTTTTTATTAATATTTATAAGTCACCCCTAGGGCAGGCTTTAGGAACCCATAAGGCAGGGTGTATGACATCAAAAAGAAACACATTGTTTCTTTTTTGTTTGATATGTCCTAACAGCCAAAACTCACTAGTGTCCTTTTCACTGTGGCAAGGATGGTAGTTTAATTGACTAACATTGGGATACACTGGCATAACTTCTAAGTTGTAGCTTACATTTGGGAATGCTGAAAATAGTATTTCACAGTATCAAATTAATTGTTATAGTAGACCTGAAATATTGCTACAGTCAGATTTGAGGTAACTCTTAATATAACAGTGACTTAAAAAAATCGCTGCCTTTCTGCCCAGAGTTTTTAGCAGCCATTTCTGATCAACTACAGCATTTGTCACCTGAGACAGCCTGCTGCCCTCCCGCCAGGAGATCTGAATGGTTGCCAGCAAAGAGCAACAATAGGCTTGTTGGTGTGAACTCCTTCTGACAGGATGGCCAGAGGGCTGTGGCCTCAGATGCAAAGCTTCAAATTGTCAGTCATCTGTCACAGGCAAATGTGTGTCACACTTTAGCCTGCTCTCTCCTTTTTTTTAGGTAGACTAGCTACCATCTCTTCCAGGGGGTGGAACCTGTTGCAGAACCGTTTTTTTTTAGGAGGAGCTACTTATTATTCTGGATGTGTCTCAGGTGTGTGCTTATAGCTCTGACCAATGGAGGAAAGGTTGTAACATGCATTGTGGGATTCTTTGGTGTCAATCCGCCCGGAAATGATGCAAGTGTGGGTAGGGTTGCCTCAGGGAATTTATCTCTCATTGGCCAGAGAGTCCTATCCACCCTCTAGCTCAAAACTGGCATAAAAGCACCCCTCGCCTCAGAACAATAAAGGACTAGAAAATAACAAGAGAAGAACTGCACCTGCTGACTCAAATACAGGAATTCAGAAAAAGAGGATTGCTCCTGCTGTTAAAGTTGTGGAGAGAAAATCCTAGGGCTGGATATGCTCCCACTTGTGCCAAGGACCAGTGAGTGGAGTCCAAAGGCGAGTTGACTAGTATCCTGTTAAGCTCCAGGAACACAAAAGCTAAAGAAGCCCTGCATCTGCAAAGTGCCCAGCTGACCATTTACAACTGGATTTGACCTAGACCCTGCTGGTGCAGCGCAGGTGTTCAAATCCTAGCCCCCAAGAGGTGCCCCTAAGGTCTTGGACCTTAGTCTGATGTTAGAATGTACTCTTTCCTCCTTAAAGGAACTACAACTTGTGAACCTACAGCTCTAAGATAACAGTTTCTGAAAAAAACAGAGGCTACAATACTTCTGCTACTCAGTTCCCCATCATCGTTAAAGTCTCCCTGGACCACTGACTTCAGATTGAACACACTAAAAACTTTTGTCAGTTTGTGGATCGCCTCAAACTCCTGCCAACAACCAAGGCTCGTACTGGACCACTGGACTTTTCTCGTCCTTTGATGTCAAGTCAACGTCAGATCGCATCTGCAAATGACCACGCCAAAGACCTCCATCGATGTCAAAAAGAACTAGAAACCTTTTTAAGTGCATTGGTAAAACTTTGACTGGCACCAACCCAGCCCTTGCATCTGAATGGTGCTGTATCATGGTTGGCCTAAAAATTTGGCTTTGGCACAGTGCTTCACATTTAATGCTCACAGACTATCACTACTAGTGAAAAGCAGTGATTTAGGAAATTTTCTGAGTACATTGCAGTTATTTATGAACACAATCGAAAAAGCACACCTGTGGTTCCCTTCATCAGTTTTTTGTAGGCTTTATGTCTATTTCAAAATACAAAATATATACTAGTTTTATAAATTGGAGAGAGATTTTTATTGTGCTGTGTTTCTTACTAAATAACTGTCTTAATACTGATAAAGGGTTTACACCTGATTTCATTGGAGTTAGCCTGACTGCTCTGTTCCACTGCTACCCAGGACTGAGCTAAGGTTTGATTTAAGGAACCTTAACTGCACCTGACACAGATTAATGACATTTTTACTTGATAAGATCGCACAGCCACTCCGACTAGTAATCCACTTTCTCACAGGGTGACAATTCAGGTAGCATCCTTTGTCAAAGTCTGTAGTCAAAGGCTGAACAAATTGAACATCTAATTTATAAAGCTATTGAATTGTGAATGCTGTTTCCGTGCTTATTGTAATATTTGTGTGCAGTGTTCAGCTGTATGTATAGAGTGAAGTATTTTTTTCTAGCTGAATTTATTAATTGTTGTTATGTATTTTACTGAGTTCGGAGTCTGTTCACTACACCTCAATCCTGAGTGTGCCATGTGTTGCTTTGCCTCACTATCCCGATGGTCAAGTGCAAAAGAGTGCACCTGCAGCTGAGGTTTTGGGTCCTATAGTAAGGGGCCCTGTGACACTAGAGGTAAAAGGCTCCAAGCGGCACAATTAGAGACCAATAACAGCTGAATGCCTTAGAAAAATGCCCCCCCACCCTCCAGCTCTCTGAACAATGTACAATTACCACAGTTCGTTTAGGTAGCTATCAGGTTTACAATGGAGGGCCCCGTGGAGAGCAGACATAGGGGGTCATTACGACTTTGGCGGGCGGTGGAGGCCGCCCGCCAACGTACCGCCGTCAGAATACCGCTGCGCGGTCAAAAGACCGCCGCGGTAATTCTGAGTTTCCCGCTGGGCTGCCGGGCGACCGCCAGAAGGCCGCCCGCCAGCCCAGCGGGAAACCCCCTTCCACGAGGATGCCGGCTCCGAATGGAGCCGGCAGAGTGGAAAGGGTGCGACGGGTGCAGTTGCACCCGTCGCGATTTTCAGTGTCTGCTATGCAGACACTGAAAATCTTGGTGGGGCCCCCAGGGGCCCCACGACACCCGTTACCGCCAACCAGGTTCTGGTGGTCAAAACCGCCAGAACCAGGCTGGCGGTAAGGGGGTCGGAATCCCCATGGCGGCGCTGCCTGCAGCGCCGCCATGGAGGATTCCTCAGGCCAGGGGAAAACCGGCGGGAAACCGCTGGTTTCCCTTTTCTGACCTAGGCCTGGATGCACCGCCAGCCTGTTGGCAGTGCATCCGCGGTCCCCGGCCCTGGCGGTCCATGACCGCCAGGGTCGTAATGACCCCCATAGTCTTGTCTCTCCACGGGAGCTTTCGGGAGGGAAGTGATGGAGGGAGGGCAAGATTGGTTGGAAGGTACGTGGGGGTAGGATATGGGAGGGGTATATATGGGTGAAGGGCGCGGGGACCGGCCTCTTCCGCGTGTGCAGTTCACGCGGTTGAAAGTTTGGCCGGTCCACTGGGGCAGGTAGGGGAGCGCTGTGTGCTCTTTTGCTTTTATACTTGCAGCGCCATGGCTCAGGGCCATGACGCTGTTGCTGTCCGGGCCGCGCTTCGCCTTCTCGGCGAAGCTGGCCGGTCCAACCTCTTCAGGCCTGGGTCAGAATGACGCGCACGGCGCACACGGTCTCCAGCGGGATGGCTGCCGAGGTGGCTGTGTGCGTTTCGCCCAAAAGGGCAAAACAAAGAAAGTCTGTTGGGGGGAGGGGACGCAGCTCGTCTTCTCCTCCAGCCCCGATTGAAGCCCCGCAGGGGCCGGGCATGCCAATGCAAGTGGTAGGGGATGGGGGCCCTCCAATGCAGCACCTCCTGGTGGGGGGGGGGGTGGCGCCCCTATTAAACACCCAGTTGGAGGGCAAAGAGGTGTTAGGGCCCGGAGCAGGCCCCAGGGCTGAAGATAGCCAAAACGGAGGGAGCACCCCATGGTTAGTGAGGCAGGCCAGGTGGCTGGTCCTGGTAGCCAGGCCAACGGCTGGGCCTGGTAGCCAGGCCAGTCCCCCCGTGGTGCAGGCAGGTAAGGTGAGGCCCAGGAGGGTTGGGGCCAAAGGCGCCCCCAGCAAACAGAAGGCCAAGATCAGGCAGGCCGGGCGAGGGGGGGGCCTGGGGAAACTTTTCAGGAGTCTGGAGCGGGGGAAGCTGGTGAGGAGCAGCAAGGGACTTGGCGGGCCCCTAGGGGCCCATGTAGGGAGGCAGTTGCTGGCTGGCCAACTGGGCAGCCAGTGGCCCAAGACTGGTTCACGGTGGACATTGAGGAAAGGATCAGGAAACAGAGGCGGATGGTCCAGGAGATGGAGGAAAGATGGGCCCAGTTATGCAAGGACAGGGAGGAGGCCCTAGACAGGGAACGATGCCAGAAAAGGAAGGCGGGCAAGGAGGAAGTGGGGGGTCGGAGGGGCCCTGAGTCTGGGTTTGGCACTTGGGTGTGGGTTGCACGGGAAGTCAGTCAAGAGGCTTGTGCGGCCGAGGGGTCCAGCCGTGCGACGGACCCGAGTGGCGCATACGCCCATGAGTGGCGCGAAGAGTCAATGTCAGTGGAAGAGACTGGCAGAAGGAAGGTGGTGCTAAGGGGGTGCAACATGGCTCCAGGACTTTGGTCTGAAGAGCTAGAGGGGTCTTCGGTGGCCTTCTCTACTACACAGGAACACACTGGGCGCAAGTATGGCGGATGCCATGAGCGTAATGTGCGTGAGGAGTGGAATGAGACGCTGGCTGGGAAAGGTGTGGACGACGAGTGTGAGATGAACGATGAAGTGGATGTGGACCTGGATTACGAGAATGAGTCGGAAGAATGGGAAGAGTGGGAGATATGCAAAAGCGAGGTAAGAAGCGAAGGCAGGAGGGGGGATGGGCGCAGGAGTGGTGCAACCCCCTCTTCGATTTCTGTATTACAGGAGCAGGCAGTCAAAGGAAAGGCGAAGACGACCATATGCGGGGAAGACCGGCCTCGCCCAGCTCGGACAGAGCCTAGAGGGAAGGCTCCACAGGTGCAAGGTAAGGGAGAATGATGGTCCGTGTGGGGCGATGGTCAAAGGAAGGTTGTGATGACTACACACAAGTCAATAGGCATGGGAGATCATTCTATTCATGACATACCTGGTGTTAGTGCCCCCCAGGTGGGGGACGTTTCACAGGCAGTACAGGCTGAGGCTCCAGCGGGAGACATGGGGGACACCTTGAAGGGTGATGGAAAGGATGGTGAGGACAAGGGCGGAGAGGGGCTTAGGCAGCAGCTCCCTTATATGCCTTTGGGTTCTCACGTGGCGGAAAAGACGAAGTCCTGGATTTGGGGACACAAATACGTAGATGTGTTCAATTTGCTCCACAGGGACATTCAGGCTAAGGAGGGCTCCAAGGAGGAGGAATGGGAGCTAGCACGCAGGACCAGGGTGCCGATTACGATGGATAACTGGATGTCTGCATTTTTGATATATGCCAGTATCTATTGTAAAAAAATTCCTGACAGGGCCATTGCGCTTTTTAAATACATGGACGTTATACGCAAAGCACAAATGCATTTTGGGGGTTTCGCATGGTTGAATTATGACGAAGAATTCAGAGCACGGGTCAGCGTGAATCCCGACAAACCCTGGGGGGATGTTGACTCAGAATTGTGGATGCAGTGGATGGCTTCATCACATTCTGCCGCATCCACACATACTGCCAGTGGCTTGCCGGTAGTGTACAAGCCCTTTCAGGCACTCCCGCCTAAGGGGGGTGGGTGCTTTACAGCGACCACAATTGTCCACTTCTAGGGCATGCTGGAACTTTAACAAGGGTTTCTGCTCGCACCATCTCTGTAAGTTCAAACACAGGTGTTCCAAATGCGGGGGAAAACAACCGGTCATGCAGTGTTTTTCCCTCACAAGTCCAGCAGAACAGTGGAGGTCAACCAGGGGTAGAGGGACGAAGGGTGCTCCTGTGCCAAAGGGCACCTACGCCAATGAAGCTTGAAGTTTTGCTGCCTTGGTTGCGTATATACCCGGACAGGGACATAGCATGCAAGTTGGAATGGGGTTTCAAGGAAGGTTTTCGGACAGGTTATCAAGGGCCGAGGCAGAGGAGGTGGGCAGGCAATTTGCGGTCTGCTAAAGCAATGCCACAGGTTGTAGCGGAAACATTGGCGAAATAAGTCACAGAATGTAGAATTGCAGGTCCATTCTTTGAATGGCCTCTGGACACATTGATGATTTCCCCCCTTGGCGTGGTGCCTAAGGAAAATAAGGGTGATTTTTGCCTTATCCATCATTCATCCTGGCCGGAGGGGGCGTCGGTGAATGATTTCATCGCACAGGAGGACACAAGGGTGATGTACGCTTCAGTGAAGGATGCCATTCGCCTCATTCGGGGTGTGGTAGAGGGGCAGAGCTGGCAAAATGTGACATTAAGGCAGCCTTTCGGCTCTTGCCCATCCATCCTGAGGATTTTTCGCTACTGGGGATGGAGCTGGATGGGGCAATCTATGTGGACAGGGTTCTTCCAATGGGCTGTGCAATTTCATGTGCAATTTTTTAGGTCTTCAGTACGTTTCTGCAGTGGGTTTTTGTAAAAGTGTGCAGGCATAGAGAGGTGACACAGTACCTAGATGACTTCCCTTTTGTGGGACACGCTGGGTCCCAGTCTTGTAGCATGGCATTGGGCGGGTTTGAAAGACTGGCCAGAGAGATGGGGGTTCCCTTGGCTCCTGAAAAGACCTAAGGCCCTAGTTGTATTTTGACATTTTTGGGGATTGAATTGGATACGGAGGCTCTGATGGCACGATTGCCGGCAGGTAAGGTGATGGAGATTTTTGACTTTTTGAGACAGGTGAGAGGTTTGCACAAGACTGATTTGCGCACAGCTCAGCAGCTCTTAGGTTTTCTCAACTTTGCCTGCAGAGTGGGATGAGGGGGTAGGACATTCTGTAGGCGCCTGGGGCTCACTATGTCGGGTGCCTCCCTTCCTCGCCATAGGATCCGAGTGTCTGTGGGGCTATGGGAAGACATCAGAATATGGGAGACTTTCTTGGCAAGTTTCAATGGGGTTTCCATGAACTTTCGGGAGGAGGACACGATCTGGCAGGTGGAAATCTTCTCGGATGCAGCCAGGGCTTCGGGTTTGGCCTTTTTTGGAATGGCAGGTGGTGCACGGAGCAGTGGCTAGCACAAGGCAGGAGTATCGCCTTTTTGGAATTCTTCAGTCTGTTAGTAGCTTTGACTGTCTGGGGTGACGAACTCACCAACAGGACGGTAGTTTTTCATGTGGACAACATGATGGTAGTGGAACTGGTGAATAGACAAAGAGCTAAGGACCTGAGGGTGTTGCGTTTGTTGAGATGTATTATGCTTAGATGTCTATTGTTAAATGTTTTATTCAAGGCAGAACACGTTCCTGGGGTGAACAATGCCATCGCAGATTCCCAGTCTCGTTCACAGTCGCATCAGTTTCGCAGCTTGGCACCAGGAGCGGAGCGACTCAAGACAGCGGTCCCGGCAGACCTTTGGGAATGGAGGGCGACGGTCATTGGGCTGGTGGAGATGTCTTTAGCAGACTCAACTCTGAGGAGTTATCGACTGGCATGGTTGGAATTTCAGAGTTTGAATGCTGGGAGGGGAATTTTTGGGTACAGAGCACTGACATGCTGCAGTCTTGCACGTTGCGATTTGTTTTGTTCTTGATTCAAAAGGGTTTGTCGCCTGCAACAATTGGGGGAAAGCTGGCCGACGTTTCCTTTTATGGGAAACTGTTTTTCGGTTGTGACCTGGCCAAGGATGATATTTTGGGTAGGATGTTGAAGGGGTGGGGTAGAGCGAGGACGGACATGGGCAAGGCAGCAAGGGAACCCATTACGTTTGAGTTGTTGTTGGAGCTGTTGCATGTGTTGCCAGTTTGTTGTGCTGACCCTCGCGAGCTGACTATGTTTCGATTGTGCATGGTGTGGCTGTTTTTTGGAGCATTTCGGGTGTCTGAGCTGTTGGGTGTGGGGAAGGGGGTAGGTGTGAGGGCGGGTGACATCTGCATGAAGGAGGAACGCTTGGGCATATGGCTCAGAAAGTCCAAAACAGACCAGCTGGGGAAAGGAAAGTGGGTATGGCTGAGGAAAGGGGGGGATGCAGCTGCTTGTCCGATTGTCGAGTGGAGCAGTTTTAGGGCGGCACGGCTAATTGGTGAGGCCGGCGTCTTTAGTCATGTGAGTGGCAAAAAACTCACTGCATTCCAGTTGCTGGCTGTTTTGCGAATGGCGCTGAGAAGGATTGGGAGACAGGCACCGTGCTATGGGACTTATTCTTTTAGGATTGGGGCAGCCATTGCCGTGGCGCACCTGGGTTGGGATTGGGCGGCAATCAGGCGAATAGGTAGGTGGTGGTTGTGCTGCTGCGAGCATTATGTGAGGCTTTGAGTGGAGGTTCGGTATTGATGAGTGGATAGGACAAGGGGGGGTAAGGGTATGGGGGAGCAGTATTTTGTAATAATATTTGTTTTCTTTGCAGGTTGTGTGGCCAGCCCCAGGAGGGGGAAGATGGTCACTTGGATGGTCGGTCATTCATTCATTCATCCATTGGGCGGCGAAATACGAGGAAAGGCAGATATATGGACGCTCATTGGGATTGTCAAGTGGACGGCATTAAGTTTTGTGGTGGGGGAAGAGTGGAATGAGGTGGGGCAATTTGCTTCCTTTTCTAACATCAATGATGCCCAATTGGGGTTGTCTGGATATGCTGTTCTTGCATTTGGGGGAAAATGACTTGGTGAAACTTTCAGGGCTCACCCTACTGCAACATATGCAACGAGATCTGGAGTTGCTTTGCCATGGTACCTGCTTAGTATGGACCGACTTTGTATCTCGGAGGAAGTGGAGAGAGGCATTGAAACATGGGGCTGTGGAGAGGGCTTGTGGGAAGCTAATTAGAGCCATGAGGGTTTTCTGTTGGGCGCATGGTATAAAGGTGTTGAAACACAAGGACATTAAGGAAGAAGAGGCGGGCTGTTCAGGTCGGATGGTGTGCACCTCTCCGAGCTGGTTAATGCTTATTACATCATGGAGCTACGATTAATGTTGGGGGATTTGTGGGAAGAGAAGATGTGTCTCAAGGACAGAGCATACGCGTGCAATGTTGCAGCGGGTTCGCCTGTGGGGCAGCAAAACGCCTATCGGGTATGTGCTGAGTGACAGTAGATGGGGGAGGGTGGAGAGTCAGATGCGGGCTTGGCCACCCTTCTACGGGGTAGAAAGAAACAGGTGAAGGATGATAGCGTAGGGGATGCCCAAAGCAGGCAGGGGATGGAAGGATAAGGGGGATGTGTGGGTCAATTGAAGTGGAAGATGGATGAACGGAGGCTAATGGAGGGGATGAGTGAAAAGAGGACTGGGGAGAGGTTTCAAAGGGGTGGGGGGTTTTGAGCTTGGTTAAAGTTTAGTTGTACAATGTTATTGTATATGAGGCAATCCTGTCCTAAATAAATGGCCTTTTACACTTTAAGAACACTGTGTCACTGTCTGTGTCCCGACAGCTGTTTGACAGGGTTGCCTTCCTATGTCTGCTACAGTTCACGTTAGAGACAATCATGCTGAAGATATGTCTGTGCATTGTGTGTGGTGTTTCTGTGTGAGTGGGCCATAGAAAAGTCTCCCCATGTGTTGTCACAGCTCACTTGAGGAACAGCCACGTTGAAGATATGTCTGTGTGTTGTGTGGTGTTTTAGTGTGAGTGGGCTATAGAGCAGTCTTCCCATGTATTGTCACTGCTCACTTGAGGAAAAGGCATATTTAACATACGTGTGTGCATGGTAATTGTGGCGTGGTGTTCCTATGTCAGGGGGAGAGAGAAGTCTCCTCATGTATTGTGTAGTCAGATTAAGGAGAGCGTTCTTAGTGAGGGTGGGGTGCCGCGTCGTGTAGTTCCCTCTGGGCGCACTGGGTGCCCCAGCAGAGCTGACTGGGCAGATGTCTCCCCCTGTATTGTACGGGTTCCCCCGAGGGACACTCGGGATAAGCAGAGCAATTTGTGGGGACGTCTCACTGTGTAATTACAAGGGTTCTCTTTGGGCCGGTCAGGTTAGAGCTCGGTCTGTAAGCGAAGTAGCTCCCCACGAGCTGCGTGTCTTCCCTTAGGGAGGCAGTGCTGGTTGAGGGAAGTTCTACGCGTTTCTGAGAGGGCGTACCTCGCCATGGTCTCTCCCAGTTCCCGAAGGAAGCTGTGTCAGAGCCGTCACGAGTTCGGCTGAAGGCTCCAACAGGTGAGCGCAGCAGCAGGCCGCGATGCCAGCGGATTCCTGCTTTGCACACTCTTACTGCACTCCCGGGATCCCGCCTGAGATAAATTATTGGTCTCTTTCTGCACCCGGAGCTTGTTCACATGGCAGCGCCTCCTGACAAAAATGAGAAAGTGCCCTGAAAGTTTGCCAAGGAGTCTAGGATTAGATAATTCAGCGAAAGACAGGCGTCCGCATCTGCCCAACATCAATATCCCCTGCGGCTTGGGTGCAGCTGCCCGGTGTCTGCGGCGCTCGGTGTCACATTAAGATTCTTTCACACGGTAGCTGCAAGAGAGCCACGGACATTTCTCCTGAAATTTGGCTTCGTTTACAGCCAGTTATTCATAGTGTGTTACGCTAAAGGATGCTCTTTGGTGGCACGTGACATAAATTATCAGTTGTGTTATGTTTGGCCCGAGCTCCTAAAGTCCAGCTATGAAGTCTCAACCTGCTTCTAAGCGCTTTCAAAGTTGGTAGATGGCGACGTGGCTTCACTTTGAGAGGGAGAGTGAGAGGATGCCATTTGGCCTACTCAGTTCGGTTAAGTGGAGTGGGCACTTAGTACCCAGGCCCTCTTGTTCCACAGTAGGCAAGTGACTGAACCACCAACTGCGCTCATGGAGTACAAGCCCCATCTAAACTGCCATAAACAATGAAGATACCAGGACTGAAGTGAGTCAATGGCATGCATAAAGCAAATACACCAACCTGTTTTTCTATTCCAGCTACAAGGATTACAGGGGCCGATCCCCAAAAGTAAGTTGACAGCTGTAGATCTATTGAAGTGTATATCTACTCCTACACCTATGGGTAAGTCTCCTTTTTTTTGTTATTCCCGAGCGGAGATTTACACCTAGGTTTAGACTTAAATGTCTCCTCTCCTCCAATGAGGGGGTGGGGCCTTTTGTGACTGAAGTAAAGACTATAACGCTACTATTAGAATCATTGCACTTATGGTTGGAGGTCTCTACTGCTGTTGCAGAGATCTCGTGACAGGAAAGTGTAGGGAAACTTTAAAAAAGTTGACTTTAAAAAATAAAGCATATGGGGTGTGGCTTTAATCGTGGCCAAGATAGCAGCTCGGGTTTGAACTCTGGTGTCTTTTTTTCAGTGCTTCTGCGTGCTGAGCTAACATCAGATGCACCATGTGAAGCTTTGGTATTTTAGGAGCCGGCTGCAGTAATCGGATGCAGGCAGAGGACAAGAAGTGTACCTAGGGCTAGGCAATCCAGAGCTTTTTCTTAGAAGATGCTGCCTGTGCCGAAGAGGGATGTGGTGCTGAACACCAAGGCTTCGTAGTCTTGATTCCCCCTCATGCAACTTTAATCCCTCATCGGACACTCCCTGCCCCTCAAACTCTCTCCTGCATGTTAACTTTCGTCCCTGCATTCTCCCTTTGTTACCTTATTTCTGTCTTTTTAATTCCTGTTTCTTTCCCCCTTTTGTATTTTTCATTCTCATACTCTGAAACAATGTCTAGTGAGGAAAAATAAGTGCTGATGCCCATAAATAAGTCTCAGTGGGGCCCATCGGCAACCGCCGGCTCAAATTAAGCACTGAGATCACTGCCCATGTCTGTCTCGGCTCTCAAGGTGGCGGCACCCACATCAGGAGCTCCCTAGGCTTCTCCCTGCATCCTGGCTCACGCACACTCATGACCGCTTACTGATTGCACGCCTAGTTTTCCTACAGTCTCAGCCTGACCAGTTGCTCATGAGAATGCCTGGATATGTCTGTACGGTGGGACTAATGCATCGACGTCAATTCACCAAAATGTCAGGAGTAGCGGAAGTGACTTAACACACCATTTGACCTATACTTTCACTCATTCACTTACAGAAAGATATGCATTCAAACATACCCACTGTCCCTCCCTCACGTAAACACACTCTCACCAGCAAGCACGCACACAACATATATTTAAAAGCAGTTTTTACTTACCTCAGCTGCCAGGAAGCGCCATATTCCAGTTAATTGTACTCCATTTTTATTGCACTTATAGTGAATAGTATAGTAATATAATATTATTCACTATTAATGTAATTTAAAAAACTGACAGAAAACAAAGAACGTAGAGTCCAACCAGTGTTCACTAGGAAGAGTTGGCCCTGTGTTGCTGGCATTGAGTTTGCCACCTCTACGGCCAGTGGTTGCAAAGGCAGTGCCAGGGGGTCACAAAGGACAAGCCAGGGGTTGCAGCTGTGACCTCTGACAACCCCTAAATTACATCTATGGACTAATGTTTGGTCATTGGAACTGCTTATTAAAAAAGTATCAGCTTGTGTACAGATCTCCTCATTGAGCAGCAGCGGCCTGCCCATTCGGGCTGAGGGGCCATGCACCCCTACCTTTTTCCTGACGTGAAGAGTGTCTGTCAGGTTAATCAAAAGTAAGCCTGAAAGATACTCTTCTGATTCACATCAGGCAGCCAGGAGCTGGACATGTGCTAAATGTGCAGACTTCTGGCTGCCTGAGCTGAACTTTGCTGGGCTAAAGAAGTCACAGCCCTGTGGGTGTAACCTCTTTAGCCTGGCAAACGTGCCTTGAGGCCCTCCCCTCATGACGAGGGGGAACGCCACTGATTGCTTTAGACCAGGGCGCTTCAATTTTAAGGCCTGAATTGCACAGAGCCAAGTGTCAATCAGTGACACCTCATCACAGAGTGGAGTGAGGTCAGCAGTCTCACTGACCCTATCCCACTCTGTGACAAGATTCAATCAATCAGTCAATCAATCAGTATTTGTAAAGCGCAACTACTCACCCGTGAGGGTCTCAAGGTGCTGGGGTGAGGTGAGGGGCCTCATCCGAAGAGCCACGTCTTGAGGTTCTTCCTGAAGAAGGTGAGCGACGGGCTTTGTCTGAGGTGCAGGGGGAGGTTGCCCCAGCTCTTCGCTGCAGGGTAGGTAAAAGATCGTCCTCTGTCGGTAGTTTTGCAGATGCAAGAGACGGTGGCCAGGGCCATCTTGGAAGATCGGAGGGATCTGGCGGGGATGTGGAAGGAGACGTGGTGGTTCAGGTAGGCTGGTCCTGCATTGTGTATGGCCTTGTACGTGTGGGTGAAAGCTTGAAGGTGATTCACTTCTCAACAGGTAGCCAGTGGAGGGTCCTCAGGTGTTGGCAGATGTGTTCTTGGTGAGGGAGGTCCAGAATGAATCTGGCGGCGGCGTTCTGGATGAGTTGAAGTTTTCTGGTGTTCCTAGTTGAGGTGCCGGCGTAGAGGGCATTGCCGTAGTCAAGCCTGTTCGTGACTAAGGCGTGGGACGACTGTCCTGCGACAGTCTGCTGGGATCCATCTGAAGATCTTCTGGAGTTTGCGGAGTGTGTGCAAGCAGGAGGAGATGACAGAGTTTACCTGGTGGGTCATGGATAGGGAGGAGTCGAGGATGATGCCTAAGTTGTGGGCATGCTCGGTCGGCGCGGGGGTGGGGGCGCTGAGTGATGTGGGCCACCATGAGTCATCCCAAGCTGAGGTGGCGTTTCTGAAGATGATGAGCTCTGTCTTCTCGGAGTTGAGCTTGAGGCAGCTTTCCCTCATCCAGGTGGCAACAGCTTCCATTAGGAACTGCTGTCCCAACCCTCCTGGGACCGCCGAGGCTTCCCTGTCGAAGCTGCTAAGGTAAGTTTTTTTTTTACGTTTGGTGCATGCATGCGTGTATGAATGTATGTGTATTTGTTGGTGAGTGTTGTAATAGGTGTGTGAGTGCATGTGTGAATGAATGGATGTGAGGTGTATGTGTATATGTGTAACCTCCCTCGCCCTCCTCCTTTATAAAATCACCGGCACCCCCTGTGATGGAGTTCCACAGACCCTTAACAATTGACAGAATTCATCAACGCTCTGCCATTATATATTTGGTATATTGTTTTGAAATTTGAATGGTGCTCTTGCGTGACAACATTTCTTATCATCAGTAGGGAGGTTGATTTTACCCTGTTTCTTCACCTTAAACACTTTCCAGGTTGGGTACCACACTTATCTAAGGGAATCCGTGTTTGACACCTCAATAAACTGCTTCTGTCTCCAAATTCTTACTTTCCACTCTTCTTAGTCTCTCCATCAGTCAAGAAACATGGCAGAAACAAAGAATAAACAAGCATTTGCAATGCAATAGGTCTCACATTTGCTTGAGTTAGAGCTTTATATGTAAATTCATAACTGGACATTGGTCAACCCTGCCTCACAATGTTTTCTTTTCCTGTCACATAATTCCAGTGACCCTGCATGTAACTAAAGCCCTTCCATTTACCTTCTTCCTCTATCTGCAGCAAAAAATGAAAATACTGCCATTTAGCATCCTAATTTAAACCACCCATGCTAATTCCAATATAATACTACCTTCACCACCCCACCATCAGAGTTGCTGGCTGGCTAACACAATTCCCCCCAAAAAGACACAAGACAGCCACGGAGGAGTAAACTAGAAGGGCCACCCAAAAATATCAAGAGTGTTCAAACAGCCATTGTGTAGTAAGGATGTTAAGATGGCTTGAATCGTGGTCATAATTGCAATAGGGAGAGAGTAATAAAACATATACAATTATCATGTAAACTCAATAAAAACCTTAATCAGAATTAAACTTTTGGCATTAGACTGTAATGCTCAGAACAGCTCCTCGAGGACACCACAATGAAAATTGCATTTGTAAGAGACATGGTCATGTAACCATATAGTTGCCCCATAAAGGACATAACCACATGAAAAGAAAATGTCAGAAAGTAATGCACTGTAATCATATACTTAGCCCCAAAAGGACATATCACATTACATATTTTTAGGTCTAGCAGGCCTACTGCAATGACATTACAAATAAGGCCTTTAAAAGACAAACTACTCACAGCTGTAAAACAAAAGTTACAACCATTCGAATGCTTAAAGAGACACTGAATGGTGAGAGGCATTATTAATTTGGGGTCTCCATTAACCTAGTGTGGGGACCCAGAGATGAAGTAGACAGAATGAACAGATAGTGGTGAATGTTTTGAAGGTGGTCCCATTGTCCTAGTACCACCTCAGGCTGAGTTATGAGCATAAATGTTTTGTAAAAGTAATGTCCTGGAAAATATTAAGGGGCGACTTTCCATGCTGCGAATATTGTACTATATTGATATGTTGACTGTAATGCTTAGAACAGCCTCTAGCGGATACCACAAAGAAAATAGCATTTGTAAGAAACATGGTCATGTAGGCATATTGTTATCCCCTAGAAGGTATAACCACATGAAAAGAAAATGTCAGAAAGTAATGAAGTGTAACCATATATTTAGCCCGTAGAGGGTGTACTGCCTTACACATTTTCTGAGCTAACAGGCTTACTACAATGATAATACAAACAAGGCCCTTAAAACACAAACTACTCCCAGCTGTAAAAGAAAAATTTCAGCTAGGAGAGAGCACATTGTCGTAAGCGTTTTGGTGATGGTCCCGTTGTTCTAGGTCCACCACTGGCTGAATTATGATCAAAAATGTTTTCTAAAAGTAATGACCTGCAAAGTATTATGGGTCGAGTTTCCCAAGTGCAGTGAATATTGTAGTATCGGCTCTCCCACTGTGTCGGGAGATCCGCTTTGAGGATTTCTGTGGTTTTTACAAAAAGCATTTATCAATTACAAGTGTTTTTGTGAAAACTATGGAGCATGAATGGGGGAGCCACAAGAAATGACGTGATTAGGTGACAGTGTAAACAATGTGACCAGTGTTTCAATATTGCCACTGGAGCAATTGCTATGAGCGCCATAGCTGCCATGAAGCATGAAGGGGAGAGACAAAAGAGTTAAAAAAATAGTTTGGCCACGCTGAAGCATATCGGCAATCGTGCAATAAATCATGTAATAGGGTCAGTCTGCAAGGCGGTAACAAAACCGCCCCAAGGCGGGACAAACCTAAACCATTTACCAATGACATCAATGAAAGGGACGCTCACAAATGAGTGAAAGTGATGGGCTTGAGATGGCAGTGGTTTAAAGCTCACCTAATACTTACAATAGGTTGTAATGCGCTTGTGAGCTCGACCTAAAAACTAGAAATGTGTGATGAATAGTGTGAGCTGGCGTACCATCAGAGGTTCAGAGACTGCTCCAAAATATACCACTAACACCACCAAACAATACATACCAGAGTGAGAGACTAAAGGGAAATCTACAGCCAGGGAATGCAATCCAAGCAGAAGTCTTGTAGTAGGCTAGATGCAAATACAAAGGAGAAGGGGATAGCTTGGCATAGCCATGTTGCAAAATAAAAGGTAGATATAAGTGAAAGACAAACACCTCTGTGGATGGGAGGGGACAGTCACTGCACTGGACCCACTGAGGCAGACTGCCCTCACAGATGTCACCCTCTTTTCCAGTTCTATGAAGGATATCCATTGATGCCATGGTTTCAAGCACCACTGAGATACATCCCAGCTACAGAGGGTCTGGTGCTTCTGGGGCACAGTGGATGGCTGTGTGAATATTAGTAACTGCTTGGAAAGTGTTCCTATATCACTTGTAGCCCTACATACATTATTAGTTTGTATCATCATGGTGGTGATTGTATTGGCCCTAAAGCTGCTGAGAGTCATGTGGAGTGTTCTCCACTGTGTACTATATCAAACACAACAGCAGTATATCGGGTTACATTCAAGACATATGTAACCATCACTATGATCTGCCCCTCTCCGATTTTTCACGTGTGGTCACAATGTGAATATTATGACAAACCAAAACAACATCCATTGTGGTCATGGATAGCTCAGGGGGCACATTCCTGTGGCTGTACCAACTCATGCCGCAAACTGACAGGGGAATTACATACATACACACACACACAGACACACTGCAGTAACTTTCTGCACTGCTGTTGTGACGCAGGTAGGCTTCATACCTCTTGTTTTGTCTGGATTACCCATATACATTGGATCTTTACACTGATCATGAAAGCTTAGGAGTGTTGGTCAAGATCCTAACCCAAATGCACTACTGTGAATAGTGAGCACATTTACAGTGTGCATGACCTTTCATATCAAGTCATCACTTTTTCAAACCATGAATGCAGTGTGGTATTACATGCAGAAAATGTACTCTGTTACACAGGATGGTCTAGAGTCTTATTTTGTTGGGTGGAAGAGTGAACATCAGATTTTTCTTTAGGTTTCCACAGATGGTCTTGTGTGAGCTTTCCATTCATGCAAGACTAGAGCACTTCCAATTTCTTCACAGTTTTGGTGAATGTATGAATTGTGAAGTTCCCAGTCCATGATCCTAGTTCTAGCGCTAACAATAAACGGGCTTTGTACACCTGTTCTATTGCACTTCACCAGCATGCTAGTGATTCTACAGCACTTCTAGCTCTCTTTTCACCATCAATAATAATTTACTATTTATAATTATGAATCTGACAACGTTAAATGAGGCCAAAGATGCTTTCAGTGAGAAAAAGCTGACCATGTAAATGGATCTCAATGAAACATAGAATGTAAAGGTTGAAAAAATGCTAAAAAATAGATATTCTATTAAATAAAATAGAACATGCTTTTCATCTCCTTTAATATGGAAAAAAAGCTCACATGCGGGAACTCAATATTGCTTTGTATGCTATTGATTCCAGAAGTCATCATGCACCAGTTACTAGCATGCATGTGGTCAGATGATTCTATGTGTCTACTGGGGGACTCATTTTAAATCACTTGCAGTATGGTTAGCTTTCAACAGAGAGCCTTGTGTGAGTCGGAGTGACATTTGGTTTTCTCACTAATAATTGCTCTCCGTGTGTTGAAGAAAGAATGCATTGCTGCATTCTATAGGTACGACCGATCTCCTCTGCACCCAGTTACTGCATATCGGTTTTTGGAAATATTAAGTGACATCAATAAACACGGTTGGACGTCAACAGTCAACTCTAATAACAACTGCTGTCAATTGTTAAGTTCTCTATAGCAGCTCAGTAAATATCCATAAAGCCATACGCATGAAAAGTGGATCTCCTACAAAAAAAAGGGAACTTGTGAACTGGCATGTGGGAAAAAAACACCTGCTCTTGATGTGAGATGGAAAGGGGATTTCTGGTATTGGCTGCTAGAGCATCATCCATGCACTGTTCAATGACATACTAGTTGGAGTTCCAATCAATCAATCATTGCATTTGTAGAGTGCGCTACTCACCCATGAGGGTCTCAAGATGCTTGAGGGGGATGGGGGAACTGCTACTGCTCGAACAGCCAGGTCTTGAGGAGTCTCCTGAAGGTCAGTAGGCCCTTGGTCTGACATAGGTGGATGGGGAGGGTGTTCCAGGTCTTGGCAGCGAGGTAGGAGAATGATCTGCCGCCGGTTGTTGTCCTGTGGATGCGTGGAACGGTGGCAAGCGCAAGGTCGGCGGAACGGAGCTGACGGTTCGGGGTGTAGAAGGTGAGTTAATCATTGAGCTATGCTGGTCCGGTGTTGTGGAGTGCTTTGTGGGCGTGGTGAGGAGTTTGAATGTGATCGTTTTGTTGGACGGGAAGCCAGTGTAGGTCTCTCAGGTGGGCTGTGATGTGGCAGGGATGTTGAGGATGATGCATGCGGAGGCGTTTTGTATCCGTTGCAGTCTTTTCTGGAGAACGGCCGTGGTTCCCGCATAGAGAGAGTTCCAATGGCACCTGCCGTTCTGGACGCTTTGTCACTGCAGCAGTGCTCCCATGTTTAGTGGTATAAAACCAAACTGTAAGGTCTCACTGCAAAACAATGACAAGGGGTCCTTAAAATCTGCATCACTAAAAGAGTAACTGCCTAACAATACGTGTGCCGTGCTACTTCCAAAAAAAATGAAAAGTAAAACAGTTGACATAAGCGAGCCAATTCAATCACCACGCCATGAGCTAGAAGGAGAGACACAAAAGAAAAAAGAACTTTGCACGCGGTCAAACGTATCGGCAAAAGTGCAATAATCTAGTAACAGGGTCGAAGTCCAAGGCAGTAACCAAACCGCCCATAGGAGGGACAAATGTAAAACATTTACCAATGATAACAAAGGATTTTTGAAGGGCAAGCCCATGAACGAGCAATAGTGATAGGCATGAGGTGGGTGTGATTAAATGCCCAAATAGATAACAACACGTCAGAAAAGCAGCACTTGTGAGCTGCTATGGTCGAACGAAAAAAGATAGCCATCCTAAAGAGAACTAAACAAACCTTCAAATCCGAGAGTCTCAGATAAAAGCCAAACCTGACACCTCATCCACATTAGATGCTAATCTAAAGAAACTCAGTTCAATCCATGATGTTTCACAGAGCACCAAAACAAATATCAATTTGCTTCAGGTGGAAGTAGATGGTATTGGGAAGGACCTGAAAGATTTCACTATTAGAATCACCAATGCAGAGGCTCGGATTAGGCTTTACAAGACTGTAACAATCTTCATATCAAACAACTTTTGGAAACTGATAAAATTATGGCCAGTCTCAAACGTGACTTAACTGGGTTGGAAGGCCGAAACTGGAGTAACCTAAGCATCTTTGACCCACAAGGATCAGAAAGTGCAGCATTTTCTCCCATCAGATGTTTAGAATTGTGGATCCTGCATTTGCTAAAAAGTAATTTAATCAAGGACTTTGAAACTGAATGGGCACACAACATTCCATCCTACAGACCTACAAACTCGTTATACACACACTATTTTCTGTTAATACAGATAGGCTGCTAGAGTAATTCAGAGGGTATAATACTCTCAGATTACTTAACCTATTGTTAGATTGTGAGGTTATTCTCAGAGCATATATTGTTCTCAATTTATTTGAACTTTACAGTTCAATCATGTCACTTATCATTGAGGGGTACTAGTTTTGGTGTTTCCTTTTTTAGATGTTTATATGTTCTAGATCAATGATGTTATCATTTTATCTATGCATGCGTTTTGGGGGATACACATATCAATTTGAGCAAGAATTGGTTTTACAGTAAACCTTTAACTGTCATCTGCTATTGTGTATATTGCTTATTTTTTACTTGCTGTTATATCCCCTAATTGTTTTCTATGCACTGGATCCTTTGGATCTTTCTCCCTTGTTGGGTTTACCTCATCTTCCCCAGATTTCCCCTGGTATGGGCTGAGGGGGGAGATAAGGAGTGTCTGGTTTGCCCCTGTTGGCATTTGTCCTAATATGGGGCTCCTCAGAGCCGTTATGTTGCCCCTGTGTCCCACCCGATGGCAGGTCCAGCTGATCTCATGTGAGTGGGACGTGGACCTTTATGAAAGCATTTTGGACCAGGTTGCTTCCAGTGAGCCACTGCACATGGCTGTTGGACTTACCACACAGCATCCAATTTGCCAGTGCGATTTACCGCACACTCCCTCTTCTCCCTGGGGAGGCCTTGGTGAAGAGGGCTTTGGCATCTCCATGCTGCTTTACCGTCTCTTTCCCAGAATCCCCTAGTGAGGATTTCTGGAATATATCCTGCCCTTTCCATGATGGCAACCTTATCATTAGTTGCTATGAGGTGATTCCAAATCTAATATCATTAAGCTCTCTCCTTGAAAGATATTTCGGGGGTGATTCCGACCCCCGCGGGTGGCGGGCGCCGCCCGCCCGGCGGAGACCGCCAAAAGACCGTACCGCGGTCAAATGAAGCCGGCGGAGTTGCTGGTGTGCGACGGGTGCAGTGGCACCCGTCGCGATTTTCAGTGTCTGCTTTGCAGACACTGAAAATCTTAATGGGGCCCTGTTAGGGGGCCCCTGCAGTGCCCATGCCAGCGGCATGGGCACTGCAGGGGCGCCCAGGGGCCCCACGGCACCCGTTCCCGCCAGCCTCCGCCAGGAACAGGCTGGCGGGAAGGGGGTCGGAATCCCCATGGCGGCGCTGCTTGCAGCGCCGCCGTGGAGGATTCCCTGGCTCAGGGGAAAACCGGCGGGAAACCGCCGGTTTCCCTTTTCTGACCGCGGCTTTACCGCTGCGGTCAGAATTGCCCCTGAAGCACCGCCAGCCTGTTGGCGGTGCTTCCTCCGTCCCCGGCCCTGGCGGTCCATGACCGCCAGGGTCGGAATGAGGCCCTTCATGTCTTTAAGATACAAAAGTCAGCTGGACTGTTTCTCCTTGTGTTGCAGGACATCTTGCTCCCTGTCAGGGTGTTTCCTTGCTCCTGATCAATTTTAGGATTCCCAGGTTCTTTAGCTATATAGTTCCAGCTCTGGGCATTTCTTGTATATCCTGCTTCTAGCATTCCATCCCCCTGTCCTTGGATTTATGCTTTTACCTGGAGCCTTATTCTCAAGTAGGAGGTTGTTTGCCTCTGCTTAGGTGCTTTCATGTGTTGGCAGCATTGTAGCTGCTAGAAAGGGTCAGACCAAGACTGTAAAGACCTGAGCTTCTTGTCTTCCCTTCAGTCACAGATTTCTCACTAGGCATCAAGCTCATGACACATTATGCATCCGCAACTTTCTTTCCATTTTTGTTTTTCTGTTTTTCTAGTGTTGCCCTGACAACTTTTAACTTTTTTTGTAGATCCAAGATGGTATTGTCTTATATACATATTGCCAGAGCTGAACATACCACCAAACACTAGGCATCTTTAAACAGCCATACTTTATTGACCTATAAATGGTCTCAATGCCATCCCTTAAAGTGATATCCTTTCATACTAAAGGGTTAAACCACCCTGTCAAGAGGAGGAAAATATTTAATGTAACAACCTAAAAGGAGATGTAGTTTTGTTATAGGAAACCAAAATAAGTTAGAGGTGCTATCTCTTCAAACAGGGCCGGCGGCTGACTTTG
Source organism: Pleurodeles waltl (assembly GCF_031143425.1). Taxonomy (NCBI): domain Eukaryota; kingdom Metazoa; phylum Chordata; class Amphibia; order Caudata; family Salamandridae; genus Pleurodeles; species Pleurodeles waltl. The sequence continues at coordinate 1,078,927,310 of NC_090445.1, read as the reverse complement.
CTTGCTCAGAAGCTTTTGCCAAAAAGAGATGGTGTAATCACATTAATCTTGAGGAGATCGGTCCTTTCTATTATCTTAGCTGAACAAGATGGGGAGGGTAGATGGTTCCTCACTACACTTAAAAATGGTGAGAATGATCACTATGTGACAAACATATATGCACTGAACAGGGATAACCTACACCAAGAAGCAAGAAGGAATCTCCCTTGGAGTGAAGGAGTCATTCTCCTGCATCTGCAGGCACCAACTGCAATGACGACCACCTGCGTGGATCTGCTCTCCTCCAGAAATGCGTGGATCTTGCATCACAGGTAGTAGTCTGGAGTGGTCTCCTTGGCCCGCTCTGCCAGCTGTCCAACTTGGGAGACAGTAAGCCCTTGGCTTTCCTTGCAGGACAGTACCCCTGTGCACTGCGACTCTTGCATGTACCTAGGCTTGTTTGCTCCTGCTCCAAGGGATCTTCAGGCTCCATGTAGCCCCGGTCCCAGCACTCTATCCTGGCAAGCCCAGTCTCCTCTTTGCTGCTCCAGCAATGTGGGACTCCTCTTCAGCTGTGCTCATTGGGCTTCACTGCAACTTACTATCTCTGCTGCCAGTGGGTTGCCTGTGGGGGCTGTGACTGCTTCTGTTGGCTCTTCCAACTATTGAGGGTCACCCCAGACTCCCCTCCTTGGGTCGAGTCTCTTGGACCTTGCTGGTTCTTCAGCCTGGCAACTCTTCTTTGTCTTCTTTTGCATTTGCCAAGGCTTGTTGGTGGCTTTCCGGCACCACTCATCTACTGCAACCCGACAGCTGATGTGGGACACCATCTGCATTTCTCCTGGAACTCCTCTTGATCTCCTTCGTTGCACAGCTGGTCTCCTTCTTCCCTTATCTACCTGGTCTTGAATCCACAGAAGCGTGGGTAGTGGCTCATTCCACTACCGGACACTCCATCATGAACTGGACTTGGTTCGCTTCCTTTGCAGGTCCTCTTCTGACATAATTCACTCTTGGGTTCTTCTGGTCTGGTCTGGGTTTTGCACAGTCTTTTAGCTAAGTCCTCCTGTTAGTTTGGGGGAAAACTAGGTACATACATTTGCTCTCCTGGTCGCTCGGGGTCACTCTGGTACTCACCTCTTGGGGTTCCTAGTCCCTCCAGTTCCCCTCTAACGACTCCACCTCCTTGGGTGGGGGACTGTATCTCGCATTCCACTTTCTTAGTATATGGTTTGGCCCTCCCCTGGGGCCCTCAATATTTTCTAATACTTTTGCCAATGCTTGTTGTTTCTAAGTTATTTTCAAATTGCTAATGTGTATATAATTAGTATGTATTTACCTCCAGTTGGGGGGAACTGCCTATAAGTATTCTACTGTTGTGTTACTATAATAAAGTACCTTTATTTTTGTAACACTGTGTGGTTATTTCATGTGTGATAAGTTGCAGTGTGGCTATAGTGGTATTGCATAAGCTTTGCATGTCTCCTAGATAAGTCGTGGCTGCTCATCCACAGCTAGCTCTAGAGAGCCTGGCTTCCTAGATACTGCGTACACTTCACTAATAGGGGATCCCTGGACCTGGTATTAGGTGATAACACCATAGGTGCTCACCACACACCAGGCCAGCTTCCTACAATGTGCAGTTTGGTTTACGATCAGGATGCTCCACAGTGGACCCCAGTGCCTAAACCTGTATATGGTTTTGGGCAAATACACCATTGCAAGTCAGGCTTCCATGCACCTAGCACTCATGGACCTCACATCAGCCTTTGATCCAGTATCACAGGAGAAATTGTTGCATATTATGCTTTCCTTTGGGGTTGATCAGGATCAGTTGCCCTTGGTGCGCTATTCTAATGATTTAAAATGTACCCAGGGTTTCAGTACACGAAGAGGGGTGAGGCAGGGTTGCATTATGCCCCCTTTTCTTTTTAATGTGTATGTAAACCAACTAGAGCAGAATGTGATTTCAACTAATGCAGATTGTCTGCAGATGGGGCATCGTCAGCTGCCAGTACTTCTGTATGCAGACAATGCTGTTATCCTGGCTAAAACTGCTATGGGGCTGCAGTCTCTGTTAAAAGGTTTTGCCACCATTATGGAAGATTTGGATCTTTTGTGAATGTTAAGAAGTTTTTTGGTATAGTGGCTGGTCCCCCTACTACCAAAACATTTGTCCTGGGAGCTAGCATTTTACCGAAGACTAGGGTATTCTCATACATAGACATATTGTTTGAACGTTCTTTCAACTGGCGCCCTTAGGTTAGTAAAAAAAAAAGAGGAATTTGTTTGCGCTAATGCTGCTGTGTTCAAATTTGCTGCTACACAGGGAAAAGGCCTCTGAGGGCTATGCTTAAAAAGAGCTAAATGTGTTTTGACGTTAGTACATGGCAGTGAAGTGTGGGGTTACACCAAGCATGTTACTACGTCGTCTTCTGAGCATCCTCCAAGGTGCCCCCACTTTTTCTGTGCACAAAGAGTTGGGTGTGGGTTATATTATGGATATTATATCATTTCGTCCTCTCTCTTATTGATTGGATATCTGGTCTAAGCCTGAGTCCAAGTTGAATAGGAAAACTTAAAAGATTGTTTAATGTGGCAAGGTGAGCAAAAGAACGATGGATTAAACACAGATCTGTGACTGGGGTTGAGTGTTTGAAAAGTTTCAATACTCCATCCATCATCCTTTTGTGTTGCTAAAGTTGCCCTAAGTGGGAAGGGTATGCCCAGACGTGGGTCCTTTGTTCACTATGCCCCTGAATTCAAGCTAGTGCGGCTGATGAAGGGGTATAACCTGAAACTGGTCCCAGGATGCTTGTTTCTGGTCCAGGGAGGACCTGGAACGAGGTCAAGACTGATTTTCATATGGCTGTGTCCAAACTGGAGTGGCATGGTGAGCAAAAGAACAATGGATTAAACCCAGATCCGTGACTGGGGGAGAGTGTATGAAAAGTTTCAACACTGTCCATCATCCTTTTGTGTTGCTAAAGTTGCCCTAAGTGGGAAGGGTATGCCCAGCCGTGGGTCCCTTGCTCACTGTGCCACTGGATTCATGCTAGCCTGGCTGATGGGTGATACCCCTCAACTGGTTCCAGGATGCTTGTTTCTGGTCTAGGGAGATCCTGGCCTGACGGTTTGGGCTGGACTGTTCCCATAGGGAACAGGGTCAAGACTGATTTGCACTGGGTCCAAACTGGGGTGGCATGGTGAGCAAAAGAATGATGGATTAAACCCAGATCTGTGACTGGGAGTGAGTGTTTGAAAAGTTTTAACACTCCATCCATCATCTTTTTGTGTTGCTAAAGTATCCCTTCATTATAGTCATTGTATTCCTTGGATTAGGTATGTTAAGGATAGTTCCAGACTTTAGGTAGGATTGAATTATTCCATACACTGGAGAGTATAGTTAAGGCAGATCAGCTGCGTCTTAATGCCCTTTTCCTACAGCATAGTGCCCTGGCGAGAGAACAGTCTTCGTTAGCAAAGCCGAAACTCCCTACCCATTTCTTGCTGAAAACAGTCACTGATATGGAGCTCTGTCCTTCAGTGGTAGTAAACGCATATGATTCCTTTTTGCTCGCAGGATTTAAATTGGACATGTTGCATTTTCTAATAGCAGTCCCTCGGGGTGCACAAGGGGACAGAGTTTGGGGCCCTGCAGCTGCAACAGGATGTCTCAGCAGGACACCCTCCATTTTATGATGTTTTGCAATTTTTATGTGGCCCCCAGAAGGACATATATTATCCCCATATACAAGTGTGTTAAATTTATCCAAGAACGGCCAGCACTTATGTACTTTCAGATGTCCCCTGATGAAATTATTTTTAGTGTGGTTAGTTTTTTTAAAGCCACAGTAAGACTGAGAAACTGATATGATTCATAAAGTGCTATTTTTCGGATGGATTTTATCTTGGCTCTGAGTCTATGAAATATTGATATGTATAGACTTCAGGGTGTTTTAAACCCTTTTTTATCACTTTGATCATGCGATTTTAGCTTTTTAATGTTTGTGTTGTATTTGGAATTTTATTGGCAGTTATTGGCTGCACTGATTCGTATGGCGATGCTTCTATGAATTTCTGCATAAATCAACTAAAGCGTAGTTGAATTTGGAAAGTATAGATTCCTGAATGCTACCTTCTGTTCCAGATTATAATATTATATTTACAATGTTTTTTTCTAATGTCCTTATCGAACATTTATATCCTAAGTGTCTTTTGTGATTCTCAGTATATTCAAAGTGACTTTCGTTTTGCTAAAATCATCCAAGGATTGCATAGTGGTAGGCTGGGAATTGGTCTCCTATTATGATCACTCATATACTTTCTTATCTTGGATTGGTCCTCGATTCGTGTATTCCTTTAAGTATATTTTGTGTTTGATTTGTTACTTAATGAAAATTACACTAAATATTTATTGAAATGAAAAATATCAATTATAATAAGGTAATTTATAAATGTGAAATAATTTAAAATAATAATCACCTGGGATCAGTACAATAAAAATCTACAGGGCATTGGCTTCTCAAATTAAACCTGCATTCAGTTATAACATAGTTTAAATATAGTAAATGAATTAATAAAAACTAATTTCAAAACAATAATTGAAAAATAAAATTACCCACCCCCACTGACATTTCTTTCGTTTTTTTATTTGTCAGTAAACTAGGTTAAAGATCTGTATTTAATTAATGTAAGTACTTTTTATACTTTTAATAAGTTACGTGTATTTTTTAATTGAGCATATTATTAAATATAAAAAATAATTAATAATATTGCTTTTTTATTACAAAAAATATGTGTATGCATAATTTAATATTAAAACCAATCTAATCTATTTAACATTAATTAATATGATGGCTACTTTAATTTCCTGCCTCCATTGTTTTTTATGTGAATGTGCTGCATTACCACGGCTGCCCATGTGTGGTGCATGACTTACTCCAAGGCTGGGCTGAATATACTTAAGACTGCTTGACACTATTTGGGTTGTAGTAAATTTAGAAGCACATTTTGTGAATTGCAATGATCTTACTCTAATGTGGATTTGTGTTTTGTATTAGCATGTCCTTCCTTATACCTCTCCTTAACTTTCCCTTAAACCCCACTATCTTTATAGTAATTCTTCCCAATTTTCCATCACCCCCCTGGTCCACCTTACAATTACTAAAATGACATATATCTACGTCTGTGATGATCACTGTGGTGATCTCTATACAGAAAACATAAGAGAGGTGAAGATGTTCACCTGTAGGTGTGTGAATTGCGTTTTATAGTAAGTAAACAGCACTGGCATATTACTTTACATAATGCTAAATGCAGTTTGTGAATCAGGCATAAAGGGGGTCATTCTGACCCTGGCGGTCCATGACCACCATGGCGGAGGGCGGCGGAAGCACCGCCAACAGGCTGGCGGTGCTTCCTGGGCTATTCTGACCGCGGCGGTAAAGCCGCGGTCAGAAAAGGGGAACCGGCGGTTTCCCGCCGGTTTTCCCCTGGCCCAGGGAATCCGCCATGGCGGCGCTGCTTGCAGCACCGCCATGGGGATTCCGATCCCCTTCCCGCCAGCCTGTTTCTGGCGGTGTCCAACGCCAGAACCAGGATGGCGGGAACGGGTGCCGTGTGGCCCCTGGGGGCCCCTGCACTGCCCATGCCACTGGCATGGGCAGTGCAGGGGCCCCCTAACAGGGCCCCACAAAGATTTTCACTGTCTGCTTTGCAGACAGTGAAAATCGCGACGGGTGCCACTGCACCCGTCGCACCCCTGCTACTCCGCCGGCTCCATTCGGAGCCGGCTTCCTCGTTGCAGGGGCTTTCCCGCTGGGCCGGCGGACGGCCTTTTGGCGGTCGTCCGCCGGCCCAGCGGGAAAGTTGGAATGACCGCCGCGGTCTTTTGACCGCGGTGCGGTCATTCGGCGGTAACCGCATGGCGGGCGGCGACCGCCGCCCGCCGCGGTCAGAATGACCGCCAAAGTGTTTAAATACCAAACACATAGCTAAAATGTCAACCCATTTAATTTTTAAGACAAAAACTGTATACAACTTAAATTACAAAGCTACATCACATTGAGGGATTACATCATTGAAAAGATGTCACTTCGTCTACCCAAGGGTCTCCAACAGTTTTGCCAAAATCCCCACAGACATAAACGTTGAAACATGGTGACATAAACGTGAAACCGTGCATAATTGAAGACAAAGCCGTTATTGGGAGAAGCAAATCTTTCTAAAAATGTATACGTTTCTTAGTGCACCGCACCAATATCAAACATAAATTGGTTTTAAATTGTCCATTTGCAGACCACAATTATAAATCAGATCCTATACACTTTTTGCTGGATCCCCCAAATGTTGCCATAACTGTATACAATTACCTTTCCTGTTATAATCACGGGTTTAATTTGCACAATAGTCTGTTCCAACATAACGTATCACAAGTGTGATCACCATTTTACACAAAGGCACTTTTTTTTCGCTATGCCATGTTAAAATTGATAAAATATAGGAATTATTTCTCCAAAAGCATTGTAAATAAATCATATGAAAATAAAATAGAGGGTTCCCCACTTCAAGTTCATTAATTTAAAATTCTTATCTTAAGCTTGAGAAATTTAAAAATAACATTTCAACAAGACTGTATCCTAGTGGCAACACTACTAAATAGTCCACAATTGGCAAGTTATCCACCGTATTGGGTCTCTTGTGGAAAGCGGTCCTTTGAGGCATATCAAAGAAGCAAACAGGAAAGGGAGCAAGCTCCATTACAGGCACATTTATTGCTAACGTTCTGTTTTGGTTTGAAGGAGCTCAATTTGACAGATCAGAGCATTTATTTATTCACAAGGAACCTTTAAATGGAGCGGAGGTAACAAATTTGTAACAAGTGAATTGCAATATAATACAATAGTCAAAGGAAACTGCAAGAAATATACAAATAAATTGGGTTGTGGGAGAAAATCAAGAACATCTTGATGTGAAAGAAAGAGGACTAATGTGAATGGGACAGTTAGAAATAGTGACAACTAATGAAATGGAATGTTTTAGGCTTTTTATAGAGTTGGGGGTGATTTGATTATTTCAAGTGGTAAAGAAAGCTCTCAAATGAGGCGTGAACAGCTCTAGTGAAAGACTTTAAAGCATCAAATTAATTGAACTTTCATTCTGGGAGAAGTACTATTTTGTAAGAACAATTGGTGCCACTGGATGAATTTAAGGGGTCATGAAGGTAGGTATAGGTGGTTGAAATTTGAAGCCAGTGTGAACACGATTTTGTCTTCTAGCAGTTGCCAAAGAGGTCTTTTAAGACATTGGTTACATGGTTACATTTTTTAGAACTAGAAAGTTGAGCGGCTAAATCGAATATTTCTTTCAGACTTGCCCAAGATAATCTGGGTGAACCAGTCAATGAGACATTACCTTAATCAAAGCTGGATACAAAAATAGCTGTTATTACTCATTGCAAGTCAGCTTTTTTCTAAATCTTTTCTTCTATGAACATATGAACAGTATTCAGAGTCTTGGATTATCTGTAATGTCTCATCATGAATCTCTTCATGGTCTGTAGTAGAACTGATCAGAGGTAATCAGACATGTAGGGCAGGTATAGATCTCAAAGAAGACTAGAGACTGCTCTGGTGGTTAAGTCAGATTTTTGAAGTCACGCAAAGCCACTTTGCATGGCTCTGAGTGGCTTTAGAAATCTGGAGTAACGCAACACAAATCGCTGCGTTGCGTTACTCTGCCCTGGGAAGGCATTCCATGGAGGTTGCATGGGCGTTCCCATACAACTCCCATATTTTTTTTTACGTATTTCCAGATTTACAAGAACTTGTAAACTTGGGAATGTGCCAACATCTTACTCCTTCACAGGGGAAGTGTAGCAAGGAACAAAGGGCCATATGTATGAAAGCTTTTTCCCATAGACACAGAATGGGTAAAATCCTTTGGTACATCTGGCCCAAAATATCTATTTCTCTTGTTTTTCCTCTTTCTGAACACACATATAAAGGTAAATATGGATCCCATGATTGTTTTTGTGCAGAAAGGTGTCCCCTTCCTGCAAGCAGTGCAGGCAGCCTTGCACTGTGGTGCAAGGTTGCCTGAGTTTGCACTAGCAGCCCATTGTGTGCCAGCACAGTAGAAAGGACAAGAATGCGCCGTAATGCCTTAACTGTGGTGCAGTCCTGCCCTTTTCATGCCAACGCAGTGCAAAGCAGCAAGGTGACTTGTCAGAAAATGTCTATGCAATGCTCTTAAGATCGGCTTTACAGTATGTAAAAATCAAAAAGCTGCAGCCCCAATAGTAGGTAATCATCCATGAAGGCAATGTGTTGAGTCAGTACTTATGAAGCTCGACTGGCACAAGATCTAGGACAGAATCAATTCCAAAGCTTTAATTGTAGTCCATAAACCATTCTATGAGGCATTTCCAGATTGCTTGAAGAAACTCTTACAACACCCTTCTCTCAATTTGGAGGTCAAACTTGTGTTGCCACTCCTTTGCTTTATAGGAGTAAGGATGGGTCGCTATTGCTTTACACACACGTCTCATTATGAAACTCTCTCTCCATCTGGATGGCACAGTCTCCAATGTGTAGGCACTTCCTGATGATGAGGACTTGCAAAGGATATGCTAGATAATTGTGTGCTTATTTTTTCTGTCTGTTGTACAGTAAACTAAGGGCAGCATGGCTTATTTTGATTTTTAAGTACTAAGCAATGTGATGTACAAGGTTAGCAATCCCTCTCCTGAAAGTCACTACTGAGCTGAGTCACCAAGACCTTGGCTGGGATTTAGGCTGCACACCTGTAAAACGATTGACTCCAGAATGTGATTCTTAGTTCTATCTATTTTGTTGCATTTATACTGTACCTATATACCCCAGAAGATCATTTTCTAGTATTTTAAGATTTCTAGAAAAGTAAGATTGCACATGTTTTGATTTGATGTTCTTTTTAATAATTGTTATGAACTTGTATGTTCTAATTTTGTTACAAAATCTCGAATTTACTCACAAACAAACGTGTTGGACGCACACAAAATGAAATGCTCAGTATAGGCAAATGTTACAACATTAAGATTGTTGTTTCTTCTTTAATGTCAATTTATTACTTTGTGACTACATAGAAACATTCTTCTTATCAGCAAGTCTGTACTTCAGTATTCCAAGGCTATACAAGGACTTGCACTTTCCAGAGTTTGCTTTTTCTTGACAGGCCGCACCCAGTCGATCAGTTAGGCCCCATTTACCACGGACAACTGTCAACCCCTTCTGAGGAGTTCCACAACGATCCTCACTCAGCCCCACACTTTTCATTGCCTACCCCCAATTGCAGCATTATCCACGTGTGCGGAATCAACATCATATCCTACACTGACGCCACCCAGCTCATACTCTCCCTCTGCGACAAGATGCCAAACACCTGCACCAATTTCTCTGCTAAAGTCGCCAGATGGATGAAAACCAACTGCCTCAAGCTTAACACAGGCAAGATGGAAATGGTAATCTTTGGCAAAGACACCTTACTCTGGGCCTACACCTGGTGGCCTGCCGAACTCGGACGGCTACCCCTCCCGGCAACCCACGCAAAGAACCTTGGAACAGTAGTTGACAACCAACTCAAAATGACTGGCCCAGTGAACACATTGTCCATCTCCTGCTTCCACGCATTAAAGATGCTCAAAGATATCTTGACTTGGATCCCCACCGACACTGGAAGTACTGTCACCCAAACCCACATCACCAGCAAGCTGGACTACAGCAATGCATGTTATACCAGAATCAACAATCTACCATCCAGACCACATAAAACTCAGTGTCCAGGCTCACCCTCCCACCGTGCACTCACATCACCCATTCTTCACAGAACACCACTGGCTCCCAATCCACAAACAATCACTCTTCAAACTTCTCATGCATACTCACTAAGGCTTAGACAAGATTGGCCCCACATACCTCAACAACATCTTACACTTCAATAAAAACACCAGACACCTCCACTCAGACATACTCCTCTCGCACACACACCCCACATACACAGAACTAGATCCTGTGGTCATGCCTTCTGCTATCTCAATCCTAGAGCCTGGAATGACCTGCCACTGCACATCAGAGCCTCGTAGAAAAGAAGAGGTTTACCTAATAACCCTACCTGACCTTGGTAAAAACAAAAAGAACAAAACAGATTGGCCAAAAGGCTGGTAATAATTATCCTATTTCCGACAAAAAAGAGTGATTAATACTCTCTTTGAGAATAATTTCTTTACAAAATGTATTTGAACATTTTTGATGTAGGATGGAGAAAGAGCAAACTCAAAAATCACTCATAAACAACTGGATGTCCCAATTAATCAAAACATAACAAAAAACTGCAAGTCACAAGACATCAACAATTCAACAATAGATAATAAGAATACATAAGAGAAATTATGGAAGAGCGAAACGTCATCTGGAAATTGTCCCAAATCGATTTCCTCAATAAGAGGTGGTGGTTACGAAGGTTACTTATGGTCGTAATCTACTTAAATGCGATAGTTGTGGATACCTGTACCCACAAATGCTGGACACCTATCAATTTCTTCCTGGGGTTCCTTGCAATGTGTGAGATTATTCTGGAGGGTCAAATACACTTTATACCCAACCCCAATGGCCAGCACAGGGGACAAGTGTCCCCTGAGCATGGCCATTGAACCCTGTGCAATGCAGGGGGCCCCAAGTAAGGGCCCCCGATGGCAAAAAAAAAAAAAAAAAAAATACTTACCTGGACCTACCTGGGATTGGGTCCACCATCCTCCAGGTTCCCTCTGGTGAGGGGGGGGGGTGTTCCTGGGGCTTGTGGAGAGCACCTGTGGACCCATTCCATGGTGTTTAACCATGGAAATGGGTCCACAGGTCCCCTAATGCTTGTTGTCTGACCCAGGCGTTAAATAATAGTGCTTAAGCAAGCTTAGCACCATTATTTAGCCCCTCCTCCCACCCGTGCATCATTTTAGCATAGGGGATAAATATGGGGCTATAGGGATAGCACCATTTTTTGGATGGGAACACCTACCTTGCGTCTCATTGACACAAGGTAGGTTCGGTAGGTCTACTCATCCAAAAACTGGTGCAAACTCCTATATTTTGATGTTAGACATGTCTAATTCAAAATATAAATATGGAGTTAGGTTTGCTCTGCATTTGTGTAAAAAAATTATGATGCAAATGCGGAGCAAAAAAAGTATAAATATGGGCCCTGGTGTACTAATTGATGCAAGCAACAAAGGCAGGACACGTCGCACATCTCCCTGCTGAGAGCTGCCACTCCCAGCGAAGCAGCAAGTGCACTCATACGCTCCATCAGCCGGAAAGCCTGATGAAGTGGGCCTTGAGGCGCTCATGCTTGCCAGGGGCACTGAGCCTCGAGAGAACTCACCAGTTGTGCAAAGACAATGGTATGGTATTTTCAGGCACCTGGAAAAGGGACGAGAATGTTTTCAAAACTTACTGTAATTTTTAGGTTGAGCATAAGCATATGACCTATTGTATACATTAGTATACTTCTTGCGGGCTTCAAGCCATTTCATTTGTTTGTTTCAGTGTCCTTCAATAATGCTTGTTTGCTAGTGGTCAGTCCTGCTTCTTTGACCCTCCTTTTGTCTTTCAGGGAGCAGGGACTAAGTACTGTATGATTAAGCTTTGGTTCGTTATCTGTTCCTTAGGTGGCTATTTTTTTCTTGTTTTCCTGCTCGTCTTACTGTTTGCCTGTGTTCAGCTTAGGCTCCAGTGGCTGCTTGCATTTTGATATAGTATTCCTCCCTTCCACCTCCTCCCATGTAGCTGCATGGCCCTCCCGCTCCCCCTTGTGCCTGGTGCTCCTGTCCTGTCCTTCACCCCTTCTGCCAGTTCATTGTTTTATTTTACGGTACATTGGTGCTAAAGTACAGCGGAAGGCATGCCACCTCGTACTTCTTCTGTGCCTAGTTCCGGTTCCCTCTGACAACACTTTGCATCACAGTTGGGGGAGTTCTGGGCCACGCCTTCAGGAATTACACATGATATGGCATCTGTAAAAAAAAATCAGTCCCCATCAGCCCCTCTCCCCCTTCGCACCTACAGGGCTAAGAGGTGGACTATGTTGCTGCTCGTCTCAGCTGTGAGTGGTGCCCTCCTCAGCCTAGGCAGAGACTAGGAGAACAAAACATAGAGGAGGAGCGGCTTGGCGGCAAGAGACATGCTGTACAGTCTTCGGGGGGGAATGGAGCGGACTACAGGTGCAGGGAACTCCAATGCTGCCTGCAAGGTACCCACTCTCTCTGCTCAGTGCCTGGGTGGTATATTGGAGTAGGGGCGAGGATACAGCTAGGGGAATGCATAGGAGGGTGCGGAGAGGGAGCTACGCCTCTGCTGGAGCTGTTCGTTAAAGCCACGATGGGGGGTGCTGAGTGCTTGTTTGCAATAGTTGCTGTCGGGCTTCTCTGTTTTCATTCCTCATTCCCGGGGTGTTGTTTGTGGGTCATGGAGGAACAAAATCACAGTCATGAGGCTTTCCCTGCAGCACACCCTGCTCAAGCATCTGCTGTGCAATGCATGATTGTGGGAGGTGGGGCTCTGCAGTGGCTGCACTCCAGTCCTTCTGACCAAGAGATGCTGTCAACTTGGGTTTCAAGGGTCCCAGGCTTCAAGGAGATGGATGGTGCAGCTTGCTTTGCTCTATTGAGTCACGCCCTTCTTTAACCCATGGTGCTGTGCGTCCTGTGGGTGAGATGTGAATGCCCCCAACCTGAGAACTAGTATTTGTGTTGATCTGTACTCAGCCCCCTTTAATCCAAACCGTTTGTGAGCCAAGAAAGGCAGACATGTTTTCCTTGGATTGAGCTGGATAGAGATGTGTGTTCTTCTCCATCTTCGCCCACACCTTCCACATTCATCTGCAGGCAGGGAAGTGGGAGTCTGTGCTCAGTAAGGGCTGAGGTCAAACCTTGGACATGGACGGCTTGGTGCTATCAGCGGGAAAGGGTTGTGCACATGCTGGATACCCGATTTACATGTCATGTAAAGTCTGTTTCATCAGTGTGCTTTACATTCTTATGCAGTCTATTTGAAACCGATCTGTTTGAACGGCCAGCCTTTGAAAAGAATGATTCTTGTTGTGAACTCCATTATAAAGGATTAAACATGTCAAACGGATAGGCGCAGGACCATGGCTCTTGTGACTTTCTGAAGTGTTTGATACAAGTTTGACTTGTTCACAATTTAATCGATCTTCTGATTTCTTTGGTGTCTCTTATGTCATGAATGCAGCTCAGTGGACAAATCTGTTTTCCATGTTTAGTTGCCATTCCTTGGCACCTATATTATTGGGCCAAAGGAGAGGCCAAAGACTGAATGATCATGGAGCACGTACTACCCTCATTTCATGCATCTAAGCAGGTTTCATGCACTCTTTGCTGCTAGGGGTTTTGGGAAGGTTTACAGCGATGGGGAGGACTTGGCTCTTCATTGTTAGCAGCCTGGCTCCTTATACATTCACCTGCCCTCGATATTCCTAGAGAATGGTGCTGAAGCCCCTACATGATTTTTGAGGATGCCTAGAAGGGAAAATAAGCCAGTTAGTAAAAGGGCATAGATGTTGAATATTCTTCAAAGCAATCGGAAATGTAGTCGGCGTTGTGCACTATATGACAGCCATGCTGTGGTTCTGTTCCAGATGTTTGCAACGTGCACACCATTAGACTGGTCCACAGTCATCGAAGGTGATGAAAAGCCTAACCCCTAGCATAAAACTGATCATAAGTCTCAAAGAGAGAGCGCCTCTTACAACAGCATTCTTAGAATATTGAAACCACTTAGTGGCAACTGTTCCATGACTCAGTACTGAACCCAGGATTTTTTTAATGCAAGTGCAATGCCGTTTAATCCTTGCATACGTTGTTTTTCACCTAAATAGACTACCTATCCCTCTTTATCTTCCTTTCTATCTATCCTGTGCATGTCTCGCCCCTATCTGTTCACCATGCCACATAATTCCACTACACAAATACACTCCACACCACACAATTCCACCCTACACAATTCCACAACCAACAATTCCAATACAACCCACATAATTCCACTCCACACCACATACATCCACTGCACTCCAAACCAAAACACATAGGTAAAAGACATTGTCATTTACAATACTAATAGCCCTAACTCTCACAAATCCGAGACCTATTGCATTGCAAATGCTTCTTACTAGCTGTGTGCCTCTGATGAAATGCATCACAAACTACATGGCTCTAAAATAGGAAGGCTTGTTAGGTGAAATCAGGTGGCTTCACAGCATGCTTAATCATTCCTGGCACTGCTCTCATGATGTTAAGCAGCATGACAGAAGCACCAGGATTGGAGGGAGAGGCTTCTCGGCATTCCCGAGGACACTGGAGGTCTGTGCTGGCTGGCCATAGGCTGGCCATAGCAAGAAGGTCAGCCAAAGGGACATGCACACTTTGAACTGAAGTACCCAGGCAGACCATCTTCCTCCCTGCTGCTGCCACTCTGCAGGCCCCGCCCTGTCCTGACACTCTATTAGGGACAGGTGTATGAAAAATATAATGGTAATAAATTATCTTTATTACCATTTTATTTTTCATCTTTGGGGCTTTTAGGGACATTTTAGTTGACTGGGTGATGCTCCTCCGCTCTAATGTAGGAGCCCCCCTAGCTCCCAATGCCTACAACAAAAGTGTGAAATGTAATGTAACTGTGCAATTCCTGCTTAGTGTACACAATCGTGATCATCCTCCAACACCGCAGATAATGTACACCGCACCATTGCACCTTAGCTAAGCTTGCACTATGTAAATACCAAAACTTACATGTGTCATGTCAGGGATGGAGACATCTGTGACCTCATGTGGGTAGTGCATTGGGGTAAATTATGGTTGCTTGTATCGCCTTATGTGGGAAATTGCTAAGGGCCTCATTATGAGGCTGGCGGTCAGAACGCCACGGCTGTGGCGGTCCGACCGCCACACATTACAAGTTTGGCAGTCGAACCACCAACCGACCGCTGTCTCCCGCAGACACCTAGGTGACAGAGGTCTTGGTTGCAATCTGCCAGGGTGGCGCTGAACTCAGCGCCGCCCTGCTGATTACAACCTTGTTTACCACCATGAAAAGGTTGGCGGTCCCCCTGTGGCCCCCCTGCACTGCCCATGCACCTGCCCAGCATCATCGGAATGTGCCCTGTCACATTGGGACCGCCAAACTCGTAATGAGCCCCTAAGTTTTGGGGTTTTGATTTTTAACTTCCCATACATGAAAATTAGGGTATTACATGAATGTCTATGTGTGTTGTCTTAAAAGTACTTAACCATGTTTGGCTGCTTTAATTTCACAATACCAAGTGGTTTCAAAACCAAATTTTTTAAAGGGATCATGTCAGACCAAATATATATTTTCGATCTTTCGCAGAAAATACCTAATTCTTGTGAAATATCGATCTTCTACATAGAAGCCTTATTCTCAGTTTGACTTCCTTCTCACCAGATAATTAATCTCTAATCATTCCAGTGTATGTAAACATCAATAGTTCTAATCTGCTTTGTGAAACGTTAGCCCCATCCTTTGTTTAATCAGCATCGTCTTCATAAAGGGCAATCAAAACCTAAACATTCTAAACGCAATCAGGACCCAATATTTGTTGTACTATGCAGCAGGTTGACGAAGCACAGGCAAAGCCAAGAAGTCTAGCTTTGGCCAGCCTGTGAGACAGTTATATTTTTTTTGCACTACAAGCATATACCACAAGAAGAAAAAGAAGAAAAAATAGAACATGATACCACCAAAATGAGGCAGTCATATGCTTGCAATACACCATTTAAATGTTAAAATAATTTAACCGACAAATATAATTTTAGCGGACAGTGCAACTGCTACCTAGGAGGCAGTTGTAGGTAGAACTGGTATAAAAACCTTTTTTTAGTTTTATTGCATTACAGGAAAAAATAGTGTCAGGAGATACAAAGAAAATGTACTATTTGCTTTGAAATACTGTAACATGAACGTATGATGTAAACACCAAGGCATAACTACAAAAATAAAACAAGCATTTGCAATGCAACGGGTCTCGCGTTTGCTCATGTTAGAGCTAATAGCATTGTAAACTCCTAACCGGACTTTTCTTGCAACATAAACCATGTACGTAACCGGAAAAAGTGCAATTAACTGTGTAACAGGGTCAATATTGTGCAAAGCGCTCGACTTCTTCGAAGCGAGATCGCGTTGCGAAAATAGAGAACAAATAGTCCACAAACTGAATGGAAAACAGCGATCCTCGCATGATTTCTGTACTTGGCCGATGCGCTCGAGGAGGGCTAACCACTGGAAAAGGCATGACGTATGCGTGCCTTCCACTAATAAAATCAAGCAGATTCTAACAGGCAAGCCCACGAACCAATGAAAGATACTGACGTCACGGGGCTCCGAGCCCTTATTAATCCCTAAAGCGTCTCGCTAGCGAAACGCATGCGCAAGTACATGGGATGCAGGCTCGACCCTAAAAATAGAAGAATGGATAGAAAAAAGCTTTTAGAAAGTAAAGCACTGTGCCACCAGCCCTGGCATTAAAGTGGACTTCTTTATTTTTTTTTACAGTAATTTGGCTTTGCCAATGTGATCAGGCAAAATACAATTGCTCAAACTGCAAGAGAGCCGCTGGCTAAAAACAGGTGGCCAATAACCCTTTACTGTATACTGTGGTGAGCGGGTGTAAAATATGCATGACAGATGAGCAGGCCTAAAGCCCCTGCAGGTATGTATAACCGTACTTACTGTTGATTTATGGATGTTTTAGGCACATGAGACTGAGCACAGCTGAAGCTATCTCTAGGCAGGACCTAAAATGTTTTACTTCTAGACACAGAATGCTTTTTGTTAATACAAAAAATGTGTTTTAATACAATCCTTTGTTCATAACTGTGTTAAAATATTTGTTCCAGTTTTTACTTCAGACGAGCACACAGTGTATGTAGTCCAGTATATCATTTTCTGCTTTCAGGAAAATGGTGCTCTCTGAAAAAACACCCTTTTCCTACTAATTTCACCAAAATAAGCATGCTGTAGGAATAGTACATAACTAATAGAGATGGGTGAGCCAACAAGTTAGCATGGAGAGCTGACCCAAAGCCGAGCCAAGGGTTTGGCTTGGCTCTAAGAGCTGTTACATGAGCCAAGCCCTGGAAATGTTATGCACATATATCATGCAACAAACCACGTAGAATGTGATAAAGTCCCCTCAAAATATAAAAAATGTCCATTTATATAACATGTGGCAGCTTTGACATTAATAAGTTACATTACAGATTCATTGAGAGGTAATTATTAAAGTTGACCATTTTTAAACATGAAGTTAGAACCATTCGGGCCCCGCTTTGGTTACAATGCTATTAGTGAACTCAGAGGCAAGTCAGTTGTCGGCTGCATCCTGTATGTGGCCCAGTTTTATAGATGGAGCAACATTATAAGGCCTGATTCACACAGGTAAACCTAAATGTTTATGTAAGTTTACTCTCTTTGGGTTTTCACAAAACTGCAATTTAATAGTACGTTTACGAGTGTGGAGTCTCCGCATTCGGGGCGGAGAAAGCAGCACATGGGGACAGGCCGAATGTTTTATGTGCGGAGCTCTCCGCCCCAACTGAGGAGTCTCCACGATCGTTAATTTACTATTAAACTGCAGTTTTGTGAATACCGAAAAAGAGTAAACTTTACAAACCCGTAAGTTTACCTTTGCGAGTCAGACCCATAGTGTATTAAATCAAACTACATTTGTACAGCACGAAATCTGAGGATAGGTGCTTCTGTTTGCCATAAAAAATAAAATGAGAATTGATGAAAGAACGTATTTGCATAAAACCACACAGTTTGGTAAAGAGGGGAAGTGGAGATTATCCCCATGTTTTCTAATTTCACTTTGTACAAATTAGTCACTTAATGGGTATCTACTTGTCTCTCCTTTTCCTTCAAATATTAATGTTTTTTTAACTTTGTGCATTTGGGCAGAGGATGCGTAGGCATGAGGGCAGAGAGTGGGGAGCAGGCAGAAGCCACAAAAAGCTTGGCTCGTTTTGGGCTTGATGTCGCATCTAGCCGAGTCAGGCATCTATCTGACTTGAACTTTATTTAAGTGCCACACCCATCTCATAACAAGAAACCTATAATACCACATGCATAATTCTATCTCTAAGTTCTGATGAAAACTTCTGCCTCAACACCAGAAAAAAAAAAACACACGAGAGCGCAATCCAGTGCGATCTCTCCTATGTAACAAGATGAACATACTCCCAGCTTGCATTGCGCTTTCTGTTTTTTTAGCGCCCATATTTCTATAGCTTTCATAGCAGCGCAGTGGCCTTTCCGTGGCCCCTCTTTACTCTCCAGTCTCCTTCTCGCGCTGTGGACCTGAGATCACGGATTTGACATTTTTCGAGTGTTTCACCATGGCAGCGGCGGGCAGCGCAGGCTGAGCAATCGATTCGCCCTGCTAATCCAGGCTTGCGACCCACAACATTTAATCAACACGAGATCAGTCCTTCCGGCATCCTGCACAGTTAAACGACCCCGATGCCCCCCTTATGAAAAATAAAAAGCAGACATGCATATCTGCAGCGTGTAGCACGAGATACAATTACATTCTGCAGTGGAAGAGTTGACACAATCAAGGTAAGGGCGGATAAAGGGAAGACATCAGAAACCTGGCTATATACGGCAAAAGTGGACAGACATACTAATCTATAGACAATGCCCGTAGGGCTGGTCTCAAGGGTCAGTATGTGGGGTGATTTTTGCCTGTTTGTGGGTCTGATTAATAGCCTGCTGGGCCAGTTTTTACTGTTGTTTCCCTGATATCAAATAAAACACATATTGCCTGCAGTAAGCACCAATTCTGTCCTTGCAGTATACTTTTACGGCCTGTCATTACCAGTTCACAACTGCCTCAATCTACAAACATAGACACCTTTTAGGGGGGGCACTTTTATTTTGGCGCTGGGCCTATTTCCTGCCCCAGTCCCAACCTCCATGTTAGAAATGGGGTCCTTGGTTGACAGTCAGGTTACCCCCTGTTCAAGCAAAGACCCTCACTCTAGTCAGGGTAAAAGAGAATCACCCTCAGCTAACCCCTGCTTACCCCGTTTGTAGCTTGGCAGAGCAGTAGGCTTAACCTCAGAGTGCTAGGCGTAAAGTATTTGTACCAACACACACAGTAACTCAATGAAAACACTACAAAATGACACAACACAGGTTTAGAAAAATAGGAAATATTTATCTAAACAAAACAAGACCAAAACGACAAAAATCCACCATACACAAGTCAAGTTATTAATTAAAAATCAAAAAGAGTCTTTAAGTAGTTTTAAAAACACACTAGCGCTGCTAGAGTGAAAATGTACCTGGTGTGCGTCAAAAATAACCCCGCACGGGCGGGCGTGCGTCGAAAATAACTCCGCACGGCGGTACTCGAGTCAAAAATCCAGCCGCACGATGAGTTGACGATCCAGCCGCACAGGTTGCGATCTCCCAGCCTCCGTCAGCGATGCTGCGCGTCGTTTCTCCTGCTCCGTGCGTCGATTCTTCGGTCGCGTTTCCTGCGAGCGTCGTTTCTCAGCCGCGGAGCTGGCGGCGCGTCGTTTTTCAGCCGCCGATCGGATTCGCGTCGATCTTTTCCCCGCACGGTGCTCTGTGCGTGGATTTTCTTGTCTTTAGGCTGCCAGCTTCTCCTTTCAGGGTCCCAGGAACTGGATGGGCACCACAGGGCAGAGTAGGAGTCTCTCCAGAGGCTCCAGGTGCTGGCAGAGAGAAGTCTTTGCTGTCCCTTAGACTTCAAACAACAGGAGGCAAGCTCTAGATCAAGCCCTTGGAGATTTCTTCTCAAGATGGAAGGCACACAAAGTCCAGTCTTTGCCCTCTTACTCTGGCAGAAGCAGCACTGCAGGAAAGCTCCACAAAGCACAGTCACAGGCAGGGCAGCACTTCCTCCTCAGCTAACAGCTCTTCTCCAGGCAGAGGTTCCTCTTGATTCCAGAAGTGTTTCTAAAGTCTGTAGATTTGGGTGCCCTTCTTATACCCATTTTAGTCTTTGAAGTCACCTTTCTTCAAAGGGGACTCACACCTACTTGTGAAATCCTGCCTTGCCCAGGCAAGGCCACAGACACACACCAGGGGGTTGGAGCCGGCATTGTTAGAGGCAGGCACAGTCCTTTCAGATGAGAGTGACCACTCCACCCCTCCCTCCTAGCAGAGATGGCTAATCAGGAAATGCAGGTTACACCCCAGCTCCCTTTGTGTCACTGTCTGGTGTGAGGTGAAAAACAACCCAACTGTCAACTGACCCAGACAGGGAATCCACAAACAAGGCAGAGTCACAGAATGGTTTAAGCAAGAAAATGCTCACTTTCTAAAAGTGGCATTTTCAAACGCACAATCTTAAAATCAACTTTACTAAAAGATGTATTTTTAAATTGTGAGCTCAGGGACCCCAAACTCCACATGTCCATCTACTCTCTAGGGGAATCTACGCTTTAATCATATTTAAAGGTAGCCCCCATATTATCCTATGAGAGAGACAGTCCTTGCAACAGTGAAAAACGAATTTAGCAGTATTTCACTGTCAGGACATCTAAACCACATTACTATATGTCCTACCTTATCCATACACTACACCCTGCCCTTGGGGCTACCTAGGGCCTACCTTAGGGGTGCCTTACATGTAAGAAAAGGGAAGGTTTAGGCCTGGCAAGTGGGTACACTTGCCAAGTCGAATTTACAGTGTAAAAATACACACACAGACACTGCAGTGGCAGGTCTGAGACATGATTACAGAGCTACTTATGTGGGTGGCACAACCAGTGCTGCAGGCCCACTAGTAGCATTTGATTTACAGGCCCTGGGCACCTCTAGTGCACTTTACTAGGGACTTAACAGTAAAACAAATATGCCAATCATGGAGAACCAATTACGTACATATTTTAAACAGGAGCACTTGCACTTTAGCACTGGTTAGCAGTGGTAAAGTGCCCAGAGTAACAAACACAATAAAATCAGAGTCCAGCACACATCAACAACCTGGGGAACAGAGGCAAAAAGTTAAGGGAGACCACGCCAAGGATGAAAAGTCCAACACGTGTCCCCCCCAGCTAAAAGTGGGGAGCAACTACCCAACCTCATGGGAGTTCTCATCACTAAGGCGGAAGAACCTGGACAGACCATCAGCATTGGCGTGCTCTGTACCAGGACGATGTTCCACCGTAAAGTCCATCCCCTGTAGGGAAATGGACCACCTCAACAGTTTTGGATTCTCACCCCTCATCTGCATTAACCATCTGAGGGGCCTGTGGTCGGTCTGAACTCGGAAGTGAGTCCCAAACAAGTAGGGTCTTAGCTTCTTCAGTGCCCAGACCACAGCAAACACTTCGCGTTCTATGGCACTCCACCTACGTTCCCTGGGTAGTAACCTCCTGCTAATGAAGGCTACGGGTTGATCTAGGCCCTCTTCATTAAGCTGTGAGAGTACTGCTCCAATACCATGCTCTGAGGCGTCTGTTTGCACAACAAACTCCTTGGAGTAGTCAGGTGCCTGCAGCACAGGTGCTGTGCACATGGCAGCCTTCAGGGCATCAAAAGCGTTCTGGCAAGCCTCTGTCCAGATCACTTTCTTGGGTTGCTTCTTGGAAGTCAACTCAGTTAAGGGGGTAACAATGGTACCATATCCCTTAACAAACCTCCGGTAATATCCTGTGAGACCTAAAAAGGCTCTCACTTCAGTCTGGGTCTTGGGAGGCTCCCAAGCCAGAATCGTATCAATCTTAGGCTGTAGGGGTGCCACCTGGCCACTCCCCACCTGGTGTCCTAAGTACACCACAGAACCCTGCCCTATTTGGCACTTGCTCGCCTTAATAGTGAGGCCTGCCTTCTGCAGGGCCTCTAACACTCTCCAGAGGTGTTGCAGGTGTTCCTCCCATGTGGAACTAAACACAGCAATGTCATCCAGGTAGGCGGCACTGAACTCATCCAGTCCTGCCAACACCTGGTTGACCAACCTCTGAAAGGTGGCAGGGGCGTTCTTCATCCCAAAGGGCATCACATTGAAGTGGAAGTGCCCATCTGGGGTAGAGAATGCTGACCTCTCCTTTGCCCCCTCAGTTAAGGCAATCTGCCAGTACCCAGATGTTAAATCAAACGTACTGAGGTACTTGGCAGCTCCTAACCGATCAATGAGCTCATCAGCTCGGGGGATGGGGTGTGCGTCAGTCTTGCTGACCGCATTGAGACCCCGGTAGTCCACACAGAACCTAAGTTCTGGAGTGGCACCAGGAGCAGCAGCCTTTGGGACCAAGACCACTGGGCTGGCCCAAGGACTGCTGGAGCGCTCAATAACCCCTAGGGTTAACATTTTGGAGACTTCCTCCTTAATGCAAGCCCTGACCCTGTCAGTCACCCTGTAAACCTTATGTTTAACAGGTGTACTGTCCCCAGTGTCCACATCATGTGTGCACAGGTGTGTGACTCCTGGGATCAGGGAAAACAGCGAGGCGAACTGTCCCAGCACGTGGCGACAGTCCCTCTGCTGTTCCTCAGTCAGGGAGGGGGAGAGGATCACTCCCTCCACAGACCCATCTTTCTCTCCTGCAGACAGGAGATCAGGAAGAGGCTCACTCTCTTCCTCCACCCCGTCATCTGTCGCTAGGAGCATGGATAGCTCAGTTTGCTCAAAGTGTGGTTTGAGGCGGTTGACATGTAGGACCCTCAAAGGGTTCCTGGGGGATTGCAAGTCTACCAGATAGGTGACCTCGCTCTTTCTTTCCACCACCTCAAAAGGCCCAGTCCACTTATCTTGGAGAGCCCTAGGCTCCACTGGTGCCATGACCCACACTTTTTGTCCAGGCTGAAACTCAACCAGAGTGGCATTCTGGTCGTACCACCGTTTCATATCCTCCTGGCTTGCTTCCAGGTTCTCCTGAGCGAGACTCCTGAAGCGGGCAGTCTGGTTTCTTAGTGCCAGCATGTAGCTAAATACATCCTGGGGTGGTTTACTAGGAGCTTTCTCCAAAGCCTCCTTCACCAGACTGAGCGGTCCCCTCACAGGGTGGCCATAGATGAGCTCAAAGGGGCTAAAGCCAAGTCCCTTTTGAGGCACCTCCCTGTAAGCGAACAGAAGGCATGGCAAGAGGACGTCCCACTTACTCCTCAAGGGCTCTGACAGGCCCTGAATCATGCCTTTCAAGGTGCGGTTGAATCTCTCAACCAGACCATTACTTTGGGGGTGGTAAGGGGTGGTGAACTTGTAGGTTACCCCACACACGTTCCACAGAGACTTCATATAAGTGGATATGAAGTTTGTACCTCTATCAGATACCACCTCCTTGGGGAACCCCATGCGGGTAAAAACCCCCATTAAGGCACGTCCCACCACGGGGGCAGTGACCGTCCTTAGAGGAATGGCTTCTGGGTACCGCGTGGCACGGTCCACCAAGACCAGGATGAACCTGTTGCCCATGGCTGTCTTGGGATCCAGAGGCCCCACAATGTCAATTCCTACCCTTTCAAAGGGAGTACTGACTACAGGTAAAGGTTGGAGGGGAGCTTTGCATTTCCCCCACTCTTGCCACTTGCCTGACAAGTCTGACAAGACCTACAATAAGCAGCTGACTGCTTGTGCATCAAGGGCCAGTAAAAGTGGGAGACAAGCCTCTTATAGGTCTTGTCCTGCCCTAGATGTCCTGCCAAAGGCACATCATGAGCCAAACCCAGTAGGAAGGCCCTGAAGCACTGGGGTACCACCAGCATACGAGCTGACCCAGGCTCAGGAACCTTAAGCTCACTATACAGGAGGCCATCCTCCCAGTAAATCAGGTGAGTACCTGGCGCCTCGCCAGCCGCCTGGGCTGCAGCCTGCTGCCGCAGCCCCTCAAGAGTAGGGCACTCCTTCTGCGCTGTGCAGAATGCTTCCCTGGTGGGTCCCCCTTCCTGCTGCCACTGTGACAGCTCAGGGACCTCCCCCAGTTCAGCCACCTGTTCCCCTGTAGGCTCCGGGGCATCACCCTCAGGCTCTGCCTCCTCCCGGACCGTGGGAACTTCTGGGGCCGGTTTCCCGCGCCCCCTGCCCTTCCTCTTCTTGGCGGTCCCCTGGGCCACTGTTTCAGGCTCCAGGGGCTCTTGACTACCCTGATTGGCTGCCATAGACCGGGTGGATACGCATACCCACCCAGGCAGACCCAACATCTCCAAGTGAGACCTGTGTTCCACCTCCTTCCAAGGGGAATCCTCCAGGTCGTTACCTAGCAAACAATCAACAGGCATGGTTGGACTCACAGCTACTTTCCAGGAACCTGAGACCCCCCCCCATTCAAAGGGAACCTGCGCCACTCTGCAGAGGCGCTCAGAGTTGTCTACCGCAACTACTTGGTGAAGTACCCGGGGATGAATCTGCTCTTCAGACACCAGGTGACTCCTCACTGTAGTCACACTGGCTCCTGTGTCTCTCAGAACCTCTACCCTCTGTCCATTGATGGTCACCCATTGCCTGTACTTCTTAGTGTTATCAGGCACTAGGTTTCTCTGGACCATCTCACTGTCCCCTAGTGAGACAAGGGTCATTTCTGCTGGTTCCCACCCACCTGAAACCAACTCCTCCCCAAGCGCTACACTGGCCAAACCCTGGGATGGTGCACCAGTGGGTGCCGGTGTACTTCTGGGGCATTTGGGGTCCCCCCTCACATGACCCACCTGGTCACATGCATAGCACTTACGTGGGGGACCACCTGCCACTGGCTTCCCTTTGGACAACCATGGCTTCTTTTCACTGGGGGGTTGGGAATCCTTACCCTGGGAATCAGTTTGGGGCCCTTTAGAGAACTCCCCCTGTTTGCCCTTACCCCCCCCTTTCTTCTGAGAGGGACCCTGCCCACCCTTGGCGTGGTCTCCCCCATACCTCTTTTGGACCCTGGTGCTCTCCCAGCGGTCGGCTTCCTGTGCAAGCTTCCTGGGGTCAGTCAGCTTGCTGTCAATGAGGTGCTGGCGCAGCTCTGGAAAACATAAACTGTACAAGTGCTCCCAAGCAATTAAATTGTAAAGCCCCTCATACGTGTTTACCTTACTGCCCTTCACCCAACCATCCAGTGACCTGCAAAAAGAATCAACACATTCCAACCATGTTTGGGATTCCTTTCCCTTGCAGGATCTAAACTTCTCCTTGTACTGCTCAGGGGTGAGACCATACCTGGTAAGTAAGGCCTCCTTCATGACAGGGTAGGTGAGATCCTGAGCATCCCCTAAGGCTGTCAGTGTGTCCCTCCCCTCTGCCTCAAAATGCTTCCACAGGGCTGCCCCCCAATGAGCTTCAGGGACCAGGTTCATGTGGAGAGCTGACTCATAACCCTTGAACCACAAGCAGATATCATCATCCCTCTTATAATCCCTCACAAGGTCTTTTGGGATGTGTACCCTTCTCTCAGGCTGCACTGTAGGATTGCTGCCACCATCTCTACTGGACTGACCCCTCTGATCTATCTCTTTTAAACTGAGCTCATGAGCCATGGCTAACTTCCTTTCCTCAATGGCCAGCTTTCTCTGTTCCACCTCTAGACTGAGCTTTTTCAACTCCAATTGGTACTCCCTCTCTGCCTGTCTGTCCTGTAACTCTTCAGGTGTCAGACCCTTGGAGGATACACTGCTACTTGCCCTAGAGACTCCTTCCCTGGGAATAACAGCCCCCCCCAATATACCATTCTGTACTGATTGCTCTCTCTCCTCATCCTCATCCTCCTCATCCTCAGTGTGCCCTCCAGTGCTTCTGGTTGTCACCCAGGCCCTCAGCGCCTTTTTCAGCTCATCCTTCTTGGAAGAGCTCTTAATGGGACAACCAAAATTTTTACAAAACTGCTTTAGCTGAGCCTTGTTATAACTATCCAATTGCTTCAGGTCAAAAACAGCTTCAACTGGTGCATCTCGAAGTAGAGACATGATAAAAGGTTAAAAGAGTGCAAAGTTCCAAATGCAGAAAAGCAAGTTCTCAAATGAAGTTCCAGAAAAGTCAATCACCGGATCAGCGAAAAAAGAAACTGAATGCAGAGCAAAAACAGTCCAAATAGAAAAAAACAAAAATCACAAGACTAGTAGTATGTGGTCACGTAGTGGTCTGAGATCAAAACAGTAGTGTACACTTAATTACTGTATGTCAAGCACAAATACAAGTCCAAATCCCGACCGCTGATCACCAATGTTAGAAATGGGGTCCTTGGTTGACAGTCAGGTTACCCCCTGTTCAAGCAAAGACCCTCACTCTAGTCAGGGTAAAAGAGAATCACCCTCAGCTAACCCCTGCTCACTCCCTTGGTAGCTTGGCAGAGCAGTAGGCTTAACCTCAGAGTGCTAGGCGTAAAGTATTTGTACCAACACACACAGTAACTCAATGAAAACACTACAAAATGACACAACACAGGTTTAGAAAAATAGGAAATATTTATCTAAACAAAACAAGACCAAAACGACAAAAATCCACCATACACAAGTCAAGTTATTAATTAAAAATCAAAAAGAGTCTTTAAGTAGTTTTAAAAACACACTAGCGCTGCTAGAGTGAAAATGTACCTGGTGTGCGTCAAAAATAACCCCGCACGGGCGGGCGTGCGTCGAAAATAACTCCGCACGGCGGTACTCGAGTCAAAAATCCAGCCGCACGATGAGTTGACGATCCAGCCGCGCAGGTTGCGATCTCCCAGCCTCCGTCAGCGATGCTGCACGTCGTTTCTCCTGCTCCGTGCGTCGATTCTTCGGTCGCGTTTCCTGCGAGCGTCGTTTCTCAGCCGAGGAGCTGGCGGCGCGTCGTTTTTCAGCCGCCGATCGGATTCGCGTCGATCTTTTCCCCGCACGGCGCTCTGTGCGTGGATTTTCTTGTCTTTAGGCTGCCAGCTTCTCCTTTCAGGGTCCCAGGAACTGGATGGGCACCACAGGGCAGAGTAGGAGTCTCTCCAGAGGCTCCAGGTGCTGGCAGAGAGAAGTCTTTGCTGTCCCTGAGACTTCAAACAACAGGAGGCAAGCTCTAGATCAAGCCCTTGGAGATTTCTTCTCAAGATGGAAGGCACACAAAGTCCAGTCTTTGCCCTCTTACTCTGGCAGAAGCAGCACTGCAGGAAAGCTCCACAAAGCACAGTCACAGGCAGGGCAGCACTTCCTCCTCAGCTAACAGCTCTTCTCCAGGCAGAGGTTCCTCTTGATTCCAGAAGTGTTTCTAAAGTCTGTAGATTTGGGTGCCCTTCTTATACCCATTTTAGTCTTTGAAGTCACCTTTCTTCAAAGGGGACTGACACCTACTTGTGAAATCCTGCCTTGCCCAGGCAAGGCCTCAGACACACACCAGGGGGTTGGAGCCGGCATTGTTAGAGGCAGGCACAGTCCTTTCAGATGAGAGTGACCACTCCACCCCTCCCTCCTAGCAGAGATGGCTAATCAGGAAATGCAGGTTACACCCCAGCTCCCTTTGTGTCACTGTCTGGTGTGAGGTGAAAAACAACCCAACTGTCAACTGACCCAGACAGGGAATCCACAAACAAGGCAGAGTCACAAAATGGTTTAAGCAAGAAAATGCTCACTTTCTAAAAGTGGCATTTTCAAACGCACAATCTTAAAATCAACTTTACTAAAAGATGTATTTTTAAATTGTGAGCTCAGGGACCCCAAACTCCACATGTCCATCTACTCTTTAGGGGAATCTACGCTTTAATCATATTTAAAGGTAGCCCCCATATTATCCTATGAGAGAGACAGTCCTTGCAACAGTGAAAAACAAATTTAGCAGTATTTCACTGTCAGGACATCTAAACCACATTACTATATGTCCTACCTTATCCATACACTGCACCCTGCCCTTGGGGCTACCTAGGGCCTACCTTAGGGGTGCCTTACATGTAAGAAAAGGGAAGGTTTAGGCCTGGCAAGTGGGTACACTTGCCAAGTCGAATTTACAGTGTAAAAATACACACACAGACACTGCAGTGGCAGGTCTGAGACATGATTACAGAGCTACTTATGTGGGTGGCACAACCAGCGCTGCAGGCCCACTAGTAGCATTTGATTTACAGGCCCTGGGCACCTCTAGTGCACTTTACTAGGGACTTAACAGTAAAACAAATATGCCAATCATGGAGAACCAATTACGTACATATTTTAAACAGGAGCACTTGCACTTTAGCACTGGTTAGCAGTGGTAAAGTGCCCAGAGTAACAAACACAATAAAATCAGAGTCCAACACACATCAACAACCTGGGGAACAGAGGCAAAAAGTTAAGGGAGACCACGCCAAGGATGAAAAGTCTAACACTCCATAAATGGAAATTGACAGCACTTGTATGCCTGGGGTAAAGTCAGTTGCATTGATTGGTTTGACTGGTTCGGATTAGATCCTTTGCTATGGTCACTTTGGTTCAAAGCCTGGCTTTCGTCTGTTTGCAGGAACTGGGACGCACCTCCTGTTCTAAACCAAGCTCTACATAAGACTTCTGCAAGGCCATCACCTAACAGAAAAAAAAACGACTGCTTGTAAGGAAATAGAACAATAAGGTCGAAGCTATACCAGGGTTTTTGAAGTGAAGTGACACACTATAACACAAGCACTTTAAGCAATGAAAAATGAACATAAACACAGAACACTATTAAAGTTACTTTACTCTGTGATTTGGTGCGAAACATGCCAATTCTGCGTACAATTTGGGCGGGCCTACATCGGATTGACCGGGACAGCGCCCTGGGCGGAAAGAAGATTTGGTGTTTGTTGTCGGGACAAGGGTTGTTGCCCTGTGACAACAGGAGGTGTGAGGAAGATGGGAGGAGGGCAACAGGCTGATGAGGTGCTAACAATTATGCTAAGGTACACTAAGGACTAATTACAAAGTCTTTAACAGTACCCCTATTGAGACCAAGTGGGATTGACAAGTTGCTGCTTGCATGACATTTTCAGGCGGCTCCCTGTGCGCCCCTCGGAATATGGCACCCCGGGGATGGGCCAGCTCACCCATGCCAAAGGCTAGCCCTTCATACAATTCCTCATTTTCCAGGAAAAAACTAAGAGTGGGAGATATTTATTCCACCATGAAAATACAGCTCCTCCTGGTGTCAGTGGTTACCTATTGTGGTAACTACCTTGCCGTTTCCCAACCCGCTCGTAATTAGAGCTGTAGAAAAATATTAGACAAGTCATAACTGTAACGCCCCAGATCTGCCTTTTAAAAAGCTCAGGGATCTTTAAAACAGGAGAGCACATGCAATACCAAGGTGGTCATTATGACATTGGGGGTAAATCCTGCTTACCGTTGTGAGGACGGCCGTCAACATACCGTCGCGGAGGCGAACATCCATTTGTTATATTATGACACACACACACACACTAAACCGACAGAATACAGCCACAAACACGTATCCGCCAGATCAAAGGTAAGTGTTAAACTGTCGGTATGAACACCCACACCGTCACGCCAACAAAACAACGCCCTCCATATTATGACCCATGAATCACCACAGCGGACATTCAACAGTGGTAAACCATAGGCGGTACACACTGGCGTGGTCAGAATGGCCACCCAAATACAAAACAACCCAACATTGGCAAATACCAAAAACACACACCTGACACAAATACACACACAACACCCACCCATCAACAGCACTATAAAACACACACCCACATTAACCACAACCCTTTACGAACACAAAAAATAGCCACGACACAGACACGGAAATCACAGACACAACTACACACACCACTAACACCCAGCCATCTGTCATGCACCCCACACCCAACCACATTATTCAACATGCACTGCACAACACACACCACACAACACCCATGTCCGCACAAAGGCGCCCCGATTTCACAGATGAGGAGTTGCAGGTCATGGCAGAGGAAATAGTCAGGGTAAAACCACAGCTGTTTGGAGCCCAGGTACAACAAATATCCATTGCAAGGAAATGGAGGTGTGGCGGAGAATTGTGGACCGGGTGAACGCCGTGGGACAGCATCCAAGAACGAGGGACGACATCAGGAGGAGGTGGAATGACCTACGGAGGAAGGTACGTTCCAAAGCAGCAAGGCACCAGTTCGCTGTCCAGAGAACTGGCTACGGACCCCCACTCCCTCCCCCACAGCTGAAAGCATGGGAGGAGCAAGTCTTGGCAATACTGCATCCTGTGGGGACTCACTGGAGTTGCCGGAGAACTGGACACTTGTGAGTCAATAGTTATGAACTATCACCCCACCATACCTGCATGCCATCTCCCCCCTCACCCAGACCCCCATCACTTCACTCCATCCCACACAGTGCGCTATACCTATGACTAACCCCAATGCCAAACTTTGCATGCCATACCCACTGCATGTACAGCCCTCCCAGCCCTGCACGTACACCCACCACCTATGCATGCACAGCATGGAGAACTAACAATCCCACAATACATCACCATACACAAACAAAGGTGGCAAGGCAACAGCAAGGATATAGGGGAAGCTAGGGATGTACAATATGTCACAGACATGAAGCATAATACATCACTTACATCCCCGCAGGTGCCCTAGCCAATCCCAGCGGCGAGAACGTGCCACAGCTAGCCAGTCCCCCAACAGAAGATGCCCCCCAGCGATGACAGTAACTCTGGACATCTGGATCTGGATGAACTTCCTGGCCCATCAGGGACCACTGGTCCGTCGGCCACCCCAGCCCAATCCCAGTTCACCACAGAGCCTCCCCCTCAGTATCCAACACCACAGCACCCACCCAATGTCCCCACACCTCTGTCCCCAGGGCACGTCAATCAGCAGTATGTCCACCTGTACAGGGACCCCAGTCCACACCTCACAGCCAAGACGATCAGGTTTCTGGGGTCAGTGGCACTGGGCACACCGTTCAGAGGACACAGGCACAGGGACACTGGGAGAACAGCTATGCGCCAGGGGGAGGACAGGGTCAGGGTACCGACTGCCCTGGAGGCACTCTCTAATGTCCTGGGGGCTTGCCAACAATCCCAGGACAAGATCGGCCAGATTCTTGACATCATGAAGGAGAACCAGCAGCTGCAGGAGGTACACCATCAGGAGATCAGGAAAGATTTGCAGGCCCTCAACACCAAATTGGTCTCCATAGCAGGGGTGATGGCTGACATGGCCAACATAATGAGGGAATATAGAGCAAACCAGCAGGCCCCTTCCTCTAGCCAGTCAACTGAACAGCCCACCACATCTGCTGCAGCTAGTGGACAGCAGACCCTGCCACAGGACCCACAGGCCACCAGCAGCCTTCCCCCTATAGAAGGTGAAGCACCTGCAAACTGTCCCTACGTCCAGACACATGCCAGAGGCACTTGCCAAGACCAAGCCCACCACCAGGAAATGAGACCCTCCTGAATGTTACCCTTGCGTCCCACGCTGTCACCTTGTCCACTTTGAACTGCCTATGCTCCCCTTCCTATGGCCCCTTGGACACTGGACCTGTACTACAAACAATCTTGACCAATTCCCTGGACTTCCCTCTACCATCACCTTATTCCATTGCACTATTCCACTTATAAATTTCCCCTCAATAAACACTCTTGAACACAACTTGAGTGATTGTGCTTTGTGTTAACAAAATGTGCAAGTATGGTAACAGTTACATCTTGTGCAAATGACCTGATCTCTGTGATAGCATACAAATAAGGATCTGTTGCTGTATGTAGTCATCACATTAGTACACAGTAGTAATAACACCAACATCTGCAAAATGAGAAGTCACAGGTGACAGTCAGTTTAGATGCAAAGGAATTGACTGCCATCATGCTACAGCCACACTGAAAGGATAAATAATCAGAGGAATGGTTAGTTCCACTGTCTCACCTGTGTGTCATTGGAAGTACTGCCATATTACTGATGTTCTGCTGTCCACATCCTCATCCTCTGCCTCTTCATCCTCACTGTCCTCAGGGTCCACTGCTGCCACAGGGGCATTTCCAATCTCCTCCTCCTGCATATAAGACACATGTCGTCTGAGGGCCAGGTTGTGTAACATGCAGCTTGCAACAACTATCTGGCAAACCTTCTCAGTGGAGTAGCACAGGGATCCACCTGTCAAATGGAGGTATCTGAACCTGGCCTTCAGGAGTCCAAAGGTACTTTCTATGAGCCGCCTGGTTGCCCATGTGCATCATTCTCAGCCCCTGTCCGGGCATTCCTCACAGGGGTCAGGAGCCACGATAGGTGTGGGTAGCCAGAGTTACCTGCAAGTATTGAGGGACAAACATTAGCCTTACACAATGGTATGGGGGATGATTCCTGAAGGCATAAACTGACATACAGTGGGTGGGGACTCGCTCACCTATTAGCCACACCCTATGTCTCTGTAGTTGTGCCATCACATTTGGGATGCTGCTATTCCTCAGGACGAAGGCATCATGCACCGGCCTAGAATACTTGGCAGTGACGTGTGAGATGTACTAGTCAGCCAGGCACACCAGTTGCACACTGAGTGAGTGGAAACTCTTCCAATTCCTGAATGCCTGTTCATTGTGCCAGGGGGGACAAATGCACCAATAATATTTGGTATATGTCCCATTGGATAGAATCCAGCCTTCACAGTGGCCAAATCTTCCACTTGGGGGAAAGCGATGTAGCTGCACAAGTGTTTGACCAAGGCAGACAAAACCCTTGCCAGCACTATTGAGAACATTGGCTGTGATATTCCTGCTGCCAAGCCCACTGTCACTTGGAAAGAACCAGTTGGCAGGAAATGGAGCACTGATAGAACTTGCACAAGAGGGGGGGTCCCAGTGGAATGACGGATAGCTGATATCAGATCACGCTCCAGTTGAGTACACAGCTCTGTTATTGTGGCACTGTCCATTATATAGGTCAGTATTATGTACCTGTCCTCCAGTGTAGCCAAGTCCACAAGGGGTCTGTACACCGGGTCTTGTCTCCTCCTCCTATTCCTCCACAATGCTAGGTATCTAAGGGACATAAGAGTGAGTAGGGTGTCACAATCTGAACAATGGAACCACCACCTCAGTGTACATAGAGCATGTATGTAATCGGACAATGTGAAAGGCAATGTATGTGCAATTTATAGCAATGACGCAGTTTCCTATTTCTGAATGTTGTCCACCACCATAAAATGGCGACCGCCTATCCTGTAAGTATGGACAGGTGGAAGTTGGGCATCATGGCGGAAGGTGGTCTTTCACCGCCATGCTATTCCTCATTTGCTAAAATGGGGGTCTATGGAGTACGGTGTCCAATGGGGATCACCGGTGGCGGTGTACACCGCTGTGGACGTGACCGCCATTTTCTGTCTAAAACCTCACTTGATTCCTGACTTTCCACAGCACAACACCTCCACTGCGTGTGCTGCTGTGACCTGTGTCTGGATCCTGCCATGGCCCGTATGAAAGGGGAAATACCCCCTGCATTCACTTCAGAGGAGTTAAAGCGCCTGGTGGATGGGGTCCTACCCCTGTATGACCAGCTGTATGAGCCTCCAGACCAACAGGTGATTACACCATGGGCATGATGCATGTGACAAGGTTGCATGGAGATGTGTGTGCTAGCGTTTGTCATTTGAGTATGTCTGGTGGTAGTGTACATGTAGTGCTCCGTGTGATGTGTGCGCAATGGAGATGGAAATGGTATTTTTGGGCCATATGTGTGACTGGCTGGATTGTATGGTTAATGGTGTGCTCATGTCTATATTACCTCTGCAGGTCAGCGCCCATCACAAGAAGGGATTGTGGCGTGCCATTGACAAGGATGTGCGGACCCTGGGGGCCTATTGCAGGCAGAGCATCCACTGTAGAAAAAGGTGGGATGTCCTGAGACGCTGGGCCCGGAAGACCGCAGAGGACCAGCTGGGGATGGCCTCCCAACGAGGGTGGGGTGCCTGTCGGGACCTGACTCCCCTGATGGCCTGCATACTGGCGGTGGCCTACCCTGAACTGGAAGGGCGCTAGAGGGCAGCACAGCAGCCACAAGGGGGTGAGTACAGTGAGCGTGACAACAATTATTTTTGGGTGGCATGGGATCCTGGTGGTGGGTTTCAGTTATTGGGTGCCCCCTACTGCCAGCTCACCCATTGCTGCATGACTCAGCTCAAGGTCAATGAGTGTATAGCAAAATCTGGTAACTTAGATAGGTAGCATTTCATGTCAGACAGGGCTTAGTGGGTCCCAGGAGGGGTGCAGTTGGTGGTGGTTGGCTCTAATTTAGCCATTGTAATGCCAGTGCGATGTATAGTGCTCAATCCTGATCCCTGTGTGTGATGGTAATGTGTAACTGTGGTGTTGTTGCTGTAAATGACCCAGTGCTCCCTTTCTCTCTCCCCCCCATTATCTTCTGTCATCATTAGCATCATCTGGCGGAGGAGCAGGGGCACAGGTGACTGAAGGAGCTGCATCCCAAAGAAACCAGGAGGCAGAGTCCACTGCCGCCGACGGGAGCAGTGGGATGGAGGGCGAGAAGAGCACCATGGCAAAGACAGGAGGTGGAAACACTGACTCAGATTTCTCCTCCGATGGGAGCTCCCTGGTGGTGGCAGACACGTCTGGAACCACCCAAACTACAGGTACAGCCACCACCGCCCGTACCAGCACCACCTTCCCAGTAGCCCCCCACCGAATTGCCAGTGCCCGCTCACACAGGAGGTTGGGCGTCTCCTTTGCCCCAGGCACCTCAGGCCGTGCCCAAATGAACCCTGCTGCCATGAGTGAGGAGGCTCCTGACCTCCTGAGGTCCATCTCTGTAGGGCAGTCAACCATTGTGAATGCCATCTAGGGGCTGGCATCCCAGATGCAGCAATGCAATGCATACCTGGAGGGCATCCACAGTGGGTTGGCAGCCCTACAGAGATCGTTTCAGGCTCTGGCCTCCTCTCTGATGGAAGCCAGTGTCCCTGTTCCTATCGTCCCCCCTCCAACTACCACTTCCCAGTCCCAGTCTCCTCAATCCCAACCCATCCAAGGCACAGATACAGACAAGCATGCACACAAATCATCACAGAGTTTCAGTCAGACACTGGCAGCACACTTCAGGCCACATGCACTCACACAAACAACAGACAGTTGCACACACAACCACATCCACTGCCTCGAATGTCTCCCTCTCCTCCTCCTCTTCTCTCACAGTCCAATCCACACTCACACCTGCATGCATTGCATCAACAGCCACCACGATCATCACATCATGCAGCACACACACCTCACTTGCAGACACCTCACATCATCCATCCAGGCGTCCCTTTTGTCCTCTCCCACCCTGTCTGCCCCCCTCCTAAGAGACACAAACGCACACCCACAGACACCCAGCAGCCATCCACCTCATACACGCACACTGTCCATGCATCTGCACCCAAGTCCAGCAGACGTACACCTCCGACAACTACTCCCTCAACCTCCACTCCCATCCCTCCTCCCACATCCCGCCCCAACGGCCCTAAGAAGCTTTTCCTTGCACGTCTTGACCTCCTTCCTCTTCCTCCACCCCCCTCCCCGTCCTACCCGTAAGAGCAGGGTCAGAAAGACCCAGCTCAGGCCCTCAGCGAAACAGTCTGCCATTGCTGCCATGAAATTATCAGCTGCTGGCACAAAGGGTCCCCAGAGTGTGAGGAATGCCACTCCTACTGAGAGCACACCTCTGGCTCAGAAAGGGAGGACTAGGGTGGTGAAAAGCAAGGGATGTGAGACAGGGACAGTGGAGGCACCTCCTAGTCCTGGAGACAAGGACACAAGTGACATGTCTAAGGCCAAGGGGACCGTCACAAGAGGGGACACATGGATCCCCCTCCACCAGTAAAGAAAGTGAAGGTTCCCACTCAACCACCAATGAAAGTGAAGGTTCCCACTCAACCACCAATGAAAGGCAAGAGCCCACTCCACCAGCAGAGGGCAAGGAGCCTCCACCTCCAACAGAGACACAGCAGCCCTCCCCTCCATCAGAGGGCAGGGAGCCCCCACCTCTAGCAGAGACACAGCAGCCCTCACCTCCAGCAGAGACACAGCAGCCCTCACTTCCAGCAGAGGGCATGAAGGCCAACATCCAGGGACTGTTGTGCAAGGAGCCCCCTCCAGAACCAGTAGGCAAGTTCCCCACTTCAGAGTCTGTGGCCTTACACTCCCCAGCAAAGACAAATGGGCATGGAGCCCCCTCCAGAACCGGTGGGCAAGCTCCCCACTTCAGCTGAGATGCCCACCACCCCTCCCCCCTTCCCCGAGGTGCCTGCCCCTTTTCAACATGAACAGTGGATTCCGGAAGTTGTCAGGAGTTAAGTTGGGCCTTGGACTGTGCCCTGTGGCCCTTTTGTACTGTGGACTGGCCATTGGCCCATTCTGAACATTGTCGCTTACATCTGGAATCGAATGGAAAATGTGGTGGCTGTTGACATCAAATTACAGTGTTTGCTGATTCTCATAGTTGTCCTTGTTTTTATTTAATGTGTGTCCTGTGACACTGGTTTAACTCTGCAGCTGGTTCCATGTATGGTGTGTGTGTGTGAATGGTTTGTGTTGTGCGTGTGTGTGTCTCCTTTTCCTCCCTCCCTCCCTTGTGTGCTAGGTGGCTGTACTCATCGTCGTTGTCTTTGTCGGCGTTGGTGTTCCAGGAGGCCATGGCATAGAACAGCATCGGGAAGACTTCAAGTTCCGGTTCCATGGCGGAGTCCTGTGTACCTGTTGATGCGTCTTTCGTTTTCTGTGTTCTGTTTCTGGCAGGCTTTTGATGGCGTTGGTACCGCCCCGGAAATCCTGGCGGTTTGCTATGTCATAATACGGTGGGTGGTACCTTGTCTTCTGCCTGGCTGTTGATGGTTACCGCCGTGGTCAGTGGTGTTAACGCCCTGGCGGTTGGTGTGGTACATTGGCTGTCTATGGGAGGTATCACCGCCATGATCATAATTTGGCTGTATTTACCGCCAGCCTGTTGGTGGTATTACCACCACTTTATCACTCACCGCCAATGTCATAATGACCACCCAAGTCTTTGGTCATCTGTGGAGCTTTGTAGTTCTTCTCAAGGGGGTGCTGAACATTTTAAATAGGCAGTTGTTGATATATTATGGCCTCTAGGCAGTAGCCCACGAAGAGTGATCCACCTTTGCTTACCTTTGCTTCAGAAAGAAGTTCAAGGGCCTCACATGTAAGTGGTCACCCCTTTCAAGTACCTATTAATCAAATTAGGAGTATACACACACATTTTCTTGCTTTTTTCTACATAGTGATTGTTTTAAAGTCTTGCAGTTTAGTAGTGTTAATGAGGCATAATAGCCTAAACAATAACAATTGTTAAAGGCCGAAAATAAGTTCTAGGCCTTAGCCACAGGCAAGAGGCTAAAACTCTGGTGGACAGCTGTTTCAAACAATATAGCCAGGATCAGAAGTTCTTTAATGCTATTAGAACATGCCACCCATGGCTATAATGTTCCAAAATAAAAAGAGAGAAACAGAAAGACAAACATTTGAATGTTGGCGAAAAAATCGGAACCAGCCGTTATTGGCCATGAGCCACTACACTGTCTTCACAGGAACTCTCAACATTACAGTGTTCTAATAAGAATTATTATTACCAATTCCAGGGGTGTTTATGTTATTCACCATAAAAGAATGACAGGCTTGCTGGCTGCAACAAAGCACAAAGCACAACCTTGAGACTGTCAGGCTGCTCCAAGTGTACCTCACTAGAAATACTGACCATGGAGGTATCTTATCAATAATATCTGCTGGTGAGGTGTATCAACAGCTAAGATGGCTTAGGGGGCTAAGGAACCATTTGAACAGGAGTGTGTGTGTTCACCAACTCTTAGGGTGCAATACTGGCAAGGTAGCTCAAGTGGTTTATTCTCTTGCTACAGAGGATAGTGAGTGACCTGTTCCTCACAGGTTTGAATAATTGTAAAATATCTAAGATCATTAGTGAGCTTGATGCAGAAAAATATGAGTAACCTAATACTCACATTTTAGTTTTCAATCAAATGCGTTAGCTCAATGAGTTTCAGCAATGTATTGCCAAATCTTTGTGTAACCTGCAGGTAACCATTTTCTATCCTGATAAGCAGTTCAGTGAGCTATGTGGCTGCTGTAGACAAATGCATTCAACCAGCGATTCATAAGACTTAGGGCCTGATTACGAGGCTGGCAGTCCAAGGACCACTAGCTTCGCAGTGACGGTCGGACTGCTACAACTGTGGGGGTCAGACCACCACATTACAACCCTGGAGGGCGGACCAGCCAGGGAACTGCTGTCTCCATCAGGAACTTGTTTCTCGACGGGTCAACGGCAGCCAGAGCTGTAACCAGCCACAGCGGAGCTGAACTCGGCCTCACCTGGCTGATACAACCCCACGTTCCACCAGCCTTTCCACTGTGGGGACTCTGCCAAGGAAAGAATGGCGGAAAGCCAGTGCAGGAGGCCCCAGGAGGACCCCTGCACTGGCATGGGCAGTGCAAGGGCCACCCTGCCCAGCACCTTCGGAATGTGCACTGTTTGATAGGCAGAAAGTGTGCAATTGGAGGGTACTATGTGCTACAGTATTGGCCTCAGCTTCCTTAAGGGAGACCAATACAGCAACACTTCTCCCGCTGGTTTGTCCAGTGGGAACCGCATATTACAATGCTCCCGACGCCACTGTGGTGGCGTCCTCCACACAAGTTTGGTGGTCCCGTGGTGGGACCACCAAACACATAATGAGGCCCTCAATTTGTGCCATCCTTCTTCAGAGGTCAATAAATTAAGTGCTATTGTTCCGGCCGTAAGAGTAGCAAAATCAGTGCCCTTGTGGGCATTGGGGTTACACCTTCTTTGTTTCTTTTATTTTTTTATTATACTAATAAGCACAATAGTCTGTTATTCAGTATTAATGTAATAAACATGGAGCAAACTGAGCTGCAACTGGACCTTTTCTGGAAACAGGTACGAGAGCGTGTTTGTGTGAGAAAGAGCGAATGACTGAGAAAAGAGTGAAAGTACAAATAAGTGCAAGAATGAGTGAAAGTGAATGAGTGAGTGCAAGTGACTGTGAGTGAAGTGAGTGTGAATGAGTAAATGTAATTGAAGGTGAGTAAACATGTGTGATAATGATTGAGAGTCTTCTGACATTCTTTTTTGACATTTTTTCAATAGTTTTTTCAAACAAGAGGATCATTCAACTGATCCCCCCTTACCCTTCCAGAATAACCAACATCTTGCTCCAGTATTATAGTTTGGTAAGTCACAGTTAACATGTAGTACATCTTACATTTGTCGCAGTCATGTCTAAAAGCAAAGATCTAACAATATTTCTAGTGCTTCTTCTCTCATTTCACCCCATCTCCTCCAGTTAATCCTCACTGATCATCGTATCATTATTATCATTTAGAAAATCTGTCTCTACCAGGCCCCATTCCATTTCTTCCCCTGATTTTCACCTGTACGCTTCAGCTCTTGTCTCATTCAGGCGATACCCAGTTGAACAGTTCTTTTTTCCCATTGTGATTTTGTTGGCAACTGATTCGTGATCCATCTCACTGCAATTCACTTTTTGGCTATAACCAGACCCAGTTTGACCACCGTGGACATCAGCTTGGTGCGCTTAGTTGTAGGCACCAGTTCCAGTAGACCCTCACACCCCTATCACCTCCATCCAGAAGCTCAAAATGTCAGTACATTCGCACCACATATGTATACAGGTGCCCACTGCTTTTCTACCCTTGGGGCAGGTCTCTGTAATATTTAGGTGCATTATATGTAGAAGCTGTGCTGTTATATACACTCATTTATACATTTCATTCTAACATTACGGATGACTGTATCCACATTTTAATCGCTTTGTGGCATATTACATATTATTTACCACCATCCCGCATATCTGCCATATGTCTGTTTAACAATATGTACTCCGGGTTCCCGGGAATAGTCTGGCAACGCTTTCGGTCTGGCTGCTGCTAATCCAGCATAGAAGAACTATCTGTTATCAGTCTACCTTTTATTGCAAAAGGCTGCAAACCCCCACAATCCACCATCCTCATACAGATCACCCAGGCATTGGGGTGACCACCTCTCGCTTCATTCTTCATGAATAGCAGGAGATAGTAACAAACATACCGCTGTACGCCAGTGGGTCCGCTGTGGCATATACGGGTACTCACTTCCTTCTGTTCTAGTGACGGTGCCCCACACCTTCAGAGCAGTCCTGAGATGAGCTAATGAACCCACATACCTTTTAAGGTCAAGAAGGGGAGTGCAAGGGACTGAGTCAGTTGCACAAGCTGCTGTCACACCTGACATACCAGATCTCCCAGCATAACAACCTCAGCAGCTCATGCAGCCTTCAAAAACACACTTCTGGTGTGTGCGTAGGCATATGGAGTGGTACATATAATGCCCTAAACAAATGATCATCTAACTAATAGCAATATTACCTATCAAGGGTACTGAGAATTGCATACTAAATACTTGAATTATGAAGTTTGAATTTGTAATTTAAGATGCCTCCTTTTGTCCATAAATCCATCATTCATGGGACCTAAAATGGACTTATGGAATTTGAGCCTAAAGCATGAGTGCCCTCTATCCCCCTCATGTGCACACCGGATCCCTGAGGGTCAAAACAAAGAATATTGTTGGGATTCTGTGATATAATCTTGTGCTTATCTTTTAGCAAAATGTCATCAGTGCCATGCTGCAGTCTTATCAGTTGCGCCAATAGTTCTATTTTCAGCACAAAAATCAATGGGCGAAGACAGCACCCTTGTTTTGTCCCTCTCTGTCCTGCCACCTTCCCAATATCCTATGGCCACCTTCACCTGTGCCACGCTGCCCGTGTGTAGAAGGTCCACCCGTAACACACACTCGCGTCCTGGGCCACACTTTGCAAGTGTTTGTTTCCAGTGCTTAATTTGTGCTTGTTGTTTCCGGTGCTGAGCACCGGCACTTATTTTCTAGGGCCGGGGCTTATTCTTCTCCCTCAAGCATTTGCTGCGAGCAAAAGACACATATGGGAAAGACGGAGGAAGGGAAAAACGAAAAGGCGTCACAAAGGGAGAAAGTAGTAAGCTGCTGGAGTGAGCTGAAGGGGCCGGGAGTGGTTTATATGGATTGAAGAGGCCCGAGATGGCTTCAGGATTACGCCGCCTCAGTATTCCGTGTTCACACATCTAATTGCAGCATCCGCGTGTTTAAGAGGAGGGCTTTGGGCAGCGGCACCTTTTTATTTACAAATTAAGCACTGCTTGTTTCATAAACACACAGCTTCCACAGTCGTGCAGGAGGGTCCGTGGTCATGGTGGAGTCTCCACACTCGTGGCGGAATATCAACGCTGCAGTTTCTCACTGCTGAGATTCCGCCACGAGTGTGAACCCTCTGCAACGACTGCGGAGGCTCTTTGTGAATCAAGCCTACAGGCTGCCCTGCCAAATGCCTTATGTGCATCTAAGCTTGCAACGACAGACTTTCCACCTGTCGTTGTGTAATTTATCATTATAAGAAATGCTTTTCTTAAGCTCGTAATGGTTGTGCCCCACCCCGCCCCACAAGGCCATTCCAATCAGTGTGCATTAGAGTCTCATCCACCTTCCCTAAGTGTCTAGCAATCATTTTTTCCTAACATTTGGATCCACATTAATCAAGGATAGTTGCATATACGACTCTCAGTTCACAGGATCTTCCCCTGGCTTAGGTAACACCACTATGTGGGTTTCAAATAACAATTCAAGGAGTATACCTTTCTTCAGTGCGAAATCGACAGCCTGCTGCATTCCTGATAACATGTATCCTGTATGCCATAATTTCCAGGTACCTTTTCTGTTCTCGGATCTTTAATCCCACATTTAATATCCGCTTCATCTATGAATGCATTGAGGCTACAGCGTATATTTGCAGACAACATAGTCAGCCGAGCTTCCTCCAGCAAGGGAGCGATGTGTGGGTCATCTACTGTCATCTGCCCTGTGCACAATGCAGCACAAAATTCCTCAAACCTCCAAAGTATGCCATCCTGATGTGAAAGGACTTGGCCCTTATTACGTTTAATTGATACCACTGTGTTGCTCCCTTTTTGTTGGTTCGCTGACCAAGCCAGTAGGTGTCCAGCCTTATCCCACTGTTGTTGTTCTAACTATAGTCACGTCTCCCCCAGACTACCATCTGTTGGTGTTCGTAGTCTCAGGCGACATCACAGTCTATCTATAGAGGCAATTTGATTTTCTAATTTAGTACTCCTATCCAGTAAAGATTTCCTTACCC
Source organism: Pleurodeles waltl (assembly GCF_031143425.1). Taxonomy (NCBI): domain Eukaryota; kingdom Metazoa; phylum Chordata; class Amphibia; order Caudata; family Salamandridae; genus Pleurodeles; species Pleurodeles waltl. The sequence continues at coordinate 1,078,885,089 of NC_090445.1, read as the reverse complement.
TGTATATCATTCCCATGAATTGCTTCCTAATAGTTACCTTAAACGCCTCCCATAAAGTCCTACATTGCTCCCTGGACCCCCTATTAAAATTGGAGAATTCCTTAACAGCTTTTATGATTTCCTCCCTAAATACCTGGTCTTGCAATGCTCATGCTTGTGGCTGCCATTGTGGTACTGCCACTACATGCCCTCGACCAAGTAAGTCAATGGAAAGGGTGCGTGATGCATGGTCTGACAGCGTTCGATTGAGATATATTGCCTCGCCATATTCTATAATCTGCTCTGAATGAATAAATTCAAAATTGATTCTGGAGAATGAGCTACGTGGTGGGGAGTAGAAGGGATAGCCTTTCCTATCCTATGCTGTGCTCTGTAATCTCTATGAGATTTAGCATCTCCATGTGGATCTACCCAAGAGTCTAGTTGTGGCTCTGGAATAGTCCAGGCACCTATCTAATATGCAATTAAAATCACCCATCTCCAAATATTACAGTGGACAAACGGCGTCAGCAATCTCCTCAAAAAAATGAGAAGAATCAATATTAGGCGTCTAAGTATTCTTTAGAACAGTGGATTCCCCGCATAGCCGTCCTCATACCCATACATATCTCCCATTCACGTCACTGAAGGTAACCTCCATTTTAAGGGGAATGTAAGTGTCCATTCATAGGCCCACTCCTCATGCCAGGGATGTAAAGTTAGCCTACCATATAGTCCCTCTCCCTGCTTTGCTTGTAATTTACAGTGTTCTTTGGGCATCAAATATGTATCCTGTAATATGACTACATGTGCTTGTCTCTTTTTCAGCTATTTCCATATGCTCGGGTGCTTAATGTGATTGTGAGTCCCTTCAACATCCAAGATATAGCTGTCACACCCGTATCCCTACATCTTGTGTGTATTCTGCCTGTGCCAGACATCTACATAGTGACCTACCATTACCATAACATGTTGAGCTCTTCTCCCATCCCTTCCTACTCCCATGTGACCAACCCCAGCCTGGCCTCCGTAAGTAAACCAACCAGGTCCCTCCCCTATGAACAACAAAACATACCCTATTTTCCCCACCAGTATGCAGCTCCTTTCGATTCCCTCAACGGGGATCATCTAGATCACCACAGTCACTAAAACCTAGGACAGAGGAATACGAACAAGAGAGAAACTAAATTCAGGCTGCATTCCCCAAACACACATCACACTCAGTGTTCTTTAATAATACAGTAAAGTGCCCCCCTTCGGTTCATTTCACTATTTCGTGGCTCTCTATTTACAAATATTACCTAACACCCTTTTCGTAAGACTAGTACTATACATTTCACCACCAATTATAGATTTTCAACATACCACATGGCCCCCTCTGGATTATTATATAAAAAGGTGCAGTTTACCTTGAACATCCACCATCAGACATGCCGGATGAAGCAAACAATAGAGCAAGTTACACTCTCTCAGTCTACGTGTTTTCTCTTGGCTTTCTGATGGCTCTGTCTATTTGTATCCCCTATGATTTTAGAAGGGTAGGCAAGAAGTATTCCAAAAATGCTTTGATCAGTTGTGTCCCCGTTCACTCCTGCACACCCAAAATGGGGACATTATTGCACTTGGATATGTCTTCCAGGTGCGCCAGTTTATCCTCATGCCACTTCAGGTGCCTTTCTTGATCTGCTAATTGACAAGAGTGTGTTCCAAGTCGTGTGAGGTCTCGTATTTAGTCCATGTCTTGTCTCAGCAAGGCAGCAATGATTGGCACCCCATCTATTTTCTCAGTTATTGCCCTATTGGCTTCCAATATCAACTGTTTAATTCTGTTATGGAAGAGACTCAGTGTCACTTTCTTTCTGCATGTCCTTTTCTCCGGGGCTTTATTCTTTTCTCAGTAGCCCCTCATCAAATGTATGCGTATTTTTTGTATGCACCCTTAAGCTGCCCTTTGATTTTGGTGGAATGCACTGTGGTGGAGAGCCCTCCCAGGTGCCTTGACTCTGTCCTGATAAGTATGTATCTCACTCCTACTAGGTATCAGTACTCAATCATTGTGCGCCTACTCAGTCCATGCAGGAGTCCCTCACTAAGTCATTCCTGTCATCTGCTGGTTTTATGATAGTCGGACACAGAGGAACTGTCTCCAGTTGGTAATGTGGTTTCTGCTCCTCTAACACGTTCGATACCCAGAGAGGTGGCAACTCAGGCCATCCAACAATTACTCTTAATGGGAGCAGATGGCAGAGAGAAACGGATCCACAGAGTACTTCTGGCATTGTGAGGTCCTTCAAGTGGTTGAAGGTGAGCAAATGAGAGCCAAAGTGGGGGATGATCTATGTTTGAGGCCGTATTGGAGCAGCGAGAGTGTACATCTGCTCAAACAGCCATCTTGGTAGCTCCTCCATTGCCCTGGCATTCTGAAGGTAATTCTGGGAGGCATCCTTGGCAAAATGTTCGTGGTGACATACTAGAGGTGATGTTTGCCATATGAGATACTCATGACAACATGCTGGTGCTGACATACTGGAGGGATTTCTTGCCAAAGAGGACACAATTGGCAAATGCTGTTACTGACACATGGAAGGTAATTCTTAGCACATGGGCGTACAACCATGGGATATGGGAGACAGCAACCTTGACATAACGTTGGCCCTGACATACTTGTGGTAATTTTTTTTTCAATAATGGTCACCCATCATACTTATAAGAAACTTATGGCAACATTCTGGCACTGACATATTGTATGGACATTTTTACCTACGATGACACCCATAGCATATGAGGGCATACGTCAAATTGCTTGCTCAGGCACAATGATGGTAATATTTTACATTTGGGAGCACCCATTGCACATGAAAAAAATGGGGTCGACTCCTGGGGTTTGCCGAGTTCTACTGGTTTGGCACTCAAAGAATGCACTTAACTAAAACAATGAGTGCCCTTTTAGAGCATAAGGCTTTTGAGAAATTTGTATTGTTCTTTAAAATTCACTAGTTGGCCCCATTTGTTTCAGCAGAAGTACCCACCCTCCCCCAATCCTTCCTAGAAGAGGTCAGGCTCACTTGCTTTGCTCACCCATTACAGTTCGGGACAAGTATTACGCCTCACTGCTTTCGAAGATCACCAATCACCACAACTAGAACACAAGTTAAACAGTGTCTTGAGGACAACTAATTACTTTCTGCTTTTACCACTGGAGCACGGACATTATACTTCGAGTTTTGTAAAATAAATTCAGCAGTGAAACATTCACTCTTTTGATTACATTTTAAAGAATGGAATGCAAACATAAACATTTTGAAACAAACTGTTGCCATGTTTCATTATTTCGAATTCAGGACAAAATTATGTGTGAATAGAAATTTCACCTTTGTGCTTCACACAAGTCACAGTGCCTTGCAAATTGATCATCAATCCAAATATATTAAAAATAACAAATAAGTTAAGCCAATAAGAGTTCATATTCAATATTTGGGCAACGATATGAGCAAAACCAATATTGTGTTTTGTTAAATCTCTTTTTTTAACTCTCTCTATGATTTATCAATGCATTTTTGTGGTATATACTAGAAGAACTATGAAATCATGACATAAATAATAGTATAAATAATTTAGGATCCCAGTGATGTTATGTGTTTTGTGGCACTTTATCCTCCTCAAATCAACAGATATTTTTCATGTAATAGAAGGAGAAGCGAGGAATGTTTTCCTGACATATCATGTCAGCACCCCAGTAAAAGTGAAATCTAAAATAGACATCTGCCTTTATTGTATTGTTATAATAATCATGCAGTTTGTATGGAATTTAAGCAATGTAAAAAATCGGTATGTCATCAGCACTAAGGTCAAACATATACAGAATTTTTGTTCCTTTTGTGCTACGTCTGTTGTTATTCCTTATAAAGAAATAGTTGGTCTCTTATCTGGTTCGAAAGAGTGACCATCAGCACTAAAAACTGATAATGGGCACCTCTCTACAGACTGAGACCTTCGGGTTCCTCTTCCCTCAGAGAACATGGCTTTTGCTCGACCAGTGGCTGTTAAAATGTGTGACCTAAAGGTCTTCTTCAAGAAGATCAGACCTAGGAGAACTGGACGCAGATTTACAAACACTTTGCGCTGAATTTGTGTCACTTTTTTAATGCAAACCAAATGCAAAGTATTGTGGCGGGATTTTAACTCCAAAGCAAATCACAATTGGTGTTGGATTGTAACCCAAAGTAACAAAACGCATCTCAGTGCACCAAATTGCATTCCTATGCATCAAGGGGGAAAGCCATGAGTGGTGCATGAGCATTTCTAGGCAACCACCCATGGGTTCTGATGCAAATTCATATCTACAAAAAATTGTACGTAGGGGCTTGCACAAAAATCCTGTGCCTTCTCCAGGCAAGCATACTTAGGACAAATGTTTTCATTTCTCCTCATTTTTCCCTCTTTGCATGTGTCTGGCATTCTGCTACACACATACAAAGTGGGAAAAACCCTGAAACAGAGGCCCATATTTATACTTTTTTGTGCCGCATTTGCGTCATTTTTTGACTCAAAAGCAGCGCAAACTTAGAAAATACAATTATATTTTGTAAGTTTGTGTCGCATTCGCTTCAAAAAATGACGCAAATGCGCCGCATAGAAAGGATAAATATGGGCCATCGTTTTTATGCTAGGAGGGACCCCTTCCTGTAACAAAACGATGCCTACCACAACGCAGACACACTTTTACTATGGCGGAAAAGTGTTACCATAGGCACATGACAGCCAAAAGTGCATAAGTGCGGGGAAAAAGCAGAACAGCACCACATCTTAGTAGATATGATGCTGTTCTGCTGTCTCCAGTTCACACAACGCTATGCAGCAACTTGCTGCGCTGTTGTGTGATTTTTTTTTTGTTGTAAATCTGGACCCTGATCTGACACACTGGATCTAACACATGCATGGATGTCATTTAGGGGTCGCAGCTGCAACCTCTAGTTTGCCTAGTGTGACCCCTAGGTACTGCCTTCGCGACCCTGGATTTGGAGCTGGCAAAATGAGAGCCAGAAAGACAGGGGGCACCTCGTTCTTATGGGCATCAATTAGGTCTCCAATCTCCTTGTTTTTCTCGTTTGTAATTTTGTTTTGTACACTAAAAGTGAATAACAGTATATCTTTTACTATCAGTGTAATAAAAAATGGAGTACATTTAGCTAGAATATGACCCTCCTTGGAAATTGAGGTAAGTAAAAATAATGCTTTTAAATGTATATTGTGTGCATGTGTGCAGATGACTGTGTTTATGCGAGAGAGATTGTGTGTATGTGTGATTGTGTATTTCTGTGAAAGCCTCTGTGTGGGAGTGAATTTGTAGGTCAAATGACATGTGATGTCACTTCCTCTACCCCTGGCCTTTTGGTGAATTGACGTTCATAAACACAAGTTGCCACTTTAACTGAAAAAAGCCAGCAACAAACATTATAAATCAAAAATCATAGAGCCAGTCAGGTGTGGCTCCTTCACTATGATGGAGGAGCGTTGCCCCCCGGCCAAGAGCCAGGGAAATGAAAAATGAAACGATAGTTATACTATTGTTTCATTTATCATCAGCTAGCTCAGCCAGCAGTACAGTGGAGGGGCGGGCTGAGCCACGGGAGGTGGGAGGGGGGAGGAGGGGAGAGTGCACTTAAGTACGCATGTGTGTTTGGCCGGCCGTCTGAGCCCGGCCAAACACAGATGAGCACTTAGATTTCTACAACCCGGCTGTATACACAGCCAGGCTGGAGAAACTGCACAGACCCCAGGCTTGTGTCTGAGCAGCGGTGACTGCCGCTCAGACCAATCCTAACTCTGCTTACATGCTATGTTTAGCATGTAAGCAGCACCAGGATTGCTAGAGAGCCTGTGTTGGTGTCCCAGTGAAGGCTGGGACACTACATGGAGGGAAGAGGAGCGTGAGGAGGCAGGAGACGGAGACAACGATAAGGTAAGTTTTTTGTTTTTGTTTTCCCCTCTGTCTCCCACCCTCCCCTTGAGATTTGCGGCAGCCACCGCTGGGGCCAGTCATTAAGAAAGAACGTTAGTCCAATGGCTGAGAAACTGAGTTCTAACTCAGGCAATTGGAATGAAAATGTTCTGATTCTGATAAATTTGTAAATGACCGCCAAGCAGGTGGGCATTTAGAATACATTGACAGGAGTTGTCATTGCAGCATTTCCTGACAATGCATTTTGGTGTCTGGTTTGGTACACCAATCAGTTTTCTTTTCAAAAAGAAAATCCCCAAACACGATTTCCTTTTGGAATATAAAAAAACAATGCTTGGCTCACCATGAGAGTCGCTTTGTTGGCAAGGTATCATTATGTGCTTATTACTGTCCCTCACCACCAGGGATTGCCTGCTGGTGACTGACAGGAAAACAATGGCTGTATGTCTGCCTATACTGATTGGATGGGCATACATATAGCTATTTCTCTGAAGGTCCGTCCGGCCGTCGGAGAGGTTTGGCTACAGCGGTGATGGAGTAGCCACTGCCATAGTAAAACCCTTGGTCCACCCACATTTAAATCGGGCGGGCAGAACATTATGTTGGTGGTAAGTATACAAGGTCACCCTTAAGACGGAGTATGCTTATCGCCAGCACATAAATCAACCCCATAGTGCTATGGTTTGGCCGCCTTGGGGCGCCGAGTTCCTTCTAGGTTCCTTCTGCCTTCTGCTACTTTCGGCTGCCACTGCGCCTCTGTTTTGCTTTCCCCAGGCTGCCTATGCTCCAGAACGAATGCCTCTAACTTGCTTGTATTCTCTCTTAACTGCCTGCTTTTGGCATGGGTGGGTAGCGTGATGGGGCCCCTTTTTTGGGAGCACACAAGGCTAGAAGGCAGTAAGTGATTGGCACTGCAGAACTGCAGGGTGATTGGCGTCTCCAAAATTTACACCTATGGCTCAGTGCCTCAATTTCAAAGCGTCCCTGGAAAACCTAAAGAGCTACACTTCCAAGGATCTATGCCTATGGCATAGCACTGCTTTAAAGGAGACATACACCATGGTTACCTTGTTTTTTTGAGTTTTCTGGCAATGTTTTCTTTTGCTGTACCTTTTTATTGGTTTCTTAGAAGGCCTTTTGTGCTTGCCTGTTTGTGCCTATTTTTCAGGCACTTATACAGTCTCCTAGGGTTAGGACCCCTACCTACAAGTTAGGCTGCTTCCTGACTTATTCAGCTGTGTTATCACTCCTGTGAGCCTGCAGTGTTTTTCAACCAGGGCGCGCACTTGGGAAACCCCACCACCTGAGAGGCACCTTCCTAGGTTTAGGAGTGTGCTGTCCCGGTCTTCTGCATTGAACAGACACTTTCAGTAGATAATTAAATCTTTGTCAGAGGCATACAATCATCAACTGAGGAAATATTTTCCCTGACAGGGCTCCCCCCTACTTAAAAGTCCTTCTTCTCTGTCTCTTCGTCCGACCTCCTGTTCATCTTGGGCCTCTCTTGAGTACGAAGATGAAGGCCTGGGTTTCCCAGGAGATCCATTTCTTTCTAGAGGTAAATACTGCCGGAGAAAGAGCCTTAAATCAAGTGTGTCCTATATTTCATCCAATGTACTATTACCCACAGAGGAGGAGCAACGTGGCACCTGTTCTGAGTGGTTCTGGCAATTTCGGAAACCCAAACGTACCAGTAGTGCCTGCTCTCCAAACCGTCCTGAAGAGGTAATGGAAGGACCCGGACAGGGTATCTGTTCCTAGATTTATGGGTCGTCTATATCCTTCAGCTACTGGGGAACTGGAACTACTGCAGCCTTTAACTATAGACCCTTTACTGGCAAACCTGGTGGGAAAACCGTCCCTCCTGTTGGAGGATTTTGTGGAGTCTGGTGTGGTAGATAAAAAGGTGGAAGGGGCTCTCAAGAGATCTTGTGCTGGTTTCAGCCTTGCTTTACCAGTCTGAGATATATTCTGTTTATACCTCCCAATTCTTAGTAAAGGAATCCAAACCCTTAGCACAATGCATACAGGAAGGAGAAGATTTGTCCTTGTTACTAAGCAGGATGGAAATCCAGGTGATATTTGTCTCTGACACTATGGGCCTGATTCTAACTTTGGAGGACGGTGTTAAACCGTCCCAAAAGTGGCGGATATACCACCTACCGTATTACGAGTCCATTATATCCTATGGAACTCGTAATACGGTAGGTGGTATATCCGCCACTTTTGGGACGGTTTAACACCGTCCTCCAAAGTTAGAATCAGGCCCTATGTTTGATAATCTAAATGCTTCAGCAAAGACTTTGGCTGGGTCAGGAGAAGATATCTTCATTTGAGGAATTGGAAGGTGGATCCCTCTCACAAACATTGTCTAATAAGGATGCCTTTCTATTGCACTAAGCTCTTTGGAGAAGAATTAGAGGAGGTGTTGCATAATCCTTGAAGAGTCCGAAACATGCACAGCCTTTTCGCCAGCAGCAAGGATCTGAGGAATGAAGCAAGACGAGAAAGGGAGAGGTGACCTTTTCTGAAGAAGATTGGATCCCTTTTGCAGCACATCTCATTTCCAGCCAAGGGAGTCAAGCTAGATCTAAGCAGTCGGGGGGCAAACAGAACACCAAACAGACCTCCTGACTATGCGAAGCAGCCTCCAGCACCAATAGGAGAATGTCTCCTTCCCATCTGAAGGCAATTCAATTCAGACAACGGAGCAGGTCAGATAAATGCAAAGGATAATTATATGGGGTCTCTCAAAGTTTCCAGAGCTCCAATTCATTAGAACCTCAGTGCAGTAGAACATGGTCAGACAGACACCTCTTGGGGACAGCAGTGCCTTCCTAAAGCAAAACAATGCTGTTGTTCCTGTTCACTCCTTGTCCCAATCCTGGAAAGGAGTTTGGGGCGTTACTTCAGAATTTCCTTGTTCCGAAGCCCTTAGGTAGATTTTGAATAATAATGGACCTGACGTTCCTCAATAGGTTTATTCCAGATGTGTTTCCTGGGCATGGCCTTTGCACCCAGTGCCATGCAAGTGAGCCCATACCAGGGCCCCCAATGGCACTTAAAAAAATTATTTCAAATACTTACCTATACTTACCTGGGATGGGGTCCCAAGGTGGGTTCACGCATCCTAGAAATGGCGCAAACTCCATTATTTTTACGCTAAACGTGTCTAGCTTCAAAATATAAATATGGAGTTAAGTTTGCGCTGCATTTGCGGCAAAAAATGACACAAATTCGGCGCAAACAAAGTATAAATATGCCCCTTAGTTTGTTACCTTTCTTCTTTTTACCATTCGCTCCTGGTTTTTTTTTGTCTGGTCTTGGGGTTGGTACTTGGAATGATTTATTTCTTTTTCTTCCTTTCAGTTTGTGACAGTGGACATTCTCTCTTGGTCCATATCCATCTGGGGCAGTTCGTGACTCACATTTTACAGCATTGGGACCCTCTCGAGGAGGATTACGACCAGCTGATTCCAGTCACCCCATCTGTACGAGAGTCTAGTCTGGTGGATGAGCCCCCTTCATTGAGTAGGGGAATTCTCTTCTCCTGTCCCAATACCAACATTCTCACTACCAGAGCCAGTGGTCGGAGGTGGGCAGAAGTTTTGGGTGCACAGTCAGCTCTGGGCCTCTGGAACCAGGGGTAGCAGTTCATATCCTTCCGTTGGAAGCAGCTATGGGCCGTTTGGAAGGCAATCCAACACTTTCAACATCTCAGCAATAATTGGTTCAAATGAAGATTCCCGGTAGGTAACTCGACCAGTTCTCCCCTGTTTTAAGATAACACTGATTTTAAAATGTGCAGATACAATAGCATGGGCAAGACTTGCTTTGTGTTAAGGGCGACGCGAGAATGAGTTAAATCACATAATAATGCAGAGACTGGCAAATAAAGCAGAACAACGTTCAAACTGGCCACGAACGTGACTCTGACGGTAAAACTAGGCAACAACAACCGGAGAGCTGGAAATCGCGCGCACCTATGCAATTACGGAGCCCGAGGCGTGATATAGATCATATCGCAGCAGAGAGTGGATATGTGTCGACTGTTTAAGCCCTTGCACATATCTGTCTCAAAATAACTGTTTATCTCCAAGTGCAAATGTGCAGCTAGAACAAATCTTGCTCGAGGGCATAAATAGCGGTTGAAAAGAGCAGATGGGAGCGATAAGACGAGAGGCCTTTCTGGTTGCAGCGATTGAGTTCTGGCTGTAGAGGGCGCTGCTTGACCGACCCAAGTACTACCTGCAGCAGAGAACAAGGAGGACTGGACCCAGTCCTGTGTCTACAAGGTCCTTTGGCGTGTTTCTTTCCAAAAATCTCTAGTCGCTCGCTTACTTACATTTGATCGGTCTATGTCCACTGCTCAGCGAAAGGTCCTTTAAGTCTACTTAGGTAACAGCCGTGAGGGTTTTAATAAGCTGCGTACTCGTCGGCTGACTCGACTTTTATCTCTCCGCCCTTCAACATTTATTTATGCGCGCGCTCAGCGGATTCTGAGAAATCCGTGAATCGTCGAGTTGCAGATGTCACGACACAATTAGAGGTTGATTGTTCGGGCCATCGAGTGTCAAGTGGTGCTCGCTGTTTAAGTTTTTGTTTGTCTGCATTATATTTTTCCATATCCATTTTGCACTCAGAATTTGCGGGTCTTAGTTCGTATTTATGAAAATAAAACGTTCCGGTGATTTTAAAAGGGTACGTGGCGTCTCAAATGTCTTTCCAAGGGAAAACGAGAGGGTGACGGCTGGAAAAGGAAACGACGATTTTTCAATACTGTGTGTAACGTGCTGCTTGTTAGCCTATAACATGTTATTTCATCTTTTGGTTCGTAAACCAATAACACGATAAAAAAATAAGTAAATCAAACGTTTACTTATATCCTCATGAGATCAGAATTCTGTTCCCAGAGCACAGATACCTGCACGGGCTTGTGTTGCCACTGGACCCCTTTGTGCATAAATCATGCCTCATCTGACAGTAATTGTGTTATGACAGGACCCACACTCTAAATACTTAGGGCCTGATTTATGAAATGTTTGTGCAGCCTTTAATATAATTATATTCTGTAAATTTGTGCCGCTTTTGTCAAAAAATGACGTAAAGGCCGAGCTAACTTTTCATAAATCAGGCCCTTATTGCTCCAGCAATGTAGCCTCATTCAGTCAGTTATTTTAGGGGTAATCATGCTTCATAAAATAGTTTTTGTGATAGTACTCTGACCCTCTTCCTTCTAACAATACTTCCACCGGGCAGTATTGGTTGACAGCGCTGATGCATTGGGCAGTCTGCGCTTCCGTTTGTTGATTGGCCTCATAATCCATCATCTGCAGCATAATTTGCAGATTAAAAATATAGAGTTCAACTGTTACTAAAACACTTCGACATGTGTTGTGGCACAGTAGAGGGCATGTTCCAAAGATTGACTGGCCACATTTCAATTGCTTATCAAAGTATCTGGATGTTAAACTGGCACTATTTAGGTCAAACCTTTGCTACAGTGTGTGGAAAAATAGAAAATAACTAAGTTATACCATCACAAAATGAGCATTACACTGCACGTTTCCTTTCTTGCCTCAGCATGTAGATTTTCCTAGTAATTTATGAAGGTAAATCTTAATTTTATTAAAGACACAGAGGCGAGTATTGTGCTTTTCTAGTCTTGCTTTATTAAATAGCAGCAGTCAAGAATGAAGAAAATTGCAAATTCCTGGAAGCCAAGAGAAATTAAAGGCCAATGGGAAACAACAGATAAACATATTGCACCAATCAGTATCAGGGAGGCCTCTGCTATACCTAACTTGACTGCAAGCAGCCCTCTTCTTGTGCAAGAAAAAATCATGAATAAGTATTAAGCATAGGAAAAATGCAAACAACAATAGAAATAGCTAAAACAAAGGAAAAAAACATATTGAACAAAGTCCATATGAAGAAAATCAGGGTGAGAAACAAGAGTCGATATTGTAAGAGCCGGGACAGAGGTGACGCTTCCTGGCGATCCATGTCTAGAGTATAGTGGAAATCTTGGAGCTTCTTAGTTGGCTGGTATTGTTGGAGTAGATGAAACTGTTAGGGTGAGAAACACATATTTAATACAGCGTTAGTGGCAAGATAATACATTTCACCTTGTCTTTAACAGAATAAGACTTTCCTTCAAAAATTACTAGGAAAATCTACATTTTATGGCAAGATTGAGGCTCTTATTATGCTACTTTAAAGCATATTAGTTACAGTCGCGGCTCCCTTCAATCAAAAGGAGCGGGGCGGGTGCGGCATGCGGGGGAGAGAAGGGAGGGGTCTACATTTTTTTAAAATTAAATTAAAAAAAAATATATAAACACTTACCTTTTCCACGTCGTCCCGTGCCGCACTCCTCTTCTCTTCTGGCTGCACGCAGGCACAGGCTCTCAGCCTGCGGCCAATCCTGACGCTGCTCAAAGCATCATCAGGACTGGCTGGGAGCGCCCGGGCTGGGTGCTCGTAGGCAGACTTGGAGCCTGTGGAGGCTCACTCCAGCCTGGCAACTGTGTTGCTGGGCTGGGAAGACCCTTCTGCGCATGTGTGTTTGGTCAGCCCGAGACGGCTGTCCAAACATACATATGCAGTGAGGGGGAGTGCTGAGCACTCTCCCCCCATTGATCGTCACCCCTATGTTTATTATCCCCTTGTTGTGAAAGTTTTGCAGCTTCCGCTGCTGTCCGGGGGGGAGGGGTGTGACGCTCCTCCATCCTAATGGAGGAGCCGCCCCTGACCAGTTACCAAAGAAGATGCTGTAATAACGGTTTACAATAGAAAGTGTGAAAAGTGACGTAATTGGAGCAATCAGCAGATCTCAAACGGTCCTCTAGGTGTGACCCACCTGAAAGGTTTTGGAAGCAATGGCACCCCTTGAAGAATGAGCCCCAAAAATGGAGGTGTCAATACCTGTAAGTGACATAACCTATTTAATCCATCGTGCAAAAGTGGGGGAGGAAACAAGCTTGTGAGGTTTTCTGAAATAAATTAGCATTTGTGTATCAGAGTATGTTCTGAGATAGTTTGTTTTTTGTTTGTAAATTTTTTAGATAATTCTTGACACATAATTTGGGTTGATTGGAGAAATAAAGATAGAAAACAAATAAATTAGTCTTAGTAAATCTTCTGACACTGAATAGAACACCTGTGGGAGTAAAATGGCATGCAGAAATGTCTAGAGCTTTTACATCCGACAGGTGTTTAATGGATATTACACACAACATTGTTAATTTAGCTGAAAGCATTTTTAGTGATAAGGAAACATTACAACAATTACAAAACCACATTCACATCCCATAACTCACTATATTTTGGTATAGGAGGATTAGAGAATTTTACTCCCTTCAACAGACAACAGAAGAGCTGATGTTCGACAGCAGGTTTCCCATTAATATCTGGACGGATGATTGAAATTGCAGAATGGTAAGATTGACTGTACGATAAGATTTGCCTGAACTACCTTGGGAAGCTAAGACATTGGCAGTCAGGGTAATATCTGCTGAAAAGGGATTGCAAGATCTCCCCATACACCAGATAGCCCAAAGCGACTTGTAAGCATTGGTAGTGCTTCAAGCCCAGGATTTACTGATGTACTCTGAAGCTTTTGTTTAAATGCATCGATAAGATTGAGAAGTCCTGCTATTTTCCAGGATGACAGAAGTAGGATACTGTTCAGAATTAGATTGTGTGCCTGGCCTTCCAGATTGAGGAGGAGTTCGGGAAAGGAAGGAAGAAGAAAGGGGAAGTCTATTGCAAGTTCTAGCAGCAGAGAATACTATACCTGTGATTGCTAGAATGGCACAACCAGAACTAGAATGACTTTGTGGCGACAAACCTGAGCTAGGACCCTGTTGATCATCAGAATTAGGTGGAAAAGCATAGTTGGTTGTCTGTGACCAGTCCTGAAGAAAAACATTGGTCGCTAATGCTAACGGATTCAGCCACAAACTGAAGAACTGGGGAAGATGAGAATTTAAACAGGATGCAAAGAGATCTATCTGAAGATGACCCATTTCACACTGAAGTCTAATGGATGGAGCTTCCAAACGCTTGAGTCATGTATGTAACAAGAATAACAAGCTGCTACGGAATTTATTTCCCCTGGTAAGTATTCTGCGCAAACTGAATTTTTTTGCTGGAGGCAAAACTCACAAAAGCTTTTTGCTGATTCCACCAAGGAGTTTGACCTAGTGCCACCGAGGTGATTGATGTATTTTACAGCTGATAGGTTGTCCATTCGAATGAGAATGGAACATTGGACTCTGTCTTTTGCAAAACTTTTGATCGCAAAGGAGCCTGCAGGCATCTCTAAACAGTTGATGTGCAATGGACACTCCTGTAGAGACCATGTACCTCCAGTCGATATAATTGACCATACTGTGGGCCCCAACCTGTCAGACTTGCATCAGATTCAATACAAGATCAGGGGCTGAAGCGAGGATGGTCATGCCATTCCAGGTGTCTAGATTATCTAACCACCATTGGAGTCTATACAAGATTTGTGATTGGGGGGGATAGAATCAGAATAAACAAGTCCCCTGCACATGTGACAGATTTTTAATCCTTGCAGAGCTTGATAGTGTAACAGGCCGAAGGAAGAAGGCTTGAATCAAAGAAGAAAGCCTGACAATCCTTGCAAGAAACCTGAGGGAGATGGTAGGAAGGCATAAAGAGTGGGTATCTCTGATGTTATAGCTTTTACTTTTGATTGGGGAAATGGAGAGTAGTGTCTAGAGTTTATGAGGAAGCCTAGGAGCTCCATGTTTTTAGAGGGAGTTAGAATTGATTTCTCCTTGTTTATAAGGGAACCACGATCTGCTAAAAGAGAGCAAGTGTTGTGTATTTGGGTGTGAAGACTTTGAAGATTCTGATACATCAACAGGATATTGTCCAGCCAGACAATTAATTTGATACCCTTAGCCCTGAGATGGCCCACGACTGGTTACATCAGTTTGGTGAAACACCATGGAGAGTAGGAACGACTGAAAGGAGGAGATGAAAACTGATAGGTTCTTCCCTGCCATTGGAACTGGAGGAACGTCCTGTGATCCTGGTGAATAGGGATAGTAAGGTACTCATCTTGTAAACCCAAACAAACCATTCAATCGTTCTGTAGTAGAACATCTCTGAGATATAAAATTATCTCCATTTTGAAGTGATGGTAAGCTACAAATTGGTTGAAATATTTCAGATTTATGATTGGTCTAATTTTCTTGTTTTTCTTTTCAACTAAGAGAATTGAGCTTAGGAAACCTGAAGGATGCAGATACGTGGCTTGGATTGCGGGTTTTTATAAGAGCAAGAGAATTTCTTGGGAAACCAGGGATATCATTTCTGTTGACAAATTTTAATGCAGGGGAAAGAACATTTTGAAAAGGCATTTTGTAAAGCTCTATGGTATAACCCTGAACTTTGTGTGGAACCCAAGGTTCAGAAGAGATGGTTCTCCATTTGCGAAGAAAGATCGCCCCCCTACTGAAAGAGGACCGGAAGGTATACTTACTTGCCGGATAGGATGTCCAGAAGTTTCTTTGTCCCTGTACACAATAGCCTCTTGATCTCTGGGGGTGGAATTGTGGTTGGAATTCTTGAGGAGATAAGTTTAATGATCCTATATAACCTTGAGATCTGGTGACCTGGTCGGTAAAGCGACTTCTTCCTCTTCCGGCCCCGGCAAAAACCCAATTGTTATGCCTTGTCCAAAGAGGCGAAAGTCGTCACATACTTGCTCAGTTCCTTGATAAAGGAATCTCCAGACAATAAACCATTGGCCTTAGAGCCAGGATCCATTGTTGCAAAATTTGCCAGTGTGGAGACAAGGTTTTAGCAATAAACTCTTACACCTTTCGTGTGTCTTTTCCTATTTTTTGGTTACTGTGGTCATGGAGGCTGAAACAGCCTGGGCTACTGAGGATTAGATAAATTCATTGAGGTTATTTTTAAAGTCCTCTTCATTGTCACAATCTTCCTCCAGAAACAAAGGATTACCCAACTCCATGACTTGAAAATAGGAGAAAATACACTTTAATAAGTGCCTGGAACACAGAAGGTTAATTTTGTGAAAGAAAACCAGTCAGGGAGGAGCTTTGAAGAAAGAGGAGGGAACCTCTAGACAAGCTCCCAAGTGAAGGCGGTGTCAGGGAGAAGGCCGCGCCCCAATGAAGAGGAGTCGGACTGGGGAGGGCAGGCTGAGCAATGAGGCACTTGGTTCAACAGAAAAAAAGAAGTGTATTTGGAAGAAAGTGGCAGTTGAAAACTCTCAGCCAACATTTTTCAGAGGAAATACAGGTGTCACTGAAAATGAGCTGTACCACAGAATGGCGGTCGTAACCACACTAGCGGGAGGGGGAGTATGAAAAATGGTTAATCACGCTTGCGCCGCACTGAGAATAAAAAACGTTAGAACGCAATGTAAGAGGCCAGGAAACCAGATTGACAAAATACCAAACGAACACTTAAATATCGAACACTTGAAATTATGATATTGCAAGCAGGAGATAAAATATATACTTATCTTGACTGCAAGGAAAGAGGGCTGCTTGAAGTCAAGTTAAGTATATCAGATGGTTCCTTGATACTGATCATTCACATTTTGCCTCTGCCACCACAGCATCCAGCATGGGCCAGTGGGTCACCCTACTTCAGGGTTTGGCTATCTCACACCATGATATTTTCCTCAGCATGGGTGCTGGAAAACTTCGGAATAATTGCACTTAAATGCCTGGGCTGGAGAGCTAATTCTTTATATAAGCGATGCTTTTTTTCTTTTCATTAATTTAAATGTTTTAATTTTTTTTAGACATCCATGCTTGTTCAAACGTTGTCTTCAGATAACAGTAATTCTGAGCTAATAGCACAATTTCTTTTCACCTGTAAAGAACATGTTTGCCTGTGATGTGCATTAAAACTAACATCATTTCTGTACCTATTATAAGTATGTCTGCTTGCTGGGAAGCCCTTGTGCTGTTTTATTAAAATTACATGCATTTTTTTATTTTATTTTTTTATGGCACGCTATGGCAGCCATATTTAGTTGACTTCATGTTTCTTTTTTTCTTTTTGTATTTTTGTGGCACACGCTTGCAATAGAAATATAAAATAACCACCAAACCATTTTGCCAGGTCTTGATCTATTTGTTTTGCCAAAGCTAATTTTGAAAACTGTTCTGAAAATAACTTATTTTCAGAATGCATTTATGTCCACCTTTCCTTGAAAATATTAATTGGTAAAGTTAGAAAAAGTGATGCTAAACAGTAGGGGGTCAACAGGTTGGCCCTGGTCTCCATTGCTAACAGCTTGATCGAACTAACTTACTTTAAACTAGCCAACTTAAACTTACAACAGTATTTATATCAAAGTAGAATACAAAGAACAGTAATGATGATATAAGTATTAGCATTTAATACTGACAATCACAATAATACTTCTTATTTAATATACATTTCTTTGTCTTTTGCACACCGGCGTCAAACACCCAAAGTTCATAGTTCATAGTTTTCTTGACACACTGGCTATTTTGTTTTCATAATCAAATAGTTCACTCTCAACAAGGAAAGAGCAACATTATAGCTATTCCATTCACAGATCACTGCTCCCACGCTAGCTTGTAAACAGTGTCCTCCAAGTGTATTTATAGTAATACATTTATTTGTGTGCTGTTTTAGGAAAGTTGACTTTGTGTTGTAAATAGGCGCCTGATGAGGGTTTGGATGGATGAGCACTGAACATCATAAACAAACACACATAGATAGATAGACAGAGAGATAGATAGATAGATAGATAGATAGATAGATAGATAGATAGATAGATAGATAGATAGATAGATAGATAGATAAAGAAGGTCAGGGGCGAAGAGCCTTTCTTTAGATTCTCCTATTAGCACATCTAAGACTATAGCAAGAAGGTATGAGCACCAGAACACAAAGCTATGCATAACTTCACAAACTTTCTATGATAAGACCCAAAAGACCTGCAAAAACAAAGTCAAAGGCCTATCTATTTACAAAGGCATATTGTAATACATAAAGGGGGGCTCTTTGTGCTTTTACTACTAGGGAGCTGGTTATTTCAGGGACAAATGCACAAAGATGCATAAAATATTACTCCTGCAGTACCACCGCCTATGCTCACAAATGCTTTTGTGCATCAGCTATATTGTCTGGATGTCAAATAAATATACTGTTATAATCATTTGGCAGCGTTCATTGAGCAGTATAATATCACATATGTGTTTTTATTCAAGGAGATGAGTGATACAATTATAGTGTGGTTTACCGCACAGCCCATACACTCACAGAGGGGATATCGACTGACCAGGAGCAGCACACTCGTAGGCCTCAAGTGGTAAAGCCAAGCAGTTATGGACAGGAAATATATTGGATGTAGTAAGAAGCCACAAGCGCCAAGTGAGAGGACCGTTGCACGGCCCAGCACAGTGAGACCTAGAATTGCACAAGAGCTAGAGTTTATTAACAAAGTACATGGGAAGGAGGAGCTGCAGGCCAGAGGCTATCCTGCAAACAAGAAGCTTTATAAACAGAGGCCTGATTCACAAACTGCGCTTTGTAGTACATTTTGTAGGACTCGAGTGGTACTGCAAAACTTACTCATAGTGCTATTTACAGGCAGCACTTTTGTAATAACTTACACTTTTGAGTACGTTTAGTACTTTTCGATATTCACAAACTTCGCTTTTGTAGTAACTTGTACGTTCGTAGTAAGTTCCTACCTGCATTTATTTTGTATGGGAGGGTACTGCACTAGCAGTGGTTGGCCATGTGCCATGCTGGAATTACAACAAACGTGAAGTTTACTACAAAAGTGTAAGTTACTACACAAGTGTAGTTTGTGAATACCGAATAGTAGTCAACTTACTCAAAAGTGTAAACTTACTCTAAGTATGATTTACCTTTGTGAATAAGGCCTTTAGTTTTTTCCTCTAGAGATGCTAACAATGTCACCTGCAGTGCAAGTGCTCTGAACAATCAGGTCTAAGGCCCTAGGCTAGCAGGAGACAGCTCCTTCCCATGCCTTTATGGCAGTGGGAGTTCTGGCATTAGCCATATTGATTTAAAGGTTAGCCCGCCCTTCTGTATATGCACTGAATGGTCTTAGCCGCCGGATGCTGCAGTGACAGGCGTTTCATCACTCCATTGGAATGGCTTTATTGGCCGGTGGGTTGGGACTCATACACGCAGGAGCCTGGAGGGTGCACGCGGGAGCCTGCAGGGTGTATGAGGGAGACCTCAGGCTGGATGTGGAGGAATAGGCTGGGGTATACAGGCCCTTTCCATTCCAGCTCATTGTATAGGATATAAAGCTTCTTTCTGTCAACAAAACTGAATGCATGCATTAGATTTTTAATTATGTGATTGGTGACACTTCCTACAACCGGAGGTGCTAAGACTTTCCTTACTCTTCCGTTCATGAAATTAAATGACGTAGTCACGCATTTTATAAAAATTGGCTGGATTTGTGAAGTGGAAACTGACACGTGGTTGCTAATCTTCTGGTGCGGAGTATAACTGCACAGTATTTTGTCATGAAGGCAGAGGGTTTATTTCGGACGTTTCACAAGGTTCCAGCCACGACCCTCACAGCTTCCGGCCGCTGTGTACTGGGTCAGGTGGAACGCATGCACAGACACATAACGTCGCTTAAGGGTTCAAAGAAACGGAACAAAATATCACATATTAAGTAAAATCAGAATGCAAATAAATAAATAATGCACACAGCACAATAAGATTAGCGTCTAAACAGAAAGTGCGATCAAATGCACCAAGTTTACAAAGTTGCATTCAGAGTACAGGATAAATGAGATGTGGGAGCTTGGCCATCAAATAATAGGAAACGTTTTATATTATGTAATATTTAGCATATTCATGCACGAAGGTAACTTATGTAGTGAAGTCACGACTGCGTAGTCTTCGTACTCGGGGCGGAGTCTCCGCACTGCCCACTCTGCGGTGCTGCAGTGCGGAGATTCTACCCCCAGTGCCGAGACTCCGCAGTCGTAACTTTACTACACGTAAGTTGCATTCGTGATTCAGGCCCTAACTGTTTATTAAATGTCATGCTATTATACATTTACATTATTAAACATGTCGGTTTGAAGAATCTTATGTGGCGGCGAAGTTTGCAGAGTGTCACTGTTTTGAGTGACGCAGGTTATACACAGTAGCAAAATGGTATTAACGTTTTGGGGAAGGTTTGTAGGAGCATTATTTCCAAAGGAGTTTTATCGCAGCGAATGACACTTCGATCACCCTCGCCGGCGGCCGGAGCATCCACGCGTGGTAGCTTCTGGGCATCTTCAGCATGGACGTTGTTCTTGAACATTGTCTAGGGCCATCAAGCCAGAAGGCAAGCACTAAAGCTAGTCATATTAGTGTCCGAGTTCTACCAGGAGAGCGGCATTGGCTAAACCATCTTCTCACAGAGCAAGCAGACATGCAGAGGAAGGGAAAGGGCGCAAGATGGAGGCACGTCCTCGGTGGCAATGCTAACCTTCATTCGAAGCTGATAGATGGCAACAGGTGCCCGCGCGTGCTCGGTTCTGTCTGTTGTAGCTGAATCACGGTGGTGATGGGGGGAAGGGGGGAGGGGGAGGGGAGTTTCGGTTTCATTGAGTAGGCTTGTTCTTCAGGATTGCTGCACAATGAGCCTAATAATTGTGAAATAAAACGCAGAGCCAAGCATAACGTTTAAATAATGTAGCACATAACTGCATGTTAGTTGTTACTTCACATACTATTGCTTAGGGAGAGTCATTACATCACAGTAATTATATCAGGAGTCTTTACATTGTTAGAGAGTATACATCTGGACTGTGTTTACGTCACATCATTGAAACCAAGGGGCTTATTTACAAGAAACTGGCTCATCGATCAGAATGTGGCAATTTGCTTGTGCCGCTCTGCAACCCCTAACGACACCATGGTAGCGCTGTATTTACAATGCAGCACACCAGGGCACTCATTAGCACAGCTGCCTCAGAATGTCTGACGCAGGTGTGGCACTTTCCTGGACAAGCGTCAAACCTTTTGACACTAGTCCCGCAAAGCATGGGGAGGCCCATAGAACAAAGCACAGCGTCACTTTAACGTCTGCCCTGAGTACATGTTAAAAAATAAGGCTAGAATGACACAGTGAAATCTTATAGATGTCACTGTGCCATTCCTAAGGGCCTCCTTGCAGGGGAACAACTCCCTTGCATACATTATACCTGGTACAGGTATAATGTGGCACAAGAGTTTACAAACTTGCACAATGGACCCCTTGTGCCAATTTGTAAATACGGCGCGAGGTGGGGGACTGTTCTGCGCCACTGTACATCAGAAAAAATTACGCTGTTGCGGCGCAAGGGACGTGTAAATGAACCCCCAAGTGTATTTTTTAAAATTAATATTGATCTATATGTTTGTTTTAAAATAACAGATTTTTAATCAAATTGTTTTTTTAATCCGTGATTTGTTCACTTTTAGTTCAAGATTACCCTTTCAAAAACATTTGCTATTTAAATGAGTTGGTCCTTGATCCTTAAATTAGAATTTAAAATTGCACAATATATATATAAATATCCACAAACAAGCAAAATGCGCACTCAGGCTCTGCATGTTAACATGCTAGCGTGACCAAGGCAAGCTGGTCAAAACACATTGCATGATTTGGTGGTCCTAAATAAAGGATTTCTCTGCAGGGCCCTGAGTGTAGATTTTGCTTCAGGTCGAAGCAAGTTTGTGGATTTCAATTATCTGGTCCATACCCAACCCAACGCAACACCCCTGTTGGAGCAGCAATCAAAAGCGGAACTTTTATATGGAGCACTGTGGCACTCTACAACATCATCACCAACACTAAGGGTCTGATTATGACTTTGGCGGATGGAAAACTCCGTCACAAACATGACTGATATCCGCTCGCCATTTTACAAGTTCCATAGGATACAATGGAACTTGTAATACGGCGGACGGGATATCTGTCACGATTGTAACGGAGTATCCTATCCGCCAAGGTCGTAATCATGCCCAATTTATGCTCACCTCAAATGTCTCTATTTCTGGCAAAGTTTTAAGCTTAGGATTGGAACAGTACCATCCATGCAGATCTAGAAAAGTGACGTAGCCTTTTACTATTTTTACAGCAAAATCTTTAGTATGATTGAGATAGAACGCCAACGCTCTTTTTGGGTCCAGATGGTGGAGTCTCTCCTCCTTATGGGAAGGATGTGGGGGTGCGTAGAAGGTAGGCAAAGTGATGGACTGGCCTACATGAAATGGTGTAACCACCTTAGGAAGGAAGGAAGCTCTAGTGCGTAGCACTACCTTGTCAGGGTGCACAGACAAGTATGGAGGTTTAGAGGAAAGGGCCTGAAGCTCACTCACCCTGCGAGCAGAGGTGATAGCGACCAGAAAGACAGTTCTGAAGGTGAGAAGCCGCAAGGGACAATTATGCATTGGCTCAAAGGGGGTACACATCAAATAAGTAAGTACAAGATTAAGGTCCCACTGAGGCATGATCAATGGAGTGGGGGGAAATAAATGGGTGAGCCCTTTTAGGAACTTACTCACAATAGGAGATTTAAAGAGTAAGGGCTGATCAGTCAGCCTAAGAAAGGCGGAAATGGCAGATAAATACCCTTTAAGGGTGCCCAAAGCAGAGCCCTGCTGGGCTTAAGAAAGAATGAACAGAAGAACCTCTGACAGAGGGGCAGAAAGGGGATCAACAGATTTGTTGGTACACCATGCCACAAATGTATTCCAACAACAGGCGTATACAGTTTTATTCCATGGATGCATGGCTGCCAAGATAACTTTGCAGACTTCGGGTGGAAGGGCAAAAGCCGTCAACTGTTGCTGCTCAATCTCCACGCATGAAGGCGGAGGATGGGCAGCTTCGGGTGCAGAACCGTCCCCTGTTGCTGCAACAGAAGATCCGCCCGAAGAGGCAGTCTGAGTGGAGGATCGATGGACATGCTCAATAGCTCTGGATACCACACTCTTCGAGCCCAGTCTGGAGCCACCAAGATGACTTGGGCTCGGTCGTTCTTGCTTTTCTTGAGAACTCTGGGAAGAAGAGGCAGGAAGGTGTAAAGGAGGCCGGAATTCCATTCGAGGCGAAAAGCATCTCAGAGCGAGTGCCGCCTTGGAAACTCCAATGCGCAAAACAGCTGACATAGCGCATTCTCTGTGGAGGTGAACAGATCTAACCAAGGCTCTCCCCACTGCTGAAAGAGACCTTGTGCCACCTTCGGATGGAGATGCGAATCATGATCGACTGTGCGTCGACGGCTGAGTTCGTCTGCTTTGGCGTTAACGGAGCCCGCCAGATTTTGAACCATCAGGGTAATGCCCTGATGTTCCAGCCATGTCCAGAGGTGTAGTGCCTCCTGACAATGGGTCCAGGACCCTGGTCCGCCCTGTTTACTGGAGTACCACATGGCAGTAGTATTGTCCGTGAACACCTGCACCACTTTCCCTTTGGGAGAGGGAAGGAATGCTTTCAACGCAAGCCTGATTGCCCAGAGCTCCAGCAGATTTATATGGAGCCCCGATTCTGCCAGAGACCAGAGGCCTCTGATCTCCGCCTCTCCCATGTAGCCGCCCCAACGCAGAAGTGACGCATCTGTCACTATAGAGAGATCTGGCTGGGGAAGGGAGAGGGATCTGCCATGGACCCAATTCGGATTCGAAAGCCACCACTGCAGGTCTTTCCCAGTCCCCTTCGAGATCTGGACCATGTCGGAGAGATTCCTCTGATTCTGTGCCCACTGGAACTTCAGGACCCTCTGCAGAGCCCGCATATGCCATCTGGCATGTGTTACTAGCAGGATGCAGGAGGCCATGAGGCCCAGCAGCCTCTGAGTCAGTCTCACCGAAACCCAAGACCGAGGCTGAAAGATTGGAATCATAGCCTGAATGTCTTGGACTCGCTTTTCGGGAGGATAAGGCCGAAACTGCACTGTGTCCAGACATGCCCCGATGAAAGGGAGCGTCTGAGAGGGAGTCAGGTGTGACTTCGGCACGTTTATAATGAAACCCAGCGTGTGCAGGAGGTTTGCCATAGTCTGAAGGTGGGAGACGACTGTTTGGGGGCAAGTCTGCCTTCAACTGCCAATCGTTGAGGTAGAGGAAGACTGAAACCCCTAACCTGCGCAGATGAGCTGCAACCACTGCTATCACTTTCGTGAACACCCGAGGGGCGCTGGTAAGGCCGAAGGGGGGGCACGGTCGACTGAAAGTGCTCGTGACCTACCACGAATCGTAGGTAACGTCTGTGGGCAGGCAGGATAGGGATGCCGAAATAAGCGCCCTGCAAGTCCAACGCTCCCATCCAGTCTCCTGGGTCTAA
This sequence comes from Pleurodeles waltl, assembly GCF_031143425.1. Lineage (NCBI taxonomy): Eukaryota > Metazoa > Chordata > Amphibia > Caudata > Salamandridae > Pleurodeles > Pleurodeles waltl. Next base: position 1,078,860,781 of record NC_090445.1, on the reverse strand, counting down.
GGCAAACAGAACCTGAGCCAGGGTGAGCATTTTGAATTTCTCCTTCTTGAGGAAGTAGTTCAGGTCCCGAAGGTCTAGGATAGGACGTAAGCCCTTGTCCTTCTTTGGTGTCAGAAAGTAGCGGGAATAACAACCACGACCTACTTCTGGCACAGGGACCTTTTCTATAGATCCCTTGGCCAAGAGAGATGCGACTTCCTGGAGAAGCGCCAAATGATCTTCCGGAAGGAGACTGAAGGATGGTGGCATGTGGGGTGGAGCCCTCCCGAATGATCTGCAAAACCCACCCGTCCATGGTGATATGTTCCCCGTGGGGCAGGTGATGGCAGATCCTGCCACCAGCTGGGCGGGAGTGAGGGGATGGACTAGGAGGGTTTGGAGGCTGCAGCGGGGCAGAGGTGGACTGGACAGACCTCTGGTTCCCTGTCCCACGGCCACGTGGGATTCCACGTCCTTGGCCACGCATAGGCTGGCCAGCATGCGTGGCACAGTGGCTGTGTGGAGGACATGACAGGGCGCCTTCCGTGTCCACAAAAGGGGCAAAAAGCGGACTGTGGTGGGCGAGAGGCTGAGGAAAGACTGAGGGACCGAGCCGTAGCCTGGGAATCCTCGAATCTGTCCAAGGCCGAGTCCGCTTTGCCTCAGAAAGAGACGGGTGCCATCAAAGGGCATGTCCATGAGTGACTGTTGGACATCCATTTAGGAACAGCAGATTCAGTTTCTATGCTTCTGAATTGTTTTGGGAAGTGGTTCAAAATTTAGGCTGTACGTACTAGAAATGGAGCACTGCCACATGTAGTTTTTTGAGGGGGTAGATATCAAGTGAGCCTTACTGGACCGTAGATGTCTGCTTGGCTGGTACTCCTTGATTCTTTTATTCAGGTAGATGAGGCTACAGTAATCAAGAGTTCGGGATTCTAAAATAAGTGCTTTGAAGGTGATCACTTTACAGACTCGGAGCCAGTGCAGTTTGGCAAGGAAAGATGAGGTAGAGGTGCCTTTTTGAAGGTTAAAGAGCAAACAAACTGGAGTGTTTTGGATTGTCTGTAGATGGCAAATTAGACAGGTAGACAGACCTAAAAGAAAGGTGTTCACATATTCCAGACTGGAGAGAATGCTGGATCTTATTACAGATTTTCAAACCTACTAAGGAAGGACGGGTAAGAATTTTCTGAGGGCCCTTAGGATCCAAATACAGTTTCTGGCCACTAAATAGATCTGGGTTTCGAAGGATAAGTTAATGTCAAAGATTGCTCCCAGATTCCTTGCTGCCTGCATTGGAGGAGGAGGAGTAGGTCTGTCTCTTCGCCAAGAGCCATATAAGCCGGGTTGGGGTTGGACCCTAGTAATAGGATTTCAGCTTTATCTGGGTTGCATTGTAGTTGATGTTCCTTGAACCAGCCTAAGATTGCTCTTGTGCAGTTGGAAAAGGGCTCTTTGCTAGTGTCTGTGTTGCCCTCATAGGAGAAGACTAGCTGATTGTCGTTGTGTCGATGGTGAGATGGTGATGCTGAAAGACTCCACCAGGGTGGCAAGAGGAGACATGTAAACATTAAATAATGTTGGGCTTAAAGATGGAAAGTCTTTGAGTACTCCACAATAAGGTGGTTTGGCCTTAGAGAAGTGTGGTTTTGTCGGGACAGATTGTTCTTTGTTAGGAAAGAGGTCAGCCATTCCAAGGCCAGTCCCCTGATACCACAGTTAAACAGACGTTGTAGAAGAAAGTCAAGGGCAGTAGTGTTCTATAACCGCCAGCAAGTCCGACAGAAAGAGGGCAGCACTGTGTCCTTTATCCTGCAAAATACATTTTTAGCAACTCAGAAATTTCAAGCAACTCTGTTTCTGTAACTGTGTCATGTTTGGAAGCCAGATTCTGAGAGGTGCAGCAGGAGTTTGGATTCCCAAAATTCTGAGAGATGTTTGTTTACTACTGATTCCAGAATTTTAGTGGCTGCTGGGAGGAAGGAGATAGGTCTGAAGTTGGATTCGATCTCACTGTCTGCGGACGGTATCTTCAGTAACAGGAGGACACTGGCTTTTTTCTAAATCAGGGGAACCAAGCCTGTCTGGAGAAAGGTGTTAAATCTTTTGCATGGGCAGGGCATATGACATTTGTTATTTGTCTCAGAATTTAGTTGGGGGCAGGGGTCTAGTAGTGAGCCAGACTTACAGGATCAAAAAAATACTTTTCAGTTTTTCTTCGCTTGGTGCAGAGAATGACATCAGTTGGTTGGATGGGGAAGGACCATGTGGCATGGGGAGGGGGCAAATGTAGGTGGAGCCTGAGGCGTGCCAAAGGTGGTTTGTATTTTGATAGTTTTGGTTTCAAAGATCTCACTTAATTCCTGGCCTATCGCTGGGTAGGAATGTCATGGGGGTGGAGCACATGCTTTGGCATCCGTAAGGCATGATAAAATATTAAAGATTTAATTTGGCCTTTTTTTAGCTGCAGCAACTTTAGAGGCATAGAAACTAGAACAAGCTTTTTTAATATAGCTGTGATAGTTTCTAAGAGACAGTCTATAAGCAGTTTCTTTCTGCGTCCAGATATTTTCTCTTCCATGCTCTCACAAGTTTCTTGCAGTTTTTCCTTTCTGTGCTTAATTAAGAAGAGAACCTGGGTGCAGTAGGGGTGAATCTTTGCTTCTTCGAGGAGGAGGCTTGTTTAAGGGAAATGCAATTTACATCGTCCTAAAGCCATTATTTGACTGAGTTCACATCCCTATTGATGTCACCCAAAGGCCCGGGTATCAAAAGAATTAAGGTTTCCTGCAAGTCAGACATGTTAACTTTGTTCCATGGCCTTGTGAAAGAGCTTGCAGAGCTGGGCTGACGGTCACCCTTAATACTGGGAAGTCCCAGGTAAACTTCAATGAAAAGACCAGGTTATTTCCATTGGTGTCTCTAGTCCAATTGGTATGTTAGAGAACATCAAGTCGATGGTGTGCCCTCCCTTATGTGTGAGGCCTGATGGGATTAGTGAGAGGTTCAAGGCTGAAGTAGCATCTAATAAGGCTCTGGTCAGATTGTCTTCCGACTTACTTGTGTGGAAGTTTTAGTGTCCAAGGATGATGAAATTTGAGTATTTTATTACAGAGGGGATGAGGGCTGAGTCTAAGGATTTGATAAATTTGGTTGCATAGCCAGGAGGGCAATCTATGAGCACTTCCGCAGAAGAGGACTGAGTGGTGAGGGACAGCAGAAGCCTAGTGCGTCCATACCCTTCATGTCATTAATGGGAAAGGTAGAACAGCATATATGGTTTTTAAAGGCAATTGCTAAACTGCCCCTACTTTTCCTGTGCTGTCTTATGGATACAAGCAACGTTTTCTCAGAAGGTTAGTTCGATGTCCGGGAAGGAATCTTCTTTCATCCAGGTCTCTGTCATAAACAGGACATTACATTCAGAGTAGGTTGTAAATATCAGAGGGGTGTTTGGGTAAGGACCTGATGTTAAGGAGGATGGCCTTAAAGGTAGGCTGGGCCCCTGTAGTGTCTTTGTTACCATGTGTTTATAAAGTGTAAACAAGTTCTGCAGTTAAAACAGGAAACTGAACCTAAGCATAAGGTTGGGTCTGACTTACAGCGATGAGTGTTGAGTCATACTTCAGAGGTGTAGCTTACGCAAAAGTTAATATCTTTTGTGAAACCGGCATGGTGGCTGGCCACAGATGGGATGCACTAGAGTGCCCATCAGCACTGCAGCCGTAGTTTTATGTGTAGAGCTCATCAAGTTAGCGTCTGCACTTGCTGCCTGATTCCAACCGCTACCAGACCATTAAATACATAAAAATGTAAATTTATACAATTGGAAGCTGTCTAAAATGTTAGTGACTGACCTCCTACTGTTTTTGGTGGTTAGGTAAGGGTTTCTGGAATTTATGGAGAACCTCTGTCCAGAATGGAAGGTTCCAAGCAGGACCTATTTTGCTACTGTTGCTGTGTTGGTGAAGCAATGAAAGAGAGCACTGTTCAGTCCATCCACCTCAAGATAGACATGTGGACCATTAGTCATGCCACATACTACAGGTCATCTCTACAAAATGGGCCTACTTCAAAGGGTTCAAGCAAAGACGACCCACTGGTCTCACCATTACGGATGCTTTTCGAGGCATTCATCAGCATGCAACAGTTACAATGTCCTCCATCGAGAAATCATATGCAGCTGCCAAAATCTTGGAAGAACTTAATACCTAAGTCAATAAATGGTTTCAACAGAGAGGTCGCGGCATTGGATTTGTTGCCGTGACAGAGGCAGTTATATTGTCAAAGCCATAGCTGGTGGAGGATACTGCAGAGACCTATCTTTTTTTATCATTGCATCAACCCAATTATTCAGGACTATCTCAATAAGAGAAGCAGTGGTCAACAACATACTGGTCACCTGTAGCCCAATTTTCAGTGAAGGCCCAGAAACAGTTGATGATCATTCAGCATGCTCATACAGTTTCTGTAAACGTCCTCATTTTGGAGTTGCCCATCTATTGGAACTCCACAGTCTACATACTGCAACACCTGTTTGAGCAGTACAGGTCAATCAATAATTACGTATTGCAAAGAACAGGGGATACAACTGCCAAAGCCATGCCGATAGAGGTAGACAAATGGGGACTGCTGAAATACTGACCCAAATGCTAATAGCTTTTAAGATTTTAATATGGAAAGTCATCAAGGAGGACAGTGCCATGAGCAAAGCAATCCTGTCATTGCACATGCTTCAGGAACATTTACAAAAGGTGGAAAAAAACCTTTTACCAAATTCAAGGAAGAAGCATCTGCTTTGGTCAATAGCTTAATCCATTGAATTAACACAAATCATAGGCAGCAAAAGGGGATCGTGCCATCTAAAGAGTACAACTGTGCCACAATTTGGATCCACTATGCAAAAAAGCACTGGCCACTTCCATTCCATTTTCACTGGTGAATGTCTCAAATTACATGAATTGAATTGTCAGGAAAGTGGGTGACTTAAAAGATTAACAATTGCAAACTCAAGACCATAGCAGAACTGAAATGCCTTCTTCAGACTCCATTTTGGCCCTGAAATGAGAAGTATGTCGCAAATGCAGTAGCTGAACCCATCAGTCTTAATACTATAGCCTCCTACTAAACAGACAGCACCAACAGCTTTACATCCAACATCGGAAGTGAGTTGGTTTAGGGACAGCCAGATTTAAATCAAGTGCAAGGCAATGCAGAAACAACAAGTGTCAATAATAATGACAAGACGGTACAGGACTATTTGGATGCCCCAACAGAGGTCTACCAGGTTCAAGACACATTAGTCTAGTGGCATGGGAAAAAAGAAAAGTGGCCAGGACTCGGTAGGCTGGCAATGAAGTATCTGCCATGTCAGGTTTCGGGTGTATCTTTGGAGTGCACGTTCAGTGCAGCTGGAACAATTATTGCAATCAGAAGGTCCAGTCTCTCTCTCTCTAAATAAACATTTTGAACACAGAGATGATAAGGCTCTAGAAGACAGAGCCAAGGATGAGAGAAGATTCTAGGACAGCATAAGTGTGGTGAGTGATCGTCCTCTGAAAAACCTCCATGATTTTGAGGATGAACTCTACCTCTCAGATTTAAAAAAAGAGACAATAACACAACAGAACAGTCTTTTATGAAAAAAAAAACCAAAGTGGAAACATGTTTTATTTTTAGATTTGGTGTGTGGCTAAAGAAAATAAACTTAAATGGAGCAGTGTGTGTACCCAGATAAACAATCAGGAAGGACACAACCATTTGGCCTGGTGAATGAGTGGTGAACCGTGGCAAAGAAAGTAAGCTAATTCAATTTTAGAGTTACCGATGATCGATCAATGGTGGTTAAGTCAGTAATGGACACTTTCAGACCCTTTTCCTGGAAAATCAAGATGCCTGTCTACTATGCCAAATCCTGTATTCCCAGGTTTAGCTTAAGTGAAAGACTGCACTGCTCAATTTATGTATGTCTCTTCCATGGGACAAAGAGAAGCATTGCTATGTAGATGGACACCACACTTGAAACAGGTAACTTGCATTAATGAAAGCCAAATTATGATTCATGTGATGCAAGACAGGCTTAGCTTAGGTAAATTTGGTATGTCATGCTGTGTATGCTTTGGTGATCATTTGATTTAGCATGAAAGCTAGGACTGTTTCTTTATTAGCATTTTGGTAATTTGCACACCAGCATCTCTTGGTACTTCTGAAACCTTTCAGTTTACTTCGACTTGGCTAAGACTAAAATTATTTTTACTATCTTGTACAATAGGTCTGTCTCTTTTTGAAAGCAATACAATATGTAAGTCGCAACAACAACATGCAGAAGAAAAACCAAAGCCCTTCTATTTTATGGGAAACTAGAGGACTCAAAGAGGCCTAAACTTGTGGACTGAAAATGGAAAAGGGCAAGTTATTTATAAAAATGCAGACAAGTAGCCCAAGTGGCAAATCTTAAGTAGTTGTGGCAGACATGAGGATGATGGGCATAACTAAATGTCTTTAGTTTTTGGGTGATCAATCACCCAAGGGACTTGTAGCTAGTTATCTGGGATTGGTGGTACTAAATTGGCCTTAGTTTATTGTATGCTAGCGTGTGATCAGCACTCTGATTTCTCGGGCACCATGATTACTTTGACTCTCAAATATTGTCAGTTTTTTTTTCTCATTCAACAAAGCTTATCTTCTGCTTAGAAGTGGAACCTCCATAGCACTCTTGCTCTGTGGCTCAACAATGCACCCAAGATGGAGAATGCAATTGCACCATTTGTATACAGTATCATTTTCTTAATTTTTATTATAAATGTATTTGAACTGTGAGTGGTATTGCGATTTTGGATTTCAACCTAGATAAGTCTAACTAAGTTAGTGGGTCTTTTGACTGCTAAAGACTGAGTAGGTTAACTTAACTGTTATCTGCCTTCCATGACAGATGTGTCACACTCGCACACTTTCTGAATGCAGTGTTTGTCTCTCTAAAGTTTTACCTAATTCAAACTAACTATTCAATCATTAATACCCTAACCTTCTTCCCCCAAGTTTTGAGATTTATTGTGCTGTTATCCATTTCAAACATCAACAGATGGGGCAGAGTACAAACAAATTGCAAATTTGCTCACACATCCCCTTATCTACACCAGAAAGGGAAATCGTATTGCAGGGAATACATTTATAAGAATGGTAGTCTAAAGATATGTAGGTTGCACTTATTTCACACTCTGCACCCATTGTGAATCAGTCTACCTGATGATTCTAACAAAGCCAATCCCCTCCTTTGACATGAAGGTTCATTACACTTAATTTAGTAAATGACTACCCCTTTACACCGTGTTGAATTATGCTGGTGTTTGTTTTGGATTTTATACATCTTTTGTTTTTTCATTGTTTTATGTTGCAGAAAGAGAATCCTATTTTGCCAGGTCACCTGAGCCATTCTAAACAAGAAGAACCTTCTTTTGCTTGTGACATCTTCCCTGTTTAGGCCTAGAATAGCCACCCATAGTTATTTCCTTTTAAACTCCTCGCATCAATAGCAAGTCTTGGGAAAGTTGCCAGGCAATACATTTCTGCTCAGATAATAAACGGAAAGAGGGAGTAGTTAGGATCTGGGTTTGATAGGACTTCACAATGTGCATAATATGAACACATCTCCTGTAATACATTGTTTGTTGTAAGTAGTATTCCTCCTTATTAGTGATTGGTGACTACATGCAGAGGATATACAGAGGCATTACTACTCCTTCTTGATGTGAGGGTGGGTGGTCTCAGGTGACATCAAGTGAAGTCATGAAGGGGAGCGGCAAAGGTAATGCATCATCAGTTTTCCAACACTGATTGAGGGAGGGTAGACCGAAGGCTTGCATTGGGATTAGCTTGGTGGTTATGTACTTGGGTAAAGCAGAAGGTAGAATAGAGAGAGGGTAATGAGGGTGGACAATTGAATAATTTCTTTGTGATGGACAAGGTTTAGGGCTCTGTGTCTGTTCTGATGACAGCTCAGTGTAACATCCCTCCCCATACCACCTGATACAGACGCACTCCTCTCCCTAATGACATCCCTCCAAATGTTCACATTTTTTAAAAACCTCCAATTGGCCCTCCTTTAGTGCGTTAATGCCTTTGAGGGAAGTTTGGAGTAGAACATCTGCACTTGATGGTAGGAGTGGTAGTGGCTGAAGTATGGCATGAGGATCCACTACGCCATCTATTGTGGCAACGGTGCCTTGTTCTCGGTTCTAACGGTTCGGCAATAGAAGGGACTGCTGTGGTGTCTTCCCCCTCAATTTCCAGCATCATTAGCCAATAAAATGCCACCATAATCACCTCCTCTTTTTTGGTGGAGCAGCTGAGGGGCTACCTCCTAACTCCGCACGTCTTCTTTGGTATTACCGGTAGCGCTCAGAGACAATATTGTTGTGAGGAAAGAAGAAAACATGAATTTGAGAACCAATTCCAAGGACATATGTATAGTTAGACACACTGTGGTGCAGGTTCTCTTTAGAGACTGGAATTTGTTTTCATGGGATTCTGGGATTTATGTGACGTCCAAATTATTGACATAATTACCATTTGCAGTACTTTGAATTAATTACTCCACAACAAGCACCTGCTTAATTATATTTGTGTGCCCAAACAGAAGAAAAAGACAGAAGAAAAAGAAAATGTAAAAAGTTTAAATTACTGATTTTATGCGGTGGCACTTTTTCACACAACACTAAAGTAAGGTGTGTTTAAAATATGATTGGAGAGCAAATATATATATATTACCTTCAAATACTGTGGTGCTTTAAATCTGTGCAGTATAATTCATTTCACTTTATCCTACAACCTTAATAAAGCTAGCCTGAATGGAAGCAAGATTTTTGGACAACTATTGCTACATAACAATTATTTAAGTATTCCTACTCTTTTCATACTCCTAAGTTTTTCCCCAAGTCCCACTATCCACACTACACTCTCAATCCCACTTCATTAAGAGTACAATAGAAATTATAACTGGAATAGGAAAACAAGTGCGTGTTAAGAAATGTTAACGTTTTAGGGCAAGGGTTGGGCTAGAGTTAGGATAGGTAAAGACAGTTTGGATAGTTAATTAAAGGTAGAAGATTAAAGTAAGAGATAGCATACGAGGAAGAAACTTAGGAAGAAGTTGAGGAATAATTTGGAGCAAGTGTCAGGAATAGAACAGGATGAGAAGTGGTAGGTATGGTGTAGATGTGCAGGGCAAAGTCAACATAATACACCTTTTCCTATTCTTTTAATTTAAATGATCCACTGACAGAGACAGAATCATATGAATTTGGATAAATTACGAAGGAAAGGGGATCAGGCTTAAAACTGTGCAAGCAAAGAAGGAATTGAATACCTTAACAAAACACAACAAATGCAGTAGTTGTCATTGAACAGGGAGTATGACCCTGACTAACTGCTCATCCCAACGTATATAAAAAATGTGGCTGAGATTAATTCACCAATTGCATCCATCACCTTGTTGTTGTTGCAGTTGCCACCCTGAGTTATACCTGGCTGATGAGCCTATAAAAAGGGCCAAACTGGCCCTGGGTTGCTTGTATTCTGTTTCAGGGTAGACATCGTCTAGCAGTTCAGACTGGCCTGTTCCCAAAAATAGCAGGGTCAAGGCGGATTTACATATGGCTGGGTCCAAACTGAGGTGGCATGCTGAGTGAAAAACAATAGACTGGGATGTGGCCCAGAGCGATTGCCAGTGGCTAAGGTTAATTCAAGCATTTCATCCATCACATTGTTGTTGTTGCAGTTGCTGTCCTAACTGCAACAGGTATGCCCAAACGTGAGTCATGTGGAGTCAAGCTATACTTGGTTGATGAGCCCATAATAATAACAAAACTTGTCCTGGTTTGCTTGTATTCTGATTCACTGAGGACCTGTCCTGGAAGTTTGGGCTGGACTGTTTCCACGAGGAGCAGTGTCAAGGTTATTATGTATATGGCTCGGTCCAAACTGAGGTGGCATGGTGGATGAAAAATTATGGACTAGGATGCAGCCCTGAGCGATTGCCAGTGTCAGTGCCAGTGATTAATGCTAGCATTCCATCTATCACCCTGTTATTATTGCACTTGCTGCTCTGAGTGTGATGGGTATGCCAAGATGTGCATCCTGTGCTCACTGTGCCACTGGACCCAAGCTATAGAAGGCTGAGGAGGCCATAACAAGGGCAAAGCCTATCCTGGGTTGCTTGTATTCTGGTTCAGGGGGGACCTGGCCTGGCAGTTCGGACTGAACTGTTCCCTTGAGGAGCAGATTCAAGCCTGATTTGCATATGGCTGGGTGAACCTGAGGTGGCATGGTGGGAAAAAAATAATGGACTGGGATGAGGCTCTGGGTGATTGCCAGTGACTGAGATTAATCCAAACATTCCATTGATCACTTTGTTGTTGTTGCAGTTGCTCCCCTAAGTGTGACGGGATGCCCAGACGAGGGTCCTTTGCTCACTGTGCCACTGGAATCAAATTATACCTGGTTTATGAGCCCATAAAATGGTCAAAACCAGTCCCTGGTTACTTGTATTGCAGATTAGGAAAGATCTGGTATGGCAATTGGGCTGGACTGTTCCCATGAAAAGCAGGGTCAGGGTTGACTTGTATATAGCCTGGTCCAAACTGAGGTGGCAAGGTGGGCAAAAAGCGATGGACTGGGATATGTCCCAAATGACTGCCAGTGGCTGACATTAATTCAAGCATTCCATCCATCACCTTGTTGTTGTTGTTCCAGTTGCTGTCCTAAGTGTAACAGGTATGGCCAGACATGAGTCCTGTGCACACTGTGCCACTGGAATGAAGCTATGTCTGGCTGATGAGCCTATAATAAGGAGAAAACCAGTCCTTGGTTGCTTGGATTCAGTGTCAGGGAGCACCTGTTCTGGCAGTTTGGGCTGGACTGATCCCATGAAAAGCAAGGCCAAGGCTGATTTGCATATGGCTGGGTCCAAACTGAGGTGGCGTGGTGGGCGAAAAACGATGGACTGTGATGCAGCCTGAGCGATTGCCCGTGGCTGAGATAAATGCAATCATTGGATGCAGTTGCCACCCTAAGTGTGATGATAATGTTCAGACGTGTGTTATGTGCTCACTGTGCCACTGGAATCAAGCTGATGAGCCCAACATAAGGGCCAAACTGGAACACTTAAAAAGGTCTGGAGTAGTCCTGGTTTGCTTGTATTCCAGATCATGTAAGATCTGGTATGGCAGTTCAGGCTGGACTGTTCCCATGAGAGGCAGGGTCAGGACTGATTTGTATATGACTGGGTTCCAACAGAGGTGGCCTGGTGGGAAAAAAAGCAATGGACTGGTATGTGTTCCGAATGACTGCATTGGCTGACATTAATTCAAACATTCCATCCATCACCTTGTTGCAGTTGCTGCCGCAGGTGTGACAGGTATGCCCAGTTGTGAGTCCCATGCACACTGTGCCACTAGAATCAAACTTTATCTGGCTGATTAACCCATAATAAGGATGAAACCAATCCATCTTGCTTGGATTCAGGTTCAGGGACTACCTGGTCTGGAAGTTTGGGCTGGGCTGATTCCATGAGAAGCAGGGCCAAGACTGATTTGCTAACGGCTGATTCCAAACTGGAGTGGCATGGTAGATGAAAAATGATAGAATGTGATGCAGTTCTGAGCAATTACCTATGGCGGAGGTGAATTTAAGCATTGCATCCATCACCTTGTTGTTGCTGCTGTTGCCACCCAAAGTTCACGATAATGTTCGGACATGGGTTCTGTGCTCACTGTGCCACTAGAATCAAGCTATACCTGGCTGATGAGCCCAACATAAGTGCCAAACTGATCCTGGGTTGCTTATATTCTGGATCACAGAAAATTTGGCATGGCAGTTCGGGCTGGACTGTTCCCATAAGAAGCAGGGTCAGGGCTGATTTACATATGAGTGGGTCCAAGCTGAGGAGGCATGGTGGATGAAAAACGATGGACTGGGATACAGCCCTGAGTGACTGCCAGAGGCTGAAATTATTGCAAGCATTCCATCCATCACCTTGTTATGTTGCAGTTGCTGCCCTAAGTGTGGCAGGTATGCCCAGATGTGGGGCCTGTGCTCACTGTGCCACTGGAATCAAACTATACCTGGCTGGTGAGCCCATAATAAGGACGCCATTTATCCTGGATTGCTTGGATTCAGGTTTGAGGAGGACCTGGCATTGCAGTTGGGGGCTGTACTGATCCCATGAGAAGGCAAGATTTTGATATGGCTGGGTCCAAACTGAGGTGGCATGGTGGACAAAAAAACGATGGAGTGGGTTGTGTCCCAAATGATTGCTAGTGGCTGAGATTAATTGAAGCATTCCATCCATCATGTTGTTGTTGTAATTGCTCATCCCAGCATCCACTTGCACATCCACCTCCTTGCGATCCTCCTCATGTCCCTTCTCAATGCCCGCTTTAGCAGGTTCTAGAAAACAAGCTACTTATTTAGTAATGTTTTTACTAACTGTAGTGTTATAGTCAAGTAAAATAAGAAACACAAACAAATCCAAATGTATTGCTAGCAAAGAGTCGCTTTGAACGGTGTACTTCTATAGATTTAAATGATCAAATACTCAAAAATTTAATGATGTAGAAGTTTTAATAATGGGGAAAGGGCTAGGAAAGAATCAGGTAAACAATGATTAAAAAAGGATAAGGAAATGGAGACAAGAAACGTAAGGGGGAAGAGAGAGGTTGGGGATGCGACAGTAAGAAAAGGGGGGAAGACAGAAAAACAAAGAAAAACAGAAGGTAGGCTGCAGAAATAGAAGGGAACACAAAGAGGTGTGCATGGTGTACAGATACAACCTAATGTAGATAAAATAGAAGTTAGGAAAAATGCAAAAAAAGTAAATTACAAATTAATAGAAGGCTATGTTGCATTAGTGTAAGTGAGACTGTTAAGGAAAATCTAGGAATAGTAACTAGATACTTATACATGCCTTACGAGCACCAGATGGAATGTCTTCCACCATGGTGATCGTGGTAGAGGGTGCTGACTTTCCTCTCCAGGGTCTTCTCTTATTTAGAGTTCCTTAAAGGACCAAATGAAAAGAAGACACCAATTATTACTAGTGCTATCTTCAACAATAGTAAAACGCATTTAATAAAAACTTATGGGCAACCACAACTACTGCTTAGTAACCAATCCAATTATCCCCTTTAAACTCTATCCTAAAATCAGTTCCCTGTTGTACCTATTAGTTACAACTACAAATAATATTGCTTTAAATACAATTATTAAGAACTAAAATATTGTTAACCATAATTAAAAAATAACTGTAATTAAAATGCACTAAATCACAAATGTTAAATGCTGTAAGCTATTACATAACACACACTAAGGGCCTGATTCTAACTTTGGAGGACGGTGTTAAACAGTCCCAAAAGTGGCGGATATACCACCTACCGTATTACGAGTTCCATAGGATATAATGGACTCGTAATACGGTAGGTGGTATATCCGCCACTTTTGGGACGGTTTAACACCGTCCTCCAAAGTTAGAATCAGGCCCTAAAATGTTTCCAACCAGTATATAAACCATATAAAATTTGATACGATGGCATTAAACTACATAAAAATACCATTAAACCAACATTATTTATAAATTATGAAATCAAGCATGCCATTAACTTGATATAATAAACTGCAGTAAATGTAACTAATATATATCTACATATGTATATTATGCATATATGTGTGTGAATAACTCAAAACACTAATTTGGGCATCCACATAAGCTCTAAACCATTAAACAAAAATCAAAATTCTAACAAAACAACCAATTACACTGAAGTTAAAGCAAACTAACTAATACAAACACTTTACTAATTAAATAACCATTATAAATCGGACACAAATGTGGACTAATTTACAAGAAAAATGTACATATTTCAAGAAAGCAACTCTACCAGATTCCAGACCGGAAACGAAAATCCAGTGCCTAAAAAAATGAGACATGTCAGAAAGTAAGTTACGTGAAAGTAAATAAATAATAACTAAGGGCCTGATTTAGAGTTTGAAGAATTACGTTTACTCCATCAGGACGATAGAGTAAAAGACTTTACTGTTCTAATGTAGTTACTGCACTCCAAATTCACAGAAGTCTGCTGACCCAGCCACCATCTTTTACTTTGGAAGATCAATGTATTAAAAGTTTCACGGATGCAGTGTTAATATGCCGGTACTGTTCATCTAACTTTTAACATGTTTTTTATTTCCAAAAAGAAAACCCCAAAATGAAGTTTTGTTTTTGAAAATAGAAAATGACCCACAATTTACCCTGGTGGCTTGGCTCCAGCACCCTTGAGCTAGGGATAAGAGTCATAACCATTTCTTCCACATCAGGCCCAACAAAGCAGCAGTTTTATTGCAGGAAATCTCAAAAAAAGGCATTACTGAAAAATGTAGAATAAAAGCCATGAAGGTCCAAATACAGAGAACATAGGGCCTGATTATGAGTCTGGCATCTCAAGACCACCAGACATGCGGCATCGGGCAGACTGCCGCTGCTGTGGCGGTCCGACTGAAACATTATGACCCTGGCGGTCAGACTGCCAGGGGACCGCCATCTCCGCCACGATCTCTGATCCCAAAGGTCGGATGGCGGTCTTGGTTGTGATCTGAAGTCAGCGCCGCCCTGCTGATTACAACCATGTTCTCCACCAGCCTTTTCAAGGCGGTTCAACCACGTTCAACATGTGCTGGGGGCCACAGGAAGGCACCTGTACTGCCCTTGACATTGTTGTGGGCAGTTCAAAGGCCCAGCTCTCCAGCACCATCGGAATGCGCACTGTTTGCTCAGCAGACAGTGCGTATTCCAAGGGTGCTGGTCGCCTTCCCTGTGTGACGGAATTGGGCTTAGCTCCATGCTGCTGCACGTTTCCACCTTGGTTTCCGCCAGTCAGCCCAGTGGAAAACTCGTAATAGGGCAGGTGGGAGACCGCAAGGTCTGCTGTGGTCCCCTCTCCCCGGGTCTGGCGGTTGGGTTTTCCGACCGCCAAACTCATAATCAGACCCATAGTCAAGTCCCAATAGGCAGCAAAATATTAAATGGAAGGACAGTGTCTCTAGAGGAAAGAAAGGAAAAGTCTCTAGCTCACCCGAAAAGACCAGGGGTTTCCATGCACATTTAACTCGTATGTAATAAGCAAAAACTGCAAGATTACATGACTAGCTATAACAAATATTAGACAAATCAGAATGTATTTTTAAAATTAATATATACTTATGTTTGCTTTGAAATTAATGTAAACGTGGTACACTTTTAATTAAATTAATTGTTATTGTAATTTATTGCTTTATTCAGTTTTAATTCAAAAATACTATTTTTTTATTTTTTTTAATGTGGTGAGCCATGCTAGTTGTAGTTGGGTGTGTGTCAGACAGATATGGAGGAGCACCAGTACTTGCACATAGGTTGACTTTTGCCAGTTTCCTTGTAATCCCAAATCATCCCCATAACTTTGTAACAGTTGTAAAAACCTTGGCCACTGGACTAAAAGCAAAAGTAAAGACTGCTTATAATGAGATCCTGTCCTCTGCCATATCTTATTCTTGAAAGACTGTAAGTTGAGTGTTTCTCCTGATCCACTCCACCAATGGCTTAATGATCATGGCGAACAACAGGGGAGGCAGGGGAAATCACAGATGTGTGCCTGTCACTATGGGGAATGGGGTGGATCACACCATTCAACAGGCCTTATGCCAATGGTGCCTTTTACAACATGGATACACAATTGAGGAGGTGAAAGCTGATATTCATTCTATGGAGGACATGATTCATAAAAGGACAGGGCGTCAAATCAAAGCATTTTTGGGAATATACCCGTACAAGCACCACTAGCTCATGCAGTTCTATCAAAGGAGATCTACTGGTGCTTAGGCATGTTTTGTGGGCTCAGGCCAGGCATGAAGCCATATTTGCCATTATGTACTGGACTGTAGGACCTTCACTGACTTCTAGGTGAGTATTTTATCTAAAATCATGGCCTCTGTTAATTAACGAGATCAAGCAGTATGATACACACGCAGACTTCAGCATAAGTGATATGGTAGCGCCCCTTAGATCAAAAGTGGGGGAGGTCATTTGTATGGCCTCCTCAAACATTGCCAGCAGATATGATATTAGTAATGATGCATACCTTTTGCATACCTCTCAGAAAAATCAAGCAGGAAGTTGTTGAAAACCAAGTTCTTAACCTGGGCCAACTTGAGTTCACCAGAGCTTCCTTTCATTTATAACCTGATGTTTCTAGGGGAAGAACATCCTGACCACAAAGTGTCTGAGTTCTTGGCTTGCAAGTTTGTTGAATCCAGATATCAAAACATATTGCAAAATGTGCAACAATATTGGCCAGACAGGTACCAAATTTGATGGAACAGCCTTTAAACTGTGAGCCTGATTTAGATATTAGTGAAGGGATTACTCTGTCACAATCTAAATCCCATTATTTGCTACAGGATTTAGATTTCAGCGGACAGGATAACCATCACAGTTATGACAGAGTAACCCGTCCGCCAATATCTAAATCAGGCCCTGTCTTGCTTAGACAAATCCTGGCTTTTAACACAACTACCTATACGCAAACAACTGTTTTTAAAATTATATAGCGTCCTTTAAATGAGCTGAATGTGAGGGGTCATGGTGCTCCATTTTGTTCTAGGACGTTAGGGCTGATAATAAGGTTCTGCCAGCCATTGCAGATAGTGTAGATCTGTGTGTTGAGAAGCACTCGTTGTTTGAGCACTGGCATACATCATTGGGTTGCATTGCAGATTAGGTACAGGCTATGGTGGGTGCCTCGAGATCTCAATGGGTTACAGACAGTGCTTTAAATTTGATTTTGGTATTAATTGATGAGGAGCAAGTAAAAGATTTTAAAGCTGGAATTGTATTCTTTAGTTGTCCTCTGTCACATTCTAGTCTGACAATATGAGATTTATAGGAATTAAATGAAGGGTTGTGATTGTTCTGGGCGGACATGATTGGTTCTGGTGCATATGCTGCGGTGCTGCTCGCATTTTACGAGCAAATGTTGCTAAATCAGGATGGTAATTGAGTGAAGGAGACTAGAAGAAGTAAAGTTATACCTACTTATACATACCAACCTTCATTATATAATTTCCCTTGATATTTTGTACACAATATTCTGGTGTCATGATATTCTGGAGTTGATATTAAAGTGGAATACCCTTCATTACACCCAGTAACTACCACATGTAATAAAGTGTGCACTACCCATAATTCCGATCCCTAACCAAATAGTGGTTTTCTTATGGGTGGGCATTGTCCGGTTTACTTGCAATGAGTATTTTAGAATGATGTAAATAATAAAATAATATAGGAGGCTGTGAAGCAGTGAATTTTGTTGAACAAGGGAGGAAAAATCTCGTTAGTGAAAGTGATAAACATTGTTAGAGGTGCAGTAAAAGAAGTTGTAGCTGAAGGTAGGGAACTTGTATCTTTGTGTTGCAGCAATGGCTAGTATAGAACAATATTTGTTTAGTGATAATGGGGTAATTTGTCTAGTGATAAGGGACACTTGAGAGGACTCTTTTGGTAGATCCGGCCTTTGTGGCATATCATTTTGGCATTATTGAGGACAGACAGGAGAACATTTTCAGTGTCCTAGCAGAACTGAGTCTGGCTTTTAATAGCTGGAGGAGTTTGTGCGGGACCATGAGGGTGTAAATTCCCATTCTGAAATACCAAAAAGAAGGCAATGATTGAGTTTGATCAGTACCAGTAGCTGGCTGAGCAGCGGGATTGAGCAAAAAAAATACCAGATGACTCGTCATCAGGGATACCATGTTTTAGTCCTGGGCTTAAGTTGAACAACAATTTGCATGCTGGGTCTTGTTGTCCAAATTGACATTTGACTAATGTTCAAGATTACAGAGGTTTGAAGAAGGAATACTGGATTGAATTATGGGTTTGCCATTGTCTAGATGTCCTGGTAGTGCTAGCTCATCAGCATGGTTACTGCTATTCTTAAGTCTGTTGGGTGAATTACTAGAAGATGGCATTCTCATTTTATATGGTCCACTAAGAAGGCAAGAATTTAAACAATTTCTGAGGTGGAAGGTGAAAGTGAGGTGGAAGGGGTAGTGCCCACTGTGGAGAGATGAGGTAAAGGTAGATTATGGTGTCTCTGTTGCTGCAGATCTTGGACCTCAATGTTCAGCACGAGGGTTTAGAGATTATAGTGGGAAAGGTGAAGATCTTTGTTTTTGACTGTGAGGTTTCGTAGAAAGCAAGACATTGTGCAGAAGCAATATGATAGAAGAACATGCTGATGGATGTCATGTGCATTTTATGGTTTTAGCCTAAGTTGCAGTCTTGTGGTTAAAGGAGGATTTGTTTCACGTGTGGCTTACCATTCTTGAATGCAGCAGTGATTGCGCAGTCTTTTTTTGGTCATGGCAGACCTGATCAATGCTGTTAAACATTTTTCAGACTAGAACACATTATACACCATGGAAGGCAGGTGTTCACTCTCACCCAAATTCATAAGCTGCTGTCTAAAATAGAACAATCTGCAACACTAAGTAGCGATTAGGCCCTTTCAGGGGAAGTGATGTCAGCTGTAGAGATGTCAGTGCCCTTTGAGCAGAATAAGTCAAGGTTGGTGTGACCTCTTTGTGTGTGAATCCTCTGATGATCCCAGTGTCTTCTAAAAATGGAATGGTGGCTGTAGTGCTGCCTCCTGAGCACTGAGTGATAGGCTGCCCATGTTTCAAGAAGTTCTCTGGAGTTTTCTGTGGGAGGTGGGAAGAGAGATGGCAGCAAGGCCCCTCCCAATGAGACATGCCCTCTTGCTCTACCCCAGGAGCAGCAATATAGCTGAGCCCCCAAAGTCATCCAAGACTAAGCCTCTCTCATAAATAAAACACAATAATACAAAGAGGGAAGAGAAACACTTGCATAGTAAATCCCTTAAAACACTTGTGGCAACACACTTAAAAAAACACTTATACAAATGTGTCTGGTTGGACTGAGAACGCCAGAATAAATTAGGATGCACCAAGTGACACTTTCTTTCGCACCTGACCTTAAGTACTCCTCCCTTAGCTGTGCAGGCCTTTCAGAGGGGGACAGGCGTAGCATACAAAGACCCAGATATAAGAAAAGTTAGCATTGCCTTTGCGCCATTTATTTTAAGCAAAGGCGACGCTAACCCAGTGCCATATAAAAATATTGTCGCTAGAGCAGTCTAGTAATATCCAAACTTTGTGTCATTTTTTAGGAGGGCCACCTGACCTCACGTCATTTAATAACAATGATATTCAAGGTAGGTGTTCCCTCCCAAAAAATGACGCTAGCCCGCTAGAGCCATATCTATAAGCCGACGGAAAAACAACTCACACCTAGGACCGGGTACAAAAAATGATGCTACTTCAATTAGCGTCAAATTTTTAATGCCTGGTCGGACCAGGCGTTAAAAAAAGGCCCAACCACAACTACATAAGCAATGGGACAACATGGACCTGTTACTTCTGCAGCTTGGCACCCGAAGAAGATGACAGCGATGATGCCAAGTGCCACCAGCATCACCGCTGCAACCTCAACCACAACCTCTGTAGCCATAAAGGCAGTGCAGAAGGAGGGAGAGAATATTTTGCCAGCGCGCATCCATCCTTGGCCTTAGGGAAGACGAGGCGATCAGATTCTACCATCTGAAGTGGGAGTCCATTGTACGGCTGCTCCACCACATTGCTACTGACATTACCGCAAGAGTGGAAAGTCACACAACCTTACTCCCTATGACAGACTCCTTGCTGTCCTCCACCCGGTGGTGTCTGGATCATTTCAGACCACTGCAGCACAAGTGGGTGGGATATCCCAACCATCCCTATCTGCCTTCCTTCCTATGGTCATGGACGCCATCATCCACCTCACACCCCACCACCTCCGATTCCCCAACACCCAGCAACTGCAGCAGGAGACAATCAAAGATTCTGTGAAATTGCTGGGTTCCCGTATGTGCTGGGTGCAATGGACTGCACCCATGTCCAACTTGTCCCTCCTGCTGTAACTGAACACCTCTTCAGGAACCGCAAACATGCACACTCAACCAATGTGCAGGCTATTGTGGACCATCGTGGAATATTCACAAACATCCTTGCAAAATATCCCAGCAGCCTCCATAATGCCTACATCTTCAGACACTCAACAATCAATCAACAATTCCAGGATG
Organism: Pleurodeles waltl; assembly: GCF_031143425.1. Classification (NCBI taxonomy): domain Eukaryota; kingdom Metazoa; phylum Chordata; class Amphibia; order Caudata; family Salamandridae; genus Pleurodeles; species Pleurodeles waltl. Next base: position 1,078,840,580 of record NC_090445.1, on the reverse strand, counting down.
GACAATATTGCAATGGCCTACTCGTAGGTAAGCCAACATACAATTCATAACATAGACAACACACTAAACTTGTCGGACAAACAATACATACACCACACTAAACACACATGGACAGGGAAACACAGATGTTTAGACAACAACACATGTGCCTCACTACACCACATTCAATGCACATCACCCTCACATATTCCCATATGTACAACTTCTTAGCACCATCTTACTGACACTTCCCATGATGGACTGGTGGAGCAATGGCATACAAAAGCTGGAGTCAAACCAGTACGTGTCCACAGGATTATTACAAAATACAAATCCTTCACACATAACACTTAGCATGGAATAGCTCAGCTAGGTGTATAGAATTGGCCATGCCACTGTCCAACAACTCACATATTGGCACAGCCCCACATTTACCATGCTGTAGAAACCTGAGGCAACACCGACAATTTATGCCACGCTAGTGTTGGTATCACCATCTACATTTTACCAAAACATACCTGATGTACTCATTGTGTTCACCTTCCCCTTGTGTGGTGCATAGTGCAAGACACATTGAAAGACATCTCCATTTGATAGATCATGTGTAGGAATAGACACTTCATAGCACACCAACAATCATATCCATAAATTCCACATCTCCTTACCATCATACAAGGGTGCCAACAGTGGACTGTGGCAACTGAACTACTGCCAATGCACTGGTAGAGGCCAGAAGCACATAATGTTGAGGAGACATGGGACTTGGCAGGGCTGGACTGGTGATGCAGGGCAGTGCAGAAAAGCACCTCATGCCCTGTCCTGTCCCACAGCTGTCTGCAAACTCTTGCATACATCACAATACATCCCGTACAATTGTGCCACAACATGCATATGAACTGCATGCACATATGCATGCTAGTCAGCAAATGGCAACAACTACACTTTGTGCAAGGGAGGTATTTCACGGCCAAAGAGGTGGGATTCACAAGCACCTTACAGAGAACAATACCTGTTACATGGCACTCAATTCAAAAATTAGGTACAACATTTTTCTAATATTACTCTTCTGCTGGCCTAAAGTTAAGGGTCTAAGGGACAGATTTAAGAAAAGTGGTGCAGCATCCAATGTAGCACTACTTTTCTTGTGCCCCTCAGCGCCCCCTACCGCCACCATGTGTGCGCCGTAGTTATAATACGGTGAACCATGGCACAGAGTAGGGGCAGTAGTGCCAAAATATTTGATGCTATTGGTGTACCATATAGGATTAGTGCAAAAAACTGGTGCTAATCCTGCACAGTACTTAGGGGCCCATTGAAAGCAATGCTATGCCCCTTTTTAACACCTGCAGTATTGTATTGCTTAGCCTGTAGAAGATGTATCCATCTACAAAATCCACACGTCTGACTTAGTATGCTGTGCCTGAATGTAGGGACAATGTTGATGATGAAGATGGGTACTAAGGGTAATCAGCAGAAATTATGCCAGCAATGTTGAACTAGAACCATACCTGACAAATTATACCATCAATGTGTGTGAAGGAATACACATATTGTACACGGATTGTAGCAAACAAGATGTGCGCAGATGAACCTATATGATCTATCCATCATGATGAGTGTTAGCGAGCATGATCATATCACATGTGAATGAGATGTGCATGCTGAGTGTTTACCTGGTACTTAGGAGTTGTTTTGCTAGAAATGGTGTCTCTAGTTGGCAGAGGTATAGACCCTTGTCTTAGTGGTGACCACAATCCTAGTCAGGGCAAGTCACGACACAATCCAAATCATCCTGTGCCCACCTTCTTGTAGCTTGGCACTGAGCAGTCCAGCTTAACTTGGAAGGCAATGTGTGAAGTATCTGTGCAATAACTCATACAATAACACTGTAAAAACACTACAAAAATACACCACACTAGTTTAGAAAGATAGAGCTATTTATCTGAATCTAATAAGGTTTGAACAATGAGAAGTCAATGTATACAAGCCAAGTTATGAATTTTTAAAGATTAAATTTCACTGCAGCGCTTAGAAACACAATAACTCCAACAGGGGCTATCACAACGTCGTTGATGGAGTTGTTCCCAATAGTCTGACACCACAGGCGCCAGTCATAGAGTCGCACGGACCCCAGGTACAGTACCTGAAAAAAGACGTCGCACAGAGTCGTGGAGGTGAGGCGTCGCTGGGGCCAGTGCGGCGTCAGTCCCATATGGCGACCGGAGAGTTGAGACGTCAGTTCTGTGCTGTGAGGCAAGGGAGGCAAGGCATCCGGTTGGCTGGGGAGCTGGTGCGGCGTTGATGGAGAGGCTTCGGTTCCTTGTGACACAGTGGAGTCGATGGATCCCGTTGGTCAAGATGTGCTGTGTTGACTTCATAGTGTCGCAATAATACTGCGGGACATCAGCGGCGTCCCAGCAACGTCGGACTTGCATCGTGGTCATTGCATGCAGCGAGGTCCATAGGGCTGGGGCAGGCTGTGGTTTCGATGCTGGCATAGCTGAAGTAGTTCTAGGCGTTGCTGAACTCACAAAACTTGCTAAAAGCAGTCTTTGCTGTACCTGAGACTTCGCAACAGGAGGCAAGCTCAATCCAAGCCCTTGGAGAACACTTTTGGGGAAGGCAGAGTTCTTCCAGCACAGCTAGAGGCCAGCAGGCAGCAGGGCAACAGCAGGGCAGCAGTCCTTCTCAGAAATGCAGTCCAGATTAGTCCTTTGGGCACCCAGGCAGCTCCCCTGACAGAGTTCAGGTGTAGATCCAGAAGTGTCTGATTTAGTTGGGTCAGAGACCCAGTTTATATGCCCAAAATGCCTTTGAAGTGGGAGAAACTTCAAAGAGTTGTTTTGAAGTTCACAAGTTCCCCTTTCAGCCCAGTCCTGTCTGCCAGAATCTCTACTGGGGGTTATCAGTACTTTGTGTGAGGGCAGGCCACTGGCCCTTGAAATGTAAGAGAGAGCCCCTCCATTCTTCCTTGCCAGGGAGACCCAATCAGTATGCAGATGAATGCAGATGCGACTGAGTGTCCTGTGTTTATGGTTGTCTGGGTGGAATGCGCAAGGGGAGCTGTCAACCAGCACAGACCAGACGTGGATTGGAAACAGGCGGTAAGGCACAGATGGCAGTAAAATTCTAAAAAAAGAATTTCTAAAATAGTAATATTAAATCCAACTTCACCAGTAAGTAGGATTTTCTATTACCTTTCTGGCAATACTAAACATGACAGGGCTACTCCTTACAGATCAGAATCTATCACTTAAAAGTATATATGAGGGTAGTTCTAATGCTAGTCTACGAGAGGAGCAGGCCTCACAGTAGTGGAACATGAATTTATTAGTTTTTCGCTACCAGGACATGTAAAGCATGCAAGTACATGTCCTGCCTTTTACCTACCTAGCACCCTGCCCTATGGGCTACCTGGGGCCTACCTTAGGGGTAACTTATATGTAGAAAAAGGGGAGTTTAAGGCTTGGCAAGTAGCTTTAAATGCCAAGTCGGAGTGCCAGTGAAACTGCACAGACAGGCCTAGCAATGGCAGGCCTTGGACACACACAGTTAAGGGGCTATTTATGTGGGTGGCACAAGCAGTGCTGTAGGCCCACTGTAGAATTTAATTTACAGGCCCTGGGCACATGTACTGCACTTTACTAGGGACTTACAGGTAAAATAAATATGCCAATTGGGTAAGAACCAATGTTGCCATGTTTAGGGGAGAGAGCATATGTACTTTAGCACTAAACAGTAGTGGTAAAGTGCACAGAGTCCTAAAACCAGCAAAAGCAGGGTCGGAAAAATGGAGGGGGGCAGGCAAAAGGTTGGGGGATGACCACCATAGTCAGGTCTAACATGTTTCAAGCTTGTGCACAGATAGTGTGAAACATTGGATAGCCATTACCCCTGTGACATGAAAAAAATATTGTAGATGCTTGGGAGGCATATTGGTATAGACTTTGGGCTTGACATTGTTTTAGGATGCTGGTGGACAATATGTGTCATCTGAAGATGCTGTTTCCATTGCATGCTTGTTCTTTCTCTACACAATGCAGTATTGATGACATGTTCTCAAGTTTTAGTGGTATCAATTACTCCAGCACAGAAGCGTGCCTTTGAAAAGAGGGCTGAGATATACAGGCACATTTGTGAGGTTCAGAGAGGGTACCACAGGATGGCCAAATGGTACAGATGGGAGAAAACATTGGGGTTGTGGCAGGCATTTCCGCATAGAGGACCAGTCAAGCAGCCTGCAAAAAGCACCAAAAAGAGTGTAACCTCAACGCAGAGGGTCGGGGTGGGGTCTGCAGGTTCTGCCCCCTCTACATTCACGGCACCTTCCACAGCAGAATCCCAGCAACAGCCACCAACAGCTGCAACTGGCGTGGAATTTGAGAATGAAATGTGCAAGGACATGGGGGAGATGAAATCAAGGTTGGCCAAACTGGAGGAGGCAAATGAGCGCAACTACAAACTGTTGAAATTCATAAAGAAGAAGCTGAAGAAGCTTTAACTTTGGACAGTTTCCTCTTCCAAGTACCTTCCCTTCCCCTAGTTTTCATTGTAAATAGTTTTACCTGGTTTTAGATGGGTAGGCATAGGTTAGGTAGCATACAGTAGGTTAGTTATAGGACACAGTATAGTTAGGGGGGGATTTAGGATTGTTTTGTTTTGGGGGTGTTGGAGGGCTTATGTATAGGGACATATGTTAACAAAAAATAAAAACAAAGAAAACAAAAAATATTTTAAAAAATACAAAAAAGATATCTTTGTTTAGTCAATAGGTTTAGTTAGTCTATGTTTAGCTTTAGTTCATGTTGTCCTTCTCGACTATTAACTCTTAAGGGGGTGGGGGGCCAATGTTTATTGTGTGACATTACGTGTATGAGATAAGTTTAGATTAGGATAGTTAGCAGTAAGGATAAGTTAAGATAAGTTAGTAAAGGTTAGGTTAGTGGAGGTTAGTGTGTAGTTTAGGTTTTTGATAGGTAGTGTCCTTTTAGTATAAATAAATCTTGTTGGTTTTCTACAATATGGTGTCCATGATGATTGACTGTCTGGGTGTTATCATGTCTGCGCTGGCCACGTTAGACAAGTGCCTTCGGGTGTGCATTCATTATTGATATACATTTGTGACTATGTGTATCCCCTATGACAAGGACCTATCTGATTGACAGCGGTATGACATCAGCTATTCAATACACTTTTCAGCGCAGTCTCTGACACTCTTATTGTGTATGGATACAAATTCTAATACAGGTAATCATACAAGATCTATTGTTTGTGCTAAGTTCTGTGACATTCATTCTTAAAAGTTTAGCAGATTGCACTGCACCTCATTTGGGGATTGGATACTGGCACACTAACGGCTCCCCCTCACAGTCTTACATATGACTATTTTGTTGTCACATCAATGTTATTTCTGGTACAATCATCAGGGATATTTTCAGACACTTGTGTTCTGAACCAAACACGCAATATGTAAACTTGCATGGCTACCTGTTTAATGCATGCTTTAAAGACTCTGAAATTTGGTTGTAGTCCACAATGCTGCCAGTCACCTTACTCATGCTTGAGTCAAAGAGGTTGGCTTTGTGTCTGACAGAAAGTCACACATGTCCTTTTGTTCTGTAATCATTGAGATAGTGTCACACAATGCATACATGTGTAACAATTGATGGATCACTGAAAAAACCAGTACACATGTGAATGTGGTGATTTATTTACATGTGCAAGTATTGGTTCCGATGATGTACAATCTACAGTTCACTGATCCCATGAGAGATCCCAAGCCACTGAATGTCCAGTCAGAGTCCAAGGGTGAGGGACATTTCATGAGACACGTGTAGGAGAGGTGAGCATCAGTGAGGAGGTGTCCAAACTGATAATAGGTAGGAATTGAGACAATGACATTCCATGCATGATATGTCAACAGTGGTAGAGTGAAGAGGGCACGTTGCCAGCTGTCACAACACTGGCATGATCTTAAGCACAGAACTAAAGAGAAACTGTCCATGTGCCACAGACTGTAGCTACTGGGTTGTTTTTCGTGTGAAAGTTGTTCCTTCCACATCTTCATCCTTTGATGTGTCTGGTGCCTCCTGTGCTGTAGGTGGTGCTGTTGTTGAAGTTGCGGGGGGCACACACACATCATGGGATAGAGATGTGGAATCAAGGCCCTGGCAGCTGCCATTTGTGAGAATGCAAAAAGCATCACTGCAACAAGGAGGAACTGCTGGTTTCACAACACAGCAGCTACATCACGGTCGTAGACAGCCAGGTTTTTAAGGAGGGAGGCCGGACTTCACTGCATGGACTCCAGGACATTTTGGATAGCCCCCATCCTGGTATCAATCATGCTGCTGCCACTTTAGGAGGGCAATTGTTCCACCCTCTGCCTCAGGACAGCAGCTATGTCGGCCAAGGGACTCCTGTAGTCCACGTAGCAGAGAGTGGGTGCCTCTGATGGCAGCAGAGTTGTCGTTATTCAGACTGAGGCACCATTGCACCTTCTCTATGCTGCCTACCATGGTCTCAATTCCCACCTGCTGTGCCAGCTCCTGCTGGACTCCTACCGCTGTCTTCTGAAAGGTGATGTCTGGGCCCTCAGAGTCCAGGCCAGTGACTGGACTGGTCGGTGCTGTGTGTTGGTTGTTGGGTGTTTCATGTGGAGACCCCGCAATGCTGTGTGTCCTCTCGTTGACTGTAGATGGTGTCTGGAAGGAATACAGGACGTCTTGGAGAATGTCAGCATTGATGGGTGCCAGCTGGTCATCTAGGTCATCTTTTAAATCCAGGACAGGCAGCTCCGCAGGAGGTAAGGCTTCATCCTCTGCAATGGGATAGTGAAAGGTCAATCTTGGACTGTAGTGGCTGTTGACATGAGTCATCATATACTTGCTACTGTTGGCTTAGTGACATGGTACTGTGCCCCACATCAAGGCACACTTTTATGGACCCTTAGTGGCACACTGTGCCACCTGAGCATCATTTCTGTGGAATCACCATTGGCACAATCTGTCAGTCCACATTTCTCAGGGTGTTACACCCACCTTGATTAACTTTTCATGGTCTTCTGCATATGTACCCCTTTCATTGACTTGGCTGTGTGCATATGCATGCCATGGGCATTGCTAGGGATTTGTGCACACACCACAAATGGAGATGTACAGACAAACGTAGCATTTGGTTTTACAGATATTTGAGTAAGTGACTGACTGATCAGCCACCCTATGTGTGTTGTTGGAGTAATGAAAGGGTGTGAGCTGTCCACTTGCATCCTTCTAGCCACTGTGAGTAATGTGTCCAGCATCCTGCATCACCCATTGTGAGATTCAACCACTTTGTGTGTATGTGTGCAAACAGGATTTTCTCTCATCCTGCAGAACAACACTGAGTGTTGTTTTGCTGGAAGTTAGACCTTCCTGTTTGCATACATACACATGAGGTGGTTCATCGTTATGTTGTGTGGCGCAGGATGCTGAACACAACTGAAAGTGGTTAGGAGGATGCATGTGGAAAGCCCACCCACTTCCACCACTCTAGGAACACGTGGGGTGGCACGCGTACCTGACACTTATTGAGGCTTGGTGATATGTGGATGTAGCATGCTGGGACACCACATCGGAGGTGGAATTGTAGTTGTGGTACTAAGGACTGACATTGTTGTAATCCTATTGTAGACTATTTTCAATGTGTGTTGCAGTTATCATCAGTCATTGTAAGTGGCACACAGCTTTCCTGTTAGTTGATTTTGCAGGATGTGTACCTTCCTGCACATCTGCAATATGACCAGAAAGAGGGACTCCCTCCAACATGCAGATTGTGTGGCAAAGCTGGTATTGTCCATCATATCTTTTTCCATAACTGAGTTTAATAAAGGGATGCAGTGACTATCTGTGACAACCACACATCCTTGCACCTAAGAAATGATGCAGCACAGTGAGCTGAGCTGTTGCACTGCGTCTTTCCTCGTGAATGGGTAAATATGTGCCACAATATTCAGACACAGACATCATTTTGCTCTACCAATTCATATTTTTTACCTTATACTCCAATGGTGCATAATTACCATGCCAAGGTAAGGCACCTTGCATATCTTATGTTGTCCTAAATCTCATGTCCTCCTCTCACACCTGACACTGCATGTAGAAAGCATTCCATTTGTATATTTGGGAACTTCCCGTGCAACACATTTGGTCCACCAAGCTTCAGATGCCTTTACAAATATTGCATGTTTGTATTTGGTTCACTGTAGTCCAGGAAGTCAAGTGTGGTATGGGAGTGACAAGTGGGTGCGTGACAAGTTTGTATTTCGAAAGATTGGAGTTGTTTATTGTGTGTTGCATTGTGCATTACACATAGGGCAAACTTTCTGTGTATTTGGTACATTGATCCCAAACCACCATTTTCTTAGCAGCCCCCTTGCCACAGCCAACAACACCATGGGAGTACCTTATTTACATTACTGGTCACCATGGTGGACATTTCCCCTGTTGCCTCATGAGTTTTGTCACTACTGTAGTGCTTTACTGCATTGGCACCATAAATGATGTTTCTAGTGCAGCAAAGCACAAGGAGGTCCATTGCTTAGAATGATTGCATCCATCACTTTCACATATGCCTTTTGGCAGGCCTCACAAATAAGGTTCACAGATAGCACAGTGCAATCTTTATGGAATGTCTGGGCCATTTGTTCTTCCATCCTTGTATCAAAAATATTTTCTTGCATACATCATATATGGCACAGGCATATTATGATGCAAGGATGTACAAAGTGGATCTATGCATACATTGTGTGACTTTATTAAGGTAACACAAGGGCAATGGATGGCTTGAATCCACATTGGCATCAATCAATATGATGCTAATGTTGCAGTAATGGCTTGTAAATACGTGCCCTAGTGAGAAATTGAGACCACTTGTAGCTGATGTTATGCATGAAGGTGTCCCTTTGTGCACAACACCAACCATTCCCACTACACAGGCAACGTTACTACTTAGTAACATGGAAGCTACTTGTACAGCAGCACAGATGATGATGATCACAGACATGCCCATATGTTGTGTCTGATCACTTTTGTGGCCATTCCCAATGATATATGGAGGCGCCTCGCAGTTCTTGTTGGCTTACCCTGTGCAACAAGCATAGGACATGTTTCCCAATGAGTGTTACACATGGGCAGGTGGTTAAGTTGCACCCGTGAAGGCATTGATGAGATGGTTGGGTAATGGTCTGTGCATTTAGGAGGGAAGATGTGAGCGTATTAGAAGTGTTTATCCATTAATCTGTCCCGATGCAACCCTTTTGCATGCATTCAGTGTCTCCTATGTGCCTCCCCATTCTGCCATTTGTTAGTTTCAAGATTGCTCCCCACTGAAACACCCTGCATTTGTGATAAGTCTTGGAAGTCTGCACTGTCCTGTCCTGAGACTCCAGTAACCTGCTCCTCAGGGATGACTGCTGCCACCATTCTCCAGGTCATCCAGGTCCTCCTGGGGTGCGGAACTACCACCTCCAGTCTGCAGTGCTGCCTTTCAGTTCCTGGCCAATTTCTCTTTAGTTCTGTGCTTGCAATTGTGCCAGCGCTTCTTACAATCAATGAAAGTCCCTTAACCTCTGCCACACTGTTGACTTTATTGACAATTGACAGCCATATGGCCTCCTTCCTATTGGTAATTTGGAGGTGAAAAATAGCTGGTGTTGCTGCTCCGTCACCTCTCTGACCAAGATGTTATTCTCTTCACTGAAGCGACACTTCTGCTTCCTTTTCTCCTTCTCCTGTGAATTTGCTGGTCCATCCTGGCTTGTACTGGGCTGATTGGGGTCTCTCTGGGTGCTCTCTGACCTGCATTGTCCATATTGGGTCCTTGTGGCTTTTTTGCAATCTCTTGGGCTTTTTGTACTCTAATGCTGCAAAATATGGAGCTATCAAGATTAGAGCCAAAAACGTGGCGCTAGTCATACCATGCTAATGTCACTTTTGCAGCATTAGCGTTGTTTTTCTTTACGTGTCGCAAAGGTTAGCGTCATTTTTTTTTACGCTAACCTTTCCTTAGCGCCATGGTGTGTTGTTTTTTATATACAGTGCACGGATGGTGCAAGGAAATGTTGTTAGGCGACATTCATTTTTTTTTAATGCACAACAGCACAGTTGTGAGACATTTTTCTTACATTTGGGAAAAAATCTTTTGGTTTCTCAGTAGGGCAGTCTATCTATAGGCATATACGGCTCGAGGAGCGGGGGTAAGTAAATTGTCCCTTCTAGGTGGATGTTCCAAGCACTGGTCATTCCTTGCAGGTGCAGTGTCTCAAATCCCCTCGTCTCGTTGCTGATGCCGGAAAACCTATGAAAAGCAAGTTCTTTAAATAAAATAACGTCCAAGAAAATGCCAAGGCTCAATAATAAACTGACGCAAGACCCTGAAGAATGTATTCCAAAATCCGTCGTCGCCCCCTGCCTCACCCCCGAATCCCCCCGGCCTTCTAATCCCAGCAGCAACTGGAGTGACGGGGACAGCTGGGGGGTATCCGATGGGCCCTTTGACATTACAATCCTGCCATGAACTCGGAGACACACTGGCGAAGCTGCCTTTTTTCGCTCATTTTTCCAGCCAGCGCGCGGAGGGGGTGCAGGCATGCAAGTTTAACCCTCCACTGGCAGTTCTGCCTTTGTGGATTTCGTTGGATGTCTGGCTCAAATGGGCAGGTTCCAGAACATTCCACACTGGGTAAACAAGGCACAGCGAAATGTACTACCATTTCTGCTGCTTACAACAGCGTCGCGACTATGAGTGTGAACCATGCATTGCAACAGACCCGATTCAGGCAGGGACCTCCCGATTTGGAAACCCTAAACGGCTATATTTTAGCAGATTCCCGCTTTAAATTTCCTCTACTTTTGGGAAAATACAGTCCCTTGTGTTTTCTTCAAAATATCCCTGTATCTTATTTCAAAATGTTGCCATGTATGGTGGACACACCTGCACAGACAGTCTTTCTCTAGTGTTTATGTTAAAATCTCACATAATAAGTAGTATGTGCAACCCTCTATACAGTGACTCATATTTGTGACTGACTTCCTTTCCCAACCACAACAGCTATATAGTCATGGTGCGAGGGCGCAAGTATGATTGGAGTTGGCATGTCAGGATATGGAGAGGAGGTGGATGGGAGCTCATCGTGGGGACTATCGGTTCATCTTGGACTTGCCACATTTTTTTCCAGAACTGCAATTTGATCTGAAAGCAAGTGTACGAAATATTAAATTGCAATTCCTTGATGTTTTCCTTCCTTACCAGCTCTTTCTGTGCAGCATCAGGGCCTGGATACGTCAGTCTGTAGCACTTTAGTGCAGTAGCAACGGGCCGCCTAATATACATACATAAAAACAAGCAAACAGATCTGACTTTGGCTACCAGCCTTCTGGCTTTGTCAATGTTTGTTTTGTCATGGTTAATGCAAAAGTGTATTGATAAGAAAGCTGATGGGCCGTAATCAATTAAGGAAAGAAGCTGGCTAAAGTCAAAAATATGTTTTAGGTCTCAAAAGGCACACTTTGGCTTAGTAATTCCTAATGTTTAGAGGAGCTACTTTGTATAGGGGTGTGCATGGACGTCATTTAGGGGTCGCCAGGAGTTGCATCTGCAACTCCTAGCTTGATTTTGCGACCCCTGGCCTCAGAGGTGGGCAAATCAGTGGCAGAAAAACATAGGCTGCTTGTCCTTAATCCTTAGGCTTTTGGCTGGGGCAGCGTTCTTTTTTCTCTTATTTTTTTATTACACTAATATTGAATAACATTTCCTTATTCACTATTAGTGTAATAAAAAAAGGATGCAAAATTAGCTGGAATATGACCTTCCCTGGCAGCTGAGGTATGTTAAAAAAAATGCTTTTAAATGCACGTTGTGTGCGTGTTTGCGGGTTAGCGTGTGTTTACATAAAAGTGTGTGTAAGTGTGAATATATGTGTAAGTGTATATATGTGTAAGCATGTGAGTGTGAGTGAAATTGAAGTTCAAAGGGTGTGTGATGTCACTTCCGCTACCCCTGACATTTTGGTGAATTGACGTTCATGGGGATGTGCTCCCTGTGAATGGACAGAACGCCATCATTTACAGTGAAGATAGACATTGGCTGAAGTGGGCTTACCCCCTGCCTCATGCTATATGCTACAGCAGGCAAAGGGAAAAATCCCTATGTCGCAATAACAGACCAACGAATGGCTGAAAGCCCCTATTAGATACATAAACTTTCATTAGACTTAAGAAAGTCTTGGCTAATATCAGATATAAAAATAATAAAAGGCACCCAAAGATTTTCTAGGAGTCTGCTATCAAATGCCGGATTTACAGAATACCAAGGCTGCCTAGTTTTGATTCCACTGCATACCTCTTTCTACCACAACATTACAATACTTGTCTCTTTTTCTCACTCTTGAAGGTTATTTTTTATCTCTGCATCTGCCTTTGTCACTATTTTCCTGTATTTCTCTTCCTCCTTCTACCTCCCTTTTTACCTTTCTAAGTCTCATTGCTCTTGGACAAAGTCTGACAATGAAAAATATGTCCTGAGCCCCAAAAATAAATACTTGTGCCTACTTTCTTCATCCACTGGTATAAATTAAGCATGGCATTTTCCTGCAGTGTGCTCAAGGTCCAGGTTAGTCTTTTTGTTATGGTACTAGAGCTGTCTTTTGAGATGAAGCACCAACAGTTTCACTATCCATAAATGAGGCCACATATGCACTTAAAGTGATAAATCAGTGGCAATACTGTATGTCCTGATTTGCAGTTATATAATTACTTCATCAGGGGTATTAACAAGGATTGAACAGGGCACTCTAAATGAAGGCCTCAGTGGTATCAAGCGCACGTGGTAAAAAGAGGCAGTAACCCAATTAAAGCACTTTTCCCACTTTGAGTACATTTTTAGGTCGAGCATAGCAGCGCGCAAGCGCTCCTTTTCCTCCATGTTTTAATCTGTATGTGGGCTTCAACCAAACCCATCACTTTTATTCGTTCCTTGGCCTGCCTTTCAAAATGCACATGCTTTCATTGGTAAATGCTTCACGTTTGTCCCGGCTTCGGGCTGCTTTACTAAGCCCCTGGAGACTGACCCTCTTACATGGATGATTGCGCAATATGCCACATAGCTTCATCTGGCAACTATTTGTTTTCTACTGAATGGCTGCTTCTAACTGCATGGCCATAAGTTGTTTCTTCTCCGTTTGGGGCACGCCGCTATTGAGTGCTTCATGCTGCGTGGCCGTAAGTTGTTTCCTTCAAAAAGCGTTAATTCGACATTCATCTTAATGGGATTACCCTTGTAAACATCTGACTTCACCAGCAGCTCTGATTCAACAGTTTGGCAAGTGTGTTTCCTCCTGACATCTTTCCCCACATCGTATCACCCTCCCAAACCCTTAGCCCTGGGGTCTTTTTTATTATCTGATGGTCTCCACTAACTCCTACTCAGCAAACCATTTCCATCCTGGTATCCCATCTATATACCTCATCTTTCCAATGTCTGACCCCCTTTACTGAGGTTGCCACTTCACCTTCCCAATAGTTGCTGCTTCCTGCCGCCATCTTTGTTGATCAGCGTCACCGGAGCTAGATCTGGAAATAGAGAAATAAGCTGTGAATATTCTTCCACCAGTAACTCCGACTGGCCACTGACCATGGGCATAAACAGAGGACCATCTGAAGAGGTCCAATACGCCTGTGTGGCGGCCATCAAAAATTGTTTTCCTTTGTATTCCGTAGTATAGCAGGTCCAACAGTCATTTTTGTATGAAAAGTTGACAAATATTTAAATGTAGCTATATAGACAGTTCACTGCTTGGAAACACTGAAAAATAACTTTAAATACAGGAGGAAAAAAGGCCACTCTATGAGAAATCACTGTTTAATTAGGCTTGTGGTGCAATGAACGGAGTAGCTTCCAAATGGAGGATGGCCGCCGAAGAGTAGTCATAGAAAACAGCTTTGTTGGTCCCACAAATGAGGCGTTCTCCTTAAGTTGTTAAAGGGAATCACTTTTGAATTTGCTGGGGGCTTACTGGCCATGCTTGTTACTGTGGATGTGATCATACGAATGCCAATAGTGCTATGCAAATTTCAGCACTCCACTGCATAAAATTAAAAAAAGGCCAAAACAATGCAATTTTCAATGCCAATACCTCTAACTTAAACGACTACAAGACCTAATGCATTGCAAATGCTTGTTAGTTATTTGTTAACACCAGCATCAGTGACCATACGCTACCAGAACTAATACATTCTGCCCTACCAACAGCAGTGGAAAATTCCAGTGCATTCCTTGGGATAATGTGATAGCCCCTAAACGGGATAGTTGGTACCTAAACTTAAAATAAGCTGTATCTTGACCCGTTGTTCATGGTTGAAAACTTCCAATAACATTAGTCTGCAGATGGACCAAGTGTTCCTCTGGTAGGCTTTAGGGGTTCAGAGTTAATGGCGGTAGATATACAGACTCAGGCCCTCATTATGACCTTGGCGGTCACGGTTGCAGTCGGACAGCTACCAAAGTGGCGGTCCGACCGCGATATTACGACCGTGGCGAAAGTGCCACTGGCAGACTGCCGGCACCGCCAGGTTGCCGCCAGTTGAAAGCCCGGCGGTCTCGGCAGTTGTAATCTGCTTGCAGCACTGCCCTGGGGATTATGAGTCCCCTTTCCGCCAGCCTTTGCATGGCAGTAGCCCCCCCCATGCAAAGGCTAACGGAAAAGGGGTGCCAGGGGCCCCATGGGGACCCCTGCTCTGTCCATGCACTTGGCATGGGCAGTGCAGGGGCCTCCATGGACAGCCCTGTCGCGCTTTCCACTGCCCGAATTACAGGCAGTAGAAAGCGCAACGGGTGCTGCTGCACCCGCCGCACCGCCACATTGACGCTGGCTCAATTACGAGCCGGAATCAATGTTTCCGCCCGCCGGCCCAGCGGTGAACTCCTAATAGAGCCGGCGGTGTTCAGACCACACAGGCCGCCTGATGGTGGTACGAGTTTGTCGGGCGGCCTCCCGTAATGAGGGCCTCAGTGTTCTGGGAACCAGGGAGCTCCTCTTGAAGATAAAGGGGTTTCGAGTCTATCTAATCTCACACAACACACTTCCAGTTCAGAAGTACATGACTCAAAGTTACAAACACAGCTTATGGTTCTACGAAGAAACTTTTGATATGGGTATGGGGCAAAGAGGCTGGACTTGTGCTGAAAATTTCCACAGCCTGTCAGGTTTCCCAAAGTATGATTTCAAGACACTAATCTCCACGCTCATTACAAAACAGTGGTGTGGCCTATTCTTAATTTCACTATGACTGCCTAGGTATGACAAAGGGGGGCAGAGGAGGATGAATCCCCACTTCTGAAATATACGGTGTTGTTGCAGTCGATTGAGTGTCCTCTGCTCTACCAGTGCTCTGGCGGACAGCTCACCTAAATGTGGGTGGTTGCTGCATGTGTCCCCTTCTTTTCTGGTGGGAATGCAACAGGATGGTTACAGGGTAATCTGAGTGATTTCTGCGATTCCTTCTCTTGCTAGAGGAGAAGTTCACACAGGGAGTTCTCCAGAGAGGTAGGCACAGCAGCAAGGTCATAAGCAGGCCTCTTCATGCTTGGTCCCAATGAAGGAAAAACAGTCAAGCAAGTATGTATTCATAAGCTCCAGAGGTTCACATGCAGGTTGATGACGGTCTTTCAGTAATTGGCCATAGGGGGCCAATACATATATGCCAAAAGAATGGAGAAATACTAGGATACAGCGGTTTTAAGAATTATGCATTGTTATGCTGCAAGTCGCTTAAGCAACACTTTACGGCGATGTGGATTCCCTCCACACAATGGAAAGGTGAAGAAGGGCTGAGGGGATTCTCACACCCATAGTGCTGTCCGGCACACAAATCCAGCGGACTGGGCACACACGCAAATGTGCACCAAAACATATTTATCCACATGCATATATGAAAGGGTTGACAACATTGATGGGTTAATGCTATGGGAACTGGCTAGATTTTATTTGTGATATTTAGTGGAGAGGTCTCTTGGGATAAAGCAAGAAGGTCTGCATCCACAAAAAGCTGTAAACCTATACCACGACCTCAATTAAATAATTGCACACTGTCAGACCACATTAAGGAGGTCACAGTTTGAGGGGAGGTACATTACCTCAATATTGAGGACTGGGTTTCTCTGCCTCTGTATGACTCTGTAAACTGGGCCACGTACAACCACTTGATTCTCACTGGTAGCAATGACAAGCAGGCTCAGGCTTGCCAGGAATGTAGTGGAAGCTCAGGCCTCAACAAACACCGAGCAACACAATTATATGAACATCAAACCCAGTGGCTTTGTTTGTTAAAAAGAAAGTACACTGATACAGTCAGAAAACCTAATAGTACATAGTACATCATAGTGATACGATAATTTCACTTCCCTAGGACAAATACAGAGGGATAGGTAATTCAAATGTATGAAACCCTTTAGAGTTTCATATGCGATTTGTAGTGGGTTGCAAATAGACCTGCCTCATTAATGTTAGTGAGGTAGGGGGCAATTTGCGACCCATTAGGAATCTCAGCCACCACAGGGATGTTGCCTGCTGGGCTCAGCAAATCACTATGTCTGGGATTGTTCTTTTTTTGTTTAAACACAGCCCGTTTTCCTTAAAGGAAAACAGGATGTGTTTAAAAAGAAAAAATGAAACATTTAGGTTTCATTTTTTAAGAGTATGCAGTGGTCCGTGGGACCAATGCCTGCTCCTAAAAAATATTTTCTTAAAGGGGTTCCTTAGGGATCCCTTCTCAGTTGCGAATGGGTTACCACCATCTTTCTATTGGTGGTAAACAGTGAATCTTTTGCAACAGCATTTTGGTCACAAAACATTCGCACACACCTTTCAGATTCGGTAGTAGGGAGGGACCCCTCAACATGCTCTTTCCTAATACCGAATCGCAACACCCAAATTGCGATTTGGCAACAAGATACTGACTTACATTTTGGGCTTTGTACATATCCCAAAACATTTTTCTAGTCCAAAAATGACCTATTCTGTGAATCAGCTTGTTTGCGACTAGAAAAATGCTTTGTTACTCTTAGTATTCCCAATAGTTCATTTATCTCATTACAGTGGAAGGTCAGCGAAGTACGGTGCACAGCAGGGACCCACAGCATGCATCTCTTTCTGCTGGCAGTAGGTGTGCCAGCTGCGAGTGCTCTGGCACTCGAGTCAAGTTCACCTGGAGCAGCAGCAGAGGCTCCACCTGGAGCCTGTGTTGGCTGAGGTGTCATTGCAGGTTTCTGGTTGGTCACAAGCTCTCTTCTTGCTTCAGGTGAGCGGAGTGGTGAGTCACAGGGTCAAAGGACAGTTTCGAGGTTCTGTTCTGCAGGCCGTATGACTGGTCGGGGTGGTGGTGTACCAGCCCGTTCTGCTCAGGTTTGGTTAGTCTTCACAGCGACACAGTCTGCTTGGGCTCTTTCAAGACTGTTGAAGCAGCACAGATCACAGCTTTGCAGCGGGATTGTCTGCTCGGTTAAAACTTCAGGATGGCAGTAGCACAGTTGCTTGGACAGAGTTTCAGTACAATGTCACAGTGCAGGCTGCATAGAAACAACTTCAGGATCACATTGGCACAGTGCAGTCAGGCACACAGGACAGTGCTATAATGCAGGCAGCTTTGGCACAACTTCAGGTTCTCAGTGGCACAGTCTACCCAAACACAATTGCAGGACAGTGCTGTCCTGCTGTCTGCTCAGCAAGAAAGACTGCACTCTAATTTGGGGGCCCACAATTCACCCTCCTGAGTCTCTCTGGATAGATAAACCCTCAGCTCTGGGGTCAGCTGCTTTTCAATTATATTAGACTATCACAAATCGCCAGACTGAGCTCGGCGCATTGTGCGAGAGGCATTCCTACCATAAGTAAAGTCTCTGGGCAGACCAAAAATCTCTTGCAAATAGCACATACAAGCCACCATAGGAGTCTGCTGCTGCTGTCTGCCCTCAAACCATACATGCTGGAGGTACACATCATCTGTATCCTCCCCTTCAGAGACTTGATTGGGAAGGAGGGTCTTGAAGCGCGGGAATCTGCAAGTGTCAACACTTTTGCCGTACTGTTCCAAAACACTGCACTCACACCCTTTGCACTGCTGCAGGCAGATCACAAGTTATCAATGAGCCACTTCCTAGCATATAATACACTAGCGGATGAAATGCAGCACCTCTGGCAGATAGCTGACATTGAACCAGAATTACATCCCCTGGTACACATGCTCCACCCTATAGATAGTGGTTGCGGATTAACTACATGGTTCACTCGGGCCCTGGCATACACACAGTATGGCACTCTGCAATCCACTAGACAGAAGTGGGAGCATGACACTGGATGCACCCTGACGCAAAAGAAATACAATAGGGCTTTAGCGTACATGCAATCTCTCCCGTAATGCTAAATTCCATTATATTCAGCATAGTATTCTACTCAGGGTGTATCTCACACTAGCTCACTTACAAAGGGTGAATGGCTCCATCTCAAGCTGCCATAGATATGGTGCACACAACGCTGACATGGCTCGCATGTTGTGGAGCTGCCCAGTGGTAGTAGCACTGTAGCGGAAGGTCACAGACACACTGACAGACATCATGTGAAGGGCGGAATGTGCTCCATGAAGAGTGCGCTTTTGGGTCTTTTTAAGTGTAAAAAAATCAGGGAGTGCCACCAACCACTTTCTAGACATGGCTTTTCTGATGGGCCAGAGATCCATTGCAATGCACTGGAAGGCCAGCATTCTGCCAGGATTGTAGTATTGGCACACAGCCACTCTCAAACTGGGAAAGGCTGAATCTGTGGCCCTCCAGCGAAAGGAAGCCGGTGGCCTTCGTAAGGCCCCCCATGGCCTTCGTAAGGTCCCCATTGCAATGGAATAGGACACTGTGCTACACAAATTACAAGAACTCACAGAAGAACCACCAAGCTGAAGGAGCCCTTAGTCAAACGGTCGACTATTATAATACTTTAACATTCTGCATGAACCATTAGTCTACCTTTCCCATTGATTGGTTATTGCACAAAAGATGTCCTGATTCATTGTATGCATGTCACTACTCCTTCATACTGCCGGTTATGCTTTGCGATTTGGGGTATGCCTTTGTGGCCGGCTCGCACATTCACTGCTCCTCAAGTATCTGCACTGTAGCATCGACTGTTATGACCTGGCAGTTTATATTATTCTTTCACCTGTTTATTGTTTAGGATCAATACCTCCTGTTGTGCAATACATGCTGTCACACTATGTTCAGGCTCTCTTCAGGAACAGATATCAAGAGCTTGTCACTTGTATATGCCTGCATAGGACATGTGTCTGTGCGGCTATGTGAAAATCAATAACAATTAGTTAAAAAAAATGGACTACCACAACTCCTGCAAGGTTGGCGCACTGCTTCCCACTCTCAGCAAGCAGGGTAACTCCCAGGCACTACAGGACAGTGAGACAGCTCATCCTTCCAGGTTAGACTTCAGGTGATGTCCCCTCACCCCTGGGAAGCCAGCTGTCAGGCAGACACCAACTCTTGTTTCCCATTAGTCCTCAGAATACTCTGTGGAGCACTCCCTTCCGTGTTCAAAGAGAACTTGGAACTGGAACAACTGGGTCGGCAGCTCCCACTTTTATATAGTCAAAGCAGACAGAGGATGTGGATTATCTGTCTGCACTCTCAGAACTTGTTTATGGTGGTTATTCTTTCATGTTCCTTCTCTAGGTACAGCCTTTGTGTTATGCTACTCATAGTAGGGTCAGCTTCGGATTGGAGCACCCAAAAGAGAGGCAGAAAGAGGTATGAGCTTTCTGTATCTTGCCAACAACAGTCACACTGAACAGTGATCAGAAAGGGACAAAAGGCTGGCCTCATTTAAAGTACCCTTCCCACTCTAAACAACCAATCAACAACAGCCCACCCTTCACCCCACCATTTACCACATGAACAAAACATTGTGATGGTAAGTATGGATGTACTATTATTAACCACATACCTATATACCTTAAAAATATATATGTGTTGTCAAGGTGCATGTATGTAGTGCTAAAAATAGTAAATTCATATTTACCAATATACATTTATCTTCACAATACTTTAGAAGTCGATATTCTGGATCTGATATTTTTGTAACTCAACATTTAAAACTCAGTATTCTAGTAGTATGTTATGTTATGTTACTAGCTCTTATATAGCGCAAACTACCCGGAGGCCTCGTAGCGCTAATCAAAATAGAAGATAAGACATACTGGAGGAATCTTACCGCCTTCGAAGAGAGAATAGTACTGCCTTGATGTTAGAATAGCCAAGTTTTAATGGCCTTCCTAAATTCTATCTCCTGGCTCATCATACGAATATTAACTGGCAGAGAGTTCCAGAGTTTGGCTCCCTGGTACTTCAAGGATCTTCCCCCCCAAGATATTCTCTTTACTTTAGGGATCACTACCAGGGCTTTGGAAGATGATCTCAAGACCCTCGTAGTTGTGTAGAATGAAACTAATGATTTTAAGTGGTGAGGAGCCCCTTTATATAGAGATCTGTGAAAAATACACAGCGCCTTAAATTTTATCCTTTTCACTACTGGGAGCCAATGTAATTCCGTCAAAGCTTTCTTAGCCGATGTGGTCCTAGGCAAATTAAACAACAGTCGGGCAGCCGCATTTTGAACCACCTGTAATTTATTCACCACATAACCTGGGGATCCCAGGAAAATACTATTTCCGTAATCTAACCTGGATAGAATTAGGGCTTGTACTGCAAGTCTTTTGGCCAAGGGCAGAAGCAATCCAATGACCTTACGGAGTAACTTCAGTATTCCAAAACAAGTGGCTGAAATTCTCCTGGCCTGATAGTCTAGGGTAAGTTTGGTATCCAACCAGACTCCCAAAGCTTTAATCTGATCTTTCGGTGGGGGTAGATAGTCCAAATGTATTGCTGGCAAAATGCTCTTTGCCGGGTTGGTCAGTTTTCCCCAAAACATTATTTCCGTCTTTTCTTCATTGAGTTGAATCCTGCTATCTGTCATCCAGGAAGCTACCGCTTGTAGGCAGGCAGGCAAAACAAAAAGTATACTCTGATGAAGGACTGGGGCCCACCAATCACAGAATAAATAAATGCTGACTGTCCTTCAGACTCAAGAAGAAAGAGAAGGCAGCTGATCAGACAATCCTCAGGGAGCCTTCGTCAATACAAAATCATACCAGAAAGCTCATGGCGACCTCTGTAGCACTCCAAAAAACATACTGAAAGATACATTTTCATGCAACTAATTATTACTGCCTATTTTTTTCTTTCATAACAGGAAGGTGTATTGAAGGCAGAAAGGACAGCATTTGGAAGGAAAGGAGGTTAGTAAAAAAAAGTCAGACAGGAATTAGAACCTGGGTAGACTTATCCTGCTATTTTTGGAGGCCTGGGGCCAAAACTTAATGTTGGTCTCATGTGGGGCCTTCTTGATGCTTCTGTTTTTGTCAGGTGCAATAAAAACTTGTTTCCAAGTTTTAACATACATGTAGTCCAGGGAAAAAAGAAAACATGGCATATGGCCCATCTAGTACTATGGTAATGTAAGCTGCCTAATTAACAAGGAAAAAAGCAAAAAGAACAGATGATGGACATAATGCTGAACAAACCAAACATTCACCCCGTCATAGATCTGGGTTTAATCTATTGGTTTTTTTCTCACCACACCACCCCAGTTTGGACCCGCCATGTGCAAATAAGTCTTGACCCTGCTCTGCATAGGAATAGTCCAACCTGAACTGCCAGCCAGGTCCTTCCTGGAACGGAAACAGGCATCCTAGGACCGGTTTCAGAGTATCACCCCTCACAGCCAGGCTAGCTTGAATCCACTGGCACAGTAGCATGGGACCCCCATCTGGGCATACCCTTCCCACTTAGGGTGATAAACGAAAAAAGAACAGATGATGGACAGAATGCTGAATAAATCAAGCATTCACCTCCAGTCAGAGATCTGGGTTTGGGGCCTGCTTTCGAGTGTTGCAGTCCTCGGACCGCCACACTCGCGTTGGCTGTCGGACTGCCGTGGTTGTGGTGGTCCGACCGCCACATTACAAGGTTGGTAGGCAGCCCCGCCAACCTACTGCCGTCCCCGCCAGGAACTTTGGATTCAGACGGGCTGACAGCGGTGCAGGTTGCAATAAGCCAGGGTGGCGCTGAACTCCGCGCCCCCCCTGCTGATTAGAACCTGGTTCTCCGTCAGCCTTTTCATGGCAGTTTCACCGCTATGAAAACACTAACGGAAAACAGGAGCAGGGGGCTAGAGGGTGGCCCCTGCACTGCCCATGTCCATGGCATGGGCAGTGCAGGGGTCCCCCTGCCCAGCACCCTCGAAATGCGCTATTCCTGCGGTGCATGGCGAGGGAGTTGGTTCCCCCTGTGGGTGGTAGCATTGCCCGGGCTCTATTACGAGCCGGTGACAATGCTGCTGATACTTTCCCGCTGGACTGACCAGCAGAAACCTTGGGAAAGTCATAATGGGTCCGGCAGGGAGGTCGCTACTACCGTACAAACTACCAATCAAGGCCCTAATCTATTGTTTTTTTGCTCACCACAACACCCCACTTTTGATTCAGCCATGTGCAAATCAGTCTTGATCCTGCTCCCCATGGGAACAGTCCAGTCTGAACTGCCAGGCCAGGAAAACAGATTAAAAATAACACAAATAGATTACAAAATAGAAGGTCGTGGTAAAAAAAATGGCTACTAAATGAAACTAAAAATAAAGACCATCTTCCCATAGAAATGATTGGGAAATGATTTTACATGTTACACAGGATTGATATTTTTTAACATTTTACAAGTGTTGTGATAAAATGTAAAAAAATGATAAAGTATAAATTAAATAATAGTATCTGTACAAATATTTAACATTTACTTACAAAACATGTTAAATATGTTGAAAATATGTATATAAAAATTAAGAAATGTGAAAAAGCTGTTAAACAATGGAAAATATATTCTCAAAATGTACAACATACAATGTTATGTGAATATAATTAAAACATTTTAATTATAAAATCATATGTTTAGTTTACTTACCCTTATAGAAATGTTTGTTTTTGAGGTGAAACATATATTATTAAAAATAACACTTAACTATGTTTTTATTATATTTCTGATTACAAACAGAACTAATACACTAACAAAGCATTTCTACTATATAGAAATAAAACTAAACTAAAAGATTTTGGAATAATAATATAAAATTAAATAATCACATTTCCACATAAAACATTTTTTAAATTGTTAGACACAAACATTGTGACATTTACTATTGTACTCCAATCTAAAGCAACTGTGTGAAGAGTTGGATGCTAAAGGGGTAAAATGTACTATTCCCACTCCAAACCAAACATATTGGGGAAGGTGTTGGACACTAAAGGGGTGGCATATACTATTCCCATTCCAATCTAACCATATTAGGGGAAGGTGTTGGATACCAAAGGGGTGACATTAACTTTTCCCATTCCAGTCCATACCAATGTGGGGAAGGTTTTGCGCACTAAAGGATTGACACTTATTATTCCCAACCTAACATTTTAGGGGAAAGTGCTGGACAATAAAGGGGTGACATTTATTATACCCACTCCAATACATACCGATTTGAGGAAAGTGTTAGACACTAAAGGGGTGACATCTACTATTTCCACTCCAATTTATACCATTTGGAGGAAAGTGTTGGACACTGATGGGGTGATTTGTACTATTCCTACTCCAATCTAAACCAATTTGAGAAAGTTGTTGGACACTAAAGGGGTGACATATACTAGCCCCACTCCAATCTAAACAAATGTGGGGAAATTGTTGAACACTAAAGGGGTGATATTTACTATCCCAACTCTAATCCAAACATATCGGGGAAGGTATCGGACACTAAAGGGGTGACCTACTATTCCCAGTCCCATCTATACCAATTCGGGGTAGTGTTGGACACTAAAGGTGTGACATTTACTATTTTCACTCCAATTTATACCAATTTGAGGAAGGTGTGGGACACT
This sequence comes from Pleurodeles waltl, assembly GCF_031143425.1. Taxonomy (NCBI): domain Eukaryota; kingdom Metazoa; phylum Chordata; class Amphibia; order Caudata; family Salamandridae; genus Pleurodeles; species Pleurodeles waltl. Next base: position 1,078,816,545 of record NC_090445.1, on the reverse strand, counting down.
TATGGGGTGACATTTACTATTCCTACTTCAATCTAAACCTATTTGAGGAAGATGTTGGACACTAAAGGGGTGTCATTTACTATCCCCACTCTGATCTAAACCGATTTAGGGAAATTCTTAGACACTAAAGGGTTAACATTTACTATTTCCACTCTAACCATACTGGGCAAAAGTGTTGGACACTGAAAGGGTGACATTTAATTATCCCACTCCAATGTAAGGCTGTTTGAAAAAGGTGTTGGATGCTAAAGAGATAACATTTACAATATCCACTTTAGTATAAAACATTTCAAACAAGGTAATACAATTTAAACATTTTAATACACAATTAATACTCCATGGCCAAATATATCTTTTAAACTATCAAATTAAATAATTTTTATTACAAAAGCATGCAAACCTAAACTGCAGGCCTATATATACAAATTAAAATATTAACATAGAATTTTTTTTGGGGGAATTAATAATTAACATATATATAATTTTTTATTGCCATGTCAAAACTATAAACCATAAAATAACAACTAAACTTCTATTCCAATATTAACAATCATAACATTAAAAAAAAGTTTTTAGAAATTTATAATGTATATTTTTTAATAAAATTAAAATGAAAAAATAAAATACAAATGTCAACTATTTAAAATGATGTTTTACAAAAAATATCAACATATAAAATGTTGCATTAAAATGTTTCTAAATATTTTATTTTATAAACAATGTTGATATATATTTCATATTATTTTAACTTTCTTTATACCATTAATATATATCCTAACTAAAACACAAATATCGTTTTTTAAATATTCAAATAACCAAATCCATTTAAGAATTATATTTTATTAAGTTAAATATCTCCAAAATTATTACCTTTAATTTTAGTTTAAAATATATATTTTAAAAAAATGTCCCCACCCCTATTTCCTAAAAACACAGTAATACATTACTAAATAAAAGTAGTAAACATTTATTTATATACATTAACACAACTAAATGTACAAATTGCAGCAATTTCATAACTAAAAAAACTTTCTGACTAAAAACACAAATAAAAAAATAAACAGATGCAATAAAACACAGTTCACTAAATTACATACTAATTAACACTTGCAAACAATATTACATAAAACAATATTTTATATATAAATATTTTTTAATAAAGACATTAAAAACAACACTAAAAATTATATTTTACCTTCAATATTCCTGTGATATTTTGATGTCCCGATATTCTTGATGTAATATTTTTGTGTCACAATATTTTCTGTGATATTCTGTCCAAACATCTTCCAAACTGTACACCAGTTCTGATGTCAGATCCGGAGCCGACTTTAGCTCAATCCATTTCTAGGTCTTGCTATTCATAGACCATGGTCGTAGATAAACCTGCACTTGTCTTTCTACATATAAGGTGATATTACCAGAGGTTGGAGGCTTTATTTGCTTGGACTCTAACGCTGTTCAGAGACTTGACCAAGTACCCATGACAATGATAATAATGAGGATGCAGATTAGCTCCTTGCCCACACTTCACTGATGAAGGCACGTAAATGAATTTGCCAAAGGCTAGTGCCCTCAACACTTAGGTCCTGATTACGAGTTTGGAAGACGGGAACACTTGTCTGCCATACTCCCGACAGGGCGGCCACCATTGGTGTGGTGACCTCACCTCTGACCCCATTATAACTTTACCGCTGGGCTGACAGGTGGAAACCAAGCTTTCTGCCGGTCAACCCAGAAGGAAAGTGGTGGCAGCATTGTTACTGGCTCGTAATCGAGCCAGTGGCAATGCTGCTGTCCTCAGAGGGCAACAGTCCCCCTCATAATGCGCACTGTCTGCAGTGCTTTGTGACCGTGGGTGAGGAGCTTGAACGTGATTCTCTTGTTGAAGGGGAGCCAGTGCAGTTCTCTCCGGTGGGCTGTGATGTGGCTGTGGCAGGGGATGTACAGGATGAGGGGCGCGGAGGCGTTCTATATGCGTTGCAGTCTTTTCTGGAGCTTGCCGTGGTTCCTGCGTAGAGGGCGTTGCCATAGTCCAGTCTGCTGCTTACGAGGGCTTGGGTGACCGTCCTTCTGGTTTCAGTGGGGATCCATTTGTAGATCTTCCGAAGCATGCAGAGGGTGTTAAAGCAAGAGGAAGATACGGCGTTGACTTGCTGGGTCATGGATATCAATTAGTCCAGGATGAACCCCAGGTTGCGTGCGTGGTCGGTGGTTGGCGGTGCATTTCCTAGTGTGGCAGGCCATACAGAGTCATCCGAGGCGGAGGGGTTAGAGCTGAGGATGAGGACCTCAGTTTTGTCAGAGTTCAGTTTCAGGCAGCTGTTCTTCAGCCATTCGGTGGTGACCTTCATTCCTTCATGGAGGTTGGTTTTGGCAGTGGCAGGGTCCTTGGTGAGGGAGAGGATCAGCTGAATGTCATCGGCGTATAAGACGATGTTGAGGTTGTGCATTTGGGCGATATTTGCGAGCGGAATCATGTAAATGTTAAAGAGGGTCAGGCTGAGGGATGACCCTTGGGGTACGCCGCAGATGATCTTGGTGGCTTCAGAGCAGAATGGAGGGAGGCGGACTCTCTGGGTTCTGGCGGTGAGGAAGGAGATGATCCAGTCTAGGGCTCTATCGCGGATCCCTGCGTTGTTCAGGCGTGTGCTTAGGGTGTGGTGGCAGACGGTATTGAAGGCAGCTGAGAGGTCCAGGAGGATGAGGGCCGCGGTTTCGCTGTTGTCAAGTAGGGTCCTGATGTCGTCCGTGGCAGCGATGAGAGTGGTTTCGGTGCTGTAGTTGTTGCGGAATCCTGATTGGGACTAGTCCAGAGTGTTGTTCTCCATGAGGAAGCGGGTCAGTTGTTTGTTGACAGTCTTCTCGATTACTTTTCCCGGGATGGGGAGCAGGGAGATGGGTCGGAAGTTCTTGAAGGCCGTGGGGTTCGCCTTGGGTTTCTTGAGGAGGGCGTTGATCTCAGTGTGTTTCCAGCTCTCCAGCTCTATTGAACTACCTTTACTTCCTCCATTCCACCATTTGCCTTATTTTTTTTATTCCCTTTACAGGACCATGGGCCAGATGTAGCAAAGTGTTTGCGCCTCGCAAACGGCGAAAATCGCCGCTTGCGAGGCGCAAAAGCCACTTTGCTATTCAGAAATGCATTTTGCGAGTCGGCTCCGATTCGCAAGATGCATTTCCGACTCGCAAATAGGAAGGGGTGTTCCCTTCCTATTTGCGAATCGCAGTGGGATGCAATTCCATTTGCGACCGCGTACACGGTCGCAAATGGAGTCGCAGTTACCATCCACTTCAAGTGGATGGTAACCCACTCGCAAATTGGAAGGGGTCCCCATGGGACCCCTTCCACTTTGTGAATGGACCCCAAAACATTTTTTCAGGGCAGGGAGTGGTCCAAGGGACCACTCCCTGCCCTGAAAAAATACCGAAACGAAAGGTTTCGGTTTTTTTTTAAAGTGCAGCTCGTTTTCCTTTAAGGAAAACGGGCTACACTTAAAAAAAAAAAAATGCTTTATTTAAAAAGCAGTCACGAACATGGAGGTCTGCTGACGACAGCAGGCCTCCATGTTAGCGAGTGCCTATACTCGCAATGGGGCCGCAATTTGCGACCCACCTCATGAATATTGATGAGGTGGGTCATTGCGACCCCATTGCGAGTCGCAGTCGGTGTCTGAGACACCGTACTGCATAGCAATTTGCGACTTGCAAATTGCGAGTCGCAGGGACTCGCAATTTGCAAGTTGCAAATTGCCAAGTTGCTACATCTGGCCCCATGTCCCTTATTGTTTCTTTGTTCTGCTTATGAGTTCACCTATCGTTTCCTTTCGTTCAACTTCATCCACCCCATTATTTTCCTTACCCTCTTTCCACTCTTCACCTCATCATTCCCCTCACCACCTAGTTCCCTCCACACCATATCAGGGCACTCATCCCTCTAGACTCCCAGCACTCCACCTTTAAACTTGACCCTTCACTAATCACTCCATCATTTCCGCTGACTGCTCACTCGTTCCTACTGAAAAGCTCTCTGCCTTTTTTCTCTCTTTTCAGCACCTGCACGCCAGTAGGTCCATGTGTTTAATATCACTGTATACATTACTTAGCCACTCTCTTTTCCTCACTCAGTTGTTTTCTCTTTTCCGCTCATGCCCATCTATCCTTGGCTCTCACCTCCTCTCCACCGCCTACAGCTGTGCCTCCTGCCAAGGTGAGCCTAATTGAGCGGGTATGTTATGGTCACAGTGTCCAAGCATTGGCCCTCACATGGAAAGGCAGCTGTGAATCAAAAACATACCATCGCATTCCTCACCCCACTTCCTCATCACACATGCCAAGAGCTGGCAAGATGTCAGTATGGCTCAGGCCCAGGCCTCCAACTGCACTGCCCTGAAATGATCCATTTTGAGACCATGACTTCACACCACTCCTTCAGAAACAACATTTGGGAAGCATGCTTGAATCTTCCTCAAAGAACAAAACATCACAGAACACAATTCTAAAAATCAGCACTGAGGAGAGAATAACTGTGCATAAAACTTTTTTCTTCCATTGCTGTTTGCATTGTTGGTATCTCACCCCAGGCTATCTGTGCAATAACCTACGGAGTGTCTTCATAGACATGCCTGTCTTGTATGCTGATGGCGCAGAGATTCTAGGTGCAAAGAGACAAGTCCCACAACCTACAGCTGGACTTAGAATACTTTGAAACCTACTGTAATGTTATGCATCTCAAAATGAACCTAGCAAAAATTAGGATTATATTGTATCCTAAAACAGTGAAAAAACAAAATGTAAACTGGCGCCCCAGTGATTACAGCTATCTTGAATTGTGGTTTAACTGTCTTTTAGGTTAACTTAAAGAATGCCTCTTGTAGCATCCATGCTACTTTTTTGTATAGATAGCCATAATATGTTTGGGTGTATAGGATGGGCTTTTAGATTTTTTGATTAAAGCACCATTAGAGGCAGGCAAGTTTCATGAACAACATTTCTGTTCTAGCTATTGCTTAGCAGAGCAGTTTTCAGAGGACCCTGATTTTGGCTAACAACCGGTAACATTAGGTCATCTCTGGGTGCGAGAGCATGGCATAGATTGCATTGAAGCAGCAGGTGCAGTGGCACCTTGACTAAGGAGCCTGAAAGGCCCACTGAGCCCTGTTTATTGCTATACTTTATAACTCAGACAACAGCCAAGGGCCCATTTCCTTTTTTCCACTAGAGCCCATCTCACTGTCTATGCAACAGTGTAGAGTGTGGGGAGTTGGGGGGGGGGTTAGGAGTAGGACTCTTAGGGTCAATTTACAAAGGAGGAATTGCCGTGAGAATCAGTAATTCCAAGCCTGATTTACCTGCAAATGTCTCAATTTCCCCAGATTTTTATACAGAGCTTTATTTAATCGGCTTTTAGTAGCCGAACTCCCCTAGAGAAAGTAAAAAGATCTGCGATGCCCCAGTGCATCTCCAAAAGAAAGCTGTTACTGGCCCCTTCATAATTAGGAGTTTACTCGTAATGAGCACCTTCATCTACCAAGGAGATGGACAACTCCTGAAGCCCATCTAGGATACTATTCCTGCCTGTGGTGTTGGAAGGGCATCATTGGCACTAATGCAAGCAAGGAAAATAGGCTGCCTACTCTCACCCAGTTGAATAATAAAAGACAACACAAATTGTGATACATTGGGCCTCTCACGCCTCTAGGCCCGAGAGCTACTTCACCTCCTACATTAATGATAGCTGCACCCTGGTTACAACTGTCTGCTTTACTCATTGCAAGGGATTTGACTAATTGGAAGAGCTGATTTTGTTTTGCCTGGTTTAAGCCAAGACCTTTTCATTTTTAAATAATATAATATAATATAATATAATATAATATAATATAATATAATATAATATAATGGATTCCGTAATCCCTCTATAAATGCACCTCTCCAATTTTTTTTTATAATCGGCGAATAGTGACACTCAGTCACTGATTATAAAGAAAAGACGTCAAGGGTCAGGATGTGAATATTATAAGTTATTACAGTTGAGATCTGATGAGTTCTGAATCACAATACCTACTGTCAGAACCAGCAGCCGCGGTGAAACAGATCCGATCACAGAGGATATTTAGAGCATCTGTTTAAAGCAAAAGAAAACAATTTTATTTTAATAGCTTACAAAGACAAGCAGAGAGAATATTTTTATTTCTTGCACTTTTTAGACAGAGAAAAGCTAGAATCTTTCTGTATCTTTCCACACATTCTGAACTACTGCAGCTTCTTTAAAAAAACGGACTTGTATTGAACTGTTTCTAATATCTGTTTGCAACAAACATCTAACAGTCTTTTATGTGTTTAATTGTGCTCTAGATATTTTATTTTTATTCCTCATGTTTGCAAACATGCTCGCTATTTCTTATGAAAGAGCTATTCACCAAGTTTTAAAGTGGTTTTGGGAAAGGTGATGGTCTGACCATGTTTTATATGGGATAAAGTATCCCCTGACATCCATGATAAATATATTGCAAGTCCCTCGGAGTTCCATAAACTAATAAAGGAACTCAGCCTTCACCTCATTCCTCTATATGGTTATGGAACTCCTCTGTGACTTGCAATATCCTTATAATGTACACCAGGTGGTACTTCTAATATAATATAATATAATATAATATAATATAATATAATATAATATATATTGTTGTGTCACTCATATTTTTCTTGTGCCCACTGCAGCACACAAGCATGGGGCAGTTGGTCAACCTACTGAAACCATCAATTAACTTCGCTGTGAGTGATGACATTTTGCTATTTCACAATGAGCATATCTACAGACAAGGTATTTCACTTTATGGTGGAGGCTGCAATGCTAGAGTGTGTTTTGGAGACAAAGGGGGTCATTCCAAGCAACCGCCTGCCAAACTCCCCCTGTCAAAAGACCGCTCCGCGGTCAGAAGACCGCGGGGGCCATTTCGACTTTCCCGCTGGGCCGGCGGGCGCCCGACAAGGGAGCGTCCGCTGGCCCAGCGGGAAAGGCCCTGCAACACAGGAGCCGGCTCCGAATGGAGCCGGCGGTGTTGCAGGGGTGCGACGGGTGCTGTTGCACCCATCGCGATTTTCACTGTCTGCTAAGCAGACAGTGAAAATCATGCTGGGGCCCTGTTAGGGGTGCCCTGCATTGCCCATGCCAGTGGCATGGGCAGTGCAGGGGCCCCCAGGGGCCCCATGACACCCGTTCCCGCCATCCTGTTCCTGGCGGTAAAAACCGCCAGAAACAGGATGGTGGGAAGGGGGTCAGAATCTCCATGGCGGCACTGCAAGCAGCGCCACCATGGAGATTCAGCCCAGCCAGGGGTAATCCGGCGGGAAACCGCTGGATCCCCTTTTCTGACCGCGGCTTTCCGCCGCGGTCAGAATGGGCAGGAAAGCACCGCCAGCCTGTTGGCGGTGCTTTCCGTCGGTCACGGGCCTGGCGGTTTTTACCGCCAGGGTCGGAATGACCCCCAAAATATTTTTGCTTTTAGGCAATTTTCTAAAGATATTGGCGATGGCCCAGCCGCTCCTCCTCCAACAATGCTTTACAAAAAGAATGAAGAAAAGTATTGATAAAGCCAAAAGACTGGTGGCCAATGCCAGGCCTATCAGTTTTGCAATGCTTGTTTGATGTTTCATGCCTGAAAACTGCCAGTGTTGTCTTTAATAGAGATAAACCAATCATGCCATGGTTCCGGGTTGGTGGAGCGTCAGCACGTTGGTGAAGCAGACTAGGTACCGACAGTGTCTAGGACAGGGAATGCCAAGAAATAAATGCTTTTAGTTTTTGAGGTGTTTAGCATCTGTTAATTATGCTCTTTGAAAATCGAGTATTTCACATTTGTATTAGGTAGAGTTTAAATCAAGAGAATAAGTCCAATGGACAGTACTGTTGATGTGTCCTTTAGAAATACAGGACCATAAACAGATAAGTTCCTTCTGCGAGTAACACTCACTGTACAGACTGCAAATAGGCCTTGGTGTTGTGCCAGTTTTCAATGAATGGGAGCCAGGCTGGAGAGTGTTTAATGGTGTGTGTGTGGCCAGAAAGAGAGTTGGGGCTGAACACTACTTGCGCCCACAGTACTCGACTGTTTAGCATAAAAAAGTAGTTTGAGGCCTTTGCCTAACAGTTGAAAGCATTTACTTAGAAACAGGTTTATTTAACAGTTTCAAATTAAAATTCCCTACTCACATTTTAACCTAACAGTATCTCATGTTAAAAATGTAGGTGGCTTTTACAATTAGAGAATAGCGAGAATGAGCAGTCATGACTTAGGGCCACCTAATTGACAGTCTGCCCTCTTTATTTAACCCATTCGCTGCCAGGCCTTTTTCCCTCCTGTGCTGAGCCTTTTGTGGGCTATTTGGGTCAGTTCGTGCTTAGGCCCTTATAACTTTTTGTTCACATAAGCTACCCATGCCAAATTTGCGTCCTATTTTTACAACATCCTAGGGATTCTAGAAGTACCCAGACTTTGTGGGTTCCCCTGAAGGAGACCAAGAACTTAGCCAAAATACAGAAAAAATGACGTTTTTTAAAACAAAATGGGAAACAAGGGCTGCAGAAGAAGGCTTGTGGTTTTTTCCCTGAAAATTGCATCAACAAAGGATTTGCGGTGGTAAAATCACCTTCTTCCCAGCTTTCAGGAACAGGCAGACTTGAATTAGAAAACCCAATTTTTCAACACAATTTTGACATTTTACTGGGACATACCACATTTTTACTATTTTTTGTGCTTTCAGCTAGTGACTGAAATTGGTGAGAAACCAATGCTGGATCCCAGAAGCTAAACATTTCTGAAAGGTAGACACAATTCTGAATTTAGCAAGGGGTCATTTGTGTAGAACCTATAAGTGTTTCCTACAGAAAATAACAGCTGAAATAAAAAAAATATTGAAATTGAGGTAACTGTAACTTTTTCCTGCAATGTCAGATTTTTTAAAGCAATACACCGTTACGTCAGCTGGACTCCTGGTTGCGGGGATATATAGGGCTTGTAGGTTCATCAAGAACCCTAGGTACCAAGAGCCAATAAATGAGCTGCACCTTGCAATGGGTTTTCATTCTATACCGGGTATACAGCAATTCATTTGCTGAAATATAAAAAGTTAAAAATAGGTATCAAGAAAACCTTTGTATTTCCAAAATGGCCACAAGATAAGGTGTTGAGAAGCAGTGGCTATTTGCACATCTCTGAATTCCCGGGTGCCCATACTAGCATGTGAATTACAGGGCATTTCTCAAATAGACGTCTTTTTTACACACTGTCTTACATTTGGAAGGAAAAAATGTAGCGAAAGACAAGGGGCAATAACACTTGTTTTGCTATTTTATGTTCCCCCAAGTCTCCAGATAAAAATGGTACCTCACTTGCGTGGGTAGGCCTAGCGCCCGCGACAGGAACTGCCCCAAAACACAACGTGGACACATCACATTTTCACAGAGAAAACAGAGCTGTTTTTTGCAAAGTGGCTAGCTCTGGATTTTGGCCTCTAGCTCAGCCGGCACCTAGGGAAACCTAGCAAATCTGCGCAGTTTTGAAAACTAGACACCTAGGGGAATCCAAGATGGGGTGACTTGTGGGGCTCTGACCAGGTTCTGTTACCCAGAATCCTTTGCAAACCTAAAAATTTGGCCCAAAAAACACTTTTTCCTCTCATTTCGGTGACCGAAAGTTCTGGAGTCAGAGAGGAGCCCCAAATTTCCTTCCACCCAGCGTTCCCCCAAGTCTCCCCCTAAAATGGTACCTTACTTGTGGGGGTAGGCCTACTGCCCGCAAAAGGAAATGCCCCAAAACACTATCTGGACACATCAAAATGATCAAATACAAAACTAACTGTTTTTGCGAGGGGGCACCTGCGTTTTTGGTTCTGGGCTTAGCAACCTTCTAGGGAAACCTACCAAACCCAGACATTTCTGAAAACTAGACACCTGAGGGAGTCCAGTGAGGTGTGACTTGCGTGGATCCCCCAATGTTTTCTTACCCAGAATCCTCAGCAAACCTCAAATTTAGCAAAAAAAAATCACATTTTCCCCACATTTCTGTGTGGGATCACCGCACTGGGACAAATTTCATACCACCCAATGTTCCCCTCAGTCGCTCGGTAAAAATGATACCTCATTTGTGTAGGTGGGCCAAGTGCTTGTGAAAGGGAAGAGCCAAAAATATGTCGATATTGAGAGGTAACCAAAAAGGGTACAAAAGGGCAGTTTGCAAAAAAAAATTTTTAGGCTTGCAAGTGCAGCAGAATTTTTATCGGTATAGATGAGACAATGCTGGGTGGTAGGAATTTTGTGGATTCCTGCAGATTCCGGAAGGTTCCATCACAAAAACGTGGGAAAAATGTGTGATTTCCAGCAAAGCTGGAGGTTTGCAGGGCATTGTGGGTACAAAAATGGTGGGGGGTGCATGTGAAACACACCACCCTGGAATCACCCAGATGTTTAGTTTTCAGATGTGTCTAAGTCTTGTGGATTTTTCTACATGGCAGCGTCCCAAAGTACATAAAGTGCAGCCCTCACCATTCCAAGTGGGACGATTTTGAGAGTTAGCCAAGCTCTCATGGCCCAAATGTAAAACCAAAGCCCAAAATAATCAAATGTCTTCCTGCTTGCTGTGGGATAAGATGTTTTAGAGTGCGGGGGAGAGCTGAAAGGCTGTTACCCCCTCCAGTTGGGGTGGGGGCATAACCAGGCCCATAATGGTTGGTAGCTACCACCCCAATATATATATATTTTTTAATTCCCTGGCATCTAGTAGGCTTTCTGCCCCCCCGGGGTGTGGATCAGGGGTAATTGCCCCATCTGCCCACTGGTGGGCAGAACAACTTTGGCCCCATTTATTTGGTCTTGGTGGGCTTTCTGCCCCATCTCCCCTTGGGGGCAGATGGGCCTTCCATCAATAGGCCCATCTGCCCCCAAGGGGGGCAGATTTGGCCAACAGTAACGTGCCCCCATGGGGAGCGACCTTTATCCAAGGGGCTGCCCCCTAAAGAAAACACACGGAATACCACACACCAATCCCTGGTGCCTAAGTGGTTTCGGCAGGTTGGCATTACAAAAATTGGCTGATCTGCCCCCAAGGGGGGCAGAAATGGTCTAAGTACAATTTGCCCCCCAGGGGAGCGACCCCTGCCTAAGGGGTTGCTCCCCACCTCTAAAAAACAAAACATAAAAAAAAAAAAAAAAAAATTATCCCTGGCGCCTAGAGGTTTCTACCCCCGGGGGCAGATCGGCCGAATAACAATACGCCGATCTGCCCCCGGGGGGGCAGAAATGGCCTTAAATAAATTTGCCCCCCCTCCCGGGGAGCGACCCTTGCCTAAGGGGTCGCTCCCCTTGCGTGAAATTGGCGCAAAAGAAAAGATCCCTGGTGCCTAGTGGTTTCTGACCCCCTTGGGGGCAGATTGACCTAACAAAAATCGGCCGATCTGCCCTCAAGGGCGGCAGAAATGGTCTAAATACATTGTGCCCCCCAGGGGAGCGACCCTAGGCTAAGGGGTCGCTCCCCCGCTCTAAAAAACAAACAAAAAAATATATCCCTGGCGCCTAAAGTTTTTAGCCCCTAATAACAATAGGCCGATCTGCCCCCAGGGGGGCCGAAATAGGCTAAAATAAATCCCCCCCCCCCCGGTGAGCGACCCTTGCCCAAGGGGTCGCCCCCTTGCGTGAAATTGGCACAAAAAAAAAGATCCCGGGTGCCTAGTGGTTTCTGCCCCCCTTGGGGGCAGATTAGCCTAACAAAAATCAGACGATGGTCTAAATACATTGTGCCCCCCAGGGGAGTGACCCTTGCCTAAGAGGTCGCTCCCCCGCTCTAAAAAAAAAAAAAAAATGTATCCTTGGTGCCTTGAGGTTTCTGCCCCTAATAACACTAGGCAAATGGCCTAAAATAAATTTGCCTCCCCCCGGGGAGCGACCCTTGCCTAAGGGGTCGCCCCCTTGCATGAAATTGGCACAGAAAAAAAGATCGCCAGTGTCTAGTGGTTTCTGCCCCCCTTGGGGGCAGATTGACCTAACAAAAATGGTCTGATCTGCCCCCAAGGGGAGCAGAAATGGTCTAAATACAATTTGCCCCCCAGGGGAGCGACTGTTGCCTAAGGAGAAGCTCCCCACCTCTAAGAAAACAAGAAAAAACAAAAACATTGTTTTATCTCTGGCGCCCAGAGGTTTCTGTCCCCCTTGAGGGCAGATCGGCCTAATAACAATAGGCCGATCTGCCCCCAGGTGGGGCAGAAATGGCCTAAAATAAATTTGTCCCCCGCAAGGGAGCGACCCTTGCCTAAGGGTCGCTCCCCTTCCGTGAATTTGCCGTAAAAAAATAAACTCCCTGGTGTCTAGTGGTGGCCTAAATATAATTTGCCCCCTAGGGTGCAATGCTTGCCTAAGGGGTCGCTCCCCAACTCTAACAAAACAACAAAAAAAAAGAAAAGAAAAAAAGTTCCCTGGTGCCTAGTGGATTCTGCCAACCCCCCACGGGGGGCAGATCGGCCTAACAACAATAGACCGATCTGCCCCCAGGGGGGGCAGAAAAGGCCTGGCAAAATATTGCCCCCCTGGGGAGTGACCCATACCCAAGGGGTCACTCCCCTTGTGCCAGTTTCGTTTTTATAAAATATCCCTGGTGTCTAGTGGGCATTTCAGAAATGCTCTGAGAGACTTCAAAGGGAAGGACATTCTCAGGGCCCCCATCACATGATTGGAAGAGAAATGCTTTGCATTTCTCTTCTGATCGCGTTGGAAGCTGAGCTTCCAGTGCAATTGGGAAGTGGCCTCTGATGAGGTCTGATGTCATCAGACATCACTGTGGGGGCCAGGGGGGGTTGGGGTGGAAGGGGAAAGGCTTCCCCTTCCATCCCTGCCTTGGGGGGGGTGGGAGGGAAGCCCACAGAGGGAGCGCTAGCGCTCCCTCTGAGCTCACTGCCGAGACATAATGGTTACGTCCTCGGCACATGAGCTCTGTGCCGGTGGACATAACCATTACACCCCCGGCACAGAAGGGATTAAAGACAGCCGTGACAACATTACAGTGTTGGTCAAACAGGCTTGGGACGGTGTAAGCACATGTACATCATTTAGGGGTCACAGGGCTCGCATTAGCGACCCATGGCCTGCCTCTTGCGAACCCTGGCACTGCATGGGCGACCCCTGCCCTCAGAGGTGGCAAAACCATTGCCAAATAAACAGGAGTAGCTTGTCCTAATGGACATTGGTTGGGCCTGCAATCCCCTTGCTTTTTGTCAATTTTTTATTACACTAATTGTGAATAATAACATTTTCACTATTAGTGTAATAAAAATGGAGCACAGTTAGCTGGAATATAACACTCACTAGCAGTTAAGGTAAGTAATAAATAATTTTAAATGTATGCTGTGTTCATGCGTGCATGTGGGAGTGTGTTTATGTGAGAGAATGTGTGTATGTGTAAGCACTAGTGCGTGAGCAAATTTAAACGTCACATGGCTACCCCTGGCCTTTTGGTAAATTGAAGTTCACGTGTAAGAACATCAGACAACCTGCTCTCTTTTAAGTTAAGTGTCTGAAATACTTTTTTTCTGTTCACGAACACGACGGGAAAAACTGGTGATCCCAAACAGGAACAAAAAATACAATGACCCACACAACCGGGAAGAAAATGCTCAAGGTATCAAGATTATTAGTATTTTGTTTTAAATAAACAGACTGCTGCTTTCGCCGTTTGTGTTTTTAAAGGAACAATGTTTTTGAGAGGCCACAGAAATGTGGTGGCCACTCAGTGGACTTTTAGTGCCTTCGGAGGAGCTGAGGTGGCACGTTTAAAGGTACGGAGATCTTCACCAGGCTGGCAGAAGTCTATAAATATGAAGGGTGGTACCTAACAAACTGCTCATGAGGCAATTACCCCTGAAGGGTGGTATGGGAAAGAAACTCAGGCCCTCATTACGAGGCTGGTGGTCTTCAGACCGCCAGCCTTGCAGACACAGTGAACATGCCAAGGTTGGACTGCCGGCACTGCCACATTTCCGCCGGCCAACAGCCTGGTGGTGCCGGTGGTCTCAATCCGCCAGAGCAGCGTGCAGCGCTGCCATGAGGATGACAACCCCTTTCTCTGCCAGCGTATACATGGCGGTTGCACCGCCATGTAAATGCTGACAGAGATGGGGTGCCAGGGGCCCCCTGGCCAGAACCGTTGATGAAATCACTGTGTGCTTTGAAGATAGTGATTTGCGCGACGGGTGGAGGTGCACCAAATGTACCACAGCATTGCAGCCGGCCGTATTACGAGCGTTGTTGTTAGTTTCTCACATGGCCGCTGATCCAGTGGGAACTCATAATAGGGCAAGTGGGGAGGAGACCGCACTGGCAGTCTCCTGAATGTGGGAGTTTGGTGGGTGGCCTTTTCCGCCTGCCAAACTTGTAAAGAGGCCCTCAGTCTACCTTCCAATCAGTTCAAGAGGACAAGAGAGCAAGGTGATTATGGGAAAAGAGGAACAGGAATAGAAACCATCAGCAGCTAGAGTACACCTTATTTCAGGACGTGCGTGAAAAAAAGGAAAATTACCCAAATGTCTACTTGCTAAGAACAACTACTTATATAAATAAAGGCCCAGATGCATCACCGCTTGCAGCTGTACCCCCAACCTAGGCTTTCAATTTCCTGAATAAAAATATTTATTACATGTTGATTATATTCCTTATGCATCTACTCTGAATTCAGTCCATCTATTTCTAAATATCTTGAGAAAGATGAGGTGTGATTTAAGTCTCCCAATAGTCTCTTCCAAGGCTTTCATTAACGTTTTAATAAACACCAGAGAAATTATACTCTAAGTAAAGAAATGTTTCGCAGTTCAACACATGAAATCTTAATTAATCATAAATGAGCACTTAATTGGTTAAGGACATATTTCTGAGAAGATTAGTTATCTTCCGATGAAAATGAAGAGGCCGAATGCACAAAAGTCATGTGAACTTCTCAAATTCGCAGTACAGGGGAACTGCTTACAGTGCAGCTTTCCAAGCACAGTATCTCTCCTACGAGCCCATCTTTCCTGCAGTAGTAGTACAAGAACAGCATGAGTCGGAAGCACTGGCTGTGCTCCAGAACCTCCTGAATACAATCACGTCGTGTTTCAAAAACAATATGGCGGATGGAACAGCAGGATGTGACATCATATTCCTACTTACTATGTAATTGGCCCTCATCATCTGTGCCCAAAGGGGTTCATTCTCCAGATTTCTTTAATAAATCTGACTAAAGGTAAAACTCGTATTGAAGAACGTTCTTTCTGAATTATGCCTCGAAGACTTTTCATCCTACTGCTGACAACACTCCCTCTACACAGACATGCATGAAAAGATAATGACAAATTGCCTAATCAGATTGGGAGCATGAATTTCAGATGCCGGCTCTCAAGTCAACTCCTCCAGACCATGGGGGTCATTATGACCCTGGCGGAAGGCGGAGAAGCGGCGGTAAGACCGCCAACATGCTGTCTGTCTTTTTTTTTGTATTATGACCATGGCGGTTACCGCCATGGTCATCCGCCGGTTGGCGGGAGACGACCGCTGGGCTGGAGACCTCGGTCTCCAACCCGGCGGCCGTCACTATACCGCCGGCGGTATTTTGACCCGGCTTACCGCCGTGGATTTCCTGCGGTTGGAACCGCCATGAAATCCATGGCAGTAAGCACTATCAGTGACAGGGAATTCCTTCCCTGGCACTGATAGGGGTCTCCACCACCCCCCACCCCGACTCCCTCCCCTACACCCCCCACCACCCCTGCCACCCCCCAAAGGTGGCAGGGCCCCCCTCCCCACCCCCAACATCACAGAACTCACACACACACGACACGCACGCAGGCACCACCAACACGCACACACATCGACATACATGCCTACATCCACACACACAGTCAGACACGCACACCCACATTCAAACATACTCGCACACATCGATACAGACATACCCACAGACATACACGCACTCATTCCCAAAACACGCAACACCCCCGCAAGCATACATGCACTCACACACCCCCTCTACATACACAGACGCACACCCACATGCACCCACACAACACACAACACCCCCCACCCCCCTCCCCTAACGGACGATCGACTTACCTGTTCCGTAGATCCTCCGGGAGGGGACGGGAGCCATGGGGGCTGCTCCACCAACACCACACCGCCAACAGAACACTGCCACGCCGAATCACAGGACGTGATTCGGTGGGTGGTGTACGGTTCGCGTGGCGGTGAAGGTGGAGCAACCTCCACTTCCCCGCCGCCCGCCAGTATGGCTGTTGGTGGCTCTCCGTCGGAAAAAGGACAGAGAGCAGCCAACAGTCATAATACGCCGAGCGGCAAACCGCCCCTACTGGCGGTCTTCCGCACGGCGGTCCCTCGGCGGTCTTGTAAAAAGACTGCAGAGGTTGTAATGACCACCCATATTCCTTCCAACCCAACAAATACTGCAGTAGTCCATATACGCCGTAAGAATCCAATACGTCTCTTATTTCATGCCCAGTTTCCAAATCTATTAATACAGGATCTGGAGTAACATTGACACATCTATCTTCCCATTATAGCTTTTATAAAAAAACATGAAATACTGGTTGTACATGCAGAAAAGAAGGGAGTGTCAACTTACTGCCACAGGACTGATATGTCACAATATATAGTCCAATACACCTGAGCAACGTCTTATGTTTCCCATTGATATTCAGACAACATTTAGGCCCATATTTATACTTTTTTAGCGCTGAATTTGCACCACTTTTTGACGCAAAATCGGGCGCAAACTTACAAAATACAGTTGTATTTTGTAAGTTTGCGCCGATTTTGCATCAAAAAGCGTGCAAATTCGGCGCAAAAAAATTATAAATATGGGCCTTAGTCTTCCACTTATCTTGTTGACACATTCTGACCAAATGATAAACTCTTCTAACATCTAACTCGATGAAGATGTGGGCTTGTTTTACTGGATCTAATAAAATGAAAATCAAATGAAGAGTACAACGATTTTTCATGCTGATGTTATTTAAAGAATAGTAGTCTAATGCATTGTTATTTCTGCTCCTCAGGAGTATATAGAATAGAGGAGAAGCCGGAGTAGGTCGAGACGGTCTGATAAACCTTTTAGCCAGGTACTCAACTATTTACTCAGATAGTTTATTTATTTTTCAGTAAGTGCATGAACTCTACTAGATAGTAAAACAGCTCAAGGATTTAGATATATACAATATAAGACCTATGTGGCAGTAAGGTCTTGACACTGTCCACATGGCCCTGTCACAGTGCCAGGCTGCCTTGAAAGCATAACAGTGCTGAAATCGTTTATTCCTGAGGTGCTGGCTCCCATACCCACTCCAAACCCACTCCTCCAGACCATATCCCATCAATTCGACAAATATGTACTTTATGAGAATCCAATATGTCTCGTACTTCATGCTCAGGATTAGAATCTTTTAATACTGAAGCCGGAGTAACATTGAGGCGTATACCTTCATATATTGACTCTTTTTGTTGTACAAATTGACTTTTTTTCCTTTGTTTATACACCATCTTGTTTATAAAAACATTAAGGGCCTGATTACAACTTTGGAGGATATAATGGACTCGTAATACGGCTGGTGGTATATCCGTCAGTTTTGGGACGGATTAACACCTTCCTCCAAAGTTGTAATCAGGCCCTTAGACTGACAGAACAACCACGTGTGACATTATATGCCTACTTCCTATGTAATTTTCCCACATCGTCTGTGAAAAGGGTGCATTCTTTGCATTTCTTTAACAGCCTAACATGGTGAAAAACATACCGGAGATAATTTTTCCTGTTATATCACTCAATGTCTTTATGTCCTACTATCCAGCTATTCAGAATGGATACAGCTCTTCATTATTTGGTGGGGGAGGGGGGAAGTCAATCAATTTAAACTCTAGCTACAGTAACATTTCATAATCTTCCCAGTGTCTCTGAGTCCATAACCATAGTAGACATCCCATAATACCACCACACAGTATATATCCCTTTCAGCCAGCCCATCTTCCAGTTAAAGGGTGTCACTGGACTTCACCTCTTCTTGTCAAAGCTAACCACAAGTGTTTGAATGGGCAGTTAGCCTTTGAGGGGAGCGGGGTCCATTAGTTGGATGGGTGTGGTCATAAGATATTTATCAAATAAGAGTTTGAAACCACCACATTTGTAGGTTATAAAGCTTAAATGGTTGAAAGTAACATGTTCTATGCCGAGAAGTAACACTTTTGAGTAACCTTACCACTTGTAGCTATTCACAAAATCTGGATGTAAAGTTACTCAAGAGTGTAGACTTACACCTCTGCACACACCAAAAAGGGGCAAAGCCAAATTTGCAAGCATAAGTTACTACTAAAAAACCACAAAACAGTAGTAAGTACAGCACTACACATGGCCAACCACTGGTGTTACAAACCTCTGTCATCGAAAATTATAGAATTAGGAACGTAAAATAAAATCACATAGGCAATAATGTTAAATTAAATAAGAATATTTAAAGTAGTTAGGGGTATAAGATGTTTTACCAGCCTTTGCTGTGCACTGTGATTAAATACTGCATTAAAGACTTAAAGACTGCATCATCGAGCAACTTTGTGGAGTACGGCCCATTTTTTGGTGGAGTATTGTTTGGGTAGTTCGGGCTCTCACATCCTATCGTGGACTGCTGCCACCAGGGTCTGGACTCTGTGGGACATGTAAGGAATAGTAGGAGTATAAATAATTTAATGTTAAACTTTTTTTAAATGTTCCCTGTACTTTATCATGTGGAGATCTCTGCCCCACCTGCGGAGTCTCCCTATGGTAAAGTAAAGAGAACATTAAAAAGCTTATTTAATTATTTAAAATATTTTAGGATAAATACTAATGTACATTAATTTAATGTTCAAAGCATTTTGACAGGTAAAATATAGCCAAGACTTGCTCGGAGCTGGAAAATATACAATCATATAATCAATCATACTGTCAACAAAAGTACTCCGTAAATCAACTTACTGCACACTATGGGCCTCATTAAGAGGCTGGCGGTCTCACGGTGGCGGTCAGGACCGCTGCTACTGTGGCGGTCCGACCGCTACATTAAGACCCTGGTGGTCGGACTGCCATGATTCTGCTGGGATCAGTGATCGTGAGTGATTGACAGTGGGTAGAGATCGTAATCCACCAGGGCAGCGCTGCATGCAGTCTCACCACCATGAAAAGGCTGGCGGAGAACAAACAGGTACACTTGGCATGGGCAGTGCAGGGGTCCCCCTGCCCAGCACCCTCACAGTGTTCACTGTCTGCTGTGCAGACAGTGAACATTGCAAGGATGCTGATGCACCCTGCAGGCGACATCTTTGTAGTCGGCAATGCTGCTGCCTGTTTCCTGCTAGGCTGACGGGCAGAAACCGAGGTTTATGCCTGTCAGCCTAGCGAAAAACACCTAACAGGTCTGGTGGGGTGGTCACCACTACAGCGGTGGCTGCCCTGTCGGGCGTTTGGCAGACGGGCTTTCCCGTCTGCCAAACTCAAAATGAGGCCCTATGTGTCATCTGAGTGAAGGATAAAACAAGTACAACCAATGTGCAGAAACTAGCAGCATCATTCTTGAGTAATAGACTTTCCCAGATGTCTCATGTAAACACTAATATATATATATATATATATATATATATATATCAGTCTTCCTCCTAATCGCGTGTTAGTCTGCGCCCTCACGGCAGACTGAGACAGGGTCGCGAGCCCCCTAATTATTTATCCTTATGTTTCCTCCAGTAGCAGAAAAACACCTCAGCCACACGATGTCGTCTTTCAAGTTAATTTGTTACAATAAAAATAGTAATCGCCCAGTGCGTTTCGGGAGTCTAGGATCCCTTGTTCACGAGCGGCATTAGTCCATATTTCCATTTCTATATATTCCCTACACCATTTCAATAACAGCAATGACGGTCAAAAGTCTTCCCTTTAATATGGCGGCCATCTTTGAGCATGTTTTTCTTACAGTTGAACAATCATTTCGCTATATTTCCACACAGTCTGTTTATTGAATCATAAAATCTACACTTATTTCATATGGTATGCATTTCTTTATATATCTCAGACAGTTATATCCGTTCTATATTTGTGTTTGTTGTCAATTGTTATCAATATTACATAAGATAGATTCCTAATATTTCCAAATATTTCAAATGTTACATGTATTCCAGATGGTATGCTAATTACATTACAAATTCCATTATATTTACCATCATGCTATCTATTTTGCATCATTTTCAAACTCTTTTCCAAATTTCTATCCATTTAGCATTATTCATCTATTCTTTCCCAGTCTATGATACTAATTATCTTAACCCAAGTGGGCACGTATATATATACACACGAACACACACTTACACAAACACATACATTACCTACCGGCGGTTGCAAGTAGGTAGGTAGTTACAGTTATGACCTAGTTGCCATAGGAAAAGCATTTTTTGTTTTGATGATAACTTTGGGGCCGTTTGATGAATCTTCATGACACTTTCAAAACTAGTTTGCCACTCACTTCAGCTGCTGTCTAGAAGGTTTCAGGGTGATTCATCAAGTGGGGACAGAGAAAAAGAGAGATGTTTTCCGATGTAATTTCCCATGGGGTTTTTAGACACAACTGCAGCCCGAACCGCTGGACAAAATTACACCAAATTTTGCAGAAAGCTATATCTTGATCCAGAAATATCTCTTTTTGTAATTTGGTGTAAATCTGTTCAGTAGTTTTGGAGATATTAAAGAAAAAAGATTTATGTATATCTAGAGACGCAAATCCATGCACCAACAGCAATGCCTTGATTGGCTGGCCGTAACCTGACAAAAAAGTTGTGGCCACCATTTTGTGTATCAGCACTCGGTCCCGGAGAGTATAAAATTTAGAAATGATAAAAAGGGTCATGGTAGAGATACCTTGACCCCATATGACTGGTGGGGGGTCTGTGAGGGACCTCTCATAGGCAAGAAATTGACTAAAACATTTTTTTTGGGGATACACAAGGATCCACGGATCCTCTGTGGCGGTCATCGTGGCTCCCACCATGTGAATCTGTGATGGAGCCATGGATCCTGATCCCAATTAAAATAAAATAAGTCCACTCACACACTCTATCACACACCCATTCACACATTAACACACCCAGTCACAGACCCACAAAACCACTACCACACCCAGTCACAGACCCACAAAACCACTACCACACCCAGTTATAGACCCACACAGCCAATCACACACCCTCTCACACTCCCACTTACATACCCACACAAACACACAACCACTCACAGACCCACAAAACCACTACCACACCCAGTCACAGACCCATACAGCCACTCACACACCCACTCCCAGCCCCACAAAACCACTTTCACAACTGCTGAGAGACCCACACAGCCACTCATACACCCACTCATACACTCACACACCCACTCACACACTCATACACCCACTTAAACACCCACACAACCACTCACATACCCACTCACACACCCATATATTCACTGACACATCTATTCACAGATCCATGAAACCACTCAGACACACACTCACACACCCACTTATACACTCACTTACACACCCACACAACAACACACACACCCAGTCACACACCCATACAGCCAATCACACACCCACTGACAGACCCACAGCTTGGGATTGGCTGCATGCAGGGGGTTGACCGCAGGGCCTGGCCACAAGCCGGGCCCGGTGACCAATCACCCGCTGCCCCAGGGCGAAGGCCGCGCAGGACGGCAGTCGGATTAATGTACGGTGATTGAATATTACTTTACAAAAAAATAAAACCCTAGAAATTTACTGAAAAGAACATTGGTTACAGGGACCTTATAGTTGGGTTCAGATTATACACATTCAAAAGCATAGAAATTAAGCAGTTTTATTTATACGTATCTCAAGAAACTATAACACATGCCCTAAGGTAACTATAACTTGCGCCCTCGCCTTGTACTGCTAATTACCCCATATACTACAGCAGTCATGAAATCTTCTATGACATCATTGATAATATCACTGCACCATTTGCAATACAATTATTGAAGAGAAAACTGTCCATGGCAGGGGTGCATGTTTCTATGGTTTTGTGTATGTGAAATCTGAACCTAACTACAACATCCCAGTAACCTTTGTTTTTTTAGTTTATATATATATAGACTCACATATATATATCAACACTTCACAATTGACGCTGCCTTCCTGCATCCTGATTGCCATCACTGCCCGTCAAGACGCAGCATCACTGTGTCAAAACTCTCCACCCCCTTTATCAATCCAAAAAAGGAACAGGAACACCATAAAGGTAGTATGTCATAATGTAATTCTCCATGTGCAGACGAATTGAACAGCAGAACACATTTCGGCAATTACTTGCCTTTGTCAACATACACAGCACCATTTTTCCATGACTTTTAACCCCTCACGTGATTACACCCAAGTACTCCGATTAACAATAAAACTCTTTACACTTTTTATATACACTTGTACAACTGGGTTGGGCATTCCATTGGTATGAATATAAATAAATAACACTGTGTGGAGATCAATATATACTTATTATCTCTTCCTCTAACACAATCTTATAATGACATTGAGCGATGATGAAGCAGAAAATGAAGGTTTTGATTTATTAACGCTTAAACGTAGTGTGAAATAATCATGTGTGACTTTAACCGAACTAATAAAGATTGTACGGGGACAAAATGTGCCCTCAGAGTAGTTTGCCAACGTTTATACGCGTGCTTTATATAACGTGGTGTATTAGAATTGCACTAATCCGACATAATCATAAACGTGTGCTATGATTTGCTTGTTTGAAATGTTTTAGCTTAGCATTACTTTAGCGGAGGCTTTGGCCTAGTTGCCTGGTCTCACGGTTTAGATGCTCGTATTTTTCCACTGTGCTAATAAACGTTTATTTTTGCTTGAAGCTGTACTTTTCCACAGAAACTGTTCACATGCTTATCTTAAAGTTAGTGCCAGCCTGGCATATTTTCTCTTTAATTCAAGGTCGACTTGCAGGTGCGGACAATGGAGGCTCTGAAAGTGAGCTAATTGGTAGACAATGTTGCAACTTGCGTACCCATCTCCAAGGATAATGTATGCTTAAGTAAAGGCTTGAGAACTGTCGTTTTTGATTGGACAATTTGAAGCTAACCTATGAACCCTCCAATGGAAGACCCTACTGGACTTGAACTGTTGTCTATAAAACCCAGGTGCACGAGAGGAATCTCTCTCTCTATCATCGGACATCCAGCCATTTTGACTTCGTAGCTAGTATGGCCCACTTTGCTGCGACGCCATTTTGAGAGACTTTGATGCTTTCTCTAATCGAGAGAAAGAGACTTTAATGATTCTTGCCCTAGAGACTTTAACTTTGATCCCTTTGCATGAAGTAGTAGTTTTACCTTGCCGCCGTGAGGCATTTGCCCCGTCCACCCCTGCCCCTTTGTCCCGTCCCATGCTGATCAAGAAACGGTACCCATGCTGATCGAGAAACGGTACCTGTGAGACGAAGACTTCCTTGATTGCTGATCGTAATTGGTAAATATGAAAAGAAATTGTAAAATTGCATTGTGTTTCTTTTAGGTAACCAACTGCTGATTTTTGGTAAGATCCCTAGTTAAGAGTTTTTCTAAATTAATGTTGCTAAATTGTTTTTTTGCATGAAGTCCCACATGCCGATGCTAATTTGAGGTTAGACGAGGATTCCATATGTCGCACGATGCAATTTGAGATCTTGTTATGCTGACTAAATGTATGCCATTAGTTCATTACAGATTATCGTATTAGTGATTTGCATTGCCATTATCGAATGCCTCGTGATTCAAATGCTTCATAGATTGCACTTGTTTCGACGTTATGGACAGCTATTAATGTTCATATATGTTTATCATTTGGTGTTGAGACACATCTATATTGTGCTAGCTTTGTTAATATAGGGAAATAAATTCACTAACTTTGCAATAAACTGGTGTGGTTATTCCTGACTGAAAGGTCAGGGTTCGCCGAAATGTATTCTGGATTAATTGTAAAGTGTTATGTTGTTCAAGGTATTGCCTATGTTCGCTATTGATTATTGATTTTTGATGAGACTGATCGATTAAGAGTACAAAGAGTTCCCACTAAGTCAAAAGATTCATCGGCCTAAAGAGCGTCCGAACACAGGTAAATTATTACTACGGACCGCTCTATCAGTAGATGGTAGCAGAGGACGGTTACGTCTTTTGGGACCCTGTACTCTTAAAGTACATGGTGTTGAATTAACGGTTACGCATTTTGAGACCCCATTCGAGAGGTTGAATTAGATTTTTCTTGGATAAAACGGATTGACAAGATGATGATGGGCTAGGTCCACCGCGACTTTCCCGGGATCTCGGAGCTTGCGAATGGAGAGAACGGAGGTGTGGAATCAGCGCTGGCGGTACTAGTGATGGTATGAGTGAAGCTAGGGTTTTGCGCTTGCACAGCTTATTGCCGCAGGGTGTGTGAAAAGGTTGCGAGGATTTTTTTCTTTTTAAGGATAGCGGAGGTGCGACTCCGAGTGTAGAAGTAGAGAAGTCGTCGAACTTCATAGAGATAGCGGAGGTGCGGCTCCGAGTGTGAGAGTAGGGAAGTCGTCGAACTTCATGTGCGTGTGGCGCTTTGTGCATAAAAAGGTCCACATGGTTGTTGTTGTTGAGACGGGCCCTGCGAGGTCAAGAGACTCCGGAGTATGTTGATCCATGTTGTGGTCTGGGCGGTTTAGTAGGTTGATCGGGCGTGGTCAACAAGTCAGTACGTGTGTTAGGGAGTAAAAGAAACTTCGACTTCGGGCTTTGACAAGATTCTAAGTGCACTAGAATAGATCATTGACAAGTTGAGAGTAGGTCTGCGGGTCAGATTTGCTTGCGAACGTGGGGACTGAGAAAGACGGAATAACTGCCGAGGCTAGTGAAAGGTCCCGAGGCTAGTGAAAGGTCCCTAAGGTCCTGAAGCGACTGTGTTACCCTTCCTATAGTAAACCAACAGATCTGTTTTATTTTTTGGTAGCTCGCAATATATGCAAAAAGTTGTTACGAGAGGAGGTGAGTGAAGGAAGACTAGCCGCGAGGCTTTGTCAGCCGCAGTGTGTGTGAGTGTGACGTCACTAAGAGCCGCGCTGGGATAGGTTGGTTGCAGAGAAGGGTCGCGCACGGATTGGACGCAGTCCGTGGGACTCGATTGGAAGGGGAAAGGCAGGTGAAGAGTATTCCGGGAATTAAAGTCACCTATTGATTACAAACTTTGTGAAATAAAAGACGAGAAAATGAAATTCTTTAAAGCATTCAGGAGCGCGATGAAGGGGGAGTCTTACATTAAAGCGAGCGTAGGAGAGGAGACGCCGCCCGAGGGTACACCAGCTTACATTGTAATGGAAGAGAAGGGGGTAGCTCCGTGCCTTTGGCTAAAGCAATGGCACAAGTTGACAGAGAAACATGGGAGCGTAGCGTTCCCGATACATGGGACATTCAATATAAGGATTTTAGAGAATTTGAGATTCACGATGTACGACATGAAGGTGCCTCCAAGGCCAGCACAGTTTGAGGCTCTAGCAATTTGGGAACTAATGGCCAGACAGCAACAGCAAAAGAAGTTCGAGACCAGAATGAGGAAGGTAGAAAAGACACTAGCGGATGCTAGGTGGGATAATGCACAGAAGGTGTGGAGGTCAGATGTATTGCAGGGGATAAAATTATTCCCCGCAATAACTAAGGAAGGAGAGGAGACAGGTAAGAAAGCTACCTGTAAGACGGACAGGAAGTGTTCTAAGGATAGAGAGGACGAGGAAAAGTTGAGAAGAGAAGAGGAGTTAGAGGATGAGGAGTTGATAATGCAATTGCTGAACGACCGTCCACCGCCTTATGCAGAAAATGGACAAGGTCCAAGTACCAGTTCTGCCCCTCCGGCATCGGTACAGAACAGTGAAACACAGAGTTCAGGAGCATCATCGGGACCAAAGGACCCGAGTCTGCTGTTCGCCCCGCAGATACCGCAGGTCAGGAGAATATATCCAGATGTGCCCGTGTTGAAACCAGCAGAAAATTATCAGCCGCAGATGCCAGGGTACTACAACTACAACAGTGATAACAGTGCAGGAATGATTCTAGATCCAACCGTAAGGGGAGTACAGAATGGTTACAACCCAACAATGGCACAAGCTGAATCAACTCAGTTTTTGATGCCTCAAAAGCAGATGCAGGGAGGAAACGCACATGCTCAAATGACGGGGAGCCAGATGGGCATGCCGGCAATGATGACCCATGGTGTGGGAATGAACATGCCTCAGAACATGGGGAATGGACAGAACCCAGACGCGATATCACTACTCATTACTGTAGGTCCACCGGTACCTCTGTATAGTCAGCCTAACTTGGGTCTGAGCAGTCAGGGACCAATGCTGCAGAATGGGACCGAAAGGAGGTGCATAGAAAACACCCCAGGGATAACTCCGAAGGCGGCTCAGCCAACTGGGTCTGGGTCCTTGATGGAGTTTAGTCCCATATGTGCTCAGTCGACACTGGTGAGGTCGAGCCCCCCACTGATAATACCCCTAACATCGAACACTGAAAAGTTGCCGCAGCCATCGATGGCAGTCGATGTGAACGCTACCCTGATGGGGGTGAATGCGCAACAGCTGACACAGTGGTTCAACAGTCTGAATTCCACACAAAATTCAGCTGGTGGGAAAGGAGAAGACTATATGAATAGGGTCAGGTTGAACATGGAAGCACAAGAATTGGTGGAAGGGACTATGGGTGTGAACAGGTTAGAGTCCTACACGGAAGAAGAGCTGAGGTATCTATGTCCCAGGATTACGAAGGAAGTGAACAAGGTGCATAACAGTCTGCAAGAAGCAGCTGACAGAAACGGGGTTGACATAGACAAGATGAAACACTTAAGCAGGAGCTACAGGTTAGATTTTGGGACCACAGATTTTGAACACATGAGGTCAGCAGGCATGAAGACACACCTTAGAGAACTGCTGCAGAGTGCACAAGTGTGGAGGTGCTTAGACAAATGGGAAAGCAGGTGGGTAAAGAGGAAGGAAAAGAGGAGGGACAGTGCTACAGAGCACAATGAGAAAAGACCGCAGAGTAGTGATACAGTAACAATGTTACCAATGAGGGAGACAGCAGGGGGAAAATTAGTACATGTACCATGGCACAGAAGCGACATTCAGTCCTTTACGGACGATTTTCCCAAATTGAGAGAGAAACCGATTGAATGGTATCAACAGACTGATAGGTTTGTGAAGCTTGCAAAATGTCTTTGGGAAGACCTGAACACTCTCTTTGAGATTGTGGTTCCGGCAGATTTGTGGGAGGATTGCAAAAGAGCTGTAGGTTGGCCGACAAGTGAACCAGAGAGAGACAGGGAGACAGGTGCACCATCACCAATGGTGATGAGCTTGTACTATAAGGTGATTGAGCATTTGAAGACTAAGGTACCCGCGAAGAATGTGGATTGGCAGAAGATTGATCGAACTGCCCAAGAGGCCAAAGAATCGATTCATAGTTACTATGAGAGGTTGTTGAAGGCGTTCAAGAATTACAGTGGCACGGAAACAATTGAGGCGAAGGACATGCTCCATTTTGTGTTCAGATTTGTGGAAGGGCTGAGACCAGAAATAAGTCAAATGATAAAGTCACATTTGATTTGTTGGCAGTCTAAACCGATTGACGAAGTCTTGACTTATGCGAAATACTGTAGCGACGAAATTGAAGTGAAACAGAAAAGGCTGAAAGAGAAGGTGATGATGATGCAGCTTAAGGCAGCTCAGACAGGTTTGCAAGGTCTGCAAGGTTTGCAAGGGATGCAAGGGTTCCAACAGCAGGTACCGCAGCCGCAGCTGCAGTTGCAGGGAAACATGGTGTTTCAGCCACAGGCCAGAGGCAGAGGCAG
Source organism: Pleurodeles waltl (assembly GCF_031143425.1). Lineage (NCBI taxonomy): Eukaryota > Metazoa > Chordata > Amphibia > Caudata > Salamandridae > Pleurodeles > Pleurodeles waltl. Next base: position 1,078,788,573 of record NC_090445.1, on the reverse strand, counting down.
AGGAGGTTTTGTGAATAATGGTCCGGATTTGAACACTGTTGTGACGGGTGTACAGGCAATGAAGAAGGTGATGCCGTGTCACGTGTGCGGAATCGTAGGTCATTGGAAACGCGAGTGCCCGATGGTGGTGCAGGAAGGTGCAGGTGCAGGTGCAGGTGTTGGTCAGCAAAACAATGATGTCAATGCATTTCAGACAATGAGGGGACCGAAACTGAGAGGTCCAAGCCCAAATTTTCAGACCGTAAATCAATTGCAGGGATTACAACCTATGCAGCCGCAGCAGATGCAGATGCCTCGTATGCAGATGACGCAAATGCAGCCAATGCAACAGCAGTTACCTATGGTACCTAATCAGCAAATGCAAATACCCTTGGCACCAATGAGTCAGCAGCAAGTGATGGTTCCTCCACAGGTATCGGGTCAGGTAATGAGTACAAACGGCACAGTACAACAGTTCCCATTACACAGTGAGAGTGGAATAAACAACGTATGGGAGAGTGAAAGTTCAGGAGAAGAAGGAGATTGTGTGCTTGCGGCATCCTTAGAAGTTGATCAAAGGGGTCCGTACGTAGAGGGAAGAGTAATGGGGCATCGTGTCTCATTCTTGGTTGACACGGGAGCCACACGTTCAACTGTTAAGAGCAGTGAAGTACCAAATTTGCCACTCTCAGGGAGGACAGTTCAAGTGGTGGGAGTAGCAAACAGACATCTGACGAACCCAATTACAGATCCGGTACCAGTTAGCATCGGTAACTATCAAGGGGTACATCAGTTTGTGGTATGTGACTCAAGCCCGATAGCACTGTTAGGGAGAGACCTATTGTGCAAATTGGGTTGCTCGATAATGTGTTCGAACGAAGGAATAACAATCCAGACGAGCAGTGATGGGGAAGAAGAGGACAGTGTAGAGGGGGATGAGGTGGAAACTGTCGATGAAGAGTATCCTCTGATTTGTCTTTTCCCGATGATAACTGAAGAGGACATCCCAGCTGAATTACGGGAAACAGTCGGAAGGGAAGTGTGGGATATGACAGGGAAAGAGGTGGGATTGATGAAAGGAGTGGAACCAGTGAAAGTGACTGTAAAGCCCAATACAATCTTTCCCCAGACCCCACAATACCACATGCCACAAGATACCCTCATGAAAGTTGCTCAACTCATTGACGAATTTGTAAAACAGGGGGTACTGAAAGAAGTGTTAAGCAGTCCATGTAATTCACCAATAATGGGACTAATAAAGCCGAGTGGAAAGGTCCGACTCGTGCAGGATCTGAGGAAAATAAATGACATCATAGTCAAGTGCTGCCCTGTCGTACCGAATCCAGCTGTGATAATGTTCCAGATCCCTTGCGATGCCGAGTGGTTCTCAGTCATCGATTTGTCACAAGCATTCTTTTCTGTGCCTCTTCATGAGGACAGCCAATTCCTCTTTTGTTTCAAATTCCTAGACAGAGTGTACAGTTGGTGTTGAATTCCTCAAGGGTTTTCTGAGTCACTGTCAATATTCAATCAGGTCTTAAAGAAAGATTTGGAAGCATTAGAATTGCCATTCGAGTCAACCCTAGTACAGTACATTGATGACTTACTGGTTGCATCAAAGACAGAAAGTGGCTGCACAGCCGATACCATTGCTCTGTTGAATCATTTGGGAAGGAATGGACATAAAGTGTCCCCTTCCAAATTGCAGTTCTGTCAGAAGAAAGTGAAATACTTGGGTCACCAAATAGAGAAAGGGTCACGGAGGATAATGAAGGAAAGAATAACGAGTGTACTTCAAATGAGTCCACCAAAGACGAGAAGGGAAGTGAGAAAATTTTGGGGAATGGTGGGATACTGTCGCCAGTGGATTCCCAACTTCTCGACTCTAGCAAAGCCTCTACTGAAATTGACCCAGAAGGATGCCTTGGATGAAATTGAGCTGAAGGGAGATGAGATGCATGCTTTTGTTGAATTGAAAGAGTGCATGTGCAGGGCTCCAGCTTTAGGTATGCCTGATTACACGAAGCCTTTCACATTGTTTTGTCATGAACGTGATGCATGTTCTTTGTCTGTCTTGACTCAAGCCCATGGTGGCGTAAACAGACCAGTAGCGTATTTTTCAGCTACTTTGGATCCGGTCGCAGCAGCACTCCCAGGGTGTTTGCGCGCCGTAGCAGCAGTTGGTATCAGCCTCACTCAGAGTGAAGGAATAGTGATGGGACACCCAGTAACAGTCATGGTCCCTCACTCAGTTGAGATACTTTTGACCCACTCCCGAACGCAACACATGACCAGAGCAAGACTCACAAGGTATGAAACGATAATTCTGGGCTCACCGAACGTGCAGCTGAAAAGGTGCACTACGTTGAATCCAGCAACCTTGCTTCCTGGAGAAAATGCCGAAATTGAGAACGCTGAAGACGTCGAGCATGACTGCCTTCAGGTGACTGAATTTTGCACAAAACCTCGACCGGACATCAAGGATACCAAGCTTGATGAAAATGACCAAATTCTTTTTGTTGATGGTTCATGTCTAAGAGACGGGATGGGGATTTTGAAAGCAGGATATGCTGTATGTACTGTAACAGGGGTCTTGGAAGCGGGATGGCTTCAAGGAGTCTATTCTGCACAAGTAGCAGAACTTGTAGCCCTTACCAGAGCATGTCAACTGTCTGCATTGATGAAAGTCACCATTTACACGGATAGTCAATACGGGTTTGGGATTGTGCATGATTTTGGACAACTATGGTCACAGAGAGGGTTCCTGACTTCTTCAGGATCCCCAGTGAAGAACGGGGAGAGGATAAGGGAATTGTTACACGCCATTCAAGTACCAGCTGAAGTTGCAGTGGTAAAGTGTAGTGCTCACACGAAAGGACAGGACTATGTGTCTCTGGGAAATGCATATGCGGATCAAGTCGCAAGATTTTGTGCCTTGAACTGTATATTACTGAGAGACAAATGGAACTCAATAAGTGAGCCAGAACTCGAACCAGCTGAAGCATTTGCCTTGAAGGTCGTAGATACAATAGATGAACTAAAAGCATTACAAAATAATGTCAGGGATGATGAAAGAGATTCCTGGATTAAATCACATTGTATAAAGAGACAAGATGAGTTATGGGTTTCACATGAGGGAAAATTTGTTTTGCCAAATAGTCTCTTATCACAGCTTGCGCGGTTCTATCATGGGCAGGCTCACCTAGGGAGAGATGCCATGATAAGATTGTTCAAAACTGATTGGTTTAACCCCAGATTTCGTCAAGCTGCAGAAGCAGTTTGCCATCGATGTGTCACTTGCCAGCAGATGAACCCAGGAAAGGGAACAGTTGTGAACGCGAGTCACATTGGTAGGGCAAGCGGGCCTTTTAGTCGAATGCAGATGGATTTCATTGAGATGCCTGTGCATGGGGGTCTGAAATATGTGTTGGTGATTGTGTGCATTTTTAGTCACTGGATTGAGGCATACCCTACACGTAGAAATGACAGCCTTACAGTTGCCAAGCTATTGTTGAGGGAGTTGATACCACGTTTCGGATTCCCGATCTCTTTAGAATCAGATAGGGGAAGTCACTTCAATAACGAGGTGATAAAGTTACTTTGCGAAGCGCTGAACATTGAGCAAAAGCTGCACTGTAGCTATCGCCCTGAAGCCTCAGGACTGGTGGAGCAGATGAATGGTACGCTGAAATCGAGAATGGCAAAAATATGTGCATCGACAAATTTGAAATGGCCTGACGCATTGCCCTTAGTTTTAATGTCAAAGAGAAACACTCCTGATAGAAAGACTGGATTGTCTCCGCATGAAATTCTCATGGGCAGGGCTATGAGACTTCCTGCCGTTCCCGCAAACATGCTTTTGAATATTACAGATGATATGGTGTTAGACTACTGCAAAGGACTGGCTGACGTGGTTCGCTCTTTTTCTCACCAGGTGGAAGCGACCACCTTGCCACCGATCCAAGGTCCAGGACACGCACTGAAAGCAGGTGACTGGGTCGTGGTAAAGAAGCACGTGAGAAAATCGTGTCTGGAACCCCGTTGGAAAGGCCCTTTCCAAGTGATCCTGACGACAACTACCGCTGTGAAGTGTGCGGGGGTTCCCAACTGGATTCACGCCAGTCACACAAAGAAGGTGTTGTGTCCCACAGATGAGGAAGTTGAAGCGCTGAAACTGCCAGTGCCTGATAAAACAGTGCTGAGTGCTGGGACAGAGCAAACCCGAACTGAAAGCGAACAGGCTGAAACTGGAGAAAAGGAGATATTCTCTGAAGACGAAGACGCCAACTCGCTTGGGGGAGACCAAGGAGAAAGTTCAGACAGCGACGCAGAAGCTGAAGGTGACAAACAACCTGAAGCAGCTGAGGGTAGCAAAAAGCCTGAAGCAGCTGAAGGTGACAAAGAGCCTGAAGCAGCTGAAAGTGATAAAGAGCCTGAAGAAAGTAACGGTGACGAAGGGCTCGAAAAAGGTGAAAAAGCAGGAGAGCCTGATCAGAGGAGGGCTTTCCCAGAAACAGACGATACAGAAAAAGAAAAGGAGAACGTGATTGATTCCCCAGAAAGAGGGAACGAGGCAGAACAGAACGAAAAGGTTCAAGCTTCCACAGAAAAGATTGCAGGTCCATCAAATGGACACGGTGCAAAGAGAAGACCAAGTATCTCACCAATAAAAGAAAGGGGTAAAGAAAGTTTGAACGAAGGAGGAAGGCCAAAAGTGAAAGAGAAAAGAAAGGAAGTGACTGTTGTGGAACAATCGTCAAGTGAGGAAAAGGACTTGACAAAAGAGGAAAGTGCCAGCGAAGCAGAGTCGAAAAGAGAAGCAAAATTGAAAAGGAAAAGGATACCAAACAGGAGATATTCCGGTCCTGAATGGGCATATGCAGTCAATGATGATTGGACTGACGAGTTTGTATCTCTAAGCATCGAGAACGAAGAAGAAGAAGAGATACCAATAGAAAAGAAAAGTTTCATAGACTCTGTCGATTGAAAGAGTAATAAATGATATTGCTTGCTACAATCTAACGTGAAAGAAACAACCAGCTGAGACATTGCTAAAACGGATGAGACTTGCTAAACTGATAAAGACTGAGTTATTGCCGAATGGAGACAAATGCTGCTAACCGATAAGTGACTGGCCTTTTGAAGAAGACGGTGTGAACATTGCGCTCGTTCAGCTTTGTAACTGAATCGCTAAATAGTTTCATTTATAGGTGCTTCTAGCTCTCTGATTCTATACAGATCATGACTAGGTACGCTACGCAAAATAATAGAAAGAAATATTGTAAATATGTGTGTATAGGCTTGGTAATTACATGTGTAATAATAATAATGGCAATTGTGTTTGGAATGCATGGAAAGGGTGATAGTGAGAATATCGAGGCTTCTACTATTGCTCCTGTTACTGTCACTGAACTAACACCATTGAAAAGACTAGCATTGGATGAGAGGCTCTTGCATGATAAGAAAGAGCTTTCGTATAACGTTTTCTATCGCTTGCTAACAGAGTGTGTTGAAACTATGGATGCGAAAGATTGTTATGTGTGTACACAGATACCGACATCAGTAAAGGAAGGGGTGACTTATCACCACATGCCTCTTACATATGGGATTACATGTAGTATAGTAATGTCTAGGTTTTATGGTCAAACTAACATACAGTATTTTTACTCAAATTATGATGTTACCTTTGCTTATGTTCCTATAATAGCACAGCTAAGCCAGATTGCTAAAGATTGGGATGCTAAAATAATGAGGGAATTTTTCGAGCCAATGCAACCTTTTGAAACGGCTCATGCTCATAGGGAGAACCTTACTTGCTCAGTCTCTGCTGTAGAAATAAGCTTTTTAGATCGCACAGATGATAGAAGGGCACAGATGAAGGCGAAATTAGAAAAAGAGCTACATAAGAGGACTTCAGTAGATAATTATGATTTTGCTGCTATAAAGACACAAGGGAAAATAGCTTTAGATGCTTGGCATGTAGGGAAATTTTGTATATATCGAGGAGAATCTTATTATGACAACATTTTTGTAGGAGCGAGTGAATGCAAACATACGTTTATTTTTAAGGCCAAATGGACATTCATGATGAACGGACTTGACCCTGTCATTCCAGGTGTATATTACATTTGTGGGCATAATGCCTATTATCGTCTTCCAAAGGGATGGTGGGGGAGATGTTATTTGGGTATAGTGTTCCCAAAGGTTTATCAGCTGGATGACGTATCGATGATTCAAAAGACATCTGGATCCCATCGTATCCAGAAGAGAGAGACCGCAGCTGCTGTGGTAGGTGATATATTTGGAGCCATGATTCCTTCATTGGGAGTTGTGTTGAATTCCATCAAAATAAGAAAGTTGTCTACTATAGTGGATAACATGTTGACAAAGTTTTCAGGTGCTATAATCCTGATAGATGCTGAACTTGCAGCGGAAAGAGCTATGACTCTTCAAAATAGGCTTGCTTTAGACATTCTTTTAGCAAAGGATGGAGGCGTTTGCAAAATGATTGGTGCCCGACACTGTTGTACCTATATACCCGATAATAGTGTGAAAATTAAAACTATGCTTGCTAATCTAACAAAAGAAAGTGCAGATTTGAAGGAACTGAAAGAACCAGGAGTGTGGGAGAAGGTTGGAAAAGGACTTGCTTCAGTGGGACATTGGATTGGGGGAATTTGGAATGGAATATTATTGAAAATAATAGAAGGAATATTAATAGTAATAATTTGTGTGTTTGGAATTTGGGGAATAAAAAGGGGAATAATAATGATTATGGAAAGAATTAAAAGAAGAAAAGAAGAGAAAATTATGAAAAGAATGGCAGAAGAATACAAAGCGCAAACTAGGGGAACTAAAAGGAAAAGGGAACTGACAGAATTTTAATGGAATAAAATTTGTGGGCATGATTTGTGTGATGACAAGTAGTCATCAGAGGAGGGATTGATGAAGCAGAAAATGAAGGTTTTGATTTATTAACGCTTAAACGTAGTGTGAAATAATCATGTGTGACTTTAACCGAACTAATAAAGATTGTACGGGGACAAAATGTGCCCTCAGAGTAGTTTGCCAACGTTTATACGCGTGCTTTATATAACGTTTTGTATTAGAATTGCACTAATCCGACATAATCATAAACGTGTGCTATGATTTGCTTGTTTGAAATGTTTTAGCTTAGCATTACTTTAGCGGAGGCTTTGGCCTAGTTGCCTGGTCTCACGGTTTAGATGCTCGTATTTTTCCACTGTGCTAATAAACGTGTATTTTTGCTTGAAGCTGTACTTTTCCACAGAAACTGTTCACATGCTTATCTTAAAGTTAGTGCCAGCCTGGCATATTTTCTCTTTAATTCAAGGTCGACTTGCAGGTGCGGACAATGGAGGCTCTGAAAGTGAGCTAATTGGTAGACAATGTTGCAACTTGCGTACCCATCTCCAAGGATAATGTATGCTTAAGTAAAGGCTTGAGAACTGTCGTTTTTGATTGGACAATTTGAAGCTAACCTATGAACCCTCCAATGGAAGACCCTACTGGACTTGAACTGTTGTCTATAAAACCCAGGTGCACGAGAGGAATCTCTCTCTCTATCATCGGACATCCCGCCATTTTGACTTCGTAGCTATTATGGCCCACTTTGCTGCGACGCCATTTTGAGAGACTTTGATGCTTTCTCTAATCGAGAGAAAGAGACTTTAATGATTCTTGCCCTAGAGACTTTAACTTTGATCCCTTTGCATGAAGTAGTAGTTTTACCTTGCCGCCGTGAGGCATTTGCCCCGTCCACCCCTGCCCCTTTGTCCCGTCCCATGCTGATCAAGAAACGGTACCCATGCTGATCGAGAAACGGTACCTGTGAGACGAAGACTTCCTTGATTGCTGATCGTAATTGGTAAATATGAAAAGAAATTGTAAAATTGCATTGTGTTTCTTTTAGGTAACCAACTGCTGATTTTTGGTAAGATCCCTAGTTAAGAGTTTTTCTAAATTAATGTTGCTAAATTGTTTTTTTGCATGAAGTCCCACATGCCGATGCTAATTTGAGGTTAGACGAGGATTCCATATGTCGCACGATGCAATTTGAGATCTTGTTATGCTGACTAAATGTATGCCATTAGTTCATTACAGATTATCGTATTAGTGATTTGCATTGCCATTATCGAATGCCTCGTGATTCAAATGCTTCATAGATTGCACTTGTTTCGACGTTATGGACAGCTATTAATGTTCATATATGTTTATCATTTGGTGTTGAGACACATCTATATTGTGCTAGCTTTGTTAATATAGGGAAATAAATTCACTAACTTTGCAATAAACTGGTGTGGTTATTCCTGACTGAAAGGTCAGGGTTCGCCGAAATGTATTCTGGATTAATTGTAAAGTGTTATGTTGTTCAAGGTATTGCCTATGTTCGCTATTGATTATTGATTTTTGATGAGACTGATCGATTAAGAGTACAAAGAGTTCCCACTAAGTCAAAAGATTCATCGGCCTAAAGAGCGTCCGAACACAGGTAAATTATTACTACGGACCGCTCTATCAGCGATTACATCAAAGTCCATCTGCATGTTTGAAACATCATAACATGTTTAACATATTCTATGTACTCTATTCATGTATCAGAGTATAAATTGGTACACATTGATATTGAGATTACAAATAATATATATAATATAATGCTAGCCTCCACAAAATAAAATAGCATTCATTATATACATAATAATATAGATCTTATTATTATTAAGGTTATCATTTCTCAACATTTTGTGTAACAACCAAAATGCTAAATCAGTACAATAAAGGTGAACCTTAGTATTTTTAAGTACACTGTAATGGCAGAGTGAAGCCCATACCAATATATTATATTGAAAGTAAAAAACACATCTTTGATTCTATAGGAAGGTGAAGACCTAGAATCATCAGTAATAGTTTCATCTGCATCCCAAAAGAAATATCATATGCTGAATGAAAAATGTAATATAAGAACAAAATTACTAAATAGATTAAGAGCCAGTGCCTAGTGTCATACTACCAGTACAAAATTATCTTATGCAGTGCCACTATTCCTCTAGGACAGTGGTTCCCAACCTTTTGACTTCTGTGGACCCCCACTTTATCATTACTGAAATCTGGGGACCCCACTGACTCATTGCTGGAAACCAGGGTCCCCCCAATGAGTCATTACTGAAAGCGGGGGGCCTAATCTGTTAATAATATTTAATTTTTCTAAGCAGGCGAGGACCCCCTGAGGAAGCTTCGAGGACCCCCAGGGGTCCCCGGACCACAGGTTGGGAACCACTGCTCTAGGAGACAGTCCCAAATGCATACGGTCTTATTAAGTAATCGAAAAATATAGCCACACAAAATCTAGTTACGGTCAGAGTAAATTAGCCCTTCAGAGCACAAGCACAATCACAAGAAGGATATTGCCATGCATAAGCAAAAGCAGCGGCTTTAATAGACAGCTAATAGAGATCTGTGACTATGCAGCATTGTGTTAGACTTATTTCAGCTCTGAGTTGAAGTAGTTAACGCCTGCTTTGGGTACCTTTTTGGCTCTAGTGCAGTTTGTGAATAGCTATGGGCTTATTCTTCTACAGGTGGGTGCATGTCGCGCCCAAATCCCCTCCCTAACCTTCTCTAAACTCCATCTTGCTCCTCCCTAAACCCATCTCATTCACTACCCACTCCCCCTGGTCTCTACCACATTTGCTAATAATGCCCTTATTCCAAGTTAGGCAGAATACGATGAAGCATTTACCACACATGGAAAATACCTTTACACTGAGTGAGGTATTTATCATGCGTGGTAAGTGCCTCCTATTCTGACTTTTTAATTTGCAAATTAGGCATTAGATGCAGAATCAGTATTTAAAACACCAAATTCTGCATGTTTTGCATTTGTAAATGACTTTTTCCCCCAATAAATTTTGGCAGGTTTGACCCGACTGTATTTATCAGAATCATCTGCAAGAGTGTGAATTTAAGCAGACAAACAAAAAGCAAATTATGAGATGAGGTGGGATTGACAACAACAAAGACATAGCTCCAAATTAAGGTATTTGCACAATTTCTTCGACTTACAAGATATCTTCCCAACGTGTGTGATCTCCAATTTAAAGAAATATCATAAGGGAAAGCAATTCAGTTCTCTCCCTTTCACTGAAGATAAGACGGTAAAAATATGACTGTCAGGTTCTTACGGGTTTCAAGCTGAGAAGGACTGAGAACCGTTCAAATTAACTTGTAATGCCTAGAGGCAAAACAGGAGTGTGATTGCACTGAAAATTCCAGGAGCTATAGAAAGATCCAAACTAAAGGCAGATGCCCAGCAGAAGAACACCATAGGAGCTTCATAGAGGAGAGAGGCACAAAACAAGACCGAAAGCCTCCACTAACATGGAGGAAACAAAAAGAGGAACTCAAAAAAGGTGTGAGAATGGGTACCAGTGAAAGAACTAAGCGAATGCGGAAACATTTTACAACACCCAATGCTGCCAGGGATGAGTGAGTGTGCAGCATTCGTAGAAAATGTCTCTTTTTACTGGTGCCTTGAAAGTCTCTACGCTTGGATGTGGCTTCTGCAGGCCATATGCCCCAGCCACCATGAACTGGTCTTCCACAATCGAATTGCCAATGAGAAGATCCAGTAGGTATGGACATTTTGCATAAACTTGAAAGAACCTCAGCCCCCTCCCCTGAAATCCTCCCCCCTTATAGACTGGAGGTTGGCTAATCAATGATTGATGCAATGCGGCTGTAAGATGAGGGGTGTGTACAAATGAAACAGGTTCCAATGATCTTTCAGAAGGTCTATATCAATCTAATCCACCAAATGCTGCACCAGACACATCCCTCTCAGTGAGTGTTGGCCTGAACCTCAAATTCTGAGACCTCTCAACTAACAGTGGAGATGTAGTGGATAGAACTTTGTGGTTTGGCATAAGAGATATGAAAAACAGCATGAACTTTCTACCGGTGTGGATGAGCCATAGATAAAGCCTGGGAAAGAAAAGAAACGACTAGACCACCAAATCCAGTATCACTGCTAATACTAAGGACTAAGGCCAGGACCACTGGAATTATGAGGCAGGGTAGGACCAAATTATGCAGCAGAACAAAGGGAAATTATGTAAAAAAATGTGGTATATTTTGTGATAGAATTCCTTCATAATATTGTCCTTTTTTACACATCTTAAAACTGTCTGAGCAAAGGTGTCACCTCATTAGTACCAGTGTAACTTCCAAATATAGCAATAAACAACTGAAAAGAGACCAATCAGTGGTTGCATAAGGCCTTCCACTCTGTGGCAATAAGTGTTGACCCAATTTTTGTACATTGTAATCCATTTAACAGATAATGGATTGTGTGGAAAATGTGGCAAGTCCATAATTATGTGAAAAATCCACAGCCACTGATTTGCTTAATGCCAGTGGCCCTAGGTAAGACTCACACTAAGATGTCTGTCTGCAAAATGTTTATAATCCGGGCACAGAAGAATGATTAACAGAATCGGGCAATAACTGAGGATGAGCTCCTTAAGGACAGAAAACGTAACTGTCCTAAAGGATAATGTAAAGAGCTCTTATATACAAACTCTGCAAACTGTAACCAAATGGACCACTGCTACTGCTTATTTTTGGCATAACAGTGTAAATATTGTTTTAGAGTTTGATTCGACCTTCCCCTCTGTCTGACAGTTTGTCGATGATTAGTAGTAGATGTAAAATTCATAGACCCCGTTTAAGCATGAGATTAGGTCTACACTTAAAAATGAATTGAAATCCTCTATCAATAATAATGATGCTGGGTAGATCACAGAAGTGCACTACTTCAGCAAAAAATATCAGGCTGGGGTTCTGAGTGCAACTTTCTAAGAGATATAGAATGAGCATACTTTGTGAAATAGTCCACTATTACAAGTATCACAGCTTCCTTTCTGGAAAGAAGTAGGCACATAATGAATTCCATATAAATTACTTTCATCAGGTTTTAGGTGTAGGCAAAGGACACAAAGGGCTAGATGTTCTTGCATGTGAGTTCTTCATCTATGCACAAATTTAACATTAATTTATATATTCATTAATATCTTGATGAGGGGCAGGCAAATGAAACGTGTCTGAACACCAGGTTATAATTTTTGCTTTCAACAAAATGCCCTATCACTAAAGGATCATTCCACCAGTGTAAACCATTTCCTTTTAATGAGTACTCTGGAATCTAGGTATTTCCTTTAGGGTACAACAATCATTCACATGTCACACACTGACAAGGGTGGTCCTTAACGCACTCTGCAGTACTTGATCCTTCTTCAGGTCTTTCAATTACTAAAAAAAATAATTTACATTAAAAGAAGTTTTATTCTGAGGTTTGAAGATACTTAATACATCTTGTATTATTATCTCCGCTCCCACAGATCTAGGCAAGGCATTTGTTGTCCCATGCCTTATTCCCAGTAATAGCAACTTATTAGTAACACGTAATGACATAGTGAAACCGAAAGAACAACATCTATCTACCATGTCTTGAGTAGGAGCCGGTGGCAGAACTGAACGAAGGTGCAAGTGAGTGAGTTTACAGGACAGTAGGAAAGAATAGTCTCTATTGGTGCCCTGGAAGTCCATCCTTTCTGACTCTACAGTAGTATCTGCACGGTATACACTCCAGTGCAGTGCTACAGCATGAAAGATGTTTGAAAATCTCATTTTTATGTGATAAACCACATAGAGAAATGTTTGATCTATGGGTACTAGTTGATGTATTTAATAGAAAAACCTTGCAACTTTGCACACACAGTACTAGAAACTTATGTTTCTTTGGTTTGCATGATGTTCTGAGAGAATGTGCTGATTTACCTACTCAGGGTCTGATTTATGAAAAGTTAGCGCTGCCTTTGCATCATATTTTGGCACAAAAGCAGTGTAAACCTACAAAATATAATTATATTTTGTAAGTTTGCGCCACTTTTGCATAAAAAAATTACATACAGTAAAGGCGGCTCTAACTTTTCATAAATCAGGCCCTGAGTGTCTTCATCAGACTTGTGGATTCCTTTCTCTGAAGAACACAATCTCCCCTTGCAAAATTGCACCCTCTTCTCATTTCATCAATATACAGGTCCTACCATAGTGGAAAAATCAGACTGCCAATTTCGAGAATCTACTGTATTTCAAGTGGTTAACATAACCTCTGCAAACTGCTCTCAAAAGCTTTAGTTGAGCAAGCAAATGTATCCACATAAAACTATTGCAAATCTTCTTAAAGAATGCCTTGTCTCATTCACTTCTCACTTTTCTAACTTTTCTAATAATTCAGGGAAACAGGGATGTTGATCTGTTAGAAATTGGGTTAGTGTATGTCTGTATTGTGAGCCCTGGTCAAGCAGCAACCACAATCCTAATCAGGGTAATGATCAAGCAAACCACAAATTAACTGTGCTCCCCCCCTGGTTGCCTGGCAGAGAGCAGTCAGACTAAACATAGAGGCAATGTGTAAAGTATTTGTGCAACACTTCAAAAAGCAAAACAGTGTAAACACCACAAAAAGTAACCCACACCAGATTAAAAACATAGAGCATAATTTAATAAATAAAAGAAGACCAAAACAACAAAAATCCAATCAATAGAACAGGAGTTATGATTTACCAGAGTAAACTGAAATATAGCACCTAAAAGCACAAAAGCACAATGGATATCTGGTAGTGTTGGACCTGGTCAAAGTCAAAATTTCAGGCCGGCCACAATAGAGTGTGAGTCGGACACAGTCCCATATTAGTCCCACTGAAGTTTTACCTTTTATAGTTTTGTGCCAAGAGTCCTGTTTACATTGGGGAGGGTTGCTGGTAGCAATGAGAGCATCATTGGTGGTAGTCAGTGTGGTGCAAAGAGCAGACCAGGCATTGCGGATGTACTGGCTGGACCCTCATATTGATGGTCCACTGTGGGCTGTTGATGCTGGTGTGTGAAGACACGGGCTGGTGATGTCTCACACTTCCTTTTTGAGTGAGCAATGTGGTTCTGGTGCGAACGGGCCGGTTCGCAGTCGCAAAGAGCCCAAAAGCTTCATCTCAAAAGCTTGAGAGCCGCACTATGGACCCAGGACCTGAGAGGCATCAATTGGGGGTCAGGAATTTGCTGACTGTTCTGGGAGCTGTCTGGGAGCCTTTTATGTCCTTGAGGCTCAGATCAGGAGGTGAGCAGACTTGCCCTTTGAGTCACTCTGGGGTCCTTGGTTCAAGATGAAGTTGCAGGTCCAGTTCTTCTTTCCCGGGTAAGAGGGCAGAAGGTCAGCACTGCACTGCAGCAGTTCCTTTACTGCAGCAGTTCAGGAGAGTGGCAGTCATTGTAGCAGCACAGCAATCTTTCTTCCTGGCACAGAATCCACTAATCTAGAAGTGTACTGAAGAGTTGGTATCTGAGGTCCTTCTTTAATTCAAGTTTAGGCCTTTGAAGTACGGAGAAGCTTCTAGAGGCATCATTTTGAAGTACACAGATTCCCTGCCTTTCTGACCCTGGCTCCTGACTAGCCACAGCAGGTATGCATCCCTTTGTTGATGCTTGATTTCAAGAGCTCGAGAGCCACACTAAGGGGCCACGACCAGAAAGGCACCACCTGCAGGTTGGGAACTCTCTGGAGATGGGCCCAGGAGCAATTGAGAATCCTTTTATGTCCCTGAGGCTCAGATTAGGTGATCAGTAGACCAGCCCTTTGAGCCACTCTGGGGTCCTGGGTTCAAGATGAAGTTGCCAGTCCAGCTCTTCTTTCCCAGGGAAGAAGGCAGCAGGTCAGCACAGCAGGGCAAGAATTCCTTTAGGTCAGAAGTGGCAGTCCTTGTAGCAGCACAGCAGTCCTTCTTCCTGGCAGAGCATCCACTGGTTCCTAAGTGTACTGAAGAGTTAGTGTCTGAAGTCCTTCTTTTATACACCGTTGTGCCTTTGAAGTGGAGAGAAGCTTTTAGAGGAATGCCTTGAAGTGCACAGATGCCCTGCCTTCCTGGCCTAGGCTTCAGACTAGCTACAGAGGGTATAAAGATCTTTGCGTGGAGTCAGGACAATGCCTATCCAAGTGTAAGTGAGGCTGTGCCCAGAAACTCACTCCCATCCTGCCAGTGATGGACCATCCAGTCACACCTAAACTCCCATCGTATGTGGCTGTCTAGGAGAAATACACAATGTCCCACTGTCAGCTATACCCAGTCAAGTGACCAGAGACAGGCTGCATGAACCAAATGGCTAAGGTAAGAAAACGGCAACTTTCTTATAGTGGCATTTTAAGAATTGTAATTTAAAATCCAACTTCACCATAAGTTAAGATTTAAAATTAGGATTCCAGAGAACCCATTAATAACTGGTTATATCTTATCATTTGGAAATTACACTTATAAATATAATAGGGCAACTCTAATGCTAGCCTATGGGAGAGATAAGCCTTGCAGTAGAGAAAAACAATTTTAAACGTTTTTCACTACCAGAACATGTAAAACCTAAATGTACGTATCCAACGTTTTAAATACACTGCCCTTGGACTGTCTAGGGCCACCACAGGGGTGTCTTATATTTATTAAAAAGGAAGGTTTTGGCCTTGAAAAAGGTTTGTTTTGCCAAGTTGACATGGCAGGTTAAAACTGCATACACAGGCTTTGCAATGGCAGGCCTGAGACATGTTTACAGGGGTAATTAAAGGGGTGGCAACATTAGTGCTGCAGGCTCATTAGTAGCATTTAATGTATAGGCCCTGTGCATTTGCAGTGCACTTTAATAGGACCTAGAAGTAAATTAAATATGCCAATTGGGTATAGACATCCTTACCTTGTTTTAGGGAAAGATCACGGACACTTTAGCACTGGTCAGCAGTGGTAAAGTGTGTAGAATCCTAAGGCCAGCAAAAACGAAGTCAGCAAAAACAGGAGGTATGAAGATTCCCTGAAACATCTCCTAAAAGATTGAATTGACTGTCAGCATTGTACGCTCCGCCCCCTTATACATGTTTTACCTTTCCTTTTCACTCTCTGCTTTCTTTCTTTTCCCACTACTTTTATTCATCTTAATTGTTGCCGGAGGTGCATTAAGTCCTGCTGTTTGCATTAGAGGTGTCCAACGTGTGTGAATCTAGGTGAAATGCAACTGCACCAAGAAGGTAGTGCTTATTAGATCTAGTTGAAATAGGGTGCCCTGGATGTGTTAGTGGAGTTTTTGCAAACAAGCAGACAAAAGCCTTTGGCCCATATTTATGGGCATTGTGGCACAAGGCAGGGCAGCAAGCATGGCACATTCCTATTCTTCCCCCTGCACTGGTGCCCTTTTGGCTGCCTTGTGCCAATGCACGCACCCTTGCAACATAGTGCAAGAGTTCTTCTGTTGCATTTAGGATTGTTTTTCTGCAGGAAGCAGAATGCAACACACATAAAAAGAGGAAAAAAATTAGGAGAACTATACATATTTCTCCTTGTTACGTTTCTCCTGGGGAGGTTATCTTTTTAGTGCATTGACAGGTTTACAAGTTCTTGTAAATCTGAGTATACAACAAAATCCTTGCATGTTTCGTGGGAGCACCCATGCAACACCCATGGAAATGCCTCCCTGTCGCAGAGTAATGTAAAGAAATGATTTGTGCTGCGTTACATTACTCGTGGCCTTGCATGGCATCATAAATCTCACTTAAAGTTTGCATCGCTCTTGCACCATGTTGCAACCAAGCCATAAATATTGCTCTTAGTTTCCTCCCTCCAGTCTATCTTGCCCCTGATGCCCTAGCCAGCTTTAATTGCTGGTTCTTACTTAGGCTTTCATTTTTGCAACCAGTGCAAGAGCCTTCTTTCGGCTTCATCTGTCCCTATACCATGACATACAGAACCTTCCCTCCTTTATGTGGTGTAACCAGCATCCCTGAGTAGCCTCTATGGCACCATCCTGCAGCATCTCTCTGGAGTTCTCAGTAAAGACTGACTGGTTCTGGGGTGTATTGCTAGTGCGCTAATAAATGACACAGAAACCTGAGGTTGATGTTTAACCAAAAGGCACCATCAGCCACTTCCATCTTACTCACCCTTGCCACTATGTAGAAGTGTCTTTGTGTGAACAGTTTGTGCTCTGAGTTCGTCTTTCGATTCTGATTGGGTGTTAATGAAGGATGACTGAGCTCTGGCATAGTCTATGGATTCCAAGTTGATCTTTGAAGGAGTCTATTACACATATCCAGTATAGATAGATATACACACACTACATGGGGTTGTCATTCCCTAATAGGAAAGTGCCAATGATGATACAAAGAGCTAGTTGGTGAGCATTAGCCAAAACATCCCTGGCGGTTGGTTCAGTGAGGCACTTCCCATATTTTTTATGAATAATCCCTTATTGTGAGGTGTTGGGCCTGCAGGCACCACATAATCTCTTTTTCATGTACACTCTTGTAGTTCGACTGACCCTGAGTTAAAACAGAGCAGACTGGCTCCTTAGAACTAGCTATGCTACACGGACTCTATGACTCACAGGATCTGAATAAGAACTCCATGGACTGGGATTTTGAGTTCAGCAGACAAGGTATCCGTCACTGTTGTGACTGAGTAACACGTCCGTCGAGTTCTAAATGAGGCCTCTACTTAATAGGAATCTTCTCTGTAGGGTTTGTGACAAAGGGGCTTGTTTTCTTCTGTGTGTGCCTAAACTGTGGCATTCGAGTCTTCGAACCCTGACTGCCTGAAAGGCCGGAGCCTATGAAAGACTAGTAGGGCCAGGGCCACCTCAGACTCATGACAGGGGCAGTGTGACTTAAAACAGACACTACACCCGCTCTTGGACGACTTCAAGGGAACACCCATATTTCCCTTATGCTTTTCGCTTTACAGGCCTATAACCCCACCCTGCTCATTTCTCTCCTAATTAGCCAGTGGCGTTAATTGCTTTGCAATACACCTGTGGCCATGGCTGTTTTGGGAGCCCTTTCACCCCCAGATGGGTCTTCAATCTCTTCAGCTGCAGCTGATAACTGGGATCCAGTTTTGAGTTATTTTATTTTATTCCAGCAATGTGGCGAGCAGCTGCACTCCAGCAAAGTCTCATCTTTCTCCTCCAGCCAGGCAGAGTCCTCCCCTCACCTCTCAACCCCTCGGTTTCATTACAAACGCTCTGATTTTGGCACCACTTCAGACTCGCGCCCCTGTCCCTTGGCGGGAGGGGAGGCAGCTGCGGCCTTCTCGCGGCCTGGGAAAATACTTGCCGTCTTCAGAACACGGTCTGATGTGTCGACTTTTCCCTAAGTCTCCTGAAACCTGAGTGGCCGCCCGGTTTCCCCCTTTTTTCTCCGATTTTTTTTTGTACGTTAATAATTCACAAGGTCCCTAGAGAGGTGAAGCCTCCGGAGTCACTGGAAAACATCGAGGGCATATTCTGACATGATACACGTTGAAGGACAAGTAGCAATGAGAGAAAATTTAGGCTTTCTCGACAGCCTCTGAAAGGGCTAATGAACCAGTCACAGATCAGACACAAACCTACATATGACTTACTCCTCTCTGGGCCAAAACACCTCCAGGAAGATTTGCCTGTTGAGAAATCGCTCAATTTGCCGCCAAATCATCCCCTGATGTCCTGACAGGATACTGGTATTGGGCGCTGCACCCCCTAACCCTGAAGTGCAATCCAAGCTCAACCAGGGGAATGGGACGGGCCTCGCGAGGGAAGTGATGGCTTCGATTCGCCAACGTGCCACTTAGAACTACTGTCCACGCTGCTGTTCGGCATCTTTGAAACTGATTTCCCTCACAAATGAGCTTAACGCGCATCAGCACGGTGAAAATCGGACTGTAAAACAATCAATTATGTATTTATTTTAAGCGTGCGCCGCCAAGATGCGGTCTAAGTGCGCAGCACTCAAATGGACGACGACAGTGAAAAGCAGCAAAAAAAGGAAGCGTGGGCAATCAAGGCTGATAATAACAATAAACAAGAGATGACAATGTGTAAAATACATCTTGGGATAGTCTGGGAAGGGAAGTTGTAAGCGAGGAACATTTTTCTCTCAGATCATGAAACAGAGGTCACAGAAAAAAGCACTGATTTAGCAAGGGCATGGAAACTTGTCAGGTGAGGAGCACTGGGCTGGAACCCATGTCTTCCAGTCATGCAATGTACACCCTGGTCACGAGATAACACCGTTCCTCACCTTTCCTTGAAGAGAAGGCTCTGTAGTGTCCTGCTGGACACGTTCTAGTGTTTGGCCAGCCTCTCTGCTTGGCCAGCCTCTCTGCTGAGGGCTGGCCTCCCACATACACCCCACACCCACCCCAACACAGGCATCACCGGTAAGGTGACCCTGGCAATAAAAAGGGCCCGGCGCACGTGCCCAGGGCCAGTTTCACCCACTAAGAAACAGAGTCCGTGTCGTCTCATTTTAGTTGCATGGGGGCCTAGGGCCCCAACACTACAGGCTCCACTGCTACATTGCGGTGCCTCGAATGCTCTTTACAAAACATAAGCTTTTCATTGTTTGGTGCGTTCAAGGCAGGTTAAGTTTCGCACGTAGCTGATGATGGAAATTATTAAAGCATGTGTCTGAGTTAGGACATCTCGGGGTAAAACCCTACACTGCTTCAGAGTCTCTGTTTTTTCAGTTTCCCAATGTCCTTTTTGTATTGTTGTTAATGGCCCTTTTAGAGAGCTTGAAATGGATTAATCCCCGAAGTAATGATATTGTTTTTTGAAGATTCTGCAAACACCTCGCAATGATAGTGTTCTGCAGACGTTGAGCGTTTTATATACTCTTGTGTGCAAATGTCTTTAAGGTGTGGGAAACATTTTCATAAAGTCCAGTCAGCTGCACAAATTTAAAAAGTTTCGGCATTCTTAAGTTGGCTGAATTTTCCCAAGACTGCCTCTTTCTCTTTATGAAGAGTGGGAATTTTGGTCCATCTCCCATATGACAATTTCCTGGAAGACGATGTTCTTCGGTGGGGAATGCTGGATCAGAGAATCACATATGAGTAGGGGCTTGGATGGTGCCAAGCCCAGCATAGGCAGGAGTACAAGTGGCTGTATTCTTGTGGTGACAGTTGCAAGTAGCATAGCGGGCAAGCTGGGAAACTTTGTCCTGGGTCAGATCACAGAGCAAGAAATCGGGCGGCTGCTAACTGGTACTAGCTCCCTGTTGGCCTGAACGGTGCTTTGCAGCAAAAGCAACAGTTCCCGCTGCTGCAGAGTGCTGTTAGCCCAGCACCTCATTTTTTAAAAAGTCAAAAACTCTGCACTTTGTGAAGCCCACCCTTCTCCCAGTTTTATTACAAAATGGTCGTAGTTGCGAGTCCTCGGACTTTGCAACTTCTCACATCACTATTGTCGTTGTCCTTCTCACATTTGAAAAAGACAACTCACAACAAGATCTCTCTCTGTCTCTCAGGACCAATGTCTTCGAATTGTGTATGTTTTTGTGTTCATGCAGTGGCTGAAATACACCACTCCTGGTGATGTAAATGGTAGATCAAAGCTAAGCACTAGCTCCTTTTAACATCAGTGTCCAGTGCTTTCTTTCTAGTCCTCTGGCTTTTATTTCTTTCTCATAATGAACATTGATGTCTCTCTGATGTGGTGGGACCACAAGGTCCGTAACGGCAGATGTTGCAGTTTACATGCCACCCATTAACAATGGGATCATGGAGTGTTGAGTGGGGGTATGCCATTCCCCTGCCAAATTCATAAAAACCAAGTCCTTCATTATGAGTGCTCCATAATTTAGTTAATTGGACTATTTAGGATAATGATTTTAGTAAAGGCCCTTAAAAAGCAGTCCCACCTCATGAAGCTATGCACCTGTAAATTTATTTCTACTTCTCATTATTTAGGGCACATTGTGGAGAAGGGGTTCTTGGTGCATTTACGGCCCTCATTTTGAGTGACCAGATAATTCAGCTTTGTCCAAAACAGTGGTGCAATGTTTGCACACAAGGCATTTCCAGCTGCAGTAACATTGCATGGAATTCTGGGCACAATTTTGCCTGCTAAAAGAATGTGAGATATATGCCCAGAAATATGGCAGGAATTGCGAGTTGACATGCAGAAATTTGTGTAGTACCACCAATTTCGATGTGTTTTTTTCCCATTCCTCTTTCGGGATCAACACGTTATCCCACAGTAATATAAGGATCTTGAATTACTGATAGACATGTTATTGGCAACACTGGGTGTGGCATTATTGCTACTAAATTGTGAGCCACTCATAATGAGGGCATTAGGTTTAATGAATTTGTAATGACAATGACATAACCCCTTCTCAAGGTAGGCAAAGTCTCCAAAGTGTGAAGGTTCAGTCTGCTTATAGGTAATCCTTTGTATGCATGAGGCCTCAGACTTTACATCTCAGTGATGTGTCACAAGAAGCCTTAAGAAAACCTTAATGTGTATTGATCTAGGAAGCTGTCTCTCTATATTGTGCACTAAAATGAAGTACACTGTGCAGACACTCCAGTGGATACCCAATTAGTTTTGCAGAGGCAAAAGTAGATAGGACTAATGCTCTATTTTGTGGTAGTGTGGGCGAGCAGTTAGGCTTATCAAAGGGTAGTGCTAAGCATTTGTTGCACTCACAGAGGCAATAAATGAGATTCACACTCAAAGAATAAATCCAAGAGGAATTTAGAAAAATATTTATTTTTATATACATTTCAAACCCAAGAACTTCATAATCAAGTAAGTAGATTTTTAGGCATACATACTTTCCAGTTTCAGAGATCAACACAGTGCAATTTTCAGAGTTCTCTCAATATTATCCTATGGAGGAAAATAATGTTCAGCAAACACAGGGTAAACAACGACTTCCGAGGTCAAGCTCTATCGGGTAAATACTGGGCACTGATCAGAACCACACCAACAGGTCACACCAGGCAGCACTGGGGCAGCCGGGTGCCAGAGTGCAGTAAGGCATTGGGTGCCTTGTAGTTCACTATGGTCGTTGGACCTGATGACAAACAGGTTACAGGCTCTGGTTGGGAAGCCAGTCAGGGACAACAAGCAGGTAGATAGTAGACTTGGAGTGCTTAGGGATATAGGTGCACTTTTGGCCCTCTTTTCCTGTGCCTAGGGGTGGCGGATGCAGGAGTGTCTTTAGGCACTGGGTTTTCTCATCTGGGAGCACTTGCGGTAACAAGGTCCTGCGTGTTGAGGCTTCAGGTGTCCTTGCGGAGTCCGGCAGGGATAGACCCCGGGTGGACTCAAGCTCAGGGGAGTTGGGAGACATCGTTGGCACTAGTGACCCACCTCAGATGGAGTCAGGGGTGACAGGTGCAGTGGTTGCTGGGGGTGTCGGATTTCCTCTCACCACTTGGCTGCAGGAGAGGGGGAAAGGCATGCAGAGGCTGCAGGTGACTTGGGGGAGTCAAAGAGTGGTGAAACCTGAGTGGACTTGGACTCTAGACAGCTGGGGAACTGGGCTGGCACCGTTGGTTGACTTCACCTCGGGTCGTGATCGTCTGGTGCACAGGTCACTTTGGGTGTCGGGTCCTTGCTGTTCCAGGGGCTGCAGAGTCCTTTCTTGAAGCTTTATTGCAGAGGAGTTCAGCTGCTCATGGGAGTCTGAGTCTTTGTAGAAGGCAGGCAGTCTTTCTGGGCTTCTTCAAGGTTCAGCTGCAGGACGAGTCCCCTTTAGGGCAGAGTCCATCGAGGTCAGCAGGTAGGCCGGGGAGGATGGTTCCAGGTCAGCTGCTTCTTTTCCTCTTCTGCAGGGGCGACTTTTCATTATCCTTTACTTCGTAGGTATTTGGGATCTGAATTCTAGGGTTCAGAGATGCCACCTAAATACTCAATTTAGGGGCATTACAGGGAGTGCCAGGAGGTAGCCAGCGGACTGCCCCCCTTTAGGGTGACTACCCACTTTCAATGACCACTTCCGCTGGGAAGTGGGCATAACCCTAATCCTAGTGGCCTAAATCCTTCCAAACAAGATGGAGGAATTTTATAAGTAGCGCCCACTTTAACTCGTTCACCCTAGGGGTGGAACTGACGTGAAGTGGGGACACCTCCTAATCTGCCTAATGTTTCCACCTGTTCTGCTTCCAAAAGTGGCGTCAGGACAGGGGGTGGGTCATCTCCACCCCCTGGAGAGACCTGGGTCGCATTACAAAGGTGGCTAGGCCTTTGAAGCTTTCTGCCCTGGAATGCCCATCCTGCCTGGGTGAGGTGATAACACCTTTGCCCAGTGCAGGCTTTTGTCTGAGGCTCTCAAGAATGCTGACTTTCATCTTGGGGGGCCAGAAATGCATCTGTGGTGGCTGAGCTGGTCAGGAACAGTCAGTCAGCACACGAGTAGCTGGTAGGTTTTCGGGAGGCACCTCTAAGGTATGCTCTGGGTTCAGTTATTAATACATCTCTCACTGGCATCAGTGAGGGTTTATTAATCTGAGATGTTTGATACCAAACATCCCTATATTCTGAATCGCCATCATGTAGCTGGGGAATTCGCAGTGACTAGTGTCCAGCACATGCATTTAAAATGGCTTCCTTGGTCACTTACTTTGTCTGAGAATCGACAAGGACATAGTAGGGGCATATCAGCTTGTGCAGATATGCCCTCACATGTAATATAATGCACCCTGCACTAGGGCTCTAAGACCTGCTAGAGGGGTGACACACATATATTGCATGCAGTGTTTGGAGGACATGGCACAAAGGTTGTGTGCCCTGTAGTGTTTTCAATTTTTGGGAGCAGCTTTTCATGCAGCCTGCAATAGCAGTCTGCATAAGCTTGGTGCTGGGTCCTTCAGAGTGGCACATGTGCTGCAGCTCTGAGGGGCCCTCTTCTGTACCCAAGCCTTAGGTACCAGGGGTACCATTTACTAGGGACATACAGGGGGCTGAAGGGTTTGGTCACTTGGGGATATAGTGACCAGGTGTCTTGCTTTAGGGAAAGGACAGTGGCACTTGGGACCTGATTAGCAGGAACCCAGTGTATTTCAGTCGAAGTTGCATCTAAAAACCAGGCAAAAAGCTGGGAGGTACTGCAACCAGAGCCCAGCTCCCTACAGGTGTCCTATGTCTTCTTCAAGAAATGGACAGAGCTACAAAAGCAAGAGCATGTCTGAGGTCTGTAGGTCGCTGTCGTATAAAGAGTGACATCTGTTATGCTTTTTCTTCTTCCATTTTGACGAAGACGCAATTTTGCTAATTCAAAATTGATAACCCTTTTCATGTAAAGGTGAATGCTTGTGTCACGTTGTGGCGCGACATGGATACTGATTTAGTAATCCAAACAACTGAATAATTTGACACAAATAGGTCGTTTCACTGGGTTAGGGGTGTTAGCTGGATGTACTGACACTATTATTTTTTTAATTGACCTGAAAAAAAATTGTGCCCAGAATATCAACTACACCTGTACCCTCAAGGCAAGTATAGATAGGGAAGTGCAGATTTACTATTCTTAACTCCACATCTACTTACCTTGACAATATACATTTCATTAGTGTATGTAGATGTGGAGTTAATAGTAAATTGACATTACTGTATATATACTTACTAGGACTACATAGTGGAAGTCAATATTCTGGAAATACTACTATTGCAGGTCAATTAAAATCTCAGTATTTTTATGGAGGTGGTTGGATGTATTCTATATAGAATAACTCCTGCCTAAAATGGACGTCTGCTAGAGCTCCCACAGTGCCTTTTTTAGGTCAAGCCAACCAGACAAGGCAAAGGTTAATGCAGTTTTTTGCCATGCTGTACATCAGAGGCAATACTGTCCAGCATGGCCAAAAAAGACTTTGGCAAAGCCAATAGGTCTTTTAGGGGAGACCTATGGGCTTTGCCAAAGCTTGTTCTTTTTCACACTGAGATGCAATGTATCATCTTTAACGTATGTGTGTTGTGATTTCACAAGTGCTGGGTGCCATGTTTGTGCCTGAACTCCTTTGTACTTGTTGATTAATTCTGACCTGAGTGTTATGTGTGCCAGGAGTTTGTTTTTAGTTTGTTCCATATGGTCTCGCTTTGTATTGTCCTAAACCAAAAGTGCCCTGTTACCAGGAACTACCGATTCTTATATCATGTTGGAGCGTGGCATAAATAGTACTTAACTAAACTAATTTGTAAAGTCTTCAATAAAGCAAAGGCATCTGAAACAGCATAATGAGTTGGTTGAGTTTGATGACTATTTCGCTTGTAATGTTATTTTCCTAGAATGAAAGCTGCCCAGAACGTCCTGCCTTTTTAGGTCTATGTGCTATCAACATAGATTGAGCACGCTTTAGGTCCGCCCAGCTGCTTTCTTTGAGATGCTTTTTGTAGCTAATGGCTGGAGACTTTGTCAATCACTTCTTGCCTCGGCCAAGGGCAGTATTTAGCTCTTAACAAATGCTACTGCCTGTTTGGGTGTATCTTCTGCTTCCACTTTAGTGCTTGCATTGGCTACATGAGGGACTACTAAACAACTATAGCCCTCTCTGTACTCCCCATCTGTCTCCCTCTTGAGAATCTCACTATAATGTGCTAGGGTTGCATGCACATTTTACCCAGGGCTACTAGAATTATGTGGCAGGGGTGCACCGAATTATGAGCATGGTTGACTTCTTTATGCCACAATAAAAGGCAAATTATGCAGCATAATACAACTAATTTTTGACACTATTACTTTATTATTTTGTGATTTTTGCACATGGTAATATTGCCTGGGTAAAGCTTTCGCCTAATTAGTACCAGTTTAACAACTAAGTACAGAACAAAAACAACCAAATGATGACCAGTTAATCTTTGCAAAGTCCTTCCACTGCGTGTCAACCCAGGTCACAATGTTTTTAGTAACTTTTGATCCATTTGAGGTAGAAACATTTTTTTTGTTTTAATCTGCAGCTTCTGCTGCAGAAGATTGATTATGTGGTAAATGCTGCAAATCCATACTTGAAAAAGCTGCTGAATTGCATAATTCCAGTGGCCCTGATTATACCCAGATCTATTGGCTCTGCCAATGCTTGCTATGGTAAGCACTATGCCGTCTTCAGCTTCTAAGGTCTAAAGTTTCCCTAATATTGACTGCCTTGCTTATGTCTGGACTAAGCTGTACTGTTCCTAAGAATTCTAACTAGAGGGTTACCCATGCTAACTGTTGTCTTTGGTTGTTCCGCATAGATCAGGTTTGTATTCTAATAATGCAAAAGCTGTACATTTTTACCATTGTTACATTTCGGAATGGATAGTATTTATCAAAGCAAATAGCCTAATGTTCCAAAGGATTTAACCAATTCTGTGTCTCCAGCGAAAACGTTGATATATGGGGACATAAATTCCTAAAGACTTTGGCTGAACATAAGAATTTGAGATGGATCTTTTCCTATAATGAGATCTGGCCACAATTCCAGAAAGTCTTGTTCTGTTTTTTAGGGGCACATCTTAAGTTTAGAGGGCTCTGCTTTCATGTAGTCCACTGTTTATTTAGATCTGAGGTGGGTTGGAAAGTATCCTGTTGAGAGAGTTGGGCCCTCATTAATTAGTGTGAGACAAGTGCACAGGTTCTAAACAGGCCTTGTAGAGGTTATGAGTCCACCAGTGCGTAAACACGGGGTAACCAAGCAAAGCTGCTTCCGACCCATCGCCCATGTATCAGGAGGTGTCTTTAGGCAGGCAAAATCAGGAGGTAACCCATGAAGACTTGTCCTGATAGAAGGCTTGCCTGACGATCCACGAAGGGGTAACTGAAAAGTGTGAGCTAAAATAATTTTGTTCATAAATCGTCTTTAAGGGCTCATAGCAGACCCTGAATAAGACAGCCAGGAGCCGAAAATTGCTGGCCTCTTCCAATTCATACAGCTGCAAGTCTGGGGTGGGGGCGGCTGATTCTGTGCTAAGAACCTGTTCAGCTGTTATCACCTCATAGGAACAATTCTGACAGGTCTGGCTCAGCATCCTGACTGAAAGCCACTTTCCAAACCCAGAGTTGCAGCTGTTTTTCCTAATAATATTTTTTCAGGTTTTACCTAGAAACAACTAATCTCACACACTCAGAAAATCCCTAAATAAAAAAATATATATAAATACATACATCGAGGGGGTTTCAGTCAGCCATTCACATTTAGCTTCTGCTCAACCCTGTATGTAGAAAAGTGCCCCTTTTTGACATGGCCACCCCCACTTTTTGCCTGGTAACTGATGCAATTTTGACTGAAATGCACTGGGTTCCTGCTCTCCAGGTCCCCAGTGCCACATCTCTTTCCTTAAAACTGTGCACTTGTTTCCCATTTAGCAATACCTTTGGCACCCCCTGTAAGTCCCTAGTAGATGGTATGCCTGGTACCCAGGGCACGGGTACCAAAGAGGGTCCCCAAGTGCTGTAGCATGTATTGTGCCAACCTCAGGGACCCTTCAGCTAGTACACGCAGATTGCAATTGCAGGCTGCAAGTCTTGCTGCAGCTAAAAGGGAAAAACTGACATGGCATACAGCCTGTGTGCCATGTCCCCAAACACTGCATGCAATTTATGTAAGTCACCCCTACAGCAGGGTTTAAAGTGCTAAGGCAGGGTGCATTATATTACATGTGAGGACATATCTGCAAGAGCAGATATGCCCCTGCTATGTCTTTGTCGATTCTTAGACATAGTGAGTGAACAGGGAAGCCATTTTAAGTACATGTGCTGAACACTGGTCAATACGAGTTCCCCAGCTACATGATGGCTTCACTGAAAAATAGGGATGTTTGGTTTCAAACATCTCATATTAATAAACCCTCACTGTGCCAGTGATGGATTTATTAATACCTGCACCCAGAGGGCACCCTAGAGTTGCCTGCTGAAAAACCTACCATATACCGGTGTTTCTGGCTGACTAGTCTTAAATAACCTGCCACCACCACACTGGTTTACGACCACCAATCCCCTCCCCCAACAAAGGGTGAGAGCCTTTGCTTTCAGGCAGACAGGAACAAAGCCTGTTCTGGCAGGGGTGTTGGTACACTCCTCCTAAAAGGATGATCTGCACATCTGCATTCCAAGGCAAGGGGCTTCAAAAAAGCCCACTACGCTTGGTATGCAGATCTGGCTCCCCTCAAAGGAGAGGATGCCGACTCCCCTGGTCCAGGTCCCATTTGGCACCTGGACAGGCAGGAAAATTAGTAGCCAGAGAGGCGTGCCCACCTCTTAGGTAGGTGCCACCCCTAAGGTGAGCTGCCTGATGTGGACACAACTTTTGAAAATCTGCCACCTTGGTGATGGCAGAACTAGGAACCCTAGGATAGGGTTATGCTCACTTATCACAGTTTTATGGGGGGTGTAGTGACCCCAGGGATAAGTAGGCAATTGGCTACTACCCCACACTCCCTTAAACACCCCTCAATTCAGTATTTAGGGGAGCTCCTGGCAACATCAGATTCCTGCTGATCTACAAAGAAGGACACTTAAGAGCCCCAAAAGCAAAGACTGAGGAAGAAGTAATGGACTTGGCTCCAGCCCTGCCGGCCTGTCTGCTGTTCCCGCAAAATTGTGCCAAAGTTGTCTTGTCCTGCAAACTGCTGTGCCCCCAAAAGCCTGGGAAAACTGCCTGCCTTCAGCAGAGTCCCAGGAACTCCCTTGGAGCAGCAGAGATGCTTCCCTGTATCCTGCAGGCACCCTAAGAGACCTGAGAGGACTCTGGACCGTCAAAACCCAACACCGGAAAACACCACTGCACCCGTTCCACCTAGCCCGAGCTGAAGGGGGCTAATGGTGCCACATGGTCCTCCAGAGACAAAGCCCACCTTGGACTTGCCCCTATGGACTCACCCACAACGTCTGCAGCCGCTGTTTGCAGGCCCCCTCAACCATGAATGCTCCTGGTGATGAAAATCCGATGCCTCAAGACACCTCAGTGCCCATCGCCCCTGGTCCATGGAGAAGAGGACCTAATGAGTCTCCATTGCCCCGAGCATCATGAGAGCTGAGCCCATTTGATGTTTCAGCCCGACTTGCCTCACAGTCCAAACCTGTAGCCTCTTTCTAATTGGATCAATCCCCATTGACTAACACTGGGCACCCAACGCTGTATTGCACCTCTGTACCCGGCTGCCCAGTGCCATCCAGTGTGACCTGTTGGTGTGGCTTCGGACCTTGTGCCATATTTACCTTAAGTCGAGAAGATTGGTTCCGTAAGTTGGTGTGAAGTGCCCGAGTGCAGTACATGTTTTTCCCTCATAGGATAACATTGGGCACCAGATGCTGAAAAGCACCTCTGCACTCGGCTGTCCCAGTGCCGCCTAAGGTGACCTGTTTGTGCTGCCGTGGACCTTGCCCCATATTTACCTTAAGTCCAGGAGATTGGTCCCATAAGTCGCTGTGAAGTTCCTGAATGAAGTACATGTTTTCTCCCCCAGGATAACATTGGGAACCCATAGTGAGGGATTTAGAGGGAGGATACTACAAAGCGATTATGTGGGATTCACTGTGGTGTACTGCTTTTGCATTTTCATTGGCCACCGATAATGTGGGATGCTCGAGGGAGTAAGAAGGAGGGAGGATTGTTGTTTTTAGGTTTGTCTTTTGTATTATCGACGCTGAACGTATACTGATGACATACCATATGCCTTTGTGTCCTTTTCCGTGGGGTGCTGTTGAAACATAAAATAAAGATATTTTTTTTAAAACATTTGGCAGCCGATGTTGAAAAACACCCCTGCGCCCGGCTCCCCAGTGGCGCCCGAGGTGACCTGTTGGTGTTGCCTTTTTGTTTTTCCTCCATAGGCTAAAATTGCCACCTCTGAAAAATGCACTGTCGACTTTTAAAACCTGAAAGTATTTCTCTTGCAAAAGGTACTTACCTGATCGTATTGATTCTGGTGCCTAAATATATATAAAGAAACATGCTATTTTAATAAATTGGTGTGGATCTCATTTTTGAGTCATGTGCACCAGTTATTGACTGTGTGTGTATTTGCAGATGTCTAACACTCCTCCCTGATAATCCTAAGGCTGCTCGACCACACTACTCCCTACAAAAGCAGGTTGGTATTGCTGGAGCAAGCCCTTGTCCAGTAAGGGAACCCCTGGACTCTTTGCACTGCATATCTCAGTATGATAAACCATATAAAGAGCCAGCTTCCTACACTGTACACAGCATAGGGCAATGGCTCATTTTGCAAGTCATTGGCGATCTCACAATGTGAGTATCTGCATTTTGCCTACACATTGGCACATCCACCTAAAAAAGTAGTGTACTTCAGTGCTGGAGGTTTTTGGGCAATCTCTTCGTTCATTTTGTACTTTTTTAATTTTTAATTTTTTAATTGCTATATATACACAAGTTTGAGAAATAAATAAAATAATTAAGAAAATATTTCATGCTTGCCAAGACCAGACCTTTTAGCCTTGCCTCACTGTTCTAGGTCTGGTGTTAGCCAAGACCTTTTGATTTTCATAAAATGATATGAATATTTAACTTAGTTGAAGGGGTTTCAGACAACCCTCTACATCTAGTGGTCTGGTTTTGTGGCATTTACATTTTACTTGCATCCAATACAGCATTCAGCAGGGAGTAAAAGGTCAGCCCAATTCAGCCACTGGATAATGTCACTCTAAGTGAAGGCATTCTGCCCTTTTACAAGGAGCACATCCACAAAGTAGTTTCTTTAAGTGACAGGGACTACTATGCAATGAGTGCTTTTTGCCACCCAAAATATTTTTGTTTTCAGACAATGTATATTTTAGAGTGACGAGGGCCCGACAGTTTCCACAACGCTAAAGTTTTGATAAAACCATGACGAAACCAAAATAATCATTGACAAAGCC
The DNA here is from genome assembly GCF_031143425.1 of Pleurodeles waltl. Classification (NCBI taxonomy): domain Eukaryota; kingdom Metazoa; phylum Chordata; class Amphibia; order Caudata; family Salamandridae; genus Pleurodeles; species Pleurodeles waltl. The sequence continues at coordinate 1,078,757,870 of NC_090445.1, read as the reverse complement.
GAAAGACTGGTGGCCAGGAAAGAAGACCTGTGTATATGTGTTGTATTGTTAGCGTAGTTTTGTAATGCCCATGTTCCAGATTGCTGCAAAACCTGAAAATCACAGCTGAAAATCCTGGTGGATTGGCTGAGACTTTTGAGTGCACAATTAATCGAGTAATATATTCACTGAGTATTACATTCAATATATATAGCATAACCATATAACATGTGAACATATTCTTGTCAACTCTAACAAAACCATAAATTACATTTTCACTGTGTTCTTCATCTTTGGCTTGCCTAGCTTCGTTGCCACCCAAAAATACAACTCGGAGGACTTTCACCCTTATCTGTCTCATGCTTACACCCCGAGGGCAAGGTGCAACCTGATTTTTCCAGTTCGTTTTTGTTTTTGACAGTGATGGGTGGTGCTTGTTTGATGTGTCTTGCATTGGTGGAACCAGGCTTGCGAGCGTCTTCCACTTATTCTGTCTTAGACAAGTGAGACGCCCACGTGCCACTGGCCTGAGAGTACAGATAGCCACTGACAGAGAGGGGAAATGTTTGCGTATCAGGAGAGCCTCACATGACATCTAGGCAGAATTTTGGGAGTATGCATCGTCTCTTTCCATTACTGGTCAGGGTAATACCTCGCTACAGCTACAAGTTGAGGTCTGTTACAATGAAGATGGATATGCGGCACACAGCAGCACCAAAGAGGACAGCAACAAATGAATGCTTCCTGTGGCACAAGGCCCCCTTCCACGCTATGTCCTATTTACAGCACAGGAGAGGTGTGCAGTCATAGGTTAGGTTAGGCTTAGCCATCAACTACCCTCTTGAGAAAACCAAGAGGTAGCCTGGGTCTAAAGATACTAGAAAGGCACATATCGTGTGGTATAGTGAAGTCTCATGTTTAAAGGACAAGTCTCGAGCCACCCAGGGGTGGCATGCATCATCATCTGACCCCTTCTCACATTAGCAGTGGAACTCTAACTGTGTGGGCTACTACCGTGGGTGATAAGGGAACTCCTGGGGTGGAAATACCAATATCTGTGTGGTTAAGAGGGATTCACATGTTCTGATATGTGGGTGTACCTGTTGTGGATAGAAGGGGAGAAAACTCTTAAAACTACCTACTAGTAGACTGAAGTAATTTTATTGGTGTCTCCAGTGAGTAGAGTCAAAAAGAATGCGAATTAATACGACCCTTATAGTGAGGCCAACATGTTTCTTCTAATCTATAGGCCCTAAAAAGGTGCTAGGGGGCTTTCTTCAGGACCACCCCTCTGGTTTGATCACTCATTTAAGTGTCATGGAAAATCAAAGATGCAAAACCTAAGTATTCACCAGTGGATGAATGTGTGCAATCTTGTGTGATACCTGATGTAAAGGTGGCACTGGTTCCAATCCTTTTGGTGTCAGATGGAGGAAACAGTGATGGATAGACCATCATAAGCCCCCCCCCCCAACTCTGACACGCAAGAGTGGATGCAGCTCCAAAATACCACATATCCTAGAGTCTGTAATATGAAGTCAGATGATGTCCATGTGTTTGCTTCATGTCCTACCATGTCCCATTATTGCCAAGTGATTTCTAACAGGCTACTGTGCTGTGCAGTAATATTTAATTTTAGAGAAATGTATGCCTGCAACTTGGGATAGCATTGAGTCTGGTAATGCACTTTTACTTAATTCTAAAATTACAGGGAGATACATATTGCTAAGTGGTGGAAAGATCCTACTGCCCCTTCATACGAAAATTGGTGGAATTTATTATTTAAGGAATACTACTCAAATGAGAATGCTAACAGTTCGGTTAACAGCAAGATACGGAATTTAAACACAATCTGGAATTTGTTGTTAAAGTGTATAGATGATGTTAGTGTTTGATTGTCTCAGTCCACTGGTATCAAATTCTGAAATGTAAAAGCTATGATTGTTTTACTATATGTCAATCTGCAAGTTTTTTTGTAATGGTATAGATAACCTTCAGAATAACTCACATAGACTCCTTTTCTGTAATAAAAAAATAAGTAAATAATAATTAATGATTAGTCAATTAAATTTAACTTATATAAAATGTGTTTCACAAAAACCTGAAATGAAAAGTAAAACCTTTTAATAGAACTCTCTCTTTTACTCAGTTGCATCGAAAAAGGGGCAAATGACCACCACGCCTGTGCTGCAAGAGTGCCCAGAAGCCCGCAACCACCATCCAGCAGCCAAAAACCAATTTACTGGATCTGGTCATTGTTTGTAACTTAGGCTGGAGGAACGCTTGCAAAGGTACCAGACACTGATAATTGCTCAAGGCCTCATTTAAGTGCATCATCTAGAAAGGAGGTAGCGGTGGTTTCAGGAGCGCTGCACATGGTTTTTCAATCCTCGAGTGATGTTTTGTCCATGAGGCTGATCGATTGCAACGTGGCTGCAACTTTTGCAAGCACTACATCCATCATCTTTTGTTGTTTTAATGCGATGACCTAAGTGTGACTAGTGTGACTGGTTCCATGCTTACTTAGTCAAGGGATTCAAAGTGCACCTCACTGAAGAGACCCAACAACATTGAAATCAGTCTGAGTTTATTTGTCTTCTCATTTAGATCTCTAATCTCATTTAGAGGGGACGTGGCCTGGCACATTGGGCTGGATTGTGCTTTTTGGGGCAGGCACATGGCTGGTAAGCATAAGGTTGCTTCTCTGTCCGGAGTGGTGCAATGGGTGAAAGAAGTTAGACTGGAGCACAACCCAAGCAATTGACAGTGGCTGAGACTTTTTTAAATATTCCAGCCACCAGTTATTTTTGTGTTAATGTGCTGCTCCACCCGCTAAACTTGAAGTTCTGCCAACACCTTTAGGACCTGTAGAACTGATGGATTTTTGATAGTTGAATCCACTGTGTGTACAGTAGATCTTTCGAAGTAGCAGACTTAGGGCCTGATTTAAGGAAAGTGGCACTGCACTCAGTGCATCGCCACTTTCCTTCCGCCCCTTAGCACCCCTCTACTGCCACCATGTGTGCGCCGTATCTAAGATACAGTGCACCATGGCGCCGGGTAGGGGACAATAGCGTCAACATTTTTGATGCTATTGATGTACTCTGCAGGAGTACCACCAAAACTTTAGCGCTACTCCTGGAGAGTACATAGGGGCCCATTGTATTCAATGGCATGCCCCCTTTTAACGCCTGCTCTGAGCAGGAGTTGAAAGTGCCAAAAATAACCGTGCGCCATTTTTTCGCCCCCCCCCCCTTGCATACATTATGCCTGTTGCAGGCATAATGTGGCACAAGGTTTTACAAAAAGACGCAATGCATGCATTCCACCACTTTGTAAATATGGCACTTGTAAAAAGCCACTTTAGCCCCGCCTTAGCATAAAAAAATGATGCAATGGTGGCGCTAAGGTGGCGCTAGAGTCTCTTAAATCAGGTCCTAAGTGTACTGCAGAGATCCCCACCAGGCAGGCAGGGTCTAAAATTTTGACAGTCTGGCTTTTGGCAGATGGGATGAAGTCTCTGTCATTTACCAATGTGGCATGCTGGCGGATCGCACAGTAATCTGAAAAGGCATTTTGTCAAATTGATAATGATGAGAGTTGACAACTCTTGTGACCACTTCTCTCTGATGAGCCAAATACAATGCAGAAACGCTTGTAAGACAATCTTGTGAAAAGTTCCAATCTTGAGAAGATCTGAATGACTCAAATAGATTCCTAGTATCTCATTATTGCCAAGCTTCCTAATTGTCCCCAAGAGGGTTTAATAGGTGAAGGTGCTGAAGCCTGCCTGATGTCTCGCCAGGCGCAATGCACACACCGTTAAGTCTTAAATTGAACTTTATTTTACATTTACTGGCATCATGCATAAGCAAATATTCAGTTTGTTGGACATCTTGATTTATATTTACATACTTTATGTCACTAGTCACTTATTTAATGGTGCTTCCTACATGGTGGACATTAGAAGATGGTCAGGTTTTTCTTTAGTGATATCACTCTTCAGTGACTGTGTAACTGTTAGGCCTGTGCGGAACTTGCAGAGTTTAAATCTGTGGAATTCCTCAAGTTTAAAAAAATCTCACCAACATTCCTTAGAAATCCCCAAATGGGCAAAAAGAGGCATTTTGCACTGCTTGCACTGTGATTTAGCATAGAGAGCTTGTTCTGTACTGAAAAATCAGCGCAAACCACACGAAATGGCTTGCCAGAGAGTGCTACTTCTCAAGTTGATTTTGCTGCCACTCGAGTAGATTTTCTACTTGAGTAGCAGCTTTTTGATCGCGAACAGTCAAGACCTCTTGTGACCACCAGCTTTGAAGAAATCTCGCCAGGTGGCCTCCTAGCCATTGAAATCATAGAAGGGGACGCCAAATCTCACTTGCACTTGAACATACTGTTCACGAGCCAAGTGCGAACATTCTGCCATGTGACGGTTGGCAGAATTCGACCGAAACTCTTTATTACATGGGCAATGCGGAGTGGCCATAGCTCTGCCAACTCTGCCAGCAGAGCAAAATATATCACCCACCCCTAGTAACTGCAACTAATAATCGGATTATTACCACACATTTAGAATATGGTGGTGAAAGGACAGCAGCAGCTTTTTGCTCGTGATAAGATGCAAAGGTTTTCCATACTGTGATGTGGAATTATAGCATTTTTTGATGCAGTTAAATCACATCGCATCAAATAGCAAAACCATGTTCATACAACAGAAATCCATAGAACCCACATTTAGCCCAATTTTTACACTCTCTCCAATCTTTTCTGAATGAGGACCATTGCTTTTAGGCTTGGCCTTTGCCCTCAGTTTAGTACATAAGAAAGCAAAAATACCTCATCGAGCAATTCCACCCTTTTTGTGAACACACGCCCTGGTCATCCTGGTATCGCTGGACTTGTGGCTTAGCGCTGTATGAGCCCTTGGTGCGTCTTGACACCAGCCCTCCCACTTCCTGAGATGGCAAAGAACTTCACAGTGTGCATCCTCGTGCTTCATAAGGATACTGGCAGGTCTCAGGTATCAATTTTCCGATATCTGCTTTGAAGCCTCCCATGAAATCGATTGGTCGCCCTTACACCCTGCTGTGATGTCATAGCTGTGTGCTGCAGCGATCACCAACACATAACTTATACACTAAAATCTTTGGAGACCTAACTACGAGAGGCAAAAGTACATCTACTGTGTAATAAATCAAGTAAATCGTTCCAGGGATGTACAAAGATGGAGTAGGGTTAAGAAAAAAAATTAACGGTGCTAAAGGCTAATCTTTCCTTGCACATTTCCAGTCTTGGGTTTTGTAACATTTAGCTAAAGGCTGTAAAGATTGTGACTCGTCGATAGAGAGTGTTACAGGCCATTGACACCTTAACATCATAACGAAGAAGTGATGGGTGGGTTGCATGCACAAGTCTCAGCCGCTGTCAATTGCCAAGCACTGCATTTCAGTAATTTCATCGTTGTTTGCCCACTGCTTCACTATTTGATGTTTTAACGTGATACTGTCATATTACACTGAGACTTTATGATTGATTCTTAATGAGGGCTGGGCATTTCTATGCTGCTTTTGGCCAAGATAATTTCTCAGACTTAAAATGCACTAATTTGCCATTTATCACAAATAGTATCATGGGATATTTTGCTTCAATCTGATCTACACTTTTTAATGATTCATTTTCGTCTTGAATTGGTTTGTTTTCTCAACAAGAACTTTTAAAATTATACATCAATTAATTTTGCCTTAAATTGTTTTTTTTTTAAAGAATGCATTAATTATTATCATAAAATAATTTGTTTTTTAATTCGATTCGTTCTTCCATTTATTTAAAGCATATTTCGAGGCAAAATTGGAGATTCTTTAGTTTTTTAGTTCAAATACAAACGTTACCCCAAATCTCCCACATTCCTCAAACTACATTTGCCCATCCCTATTGTTTTCACCTTGCGTGATGGCTGCGGTGACTCTTGGGTATGCACTCAAGGGCTACGCGGGGAGCTGATGCTGTTCCCATTAACACTTGCTGTGTGTATCATGTATCTGTTTACATAATGTAGGGCACTGCGAGTTCTTTCCCATTATGCTGTTCCTGTTCTGAGACTCCTTGCATGTGCTCCTGTCAATAACGCCTACGGGACCAGAGCAAAGGCTCTGTGATTCAGTTGGGACAAACTTGCCTTTCAGTCGTATCACGTTCTCCTCACATCGTCTCAAGCCTCTGTTTGGGACATCCTCCCCCACCCACGTTGCCCTGGCATACCATAGCTTTCCTCTAAGCTCGCTCACATGGGAAATGCACATCTGGCAGGAACCTGGGGTCCGGAGCTTCCCGCCGTCCGCTGGCAGGGCTGGGAAGGCCTTGGCATTGAGATACATGGACTTTGCTGCAATGTTTCCTTCGATTTCCCTCTTGGTCCTAGCCAAAGTCAGTGGCAGACAGCCTGAGGAGCTAACACAGTTATGGTATGATTCACAGGGTCTACCCTGGCCAGACAGGGTTGTCAGAGAGGTAAACTTCGTAGATGTCTGCTCCCACAAGAGAGGGAAGTAGATTACTCCGGGGACTGCACTCCAACCAAAGATCACATTTCTATATACGTATATTTTTTAAGTGTGGTTATGTATCTACTTATTTAGAGATTTTCTTCCAAATGCAAGAAAGAAAAACACATTCTCAAACTCCCCAAGCCTCTCCAAACCACTGCTCTATGACTCATCCTATCCCTCTTTCAAAATACCCCCCACCATATCTAGCTTACTCATCTCAAACCTGTTTTACTACCGCCATCTCACAAATATCCGATTTGAAATTCCTCCTTCCCATCTCCATCCTTTATTCTGTTCAATTAGCTAACAGGCTCACATGTCCGCAAGTTCCAATAACAATATATATTTCCCTCCTCTAATGCACTACTAATCCACCCTGGGTTCCAGAGTAGCGTGCTACTTGCCAAAAAAAACACTTCAATGCCTCATTAGGAGTAGTAAGTGCGATATAAATACAATTACAGTTACATCCCTGAACCAAAGCAGAAGCTAGAGCTTCAAATACTCTGCTAAAAGGAAATGTTCTGGAGTTTGTTAAATTACCTTAGAATCACCAAGAGTATACTGCACTCTCCTTGAAGAGGTTTCTAGAGCGAGAGCGGTCACAAAAGGTACCCTGGAAGGTAAATACAGTGAGTGCTTATTCCCATCACACTTACACCTCTGAGTTGATCCAGCTAGTAGAATGTAGATTCTCCAAATGAGGTGTCAGGAGAATCTAGATTTTATTAAAGACATGCAAACAAGCATTTTATTGTATAGTTTATTTTAAACTCTTTATTTTCCCCTCCATGCAGCATTTAGAAGGTTTACATGACATAATCATATCTAGAACTAGAACACATGACAAGCACGGAACAATCCCCCAACATTCCAATCCTTCCTCTTTTGGGGCTGCTCCAAAACATCTCTCCTGAAACAGCCACTTTCACTTACTCTGTTTGTTCTCCCTGAAGTCCAAGGTTTTGTCGTAGGGCTACTGTCCACCAGTCCAGGCAAAAACCAAACATTTTCAGTTAAAAACTTCACCAGTAAAGGCATCATAACTTCATACTAATTTCAAACCAAATACATCCAGTGAACTCCAAACATATGGGTGGATTGGTAAGGATAATGCTAGCCTCCATGTCTTTCATAAAATTCTGATTCTCCTGACACCTCGTTTGACAAATCTTATGGGAAGACCAAAGGTTATAATTCTGCATGTTCAAACCTTATCTATACAGTACTTAACATTTGCTGCATATTCAACAGCCTCTAAATAAAACTTTGCAAACATGTCAGCCTTCAACCAGTCCACTGCTCTCAGGATGTCCTCCAAATGCCCTCCTGCCTGAAAAACTTTGCCCGGCATTGCTCCTGAAGCTGGAGGAGCCCCATATTTATCCAAATCCAACGCAGCCTCATCCATCACCAAACAAACTCATCTAGCAGTAGTAGCAGGTACTACTGCGTTATGAGGCTCACATAGGACAAAAGTAGCAAGTGAACACCATTTGATGGAAATTCAATAACTCTCTTATCATGTTCCAACAAACACTCAAATACACATAACTTAGGCTTTCCTCTAAACTTGGGATAAAAATAGAAGAATTCATAGTATTTCTCTCTCGTGAAACAAGAAACATCATGACTTTTGCAGAAATATACTTGTTATCCACATCCAAAGCACAAACACCAAGATGTTCTCCAAAAAGCAATATACATAACAATGTTACTAACTTACACGACAACTGTTACACGAACAACAACACATTTTCATACCAACTTTCAAAAAGCACAAAAAATAGATTTACACTTCAAACACAGTTATACTTCGAACAAGCTGTCTCCCTGGCCTAATGTCTTCCATAATCCTGCAAATTAAATATTTCCTACAAATTGACATAGTCACTAAACTGTAGCCAGCAGCCATGTCTGATCTATAGTAATTAATCATTCTGTAGCTAAACAAAATTAGAAAAAAGTTCAGACTTTTTACCTTTTTCAAAGCACTGATGTACCCAACAATGTAATAGCGCCCATGACTCAAAGCAAACCTGAAGCCTCTTCCGAAACGCCATTAAAGTCACCATAACCTTGATATCTTTCAAGAGAGCTTCATGGCCCCTGACTCCAACAGCAGTATCTCCTTCCCTCTGGCCCTAATAGCATGATTTGATGAGCTGATATGAACCAAGACTCCTCCATTGCTAACTCCAACATTCCTTGAAACCAAGCATGGCAAAGCCTAAGAAGTGGTGATCAACACCAACTGACAGACCTTTCTCCTCATTTGCATCAGAACCCAATGGATCATAGCAAATGGTGGAAACCTGTAAGCCTTCAGGTTCAGTCTGTCCTAAAAAAGAACATCCACTGCCTAGCCCCTGGGTTGAGCCTCCAACTGTAATAAACATCCAGCTGTCCTGTGACCCTCAACTGAAACTGAACCATGTCCCATGGATCGCAAACTCGACAAAGCTCCAAAAAATCTACTGTATACAATTTTCAATTGCTCTAATCCCAAAGAAAACACTCATTCCAAACTGCTACTTGATTCTCCTGGCCTGGGAATATTCCGCTTTCACAGCCACTTTGTTCTCCAAACAGAAGTTGAAAGTTCCTTTGCCAAATCCGACAAATCATTTGTCCTGTTGCCACCTAAGTGGTTGGTGTAAAGAACCACCAAAACACTGTCTGTGTGCAACACAATTCAATACTATGCAAATACATTCCTGAAACTCTGTAATCCAAACAAGCTTGTCTTCATTTCTAAACAATATATGTGTTAATCTTTCTCCTAACCCGTCATTCGTCCGCACTCTCTACCTCTTGCAAACAAGCCCCTCAGCCAAAAAGGCCTGCCCAGTTTCCTGGACAAAATGTGGACTCCTTCCATAAATTATCCATCTATTCCATGCTTGTAAATTTTTGTAGCCACCATTACAACTCCAACAATGCTTTATTTGTTAAATCCACCTGACTGTCCCTTGTGAAAGCTCACATCCTTCAAATACTGAAGAACCTTGTAATGAAGAAAGCCAGGGAAACCTGCAGGCATTGGGATGATAGCAGTCCTAATATCCAAGTTAGATCTCACAATATAATTGTTTTGCTCTTCATCAAACATTTTAACTAAGCTTTTATCTTCGTCATTTCCTGACAAGGCAATCTTAACAATATATGAATTGTATCTACTTGGAAACTCACAAACTTCAAAACCTGATAAGATATTTCTCCTTGTTGACAATAACACCCAAACTTTCCAACAAGTGCAATGCCATGTGTACTTGAGCCACAAACATTTTCCAATCTTGATCCAGGAACAGGAAATCATCCAAAAAATAATCATTCAAACTCCCATCTCTCGTAGATAGCTTATAATCAGCGTCAACATCTTAGTGAAAAACCAAGAATTGGAAGCCAGACCAAATGGGTGATTCCGAAGCTGGTAAAGGATACCTGCCCAGCAAACTGAAGACAATACTGACTTTTCTGCTATTGGAACAGTGAAATATGTGTCCTTTAAATCTATCTTCATTAGTCAATCTCCCTCCTGTAAAATGTCTTTCAGTGGATGGATAACCTCCATCTTGAAATAGCGATAAACCACATACTGATTCAATTGTCTTCAAATTTACTACAGCCTCCATTCTCTGTCCTTTTGTCTACACAGAATATAGTAATTAGAAACCCTTTCTATTTCTCTTCTACTTGTACCACAGCTTCGTTCTCCAACATAGAGACCACCTTCGTCTCTACCACGTGTTTCTCCTCCTCGGAAAAATGTAACACTCTTGGCACTGTGACTTGAACATGGGTCACAATAAATACCCATATATCCATGAACTGCCTTGAAGGAGTGTATGTCAATTTCCGCTCATTTGCCATGGGCCTTCGCGGCCATTTCCAGAAATCTAGACAGAGGGCCTAAATTGTCTAAAAGGTAATCCTGGCACAGCTTCTGTGTCTTTTCAATATCTTTTCTAGGATCGAGACCAAGAGAAACAAGAAACAAAACAGGTCAGTATCAAAATCTGGTGTTGAGCAGGGCTTGTTCTTAACCAAAGGCCAGGAACACTCTGCCTCATGACTGCTCTGACCTCTCTTTCTAGTGGGCTGCAGATCTACAATTTTATATATTCACCGACATGGTTTTTAGTCCACCATTCCGTACATCTTGGATGATAGATAAATCCTGGGGAAACATTTCTTCCCTTTTAGGTCTCTAACCACCCCCTTTTCAATAGAATATTACTTATGTTCCTTATACAGATCCAAATCCTACACATCCCCCTCACATGTCCTCCAAAATGATGGAGCATTCCTTTCCAAACTCCCTTTGGTGCAACCTGAGACTCCTTTGTGCCTCTATGAACATCCTCTTTTGTGAAAGTCCTCCTCATTTTGCCCTCCCAAAGCACTACTCATGTCCTCTCCCAAATGTTTGCATTTACACATGTGGTTACAACATACCTTCTTTACTTTCCTGGGTGCCTCATCAAGGGGCCAGAATTTCTCACATGAACCTTCATCCAGTTATACGCTTACTGATACAATTAGACTTAACTGCTTCACTTATGGTGTCCTGAGCCTCCTTTTGAAATGTCCGTCTCACAGTCTCATTGTTTACCTTCTCGTTATATATTGATTCACCTTCCTTATGACCATCAGCCATTTTTAAGAGCAAACGCCGCAAAGAAATTGCCCTACAAAACAAAATCTTCTGTTCTCACTTTTGTTTAAAACTGACAAAGTGACAGCCACGTTGAGGAAGCGATGTAACCCGCATCCTTGCTACTGCAACCTCAATTACTCCCTTTCAAACACAGCCCAATCTTAAAAGGCAGCCAGCTAAGGAAGGATTACAGACTCCTGCAGTCCCTTCTTTAGAGGTTCTTCAACAGCCTCTCATCACGCGACAGATCTCAGAAGCAGTGAAAAGTCCACCTCGCTCTCCAACAACCATCGCTATCTCCTTGCAAGAACTGCATTCTGTGCCCTAAAAGAAACATCAACACAGCAACTGCTGTGACAAGTGGGCCCTACTGAATGTGAGCTAATTGATTTGAAAATAATAAGGGGCATATTTAAGGAAAGTAGCACTGCACCGAGTGCTGCGCCACTTTCCCTGCACCCCTTAGCGCCCCCCCCTACCGCCACCCTGTGTGCACTGTATTTAAAATACGACGAACCATGGTGCAGGGTAGGGGGCAATAGCGTCATTCTATGTGATGCTATTGATGTACTCTGCACGAGTAACGCCAAAATGTTGGTGCTGCTCCTGCACAGTACATAGAGGCCCATTCTAAATAATGGAAGACCCCTTTTAACGCTTACTCTGAGCAGGCAATAAAAGTGCCGAAAAAAATGGCGTAAGGAAATCTCATAGATTTTCTTGCGCCATTTGTTTTAGCCCCCCCCTAACGGAGAACGCCCCCCTTGCATACATTATGCCTGGCGCAGGCATAATAATGTGGCACAAGGGTTTACAAAGTGGCGCAATGCAAGCATTGCACCACTTTGTAAATATGGTGTGTGGGAAATGCCACCTTAACGCCACATTTGTGTAAAAATAAATGCCGCAAATGAGGCGCAAGTTGGCGCTAGGGGTCATAAATATGCCCCTAAATCTAGTAAGAAACTCTTAACTTTAAAAGTTCCACATATTTTTTAAATGAGTATAGCAAGTAAATCCCTTAAAAAGATAAAACATAGTTAAACGTAAAGGAACTGTACAGTTCTTTTCTCATTCCATTTCTGGTTTTTATGCACCACAGACACAAATGAAAAAGAAAAACACTCAACCACTTGCACACCACCAACCAAATATGAAAGATACATCTATACTCAAACCTACAATCTATATCAAAGAAAAGTATACTTTGCAGTCTGGAAGCAGCAAACAAAAAAGGAAGGATTGGAATCATGTAACAGATCACGTAATAGACCGAGGGTAGATCTAATGAGTGGGTTACTTCAACCACATTTACATCATGGAGGGGGGTCCTGTCCTGAAAGGTTACTTCATTGCATTTAACCTACCTGGTGTCCCAGTGAGTAGGATCCTTCTATACTGTGTATACTGCATGTGGATCCAGTGAATGGATTACTATCACAACATGTATCCACGGTGTGCCCTGAAAGGTGGATCCTGTGAGAAGTTACTTCATCACATTTAACCCACTGGATGGATCCAGTGAGTAGGGTCCTCCAATTGCACAGTATACTGAGCACAGAACCAAAGACAGTGTTACTTCCAAAACATTTGCACCACTGTGTGTCCTGGAAGGTGGATCTAGTAAGTGATTACTTCATCACATTTACAACACTGGGTACAGCAAGTGAAGAGTATCCTCCAATCATAAATATATTGAATGTGAATCCAGTGAGTGTGTTACTTCCACCACATTCATATCATGGTGTATCCTGGAATGTGGATCCTATGAGTGGTTAATTCATATTTATACTACTGGGTGGATCCAGTGAGTATGATCATGCAATTACACAGTATACTGAGTTTAGGTCCAATAACTGAGTTAATTCCAACACATTTACACTATGGTGTTTCCTGTACGGTGGGACAAGAGACAGATTATTTCATCTCATTTACACCACTGGGTTGATCCAGTGAGCATGATCATCAATCACATAAATACAGCATGTGAATCCAGTGAGTGGGTTACTTCTGCAACATTTATAACATGGTGTGAGTCACAAAGCTTGACGATGAGCACCTAGAACATAGTTCTAAATTATTTTACAGCTGAGCCACACTTTTTACTGTATGTCCTGCATGTCGAGAGACCTTGTGAAGGAGGATGCTCCTGTTGCCATCACATCCTAAGCTCTGGAATGACCTGCACCCAAATTTAGCTCTAATGACAATCACTTGACCATTGTGAAGGCATTAAAATAATTTCTGATTTGGGAAGATGAGTTTCAGCTTGTTTTGAATACTTTTTATACAGCTGGTGCCTCCCCCCCTGCCCCACCATTGCTGATCTCAGTGCTGTTCAGCCTTTAGACGACTGCACATTCTTGAACATCACCAGCTGGGGTGGGACTTCATCCCCAAACCTGCAACACTGCCTGTAATTCCTGTTGGGTGCCTGACAGTGCTAAACGCGTGAGAATACGCCCACTGTGGGGTACGCTTGAACATCATTTTCTGAGATGGGTCTTCATCCCCCAGCCTGCAACACTGCCAGGGACACCTATGGGGACCACCAGACAGAGTTAAAGGCGTTAGACTAAACCTGCTCCGTGGGACGCTTGAATGGCATCAGCTGGGGTCGGACGTCATCCCCCAGCCTGCAACACTGCCTGTAGCCTGTAGCCTGTGGGAGGCGCCTGACAGCACTAAAAGTGCAAAACTACACCCACTACATGGGACGCTTGCATGCCATCAGCTGGGGTGGAACTTCATCCCCCAGCCTGCAACACTGCCCATGGCGCCTGTGGGGGTGCCTGACAGCACTAAAAGTGCAAAACTACACCCGCTACATGGGACGCTTGCACCCCATCAGCTGGGGTGGGATTTCATCCCCCAGCCTGCAGCACTGCCTGTGACACCTGTGGGGACGGCTTGACTGCGCTAAAAGTGCAAGATGACTCCCGCTACGCAGGCCGTGCATGGGCTAAGCCTGGACACATGTTCAGGCGCATGCCTGGGAAAAGACTGGGCCAAGAGCGGGCCCGTCTGTGCCCATCCGCGACTGACTGAGGCAGGGCTGGGCCCCCACTGTTCTGCCTGCTTTTTCATAAGTGCCACTTGCCTACTAGCTTCTGTGTCTCTTTTTTTGGGAGCTAATACTGCCCAATATGGGCAAATGCAAACCTGCACTTGCGACTTCTGCTACTGTAGGAGCTACCCAGGATGGTTTTCTATAGTGGGCAATTAGGGTAATTTCAAAGGAGATTGAGATAGCTGAGCACTGCTTGTCACTCTCATCACCAATTAAAATCGCTGTTAGTCCTGAATTAGCCTCTAAGGGTGCCCCCAACCGCAGTGTAAGTTGTGCTATTACAAAATCAGAAGTGGAATTAAGCCCCAATATTGTACAGCCAGTTGAGGCAGAGTCTACTGTTGCTGCTGCCCCAATGTTAGTATTGGCCTCAGGGGATGCATCCTACACCATAGTTGAGCGGTTACTAGAGGGCTGTGTGGCAAAAGGAAGAGGATGCCCATCAACACCAAATCTAAAAGGTCCAGTGCCTGCTTTCTTAATTTAAACCCCCCCCCCTCCACCCAAAATAAACGATGGTGATGCCAGCTTATTTGAGAAATTAAATGCCCTTTTTTGTGACTTCAAGGATTCTATTGTAAGCAAGCTCGAACCCCGGCAGCTCACGATTCTGCTGGGGTAATGCTAAGTGATGAACTAGAGGGAGTGGCGGGTGCTGGTAAATGATTTGCAGCTGGGGTCTCCGCCCTGCCTAATGGGGCCAACCTTCGAAGATCTGCCTGGGTTTCTGCTATCTACTGGGGCTGTAGTTCCCCAAATGTCTCATGGCAACCCCCTCGTAAGACGGGCTCTGTCCATGATAATATTTCTCATTGTAACCTACCACCTGCTGCCTGTCCGTTTGTGACTGTCTTGGAGGGTGTTCCAGGTTTACACCCTGGTTCCAATGAGATTGTGGTTGAACTTAATAAGACTGCCAGCTGGGTACATGGGAATGTTAGGCTTGGGGGTAACTTTTTTCCAAAGATCCTGATGGCAAGGAGAATGGGTTGGGTGATTAAGATGCACAAGCAATTTAAGGGGGACTGTGTGATAGTCACTTTCAGTAACACAAGGGTTGCTGAGACTCTTATCTGGGCCTCCAGACTTTGGCATGCCAACCCCACCAATATTAATACTTTGCCTCTGGGCTATTTTTATAGACACTTAGCTATGAGACATATGAGCAGGCTGATGCCTCTCCCTAGAAAGCCAGCTCTGACTTTTCCATCTTCTATATCTTCTCAAAACTGCTATGCACCGCTGGGTGATTTGTCAGATATCGATTGACTTGCTCTTAAGCATAAGTCCCAGAAGGGGTCAGGGTGAGTGGAAGGATCCAGCAGTAATGTCAGCTTTATTAGTCAGTGTGGCAGTAATGAGGTAGTGGGTAGTGAGGGACAGTTAGTGGCTAAGTTGCCACCCTCATCTAGGCTAGGGCCAAAGGGGAGCCATATGTTGTCTGTTTTGCCTGCCCATGCCTATAGCCAAGGGTTCAAGGTCCATTTTTAGAATATCACCAGGTTTAGCCAGTAAATTGGGCAGCAAGGGGTGGGTTGACTTTATTAATAATTATGACATTCTGTTTTTTCTAGGAGACTTGGGATATTGAAACTCTTTGCCCTGATGGATATTGTTCTTACTCAGCCCCAGCATTTCCCTCAACATCGGGAAGAGCTAGGGCAGGACTAACAGTTTGGTTTAAAATTAACCTGGATTGTAAAATCAGTCTGATCCCCTGTGATTGTGCTTTATACCAAGTACTTCCCCTCACATAACCGAATGACAATATTATAATATTTATAAATGTTTATAATGGATTCATAGAGTGTGGTAACTCCAGTAACTACAGCAAGTTATTCGACTTAATTGTAGAGCTGGAAGTAAAACGTGCTTACTTACCCAGAGGTTATATTATTTTTTTTCGGTGGGGGGAGGGACTTTAACGCCAAAATAGGGCAGTTTCAGACGGTAAGTAGCTATGATTGGCAAAATAATGATGTATATACGTATGACCCCATTCAAGGGGATCGACTAGGGCTGACTACCAGGCCAACTGATCAAATCGTTGGACATGGTTAATGTGAATTAAGTTTGGGACCCCACATATTTAGGCAAATCAACATTTGAGAGGGGGTGGGATTTCTCTGTTATTGACTAAATATTTGTTACTAGGGGTATTTTAGGCTAAGTGGCTGGGGCTGAAATTGTTATGAGTGACCATATCCCGCTTAGTATTGATTTGCGCTTTTTATAGAAGGCGAGGGGTGCTAAGAGCGTGGCAGAAGACTCAGTATAAGTTAACTCACAGGGTTTGTGCCTGGTGTGGAGACACAGTGATATGAACACCCTTACTGGTGACAAAACATTGCCTTTGGTAACTTGTTGTCTTAGTGCATCAGCCAATTTTAGTGAGAGGGTCACCTCTTTTGTCCAGCTGAACTTGGTAATACAAAGTATGTTATTAAAGCCTAGTAGCCCAGACCCCCTGTAGTTAGGTGTTCAATCAATCTTGTAGGGGGGCCTCAACTCTGCTACCTGAAGCCTTTAAGGAGTTACCTAGGGACCACAACAAAACACAAAGCCGTAGAACAGCGTATAAAAGAGCCTCAAAGCCAGGAAACAGAAACTATCAAATGAATCTTGAAGCACACTGATAAGGGCTTGCAAATTAAAGGACACCATGGCTTTCTGGCAGGAGGCTTATAGTGTAGAACCTGTGGGCCCCAAATGTAACTCTTTTGTTACCTCCATAACCCCGGAGGATTGGGTTGCCCACCCCAAGAAGATTTATAGCAAGAGAGCAACCCGTAATCAGGATGAGAAGAGGTTTTTTTACCCTTTGTCCATCAATTTTACAGTTGAGGGAAAATGGGAAGCAATCCACAAGAACCCTTCCAATAAAGCCCCGGTCCAGATGGAGTACCTATGGATCTTTATAAATCATCACCAGATATTTGGCCCCCCTTCTGTGTAACTCTTTTAATGATACCTGCAAAGTTGCTCTCCCGCAGTTCTGGCATCCCACTGTGATACTCTCTTTTTAAAAAAAGGGAAACTCTCAATCTCCTGGGTGCTATCTGCCAATATCTCTGTTGGATTCAGCTGTGAAGATTGCTGGAAGGGTGGTGTTAGATCACCTCCTTAACTGGGCCAGGGCGACAGAAGCATTGTCAGAGGTACAGTTCGGGTTCCGGGAGGTGCTCAGCATCATGGAAGTGTCTCAATGTATACCTGCTGGTCAGCAAGTACACTGTTGCCAAGCAGGGCTCCGTCTGCCTCGCCTTCATAGACCTGAAGTGTGCCTTTGATAGCATGGTCAGGTCGAAACTTTGGGTGATCCTATCCAACCTTGGGCTGGAAGAAGACCTGGTGCAGTTCTTCAGAGCTCTGCACTATGATCTTTCAGCGTCAGTGAGGTTTGGCCTAAATGGGGAGTGGACTGATAGTTTTAAGTTAGGAAGAGGGGTGTGGCAGGGCTGCGTATGTCTCCGGTTCCGTTTCTTTTGTATATCAATGGCCTTGGCACAACCCTTTGCAATACTTTGTCTGATGCAACTACCATTGGCAGGAAGAAGGTCCCTGTTCTTCTCTATGCAAATGATGCGTTTTTTCTCTCCAGAACCCCTAATGAGCTAAACGTCCCATTCCAAAAAATTGTGCCTTTTATTGGCTCATTGGGTTTGGCCACAAATGAGACAAAGACATTTGTTATCATTTGCAAGTCCAGGAAGTACAAATTGCGGGGCATTTGTCTGCATGGCCACCCCATTGCTCAGACTAAGGAGTTTTCATATTCGGAAGTTGTTATAGATGGCAGGTGTAATTGTGGCCCCCGCGTTGCTACGGTAAGGGAGATGTTTTCAAGCTCAGTAGGCCATATATTTAACCTGGCTCGGCATAGCGGGAAAAAAACCTGTTGCCCCTTTCTTGGAAATTTACAGGAGAAAATTCCTCCCAGGCCTTACATATGGCACAGGTATTTGGGGACTCACTAACATTTGGAGTCTTCAAATTAAGCAAAACAGGGTGTTTAGGCATCTTTTGGACGTCCCACCTGCATGCCCCACCTATATTATCCACAAAGAGCTAGGGATTGAGGATAATGAGGATATTATCAAGGCAGCTCCCCTGCTTTTGTGGTGCTCCATCTGGTCCACCCCCATGCCATGTTGAATAGAGAAATCATCCAAAACTATCTCGGTGCGAGAGATTCATGAAGGTTCCCTGGCTCAATTACATTAATACCACTTTCATGAAGTTAAGCAGACCTTCCCTTTATTTTCAGATCCATCTTCTATTCGTAAATCAGTA
Organism: Pleurodeles waltl; assembly: GCF_031143425.1. Lineage (NCBI taxonomy): Eukaryota > Metazoa > Chordata > Amphibia > Caudata > Salamandridae > Pleurodeles > Pleurodeles waltl. The sequence continues at coordinate 1,078,739,320 of NC_090445.1, read as the reverse complement.
AAATCTGCCGACAAGGAGAGAACGATAATGCTCAGGGAGGAAATTGAATTTAAAAAAGGGACTGTTAGCGAGTATGTTGAGATCCACATGACCCCATTGCTTAAACTCAACTTTGAGTGGATTGATTGATCTTTGGATAGGCTCTTGCTTACTAGATTCAGATTGGGGTTTATTAGGTGGCATTTAGGTTTTCCCCTAGGCCAATTTGAACCAGCGAAAATGTTATGTCCATGTGATGAATCCTCTCCGCAAAGCTTGATGCATTTTATCTTTTTCTGTAAATGTTTTAATGACACACCAAAAAGTATTTCATTCCGCTTGTATGCCATCAGGGAATCAGAACCCCTACAGGGAGTGCAGAATTATTAGGCAAATGAGTATTTTGACCACATCATCCTCTTTATGCATGTTGTCTTACTCCAAGCTGTATAGGCTCGAAAGCCTACTACCAATTAAGCATATTAGGTGATGTGCATCTCTGTAATGAGAAGGGGTGTGGTCTAATGACACCAACACCCTATATCAGGTGTGCATAATTATTAGGCAACTTCCTTTCCTTTGGCAAAATGGGTCAAAAGAAGGACTTGACAGGCTCAGAAAAGTCAAAAATAGTGAGATATCTTGCAGAGGGATGCAGCACTCTTAAAATTGCAAAGCTTCTGAAGCGTGATCATCGAACAATCAAGCGTTTCATTCAAAATAGTCAACAGGGTCGCAAGAAGCGTGTGGAAAAACCAAGGCGCAAAATAACTGCCCATGAACTGAGAAAAGTCAAGCGTGCAGCTGCCACGATGCCACTTGCCACCAGTTTGGCCATATTTCAGAGCTGCAACATCACTGGAGTGCCCAAAAGCACAAGGTGTGCAATACTCAGAGACATGGCCAAGGTAAGAAAGGCTGAAAGACGACCACCACTGAACAAGACACACAAGCTGAAACGTCAAGACTGGGCCAAGAAATATCTCAAGACTGATTTTTCTAAGGTTTTATGGACTGATGAAATGAGAGTGAGTCTTGATGGCCCAGATGGATGGGCCCGTGGCTGGATTGGTAAAGGGCAGAGAGCTCCAGTCCGACTCAGACGCCAGCAAGGTGGAGGTGGAGTACTGGTTTGGGCTGGTATCATCAAAGATGAGCTTGTGGGGCCTTTTCGGGTTGAGGATGGAGTCAAGCTCAACTCCCAGTCCTACTGCCAGTTCCTGGAAGACACCTTCTTCAAGCAGTGGTACAGGAAGAAGTCTGCATCCTTCAAGAAAAACATGATTTTCATGCAGGACAATGCACCATCACACGCGTCCAAGTACTCCACAGCGTGGCTGGCAAGAAAGGGTATAAAAGAAGGAAATCTAATGACATGGCCTCCTTGTTCACCTGATCTGAACTCCATTGAGAACCTGTGGTCCATCATCAAATGTGAGATTTACAAGGAGGGAAAACAGTACACCTCTCTGAACAGTGTCTGGGAGGCTGTGGTTGCTGCTGCACGCAATGTTGATGGTGAACAGATCAAAACACTGACAGCATCCATGGATGGCAGGCTTTTGAGTGTCCTTGCAAAGAAATGTGGCTATATTGGTCACTGATTTGTTTTTGTTTTGTTTTTGAATGTCAGAAATGTATATTTGTGAATGTTGAGATGTTATATTGGTTTCACTGGTAATAATAAATAATTGAAATGGGTATATATTTTTTTTTGTTAAGTTGCCTAATAATTATGTACAGTAATAGTCACCTGCACACACAGATATCCCCCTAACATGGCTAAAACTAAAAACAAACTAAAAACTACTTCCAAAAATATTCAGCTTTGATATTAATGAGTTTTTTGGGTTCATTGAGAACATGGTTGTTGTTCAATAATAAAATTAATCCTCAAAAATACAACTTGCCTAATAATTCTGCACTCCCTGTAGGCTGACTCTAGTTTATTTGCAACAATTGGAATACCCCTGATTATGTGTCAACATTTGTTTCCTAAATGCGCAATTAATAAAATGAAACCTCTAATGTTTTAAACAGAAATGTTAAATTATTTTGTAGGATTAAATTTAATGTAGAATATGTGGCTTCAGCCCTGCCACATTGTTGTTTTGCTGGAATCTGTGGTATGTTGATGATTTTTACTCTTTTTCTAATTTATTGCTTTTTTTACATTTTATGTTTATAATAATGCACTGTGATGTGTTTTTACTTGCCCTTTCATGACCACATTTGTGACTAAAATAAAAAAATGTATTGATTGCACACATTACAAATAAATACCATTAATAATAATACCAGGTAACAGTCATTAAGGTAACTCACAACAGAATAGCAAACTACTTTTCTCCAAAAACTGGTTTCTTATTGGCTCTATTTTTTACAAGTGCCATAATAACTGAATAAACTTGAGCAACACCATTAAATGATTTAACACACAACAAATTAATGCAGCATTCCATTTCCATTGCCTCTCTGAATGAACCTTGAAAAGGCTAGTCGCTGTACCAGAGCACTACCGGGAAGCAGGGATATCTGAGGGACATCGAGGAAATATTTCCTAGTCACTTAAATGAGCATGTAATTAAACATTCAGTCTTTCTCACGCATTCATCTCTAAGGGTCTGTTCATATATGGCTGCATCCATTTCTGACAGGTAATGTTCATGGCTATGAAAGTATGTTCTATAAATCTGCTGCACAACCTCACTATACAATTTCCTTGGAGGCTAGCAAGGATTAAGATGACGGAGCACTGACCTGGTAAGTTAACGGTACCTGAGATCCAACCACCAGGGAAATGCACCCTGCACTGTGATGTGTGTATTGTAGAAATTATTGGAATGAGGGTCCCATTGGTTTGGATATCTGAGTCACTTGCAGTCTTTGCTCAGACCTTCTAGCATGAGGCAAAATGTGGCCCATGCTACTGCCCTACAGCCACTGAACTGAAAATGTCAATCTACTATTGCCTATCTCACATCTATTTTGATTCAAGAGGTAACACTCAAAAACAAAATGACTTTTGCCTTCTACAGGTGCTGGACACACCTTTATGCTTGCAGTATATGCAGCAAAAACAATCCACAGCCGTGGAGACCTTATTTTTTCTTGAAAGGCATGAGAATCCATCACAATCCTCTTTTTGTGTGGGATGTAGAGAAATGTGAAAAAGGAGGCGACGACTCATGGTGGACTGTGTTAGATTCCCTCTCAAAGATAAAATAATATCCTGTTCATATGAAATTGGTGACCGTGTGGATCACAACAGACCTTACCTGACATTTCACTGGCACATCCCTAGCTGAAGTGGTGTGTCAGGACACCCAATGTCATTGTTGGCCAGTTTCCATCTGGGACCATGAAGAATGAGTGTGTTGTAATTCGAGTGTCGTGCAATACTAGCGTGCCCCTGTGGTGCCATAAGGGGGGGGGGCTGCTGTCACACCGTCACTGGTGTATACTGCAGCTTTGGACTCAGAGGAGGGGACAACAGAATGCTATTTTGAGCCAGCCCAGTGTGCTACCATCTCCCAGGATGTTCTGACCTCACTACCTTCAATGAGTAACCATTTTTCTGAAAGCTGGGTATGTTGGAATGTGTATAAACCACAATATGCCCATGAAACATCATATCTCAGTTGAGTAGGGCACACTGAGGACAAAGAAGGGTCTCCACTCCCCACCGTGCCTCTCCTGTCAAGCTGCAGTGCTTCCCAAGGCGCCCACCTGCTACCACTCGAGATGCCACTCAAACCGGGCCTGGTAAAGGTGCCCCGTCAGACGCCGATCAGCGCGATTTCACGGGCAACAAATGCCGCCTTTCCAACAAAAACAAATAAGTGGTTATGAAACTCAAAAAGGCCCAATCTGCCACGGCGCGTCCTTAGTGGCTTTTGACAGGCTGGTGCATTCCTGGATCCAGTCCAGCCCCGGTCCTCTCCGACGCCGGGGCCTAATGAAGGGGGAAGGCTGAAATACCTTCATTAATTTAGGCCTAATCACCACAATAAGAAGCGGCAGCAGATAACAGCTGTGGAAGGCCGGTCCGGATCAAGCGCACTGACACAGGCCTGCTCTCGCTTGGCACGTGTTTATTTTTAACTTCGTGTCCCCTTCCGCGTAACTCTATCGCCGCGGCTGTGCCTAGGCCTGGCGTCTTCACTTACAGTTCTGCTCATTAAGTTACACGGCAACAAAAATTGTTATCTTTGGGTTTTACTGTTAAGGAAGTGTGAAAAATATTAGCAAGAAGCTGTGAAGGCCTGGGGCGTGATCCCCTGTAAGGACAGGCAGGTCTCATCTTTCTATTCACACAGACGGACTAATTGAATTCACAGAGCGCCGAGGCGCACAATAAATAACCTGCCGCAGAGCATCTCTGTAAAGCATCTCGGTGACACCGCTGGCAAGAGTCCTGTCCTCCGTAGCAGGTTGGCCATCCCTTCGAGGGTTTACCAGTCTGTTCTATGAACGAACCCCTCTACATTAAAGACAACATGTTAACGCCTAATAACATCGCCCGGGACACTGCCTAACAAAACCTTCACCTCGCTAGCACAATTGACATCAGAAACTCGCTCCTTAAACCTCAAACCTCGCACTTTATCCAATATCCAAAACACTGTCGAAACACAGTTTGAAAGGTAAATACAAAAAAGGACCGCATAAACAATTTTTGCAATGCAGTGGTAGAATGGTTGAGGGAAGGAAGCAACACAGCGGGCGTGGATGGAGAGAAGCAGCATAATCTGAGAAAGATCATGTATACGAAGCACAAGGAAGAAAAGAAGCACACAGACGAGAAACAGCAGCTTGAAGCTGGAGGGGAGAAGCACGGCAACACAGAGTTGTGGAAGGGGGAAAGAGAAGTGCACGAGGGTGACAGCTGAAATACAAATGCCATCTCATATAGTGCTTAGACAAAAAAGAAGTGCTTGAAAGGTAATCAGTGGAAGGACATAAGTAGAGAGGTCATGCTCCAAGGGAGGGACAAGCAGAAGAAGGAAAGCCCACACAAGACAGCAAATAAAAAGCAAGCCAATGACAGTGATGATAAAGCCAACCAATGGTAAGCAATGAAAATAGGTCTGTTCAACAACTTGCACTGTCTGGTAGCTGAGACTTAAAAAGGGAGTGAAAAAGGGGCACTTTATAAAGGCAGGAAAATATTCTTGCTGCAGATCTGGCTGCAAGAGCTGCTGTAGTTTCTCAACTACTAACCTTCAGGCCACCCAAGCTCCTTATGGTCCACTACCCATGGCAGAAGTGCTGCTGCAAGGTAGGGAACTCCCTGTAGTGGAAACTGAACAACACTGCGGATAAGGGGTGATTACTGTGTTTCTGCACTGTCATTAAAGGTTAAAAGCAGTTTTAAGTAGCAGTAGGGAAAACTCCAACGCTCAACTTTGTCTCGAGCAAAGTCAGAAAACTTTGCCTGCCTTTTTGAAGGAAGATGTTTCCCAACGTCCCTAGACTTTGTAGGTGAGTTTTAATTTCACTTCCATCTAGATAAAATCCTGTTTACTTCTAGCTTAACAAGATTGTCAGAAATGCGGTGTGGATATTCTATCTGGGAAATTGCAGTATTGAAGAAAGCCACTGGGCGTAACAAATACATTCTGAGAAAAAGCTTCCTTCCATTGGAACCACAGAAAACATGATTTAATAGACATGCAATGAAGTACCAGCAAATATGGGCAAAGAGACTACAATGGATAACAAATATTTGCTTGGAATGTAACCGTGCAATGATAATTCCAAGAGAGAACATGGACAATACAGACAGAGCAAGTGTCATTTACAGCCTATATCATGTGCCACTGACGCAACTGACCAGGATTTCTAAGGGCTTGCAGCCAATGTTCAACATGGATGAAGAATGCTGAATTAGAGCAAATTACAGGTCAAGGGGCTAGGTTGATCCTTTCCTATGCCCAGAAAAATCTGGGTGCATGGCTTGGCCTGCATCTAGGCCCTGTGCTTCGCATGCCCGCTCACACAGTGGCTTCCCTGATGTCATCAGTGATGTCAATAGTGCTATGCGATGTGACATCATCAGTGATTTCGCTAATTATGCCATTTGTGATGTCGTTGGAGATATTGTATGCAAGGTCATTTACAGTGCTCCAAGGTTTTTTTTGTTAAATTACTGGTCGTTAGTGACACATTGCACAGTTCTTTAGGTTCTAAATTAAAACAATATAATCTCCTTAACATACGTTTTTTAGGTAAATTTCATAGTTTATATTAACACTTATCTATTTAAAGAAATGCAACATTCCTTTAACAACGTTTTAAGAAATGGCACTTCAGTGCATTGTAACTGTACAAAACAGGACTACCCAGCAGGTTACCCTCTATGGTCTTTGTTAAATTAAAAAGAGTTCCTAAAACACTGCATGCAGCCCAGCACACGTTTATGAAAGTATAGCATAGAGATAGCCTGGAGAGCCTCAACCTTTAGCAAGTACCTCAGGGAAGCTTTCAGGCGGTGCACAGCTAAACTGAGCATTTATGCAGGCAAAACCAGCATTAGCAAAGCCAATAGGTCTTGCCTATGCAAGAGCTTTTGGTTTTGTCAATGTGTTTTAGCCATGTTGTACAGCAGCATGGCAGCTGTTCAGCATGGCTAAAAGTTAGTGGCTTAGAGGCGCATGGCGTGGAGGTGAGTCAAGTCGAGTATCATAGAGTGAGATTGATGAACCGGTAGTGGCAGAGATAAGTAGAATCAACAGAGCATAAAAATAAGAGGCAGGAAACCTTCTGAAAGAAATACAGCATGTTTACTGCTGGGAACTAGCATACAAAGGAGACAACTGAAAACACATACTCTTGTGAAGTGCCTCACCAAAAACCAAAAGAGTTCCTAGAAAGTGAGCACCTGCGGAAAAATACAAAAAGCCAGTCACATAGATGTCAAAAAGGTTATGGTTCACGGGAGGGACAAAGACATCCTATACAACCTAAAGCAAATAAAGCCAGCAAATTGAAAGCAACAAAATGTGAGTTACACAAATGTGAGTTACATAACACAAAGCCAAGGCAGGCAATGTGCAGAATGCTGCCCTAGGGATGCTTTCAGCATGTCCCCAATATGTCTTTGCAACCAGATAGCTTCGACCTAAAAAAGGCAACAGGGAAGACCTCGGCAGAAAACACATCACAGTACTCCTTTCTGCGAGCTCCCCACGCCATTCCATGCATGGTCATTAAATGCACATTCCAAGGTGACATCACAATCCTTGGTCAACACAACAGGGAGAGCCATCCATCTCAGAATTCCTATGGATATGGATAACTGACTAAATGGAGACTAATGGTGAGTCAGCTCAGGGTATTTGTTAATTGAGGGGAAGCCTAGAAATTCCAGTCAGGCCTCTGTAGTTGGAAGGTTGGGATTATTGCCAATTTAAGTGCAGAAGCAGTTCTCTGGTATTTTCTGCTTCCCCTTGCCCAGGAGTGCGACTGCTGCCAGAATTATGGCGTGCCTAGCTAGGGGGCCACAGCTCTCTCTTTTGTGACATTGTTCTCATCTCTTGCCAGAGCACATCCAATTCCACTCCCTCTTCCTGCTGATTCGGCAGATAAAACAATACTCATGTCAGGCTGTACAGACCTTCACCAAGACCTCCAAAACCAGACTTAAGCCAAAACAGGATAGGACATTGGAATCCACATAAGTGTCTGTCAGCTAGAAGACATTAATACTGGGTACAAGCCCGTGGTTCTGCATATTCCTTGAGCTCCAGGAAAGGGATCTCTGACTGCCAGCTACCTTAGTAAGTCAAGAAGTGACTTTTGAACCTGGAAACTTTGCTCTGTCTCTGTCCTCAAGGGAGGAAGGCTAAAAGATTTGTAAAGAGGTGTGTGAAAATGAGTGCAAAGTAGAGTTTTGATGGTGCCCTGCAGACAGAGAAAACTGTTCGCAGGAGGAGATCACAGACAAGGAACTTGTAAACTGATGGAGCAGAGTAGAGGGATACAGAAAGCCACCTAGAGTAATGCTGCAGGGCCCGGAAAAGCAACTTTGCGACAATTGTAGTGAACCCCTTCTGTCCATTTTACTCCAACAGTGAGCAGCACTAGTTACCCCATCTTTCTGGACCTTGAGCTAGCTCAGTCTACCTCCCTGGCTTGGGAGTTTTTGAGGTGGGCTAGCGTGACTCACACATTCATACCTCCAAACTGCCTACAAAACTTTGTAATAGTTGGAAATATATCCACACTTTAAGCCCTGGTACATGGAGCTTCTGCATGGCTGACTGCAGCCTCTGTGACTTCAAGGCTAACCAGTGGGCAGAGGAAAACCTGTCCCTTTTAGGAAGCAGGCTTGGTTCTAGGGAAAGGGCCATGTGGGTCAGACCAACTCTATGGATTCCCTGGCACCCCTAAGGTCAAGCAAAGAGCGTCCATTTGTTTGTTGTTATTTATTTTTCAAAAATGTGTTTGTGTTAATTAAGGATCAGGGAGCGAAATGACAAATAATGAGGTAGCTTAGCATTGGAATTGTGCAAAATGTGATACCAACAAAAAAATGTCCACAGGGCTTAATAATAAGGTAAAAATGAGTGATGATATTAACCCCCAAAACCTGTATGGCTACTTTGCCTGTATAACGTCATGAGAGAAAATGGCCACCACTCTTATTTGTATAGCAATTATGAAATTAATGTTAGGCATCCATCACATAATTTCACATGTTTTTCATTTCTGCATTTTAGTTGACTCCTGATGAAGTATGAGAATTTTTTAATTTATCCAATAAGTAAATTCCTTATGGTGTAAATAAAAAAGTATGTTGTACTGCCCTTGTAATCTAACAAAATATTTTTTTAATGCAGGTTTCTGAAATTGTGAAAAGTCTGCTGTCAAAGAGTAAAAATGTGTACCAATGAAGATGTGAATTTGTAAATATTAATGAAGAGTTTATATGTAGTACACAAAATGTTGGTAATGAGATTGATTGGGATTTGTGAGTATTGTTTCAACAAGATTTACTAGAAGTTTTAGTGTGTTTAGCTAATAGTAAACAGTCTGATAAAGGAATTGGGTACAAGAGTTTCTTGACGATCTGCTAGCTTTTGATTAAAAAAAAGGATTTCCATCAATCTTCAAAACAATTGTGTTAAAAAATCATGATGTAGTTGAACAACTGTTAAATGAAAACTGTGGAAAATTCCATAAAACGTATAGAAACAAATTTGACAAGCACAAGCTTGCAAGGTAATCCAAAAAAACAAAAGTAGTTCAAGACACTTTTCAAGAGAGTACTCCAAGGTGTATGCATGCTTCATTTATAGTTAGTGAATTGAAAGATACGTGTTTCTTGTGTGACAAAGAGTCAGGTGCAGAGCTTATAAATGTGCATACACTTGAACTGAGTAATCGAGTTCAAGATGTTGCAGTTGCCTTAAGTGACTCAAAAGCACTCACCAAGTAAAGGGGTGGTGATATGGTTGTGACTGAAGCGAAGTACCACAAAAAGTGTCCTGTTCGTTTTTATAACCAGATTCGGCAAATAAAGAATAAAGAAAAAAGCAAAGACAACAAATTAACTTTAATCTATGGCATGGTATTAGTTGAAATCGTATACTATCTCGAAGATACACTTTAAAATTCTGAAACATCACCATTATGTACTTTATCTAAAATCAACTCACTCATAGTTCATCGTATGACAGAATTAGGTGTAGAAAATGCGTACAAATATGTACACAGCAAACAATTAAAAGAAAAGGTTCTTCAGAACTTACAGCTGAACCAAAACATAGAGATATTCTTCTAATATGTGAAAACGATATAGGAAATTTTTTTTTCAGTGTCTGTAAACAAAATGCGCTTCGGGATGGTGTCTGCTTGGCCAGTGCAGCTGCTATTATTCGAAAATAAACGTTTCAACTTGAAGTAGATGGATTTAGTTGCAGAGTCTGTTCATTTCATATATTGGTATATTGCACTTCAACTCAAATTACTGCTACTCCAATTTCTTGATACCATTCGATCTGCAAATTTTGAGAAGTTTATTGTAACCCTGCAAATGATCTGGCCTTGGATGTTTGCTATGGACCACACCCACCTTGCCAGGTAGATGCCACTGTTCAATAAAACACTTGTCGAGCTGAAAACAAGAATTCCACATGTTTATGAAGAATATTCAAATGGATATTTTGTTGCTTGTAAAAGTGGTCAACATTATTCCTGCATATCTCATAATCAGATGCAAGAGCAGTGTAACCAAGATATAAAATCAGACTGCGGGTCAGTTGGTATTCTTGATAATCCTAGTGCATTGATGAAATGGATGGTGTCTGGACCTGTAATTGCCAACTTACTAGGACAATTCAATGAAAAACTGGGATTCAGTTTAAACAAAAATAACTGTGTTCACCATAAAGACAGCGTCTCCTGTAACACTTGATTTGTAAATGATGCTAAGGTACTTGCACAAGTGTTTTTGCATGATAACAGAAATCCTTATGTCTGTGGTATTGGCGACAGTCTTATGAATATTGCATCCAACTTAATCATGCATATAATGCACATAATTCTGTGTGCATTGCTGATGATGTGGGGAGAACTCTATATGGAACGTTTGTTCAAAAACGCCTGGTACACTGCGAAAAATCTATTTTTGAACCTATTCCTAGAAACAAGCTATGGTTACTACATAAGGTAGCCCCAAAATCAGTGAACCACAAAGTATCCAGCTTAAAAAGCGACAGCTCACTTTTCACTAGACTATATATTGTTTGCCTAGATAGAGAAGGAGATTTAAAGGAATGTTTTGCCCATGAGAATCTTGATTATTCCTCATCTCTTTCTGAGGGAGGATTGCTAAGAAAAGGGACAATGTCTGACATCATGTCTTGCTTGGAAAAGCTTAATGGTGCTGTAAATACCATGAATAACATTCCAGAAATTGCAAGTTGTGTTTTTATGGATGGATCCGCAATAGTCAATTTCTTAAAACTAGATAATGTACGCAATTTTCAAGACTACAGCACCTATATATTCCAGCCTTATGTAATGAACATCCTTAACAATTCGGAACAAGTAGATGTAGTATTTGACCGTTACATGGAGGGGTCTTTGAAAAAGGAAGAAAGAAATAGAAGAGATTTTGGTCCATGCTATTGTGTAAAAGGTTCAACAAAGATACAAAAAAACGGGACGACTTTTCTACAAAATGAGGATAACAAAAATGAAAATAATCTTGGCTTCTAACATTTTGAGTCTTGAGATACCAGAGGGTAAAATTGTAGTACTGACAAAGGATGATAATGGGGTGAATATTACTGAAAATCTGAATGTACCTAAACTCAGACCATGTTATCATGAAGAAGCTGATAACAGAATACTATTACATGCAAAACATGCTAGCGAAAGTCGCCAGAAGTCTATACCTTTATGTACTATTGAGTGCGGTGTAGCAGTTATTGCACTTTATGCATTTAGCAGCTTAACCCCTTCTGTGCCGCGGACGTAGTGGTTACGTCCCGCGGCACAGTGCTGCTGTGCCGAGGACGTAACCACTACGTCCTCGGCACACAGCCCAGAGGGAGCGCTCTCGCTCCCTCTGTGTGCTTCCCTCCCACCCCCCAAAGTCGGGGATGGAAGGGGAAGCCCTTCCCCTTCCACCCCCGACCCCCCCACCCCCCTATAATGAAGTCAGCGCGCGATCGCGCGCTGACTTCATTATGGGATCCTCGCCGCACAGGAAGCCATTTGCTTCCTGTGCGGCGACGAGAGAAGAGGTAAGAATCTCTTCCCGGTGAGTGGGGGGTTGGGGCTAAAGAGGCACCGGGGAAAAGGAAAGGCTTTTCCTTTTCCCCGGTGTCTCTTTGAGCATTCCTGCTGCCCGATCGCATTGCGATCGGGCAGCAGGAATGCCCACTAGACACCAGGGATTTTTTTTTTTGTTTACTTACCTGTTTCTGGCACGCGGGGAGCGGCCCCTTGGCCAAGGGTCGCTCCCCTTTGAGGGGCAATTAGTTACGGCCATTTCTGCCCCCCTTAGGGGCAGATCTGGCTACTTTTTAGCCAGATCTGCCCCCAAGGGGGGAAGAAAACACTAGATCACCAGGGATGTATATTGTTATGTGCATTTGTGTGTGGGGGGGTGCCCCCTTGGGCAAGGGGCGCCCCCCCCAAGGGGGCAGAGAACTGTTGGCCTTTTCTGCCCCCCTTGGGGGCAGATCGGCCTATTTTTTTAGGTCCATCTGCCCCCAAGGGGGGCAGAAGCCACTTAGGCACCAGGGATTGTGTGTGTAGTGGATGGGGGGGGCGCCCCCTTGGGCAAGGGTCGCTCCCCTTTGGGAGGCATGTATTTTAGGGCCATTTCTGCCCCCCTTGAGGGCAGATTGGCTACTTTTTAGCCAGATCTGCCCCCAAGGGGGGCAGAAAACACTAGATCACCAGGTTTTTTATTTTTATGTGTATTTATGTGGGGGGGGGGGGTGCCCCCTTGGGCAAGGGGCGCCCCCTCCAAGGGGGCAGAGAACTGTTGGCCTATCCTGCCCCCCTTGGGGGCAAATCGGCCTATTTTTTTTAGGTCCATCTGCCCCCAAGGGGGGCAGAAGCCACTTAGGCACCAGGGATTGTGTGTGTAGTGGATGGGGGGGGCGCCCCCTTGGGCAAGGGTTGCTCCCCTTTGGGGGGCATGTCTTTTAGGGCCATTTCTGCCCCCCTTGAGGGCAGATCAGCCTATTATTTTTAGGCTGATCTGCCCCAAGGGGGCAGAAACCACTAGAACGCCAGGGATTTTTTTTTATTTGTTTATTTTTGTGGGGGGGCGTCCCCTTGGTCACGGGGCACCCCCCCAAGGGGGCCATTGACCTGTTGGCCATTTCTACACCCCCTGGGGGCAGATGGGCCTATTTTTTTAGACCCACCTGCCCCCAAGGGGGGCAGAAGCCATGTAGACACCAGGGATAGTGTGTGTGTGTGTGTGTTAGTGGATGGGGGGGGGGCCTTGGGCAAGGGTCGCCCCCCCACTTTGGGGGCACATGTACCCAGGCCATTTCTGCACCCCTTGGAGACAGATCAGCCTATTATTTTTAGGCTGGTCTGCCCCCAAGGGGGGAAGAAACCACTAGAACGCCAGGGATTTTTTTTTATTTGTTTATTTTTGTGGGGGGGCGTCCCCTTGGTCACGGGGCACCCCCCCAAGGGGGCCATTGACCTGTTGGCCATGTCTACACCCCCTGGGGGCAGATGGGCCTATTTCTTTAGACCCACCTGCCCCCAAGGGGGGCAGAAGCCATGTAGACACCAGGGATAGTGTGTGTGTGTGTGTGTTAGTGGATGGGGGGGGGGCCTTGGGCAAGGGTCGCCACCCCACTTTGGGGGCACATGTACCCAGGCCATTTCTGCACCCCTTGGAGACAGATCAGCCTATTATTTTTAGGCTGGTCTGCCCCCAAGGGGGGCGGAAACCACTAGAACGCCAGAGATTTTTTTTTATTTGTTTATTTTTGTGGGGGGGCGTCCCCTTGGTCACGGGGCGCCCCCCCAAGGGGGGCATTGACCTGTTGGCCATTTCTACACCCCCTGGGGGCAGATGGGCCTATTTTTCTAGACCCACCTGCCCCCAAGGGGGGCAGAAGCCATGTAGACACCAGGGATAGTGTGTGTGTGTGTGTGTTAGTGGATGGGGGGGGGGCCTTGGGCAAGGGTCGCCCCCCCACTTTGGGGGCACATGTACCCAGGCCATTTCTGCACCCCTTGGAGACAGATCAGCCTATTATTTTTAGGCTGGTCTGCCCCCAAGGGGGGCGGAAACCACTAGAACGCCAGGGATTTTTTTTTATTTGTTTATTTTTGTGGGGGGGGCGTCCCCTTGGTCACGGGCGCCCCCCCAAGGGGGGCATTGACCTGTTGGCCATTTCTACACCCCCTGGGGGCAGATGGGCCTATTTTTTTAGACCCACCTGCCCCCAAGGGGGGCAGAAGCCATGTAGACACCAGGGATAGTGTGTGTGTGTTAGTGGATGGGGGGGGGGGCCTTGGGCAAGGGTCGCCCCCCCACTTTGGGGGCACATGTACCCAGGCAATTTCTGCACCCCTTGGAGACAGATCAGCCTATTATTTTTAGGCTGGTCTGCCCCCAAGGGGGGCAGAAACCACTAGAACGCCAGGGATTTTTTTTAATTTGTTTATTTTTGTGGGGGGGGCGTCCCCTTGGTCACGGGGCGCCCCCCCAAGGGGGCCATTGACCTGTTGGCCATTTCTACACCCCCTGGGGGCAGATGGGCCTATTTTTTAGACCCACCTGCCCCCAAGGGGGGCAGAAGCCATGTAGACACCAGGGATAGTGTGTGTGTGTGTGTGTTAGTGGATGGGGGGGGGCCTTGGGCAAGGGTCGCCCCCCCACTTTGGGGGCACATGTACCCAGGCCATTTCTGCACCCCTTGGAGACAGATCAGCCTATTATTTTTAGGCTGGTCTGCCCCCAAGGGGGGCAGAAACCACTAGAACGCCAGGGATTTTTTTTAATTTGTTTATTTTTGTGGGGGGGCGTCCCCTTGGTCATGGGGCGCCCCCCCAAGGGGGGTATTGACCTGTTGGCCATTTCTACACCCCCTGGGGGCAGATGGGCCTATTTATTTAGACCCACCTGCCCCCAAGGGGGGCAGAAGCCATGTAGACACCAGGGATAGTGTGTGTGTGTGTGTGTGTTAGTGGATGGGGGGGGGGCCTTGGGCAAGGGTCGCCCCCCCACTTTGGGGGCACATGTACCCAGGCCATTTCTGCACCCCTTGGAGACAGATCAGCCTATTATTTTTAGGCTGGTCTGCCCCCAAGGGGGGCAGAAACCACTAGAACGCCAGGGATTTTTTTTAATTTGTTTATTTTTGTGGGGGGGCGTCCCCTTGGTCACGGGGCGCCCCCCCAAGGGGGCCATTGACCTGTTGGCCATTTCTACACCCCCTGGGGGCAGATGGGCCTATTTTTTTAGACCCACCTGCCCTCAAGGGGGGCAGAAGCCATGTAGACACCAGGGATAGTGTGTGTGTGTGTGTGTGTGTGTTAGTGGATGGGGGGGCCTTGGGCAAGGGTCGCCCCCCACTTTGGGGGCACATGTACCCAGGCCATTTCTGCACCCCTTGGAGACAGATCAGCCTATTATTTTTAGGCTGGTCTGCCCCCAAGGGGGGCAGAAACCACTAGAACGCCAGGGATTTTTTTTATTTGTTTATTTTTGTGGGGGGGCGTCCCCTTGGTCACGGGGCGCCCCCCCCCAAGGGGGGCATTGACCTGTTGCCCCTTTCTACACCCCCTGGGGGCAGATGGGCCTATTTTGTTAGGCCCACCTGCCCCCAAGGCGGGTAGAAGCCACTTAGGCACCAGGGATAGTGTTGTGTGTGTTTTTTTTTTTTTTTTTGAGGGCTGTCCCCTTTGGCAAGGGTCGCTCTCCATGGGGACACACTACTAAAGGTATTTTCTGGCTTCCTTGGGGTAGACAGGCCTATTTTATTAGTAGGCCCATCTGCCCCTATGGCAGAATCCACTTAGGCACCAATTTCTAAATGTTTGATGGTGGGGTGTTTGTCAACTGAAGAAGTCTTTGCATTTGTGATAAAAAATGTTTTCCTCCTTTTTGTTCTAGTTCAAAGCTTTTGCTTTATTTGCTGTGGCTCCTTGCGGTTTTGGCGGTGGTTGACCTGCAGTTTGCACAGTTGCATGTTTTAGGTAAGTAAAAACAATTTTCTCCAAAGGAGTATTGTTGCCATGCATGAATGACATGTTTGTAGGGGGTGTACTAAATGCAGGATTGTGTGTGAAATTGTCCTTAGGTTTGTGCACAATGATATTTGTTTTGTCTTATTTCTAATTTGCCTTTCTTTCTTTATTTTTAGTGGGATATCATTGGTGATTGCTGTGTAGTAGCTGGTGAATCAAGCTTTTTCAGGCAAGTGAGCGGTATAGTTTTTGAGTTTATAACTCTTACTAACAAAGCTACACTTTGTTACTTGTCTTACACAGTGCTGGTTGTTGGTGGTGAATTTGTCCAGTTAATTTTAGCAGGAGAGATCATGGCTAGCCGCAGGATGACCGCTCAGCAGGTGGTTGGTATGCTTTTTGAGTCACAGTCTGATCATGACTATGAGACGGACTCTGCATCTGAGGCAGAGGAGGAAGTCAGAGATTCTGGCAGTGATGTTTCTCTTGGAGGGGAATCTTCTGATGATGAAGGCACACTCAGTGCAGATGAAGGGCCTGTTTTAGAGGAGGACATTGATGTGCCAATAGTGCAGCAACCTGGGGCTGAAAGGTTTCCCGTTATAAGACCTGATGTCTGGGTTGCCCCAAACATGCAGCAGCCAGAGTTGCCTGCCTTTACTGGTCTCCCGGGGTGTAACGCCAATACAGAGAACTTTATGCCTATCAATTTCTTTGAGTTATTCATGGATGATGTGTTTTTGGAAGAGATTGTTGAGCAGACTAATTTGTATGCGGAGCAGCATTTGAGGGACAACGCTGCTAGACTTAGGCCACACTCTAGAGCTGCCCAGTGGATTCCCACAAATTTGGAGGAGTTAAAAAAGTTTTTGGGTTTGACTTTTTTGATGGGGTTGATAAGGAAGCCGTCACTGGCTTCTTATTGGTCTACTAGTCACTTGATGGCAACAGCTATATTTCCAGCGACCATGAGTCGTAATCGGTATTTGCTTCTTCTTAGGATGCTGCATTTTGTTGACAATGCTTTAGCCTTGCCACGAGATCACCCAGATTCTGACCGTCTTTTTAAGATTAGGCCTGTCCTTGATCATTTTGTAGATCGGTTTTCGGAGGTCTATGTTCCAGGCAAAGAGTTAAGTGTGGACGAGTCTTTGGTCCTCTTCAAGGGTCGTTTGGTTTTTAGGCAGTACATTCCTAGCAAAAGGGCACGATATGGAATTAAATTGTATATGCTGTCTGAAAGTAGGACAGGATATGTGTATAGTTTCCGTGTGTACACTGGTAGGGATTCCAATATTGACCCCCCTGGTTGTCCTCCCACTTTTGGAGTTACTGAGAAAATTGTGTGGGATCTTGGTAGACGACTGTTCAACAAAGGTCACCATTTGTATGTAGATAACTTCTACACTGGTGTGCAATTGTTCAAGGAATTGTTTAGAGTGGACACAGTTGCTTGTGGCACAATCCGTTCTAACCGGAAAGGCTATCCAAGGGAGCTTGTCTGTAAAAAACTTGAGAGAGGACAGTGCTCTGCCTTGCGGAACGAGGAGCTGCTAGCTTTGAAATTTTCAGACAAGAGGGATGTCTACATGCTAAGTACCATCCATGATGAGAGTACTTCCCCTGTGACTGTTTGGGGCCAGGTTGCTGAAGTGCGCAAACCTGTGTGCATTTTAGATTATAATAAGCACATGGGAGGTGTAGATAGAGTTGACCAGAGGTTGGAACCTTATACTGCTATTCGTAAGTCTTACGTTTGGTATAAGAAGTTAGCACTTCACCTCTTCCACTTAGCAACCTTCAATGCTTTTATTGTGTTTAGGGATAGGTCTCCAGAGTCAAAGATGACATTTGTGAAATTTCAGGAGTCAGTGATAGAGAACCTTATTGTGGTGGAACAGGCCAGAGTTCCTAGAGGAGCAGTGGTGGAGGATGTGGCTAGATTGAAAGATCGCCACTTTGCTGAGCACATTCCTCCCACACCCAAAAAAGACTTTCCAGCTAAGAAATGTAGAGTGTGTTTTCGAAGAGGTATCCGGAGGGAGACTCGAATGTACTGCCCAGATTGTCCTTCAAAGCCTGGGCTGTGTGTCGGTGCTTGTTTTAAGAATTACCACACCCAGAAGAATTTCTGGGAACAACCATGAGTGTAAACTCATGTCTGTTTTGTATTTTCATGTGTTTAGTTTCATGGTTAGCATTTCTGTCATGTTCTTAGTTAGAGCTTTTGTGTTTGTAGTTTTGTAATTCTTTCTACTTAGTTAGGGGTTCCTCTGTTAAAAATAAAATAAAAAATGATGCCATTGTGGGTGGAGTGGGGCTTGGCTGAGAGTGTACATATTGACTTGCTGTTGCCTACTGCAACACACTGCCAGCCAAACACCAGTCCACACACTCCCATCAGCTGGTGTGATTGTTGTATCAGGCATGTGGGCGTATGTAAGTGATGGGCCCTTGAGTGGCGCTGTCTGTCGATGTGAGTGTTGTAATGTGCTGGGCCCGTGGCTGGCGGTGTGAATGGCCTTGTGTGTGTCATGTATGAAAGTTGTGTGAATGGACTGTAAAGCGGTTGGTGCCTTGTCGCAGCTTTACAGCTCACGAGCTGTGAGTCATTGGTTCAGTTTTTTGCCTTTCAGTTACTAACAGTGCATTTCATTTTTGTGAAAGCTCTTGTTAGTAAAATTTGATCCACTGAACCATCACTCACCCTCGTGCCAAATCCAACCAGTATGTGTGGTAAAAATGACAAAACCTGCTCCGCTGTAATCAGGCGTCGCAGCACACCTGTGACACGCTAGGTGCCTCAGGTGGGACCCCAATGATGAAGCATGCCACCAACTTGGTTGGTGGGTGAGGGGTCTTTTTCACATAACCTAACTGTGTTTCTTTTCAAAATTTTAGTGTTTGGCACATCACGGACGTATGTGGGCACATCAAAACGATATATTACAAAACTACCTGTGTTTGGGGAGGAGCGGGCACCTATGTTTTTGGTCCTGTGTGCGGCCTTCATCTAGGGAAACCTACCAAACCCAGACATTTTATAAAACTAGACACCCCAAGGAGTCCAGGGAGGTGTGGCTTGCGTGGATCCCCCAACATTTTCTTACCCAGACTCCTCTGTAAACCTCAAAATGTGCTTAAAAAAGCATATTTTCCTTACTTTTCTTCGTAGGATCACCACTCCAGCACAAAATTCCTACTCCCCAGTGTTCCCCTCAGCCTCCCAAGTAAAATGACACCTCACTTATGTGGGTCCCCAAAGCAGAGTCAGTCTAAAGATGTATAAAAGAATATGTCCTTATAAACTTGCTGTGCTATTCCCTCTATCTCTACAAGTTTTGGGCCTTATTCTGTTGCAGGCACCTGGCCCACCCACACAAGTGAGGTATCATTTTTATCAGGAGACGTGGGGGAACGCTGGGTGGAAGGAAATTTGTGGCTCCTCTCAGATTCCAGAACTTTCTGCCACAGAAATGTGAGGAACATGTGTTTTTTTAGCCAAATTTTGAGGTTTGCAAAGGATTCTGGGTAACAGAACCTGCTCCGAGCCACACAAGTCACCCCATCTTGGATTCCCCTAGGTCTCTAGTTTTCAGAAATGCACAGGTTTGGTAGGTTTCCCTAGGTGGCGGCTGAGCTACAGGCCAAAATCAACAGGTAGGCACTTTGCAAAAAACACCTCTGTTTTCCTTCACCAATTTGGCTGTGTCCACGTTTCGCTTTGGGGCGTTTCCTGTCACGGGCGCTAGGCCTAACAACACAAGTGAGGTATCATTTTTATCGGGAGACGTGGGGGAAAGCTGGGTGGAAGGAAATTCGTGGCTCCTCTCAGATTCCAGAACTTTCTGCCACAGAAATGTGAGGAACATGTGTTTTTTTAGCCAAATTTTGAGGTTTGCAAAGGATTCTGGGTAACAGAACCTGGTCCGAGCCACACAAGTCACCCCATCTTGGATTCCCCTAGGTCTCTAGTTTTCAGAAATGCACAGGTTTGGTAGGTTTCCCTAGGTGGCGGCTGAGCTACAAGCCAAAATCTACAGGTAGGCACATTGCAAAAAACACCTCTGTTTTCCTTCACAAATTTGGATGTGTCCACGTAGCGGTTTGGGGCGTTTCCTGTCGCGGGCGCTAGGCCTACCCACACAAGTGAGGTATCATTTTTATCGGGAGACGGGGGGAACGCTGGGTGGAAGGAAATTCGTGGCTCCTCTCAGATTCCAGAACTTTCTGCCACAGAAATGTTAGGAACATGTGTTTTTTAGCCAAATTTTGAGGTTTGCAAAGGATTCTGGGTAACAGAACCTGGTCCGAGCCACACAAGTCACCCCATCTTGGATTCCCCTAGGTCTCTAGTTTTCAGAAATGCACAGGTTTGGTAGGTTTCCCTAGGTGCCGGCTGAGCTAGAGGCCAAAATCTACAGGTAGGCACTGTTTTCAATGAAAAAATGTGATGTGTTCACGTTGCGTTTTGGGGCATATCTTGTCACGGGCGCTAGGCCTACCCACACAAGTGAGGTATCATTTTTATCGGGAGACGTGGGGGAACGCTGGGTGGAAGGAAATTTGTGGCTCCTCTCAGATTCCAGAACTTTCTGCCACAGAAATGTGAGGAACATGTGTTTTTTTAGCCAAATTTTGAGGTTTGCAAAGGATTCTGGGTAACAGAACCTGGTCCGAGCCACACAAGTCACCCCATCTTGGATTCCCCTAGGTCTCTAGTTTTCAGAAATGCACAGGTTTGGTAGGTTTCCCTAGGTGGCGGCTGAGCTACAGGCCAAAATCTGCAGGTAGGCACTTTGCTAAAAACAGGTCTGTTTTCTGTGATGTGTCCATGTTGCGCTTTGGGGCATTTCCTGTCACTGGCCCTAGGCCTACCCACACAAGTGAGGTATCATTTTTATCAGGAGACGTGGGGGAACGCTGGGTGGAAGGAAATTTGTGGCTCCTCTCAGATTCCAGAACTTTCTGCCACAGAAATGTGAGGAACATGTGTTTTTTTAGCCAAATTTTGAGGTTTGCAAAGGATTCTGGGTAACAGAACCTGGTCCGAGCCACACAAGTCACCCCATCTTGGATTCCCCTAGGTCTCTAGTTTTCAGAAATGCACAGGTTTGGTAGGTTTCCCTATGTGGCGGCTGAGCTACAGTCCAAAATCTACAGGTAGGCACTCTGCAAAAAACACCTCTGTTTTCCTTCACCAATTTGGCTGTGTCCACGTTTCGCTTTGGGGCGTTTCCTGTCACGGGCGCTAGGCCTACCCACACAAGTGAGGTATCATTTTTATCGGGAGACGTGGGGGAACGCTGGGTGGAAGGAAATTCGTGGCTCCTCTCAGATTCCAGAACTTTCTGCCACAGAAATGTGAGTAACATGTGTTTTTTTAGCCAAATTTTGAGGTTTGCAAAGGATTCTGGGTAACAGAACCTGGTCTGAGCCACACAAGTCACCCCATCTTGGATTCCCCTAGGTCTCTAGTTTTCAGAAATGCACAGGTTTGGTAGGTTTCCCTAGGTGGCGGCTGAGCTACAGGCCAAAATCTACAGGTAGGCACTCTGCAAAAAACACCTCTGTTTTCCTTCACCAATTTGGCTGTGTCCACGTTTCGCTTTGGGGCGTTTCCTGTCACGGGCGCTAGGCCTACCCACACAAGTGAGGTATCATTTTTATCGGGAGACGTGGGGGAACGCTGGGTGGAAGGAAATTCGTGGCTCCTCTCAGATTCCAGAACTTTCTGCCACAGAAATGTGAGTAACATGTGTTTTTTTAGCCAAATGTTGAGGTTTGCAAAGGATTCTGGGTAACAGAACCTGGTCTGAGCCACACAAGTCACCCAATCTTGGATTCCCCTAGGTCTCTAGTTTTCAGAAATGCACAGGTTTGGTAGGTTTCCCTAGGTGGCGGCTGAGCTACAAGCCAAAATCTACAGGTAGGCACATTGCAAAAAACACCTCTGTTTTCCTTCACAAATTTGGATGTGTCCACGTTGCGGTTTGGGGCGTTTCCTGTCGCGGGCGCTAGGCCTACCCACACAAGTGAGGTATCATTTTTATCGGGAGACGGGGGGAACGCTGGGTGGAAGGAAATTCGTGGCTCCTCTCAGATTCCAGAACTTTCTGCCACAGAAATGTTAGGAACATGTGTTTTTTAGCCAAATTTTGAGGTTTGCAAAGGATTCTGGGTAACAGAACCTGGTCCGAGCCACACAAGTCACCCCATCTTGGATTCCCCTAGGTCTCTAGTTTTCAGAAATGCACAGGTTTGGTAGGTTTCCCTAGGTGCCGGCTGAGCTAGAGGCCAAAATCTACAGGTAGGCACTGTTTTCAATGAAAAAATGTGATGTGTCCACGTTGCGTTTTGGGGCATATCTTGTCACGGGCGCTAGGCCTACCCACACAAGTGAGGTATCATTTTTATCGGGAGACGTGGGGGAACGCTGGGTGGAAGGAAATTTGTGGCTCCTCTCAGATTCCCGAACTTTCTGACACAGAAATGTGAGGAACATGTGTTTTTTTAGCCAAATTTTGAGGTTTGCAAAGGATTCTGGGTAACAGAACCTGGTCCGAGCCACACAAGTCACCCCATCTTGGATTCCCCTAGGTCTCTAGTTTTCAGAAATGCACAGGTTTGGTAGGTTTCCCTAGGTGGCGGCTGAGCTACAGGCCAAAATCTGCAGGTAGGCACTTTGCTAAAAACAGGTCTGTTTTCTGTGATGTGTCCACGTTGCGCTTTGGGGCATTTCCTGTCACTGGCCCTAGGCCTACCCACACAAGTGAGGTATCATTTTTATCAGGAGACGTGGGGGAACGCTGGGTGGAAGGAAATTCGTGGCTCCTCTCAGATTCCAGAACTTTCTGCCGCAGAAATGTGAGGAACATGTGTTTTTTTAGCCAAATTTTGAGGTTTGCAAAGGATTCTGGGTAACAGAACCTGGTCCGAGCCACACAAGTCACACCATCTTGGATTCCCCTAGGTCTCTAGTTTTCAGAAATGCACAGGTTTGGTAGGTTTCCCTATGTGGCGGCTGAGCTACAGGCCAAAATCTACAGGTAGGCACTCTGCAAAAAACACCTCTGTTTTCCTTCACCAATTTGGCTGTGTCCACGTTTCGCTTTGGGGCGTTTCCTGTCACGGGCGCTAGGCCTACCCACACAAGTGAGGTATCATTTTTATCGGGAGACGTGGGGGAACGCTGGGTGGAAGGAAATTCGTGGCTCCTCTCAGATTCCAGAACTTTCTGCCACAGAAATGTGAGTAACATGTGTTTTTTTAGCCAAATTTTGAGGTTTGCAAAGGATTCTGGGTAACAGAACCTGGTCTGAGCCACACAAGTCACCCCATCTTGGATTCCCCTAGGTCTCTAGTTTTCAGAAATGCACAGGTTTGGTAGGTTTCCCTAGGTGGCGGCTGAGCTACAGGCCAAAATCTACAGGTAGGCACTCTGCAAAAAACACCTCTGTT
Source organism: Pleurodeles waltl (assembly GCF_031143425.1). Taxonomy (NCBI): domain Eukaryota; kingdom Metazoa; phylum Chordata; class Amphibia; order Caudata; family Salamandridae; genus Pleurodeles; species Pleurodeles waltl. The sequence continues at coordinate 1,078,716,196 of NC_090445.1, read as the reverse complement.
TTCCTTCACCAATTTGGCTGTGTCCACGTTTCGCTTTGGGGCGTTTCCTGTCACGGGCGCTAGGCCTACCCACACAAGTGAGGTATCATTTTTATCGGGAGACGTGGGGGAACGCTGGGTGGAAGGAAATTCGTGGCTCCTCTCAGATTCCAGAACTTTCTGCCACAGAAATGTGAGTAACATGTGTTTTTTTAGCCAAATTTTGAGGTTTGCAAAGGATTCTGGGTAACAGAACCTGGTCTGAGCCACACAAGTCACCCCATCTTGGATTCCCCTAGGTCTCTAGTTTTCAGAAATGCACAGGTTTGGTAGGTTTCCCTAGGTGGCGGCTGAGCTACAAGCCAAAATCTACAGGTAGGCACATTGCAAAAAACACCTCTGTTTTCCTTCACAAATTTGGATGTGTCCACGTTGCGGTTTGGGGCGTTTCCTGTCGCGGGCGCTAGGCCTACCCACACAAGTGAGGTATCATTTTTATCGGGAGACGGGGGGAACGCTGGGTGGAAGGAAATTCGTGGCTCCTCTCAGATTCCAGAACTTTCTGCCACAGAAATGTTAGGAACATGTGTTTTTTAGCCAAATTTTGAGGTTTGCAAAGGATTCTGGGTAACAGAACCTGGTCCGAGCCACACAAGTCACCCCATCTTGGATTCCCCTAGGTCTCTAGTTTTCAGAAATGCACAGGTTTGGTAGGTTTCCCTAGGTGCCGGCTGAGCTAGAGGCCAAAATCTACAGGTAGGCACTGTTTTCAATGAAAAAATGTGATGTGTCCACGTTGCGTTTTGGGGCATATCCTGTCACGGGCGCTAGGCCTACCCACACAAGTGAGGTATCATTTTTATCGGGAGACGTGGGGGAACGCTGGGTGGAAGGAAATTTGTGGCTTCTCTCAGATTCCAGAACTTTCTGCCACAGAAATGTGAGGAACATGTGTTTTTTTAGCCACATTTTGAGGTTTGCAAAGGATTCTGGGTAACAGAACCTGGTCCGAGCCACACAAGTCACCCCATCTTGGATTCCCCTAGGTCTCTAGTTTTCAGAAATGCACAGGTTTGGTAGGTTTCCCTAGGTGGCGGCTGAGCTACAAGCCAAAATCTACAGGTAGGCACTTTGCAAAAAACAACTCTGTTTTCCTTCACAAATTTGGATGTGTCCACGTTGCGGTTTGGGGCGTTTCCTGTCACAGGCGCTAGGCCTACCCACACAAGTGAGGTATCATTTTTATCGGGAGACGTGGGGGAACGCTGGGTGGAAGGAAATTCGTGGCTCCTCTCAGATTCGAGAACTTTCTGCCACAGAAATGTGAGGAACATGTGTTTTTTTAGCCAAATTTTGAGGTTTGCAAAGGATTCTGGGTAACAGAACCTGGTCCGAGCCACACAAGTCACACCATCTTGGATTCCCCTAGGTCTCTAGTTTTCAGAAATGCACAGGTTTGGTAGGTTTCCCTATGTGGCGGCTGAGCTACAGGCCAAAATCTACAGGTAGGCACTCTGCAAAAAACACCTCTGTTTTCCTTCACCAATTTGGCTGTGTCCACGTTTCGCTTTGGGGCGTTTCCTGTCACGGGCGCTAGGCCTACCCACACAAGTGAGGTATCATTTTTATCGGGAGACGTGGGGGAACGCTGGGTGGAAGGAAATTCGTGGCTCCTCTCAGATTCCAGAACTTTCTGCCACAGAAATGTGAGTAACATGTGTTTTTTTAGCCAAATTTTGAGGTTTGCAAAGGATTCTGGGTAACAGAACCTGGTCTGAGCCACACAAGTCACCCCATCTTGGATTCCCCTAGGTCTCTAGTTTTCAGAAATGCACAGGTTTGGTAGGTTTCCCTAGGTGGCGGCTGAGCTACAGGCCAAAATCTACAGGTAGGCACTCTGCAAAAAACACCTCTGTTTTCCTTCACCAATTTGGCTGTGTCCACGTTTCGCTTTGGGGCGTTTCCTGTCACGGGCGCTAGGCCTACCCACACAAGTGAGGTATCATTTTTATCGGGAGACGTGGGGGAACGCTGGGTGGAAGGAAATTCGTGGCTCCTCTCAGATTCCAGAACTTTCTGCCACAGAAATGTGAGTAACATGTGTTTTTTTAGCCAAATTTTGAGGTTTGCAAAGGATTCTGGGTAACAGAACCTGGTCTGAGCCACACAAGTCACCCCATCTTGGATTCCCCTAGGTCTCTAGTTTTCAGAAATGCACAGGTTTGGTAGGTTTCCCTAGGTGGCGGCTGAGCTACAAGCCAAAATCTACAGGTAGGCACATTGCAAAAAACACCTCTGTTTTCCTTCACAAATTTGGATGTGTCCACGTTGCGGTTTGGGGCGTTTCCTGTCGCGGGCGCTAGGCCTACCCACACAAGTGAGGTATCATTTTTATCGGGAGACGGGGGGAACGCTGGGTGGAAGGAAATTCGTGGCTCCTCTCAGATTCCAGAACTTTCTGCCACAGAAATGTTAGGAACATGTGTTTTTTAGCCAAATTTTGAGGTTTGCAAAGGATTCTGGGTAACAGAACCTGGTCCGAGCCACACAAGTCACCCCATCTTGGATTCCCCTAGGTCTCTAGTTTTCAGAAATGCACAGGTTTGGTAGGTTTCCCTAGGTGCCGGCTGAGCTAGAGGCCAAAATCTACAGGTAGGCACTGTTTTCAATGAAAAAATGTGATGTGTCCACGTTGCGTTTTGGGGCATATCCTGTCACGGGCGCTAGGCCTACCCACACAAGTGAGGTATCATTTTTATCGGGAGACGTGGGGGAACGCTGGGTGGAAGGAAATTTGTGGCTCCTCTCAGATTCCCGAACTTTCTGACACAGAAATGTGAGGAACATGTGTTTTTTTAGCCAAATTTTGAGGTTTGCAAAGGATTCTGGGTAACAGAACCTGGTCCGAGCCACACAAGTCACCCCATCTTGGATTCCCCTAGGTCTCTAGTTTTCAGAAATGCACAGGTTTGGTAGGTTTCCCTAGGTGGCGGCTGAGCTACAGGCCAAAATCTGCAGGTAGGCACTTTGCTAAAAACAGGTCTGTTTTCTGTGATGTGTCCACGTTGCGCTTTGGGGCATTTCCTGTCACTGGCCCTAGGCCTACCCACACAAGTGAGGTATCATTTTTATCAGGAGACGTGGGGGAACGCTGGGTGGAAGGAAATTCGTGGCTCCTCTCAGATTCCAGAACTTTCTGCCGCAGAAATGTGAGGAACATGTGTTTTTTTAGCCAAATTTTGAGGTTTGCAAAGGATTCTGGGTAACAGAACCTGGTCCGAGCCACACAAGTCACCCCATCTTGGATTCCCCTAGGTCTCTAGTTTTCAGAAATGCACAGGTTTGGTAGGTTTCCCTAGGTGGCGGCTGAGCTACAGGCCAAAATCTACAGGTAGGCACTTTGCAAAAAACACCTCTGTTTTCCTCCACCAATTTGGCTGTGTCCACGTTGCGCTTTGGGGCGTTTCCTGTCACGGGCGCTAGGCCTACCCACACAAGTGAGGTATCATTTTTATCGGGAGACGTGGGGGAACGCTGGGTGGAAGGAAATTTGTGGCTTCTCTCAGATTCCAGAACTTTCTGCCACAGAAATGTGAGGAACATGTGTTTTTTTAGCCAAATTTTGAGGTTTGCAAAGGATTCTGGGTAACAGAACCTGGTCCGAGCCACACAAGTCACCCCATCTTGGATTCCCCTAGGTCTCTAGTTTTCAGAAATGCACAGGTTTGGTAGGTTTCCCTAGGTGGCGGCTGAGCTACAGGCCAAAATCTACAGGTAGGCACTTTGCAAAAAACACCTCTGTTTTCCTTCACCAATTTGGCTGTGTCCACGTTGCGCTTTGGGGCATTTCCTGTCACGGGCGCTAGTCCTACCCACACAAGTGAGGTATCATTTTTATCGGGAGAGGTGGGGGAACGCTGGGTGGAAGGAAATTTGTGGCTCCTCTCAGATTCCAGAACTTTCTGCCACAGAAATGTGAGGAACATGTGTTTTTTTAGCCAAATTTTGAGGTTTGCAAAGGATTCTGGGTAACAGAACCTGGTCTGAGCCACACAAGTCACCCCATCTTGGATTCCCCTAGGTCTCTAGTTTTCAGAAATGCACAGGTTTGGTAGGTTTCCCTAGGTGGCGGCTGAGCTACAAGCCAAAATCTACAGGTAGGCACTTTGCAAAAAACACCTCTGTTTTCCTTCACCAATTTGGCTGTGTCCACGTTGCGCTTTGGGGCATTTCCTGTCACGGGCGCTAGGCCTACCCACACAAGTGAGGTATCACTTTTATCGGGAGACGTGGGGGAACGCTGGGTGGAAGGAAATTTGTGGCTCCTCTCAGATTCCAGAACTTTCTGCCACAGAAATGTGAGGAACATGTGTTTTTTTAGCCAAATTTTGAGGTTTGCAAAGGATTCTGGGTAACAGAACCTGGTCCGAGCCACACAAGTCACCCCATCTTGGATTCCCCTAGGTCTCTAGTTTTCAGAAATGCACAGGTTTGGTAGGTTTCCCTAGGTGGCGGCTGAGCTACAGGCCAAAATCTGCAGGTAGGCACTTTGCTAAAAACAGGTCTGTTTTCTGTGATGTGTCCACGTTGCGCTTTGGGGCATTTCCTGTCACGGGCGCTAGGCCTACCCACACAAGTGAGGTATCATTTTTATCGGGAGACGTGGGGGAACGCTGGGTGGAAAGAAATTCGTGGCTCCTCTCAGATTCCAGAACTTTCTGCCACAGAAATGTGAGGAACATGTGTTTTTTTAGCCAAATTTTGAGGTTTGCAAAGGATTCTGGGTAACAGAACCTGGTCCGAGCCACACAAGTCACCCCATCTTGGATTCCCCTAGGTCTCTAGTTTTCAAAAATGCACAGGTTTGGTAGGTTTCCCTATGTGGCGGCTGAGCTACAGGCCAAAATCTACAGGTAGGCACTTTGCAAAAAACACCTCTGTTTTCTTCCACGAATTTGGCTGTGTCCACGTTGTGCTTTGGGGCGTTTCCTGTCACGGGCGCTAGGCCTACCCACACAAGTGAGGTATAATTTTTATCAGGAGACGTGGGGGAACGCTGGGTGGAAGGAAATTGGTGGCTCCTCTCAGATTCCAGAACTTTCTGCCACAGAAATGTGAGGAACATGTGTTTTTTTAGCCACATTTTGAGGTTTGCAAAGGATTCTGGGTAACAGAACCTGGTCCGAGCCACACAAGTCACCCCATCTTGGATTCCCCTAGGTCTCTAGTTTTCAGAAATGCACAGGTTTGGTAGGTTTCCCTATGTGGCGGCTGAGCTACAGGCCAAAATCTACAGGTAGGCACTTTGCAAAAAACACCTCTTTTTTCCTTCACCAATTTGGCTGTGTCCACGTTGCGCTTTGGGGCGTTTCCTGTCACGGGCGCTAGGCCTACCCACACAAGTGAGGTATCATTTTTATCGGGAGACGTGGGGGAACGCTGGGTGGAAAGAAATTCGTGGCTCCTCTCAGATTCCAGAACTTTCTGCCACAGAAATGTGAGGAACATGTGTTTTTTTAGCCAAATTTTGAGGTTTGCAAAGGATTCTGGGTAACAGAACCTGGTCCGAGCCACACAAGTCACCCCATCTTGGATTCCCCTAGGTCTCTAGTTTTCAAAAATGCACAGGTTTGGTAGGTTTCCCTATGTGGCGGCTGAGCTACAGGCCAAAATCTACAGGTAGGCACTTTGCAAAAAACACCTCTGTTTTCTTCCACGAATTTGGCTGTGTCCACGTTGTGCTTTGGGGCGTTTCCTGTCACGGGCGCTAGGCCTACCCACACAAGTGAGGTATAATTTTTATCAGGAGACGTGGGGGAACGCTGGGTGGAAGGAAATTGGTGGCTCCTCTCAGATTCCAGAACTTTCTGCCACAGAAATGTGAGGAACATGTGTTTTTTTAGCCACATTTTGAGGTTTGCAAAGGATTCTGGGTAACAGAACCTGGTCCGAGCCACACAAGTCACCCCATCTTGGATTCCCCTAGGTCTCTAGTTTTCAGAAATGCACAGGTTTGGTAGGTTTCCCTATGTGGCGGCTGAGCTACAGGCCAAAATCTACAGGTAGGCACTTTGCAAAAAACACCTCTTTTTTCCTTCACCAATTTGGCTGTGTCCACGTTGCGCTTTGGGGCGTTTCCTGTCACGGGCGCTAGGCCTACCCACACAAGTGAGGTATCATTTTTATCGGGAGACGTGGGGGAACGGTGGGTGGAAGGAAATTTGTGGCTCCTCTCAGATTCCAGAACTTTCTGCCACAGAAATATGAGGAACATGTGTTTTTTTAGCCAAATTTTGAGGTTTGCAAAGGATTCTGGGTAACAGAACCTGGTCCGAGCCACACAAGTCACCCCATCTTGGATTCCCCTAGGTCTCTAGTTTTCAGAAATGCACAGGTTTGGTAGGTTTCCCTAGGTGGCGGCTGAGCTACAGGCCAAAATCTGCAGGTAGGCACTTTGCTAAAAACAGGTCTGTTTTCTGTGATGTGTCCACGTTGCGCTTTGGGGCATTTCCTGTCACGGGCGCTAGGCCTACCCACACAAGTGAGGTATCATTTTTATCGGGAGACGGGGGAACGCTGGGTGGAAGGAAATTCGTGGCTCCTCTCAGATTCCAGAACTTTCTGCCACAGAAATGTTAGGAAGATGTGTTTTTTTAGCCAAATTGTGAGGTTTGCAAAGGATTCTGGGTAACAGAACCTGGTCCGAGCCACACAAGTCACCCCATCTTGGATTCCCCTAGGTCTCTAGTTTTCAGAAATGCACAGGTTTGGTAGGTTTCCCTAGGTGCCGGCTGAGCTAGAGGCCAAAATCTACAGGTAGGCACTGTTTTCAATGAAAAAATGTGATGTGTCCACGTTGCGTTTTGGGGCATATCCTGTCACGGGCGCTAGGCCTACCCACACAAGTGAGGTATCATTTTTATCGGGAGACGTGGGGGAACGCTGGGTGGAAGGAAATTTGTGGCTCCTCTCAGATTCCAGAACTTTCTGCCACAGAAATGTGAGGAACATGTGTTTTTTTAGCCAAATTTTGAGGTTTGCAAAGGATTCTGGGTAACAGAACCTGGTCCGAGCCACACAAGTCACCCCATCTTGGATTCCCCTAGGTCTCTAGTTTTCAGAAATGCACAGGTTTGGTAGGTTTCCATAGGTGGCGGCTGAGCTACAGGCCAAAATCTGCAGGTAGGCACTTTGCTAAAAACAGGTCTGTTTTCTGTGATGTGTCCACGTTGCGCTTTGGGGCATTTCCTGTCACAGGCCCTAGGCCTACCCACACAAGTGAGGTATCATTTTTATCAGGAGACGTGGGGGAACGCTGGGTGGAAGGAAATTTGTGGCTCCTCTCAGATTCCAGAACTTTCTGCCACAGAAATGTGAGGAACATGTGTTTTTTTAGCCATATTTTGAGGTTTGCAAAGGATTCTGGGTAACAGAACCTGGTCCGAGCCACACAAGTCACCCCATCTTGGATTCCCCTAGGTCTCTAGTTTTCAGAAATGCACAGGTTTGGTAGGTTTCCCTAGGTGGCGGCTGAGCTACAAGCCAAAATCTACAGGTAGGCACTTTGCAAAAAACACCTCTGTTTTCCTTCACAAATTTGGATGTGTCCACGTTGCGGTTTGGGGCGTTCCCTGTCGCGGGCGCTAGGCCTACCCACACAAGTGAGGTATCATTTTTATCGGGAGACGTGGGGGAACGCTGGGTGGAAGGAAATTCGTGGCTCCTCTCAGATTCCAGAACTTTCTGCCACAGAAATGTGAGGAACATGTGTTTTTTTAGCCAAATTTTGAGGTTTGCAAAGGATTCTGGGTAACAGAACCTGGTCCGAGCCACACAAGTCACCCCATCTTGGATTCCCCTAGGTCTCTAGTTTTCAGAAATGCACAGGTTTGGTAGGTTTCCCTAGGTGGCGGCTGAGCTACAGGCCAAAATCTACAGGTAGGGACTTTGCAAAAAACACCTCTGTTTTCCTTCACCAATTTGGCTGTGTCCACGTTGCGGTTTGGGGCGTTTCCTGTCGCGGGCGCTAGGCCTACCCACACAAGTGAGGTATCATTTTTATCGGGAGACGTGGGGGAACGCTGGGTGGAAGGAAATTCGTGGCTCCTCTCAGATTCCAGAACTTTCTGCCACAGAAATGTGAGTAACATGTGTTTTTTTAGCCAAATGTTGAGGTTTGCAAAGGATTCTGGGTAACAGAACCTGGTCCGAGCCACACAAGTCACCCCATCTTGGATTCCCCTAGGTCTCTAGTTTTCAGAAATGCACAGGTTTGGTAGGTTTCCGTAGGTGCCGGCTGAGCTAGAGGCCAAAATCTACAGGTAGGCACTGTTTTCAAGGAAAAAATGTGATGTGTCCACGTTGCGTTTTGGGGCATATCCTGTCACGGGCGCTAGGCCTACCCACACAAGTGAGGTATCATTTTTATCGGGAGACGTGGGGGAACGCTGGGTGGAAGGAAATTTGTGGCTCCTCTCAGATTCCAGAACTTTCTGCCACAGAAATGTGAGGAACATGTGTTTTTTTAGCCAAATGTTGAGGTTTGCAAAGGATTCTGGGTAACAGAACCTGGTCCGAGCTATACAAGTCACCCCATCTTGGATTCCCCTAGGTCTCTAGTTTTCAGAAATGCACAGGTTTGGTAGGTTTCCCTAGGTGGCGGCTGAGCTACAGGCCAAAATCTACAGGTAGGCACTCTGCAAAAAACACCTCTGTTTTCCTTCACCAATTTGGCTGTGTCCACGTTTCGCTTTGGGGCGTTTCCTGTCACGGGCGCTAGGCCTACCCACACAAGTGAGGTATCATTTTTATCGGGAGACGTGGGGGAACGCTGGGTGGAAGGAAATTCGTGGCTCCTCTCAGATTCCAGAACTTTCTGCCACAGAAATGTGAGTAACATGTGTTTTTTTAGCCAAATTTTGAGGTTTGCAAAGGATTCTGGGTAACAGAACCTGGTCTGAGCCACACAAGTCACCCCATCTTGGATTCCCCTAGGTCTCTAGTTTTCAGAAATGCACAGGTTTGGTAGGTTTCCCTAGGTGGCGGCTGAGCTACAGGCCAAAATCTACAGGTAGGCACTCTGCAAAAAACACCTCTGTTTTCCTTCACCAATTTGGCTGTGTCCACGTTTCGCTTTGGGGCGTTTCCTGTCACGGGCGCTAGGCCTACCCACACAAGTGAGGTATCATTTTTATCGGGAGACGTGGGGGAACGCTGGGTGGAAGGAAATTCGTGACTCCTCTCAGATTCCAGAACTTTCTGCCACAGAAATGTGAGTAACATGTGTTTTTTTAGCCAAATGTTGAGGTTTGCAAAGGATTCTGGGTAACAGAACCTGGTCTGAGCCACACAAGTCACCCAATCTTGGATTCCCCTAGGTCTCTAGTTTTCAGAAATGCACAGGTTTGGTAGGTTTCCCTAGGTGGCGGCTGAGCTACAAGCCAAAATCTACAGGTAGGCACATTGCAAAAAACACCTCTGTTTTCCTTCACAAATTTGGATGTGTCCACGTTGCGGTTTGGGGCGTTTCCTGTCGCGGGCGCTAGGCCTACCCACACAAGTGAGGTATCATTTTTATTGGGAGACGGGGGGAACGCTGGGTGGAAGGAAATTCGTGGCTCCTCTCAGATTCCAGAACTTTCTGCCACAGAAATGTTAGGAACATGTGTTTTTTAGCCAAATTTTGAGGTTTGCAAAGGATTCTGGGTAACAGAACCTGGTCCGAGCCACACAAGTCACCCCATCTTGGATTCCCCTAGGTCTCTAGTTTTCAGAAATGCACAGGTTTGGTAGGTTTCCCTAGGTGCCGGCTGAGCTAGAGGCCAAAATCTACAGGTAGGCACTGTTTTCAATGAAAAAATTTGATGTGTCCACGTTGCGTTTTGGGGCATATCCTGTCACGGGCGCTAGGCCTACCCACACAAGTGAGGTATCATTTTTATCGGGAGACGTGGGGGAACGCTGGGTGGAAGGAAATTTGTGGCTCCTCTCAGATTCCCGAACTTTCTGACACAGAAATGTGAGGAACATGTGTTTTTTTAGCCAAATTTTGAGGTTTGCAAAGGATTCTGGGTAACAGAACCTGGTCCGAGCCACACAAGTCACCCCATCTTGGATTCCCCTAGGTCTCTAGTTTTCAGAAATGCACAGGTTTGGTAGGTTTCCCTAGGTGGCGGCTGAGCTACAGGCCAAAATCTGCAGGTAGGCACTTTGCTAAAAACAGGTCTGTTTTCTGTGATGTGTCCACGTTGCGCTTTGGGGCATTTCCTGTCACTGGCCCTAGGCCTACCCACACAAGTGAGGTATCATTTTTATCAGGAGACGTGGGGGAACGCTGGGTGGAAGGAAATTCGTGGCTCCTCTCAGATTCCAGAACTTTCTGCCGCAGAAATGTGAGGAACATGTGTTTTTTTAGCCAAATTTTGAGGTTTGCAAAGGATTCTGGGTAACAGAACCTGGTCCGAGCCACACAAGTCACCCCATCTTTGATTCCCCTAGGTCTCTAGTTTTCAGAAATGCACAGGTTTGGTAGGTTTCCCTAGGTGGCGGCTGAGCTACAGGCCAAAATCTACAGGTAGGCACTTTGCAAAAAACACCTCTGTTTTCCTCCACCAATTTGGCTGTGTCCACGTTGCGCTTTGGGGCGTTTCCTGTCACGGGCGCTAGGCCTACCCACACAAGTGAGGTATCATTTTTATCGGGAGACGTGGGGGAACGCTGGGTGGAAGGAAATTTGTGGCTTCTCTCAGATTCCAGAACTTTCTGCCACAGAAATGTGAGGAACATGTGTTTTTTTAGCCACATTTTGAGGTTTGCAAAGGATTCTGGGTAACAAAACCTGGTCCGAGCCACACAAGTCACCCCATCTTGGATTCCCCTAGGTCTCTAGTTTTCAGAAATGCACAGGTTTGGTAGGTTTCCCTAGGTGGCGGCTGAGCTACAGGCCAAAATCTACAGGTAGGCACTTTGCAAAAAACACCTCTGTTTTCCTTCACCAATTTGGCTGTGTCCACGTTGCGCTTTGGGGCATTTCCTGTCACGGGCGCTAGTCCTACCCACACAAGTGAGGTATCATTTTTATCGGGAGAGGTGGGGGAACGCTGGGTGGAAGGAAATTTGTGGCTCCTCTCAGATTCCAGAACTTTCTGCCACAGAAATGTGAGGAACATGTGTTTTTTTAGCCAAATTTTGAGGTTTGCAAAGGATTCTGGGTAACAGAACCTGGTCTGAGCCACACAAGTCACCCCATCTTGGATTCCCCTAGGTCTCTAGTTTTCAGAAATGCACAGGTTTGGTAGGTTTCCCTAGGTGGCGGCTGAGCTACAAGCCAAAATCTACAGGTAGGCACTTTGCAAAAAACACCTCTGTTTTCCTTCACCAATTTGGCTGTGTCCACGTTGCGCTTTGGGGCATTTCCTGTCACGGGCGCTAGGCCTACCCACACAAGTGAGGTATCACTTTTATCGGGAGACGTGGGGGAACGCTGGGTGGAAGGAAATTTGTGGCTCCTCTCAGATTCCAGAACTTTCTGCCACAGAAATGTGAGGAACATGTGTTTTTTTAGCCAAATTTTGAGGTTTGCAAAGGATTCTGGGTAACAGAACCTGGTCCGAGCCACACAAGTCACCCCATCTTGGATTCCCCTAGGTCTCTAGTTTTCAGAAATGCACAGGTTTGGTAGGTTTCCCTAGGTGGCGGCTGAGCTACAGGCCAAAATCTGCATGTAGGCACTTTGCTAAAAACAGGTCTGTTTTCTGTGATGTGTCCACGTTGCGCTTTGGGGCATTTCCTGTCACGGGCGCTAGGCCTACCCACACAAGTGAGGTATCATTTTTATCGGGAGACGTGGGGGAACGCTGGGTGGAAAGAAATTCGTGGCTCCTCTCAGATTCCAGAACTTTCTGCCACAGAAATGTGAGGAACATGTGTTTTTTTAGCCAAATTTTGAGGTTTGCAAAGGATTCTGGGTAACAGAACCTGGTCCGAGCCACACAAGTCACCCCATCTTGGATTCCCCTAGGTCTCTAGTTTTCAAAAATGCACAGGTTTGGTAGGTTTCCCTATGTGGCGGCTGAGCTACAGGCCAAAATCTACAGGTAGGCACTTTGCAAAAAACACCTCTGTTTTCTTCCACGAATTTGGCTGTGTCCACGTTGCGCTTTGGGGCGTTTCCTGTCACGGGCGCTAGGCCTACCCACACAAGTGAGGTATAATTTTTATCAGGAGACGTGGGGGAACGCTGGGTGGAAGGAAATTGGTGGCTCCTCTCAGATTCCAGAACTTTCTGCCACAGAAATGTGAGGAACATGTGTTTTTTTAGCCACATTTTGAGGTTTGCAAAGGATTCTGGGTAACAGAACCTGGTCCGAGCCACACAAGTCACCCCATCTTGGATTCCCCTAGGTCTCTAGTTTTCAGAAATGCACAGGTTTGGTAGGTTTCCCTATGTGGCGGCTGAGCTACAGGCCAAAATCTACAGGTAGGCACTTTGCAAAAAACACCTCTTTTTTCCTTCACCAATTTGGCTGTGTCCACGTTGCGCTTTGGGGCGTTTCCTGTCACGGGCGCTAGGCCTACCCACACAAGTGAGGTATCATTTTTATCGGGAGACGTGGGGGAACGGTGGGTGGAAGGAAATTTGTGGCTCCTCTCAGATTCCAGAACTTTCTGCCACAGAAATATGAGGAACATGTGTTTTTTTAGCCAAATTTTGAGGTTTGCAAAGGATTCTGGGTAACAGAACCTGGTCCGAGCCACACAAGTCACCCCATCTTGGATTCCCCTAGGTCTCTAGTTTTCAGAAATGCACAGGTTTGGTAGGTTTCCCTAGGTGGCGGCTGAGCTACAGGCCAAAATCTGCAGGTAGGCACTTTGCTAAAAACAGGTCTGTTTTCTGTGATGTGTCCACGTTGCGCTTTGGGGCATTTCCTGTCACGGGCGCTAGGCCTACCCACACAAGTGAGGTATCATTTTTATCGGGAGACGGGGGGAACGCTGGGTGGAAGGAAATTCGTGGCTCCTCTCAGATTCCAGAACTTTCTGCCACAGAAATGTTAGGAAGATGTGTTTTTTTAGCCAAATTGTGAGGTTTGCAAAGGATTCTGGGTAACAGAACCTGGTCCGAGCCACACAAGTCACCCCATCTTGGATTCCCCTAGGTCTCTAGTTTTCAGAAATGCACAGGTTTGGTAGGTTTCCCTAGGTGCCGGCTGAGCTAGAGGCCAAAATCTACAGGTAGGCACTGTTTTCAATGAAAAAATGTGATGTGTCCACGTTGCGTTTTGGGGCATATCCTGTCACGGGCGCTAGGCCTACCCATACAAGTGAGGTATCATTTTTATCGGGAGACGTGGGGGAACGCTGGGTGGAAGGAAATTTGTGGCTCCTCTCAGATTCCAGAACTTTCTGCCACAGAAATGTGAGGAACATGTGTTTTTTTAGCCAAATTTTGAGGTTTGCAAAGGATTCTGGGTAACAGAACCTGGTCCGAGCCACACAAGTCACCCCATCTTGGATTCCCCTAGGTCTCTAGTTTTCAGAAATGCACAGGTTTGGTAGGTTTCCATAGGTGGCGGCTGAGCTACAGGCCAAAATCTGCAGGTAGGCACTTTGCTAAAAACAGGTCTGTTTTCTGTGATGTGTCCACGTTGCGCTTTGGGGCATTTCCTGTCACGGGCCCTAGGCCTACCCACACAAGTGAGGTATCATTTTTATCAGGAGACGTGGGGGAACGCTGGGTGGAAGGAAATGTGTGGCTCCTCTCAGATTCCAGAACTTTCTGCCACAGAAATGTGAGGAACATGTGTTTTTTTAGCCATATTTTGAGGTTTGCAAAGGATTCTGGGTAACAGAACCTGGTCCGAGCCACACAAGTCACCCCATCTTGGATTCCCCTAGGTCTCTAGTTTTCAGAAATGCACAGGTTTGGTAGGTTTCCCTAGGTGGCGGCTGAGCTACAAGCCAAAATCTACAGGTAGGCACTTTGCAAAAAACACCTCTGTTTTCCTTCACAAATTTGGATGTGTCCACGTTGCGGTTTGGGGCGTTCCCTGTCGCGGGCGCTAGGCCTACCCACACAAGTGAGGTATCATTTTTATCGGGAGACGTGGGGGAACGCTGGGTGGAATGAAATTCGTGGCTCCTCTCAGATTCCAGAACTTTCTGCCACAGAAATGTGAGGAACATGTGTTTTTTTAGCCAAATTTTGAGGTTTGCAAAGGATTCTGGGTAACAGAACCTGGTCCGAGCCACACAAGTCACCCCATCTTGGATTCCCCTAGGTCTCTAGTTTTCAGAAATGCACAGGTTTGGTAGGTTTCCCTAGGTGGCGGCTGAGCTACAGGCCAAAATCTACAGGTAGGGACTTTGCAAAAAACACCTCTGTTTTCCTTCACCAATTTGGCTGTGTCCACGTTGCGGTTTGGGGCGTTTCCTGTCGCGGGCGCTAGGCCTACCCACACAAGTGAGGTATCATTTTTATCGGGAGACGTGGGGGAACGCTGGGTGGAAGGAAATTTGTGGCTCCTCTCAGATTCCAGAACTTTCTGCCACAGAAATGTTAGGAACATGTGTTTTTTTAGCCAAATTTTGAGGTTTGCAAAGGATTCTGGGTAACAGAACCTGGTCCGAGCCACACAAGTCACCCCATCTTGGATTCCCCTAGGTCTCTAGTTTTCAGAAATGCACAGGTTTGGTAGGTTTCCCTAGGTGCCGGCTGAGCTAGAGGCCAAAATCTACAGGTAGGCACTGTTTTCAAGGAAAAAATGTGATGTGTCCACGTTGCGTTTTGGGGCATATCCTGTCACGGGCGCTAGGCCTACCCACACAAGTGAGGTATCATTTTTATCGGGAGACGTGGGGGAACGCTGGGTGGAAGGAAATTTGTGGCTCCTCTCAGATTCCAGAACTTTCTGCCACAGAAATGTGAGGAACATGTGTTTTTTTAGCCAAATGTTGAGGTTTGCAAAGGATTCTGGGTAACAGAACCTGGTCCGAGCTATACAAGTCACCCCATCTTGGATTCCCCTAGGTCTCTAGTTTTCAGAAATGCACAGGTTTGGTAGGTTTCCCTAGGTGGCGGCTGAGCTACAGGCCAAAATCTACAGGTAGGCACTCTGCAAAAAACACCTCTGTTTTCCTTCACCAATTTGGCTGTGTCCACGTTTCGCTTTGGGGCGTTTCCTGTCACGGGCGCTAGGCCTACCCACACAAGTGAGGTATCATTTTTATCGGGAGACGTGGGGGAACGCTGGGTGGAAGGAAATTCGTGGCTCCTCTCAGATTCCAGAACTTTCTGCCACAGAAATGTGAGTAACGTGTTTTTTTAGCCAAATGTTGAGGTTTGCAAAGGATTCTGGGTAACAGAACCTGGTCTGAGCCACACAAGTCACCCAATCTTGGATTCCCCTAGGTCTCTAGTTTTCAGAAATGCACAGGTTTGGTAGGTTTCCCTAGGTGGCGGCTGAGCTACAAGCCAAAATCTACAGGTAGGCACATTGCAAAAAACACCTCTGTTTTCCTTCACAAATTTGGATGTGTCCACGTTGCGGTTTGGGGCGTTTCCTGTCGCGGGCGCTAGGCCTACCCACACAAGTGAGGTATCATTTTTATTGGGAGACGGGGGGAACGCTGGGTGGAAGGAAATTCGTGGCTCCTCTCAGATTCCAGAACTTTCTGCCACAGAAATGTTAGGAACATGTGTTTTTTAGCCAAATTTTGAGGTTTGCAAAGGATTCTGGGTAACAGAACCTGGTCCGAGCCACACAAGTCACCCCATCTTGGATTCCCCTAGGTCTCTAGTTTTCAGAAATGCACAGGTTTGGTAGGTTTCCCTAGGTGCCGGCTGAGCTAGAGGCCAAAATCTACAGGTAGGCACTGTTTTCAATGAAAAAATGTGATGTGTCCACGTTGCGTTTTGGGGCATATCCTGTCACGGGCGCTAGGCCTACCCACACAAGTGAGGTATCATTTTTATCGGGAGACGTGGGGGAACGCTGGGTGGAAGGAAATTTGTGGCTCCTCTCAGATTCCCGAACTTTCTGACACAGAAATGTGAGGAACATGTGTTTTTTTAGCCAAATTTTGAGGTTTGCAAAGGATTCTGGGTAACAGAACCTGGTCCGAGCCACACAAGTCACCCCATCTTGGATTCCCCTAGGTCTCTAGTTTTCAGAAATGCACAGGTTTGGTAGGTTTCCCTAGGTGGCGGCTGAGCTACAGGCCAAAATCTGCAGGTAGGCACTTTGCTAAAAACAGGTCTGTTTTCTGTGATGTGTCCACGTTGCGCTTTGGGGCATTTCCTGTCACTGGCCCTAGGCCTACCCACACAAGTGAGGTATCATTTTTATCAGGAGACGTGGGGGAACGCTGGGTGGAAGGAAATTCGTGGCTCCTCTCAGATTCCAGAACTTTCTGCCGCAGAAATGTGAGGAACATGTGTTTTTTTAGCCAAATTTTGAGGTTTGCAAAGGATTCTGGGTAACAGAACCTGGTCCGAGCCACACAAGTCACCCCATCTTGGATTCCCCTAGGTCTCTAGTTTTCAGAAATGCACAGGTTTGGTAGGTTTCCCTAGGTGGCGGCTGAGCTACAGGCCAAAATCTACAGGTAGGCACTTTGCAAAAAACACCTCTGTTTTCCTCCACCAATTTGGCTGTGTCCACGTTGCGCTTTGGGGCGTTTCCTGTCACGGGCGCTAGGCCTACCCACACAAGTGAGGTATCATTTTTATCGGGAGACGTGGGGGAACGCTGGGTGGAAGGAAATTTGTGGCTTCTCTCAGATTCCAGAACTTTCTGCCACAGAAATGTGAGGAACATGTGTTTTTTTAGCCACATTTTGAGGTTTGCAAAGGATTCTGGGTAACAGAACCTGGTCCGAGCCACACAAGTCACCCCATCTTGGATTCCCCTAGGTCTCTAGTTTTCAGAAATGCACAGGTTTGGTAGGTTTCCCTAGGTGGCGGCTGAGCTACAAGCCAAAATCTACAGGTAGGCACTTTGCAAAAAACACCTCTGTTTTCCTTCACAAATTTGGATGTGTCCACGTTGCGGTTTGGGGCGTTTCCTGTCACAGGCGCTAGGCCTACCCACACAAGTGAGGTATCATTTTTATCGGGAGACGTGGGGGAACGCTGGGTGGAAGGAAATTCGTGGCTCCTCTCAGATTCGAGAACTTTCTGCCACAGAAATGTGAGGAACATGTGTTTTTTTAGCCAAATTTTGAGGTTTGCAAAGGATTCTGGGTAACAGAACCTGGTCCGAGCCACACAAGTCACACCATCTTGGATTCCCCTTGGTCTCTAGTTTTCAGAAATGCACAGGTTTGGTAGGTTTCCCTATGTGGCGGCTGAGCTACAGGCCAAAATCTACAGGTAGGCACTCTGCAAAAAACACCTCTGTTTTCCTTCACCAATTTGGCTGTGTCCACGTTTCGCTTTGGGGCGTTTCCTGTCACGGGCGCTAGGCCTACCCACACAAGTGAGGTATCATTTTTATCGGGAGACGTGGGGGAACGCTGGGTGGAAGGAAATTCGTGGCTCCTCTCAGATTCCAGAACTTTCTGCCACAGAAATGTGAGTAACATGTGTTTTTTTAGCCAAATTTTGAGGTTTGCAAAGGATTCTGGGTAACAGAACCTGGTCTGAGCCACACAAGTCACCCCATCTTGGATTCCCCTAGGTCTCTAGTTTTCAGAAATGCACAGGTTTGGTAGGTTTCCCTAGGTGGCGGCTGAGCTACAGGCCAAAATCTACAGGTAGGCACTCTGCAAAAAACACCTCTGTTTTCCTTCACCAATTTGGCTGTGTCCACGTTTCGCTTTGGGGCGTTTCCTGTCACGGGCGCTAGGCCTACCCACACAAGTGAGGTATCATTTTTATCGGGAGACGTGGGGGAACGCTGGGTGGAAGGAAATTCGTGGCTCCTCTCAGATTCTAGAACTTTCTGCCACAGAAATGTGAGTAACATGTGTTTTTTTAGCCAAATTTTGAGGTTTGCAAAGGATTCTGGGTAACAGAACCTGGTCTGAGCCACACAAGTCACCCCATCTTGGATTCCCCTAGGTCTCTAGTTTTCAGAAATGCACAGGTTTGGTAGGTTTCCCTAGGTGGCGGCTGAGCTACAAGCCAAAATCTACAGGTAGGCACATTGCAAAAAACACCTCTGTTTTCCTTCACAAATTTGGATGTGTCCACGTTGCGGTTTGGGGCGTTTCCTGTCGCGGGCGCTAGGCCTACCCACACAAGTGAGGTATCATTTTTATCGGGAGACGGGGGGAACGCTGGGTGGAAGGAAATTCGTGGCTCCTCTCAGATTCCAGAACTTTCTGCCACAGAAATGTTAGGAACATGTGTTTTTTAGCCAAATTTTGAGGTTTGCAAAGGATTCTGGGTAACAGAACCTGGTCCGAGCCACACAAGTCACCCCATCTTGGATTCCCCTAGGTCTCTAGTTTTCAGAAATGCACAGGTTTGGTAGGTTTCCCTAGGTGCCGGCTGAGCTAGAGGCCAAAATCTACAGGTAGGCACTGTTTTCAATGAAAAAATGTGATGTGTCCACGTTGCGTTTTGGGGCATATCCTGTCACGGGCGCTAGGCCTACCCACACAAGTGAGGTATCATTTTTATCGGGAGACGTGGGGGAACGCTGGGTGGAAGGAAATTTGTGGCTCCTCTCAGATTCCCGAACTTTCTGACACAGAAATGTGAGGAACATGTGTTTTTTTAGCCAAATTTTGAGGTTTGCAAAGGATTCTGGGTAACAGAACCTGGTCCGAGCCACACAAGTCACTCCATCTTGGATTCCCCTAGGTCTCTAGTTTTCAGAAATGCACAGGTTTGGTAGGTTTCCCTAGGTGGCGGCTGAGCTACAGGCCAAAATCTGCAGGTAGGCACTTTGCTAAAAACAGGTCTGTTTTCTGTGATGTGTCCACGTTGCGCTTTGGGGCATTTCCTGTCACTGGCCCTAGGCCTACCCACACAAGTGAGGTATCATTTTTATCAGGAGACGTGGGGGAACGCTGGGTGGAAGGAAATTCGTGGCTCCTCTCAGATTCCAGAACTTTCTGCCGCAGAAATGTGAGGAACATGTGTTTTTTTAGCCAAATTTTGAGGTTTGCAAAGGATTCTGGGTAACAGAACCTGGTCCGAGCCACACAAGTCACCCCATCTTGGATTCCCCTAGGTCTCTAGTTTTCAGAAATGCACAGGTTTGGTAGGTTTCCCTAGGTGGCGGCTGAGCTACAGGCCAAAATCTACAGGTAGGCACTTTGCAAAAAACACCTCTGTTTTCCTCCACCAATTTGGCTGTGTCCACGTTGCGCTTTGGGGCGTTTCCTGTCACGGGCGCTAGGCCTACCCACACAAGTGAGGTATCATTTTTATCGGGAGACGTGGGGGAACGCTGGGTGGAAGGAAATTTGTGGCTTCTCTCAGATTCCAGAACTTTCTGCCACAGAAATGTGAGGAACATGTGTTTTTTTAGCCACATTTTGAGGTTTGCAAAGGATTCTGGGTAACAGAACCTGGTCCGAGCCACACAAGTCACCCCATCTTGGATTCCCCTAGGTCTCTAGTTTTCAGAAATGCACAGGTTTGGTAGGTTTCCCTAGGTGGCGGCTGAGCTACAAGCCAAAATCTACAGGTAGGCACTTTGCAAAAAACACCTCTGTTTTCCTTCACAAATTTGGATGTGTCCACGTTGCGGTTTGGGGCGTTTCCTGTCACGGGCGCTAGGCCTACCCACACAAGTGAGGTATCATTTTTATCGGGAGACGTGGGGGAACGCTGGGTGGAAGGAAATTCGTGGCTCCTCTCAGATTCCAGAACTTTCTGCCACAGAAATGTGAGGAACATGTGTTTTTTTAGCCAAATTTTGAGGTTTGCAAAGGATTCTGGGTAACAGAACCTGGTCCGAGCCACACAAGTCACCCCATCTTGGATTCCCCTAGGTCTCTAGTTTTCAGAAATGCACAGGTTTGGTAGGTTTCCCTAGGTGGCGGCTGAGCTACAGGCCAAAATCTACAGGTAGGCACTTTGCAAAAAACACCTCTGTTTTCCTTCACCAATTTGGCTGTGTCCACGTTGCGCTTTGGGGCATTTCCTGTCACGGGCGCTAGTCCTACCCACACAAGTGAGGTATCATTTTTATCGGGAGAGGTGGGGGAACGCTGGGTGGAAGGAAATTTGTGGCTCCTCTCAGATTCCAGAACTTTCTGCCACAGAAATGTGAGGAACATGTGTTTTTTTAGCCAAATTTTGAGGTTTGCAAAGGATTCTGGGTAACAGAACCTGGTCTGAGCCACACAAGTCACCCCATCTTGGATTCCCCTAGGTCTCTAGTTTTCAGAAATGCACAGGTTTGGTAGGTTTCCCTAGGTGGCGGCTGAGCTACAAGCCAAAATCTACAGGTAGGCACTTTGCAAAAAACACCTCTGTTTTCCTTCACCAATTTGGCTGTGTCCACGTTGCGCTTTGGGGCATTTCCTGTCACGGGCGCTAGGCCTACCCACACAAGTGAGGTATCACTTTTATCGGGAGACATGGGGGAACGCTGGGTGGAAGGAAATTTGTGGCTCCTCTCAGATTCCAGAACTTTCTGCCACAGAAATGTGAGGAACATGTGTTTTTTTAGCCAAATTTTGAGGTTTGCAAAGGATTCTGGGTAACAGAACCTGGTCCGAGCCACACAAGTCACCCCATCTTGGATTCCCCTAGGTCTCTAGTTTTCAGAAATGCACAGGTTTGGTAGGTTTCCCTAGGTGGCGGCTGAGCTACAGGCCAAAATCTGCAGGTAGGCACTTTGCTAAAAACAGGTCTGTTTTCTGTGATGTGTCCACGTTGCGCTTTGGGGCATTTCCTGTCACGGGCGCTAGGCCTACCCACACAAGTGAGGTATCATTTTTATCGGGAGACGTGGGGGAACGCTGGGTGGAAAGAAATTCGTGGCTCCTCTCAGATTCCAGAACTTTCTGCCACAGAAATGTGAGGAACATGTGTTTTTTTAGCCAAATTTTGAGGTTTGCAAAGGATTCTGGGTAACAGAACCTGGTCCGAGCCACACAAGTCACCCCATCTTGGATTCCCCTAGGTCTCTAGTTTTCAAAAATGCACAGGTTTGGTAGGTTTCCCTATGTGGCGGCTGAGCTACAGGCCAAAATCTACAGGTAGGCACTTTGCAAAAAACACCTCTGTTTTCTTCCACGAATTTGGCTGTGTCCACGTTGCGCTTTGGGGCGTTTCCTGTCACGGGCGCTAGGCCTACCCACACAAGTGAGGTATAATTTTTATCAGGAGACGTGGGGGAACGCTGGGTGGAAGGAAATTGGTGGCTCCTCTCAGATTCCAGAACTTTCTGCCACAGAAATGTGAGGAACATGTGTTTTTTTAGCCACATTTTGAGGTTTGCAAAGGATTCTGGGTAACAGAACCTGGTCCGAGCCACACAAGTCACCCCATCTTGGATTCCCCTAGGTCTCTAGTTTTCAGAAATGCACAGGTTTGGTAGGTTTCCCTATGTGGCGGCTGAGCTACAGGCCAAAATCTACAGGTAGGCACTTTGCAAAAAACACCTCTGTTTTCCTTCACCAATTTGGCTGTGTCCACGTTGCGCTTTGGGGCGTTTCCTGTCACGGGCGCTAGGCCTACCCACACAAGTGAGGTATCATTTTTATCGGGAGACGTGGGGGAACGGTGAGTGGAAGGAAATTTGTGGCTCCTCTCAGATTCCAGAACTTTCTGCCACAGAAATATGAGGAACATGTGTTTTTTTAGCCAAATTTTGAGGTTTGCAAAGGATTCTGGGTAACAGAACCTGGTCCGAGCCACACAAGTCACCCCATCTTGGATTCCCCTAGGTCTCTAGTTTTCAGAAATGCACAGGTTTGGTAGGTTTCCCTAGGTGGCGGCTGAGCTACAGGCCAAAATCTGCAGGTAGGCACTTTGCTAAAAACAGGTCTGTTTTCTGTGATGTGTCCACGTTGCGCTTTGGGGCATTTCCTGTCACGGGCGCTAGGCCTACCCACACAAGTGAGGTATCATTTTTATCGGGAGACGGGGGGAACGCTGGGTGGAAGGAAATTCGTGGCTCCTCTCAGATTCCAGAACTTTCTGCCACAGAAATGTTAGGAAGATGTGTTTTTTTAGCCAAATTGTGAGGTTTGCAAAGGATTCTGGGTAACAGAACCTGGTCCGAGCCACACAAGTCACCCCATCTTGGATTCCCCTAGGTCTCTAGTTTTCAGAAATGCACAGGTTTGGTAGGTTTCCCTAGGTGCCGGCTGAGCTAGAGGCCAAAATCTACAGGTAGGCACTGTTTTCAATGAAAAAATGTGATGTGTCCACGTTGCGTTTTGGGGCATATCCTGTCACGGGCGCTAGGCCTACCCACACAAGTGAGGTATCATTTTTATCGGGAGACGTGGGGGAACGCTGGGTGGAAGGAAATTTGTGGCTCCTCTCAGATTCCAGAACTTTCTGCCACAGAAATGTGAGGAACATGTGTTTTTTTAGCCAAATTTTGAGGTTTGCAAAGGATTCTGGGTAACAGAACCTGGTCCGAGCCACACAAGTCACCCCATCTTGGATTCCCCTAGGTCTCTAGTTTTCAGAAATGCACAGGTTTGGTAGGTTTCCATAGGTGGCGGCTGAGCTACAGGCCAAAATCTGCAGGTAGGCACTTTGCTAAAAACAGGTCTGTTTTCTGTGATGTGTCCACGTTGCGCTTTGGGGCATTTCCTGTCACGGGCCCTAGGCCTACCCACACAAGTGAGGTATCATTTTTATCAGGAGACGTGGGGGAACGCTGGGTGGAAGGAAATTTGTGGCTCCTCTCAGATTCCAGAACTTTCTGCCACAGAAATGTGAGGAACATGTGTTTTTTTAGCCATATTTTGAGGTTTGCAAAGGATTCTGGGTAACAGAACCTGGTCCGAGCCACACAAGTCACCCCATCTTGGATTCCCCTAGGTCTCTAGTTTTCAGAAATGCACAGGTTTGGTAGGTTTCCCTAGGTGGCGGCTGAGCTACAAGCCAAAATCTACAGGTAGGCACTTTGCAAAAAACACCTCTGTTTTCCTTCACAAATTTGGATGTGTCCACGTTGCGGTTTGGGGCGTTCCCTGTCGCGGGCGCTAGGCCTACCCACACAAGTGAGGTATCATTTTTATCGGGAGACGTGGGGGAACGCTGGGTGGAAGGAAATTCGTGGCTCCTCTCAGATTCCAGAACTTTCTGCCACAGAAATGTGAGGAACATGTGTTTTTTTAGCCAAATTTTGAGGTTTGCAAAGGATTCTGGGTAACAGAACCTGGTCCGAGCCACACAAGTCACCCCATCTTGGATTCCCCTAGGTCTCTAGTTTTCAGAAATGCACAGGTTTGGTAGGTTTCCCTAGGTGGCGGCTGAGCTACAGGCCAAAATCTACAGGTAGGGACTTTGCAAAAAACACCTCTGTTTTCCTTCACCAATTTGGCTGTGTCCACGTTGCGGTTTGGGGCGTTTCCTGTCGCGGGCGCTAGGCCTACCCACACAAGTGAGGTATCATTTTTATCGGGAGACGTGGGGGAACGCTGGGTGGAAGGAAATTTGTGGCTCCTCTCAGATTCCAGAACTTTCTGCCACAGAAATGTTAGGAACATGTGTTTTTTTAGCCAAATTTTGAGGTTTGCAAAGGATTCTGGGTAACAGAACCTGGTCCGAGCCACACAAGTCACCCCATCTTGGATTCCCCTAGGTCTCTAGTTTTCAGAAATGCACAGGTTTGGTAGGTTTCCCTAGGTGCCGGCTGAGCTAGAGGCCAAAATCTACAGGTAGGCACTGTTTTCAAGGAAAAAATGTGATGTGTCCACGTTGCGTTTTGGGGCATATCCTGTCACGGGCGCTAGGCCTACCCACACAAGTGAGGTATCATTTTTATCGGGAGACGTGGGGGAACGCTGGGTGGAAGGAAATTTGTGGCTCCTCTCAGATTCCAGAACTTTCTGCCACAGAAATGTGAGGAACATGTGTTTTTTTAGCCAAATGTTGAGGTTTGCAAAGGATTCTGGGTAACAGAACCTGGTCCGAGCTATACAAGTCACCCCATCTTGGATTCCCCTAGGTCTCTAGTTTTCAGAAATGCACAGGTTTGGTAGGTTTCCCTAGGTGGCGGCTGAGCTACAGGCCAAAATCTGCAGGTAGGCACTTTGCTAAAAACAGGTCTGTTTTCTGTGATGTGTCCACGTTGCGCTTTGGGGCATTTCCTGTCACGGGCCCTAGGCCTACCCACACAAGTGAAGTATCATTTTTATCAGGAGACGTGGGGGAACGCTGGGTGGAAGGAAATTCGTGGCTCCTCTCAGATTCCAGAACTTTCTGCCACAGAAATGTGAGGAACATGTGTTTTTTTAGCCAAATTTTGAGGTTTGCAAAGGATTCTGGGTAACAGAACCTGGTCCGAGCCACACAAGTCACCCCATCTTGGATTCCCCTAGGTCTCTAGTTTTCAGAAATGCACAGGTTTGGTAGGTTTCCCTAGGTGGCGGCTGAGCTACAAGCCAAAATCTACAGGTAGGCACTTTGCAAAAAACACCTCTGTTTTCCTTCACAAATTTGGATGTGTCCACGTTGCGGTTTGGGGCGTTCCCTGTCGCGGGCGCTAGGCCTACCCACACAAGTGAGGTATCATTTTTATCGGGAGACGTGGGGGAACGCTGGGTGGAAGGAAATTTGTGGCTCCTCTCAGATTCCAGAACTTTCTGCCACAGAAATGTGAGGAACATGTGTTTTTTTAGCCAAATGTTGAGGTTTGCAAAGGATTCTGGGTAACAGAACCTGGTCCGAGCCACACAAGTCACCCCATCTTGGATTCCCCTAGGTCTCTAGTTTTCAGAAATGCACAGGTTTGGTAGGTTTCCCTAGGTGGCGGCTGAGCTACAGGCCAAAATCTGCAGGTAGGCACTTTGCTAAAAACAGGTCTGTTTTCTGTGATGTGTCCACGTTGCGCTTTGGGGCATTTCCTGTCACGGGCCCTAGGCCTACCCACACAAGTGAAGTATCATTTTTATCATGAGACGTGGGGGAACGCTGGGTGGAAGGAAATTCGTGGCTCCTCTCAGATTCCAGAACTTTCTGCCACAGAAATGTGAGGAACATGTGTTTTTTTAGCCAAATTTTGAGGTTTGCAAAGGATTCTGGGTAACAGAACCTGGTCCGAGCCACACAAGTCACCCCATCTTGGATTCCCCTAGGTCTCTAGTTTTCGGAAATGCACAGGTTTGGTAGGTTTCCCTAGGTGGCAGCTGAGCTACAGGCCAAAATCTACAGGTAGGCACTTTGCAAAAAACACCTCTGTTTTCCTCCACCAATTTGGCTGTGTCCACGTTGCGCTTTGGGGCGTTTCCTGTCACGGGCGCTAGGCCTACCCACACAAGTGAGGTATCATTTTTATCGGGAGACGTGGGGGAACGCTGGGTGGAAGGAAATTTGTGGCTCCTCTCTGATTCCAGAACTTTCTGCCACAGAAATGTGAGGAACATGTGTTTTTTTAGCCAAATGTTGAGGTTTGCAAAGGATTCTGGGTAACAGAACCTGGTCCGAGCCACACAAGTCACCCCATCTTGGATTCCCCTAGGTCTCTAGTTTTCAGAAATGCACAGGTTTGGTAGGTTTCCCTAGGTGGCGGCTGAGCTACAGGCCAAAATCTGCAGGTAGGCACTTTGCTAAAAACAGGTCTGTTTTCTGTGATGTGTCCACGTTGCGCTTTGGGGCATTTCCTGTCACGGGTGAAAGGCCTACCCACACAAGTGAGGTATCATTTTTATCGGGAGACAGGGGGAACGCTGGGTGGAAGGAAATTCGTGGCTCCTCTCAGATTCCAGAACTTTCTGCCACAGAAATGTTAGAAAGATGTGTTTTTTTAGCCAAATTGTGAGGTTTGCAAAGGATTCTGGGTAACAGAACCTGGTCCGAGCCACACAAGTCACCCCATCTTGGATTCCCCTAGGTCTCTAGTTTTCAGAAATGCACAGGTTTGGTAGGTTTCCCTAGGTGCCGGCTGAGCTAGAGGCCAAAATCTACAGGTAGGCACTGTTTTCAATGAAAAAATGTGATGTGTCCACGTTGCGTTTTGGGGCATATCCTGTCACGGGCGCTAGGCCTACCCACACAAGTGAGGTATCATTTTTATCGGGAGACGTAGGGGAACGCTGGGTGGAAGGAAATTTGTGGCTCCTCTCAGATTCCAGAACTTTCTGCCACAGAAATGTGAGGAACATGTGTTTTTTTAGCCAAATTTTGAGGTTTGCAAAGGATTCTGGGTAACAGAACCTGGTCCGAGCCACACAAGTCACCCCATCTTGGATTCCCCTAGGTCTCTAGTTTTCGGAAATGCACAGGTTTGGTAGGTTTCCCTAGGTGGCGGCTGAGCTACAGGCCAAAATCTGCAGGTAGGCACTTTGCTAAAAACAGGTCTGTTTTCTGTGATGTGTCCACGTTGCGCTTTGAGGCATTTCCTGTCACGGGCCCTAGGCCTACCCACACAAGTGAAGTATCATTTTTATCAGGAGACGTGGGGGAACGCTGGGTGGAAGGAAATTCGTGGCTCCTCTCAGATTCCAGAACTTTCTGCCACAGAAATGTGAGGAACATGTGTTTTTTTAGCCAAATTTTGAGGTTTGCAAAGGATTCTGGGTAACAGAACCTGGTCCGAGCCACACAAGTCACCCCATCTTGGATTCCCCTAGGTCTCTAGTTTTCGGAAATGCACAGGTTTGGTAGGTTTCCCTAGGTGGCGGCTGAGCTAAAGGCCAAAATCTACAGGTAGGCACTTTGCAAAAAACACCTCTGTTTTCCTCCACCAATTTGGCTGTGTCCACGTTGCGCTTTGGGGCGTTTCCTTTCACGGGCGCTAGGCCTACCCACACAAGTGAGGTATCATTTTTATCGGGAGACGTGGGGGAACGCTGGGTGGAAGGAAATTTGTGGCTCCTCTCAGATTCCAGAACTTTCTGCCACAGAAATGTGAGGAACATGTGTTTTTTTAGCCAAATGTTGAGGTTTGCAAAGGATTCTGGGTAACAGAACCTGGTCCGAGCCACACAAGTCACCCCATCTTGGATTCCCCTAGGTCTCTAGTTTTCAGAAATGCACAGGTTTGGTAGGTTTCCCTAGGTGGCGGCTGAGCTACAGGCCAAAATCTGCAGGTAGGCACTTTGCTAAAAACAGGTCTGTTTTCTGTGATGTGTCCACGTTGCGCTTTGGGGCATTTCCTGTCACGGGCGCTAGGCCTACCCACACAAGTGAGGTATCATTTTTATCGGGAGACGGGGGGAACGCTGGGTGGAAGGAAATTCGTGGCTCCTCTCAGATTCCAGAACTTTCTGCCACAGAAATGTTAGGAAGATGTGTTTTTTTAGCCAAATTGTGAGGTTTGCAAAGGATTCTGGGTAACAGAACCTGGTCCGAGCCACACAAGTCACCCCATCTTGGATTCCCCTAGGTCTCTAGTTTTCAGAAATGCACAGGTTTGGTAGGTTTCCCTAGGTGCCGGCTGAGCTAGAGGCCAAAATCTACAGGTAGGCACTGTTTTCAATGAAAAAATGTGATGTGTCCACGTTGCGTTTTGGGGCATATCCTGTCACGGGCGCTAGGCCTACCCACACAAGTGAGGTATCATTTTTATCGGGAGACGTGGGGGAACGCTGGGTGGAAGGAAATTTGTGGCTCCTCTCAGATTCCAGAACTTTCTGCCACAGAAATGTGAGGAACATGTGTTTTTTTAGCCAAATTTTGAGGTTTGCAAAGGATTCTGGGTAACAGAACCTGGTCCGAGCCACACAAGTCACCCCATCTTGGATTCCCCTAGGTCTCTAGTTTTCAGAAATGCACAGGTTTGGTAGGTTTCCCTAGGTGGCGGCTGAGCTACAGGCCAAAATCTGCAGGTAGGCACTTTGCTAAAAACAGGTCTGTTTTCTGTGATGTGTCCACGTTGCGCTTTGGGGCATTTCCTGTCACGGGCCCTAGGCCTACCCACACAAGTGAGGTATCATTTTTATCAGGAGACGTGGGGGAACGCTGGGTGGAAGGAAATTCGTGGCTCCTCTCAGATTCCAGAACTTTCTGCCACAGAAATGTGAGGAACATGTGTTTTTTTAGCCATATTTTGAGGTTTGCAAAGGATTCTGGGTAACAGAACCTGGTCCGAGCCACACAAGTCACCCCATCTTGGATTCCCCTAGGTCTCTAGTTTTCAGAAATGCACAGGTTTGGTAGGTTTCCCTAGGTGGCGGCTGAGCTACAAGCCAAAATCTACAGGTAGGCACTTTGCAAAAAACACCTCTGTTTTCCTTCACAAATTTGGATGTGTCCACGTTGCGGTTTGGGGCATTCCCTGTCGCGGGCGCTAGGCCTACCCACACAAGTGAGGTATCATTTTTATCGGGAGACGTGGGGGAACGCTGGGTGGAAGGAAATTCGTGGCTCCTCTCAGATTCCAGAACTTTCTGCCACAGAAATGTGAGGAACATGTGTTTTTTTAGCCAAATTTTGAGGTTTGCAAAGGATTCTGGGTAACAGAACCTGGTCCGAGCCACACAAGTCACCCCATCTTGGATTCCCCTAGGTCTCTAGTTTTCAGAAATGCACAGGTTTGGTAGGTTTCCCTAGGTGGCGGCTGAGCTACAGGCCAAAATCTACAGGTAGGGACTTTGCAAAAAACACCTCTGTTTTCCTTCACCAATTTGGCTGTGTCCACGTTGCGGTTTGGGGCGTTTCCTGTCGCGGGCGCTAGGCCTACCCACACAAGTGAGGTATCATTTTTATCGGGAGACATGGGGGAACGCTGGGTGGAAGGAAATTTGTGGCTCCTCTCAGATTCCAGAACTTTCTGCCACAGAAATGTTAGGAACATGTGTTTTTTTAGCCAAATGTTGAGGTTTGCAAAGGATTCTGGGTAACAGAACCTGGTCCGAGCCACACAAGTCTCCCCATCTTGGATTCCCCTAGGTCTCTAGTTTTCAGAAATGCACAGGTTTGGTAGGTTTCCCTAGGTGCCGGCTGAGCTAGAGGCCAAAATCTACAGGTAGGCACTGTTTTCAAGGAAAAAATGTGATGTGTCCACGTTGCGTTTTGGGGCATATCCTGTCACGGGCGCTAGGCCTACCCACACAAGTGAGGTATCATTTTTATCGGGAGATGTGGGGGAACGCTGGGTGGAAGGAAATTTGTGGCTCCTCTCAGATTCCAGAACTTTCTGCCACAGAAATGTGAGGAACATGTGTTTTTTTAGCCAAATGTTGAGGTTTGCAAAGGATTCTGGGTAACAGAACCTGGTCCGAGCCACACAAGTCACCCCATCTTGGATTCCCCTAGGTCTCTAGTTTTCAGAAATGCACAGGTTTGGTAGGTTTCCCTAGGTGGCGGCTGAGCTACAGGCCAAAATCTGCAGGTAGGCACTTTGCTAAAAACAGGTCTGTTTTCTGTGATGTGTCCACGTTGCGCTTTGGGGCATTTCCTGTCACGGGCCCTAGGCCTACCCACACAAGTGAAGTATCATTTTTATCAGGAGACGTGGGGGAACGCTGGGTGGAAGGAAATTCGTGGCTCCTCTCAGATTCCAGAACTTTCTGCCACAGAAATGTGAGGAACATGTGTTTTTTTAGCCAAATTTTGAGGTTTGCAAAGGATTCTGGGTAACAGAACCTGGTCCGAGCCACACAAGTCACCCCATCTTGGATTCCCCTAGGTCTCTAGTTTTCGGAAATGCACAGGTTTGGTAGGTTTCCCTAGGTGGCGGCTGAGCTACAGGCCAAAATCTACAGGTAGGCACTTTGCAAAAAACACCTCTGTTTTCCTTCACCAATTTGGCTGTGTCCACGTTGCGCTTTGGGGCGTTTCCTGTCACGGGCGCTAGGCCTACCCACACAAGTGAGGTATCATTTTTATCGGGAGACGTGGGGGAACGCTGGGTGGAAGGAAATTTGTGGCTCCTCTCAGATTCCAGAACTTTCTGCCACAGAAATGTGAGGAACATGTGTTTTTTTAGCCAAATGTTGAGGTTTGCAAAGGATTCTGGGTAACAGAACCTGGTCCGAGCCACACAAGTCACCCCATCTTGGATTCCCCTAGGTCTCTAGTTTTCAGAAATGCACAGGTTTGGTAGGTTTCCCTAGGTGGCGGCTGAGCTACAGGCCAAAATCTGCAGGTAGGCACTTTGCTAAAAACAGGTCTGTTTTCTGTGATGTGTCCACGTTGCGCTTTGGGGCATTTCCTGTCACGGGCCCTAGGCCTACCCACACAAGTGAAGTATCATTTTTATCAGGAGACGTGGGGGAACGCTGGGTGGAAGGAAATTCGTGGCTCCTCTCAGATTCCAGAACTTTCTGCCACAGAAATGTGAGGAACATGTGTTTTTTTAGCCAAATTTTGAGGTTTGCAAAGGATTCTGGGTAACAGAACCTGGTCCGAGCCACACAAGTCACCCCATCTTGGATTCCCCTAGGTCTCTAGTTTTCGGAAATGCACAGGTTTGGTAGGTTTCCCTAGGTGGCGGCTGAGCTACAGGCCAAAATCTACAGGTAGGCACTTTGCAAAAAACACCTCTGTTTTCCTCCACCAATTTGGCTGTGTCCACGTTGCGCTTTGGGGCGTTTCCTGTCACGGGCGCTAGGCCTACCCACACAAGTGAGGTATCATTTTTATCGGGAGACGTGGGGGAACGCTGGGTGGAAGGAAATTTGTGGCTCCTCTCAGATTCCAGAACTTTCTGCCACAGAAATGTGAGGAACATGTGTTTTTTTACCCACATTTTCAGGTTTGCAAAGGATTCTGGGTAACAGAACCTGGTCCGAGCCACACAAGTCACCCCATCTTGGATTCCCCTAGGTCTCTAGTTTTCAGAAATGCACAGGTTTGGTAGGTTTCCCTAGGTGGCGGCTGAGCTACAAGCCAAAATCTACAGGTAGGCACATTGCAAAAAACACCTCTGTTTTCCTTCACAAATTTGGATGTGTCCACGTTGCGGTTTGGGTCGTTTCCTGTCGCGGGCGCTAGGCCTACCCACACAAGTGAGGTATCATTTTTATCGGGAGACGTGGGGGAACGCTGGGTGGAAGGAAATTCGTGGCTCCTCTCAGATTCCAGAACTTTCTGCCACAGAAATGTTAGGAACATGTGTTTTTTTAGCCAAATTTTGAGGTTTGCAAAGGATTCTGGGTAACAGAACCTGGTCCGAGCCACACAAGTCACCCCATCTTGGATTCCCTAGGTCTCTAGTTTTCAGAAATGCACAGGTTTGGTAGGTTTCCCTAGGTGCCGGCTGAGCTAGAGGCCAAAATCTACAGGTAGGCACTGTTTTCAATGAAAAAATGTGATATGTCCACGTTGCGTTTTGGGGCATATCCTGTCACGGGCGCTAGGCCTACCCACACAAGTGAGGTATCATTTTTATCGGGAGACGTAGGGGAACGCTGGGTGGAAGGAAATTTGTGGCTCCTCTCAGATTCCAGAACTTTCTGCCACAGAAATGTGAGGAAGATGTGTTTTTTTAGCCAAATGTTGAGGTTTGCAAAGGATTCTGGGTAACAGAACCTGGTCCGAGCCACACAAGTCACCCCATCTTGGATTCCCCTAGGTCTCTAGTTTTCAGAAATGCACAGGTTTGGTAGGTTTCCCTAGGTGGCGGCTGAGCTACAGGCCAAAATCTGCAGGTAGGCACTTTGCTAAAAACAGGTCTGTTTTCTGTGATGTGTCCACGTTGCGCTTTGGGGCATTTCCTGTCACGGGCCCTAGGCCTACCCACACAAGTGAAGTATCATTTTTATCAGGAGACGTGGGGGAACGCTGGGTGGAAGGAAATTCGTGGCTCCTCTCAGATTCCAGAACTTTCTGCCACAGAAATGTGAGGAACATGTGTTTTTTTAGCCAAATTTTGAGGTTTGCAAAGGATTCTGGGTAACAGAACCTGGTCCGAGCCACACAAGTCACCCCATCTTGGATTCCCCTAGGTCTCTAGTTTTCGGAAATGCACAGGTTTGGTAGGTTTCCCTAGGTGGCGGCTGAGCTACAGGCCAAAATCTACAGGTAGGCACTTTGCAAAAAACACCTCTGTTTTCCTCCACCAATTTGGCTGTGTCCACGTTGCGCTTTGGGGCGTTTCCTGTCACGGGCGCTAGGCCTACCCACACAAGTGAGGTATCATTTTTATCGGGAGACGTGGGGGAACGCTGGGTGGAAGGAAATTTGTGGCTCCTCTCAGATTCCAGAACTTTCTGCCACAGAAATGTGAGGAACATGTGTTTTTTTAGCCACATTTTGAGGTTTGCAAATGATTCTGGGTAACAGAACCTGGTCCGAGCCACACAAGTCACCCCATCTTGGATTCCCCTAGGTCTCTAGTTTTCAGAAATGCACAGGTTTGGTAGGTTTCCCTAGGTGGCGGCTGAGCTACAAGCCAAAATCTACAGGTAGGCACTTTGCAAAAAACACCTCTGTTTTCCTTCACAAATTTGGATGTGTCCACGTTGCGGTTTGGGGCGTTTCCTGTCGCGGGCGCTAGGCCTACCCACACAAGTGAGGTATCATTTTTATCGGGAGACGTGGGGAAACGCTGGGTGGAAGGAAATTCGTGGCTCCTCTCAGATTCCAGAACTTTCTGCCACAGAAATGTGAGGAACATGTGTTTTTTTAGCCAAATTTTCAGGTTTGCAAAGGATTCTGGGTAACAGAACCTGGTCCGAGCCACACAAGTCACCCCATCTTGGATTCCCCTAGGTCTCTAGTTTTCAGAAATGCACAGGTTTGGTAGGTTTCCCTAGGTGGCGGCTGAGCTAGAGGCCAAAATCTACAGGTAGGCACTGTTTTCAATGAAAAAATGTGATGTGTCCACGTTGCGTTTTGGGGCATATCCTGTCACGGGCGGAGGCCTACCCACACAAGTGAGGTATCATTTTTATTGGGAGACGTGGGGGAACGCTGGGTGGAAGGAAATTTGTTGCTCCTCTCAGATTCCAGAACTTTCTGCCACAGAAATGTGAGGAACATGTGTTTTTTTAGCCAAATGTTGAGGTTTGCAAAGGATTCTGGGTAACAGAACCTGGTCCGAGCCACACAAGTCACCCCATCTTGGATTCCCCTAGGTCTCTAGTTTTCAGAAATGCACAGGTTTGGTAGGTTTCCCTAGGTGGCGGCTGAGCTACAGGCCAAAATCTGCAGGTAGGCACTTTGCTAAAAACAGGTCTGTTTTCTGTGATGTGTCCACGTTGCGCTTTGGGGCATTTCCTGTCACGGGCCCTAGGCCTACCCACACAAGTGAGGTATCATTTTTATCAGGAGACGTGGGGGAACGCTGGGTGGAAGGAAATTCGTGGCTCCTCTCAGATTCCAGAACTTTCTGCCACAGAAATGTGAGGAACATGTGTTTTTTTAGCCAAATTTTGAGGTTTGCAAAGGATTCTGGGTAACAGAACCTGGTCCGAGCCACACAAGTCACCCCATCTTGGATTCCCCTAGGTCTCTAGTTTTCAGAAATGCACAGGTTTGGTAGGTTTCCCTAGGTGGCGGCTGAGCTACAGGCCAAAATCTACAGGTAGGCACTTTGCAAAAAACACCTCTGTTTTCCTCCACCAATTTGGCTGTGTCCACGTTGCGCTTTGGGGCGTTTCCTGTCACGGGCGCTAGGCCTACCCACACAAGTGAGGTATCATTTTTATCGGGAGACGTGGGGGAACGCTGGGTGGAAGGAAATTTGTGGCTCCTCTCAGATTCCAGAACTTTCTGCCACAGAAATGTGAGGAACATGTGTTTTTTTAGCCACATTTTGAGGTTTGCAAAGGATTCTGGGTAACAGAACCTGGTCCGAGCCACACAAGTCACCCCATCTTGGATTCCCCTAGGTCTCTAGTTTTCAGAAATGCACAGGTTTGGTAGGTTTCCCTAGGTGGCGGCTGAGCTACAAGCCAAAATCTACAGGTAGGCACTTTGCAAAAAACACCTCTGTTTTCCTTCACAAATTTGGATGTGTCCACGTTGCGGTTTGGGGCGTTTCCTGTCGCGGGCGCTAGGCCTACCCACACAAGTGAGGTATCATTTTTATCGGGAGACGTGGGGGAACGCTGGGTGGAAGGAAATTCGTGGCTCCTCTCAGATTCCAGAACTTTCTGCCACAGAAATGTGAGGAACATGTGTTTTTTTAGCCACATTTTGAGGTTTGCAAAGGATTCTGGGTAACAGAACCTGGTCCGAGCCACACAAGTCACCCCATCTTGGATTCCCCTAGGTCTCTAGTTTTCAGAAATGCACAGGTTTGGTAGGTTTCCCTATGTGGCGGCTGAGCTACAGGCCAAAATCTACAGGTAGGCACTTTGCAAAAAACACCTCTGTTTTCCTTCACCAATTTGTCTGTGTCCACGTTGCGCTTTGGGGCATTTCCTGTCACGGGCGCTAGGCCTACCCACACAAGTGAGGTATCATTTTTATCGGGAGACGTGGGGGAACGCTGGGTGGAAGGAAATTTGTGGCTCCTCTCAGATTCCAGAACTTTCTGCCACAGAAATGTGAGGAACATGTGTTTTTTTAGCCACATTTTGAGGTTTGCAAAGGATTCTGGGTAACAGAACCTGGTCCGAGCCACACAAGTCACCCCATCTTGGATTCCCCTAGGTCTCTAGTTTTCAGAAATGCACAGGTTTGGTAGGTTTCCCTAGGTGGCGGCTGAGCTACAAGCCAAAATCTACAGGTAGGCACTTTGCAAAAAACACCTCTGTTTTCCTTCACAAATTTGGATGTGTCCACGTTGCGGTTTGGGGCGTTTCCTGTCGCGGGCGCTAGGCCTACCCACACAAGTGAGGTATCATTTTTATCGGGAGACGTGGGGGAACGCTGGGTGGAAGGAAATTCGTGGCTCCTCTCAGATTCCAGAACTTTCTGCCACAGAAATGTGAGGAACATGTGTTTTTTTAGCCAAATTTTGAGGTTTGCAAAGGATTCTGGGTAACAGAACCTGGTCCGAGCCACACAAGTCACCCCATCTTGGATTCCCCTAGGTCTCTAGCTTTCAGAAATGCACAGGTTTGGTAGGTTTCCCTATGTGGCGGCTGAGCTACAGGCCAAAATCTACAGGTAGGCACTTTGCAAAAAACACCTCTGTTTTCCTTCACCAATTTGGCTGTGTCCACGTTGCGCTTTGGGGCATTTCCTGTCACGGGCGCTAGGCCTACCCACACAAGTGAGGTATCATTTTTATCGGGAGACGTGGGGGAACGCTGGGTGGAAGGAAATTTGTGGCTCCTCTCAGATTCCAGAACTTTCTGCCACAGAAATGTGAGGAACATGTGTTTTTTTAGCCAAATTTTGAGGTTTGCAAAGGATTCTGGGTAACAGAACCTGGTCCGAGCCACACAAGTCACCCCATCTTGGATTCCCCTAGGTCTCTAGTTTTCAGAAATGCACAGGTTTGGTAGGTTTCCCTAGGTGGCGGCTGAGCTACAGGCCAAAATCTGCAGGTAGGCACTTTGCTAAAAACAGGTCTGTTTTCTGTGATGTGTCCACGTTGCGCTTTGGGGCATTTCCTGTCACGGGCGCTAGGCCTACCCACACAAGTGAGGTATCATTTTTATCGGGAGACGTGGGGGAACGCTGGGTGGAATGAAATTCGTGGCTCCTCTCAGATTCCAGAACTTTCTGCCACAGAAATGTGAGGAACATGTGTTTTTTTTGCCAAATTTTGAGGTTTGCAAAGGATTCTGGGTAACAGAACCTGGTCCGAGCCACACAAGTCACCCCATCTTGGATTCCCCTAGGTCTCTAGTTTTCAGAAATGCACAGGTTTGGTAGGTTTCCCTATGTGGCGGCTGAGCTACAGGCCAAAATCTACAGGTAGGCACTTTGCAAAAAACACCTCTGTTTTCCTCCACCAATTTGGCTGTGTCCACGTTGCGCTTTGGGGCGTTTCCTGTCACGGGCGCTGGGCCTACCCACACAAGTGAGGTATCATTTTTATCGGGAGACGTGGGGGAATGCTGGGTGGAAGGAAATTTGTGGCTCCTCTCAGATTCCAGAACTTTCTGCCACAGAAATGTGAGGAACATGTGTTTTTTTAGCCACATTTTGAGGTTTGCAAAGGATTCTGGGTAACAGAACCTGCTCCGAGCCACACAATTCACCCCATCTTGGATTCCCCTAGGTCTCTAGTTTTCAGAAATGCACAGGTTTGGTAGGTTTCCCTATGTGGCGGCTGAGCTACAGGCCAAAATCTACAGGTAGGCACTTTGCAAAAAACACCTCTGTTTTCCTTCACCAATTTGGCTGTGTCCACGTTGCGCTTTGGGGCGTTTCCTGTCACGGGCGCTAGGCCTACCCACACAAGTGAGGTATCATTTTTATCGGGAGACGTGGGGGAACGCTGGGTGGAAGGAAATTCGTGGCTCCTCTCAGATTCCAGAACTTTCTGCCACAGAAATGTGAGGAACATGCGTTTTTTTAGCCAAATTTTGAGGTTTGCAAAGGATTCTGGGTAACAGAACCTGGTCCGAGCCACACAAGTCACCCCATCTTGGATTCCCCTAGGTCTCTAGTTTTCAGAAATGCACAGGTTTGGTAGGTTTCCCTAGGTGGCGGCTGAGCTACAGGCCAAAATCTGCAGGTAGGCACTTTGCAAAAAACACCTCTGTTTTCCTTCACAAATTTGGATGTGTCCACGTTGCGCTTTGGGGCGTTTTCTGTCGCCGGCGCTAGGCCTACCCACACAAGTGAGGTATCATTTTTATCGGGAGACGTGGGGGAACGCTGGGTGGAAGGAAATTTGTGCATCCTCTCAGATTCCAGAACTTTCTGCCACAGAAATATGAGGAACATGTGTTTTTTTAGCCAAATTTTGAGGTTTGCAAAGGATTCTGGGTAACAGAACCTGGTCCGAGCCACACAAGCCACCCCATCTTGGATTCCCCTAGGTCTCTAGTTTTCAGAAATGCACAGGTTTGGTAGGTTTCCCTAGGTGGCGGCTGAGCTACAGGCCAAAATCTACATGTAGTCACTTTGCTAAAAACACCTCTGTTTTCTGTGATGTGTCCACGTTGTGTTTTGGGGCATATCCTGTCGCGGGCGCTAGGCCTACCCACACAAGTGAGGTATCATTTTTATCGGGAGACTTGGGGGAACATAGAATAGCAAAACAAGTGTTATTGCCCCTTGTCTTTCTCTACATTTTTTCCTTCCAAATGTAAGACAGTGTGTAAAAAAGACGTCTATTTGAGAACTGCCCTGTAATTCACATGCTAGTATGGGCACCCCGGAATTCAGAGATGTGCAAATAACCACTGCTTCTCAACACCTTATCTTGTGCCCATTTTGGAAATACAAAGGTTTTCTTGATAGCTATTTTTCACTCTTTATATTTCAGCTAATGAATTGCTGTATACCCGGCATAGATTGAAAACCCACTGCAGGGTGCAGGTCATTTATTGGCTCTGGGTACCTAGAGTTCTTGATGAACCTATAAGCCCTATATATCCCCGCAACCAGAAGAGTCCAGCAGACGTAACGGTATATTGCTTTCGAAAATCTGACATTGCTGGAAAAAGTTACAGAGTAAAACGTAGAGAAAAATTGATGTTTTTTTCACCTCAATTTCAATATTTTTCTTTTTCAGTTGTTATTTTCTGTAGGAAACCCTTGTAGGATCTACACAAATTACCCCTTGTTGAATTCAGATTTTTGTCTACTTTTCAAAAATGTTGCGGTTTCTGGGATCCAGCATTGGTTTCATGCCCATTTCTGTCACTGACTGGAAGGAGGCTGAAAGCACAAAAAATCGTAAAAATGGGGTATGTCCCCGTAAAATGCCACAATTGTGTTGAAAAATTGGGTTTTCTGATTCAAGTCTGCCTGTTCCTGAAAGCTGGGAAGCTGGTGATTTTATCACCACAAACCCTTTGTTGATGCCCTTTTCAGGGGAAAAACCACAAGCCTTCTTCTGCAGCCCATTTTTCCAATTTTTTTGAAAAAAACGAAATTTTCACTGTTTTTTGGCTAATTTCTTGGCCTCCTTCTGGGGAACCCACAAAGTCTGGGTACCTCTAGAATCCCTAGGATATTGGAAAAAAAGGACGCAAATTTGGCGTGGGTAGCTTATGTGAACAAAAAGTTATGAGGGCCTAAGAGCGAACTGCTCCAAATAGCCAAAAAAAGGCTCGGCACAGGAGGGGGAAAAGGCCTGGCAGCGAAGGGGTTAAACCTTTTCAAATATGTTGCTTGATTTTGATATTGGGAAACTTCAAAGGCTACTGCCTGTCCATGAGTATCCTAATAAACTTGGCAAAAGTGTTTATGATGGTATTTTATTTTTCCGTGCATTTACAGGTTGCAACACTGTATCTGCATTTGCAGGTTGTTGCAAGAAAACAGGTTGGGAAACGTGGCAAAATGTCCAAGCTATTACAGAAACATTTATTGAGCTCTCTCATTGCCTACCAGATATTTCAAATAACAGTTTAAGGCAGCTTCAGCAATTTGTTATTAGATTATACAATAAGACCATTAAATCAGATTCTGTTAACGAGTGTTGAAGAATGATGGTGGCCAAACTTAATCGCTCTCTAGAAAATGTGCCACCAAGTGAGGCTGCTCTTTTACAGCAGAGCAAGACAGCTATTTCCCAAGCAGATTATGTGTGGTCTCAGTGGTGGAATGTGTATCCTAATATTTCCGATCCTTCTCAGTGGGGATGGCAGAGGGAAGATTCTAAATGTGAACCCCTGTGGTCATTTTTCTTGATCCTTCAAAATACTGCAAGGAATTTGTTAAGTGTGGATGTAAATATTGTGTACCCGTGCTTGTTAATGTAAACAATTGTCTCTTCCATGTAATAGTCTTTGTGTTTGTGATGGACAATGCAAACAGGAGGACATATTTTAGATGACTTACCAAATTGTAACTTAAAAAAAAACTACTGACTAAAATAACAATAAACATTAATAACAATATCATTTTATCTTCATTCTTTTTCAACAAAAGTGTTTTAATGTTTAAATGTTACAAAAACTGTTTTTATAACAATAAAAGTAGCAAAACTATGCTGGGTGTCATTTAAAAATTTGTAATAGACTTTTGGTACATCCTCTATATGGGGCCCAAGTGCCCATAAAATTGTAAAAACATAAACTAGGCATTTTTCGATGAATTATGATTTTTGTTTGAAATTTCTATCTTTAGTTGTTATGCAGGCTGGTGGAATTGGTGTGGTGTGGTGTGAAAAAAGGGGGTTCCCAAAACACGTTTTCCCCATTTATTTTTCCATAGGGATTTTGAGCAGCAATAGCACAAAAACTACTGGACGGAATTACACCAAATTTGGCAGGAAGGTGGTCCTGGTCTAGAAAGAGTGCTTTTTTTGTTTCAGTGTAATTCCATTCTTGTCTCGGTAGTCCGTTTTCGATATTACTGATCGCGTGTCTACTTGACTTCCGGGCTTTAGATGTTAGTTGTATTAATCGCGTACTCGCGTTTCCGGGTTGTCATGCAGTCTCACTGAGCCGAAGACAAGCGTACTCGCCTCTCCGGTTTCTGCTCGGTAATCTTGGAGCCTGATTTTGCTCATTTTCTCGATACGGTGAGTATCGGGTGGGATTTTTGAACAGATTGATGCTTGTCTTTAATGTTAAAAGACCCTGATGTGGGGGGATTGTCGGTATTTGGATAGTATCCACGGACTTTTGCTTTTGTTTGATATTTTGAGGGTGAGGATGTCTCGGGTTTACACGCAATGTTATCGGTTATAGGTTGGGGACTTTCTGATTTCACACTAGATTAAACAATATAACTATGCTCCCCTGCAATATGATATATAGACTTGTGATAGGGGGTGTTTTTAATTCACCATTGATTTTGTTTATTTGTTTGCTAGATCTGGAGTCGTAATAAAGGTTACTGTATTTGACGGTTACCGATTACTGGATTAGTCATCAGCATAGATGATTCAAAACCGTACATTGGAGTATAGAAATCCTGTGATGATAGGTAACTGTATTGCGATCCTTATTGACTTAATTCTATTTGAGCATTTCTGAAATAGGAGGTATAGTTGATTTTAATATTCTTGTTTCAGATAAGCATCACTTACTTTTTGTGTGATATTTCGTGGATTGTGTTTGTTGAAGTTGGGTCAACCTTTGAAAAATTAAGAGGTATGATTGTCTGTAGGTTATGGCATGATAATTGACACAGTGGTGTTTTCCTTCATGGACCATTGGAGTTGTTTCTAGTATATATTAGGGGTTGTCTTTCCCCATAATCATTTAACTGGTTTTCTAACTTTCCATACATAAGTATGGAATTAGAGCTAGTGCATGTTGGGAGTTGTTTTCTTTTTGACTAGACACTATATACAATTGCCTCTCTAACTCTCCACACAGTGTTAGTCCATTTGTGATTATCTGGGCACTCATTTCACATTGTTTTTCTCTTTTCCTCTTTTTTTCTTTCTATTTAGGAACACGCTTTTTAGAGATACTGTTAATTCACGGTTTAACACTTCGGCCATTTTGTTTTTGGACTGAAGTTAGCTTGTCTATGAAATATTTTCTTTGTCAATTTGAGGACTAAGTTGCAGGATTTTGATTTCTAACTTAATTTATTTATTTACAATTTTAGCCCTGAAGAAGTCGTATGGGATCGATTTGAAGTGTTCCCAAGACGAAACACGTGTTGGCTTGAATTGTACCATTTTGGAGATTTGTTCATACTTATGAGGAGCAAATATGTAAAGCATTGAATGGACTTTTTTTGAACTTGTATTAAAAATTGATACTTGAACTTAATTGATACTTGAACTTGCAAAAAAAATTTTATGGACCATTTTGATTAGTGTTTGTTGGTGTGCCACACACTGTAACCTTGTTTGTTGGGTTGTTTCTAACCTTTAAGGGACGGGGGTGTTCCCTTGTGTAGGCACCCAGGTTTTTCTTTGTTTTCTGTTTACTTGATCTATAATTATTGCTATTTGTTGATCCCGAGCGCCTATGTAACCCCAGCTTTTCACCCCATTAGCTAATTTGTATCCATAATTCCGTTCAGTAGTTTTTGAGAAATTAAGGGGAAAACAAATCTGTATATCTAGGGACACAAAGGATTCGTGACACCTAACGATCTCGTGCTGAGATCTGATTGGCTGAAAACACTTCAACAACAGAAGTTGTTAAAGTGTTGTCAGCCATCTTGGGACTCAGATTCAGCCAAGCCCCCCCAAAAAAGTAAAAAAAAACACAAGGGGCCAGTATAGGAACACCCTGCCCCCTTAGCTCTGGTGGTGGGTTCCCAAAGGGACCCCCTCTCCCAGGGCTAAAAAGCATTTTTTTCTTATTTTATGAGCGGCGATGCAGTGGATCTGCAAATCCGCTCGTAACATAAAAAATAAAGAAGAAGTGCGCCCTCCAGCGCTCCGTTAGCCTAATGCCCCAAGGGTTGGCCAAGTCCCTGGGGCTTTTTTATAAAAAAAAAAGCAGGGGGGCCTCCTGGCCCCCTCCCATTGCCCTGGAAACCACCACCTAACCGGGGCAATCTCTTAATTAATGCGGTGGGCCCTGTGGCCCCTCTGCTGCCCTGGGGACCACCACCCCGAGGCAACAACTTATTTGTAGTGGGGGGAGCGAACGCCCACCCACTGCCCCGGGGACCACCACCCTCCAGGGCAAATGTTTACAAAAAGAAAGGGGGTCCCTATGGGGCTAAGTTTTTGTTGAAGGGGGGCCACGACGGCCCTCTCGTGGAGACACTGATGGCCCTGGGGACCGACACCACCCAGGGCCGGCTCCTGCTATATCTCAGGGGTGATCAGCCCCGGAACATAGCTGTTTGCTGTGGCTTGGCTGCAGCGCTGCAGCCAAGCCACAGCAAACACTTTGGATTTTGACAGCTGGACCTTCAAAGCAGACCCCGCTGTCAAAATCCTAAGTTTCATCTCTGTCCCCTGCACACGTGCAGGGTACAGAAATGAGATGCTTCAGCAAGCACGGAGCTGCTGTCAAAGCAGATCCATGTTTGCTGAAGCCCTGCACCGCAGTGTCAGGTAGCCCGTAAGGGCTTTGTTTTAAAATTAAAATTAAAAGAAAGTAGGGATCACCGGGGGAGCCCTTGAGGGCTCCTTTACGGTCCCACATAGCCCGTAAAGGGCTTTATAATAAAAATAAATTAATAAATAATTAAAATAGGGACTGCGGGGAAGCCCTTGAGGGCTCCGTTGCGGTCCCACATAGCCCACAAAGGGCTAAAAAAGAAAAGAAAATCCCATTAGCTAAGAGTGAAGATCACAACCCTTCACACTGAGCTATGGGGGTTCAAGTCCAGCTGGACTCATTTCCTTTTTTTCTTATTTTAATAAACAAAGTGTACTTCTTTAAATATATTAAATGCATTTTTTGTTAAATCCCAAAAAAATATCTAATTGTAAGTGTATGAGATATTAAAGCCTAAAAAAGTTATCTCTCTCACTTTCTTTCTCTCTTTCTGTCTCTTTCAATCAACTTCTCCCACTCAAGCACCCACTCATAGACCCACTCAGACACTCACACACCCACTCACTGACCCACTCAGCCCTCCACACACCCCCAATCCCACTCACAGACGCGCTATCACCCTCATTCAGCCACTCACAGACCCACGCACAGATTGACGCACTCCCTACAACACTGATGTACACACTGTCACACCCAGACAGACAATC
The DNA here is from genome assembly GCF_031143425.1 of Pleurodeles waltl. Taxonomy (NCBI): domain Eukaryota; kingdom Metazoa; phylum Chordata; class Amphibia; order Caudata; family Salamandridae; genus Pleurodeles; species Pleurodeles waltl. The sequence continues at coordinate 1,078,673,534 of NC_090445.1, read as the reverse complement.
CACAAGCCACTCTTACCCCCAGATGCACCCTCTCACACCCAGAGGAGCTGGGGCTAACTCCTGCCACGCACAGCGCAAGGGCTGTACACAGCTTGGGTTGTGGGTAGTTGGTGAATGTTGGCCACAGAATCTGGCTGCAGTCCAGGTTTTGAGGGCAACTTCCCCTGCCTATGGCTGAAGGACGTGCATGGTTGGGTGCTTATAGGTGGTTGGTCTCAGGGCCTGGCTGGAGTCAAGGCCCTGTGGCCAACCGCCGCTGCACACAGCCTTGGTTGGATTAACGTATAGTAATTAAAATTAATATACCTTAAAAAAACATAGAAATTCACTGAAAAAAACAATGGATACAGAGACGTTATAGTTGCAAAACATAACTGAAAAAAACGATAAAAATTCACTTAAAAAAAAAAACAAAGGTCACAGGGAAATTATAGTTGGGGTCACATTTTAAATGTACAAAACCATAGAAATTCACCAGATATATTTAAAGTCACCTCAAGTAACTATAACTTGGACGCTCACCAGGAACTGCAAATTACCCCACAAATTACAGCAATCATACCATCTTTCATAGCATCAATGATAATATCAATGTAATATTTGCAGTAACATTTTTGATGAAAAAACGAAGGTTAATGTGATGTTATAGTTAGGTAACTATGTCATTTACAACAATAAAGTTTTGAACTAAAAAAAACAAGAAAGTCACCAGTTAGAGTTAGCAGAGCTAACTATAACCTGTGTGCCTTCCATTCACTGCTTATGACCTCACATATTACATCACTCATTACATGTTCTATGACATCATCAATGACATCTCAAATGACATCAAGAATTGTGTTGTGACAGGTAGTTAATAAAATACCATTCTATGGACCATTCCACTTATTTCACAAGATAGGCATGTCAAGTTAGACAGTCATCAGTACCAGTTTTGTGACTTCTGCCGAAGTCACCGGCAGGACACTGTTTTGAAGGCATACATGGGCTTCTCAGCATTGCATGCTTCTGAAATTGATGACGTGTGAGACTATGGTTTGACAATTACAAATTCTTGCTGTTTACAGTGCATTCATGCTACAATATGGCCAAATATACTTTACAAATATAATGTAAAGGTTTCAATGAAGTTAAAGTTACAATGAAATATAGACTGCAACACATAGAAAAGAACAAGTTTCAAGAGTACTGAATCACATCAGTTAAGATGTGTTTCTACAGAACTACCTTAACTATCTGTGAATTTTTCCAGAGGTCTTGGATTATTGATGGTCAGTCAAAAGCTGCTAAGAATTTTGTATAGCACTGTGTGTTTTTTTAAATGAAAAATTATATCATTTATGTATGTCAGTTACTTCAGGATAAATTTCTGGGTTGAAGCCTACGTTCCCTTTAGGTTGCATGCAGCCTTTGCCTTTCCCTGCACCCAGACAATCTCTGGGAGCACCCTGCCACTTCCAGGACCAAGGGATAATAATAAAAAGATATTTCGCTGACGTGCGGCAGGTGCAAAAAAAAACACTTTTGTGTGTGGCAGGCTGCGTTGCAGGAGGTCAGGAACAGTCACAAAAGACAAAGAGGCTGCTCCTTCCTTTAATTCAAGAATGGAGCATTTCAGGCGGCCGATCAGGGGCAGGGTGACATAAACGACTTGAACTTGATTATTTTGTTTAAAGACTTGGCAAATACGTTTTCTTTACCTAACCTCTTTTTCATTCATTATCATACTAGAAATCCTTCAAATACATCAGGTCAAGCTGCCCATGAAGCAGGGCTAGTTTTAGGGTTGGCTGTGTGTTCAACAGTTTTCAGGCAACAGTAAAAATGTCAAGATAACTCTGGTGATTAATGTACCTGCTGGAGAGAGAACTGAGTTTTATCTATTGGTAGTTTTGACTCATCCAAGGTAGCGGGGAGGGTTAATATGCCTGCTGCAAAGAACATGCAGCATGCAAACAAAACTGTATTTATATGGATAGCTCAGTGAGTTACTGATTTTTACACAGAGAGTCTTTTGTTACTTGCAGTTCATAAGTTACAATCCTAATACAGCACAGCGACCTATGAATTATCAAAGCTGTGTGCAAAATGCATGGTATAGGTTAGAACTTTAGGTTTTTTTTTACTAGTTTTTCATTATCCTAATGTTGCTAAAAATGGTTTTGGGTGGAAATAAGTCTTATCAATAAAGCTATCTCCAACTACTGGGGCCAATCCCCATCACTGTGATAAGTTTTAAATACTGAGCTTGTGCTTCTCCAGACCAAACACACTTTAAATATCCTGCCTACTAGGATGGATGATGGGATTCCCACGCCTTTTAACCCTCATTGTCTTATGCAACATTTCCTATAGACTGATTTACGCATGTATGATTCATTGTCTCTGTATAATGTGTGTGTGTGAGAGATGTAAAGTGCTGTAACACTCTACAATGATATGAGTAGTGCTATACAGCAAATGAAGGTGTGTGAGAGAGGGGCATTTGAGAGATGGCACTGTTGGAGGGTGATAGTGAGCGACTCCATGAAGAAGGAGGTCATGGGGGGGGTTCTCCAAAAACGATTTTCGCATGTGCGCCACCACAGGCACTATGGAAATAGTGTGTTGATCATTGTGGAGACATACCATTTATACCATGAGCTCAATGTTTGATAGTGCTGCTTTTTAGAGATTTGTACTTATCTCATTCTCATTAAGTTAGTTGGTGCTTTTTTGTGAGCAAAATGTAAACAACTTGCAAAGGGTTTAATAGTGTCCCCTCAATTGATGTGTCAATTCATAGTTTGAATATATGATTTTTTAAACAAACTATATAAAGTTTTTTTATTTTTTTTTACTGAATAACTGTTTTAATCTTAATGTAGAATCGTTGTACTTGGCATTGATCTGGGCTGGGCCCTGCACATCTGTCAACAGCCACAACTAGAGCTGGAAGAGCACAGCTCCAAGATTTATTTGCGCCTCTTGGAAAGGGGCCGGGAGGTGTGATCAGTCAATGCTGAAAAATTAGGGTTTTGCGTGGAAAATGAATCATGTTTCCCAAGCACGTCGCTCAGAAGAGAAGAAGTCAGTCTAAAACTCCAGATTCCTGCCCTAGTCCTACTTTTAGTGCTGATATCACTAAAGTTCAAATAAAGAGAGTTGTGCAGTATCTAAGGGCACAAGGCAATAGTGGAGTAGGTCTGATAAGGTAGGCCCAGCTTAGAGCACCTCAGTTATGTTTAATCCACTGCTACGGCTTTGGTCCCAGGCTCTTTCCTGAGAGTGGCCTTAACTCAGCCACCCCACCTCACCCCGTTACCTCTTTTCTCCCACTGCTAGCAGCATCTTGCTCAAGCACTATCTTTCCTCCACTCCTTGGAGTCCATCATACTTAAGGGCATCATAGAGGGGGCATGGAGAGGACATATGTGTGTGGTCTTGGTAAGAGATTCAGGCTCATATTTATACTTTTTTAGCGCTGCATTTGCGTCATTTTTTGACGCAAAATCGGCGCAAACATACAAAAAACACTTGGATTTTGGAAGTTTGCGCTGCTTTTGTGTCAATAAATGACGCAAATGCGGCGCTAAAAAAGTATGAATATGGGCCTCAGTGTCTTGTGGCAGCACCAGACCCATAGTGAGCAATTTGGGGAGTGCTATATTCTTGGAATAGTGAGCTGGATTAAGAATTTTGGGATTGGGATGCAAGGTAAACCTTTTATCTGAGGCCGGTAGACTGAGCACAAATGATGTGGGTAACAGTTCCTCAAGGTCTAACTTTTGGCTGTATTCTTCCGTTAGTGCAAATGTGAATGAGTAGACAGGCATACAATAACCCTTACCCATGTGAAATAGATTTCCGAGAATCAGTCGGCTCTCATTAAAGGGTAGGAGCCACACAGGGGCAGGGGTATGAAGGACTTATAGATTGGCTTGCACAGATCACAGAGAAGAGGCATGTCATTACTGTGGAGAACTCAAAGTTAATGGGTATATCAGCACTGGGCTCTGGAGGGCCCAGTGAAGGAACCTTAGCGCAAATGGATAGAGTTAGAGCTCTGTAAAGGGGGTGACTCAGCACATGGGTCCTGAAGGCAAATTTGCACTCCTATACACTGCTCTTCATGTGTTCCATCTGGCGAAATGCAGGACATGCATATGCGCACAGTGAGTTTTACTTGGCAAGAGGGACCTTCTAAGGCCTGGCACATGCTAAGGGTACCCCCAGATGGACTGTGGCCAGTGGGAGCCGGCTTGCAACCTAGGCCCCATATACCTACGTTGGTTGGAAGCCGGCATCCTGCGGTCAGGAGGTGCAAGAGGTTGGGCCATGTCGCATAAGAGCCAGAGGCTACTCAGAATGGGGGATGTCATCAGCGAAGAGGGTTCTCAACTCAAGTGCACAGGCAAACATTTATTCTCCTGGTTTAGGGAGGAGCTTGTCATGAGATAGAAAAGAAATAAGACAAGAGGACAGGGTGGAAGTTGTTAGATAAGGCGCAAAGGCAATGGAAATGAAGAAAAACAGAAGGTTAGAACGCAGTAGAGCTAGATAGAAAGACATTGGGAGGAGGAGTGGGCAATTATGGAGGAGTGTTGTTGAGGAAGGAAATAAGGAGTGGAACAGAAGGGTACAGCGAGAATGGGATATGAAGTAGAGAGAATGAAGACAGGAGAGGCCTAGTGTTTGAAAATGGACAAAAAATGTAGGAAAGACAGAATGATGATAAAGATGGGAGAGTGGAGAAAAGGATAAAAGATCAGAATGGGGACTGTAAAGAAAGAAAAGGTGTAGAATAGAAAGCAGAATAATAGTAAGGACAGAATTAATAAAAATATGGAGAGGTAAGAAAAGGAAGAGGAATTTTAATGTAAAGAGAAAAGGGGGCATGTATGACATATGGGAGTAATATAGTAAAAAGAAAGATGTGAATAAGCAAGAAATGCTGAGGAAAAGAAAGAAAGGGGTGTGAAACATACAAAGGAGAGAAAAAAGGAAAAGAGAAGAAAGGACAATAAGAACAAACAAAAGGTGACCGATAACCAGATGGGAGGCAAAAAGGATTGTAAGGGACAATTAAAAGACTACCCTGGCAACATTGGTGCACTAGTTCAATAGGTCAATCTCCTAGGCAACAAAATTCATTAGTACAGTAGTTCAGTAGTTTTCCACATGATTGCTGCCTAAGAGTTGTCATCTGGGGGGGGGGTGGATTGTTTTGTAGTTGTGTTCTTCAAATGTAACAAATTGAAAACTTTAATAAAACAGATTTTCAAAAAAAGGAGATAGGTAGGCAAAGATGACAACCAAGGAGGGCAAACATAAGCAAGAGAAGAGTAGAAGAAAAGCATAGTCAAGATATTGATTTGATAGGTGCAGTCTCAGATTTATACCCGTCAGCATTAAATCCTGATCACCCTGAATAAGATTTATCAACAGCTAACTTCCAAATTGATTCATAGACAATCCAATAGTATGTGTGAAAGAGGGAGCAAGGCAAAGGTTTCCATGTGGGGTTGTGGGAATGTTGTAAAAAATGTTTTTTTTTTAAAATAAAATCTTTTTATTTAGCTCAGGTACAGTGCATTTGTATTACCACAACAGTTCTGCTCGGCATAGCAGATAGCATGTACATCCATCACATTTCCCCACCCCTTTCCAACTTTACAAGCTTTTGGCACTTTTACGGCCCAGGTCTTGGTTCTTTATCTCATATCGGGTAATCAGTGGCTATCCCCAGTGGCCCCCGGCAATCTCATATGTGGGATTCTGGCCTCATGTGGCCCCTGGCTGTGGTCCAGGGTCCCCATATTTTTCCTACTTCCTTTGGCAACCCCGGCTCTGGTATACAACCCTCTCTGCCCCTTGACACCAGTCTAGGTCAGATTGCCATTGCTGCACTGTTGGTGGGGCTGGGTGCCCCCATAACCTTGCTACATTTTGCTAAGCCACTCCATATGCCAACATCGCCCATGTCTTATCATATCTGAGTATTTGCTCATCTTCCGTTATGTGCAGTAGGATCCATTTCTCAGGTATCTGGTGCTGAATTCCCAGTGTCTGTGTGACCCGTGCTGTGACCTCTGTCCAGAAGCTCTGGGCTACCAGGCATGCCCATAGTATATGAAAAAAGGTGCCCAGCTGTCCACATCCCCGGGGCACTTAGGCGTGTCAGCCTTGTGAATTTTGTGAAGAAGCGTTCTGGAGCAGTATATCCTGTGAAGGACCTTCAACTGTATTAACCTGAATCTGGCTCAGATAGCTATTTCCTTTGGGATCTGCAGTGCTTCCTGCCAGTCCTCCTCCGTTAATTTCCCTAGATCTCTGACCCATGCTGCTCTGAGGGAACCTAATGTGTCGGAGGCATTGTTTAAAAGCTTCCTGTATGTTAGTTAGATAGCTTTTTCTGCCATATGCTCTGTGAGGAGCCTGTCTTCCAGGGGAGTGGCAGCTGCCAATTGCTCCCATTTCCTGATGTGGCATTTCAGGGCGTGGCCCAACTGTAAGTATTTTTAGTGTTCCGTTTCCAGGGTTGCGAGGAGGATATATGCCCAGTCTCTCCAAATGTCGCCCAATCTCTCAGTGCCTTGCAGTTCCCATTTACTGATGCCCCTCAGCCTACCCACCTCTTGTAGGAGGTCACTCTCCCACAGTGGGATCTGATCTGTTAAGATGCCTCTTTACCCTAGGGCACCCGTAGCCTCCCTCCAAGCCCTCACCACTGTCCGTGTGTGAACCAGTAGTGTTCGTTCAGCCTATATAATACCCTAAAATAGTCCCTCCTGCCTATTAGGGATCTATCGACCCGATAGGCAGGCTCGTCCCTGCCCACAAACTCCCATTCATTTATTATTGCCAGATGTTAGGCCCAGTAGTACTTGGAGATACCCGGGAGCGCCATCCCCACCTCAAAGACACCCCCTTTTGTAGCTTACTCAATGCAATGCGTGGGGTTCCCCCATCCCATAGGAGTAGTTTAAGCTCCTGGTCCACTTGCCGGAACAGCGACTGTGGGATCTAGTATGGTGTATTTTGGAGCGCATAGAGTAGGCGGGGAGGGACATAATTTTGAATAAGACCGCTTTGCCCATCAATGATAGCAGTAAGGATCTCCAATGGGAGACATCGGATTTAAGCTGCTCTATCTGTGGGACAAGATTCATGCCCAGAACTTACTGGGGGTCCCTGGTAATATGCATCCCTAGGCATCTGAAGCTATCCTGCGTCATAGAACTCTCTATGGGCCATGATAAGTGCAGCAAACTCTCTGTTAGTGGGAAAAGTACTGATTTGGACCAATTTATGCGATATCCAGAATAGTCACCAAATATTTGGAAGATGTGCAACACCCTATCCACTGATCGGGCGGGCCTTGTAAGATACAGCAAGTTGTCATCGGCGTAGAGCGAAATACACTCCTCACAACCTCCACACCCCAGTATACCCCGCACTAGGGGGTCTTGGTGGATCCAGGCCGCCAGGGGCTCTATTGCCAGGGTGAATATCATCGGTGAGAGGGGGCAGCCCTGTCATGTCATCACTGTGCAAGGTGACTACCCGGGAGACCATGCCGTTCACCTTCACTCTTGCGTGTGGTGACCAGTAGAGAAGGCGTACCTACCTGCTAAAATTCAATCCGAATCCCATTTTCCTGAGAGCGGCAAAGAGATATGGCCATTAAATGCTGTCAAAGGCCATTGTGGCGTCGTTCGCCATGAGGACTACCGCTTCAGAACGAGGGGCGCTTGTCATATATAGCACCCCATAGAGTCCTAAGGATGAGTCGCGTTCCCCTCTGGGGCATAAAGCCCGATTGGTCAGGGTGAATCTGGGACGCTATTACTGCCCGAAGCCTATTTGCCAACACCTTTGCCAAGATCTTGGTTTCTGCATTCAGGAGGGCGATTGGACTAGACAAGTTGCATCTGGTTTGTGGTTTCCCCTTCTTATGTATCACCACTATGGTAGCCATACGTTGGTCCTCCGGGAGGTTCCCATCCCACAGTACTGTTTGAAACATGGCCCGCAAATGCGGTGCCACCATGGAGGCCATGGCTTTAACATCTCTATGGGCAGCCCGTTAGGCCCCATTGCTTTCCTGGATTGTAGCCCCTGCATTGCCTGTGTTATCTCCTATAACGTTAAATCGCCCTCCAGCACCTCCAGTGATTCTTCCCTCAATTCATTTAACTGGATATCGCTGAGGAGTTCCGTACATTCAGGTCGTCATTCCGACCTCGGCGGTCTTTTCAATAGACCGCCGAGGGACCGCCGTACGGAAGACCGCCAGTGCTGGCGGTCTTCCGCACGGGCCATTATGACCGTTGGCAGCGCTCCGCCCGTTTCCGGACGAAGAGCTGCCAACAGCCATACTGGTGGCAGGCGGGGAAGTGGAGGTAGCTCCACCTCCACCGCCACGCCAACAGAACACCGCCCAGCGAATCACGACCTGTGATTCGCTGTGGCGGTGTTCTGTTGGCGTGGCGGTGTCGGCGGAGCTGCCCCCATGGGTCCCGTTCCCTCCCGGAGGATCACCGGAACAGGTAAGGTGATCGTCCGTTAGGAAAGGGGGGTGGAGGGGAATTGTGAGTTGTGTGCGTGCATGGGGGTGTGCGTGTGTGTATGTTGAGGGGGCGTGTGAGTGCGTGCATGAATGCGGGGGTGTGTGTATGTGCATGAGTGCGTGCATGAATGCGGGCGGGTGTGTGTATGTGCATGAGTGCGTGCATGAATGCGGGGGTGTGTGTATGTGCATGAGTGCGTGCATGAATGCGGGGAGGTATGTGCATGAGTGCGTGCATGAATGCGGGGGTGTGTGTATGTGCATGAGTGCGTGCATGAATGCGTGCATGTATGTGTGTATGTGTGTGTATATGTTGGGGATCGGGTTGGGGAGGGGGGTCCTGCAACCTTTTGGGGGTAGCAGGGGTGGTGGGGGGGTAGGGGAGGGAGTCGGAGTGGGGGTTGGGGGAGGGGGAGACCCCTATCAGTGCCAGGGAAGGGATTCCCTGGCACTGATAGTGCTTTCCGCCTTGGATTTCATGGCGGTCCCAAACCGCATGAAATCCATGGCGGTAAGCCGGGGTCAGGCGGGTTGGAATACCGCCGGCGGTATGTGACGACCGCTGGGCTGGAGACCCAGGTCTCCAGCCCGGCGGTCGTTACCGCCGTGGCGGTCGGAACGGTGAAGCGGTAACCGCCATGGTCAGAATTCATGAAAAAAGACCGCCAGCCTGTTGGCGGTCTTACCGCCGCTTCACCGCCGACCGCCACGGTCGGAATGACCGCCTCAGTCTCCCCCATGTGGGTGGCTGATTGATACAATCCCTCATAGTATTTAGCAAATATGTTGGCGATGGACGGACTGTCTCGCCTGAGCGTCCCCTCTTCATCCTCTATTTCTAGCACCCAGGATCTTTCACGGTGTCTCCTTTCTAGCTACACCAATAATTTGTTGGCTTTGTCGCCAACATCGTACCAGCGTCACTGTACTGCCAATGCATGGCTGCAGGCCGCTCCCTCCATCAAGTCCCTTAGTTCCCTCTGCTTTAGTCGCATTAGGTATCCAAACATACTATTTCGATCCACCTGCGCTCTCGTCTCCAACAGTAGTATTTCTCGTTCCAGGTCTTGACATTGTAAAGTCGATTCTTTTCTTTTCCCCCCTATCAGAGCCTGCGCATGTCCCCTTATCACTGTTTTGAATGCTTCCCATACAATGCTTGCCGAGGACACAGAACGTTTTCCTTAAAGCAAAGTCCCACCCTGATCTTTAGTGCCTCCCTAATGTCTGAATGTTTAAGATACCACATGCTTATCCTGGGGGGCAGAGACGTAGCCCGCACCGTGCTCCGCAATGTCGCCGCGACTGGGGAGTGGTCTGAGACTCCCCGGGTTCTGATACTAGTGTCCTTGAATTTATGAAAATCCCTGTGTCTCGTAAACAGGTAGTCTATGCGAGAGTAGGTATTGTGTGGGGGTGAGACTTAGTTGTATCCTCGGGCATGTATGTTGTATGCCTGCCAAATGTCCACCAGTCCCAGGGCATCCACAAATGTGCTCAGCACCCTCGTGTCACCCCCCTCCACGTCCCCCAAGGGCTTGTCCATTACTGGGTCTATAATGGCATTCATATCTCCCCCATAGATCAAGGTCCCATGAGGAAAACCCAGTAGGGTCACACTCAGCTCAGGGACTATCGACAAATGCTGGTGGGGGAACATACACCGACGCCACGTTCATAACCTCTCCCTCCCACACACCTGACAGCAAAACATACCTCCCAAGAGTGTCGTGCCATGTGCCACAAAGGAGGTCGACTTCGTAACTAATAACCCCACTCCTCTAGAACCACTTGTGTATCCTGCATGCGCGAATAATTTGTACCCAAATCTGTCCAGGGCCTTGCATACAGTGCCTTGGAGATGTATCTCCTGGAGCAGCACCAAGTCTGGGGAATGTTTCCTAAGATATTGGAGGATTAACGTGCGTTTTGTCTTATTTCCCAGACCGTTTACATTCCAGGACCAAATATGCAAGCTACGTGTTACTGCCATCTGATAAGCTGTGTAGTCCTACTTGGTGTGGTCTGTTTATCGCTCCCCTGTTCCCTCAGAACAGGGCCTGGGTCTGATGCTGCGCCATGCCCTGCGTCACCTCGTCTTCCCATATGTTACCTGAGCCATCATCAGCATATCTCAACAAATTGTAACATTTAACAAAGGACTGTTCAAATTTCCTGCTAACTTCCCCCCACCCTGCTGCCCTGCTTTGTGAGTTGTCAACCATCCACCAACCCAATTCACAGAGAGCCTGTTGCCCTAACAGTGCAAACATATGTGGGCATGTCATATCCATCGTGCCGTGTTGTCCGGATAACTGACTTTATCTTAGTTCAATGTCCCCCCTAATCTTACTGTCCATCAGGAGTTCTCATTCATGCTGACAGTCGGGCCTCGATGTTCATCAAACCCTTCCAGGTGCCATCTTCTAGGTCCTGTCCAATCTCATGTTTCTGTTGCAGCGTTCGTGCTTCTTAAGCGGCTACCCTCACCCAACATGCGGCGGCTTCCTCGACCCCGCCGCTGGGCCACCGAGACTCTGCATGTCCCTTGTTTCTTCCCTTTCACTCTCCAGCCCTTGAGCCAGACCCACTCTTCTTCCGGTGTGCTAAACAGCCATGTCTTTCCCTCCATTATCACCTTTAATTTTGCAGGAAACAGCATCATGTATTTCAACTCTTTGTCACGCAGGGCATGTTTGACCTCATCAAAGCATTTCCGATGTTTCTGCACTTGTAGAGTGAAGTCCGGGAAGATGTGTACTGTTACATACTCAATGGGAAGCTCTTCATGTGTGCGAGTTGCTTGCAATATTGCATCTCAATCCCTATAATTGAATATACGGGCTATGATCGTTCTTGGAGGGGCCACCGGGGTTGGCCTGGGAATCGGTGCCCTGTGCGCTCTTTCCACTGAGAAGAATTTTGAAAGTCTCTTTGGCTGCAGCTTATTCGTGATTAAATCCTCCAGAAACAGATTGACACGGGCCCTTGGCCCCCTCGGGTACCCCTACTATGCGGATGTTGTACTGTCTCGCTTCCTGATCCTCGAGATGGGCGGTGAGGACCGTAGTTTGCTTTGTGAGATTTTGCACTTGTTCCTCTAGGCCAATGGTCTCCAAATGTTTTAATGCCGTCCCCCCCCAGTTGAAAAATAATCATTGCCCCCCCTCAGAATTTTTCAAAATTATTTTATAAAGATGGCAATGTTTAAGTATGTCTAGACTTATCGAAACATTGCAGTTAAGTACTGTTACCTTTTTAAACATGCAATAACATGCTTCTGCTTAAAACAAAGGCCTGTTACCTGTATAACGCTTCTTTTGGCCAGAGTCTGGTACCCCCCTGGAATCACTTGATGCCCCCTTAGGGGGGCCCGCTCCTCAGTTTGAAGACCTCTGCTCTAGGCGTTTTGTGACCGACTGTAGGCCCAACATGTGCGACTCAGCCACAGTCAATTTCTCCGTGACTTTTTTGAGATCCGCCCTAATGAGGTTTACTTCCAGAGTTACCATGTCTACTTTCGGCTCCAAGGTGTACTTCACACTCTGAATGGCTGTCATGATGTCTCTCAGTGTGGGCTCGGTTTATGGCCGTGGGTCCAGGCAGGCAGGTCCCGGCCCAGGGGCCATCTCTGTTGCTGTAATTCATGGGATTACGTATTTGGTGTTAGTATGCGATTGCTGGGGCCGCGGGCCTCTGCCCCTGACCATATTCTTTATACGGGTTGTTGTTGACCTCAGAAAGGGCCTCAGACTGAGGCTTCACAGCTCTTCGCTGGGGGGCGGGGTAGGGAACCACCGGATGTGTGTGTATCACTGGTGTCCCCAAGGCGTCTTCTCTGTGACTCCCCTGCCCGCCCCTCCTATCCCTCACCACCTCTTGGCACCCCTATCCACCTCCCGTCCATTTCACTGGGGCCCCATCTCAGCGCCCAGGGCCTCTGTGGTCCTGCTTCGTCCTCTAATGTCGTTTGCCTCTTCCACTCACCTGCACACTGACCTCCACCTTTGCGCCCTTTGTGGTCCTCTTGTAGGATTCTCCTCTCTTGTCGCCTGCCCCGTAGCCCACTCTGGGTGCCGCTGTTGTTCTCTGGCCTCCCGGGGCCTATGAGGCTCGCTTCAGGGTGTTCAAGGGAGGAGTGGCTGTGCCGAGGCAGGAAACCCACCACTCGCAGCCAGGCCCCCCACCTCTCTGGGCCCCGCCACATTCCCTTCGCACTTGGTTCCGGAGGCTGTTTTTTCTCTCCCCTCCCCTCTTTGGTCCTCCCCATGGACGGATAGGGTGCTACGCCCTCTCACCGCCATCGGCCCCAGGGCTGTCTTCCAGACTCTGCGGTCCTCCCAGCTGGAAGGCCGCTCCGCGTCTCGACCCGTTGCCGGGTCACCATGGTTACGACCGCCTCCACTGCGCCCCCAGATCTGGGACCGATCTACGGGTCCGCTTGGCCATCCTTGCGCATTTTACTCCCTCCTGGCAGGATAAAGGAGATTTTCAGGGCTTTCTCAGTAACAGCGTCCAGAGAGCAGTTAAGGTGCGGCCATCTTTGGACCCCGTGAAAACAATTTGGAGCAGGCTCCTGTTCCACTTAATTGAAGTTCTCCATAGTGTACAACTCAGCAGAGGAGGAATGGAGCCTTCTGCGCAAATGCACTTGAATTCTGCTATTCTTCTAGACCCATAGTAAATCTGGTGGTGGTGATCGATTCCCCAGCAGTTCCTGGAAGTGGAGTTACTCCAGCCATTTCCTGGGTGAAAAAGAGAGCAAGACAAATTTAAGAATGTCCCAAATGAATATGCTTGTGGGTGTACCTTGCAACGCCCACTTCTCACACCTTGAGTGGATTTTACTATAGTTGATTTCTCTGCACTGTTGGAGAAATCCACAGTAATAAATGAATATTCACCTGCCAGGAGTTTCTTCGTGAATTCCTGGCAGGTTTAAAACTGTAAATTTGGTCTCAAACCTACGTTTATGACAGAATTTAACTTTGAGAATAGAGCTCTAAAACACAGATTCCTGTGCTTGCTGCCTTCTGAGCACAGCTGCAGGAAGTGCCCATCTGAGTGCTCATAGCATGTCACCGGTTGCAGAGCAAGTGAAGTAACCATTGCCTGGGCCCGGTATCACCTAAGCATAGTCCTGCACATCAGCATGCAAGAATTCTTTGGCTGCAGAGCATGTCTAAAGTGTATGGGTTGTGAAGGTGGATGTGCTATGTTCCCATAATCAGCCATGAATTGTGAAAGACAGTGTCTTTTAGCTTGTGGATCATTAGTAGACTATCCTTTCAGGATCAATTTCAAAACCCGTATTACACACTCTAGGGAGGTTGCCCAGGTAGTGGAAGAAATGTGTAGGCACTCTATCTATTTTATCTTCAGATGCTGACCCTCGTTGGGCCTCATATTTTCACCACAGATGAAGTTGGGAGAGTTTCTATTTATCAAGTGTCTATATACCCCATAATATCTCGGTACTCTACAGTGTGCTCTGCACTTCATACTAATTGTTGTTATTATTCAATAAGCTTTGAATTATCTAATTGAATTGAGTACCTCAAAATCTTCCAAGAGGTATCCAAATGAGTGAGTCCCATCTGACAACTGTTGCATTATAGTATTGTTCACAAACAGGCCCAGGTATTTGAGGCTGTAATGTATGATGTCCCAGAGCCCGTCTTACAAGTGCCTGTACATGTAGTTCCTCGTTATAACCTCCTCTATTTTCTCCACTTTCTTGTTGTCCAAGAAAGCCTCGGTTGCAGTGCTCATGCCCCACCTTTTTCCAACCAAAACATACCTTCTCCCAGGTAATGCCTCTTTTCCCTCTGCATTAACTGTCCAATAAGCCTTGGGTAGCTTAGGTAGACCTGGGCAGCATCTGATAGCCTCTAGGATCGCCTACCAGTGGCAGGAGCTGTTTGTGGATTCAGGCTAGTGTACCCTTGGACTGTCCTGCTCTTTTGCTCGCTGCACTACCTTGTCATGGCACTGATCCTGGCACTTCTTCTCCCCATGCGCCTCTGCTGGAACCTGTCCTCCAACAGCTCAGGACATAGTTGGTTCATGGCACCTGTCAGTGCATCCATCTTAAAGTCCATACGGGCATGATTCTCTGCCAACTGGTTGGTCAAGCTGGTGAAGCCCAGTGTAAGTTTATGGTTAATCAACCGCACTTGCTTGTGCTGTAGATGCTGAACCTGCAGCATTGCCTCCTCCAGCTTGCCATACACCGCCTGTTGATTTGCCATTGCATGGGTCCCAGATGTCTGCCTTGTCTGGTGGTGCTATGACCATATAGGTTGGAACATTGCTGTCGGGCCCTGCTGACTGGATGGCAGCTGGGAGTAGGTGGCTGTCTATCTCCTGTCCTACTGCTGGGGGCTATGGGGAGGTGGGCACAGTGCTGGAATGGCCATGTGATGTGGACGGCTCACTCTCAGGCACTCCATTGGGTCTTCCTCCATCTGGCCCTGCTCTTCTCCCTCATCTGTTGTCCCTTCAAGTAAGATCCAATGGTGGATCTAATTGGATAATGGGAAAATCAGTAAACTTTTACATGTGACACTATCTCATGGGTCGTACAACTTTATTCTATCAGTATCTGACACTGACTACACTGTTTATATCTATGACTACATTTCCCATGATGCTCCATGTGTGATTTCTGATACGTGTACATGGACCATCCTAATATATCTGTATAAGGTTGTGTTACATGCATGTAGATACCATGTTTAAGGATAGTATGTTATGTTACATGGATTTATATAGTGTGTTTCCACCAAAACGGCCTTGCAGCGCTAAAGGGGCATAGTTGAGGTTTTGCACTTACTTATAAGCGGAAGGGGTCTCTCTTTTCTTCTTCTCTGATCACTTTCTCTCTGTCTTCTTTTTCCCTCTCTTAGGGGCATATATAAGAGCTCCTAGCACCTTCTTGCACCACATTAGCGTCATGTTTTTTTACGCTAATGTGGCCCAAAGAGGCCAAAATCCTTGCGCTATATTTACAAAGTGGAGCAGGGCTTGCATTGCGCCACTTTTTAATCCTTTGCGCTACATTATGCCTGCACCAGCCATAATGTATGCAAAGGGAGCATTCCCCCGTTAGGGGGGCTGAAAAAATGGGGCAAGGAAATCTAAGAGATTTCCTTGAGTAATTTTTTTCAGCACTTTTAACGCCTGCTCAGAGCAGGAGTTAAAAGGAGGCACACCATTGTTTACAACGGGCCACTATGTGCTCTGTAGGAGTAGCATCAAAATGTTGGCACTACTCCTGCAGAGTACATCAATAGCGGCATAAACAATTGCGCTATTGCCCCCTACCCTGCGCCATGGTGCGCCGTATTTTAAATATGGCGCACACATGGTGGAGGTAGGGGAGCAGTTAAGGGCACAAGAAAAGTGGCGCAGCACTGTGGGCATTGCCACTTTTCTTAAATATGCCCCTTAGCCTCTCTCTTGAAGCTTCTTCTGCCTCCTGTAATTAATCTCGGGGATCTTGGGAAAGTGACAGAGGTACCAGGAATGGACCTGGGCCCTCAAAGCGGCGTTCACTGGCCAAAGCCAAAGGGGGAAATGCCAGGTGGAATTAAAGGCCAATGTGGCTCTACCTGAAATGAAAGACTGTCAGTAAAAGTTTAGTGGTGTTAGTGATGGGGTGTACTAAGGAAGGGCATTACTCTGTAAACACCTTGCTATGTTTAGTGCAGAGTTTTAGGCAATTGATACTGAAGAAGCACCTTGTGTGAGCTTCAAGCGCAGAGGGTTGTCTCTAGCAGAGAACCTTATCTGTCAGTGGAATCAGTTGGAGCGAGTGTGGTGAACGGGCTTTTACTTTGCCAAGTGCCACTGTGTCTGGAGTAAACCACCGTACAAGTTGCCCTATTTTTCTAGAAAGAGCTCACAGGGTGATAAAAAGTGAGCTTCGGGTTACCAAACCTCTCCCTCTCAGGCAGAGTAAAATCCCAGAAAATCATTTTTGGTGATTCCTTGATGCTAGGTAAGTTGCCCCAAGACTGTAGGTGTTGAGGTATCTGAAGTGCCATACAATCATTGAAGGGAACAGAAGGCCGATGTTGCACGTAGAAATTTCACTAGAACCAATTTCCAAAGGGGGAACAAAAGTGGTCCCTCCGTGGGACTGTTGAAGAGGGCCTCATCGGGCTAAGCACTAGGAGAGGACAGGAGAATCTAGCTGTGGGTCTGAACCTTTAAGGGTGATACGACTCTCCTAGTGCGTGCATTAAACAACAAGGGCCTAATTCAAAATTGTAAACTTACACTTTTGTGTAAGTTTATGTTTGTTTTGAAATTCACAAACTCCGATTTAATAGTAAGTTTATGACTGCGGACATGCTGCAGTTGGGGAGGAGACCTCTGCACATAAAAAGATACAAGAAGCCTAGCTTTTTATTCTTGAAGAAGTAGGAGTAAGAGTGACTTCACATAATTGAGAGTGGATGAGTTAGAACAAATAAGAATGAGTGAGTGAGAGTGATTTGTGGGTGTAAATGTGAGTGAGTGAGTCTCAGTGAATGAGAGTAAGAGTGAGAAAGCATGAGTAAGAGTGAATCAGAGTGAGAGTGAGTGAGAGTGAATGACTGAGAATGCAAAAGTCAGAGTGAGTGAGAATGAGGGCGAGAAAAGGAGTGAGTACAAGTCAGTGTGAATGAGAAGTTATGAGTGAATTATGGCTCAAATCTGTTTTATTTGTTATTGAGGATAAACAACAAGTGAAAGTGTGTATAACACTCCATGTATCCATAAACCAAAGAGAAAACACTCAAAATGAACACAGACTCCCTCTCCCTCCATTGGGGTACTCAAAGGCGATTGTCATGTGTAAGGGTTTTTAACTTTTGGATGGGTGGTAACCTCGGGGCTATGACCCGGTGCTGCGGGTAGGGCTGTATTAGTAAGGCAGAGCAGCCTGAGGTATATGTTAGCTCCCAAAACTCTTGGGACTGAAGGGTTATATATGGTTTCCATATGGTTTCCATAAGTGTAGGAGTCTCCCTGGGAAGACAATAAAAAGAGACAATTTTTCCATCCCGATATGTGCCAGTCGATGCAGCCAGGATAAGTGTGTAGGTATGGCAGTGGTGGCTCAGTGTGCGAGGGTGGTTTGATGTGCTGCAAGTGTGTCTTTGCCTCTGACATAATCAAGTCAATTCTTGGCTTATGGAGGCACCCATGGCACAATACTAGTACTGGCATACTGAAGATAAGTATCAAATTACAGGCACCTGTGGCCAAATACCGGCATACTAGTGGTAATACTTGCCATACCAAACAATCCATGGCAAAAGGCTGTAGTTTGCATACTGGTGGTAATTCTTGCCATCATGGAGCACCTAGATAAACATACTGATACTAGTATACTAGAGGTATTTCTTGGCTAAGGGGCACCCGTGGAAGAGTGCTGGCCTTGGCATACCTTAGGAAATTCCTGGCATGGAAGCACACATAGCAAAATGCTGGCACTAGCACACTGGAGGTAATTCCGGGCATAAGAGAGAACAAACATGACATACAGAAGACACTCACCCATGACATAATGCAAGCCCTGACATAGTAGGATTAAAAATGTACAAAAGGGCAACAGTAGTATATGGAGGACATTATTCACAAAACTCTGTGACTGGTGTATTGTAAGTGCTCTTGGCACTGATGATTTTGCCACCTTTGAAGCCAGAGATCCCAAGGGGCAGGATGGGGGTCTCAGCAGCGACCACTGGTGACCATAAACAACATCTATTCATGAACCTTAAAAAAATTCTTACTTACCCCTTAATACTAACCTTCTTGGAACCCTAAAAGCCCATAAATATCCTTTAAAACTACTAAACATTGAACTCTACCAATGCCTTACTACCTCTTAACACTATCCTTTTCTGAATCCTAAAAAGTCCTTACTAGTCCTCCCCCTTTTCCATCTAACTGTACATGCTGCTCTCTACTTTAGCAAGCAAGTGCCCCTTATGTATGCTCCCGATACACTTATCTTCATTCCATAAAGTATGGCATTCTTAGGTTTTTTTTAGCCACAAGTTTTTTTTTATTTCTTTGTTTCAGTACACAGCATTTTTCACACAAACTTTTGGCAGTCTAATTTAGTCCCATAATACTTTTACTGCAAAGCAAGTGCTCAGTGTGCTAACTGCTTGCCACTTACATATGGGCTGGTCCCCAGGGCAAGAGTTTGAGTGCTGGCAAGACCAACTAAGCTTCCCATCTACTCTATTAATAAATAAATCCTGAATAGTAAGTAGTGACGTTTGTTATTTAAAGCATGCTCAGATTCAATATAAACATAAAATATGTGTTATCCACTGTTGAGAAGATATCTGGCTCTTTTGTTGTTGAAAGACAATATTTTTTCTCTGAGTGCATCTCTTGGGCTGCAGTTGGCCAACAACTGATTAGCAGTAGTTCAAATATTTCTTTGTCTCAGGCTTTATAAAGATAATTAGATCTTAGCAGGGGGCTTTCCTAATTTTAGCTACACAATTATCTGGAATGCCTTTTTTTTTTTACTTGCTCAGTTTGCTGACATGGCACATCAGCTTCCTATTGTTTGTACCAAGACACATAGATATAGTAACAGACCTATTTCAGTAGCAGTTACATTAACTCACTGAGCTAGATTTGGAGCTTTAGGAAATAAAAACTCAAGCGGAACTAGAACCAAAAGCAGTTGCACATTGCTTAACGTAACTTAAGGAGTATGTTTTTATTTGTGACCATTCACCTTCTTGTCGATTTTTTGTGAGCACTGTGTAGTAGTCCTTACGTCCTTTTCTCGGTCTTGCTGCTCCGGCGTTTGAGGTTCCTAAAAGGAATAACCTGTCATTTATGATTTAGATTAGTGTAGTTATTTTAATATATTTCTAAAATAAACATCGCTTAAATCACCAATTGGTGATGTCTGGTTGCACTTCCGCGCCTCTTGTGACTTATTGTGCCATGGGTCAGGCCGGCCTATCGGGCAATCATGCAGCGCCTGATGGGCTAGTCTCACAGATTAGTGTGGGCTGGTTGTATGGCCAGGTGGGACGTTTTTGTTTATTGTTGATTTTCATGATACTGCCACAAACATTGCCTGCAGCAAACACGAATGCATGCAATTTCCCGTATGTTGCAAAATACCATGCTCACGTGTCTTTACAAATTCAAAACTGACTCGATTTCCACATGTGGTCCACTTTTTTTTTAAACTAAGTGGTTGTCTAACAGAGTCCACTTATATTTTGGTGCCCGGGCCCATTTTTAGTTCCAGTCCGACCCTGAAAGTGGCTCTAGTCCAGAGGTCTTCAAACTGGGGGACGGGCCCCACTAGGGGGGCCTCAAGTGATCCCAGGGGGGGGGCGCCAAACTCTGGCCAAAAGAAATATTATACAAATAGCATGCCTTTGTTTTAAGCAGAAGCATGTTATTGCAGTTTTAAAAAGGTACCAACAGTTAACTGCAATGTTTAAATAGGTTTAGACCTATTTAAATATTGCCATCTTTCTAAAATAAATGTGAAAAATTCTGAGGGGGGGCCCAATGATTTTTATTTTTCAACTGGGGGGGCGCGGCATTAAAAAGCTTGAAGACCACTGCGTCTAGTCTGAGAGAAAATGTGTGCTTATCTCAATATTTCCTGAGTATGCATGTGTGCCTTTAATGCTAGTGTGTTTGCCTTAATCTTTCTCCCCCCTGGGTGCCGGTGGTGCCTTGTGAATGTATTCGCTCTACAACAAAGACAGACATATATTTGCTTGTTCTTTGCTTGTATTGCAAATGTAATAGTTTGTTGCCTTACCCCTAGGCAACCTGGGATATTCCTAAAAAGCTGAAGCCTCTAGAGCAGGGGGTCTTCAAACAAGGAGCATGCCCCACTAGGGAAGAGGGGGGGCTCATGTGATGGGGGGTTGTGTGTTTGGAGGGTCGCCAGTCTCTGTCCAAAAGAAGCATTATATGCTCGGTTTTAAGCAAAAACAATGTATTGCATTTTTAAAAAGGAAAAATAATCGAAATGCAGTGTTTTAAATAAGTCTAGACATGAGAATAATTGTGAAAAATTCTCAGAGGGCCCCCCATGATTATTATGTTTTCACTAGGGGGCGAAGCATTAAAAAGTTTGAAACCCATTGCTTTCTAGAGTCTGCAAGAATCGGTGGCTAGAAAAACAGCCCGTTAGATATCAGAGAAAAGAGAATGATAACATTAAAGGTGTCAGAAGGGTCTGCCCCGCTCGAAGCTTCCAGGTTCGTCGTCCAGTTCCCACAGGGCACCGGATGTAATCAGACCAGATTCAGAGTCAATTGCACAGTCAATGGCTGCTGGGTAAGGCGAAGGCGGCTGAGTGTCATTCCGTTGCCCAAAGTTACTTTTAATGTTTCATAGTTTGTGTGATTATGACGGCACATGTTACCAATATTTACGCATTCTCTGTAAGTGAAATCATCTGGATGGCCGGCGTTCTGTTTTGAACCGTCTAGCATTCGTCGCCATCTGTGAGCTGTACAAACGTTGTCCTTATTACAGCGCGCGGAATGACGGGATCAGGCGCCCCTTCATAGCATGAAATACAACCCGGGCCTTCCTCGAAATATCACCACACGGGCCCTGAAAGAATGTACAGACCTGATCCCAGCTCATTCCGTTATTGGTTTTTAAATCATGTATTTGTACTAATTGGAGCGAAAAAACGTATCCCAGGTCTATGTGGTATTAATCCTGGGCTTTTGAAAGTTGTGATCAGAGGAATGAACCTTAAAAGGCAGACCATTGAGAATGTATAATAATTTAACGCTAGCAGCTTGTTCTGACATCATTTACGTGCATGTTCAGCTCCCAGCTGCCAAGGATACCCCTTCAGCAACAAGCGATAATAGTCAAGATGGAGGGAGTGCGCGCTCATGGGCCTGTTCTGATTTAGGAACATGCAGGATTTTTTTTTTCTTCAGTTTTTATAGCACGAATTTAGCCCAAGGGCTTTTGAGCGCTTTACAAAAGAACCAGACGTTATCCATTTTTTTCTTGTAGGCATTGAGAGATCAAGTGGTTTGCCCAGGAATCACAGGATGTTGATCAAAAGCCAGGAAGCCTTGTTATCCAGTTCCAAAGTCTGCAGGTCTAGCTGCTAGCCCACACTCCCCCTATTATGCGCTCATGAGAACACACACATGTGCATGTATGTATGTATGTGTGTGTGTGTCTGTATACATACACACATATATATATATATATATATATATATATATATATATATATATATATATATATATATATATATATATATATATACACACACTTTTTTTCACTGAAAAAAACAAATGTTACATGGACTTTACAGTTAGGTTGACGTTTTACCTATACAAAACCATAGAAATTCTGCAGTTACAATCATACTTATAGTTATACTTATGTTGAGAATAAGAAACCATAACTCGTTGCCCAAAGTTACTTTCCTGGCATGAGTTATAGTTTCTTCAGATAAGTATAGCTATAAATATAACTATAACTGCTTAATTTCTCTGGTTTTGTATGGGTAAAATGTCAACCTAACTATAATGTCCCTGTAACCTTTGTTTTTTTCAGTGAATTTATAGGTTTTTTGTAGTGCATAAGTTAATATTTATGTCAGGTTGCGTCCAGCCAGTCAGGGCCTTGTTTTTCCCCTGGATTCGTGGATCCATGGATTGGCTGAAAAAAAAGGGCACTTTTTTGCCCATGAGTGTCCATAGTGGGTCAGGATACCTGTATCCTAACCCCTCATATGTGTGTACATTGTTTTTTTCCTACCCCCCCACAGGCAATGCAAAACACAAAATGACGGACGCAACTTTTCTTTCAGTTTATGGCCAGCCAATCTGGGCCTTGCTTTTCCCCCAAATCCACAGAGGATCAGAGGAGGATATGCGCCCCCATATATACAAATTTGTTTTTCATTTAATAACTACTAAACTACTGAACGGATTTACACCAAATCACAACCAGCATTTGCAATGCAATAGGTCTCACATTTTCTTGAGTTAGAGCTATTGGCATTGTAAATTCATAACTGGACTTTTCTTGCCACATAAATTAGTCAACCCTGCCTCATAATTTCGTATTTTCCTGCCATATAATTCCGGTAGCCCAGCATTTATCTAAACCACTTCTATTTACCTTCTTCCTCTATCTTAAAACTTATACAATTATCATATAAACCTTTCTAAGAAATAAACTTTTGGCATTAGGGTGTAATGCTCAAAACACTGTAACAAAAATATAATTTGGGACGGATTGGAGGGTGAAAGGAAAGAGAGAGTTGAGAGTAAAGATGGAGAGGACAAGTGACGTAGTAACGGTGTCAGGGGGCCCTGGAGTAAGAAAGGAAAATGGTTGGCTGCAATTTTTGTACCAAAAATTAGAGTTGAGTGAGGTTCCTAGGTCTCTGGACCCCGGTGCCACTGCACCTGTTGCTCCCTTGATAACTAGGCCTCAGGTGAGAAAGCGGATGGGACAGAAAAAAGAGAAGCAAAAGGAATACAACAGACAAAAGGAAGAAAAAGAAGGGGCTGCAAAGAAATAAAAGAAAGAAAAAGAAAATGAAAACACAACTAAGAGAAAAAAATAAAGTAATTGCGTGAGATAAAAGAAAAAATGGAAGGAAGCTAGCGAACGAAAGATAAAGAGGAAAAAACAATGAAAGAAGTGTGAAAAGAAAGAGAAAAATTAACATTAGAGAAAAAAAGAGAGACTGAGAGAAACAAGCAGTGAAAGTACCAGGGCATGTATGTACTGACACATTTCCCACAGACACAGAATAGGAAAAGCACTTTGACATTTCTGGTCCCGACAAGTAACTTGTGGCTTCCACATACAGATGGGAAAAAAGGGATTTATAGTAAAACAGGAATGGACAGATACAGCTAAGAAAAACCCCAGAGAAAGAAAGGAAGAAAGATCTGGAAAAAAGTGAAAAGACGCATACTGAGTCAAAGGAAAAAGCAAATAAAAAAAAAAAGAATGAAGGGAAGCTTCGATGCCCTAGGGCCGGAATGCGCTTTATAAATGCTCAATACAATACAATACAATACAATACAAGAAAAAAATATAGTGAAAGAATGAATGCCTGATGAAGAAAAAAGAGAGGAAGGAAACAAGGAAGGAAATAACCAAGTTTTTGAGTGTTTGAAGGAGGAAGTAGCAAGAGAAAGAGGAAAATAAAAAAGGGAGAGGAGTAGAAATAAACAGTTGAAAGAAAGAGCAAATCTGTTAAAGAGTGGATTTTAAGAGCTGGAAAAAGAAAAGTGAGGGAGAAAGAAAATATTGAGAGTAAACAGAGTAAAGGAAAGAACGGAGTGAGATAGGTGAAACAGACCCTCCCAAATAAAGAAGGCAGCCAAGAATAGATTTAATTATCTCCCCCACATGCCCAAACAGAAGTCAGAGTGTGGAACAGCAGGGAGCTTTGCAGAACAGCATGAGGTGCATTAGCAGAGTTGTATGTGAACTCCAATACAGAAATAGTGACGTGCTAAAGATCAGGATTGGGTGTATAGACAGAGCTGTGTCTCTGACAAGTGCTGGAACAACAGAAAGGCAGCGGGTGAGGAATGGGAAATGGAGTGTCGTGTAATTTCTGGTATTGAAATAATGATGCGCTGCAGGTTAGAGTTGAGGTGCACTGACAGAGTTGTATGTGGGCTGCAGTACAGGAATAGTAATGGGCATACAAGGTCAGAAGTGAGGTATGTTAATTGAGATATAAGTGGAACCTAGTACTGGTGTGCCAGTGTTGTTGAGTGTTAGCCTGGAGGTGCCTGGTGAAGCTGCAAGTGGGCCCACTATGGGAGTGGCATTGCCTCTGAACTACAGAAGCGATGAGTCCTGAATGACTTGTGTGTGAGCCCCAGTACTGAGAAGAAATGTGCACTGAATGTTAGAATAGATGGATTCTGGCAGAGCTGTGGTGGTTCCCATCAACAGTGACGTTGGATGTTAGACTTGAGGTGCACTGGCTGAGCTGTGTTTTGCTCTTTGGGGTCCAGTATTGGCTTGGCAGTGGGACTGAATATATTAGAATTGAGCTGCTGTAATGGAACTGTAAGTGAGCAGGGTCCCAGTATAGGAAAGGAAGTGACCTCACCGGGGTAGAACTGAGGTTCACTGATGGAGCTGCACCCAAGGTCCTAATCCTGGAACAGCAGATTGTACTGACTCTAAAAACTGAGGTGCTCTGGCAGACAGCATGTGTGCAGTTCTGGCACAGCTTAGGGGTTGGAGTGTGTGAACTGCGAAGCACTGATGCAGCTGCGCCCAAGGTCCAAGTACTGGAGCAGCAGAGTGTACTGACTGTGAGAACTGTGGTGCTCTGGGATACAGCGTGTGTGGGGTTCCACTGGCACGGCTGAGGGCTTGGAGTTTGTGAACTACGGTGCATTAAAGAAGCTGCACTTGAGGTCCCAGTACTGGAGCAGAACAGTGTACTGACTTCGAGAACCGAGGTGCTCTGGCAGACAGCGTGTGTGGGGTTCTTGGTACTGGTATGGCTGAGGGCTTGGAGTGTGTGAACTGAGGTGCACTGATGGAGCTGGAAGTAGGATCCCAATTTGGAGCAGAAGTGGGAACTGTCTCTAAGGATTGCAGAGCTCTGGTAGAACTGGGTGCCTAGGCTATAAGCAATTGCAAGCCATCCTCCACTCTTGCTCTCAGCACAGAGGCAGGCATACTTGGTAAAGAAAATCCAAGCCAAGGACGGGTGGGAGCCAGGCAGCTGAGAGAGGTTGCAGAGAGCCCACAAAGACCAAATGTGGCCAAGATAAAAGCCTGATTTATAGCCTTGTTTAGAGCTAAGCTCAGAGGAAGAATGCTCTGCAAATGAAAAGGGAAGCTTCCCTGGAGAGTAGCAGGAAACAAAGAAAAAAAAAAGTCCCCATACAGACCAGATAAACAGGACAAAGCCTAATTATACAGTAGCTGGTCCCTGCTCCCACACAGAAGAAGGAGGGACATAGAGGCATGACTGACCACTACCAAGCAAGGATTTGTGAATGACACTGAAACTAACAAATGAAATAACTGGAAGCCCACAGAAGAATTATACTTAAAAGTATACAAAAGGTCATATGGTTACGCTCAACCTGAAAACGGCTAGCTTTCTGCCAAATTTGGTGTAAATCCGTCCAGCAGTTTGGGCTGTAATCGTGTTCAAAATACCTGTGGAAATTAAAATGAAGAAAATGCTTTTCGGGGCCCCCCTTTTTCCTCAGCCCCCACTTGTCAGATCACCATGAAACGTTCCGGACAGCAGCTGAAGTGAGCGTTGAATTGTTTTTGAAAATTTAATGAAGAATCATCCTTGTCGCCAATTTGTAGGAAGGGCGATTCTTATACGATGTCCAATTTAGTTCTTTTATTGTTGAGCAGGAGGTACAACCTCCATACTCCTTTTCCTCCCAGCAGTCCCTCTTCAACTATGCACTTCCCCATTCCATTTCTCAAACCCTGTGGTTGCTACGATACAAGTAGCATAGATACCAAAATCATCAACTGGCGCCAAAGATGTAGGCATGTCAAAAAATTCCTTTTCAATGGAAACTAGGTCCTAATTATAACTACCTACTTAGACAATATATATTTATATATATATATATATATAGAACCGATACTCAGGTAATCCATCCTCTGTTCAGTTTGAAATGCCAAGACCACATTATAACCACATTAAAGTCTCCCACCTGCCCTTTGTAAAGGAGCGATAGCATCTTAAAACCAACACAACAGACACAAACAAGTAGAGCAAGAGCCACTACTGTTTGCAGCAATTGTGTTTTTTTTACAGTTTATTTTAGAATGAAATGTGCCCTTTTGTCCAAAATGCAAGTGATATAAAAAAATTGCACTACATTTTGGTTTTGCATAATTTAGCTTTTTTTCAAACTTTTACGTAATTACGCAAAAGCACGTTTCTCAAATTTTGCACACTCCTAGTTAGACCATCTCACTCGTCAGCCAACTCACTGTACCTAGGTCTTCCAAACAAAACCCTTCACATTCACACATTCATGGGTTGCATGCATTTTGTTCTGGAAATGTTAGCAGAGCGACCTTGTCACGCTGGTGGCATGAGTAGGTCAACACAAAGGACATACACATAATTTAGGTAAAAATGGGCGTTCCCGAGGAGTGTCCAGGGCAGATGGTGGTCTCTGCCAGTCTAAGAAGCAAATTCCAAATACAAAAATATTTTTGTTATTAGCCAAAGTTTGTTTTAGATTGACGAGGCCAAGGCAGCTTCCATAAAAATAAAGCGTTGCAAAAACCATGATAAAATAAGACAAAGCCAAGAGGGTGGTAGCCCACACCAAACTTGCTGACTTTGCCAATGCTTGCTCCACCAAGGAGTAACATCCAGAGATTCATAAAGAAAGGAACATTGTACACACTGCATATACAATCATCTGCGTTTGCCTGTTGTCATTTGTTACCAATATGTGATTTCTACTTATTTTGTGAATGCATTGTTGTAACAGTTATAACGGTAAGTTGGCTTGTACCATATCTGGAACATGCAGAGGAGTTTAAGTTCGAATGTTTTTTCCCTAATTGCTTGGACTAGTTTTACTGTCCATTTTGTACAAATTGGCGCTATTCCTTCTCTTTTTTTGTGGTTGGTTAGGTACAGGGCACACAAGAAACCCAAATTACAAAGTCAGAGTGCTAATGGTGAGTATGTCTATTTTATGTGCCCCCTAGCTTCGTGCCCTCTGTTTTTTTTCTTTTTCGACCGCTTCCCACGATGCACTCTGTTAGCCGCGCGCCTTGTCTGTGAGGTGCTTCGTTGGTTGGCTTTCTAATTTAATCAAGTGCAGTGACACGTTCAGAGCAAGTTGGCTAAAGTCCTGATTAATTCAGCGCCCGCCACAGCGACTGTTCCGCCTTGTTTGTCACCAGTGTGCCCTCGGAAACATGGCCAGGTGCTTCTTCGAGGGAGGGGCACTTGGGTAAGGGGCGGTGCAATATGAAGGGAGGTGAGCTACAAAAGTGCCATCGAGAAGAGAAAGGAACATGACAAAATCTAATGGAAAAATATTTTTTTGCACAACCAATCATAGAAAGTATAATAAAACGATCCAAAACATAGGGACATTACTTCGCATTAGTTAAAGATATAATGGGAGGTTTAGAACGCTAGTCATCAGAAGAAACTCAAGAATAAACCAGATTGCAAAGGACAACTGAAGCAATTATTGAAAAACAAAAGCAAACGTTACCTCATTTGACGATGATTTTCCATAAAACATACATTTCTGTAGTGAATTCATGGTCCTTTTGCCAACATTAAGTTTTACCTAGACAATTTAAAAGTACAAAGATACCAGAAAATAGTCGAAAATCTAGGACCTTCGATTATGACCTCATAGATAAATCCCCAATATATACCAAATAGGTCACCAAGTTAAACAGCATATTGAAGAAGCAATTGAAGGATTATAAACCAATATGATCTCATCGTCAATCACCTTAACCCACTGCGCTCTTTATGAAAAATGTATGCTCATAACAATACCATACTTTGGAAATATAGCATTCAAAAAAGGTAAAGTTCACATGTTGCTAAGCTCCTAGTAACCCCACCACTTAAGAAAAGAAAAAAAAATAACACATAGAAGCTACCACCGAATAGCTGACCCGAGAAAAGGTAAACCACCAACTTCTGCTAGTTAGTATTGCAGTAGACTTTATAGCAAGTTTGAGTCCATACTGCTAAGTAGAAGAGAAGACCTCTGAAGCAAACTAAAAAAGAGACCATCAGTAGCCATATGCCAAAACAACATAGCTGAAGTTTTCAATATGGTAGGCCATTCCATCTTTCCCCACAAGCTGCAAAACTACTTGCAAGCGTCAGGCATTCTACTCAGTGTGGTCCAGTCTTTCCACTCAGACAGGTCGAACACACAAAATCAGTGGAAATGAGAATGGAAACATCCTGCAACCCTGGAGAGTTTCTTAAATTGTTCTTTAATTGCATGTGTTATTTCACCCTCAGATGAACACCAATATGAACCCCAGGTCAAACATAATTTGCCTTGAAATCTTGAGAACCTGAAAAATCTAAATGTGTGCATGAGACACAAATATCTACAGAAAAAACGACGATGGACACAAGGTTCAAAAGGACAAAAAGAATATATCACAGCATGGGAGTGACAAGGACAGTCGTGATCTGGTAGATGCTTAAAAGGGATACCTGGCAAATCTGAAGTACAAAAAATGGTAAGGAGCGGCTGGCAAAAGCCACGAGGTGTGCATGCGGTGCCCCCGGCCTTCATACATATAGTACCTCAAGGAGGGAGAGGCTAGAACATGAACGTATCAACTGTCTGCCCAAGACCCATATGATGCCAGGACTAAGGGCCAGATGTAGCAAAGAGTTTTTCCCATTCTGTGTCAATGGGAAAATGTGTTCGTACATATGGCCCTAACAGTGGGAGACATAATCGCTAATAGCGTGTCCTTCCTTATAACTACACCAATCCAATAGGCGAGGTTCTCCAGAGATGCTTAGTTTAGTTTAAAGTTCAAGTTTGCGTTTCAAATAAATAAAAATCACAAGCGGTCGCAGCTCTCTCCCCATACTTAATGCTTGTATAGGGAGATCAACGGATTGGGCATATCCAATACACATCGACCAATAGTGCGGCGAACAAAATTAACCCCCAACCTACGTTGGCCTGATTCAGAAAATAAAAACAGAACCTCAATGATACAAAATTACACTACTCCCACGCCAAATAGCTGAAATGTTAGAGAAGGCACACATTTTTTTTTTCGGGGGGCTACTTAATTGAGACAAGTCCATGGAGAAAACTATTATGGAATGTTGCTAATTGTTTACCTTACGTATCCTGTGATGTATGATACGTAGCCAAGAAAAAAAGAGATTGAGATTATACCTGTAAAATTTCCATAAAGATATCTTTAAAAAAAGAATATATCACAGCATCTATCAAACATGCAATGCTGCATGTAAAAAGACTTCCTGTGCCGAAAAATTGACATTCTGCTGTTAGAGGAAAGCCCATTTCCACAAACTCAAACAAATACTCAATAACACATATTTTTAAGTTACTCAATGAGCCCTTGAAAATGCTTGAAATTATTGTGCATCAAAATTATATTTTAGAAGAATACTTATAATTAGGGCTCCATGTTCCATGGAATCCATTTTTACCTATTTCTGTCTCTAATTTCTCATTCCTCCAAGGCTTCTCAGCCTGAGAACCAGAGGGAGTACCAAATATTGAGTCCCCATCAGTACTGGGCCCTAGGTCCTCTGGGGGTATAGAACCCTAGGTCCCACTGGGGTGGCATGTGTGTGCTCCTCCAGGGTACGGGATTCTAGATACCACACTGGCACTGAATATTGGTTGTTCCAAGGGTAGTAAGCTCAAGGTCCCCTGGTGGTTAATGAGCCCCTAGTTCACCAGGGTATCGAGTAATGGGTCCACCATGGATATCAAGCCCCAGATCCCCATGGGGTTCTGAGCCCTAGGTACTTGCAGGGGTATGGAGTAGTGCCCCCCCCAGGGGTATTGAGCCTTTGGTCCCCCAGGAGCGAATATAAGATCCCCCAGGGGAATAGAGCCCTAGGTCCCTGAAATGTTGGCGAGCCCTAGGTCCCCCTGGTACGAAGCCCTGTGTCCCCTGGAGTATTGAGCAGTAGGTCCCCCAGGGATACTAAATAATGAGTCCCTTGGAGGTTACTGAGTCCTAGGTCCCTCAGGCGTACTGGGTCCCCTGTGGGTTTGAGTAGTGGGTCTCCCTGGGGTATTGAGCCCCATTCCCCATGGGTACTGAATATCTGTTGCACCAAGGGTAATGAGCCCTAAGTCCCCTAGAGTCCTGAGTGCTAGGTCCCCCAGGGGTACTAACTAGTAGGTCTCCTTGGGTAACTGAGCCCTAGGTTCCCCAGGAGTATAGAGTAGTGAGTCCATTAGTGGTTCCTTGTCCTCAATCCCAAGGGGGTACCGAACCCCAGGTCCCCTTGGGGTATAAAGACCTAGGTCCAAATGGACAAATGGTGTAGTTGGTCCCACAAAGGTATCAAGCCGTAGGTACCCCAGGCATACCGAATATTGGGTGTCGCAGGGTATTGAGCCCTAGGTTCCCCAGGGTACTGAGTCTCAGATCCCCAAGGTGCAGAATATTGGGACTTCCAGGGGAAGAATACACTAGGTGCCTTTGGGGTGCCAAGCCCTGTGTTCCCTTCATGTGCACAGAGCCCTATGTCCCTCGAGGGTATCAAGCAGTGGATCCCCAGGTGTACTGAGCCCTTCATTCTCCAGGTATATTGAAGCCTAGGTCCCTAGAGATGCTGAACATTGGGCCCTCTAGGATACCAATCCCTAGGTCCCCCAGAAGTATCAAGTATGTTAGAAATTGGGTCTCTAGTTGACGGAGGTATACACCCTTGTACAAGTAGGGACCACAATCCTAGTCAGGGTAAGTCACACCGCAACCCAAATTATTCAGTGCTCATCCTCTTGTAGCTTGGCACAGAGCAGGCAGGCTTAACTTAGAAGGCAATGTGTAAAGTATTTGTGCAATAACTCATTCTGTAACACAGTGGAAATGTTATGTTCCACAGGTTAGTACTGCATAAGTAATCAAGGAACCAGGCACAGTTGTGTTGAGATATCCAGTTTAATCAACAAGCTCCTCGCACATCGCCTCACCAACTCCAAATCAACAGTCCTTCACCAACATTCTAAGGCATGCTCCACGGCATTCCAATGCCCAACATTCTTAGGAGCTGTTGGACTATACCACTAATGCTTTAAGTTAGTATTTATATGTGAAATGTATATTATACACTGAATTAGATGTTTTAACAATTTACCTAAATTAATATCTATAAAACAGGTTAGTATAAATAAATAACGAGTATACACATACATTGTATGGTTACAACATATCTCCCTTCCTTACTGTTCAAAAACAAAGTCTTTGTGCCAGGTCGGGCGCTTAGTGGTCCTGGCGTGTCTGGTTTGATAATAGCGCTCCGACATGTTTCCCATTTCCTTATCAGGAACCTGACCGGGCACCCCAGTAGATTCCTTGCTGCATGAAATTCTGTCCATACTCCACACCCTACCATCTTCTAGCGTTACAACATTCTTTTGCACCTTGATAATTCTTTGTGGTTGAGAAAACCTGCTGCCCTCTTTCTTTATGGATTCTGGAAGCTTAACTTTAACCCATTGTCCCACCCTCCATGGTCTCCTTCGGGTGCGAAAACGAACATCATACCACTTCCTGTACTTCTCTTGATGATGCCTGACTTTAGCTGCAACCTCCTCTCGCAGCCCCTTACACGGTTCCCCTTCCTTCAGCCAATTAGGAGTAAGTTTGGTACCCAGGTGCTTTCCTTTCAGTGAAATAAATTGTGATATTCCCGTAACCAAATTCGGTGCGGTGTGATACGACCACAACATTTGCTTGAGAGCTGTTTCACATGATACATGACTTGTTGACGCCCATTGCAAACACTCCTTAATCATCCTGTTGGCTCTCTCAACTAGGCCATTCGCACGGGGGTTGTATAATGCTGTTCTAAAATGGTGTACACGCACTTCGTCAAAAACTCTCTCATGGCTTCTGACGTGAACTGCACACCATTATCGGTGACCAGGGTGCTGGGTATTCCTTCCCTCAAGAATGCTTCCGATAGGAAATCAATTGCATCCTTGGTTGTCACCTGATTCACTATCTTGAACATCATCCAGTGCGAGTGGTAGTCCACTAGCACAAATATGAACCTGCCTTTGACACCTAATTGTGATATGGGTCCTAAAATGTCCAATCCCAGTTTGTCCCACGGTTTAAGTGGTACAGAAATAGGTGACAACGGTGCCCTCCTCGTAACGTTTGTCTTGTCACTCTGGGCACAAGTGATACAATCCTTTACTGCGTCCTCCACCAGCCTATCCATGGTGGGGAACCAATATGATGCACAAAGTCTATTCTTGGTAATGTTCCTCCCCAGATGCCCTTCATGGGCTAGACCCACTAATTTGTTCCACAACTCACTTGGAGGTACTACTCTCTCACCTCTCATTACCATGTCCTCAAATATGTGGAGTTCTGACCTCACTTCCCAATATCCTTTGAGCTCTTCTTCCAGATATCTAACTTTCTCTGGCCACCCTTTGACTATTTTTTCTCGGAGCATTTCTAGTACACGATCATTTGAGTTTTTCTCTATACATTCGTTTCTGGTAAGGCTAGCCAATTCAATGTGTAGTACAGGTTCAAGATCGTCACTCCCTTCCTCCCTTCCAACTCCCCTCGGTGATCTGGATAGGAAGTCAGCCACAACGTTATTTTTTCCAGGAACATACTCCACCCCAAAAGTATATCCCTCCAATCCTAAAATCCACTTTGCAATGCGTGGGGTGGTATGCTCTCTTCCCTTGGTAGTGAATACACTAGTGAGGGGTTTGTGGTCGGTTCTAATGGTGAAGGGTAAACCCCATAGGAAAAAACTAAAATGAGTGATAGCCCAATAACATGCCAAGTTTTCTCTCTCTATGGTTGAATAGTTCACCTCTGCAGCTGTCAGAGACCTGGATGCAAATGCTATGATTCTTTCCTGTCCCTCTACCACTTGGGAAAGGGTTGCTCCAAGACCCTTTCCACTGGCATCAGTAGTGACCCATGTTTTTCTTTTGAAATCGAATTTTCCTAGGTTGGGAGATTTCACAATGGCCCCCTTCACCTCATTGAAAGCTTCCTGACATTCCCTATTCCACTCAAATGGGACATTTTTTTAAACAAAGCTCTCATGGAAGCCGTTCGCTCGGAAAAATTATGTACAAACTTGGCCATGTACTCAGCTAAACCTAGGAAAGACTTTAGTTCCTGCTTGTTGGTAGGTGCAGGTGCCTCTTTCACAGCAACCACTAAATCCAACTTAGGTTCCACCCCATCCTTTGTGATTTTATGGCCCAAATAATCAACTGACTCCACTCCAATTTGGCATTTATCTCTACGGATAGTCATGCCAGCACATTCCAGCGCCATAAACACCTTCCGCAAAGTAACATTATGCTCGCTCTCCGTAACACCATAAACGAGAATATCGTCCTGGAAGCACATTACTTGGTTTATTCCCTGCAGTATGCTCTGCATGATACGCTGAAAGACAGCCGCCGCCGAGGCTAAGCCAAAAGGCATTTTGCAGAACCTGAATGCTCCATACGGGGTGATAAAAGAGGTAAGGGAACGAGAGGAAGGATGAAGTTCTACCTGGTGATATGCCGAGGACAGATCTATTACGCTGAAGAATTTGGCTGGATCCATGGTGCTCAACATCTCATTAATCCTGGGTAGGGGGAACCTGTCCACCCATATGTTGGCATTGAGGTCCCTTAGGTCAACGCATAAACGGATTCCTCTTCCACCCGACTTACTCGTGACTACAATGGGGGCCAACCATACTGAACTTTCAATAGGTTCTATAACTCCTAACTCCACAAGTTTGTTCAGTTCTTGCTTAAGAGACTCCTGCATTAGGTAGGGGATCGGTCTGGCCTTATGGACTTTTGGAATAGCCACTGGGCTGACGAGCTCTGGAGCATGCCAGTGAAGAGGTATTGAAACCGGATGATTAATGGCAGCATTTCCAGCACCCCGCAAACTTGTTCTCTGCTGAAGAAGGGATTAACCCAGAAACACATGTGTCCAGAGATGCACAGCAAAGGCTGCACCTATTTAGAGGTGAAATATTTAAAAGTAATGGAGTTCGTTTTTTGAGGAAACTACATTTATCATGATGCAATGGGGCAGATTATTTGCTGGGATGTTAGGCAGGTGTGCTCCTAACTGTTTGTGACTTTAAAAAGGCTCCCTTGAGCCACTGGGCTGATGAGCTCTGGAGCATGCCAGTGAAGAGGTATTGAAACCGGATGATTAATGGCAGCATTTCCAGCACCCCGCAAACTTGTTCTCTGCTGAAGAAGGGATTAACCCAGAAACACATGTGTCCAGAGATGCACAGCAAAGGCTGCACCTATTTAGAGGTGAAATATTTAAAAGTAACGGAGTTCGTTTTTTGAGGAAACTACATTTATCATGATGCAATGGGGCAGATTATTTGCTGGGATGTTAGGCAGGTGTGCTCCTAACTGTTTGTGACTTTAAAAAGGCTCCCTTGAGCCACTGGGCTGACGAGCTCTGGAGCATGCCAGTGAAGAGGTATTGAAACCGGATGATTAATGGCAGCATTTCCAGCACCCCGCAAACTTGTTCTCTGCTGAAGAAGGGATTAACCCAGAAACACATGTGTCCAGAGATGCACAGCAAAGGCTGCACCTATTTAGAGGTGAAATATTTAAAAGTAACGGAGTTCGTTTTTTGAGGAAACTACATTTATCATGATGCAATGGGGCAGATTATTTGCTGGGATGTTAGGCAGGTGTGCTCCTAACTGTTTGTGACTTTAAAAAGGCTCCCTTGAGCCACTGGGCTGACGAGCTCTGGAGCATGCCAGTGAAGAGGTATTGAAACCGGATGATTAATGGCAGCATTTCCAGCACCCCACAAACTTGTTCTCTGCTGAAGAAGGGATTAACCCAGAAACACATGTGTCCAGAGATGCACAGCAAAGGCTGCACCTATTTAGAGGTGAAATATTTAAAAGTAACGGAGTTCGTTTTTTAAGGAAACTACATTTATCATGATGCAATGGGGCAGATTATTTGCTGGGATGTTAGGCAGGTGTGCTCCTAACTGTTTGTGACTTTAAAAAGGCTCCCTTGAGCCACTGGGCTGACGAGCTCTGGAGCATGCCAGTGAAGAGGTATTGAAACCGGATGATTAATGGCAGCATTTCCAGCACCCCGCAAACTTGTTCTCTGCTGAAGAAGGGATTAACCCAGAAACACATGTGTCCAGAGATGCACAGCGAAGGCTGCACCTATTTAGAGGTGAAATATTTAAAAGTAACGGAGTTCGTTTTTTGAGGAAACTACATTTATCATGATGCAATGGGGCAGATTATTTGCTGGGATGTTAGGCAGGTGTGCTCCTAACTGTTTGTGACTTTAAAAAGGCTCCCTTGAGCCACTGGGCTGACGAGCTCTGGAGCATGCCAGTGAAGAGGTATTGAAACCGGATGATTAATGGCAGCATTTCCAGCACCCCGCAAACTTGTTCTCTGCTGAAGAAGGGATTAACCCAGAAACACATGTGTCCAGAGATGCACAGCAAAGGCTGCACCTATTTAGAGGTGAAATATTTAAAAGTAACGGAGTTCGTTTTTTGAGGAAACTACATTTATCATGATGCAATGGGGCAGATTATTTGCTGGGATGTTAGGCAGGTGTGCTCCTAACTGTTTGTGACTTTTGGAATAGCATTCTCCTTCACCTTTATCTTGTGTTGATAGTCCCTGAGCAACCCCAATCTGTCTCCAAACAAATCTGGAAATTCCTCACAAACACTCATGCCACATTTGGATTCACTTACTTGTAGTACTGGTTCGTCATTGTTGGGGTCAAGTCTGATTCCTAAATCCCTTTGGTGTTTCCACCCTAAAAGGTTGGAACCTTTGTCTGTGAAGTACACTTTCCCTTCAGTATGTCGTCCTTTAAAGGTTATTTGGAGACATAACATACCCCTCAGAGGTATAGGGTCATTGTTGTACCCTCCAGGAGAAATGTCTGCCGGTTGTAGTTTATACCCCTTATCCTTAAAATTCTTTTCAAATACGCTATAATCCATAAATGTAAATGGAGAACAGGAGTCTGAAAATACTCTTACACATATTCCATCCAGTTCAATAAAACAAGTAGGGTATAAAGTACCTCCTTTACCGCTCTCACTCGAATTTTTCAGTTGCAACACAAATTTGTTCTTTACATCTTGGGTCTCTTCAATAATATGTACGTTCTTCTTCTCAATACTCTCACTCCTATCATTCTTACATACTCTCGCATAATGTCCTCTCGCTCCACACTTCCGACATACACAGTTGCGAGCCGGACACATAGGATTGTTGGCCAAGTGTCTGCTGTTCCCACACCTAAAACATTTACTTTTAATCCCCTCCATGTTACTCTGGGCATTTTTCTTGAGGGACACTTCGTGAATTTTGCAATCTTCTTCTAGGTTAGGTGCACTATTCTCTCGTTTGGGATAAGCTTTAACCTCTTTGACATCTTCTTCCCCTGGGGAATGTTTAATTAGTTTCATACACTCCACCGTATGTTCTATTCCTTTTGCTATATCCACAGCCTCCTTCAAGGTAGGATTGTGAACTAATAACTTCTCCTGAATTTTCATATTATTGGTACATCTTACTAACTGGTCACGTATTAAGGAATCCTCAAGGTTACCAAACTCACATGTGTTGGCCGTTCCCCTCAAACACGCAATGTAACTGGCTATTTTTTCATCCTTACCTTGTGTTCTACTAAAAAATGTATGTCTCTCGAGGATTACATTGACTTTGTGGCCAAAATGATTTTCTAATTTTCTGACCGTTCTCTCATAATCATTTAGGCCATCCCCTTCACCATCCACTACATCATCAGGGTCTGTTAAACTTTCATACACTTTTCGTCCATGTACCCCTAAATTGTGTAGAAGAATATGCTGCTTTCTTAACGCCGAGAATTTTTCCCCACCAATTGCAATTAAGTAGGATTCAAACAATTTCTCCCACTCTTTCCAGGGTAGGACTGGTTCACCAATTTCGTTCAAAAATGGTGGAGGCTGTGACATGCCAGTTGCCGCCATTTTGTAAGCTGTCACTGAGTTCCAAGATAAGTCTGAAATTTAAAAATATTTGAAGACCTCTACACTAAACTGAATAGTGTCCACTGTTGTTATTCTTCTTTTTTTTTCTTTCAGAATTCTTGTCTCATATAATGCTAATAGTCAATAGTCAACATATAGGAAAAGGAACCTTCCTGAAGAAACTCCTTCTCACTTGCTGCAACAAAAATACCTGTAGATTCTCACAAAATCCTTCCCAGCACGTCAGAGAAACGTGTACTCGTACTCACACAACGCTAGTACAGCCGTGTGGTATGATTTCCACGACGTGTTGTGTGCCCGGGGTCTCTAAACGCTCCACGTTACCCCTGGTTACCAGCTCCTTCGTGGTAACGCTATGCCGGAAAGTACGATGCCAGGAATGCAGGTCTCCGCCTTCCACACGCCGATGCCAGTTACACTGAGAGGCGGCGCCGGGCTCCACCTTCCCGCGTCACACTGTTTAATGCAGGGCTCCGCCTTCCCCACGCCGATGCCGGTTACACTGAGAGGCGGCGCCGGGCTCCACCTTCCTGCGTCACACTGTTTACATCGAGGAGCGACGCCCATATGCCAGGGGTCGCACCTCCTTCACTCAACGCCACGCCCATGCGAGACTCCGCAAAGAGAGCCGGGTCCGCCCACCCGACAAGGCTTCTCTTCGCTGCACCTCTGGGACTAGAGTCGCCGCACTTCCCTTAGCACCGGGACGTACCTTCAGTACAAAAACACTCACGAACATGAAGTGCCTCCTTCAGGACGGAAAACGGTTACTGCACCACCAGCCTTCAACACGGTGAGCTCGGAAAAACGAGCATCCAACACCTCACTGGAGTTCCTGGGGATCCCACAGAGACGATGAAAGTAATCAGGGGTGAGGAGTCTCACTGCCCCCTGCACAGGTATCCCATCCTCGTCGCTTGCATAGATGTTATGTTCCACAGGTTAGTACTGCATAAGTAATCAAGGAACCAGGCACAGTTGTGTTGAGATATCCAGTTTAATCAACAAGCTCCTCGCACATCGCCTCACCAACTCCAGATCAACAGTCCTTCACCAACATT
This sequence comes from Pleurodeles waltl, assembly GCF_031143425.1. Classification (NCBI taxonomy): domain Eukaryota; kingdom Metazoa; phylum Chordata; class Amphibia; order Caudata; family Salamandridae; genus Pleurodeles; species Pleurodeles waltl. Next base: position 1,078,635,119 of record NC_090445.1, on the reverse strand, counting down.
CTATGGCATGCTTCAGGGCATTCCAATGCTCAACATTCTTAGGAGCTGTTGGACTATACCACTAATGCTTTAAGTTAGTATTTATATGTGAAATGTACATTATACACTGAATTAGATGTTTTAACAATTTACCTAAATTAATATCTATAAAACAGGTTAGTATAAATAAATAACGAGTATACACATACATTGTATGGTTACAACAGGAAACACCATAAAAATAGACCACAAAGGTTTAGAAAAATAGATAATATTTATCTGAATAAAATAAAGTAAAAACAACTAAAAATCCAAAGTACAAAAGCAAAGTTATGAATTTTTAAAGATTAAATCACACTAAAGCGCATAGAAACACAATAGCTCCAACTGCGGCTAACACAGCATTGTTGGCAGAGTCGTTTCCAATAGTTTGCCGCCACAGGCGCCGGTCACAGAGTCGCACAGACCCTCGGGCACAGTACCTTTGAAAACGAAGAAACAAAGACATTGCATGGAATCGTGGAGGTGATGCGTCGCTGGAGCCAGTGCGACGTCAGTCCCTTATGGCGTCCTGGGAGGTGAGGCGTTGGTTCCCCACTGTGAGGCGGGGGAGGCGAGGAGTCAGTTTCATCCAGTTGCAGGGTGGAGCTGGTGCAGTGTCAGTGGTGAGGAGTCAGTTCCTTGTGACCCGGCGGGGTGGATGGATCCAGTCGATCAAGACGTAATGTGTTGACTTCACAGTGTCACGATCACACTGCAGGATGTCAGCAGTAACGTCGGACTCGCGTTGCAGGTCGCGGTCACTGCATGCAGCGAGGACCATGGAGCCGGAGCAGGCAGAGTTATGGCGTCGGGCAGCGGCGTCGGTGCTGGAGTCGCTGAAGTGAGTAACTAGCTAGAAGATAGTAGGAGAAATCTTTGTTGGCCCTGAAACTTCAGAACGAAAGGCAAGCTCAATCCAAGCCTTTGGAGAGAACTTTTCGGGAAGGCTGAGTTCTTCCAGCAAAGTCAGAGGCCAGCAGGCAGCAGGGCAGCAGTCCTTCCTAGCAAAGCAGTCCAGATGAGTCCTTTGGGCAGCCATGCAGTTCCTCTTACAGAGTCCAGGTGTAGATTCAGAAGTCTTTGATTTGGTGGGGTCAGAGACCCAGTATATATACCCAAAATGCATTTGAAGTGAAGTCTGTCTTCCAGGATCCTTGTGGGGGGTTATCAGTCCTTTGTTTGGTGCCCCTCTACCCTCCCCCCCCGGGAAACCCATTCAGTATGCAGATAAATGCAGATGTGTCTGAGTGTCCAGTGTTTATGGCTGTCTGGGTGGAATGCACAAAGGGAGCTGTCAACCAGCACAGACCAGACGTGGATTGGAGACAGGCTGCGAGGCACAGATGGCAGTAAGGGCAGAGAAATGCCCACTTTCTAAAAGTGGCATTTCTAAAATAGTAATATTAAATTCGACTTCACCAGAAAGCAGGATTTTCTATTACTATTGTGTACATACGAACATGACAGGGCTACTCGTTCCAGATCAGAATCTACCACTTAAAAGTGTATAAGGGAAGTTCTAATGCTAGTCTATGGGAGGAGCAGGTCTCACAGTAGTGGAAAACAAATTTGTGAGTTTTTCACTACCAGGACACGCAAAACACACAAGTACATGTCAGCCTTTTACTTACATAGCACCCTGCCCTATGGGTTACATAGGGCCTACCATAGGGGTGACTTATATGTAGAAAAGGGGAAGTTTAAGGCTTGGCAAGTAGTTTTAAATGGCAAGCCAAAGTTTCAGTGAAACTGCACACACAGGCCTTGCAATGGCAGGCCTGAGACATGGTTATGTAGCTACTTATCTGGGTGGCACAATCAGTGCTGCAGGCCCACTAGTAGCATTTAATTTACAGGCCCTGGGCACGTGTAGTGCACTTCACTAGGGGCCTACAGGTAAATTAAATATGCCTATTGGGTAGCAACCAATGTTACCATGTTTAGGGGAGAGAGCACATGCACTTTATCACTGGTCAGCAGTGGTAAAGTGTGCAGAGCTCTAAAACCAGCAGGGACAGGGTCAGAAAAATGGAGGGAGGGAGGCAAAAAGTTGGAGGATGACCAACCTAAGGCTGACAGGTATAACAAAGTAGTGCAGTGGTTGACAACCTTTTGACTTCTGCGGACCTCCACTTTATCATTACTGGAACCCCGGGACCCACACTGAATCATTATTGGAATCTGGAGACCCTCCCACTAAGTCATTACAGGAAGACGGGACCCCAGCGTATACATTGTCAATGATTTGAATTGCAAAAAACATACACACAAAATACAGAAACAAGCATTCATCGAACATATACACAAATGCTAACCCATTTTATTTAATTTGCAAACTATAAATAAAAAAATAATTTTAATAGGAAGGTTGAAGCATTCCCATATTCACTTGAAGCCATACATTATTCATACTATATTCTGTTTGATGCACCTGCTTCTCCCACAAATCAATCTGAGAATTCTACTTTAATTTTTAGCCTCTAGTTTCAAATTATTTGACATTTACAGTACGTTGTAACATTTTTAGTAGCACGTTTGGCCACTTTATTTGTATACATGGACGGAGTCATCTTACACAAAACAGGTGACCATCTAAAGCGCAGGGCCCAAAGGACCCTACCATTCACCAGTCCACCCAGGAACCACATACTACATACACACAGACACACATCCTACCTGCTGCCTCAGAAAGTATGTAGGCAAGGCACTGGATTGGCATTCACTGAGGAGAACAATTAGTCAGTCTTATAATAGGGTACAGGTACAAAGGCCTGTGTTCTTTGATTAATATCATGGTGTCACCACTGCTAGACACTGGCTAGAGATAAGTGGGTGTAAACTATGCTCATTCAAAAAGCAAACACTCTCTGATTGACCTCGTGGCATTAGAGCAAAGATCTCATGGTGATAAAATCTGGTGCATCTCCAGTGGGCTTCCCTCATTGTCCAGTCCACAGTAGTATTAACACAGTGTAATCCAGAAAACTGTTTCAGAGCAGGATGGCAAGGCTTTGCAAAGCCATGGAAGGGGCTTTCATCTCAACACCATCCCGTGGCAAGGGTTGGCACTATTATAGAGCACGCAAAAGGATTAGAAATAGAAAGAGGAACTTCACTGGGATACACACTCCTCCTGTAATTTTTCACTCTGTATATAGAACTCTTTGTGGAAAAATGAAGGTGCAATGACAATTTAAGGTGCTTTATTAATAAGTCATACTGCTAAAATAGTAGTATGTATGACCATTCTGCAGCAGGAGGTTCTTCCATTGAGCAAAGGGGCTGTGGAGACAGTTGTTCCAGAGAACAAAATCAAGGCAGAGATCAAGGCAGACAAAAGACTGGGCCTCACCTAATGTGTCCCCTTGACTTAGCACAATAGACTGTGCAGTCCCACCCGCACCCCTCCATCGAACAAATGGCAGTACATCATGCAGTCTAATCAGCACCATCTTCCTAACAAAGTCTTCACTGATTTTTTAAAGTGACTCCTCTCACCTCGGTATATGGATATCCACAGGATTGCAAGCAATACACTTCCACTATCTGGCAGGTTGTCCTCACCCTCCATCCTGTGCCATATTAAACCAGAGGTGTCCTAAATTGACATGTTATAGAATTAATACTGAGAGCCAAACTTGAGGATGGACATCAGTAGCCATCCAGGCGACTAGAGTGCAGAATTATTAGGCAAATGAGTATTTTGACCACATCATCCTCTTTATGCATGTTGTCTTACTCCAAGCTGTATAGGCTCGAAAGCCTACTACCAATTAAGCATATTAGGTGATGTGCATCTCTTTAATGAGAAGGGGTGTGGTCTAATGACATCAACACCCTATATCAGGTGTGCATAATTATTAGGCAACTTCCTTTCCTTTGGCAAAATGGGTCAAAAGAAGGACTTGACAGGCTCAGAAAAGTCAAAAATAGTGAGATATCTTGCAGAGGGATGCAGCACTCTTAAAATTGCAAAGCTTCTGAAGCGTGATCATCGAACAATCACGCGTTTCATTCAAAATAGTCAACAGGGTCGCAAGAAGCGTGTGGAAAAACCAAGGCGCAAAATAACTGCCCATGAACTGAGAAAAGTCAAGCGTGCAGCTGCCACGATGCCACTTGCCACCAGTTTGGCCATATTTCAGAGCTGCAACATCACTGGAGTGCCCAAAAGCACAAGGTGTGCAATACTCAGAGACATGGCCAAGGTAAGAAAGGCTGAAAGACGACCACCACTGAACAAGACACACAAGCTGAAACGTCAAGACTGGGCCAAGAAATATCTCAAGACTGATTTTTCTAAGGTTTTATGGACTGATGAAATGAGAGTGAGTCTTGATGGGCCAGATGGATGGGCCCGTGGCTGGATTGGTAAAGGGCAGAGAGCTCCAGTCCGACTCAGACGCCAGCAAGGTGGAGGTGGAGTACTGGTTTGGGCTGGTATCATCAAAGATGAGCTTGTGGGGCCTTTTCGGGTTGAGGATGGAGTCAAGCTCAACTCCCAGTCCTACTGCCAGTTCCTGGAAGACACCTTCTTCAAGCAGTGGTACAGGAAGAAGTCTGCATCCTTCAAGAAAAACATGATTTTCATGCAGGACAATGCTCCATCACACGCGTCCAAGTACTCCACAGCGTGGCTGGCAAGAAAGGGTATAAAAGAAGGAAATCTAATGACATGGCCTCCTTGTTCACCTGATCTGAACCCCATTGAGAACCTGTGGTCCATCATCAAATGTGAGATGTACAAGGAGGGAAAAAAGTACACCTCTCTGAAGAGTGTCTGGGAGGCTGTGGTTGCTGCTGCACGCAATGTTGATGGTGAACAGATCAAAACACTGACAGAATCCATGGATGGCAGGCTTTCGAGTGTCCTTGCAAAGAAAGGTGGCTATATTGGTCACTGATTTGTTTTTGTTTTGTTTTTGAATGTCAGAAATGTATATTTGTGAATGTTGAGATGTTATATTGGTTTCACTGGTAATAATAAATAATTGAAATGGGTATATGTTTGTTTTTTGTTAAGTTGCCTAATAATTATGCACAGTAATAGTCACCTGCACACACAGATATCCCCCTAACATAGCTAAAACTAAAAACAAACTAAAAACTACTTCCAAAAATATTCAGCTTTGATATTAATGAGTTTTTTGGGTTCATTGAGAACATGGTTGTTGTTCAATAATTAAATTAATCCTCAAAAATACAACTTGCCTAATAATTCTGCACTCCCTGTATTTGCAGAATCTCCATTCGGTGTTTAGTTCCAGCTATTAGTTTACGCTGCCAACCCCATAGCTGATCTGCTCTCCTTGCTGAAGCTGTGGTCTAGTGGTAGTCTACTATTAATCTGATTCTAGGGCCTATCAAACATACCTAATGTAGCACTATGTTCACATGTTAATGATGTTTTTCTTTCTATAATCTTGCAACCCTAAATCGTACGCAGTCTACAAAATAAATCCAAAAATGGCCTCTACATTTTCATAAAATCGGGCTAAAGAAAGCTGATCTTTACATAAAACATTTGATAGTCACCTCTCCTTTTTTCCTTTCAAATGGATCTCTATTTCCTTTCCATTCTCTGCATGTGTCTTCTCTCTGAACACAACCTTCTGTGCGTCAAATACATGTTTGCCTTAATCTCTTAATGAATTTCTGAAAATTGCCCACTACTCATTTTAAAGATCACAACCTCTCATTTTTAGGAAAGTGATATCCCTGCCACCTAACATTACATAATCTTCTTTAGCACATCTATTAACCCTAACAAATATAGGTATGAACTTACAAATCACCCATTGCCCACTAATGGTCACACCTAAGTTCTATCACTTTAATGTACCATAAATAAACTAAAGTGATGCATGGAATGGTTTGCTTGAGTGCACAAAACGAATCCCAGTAACCTACAGTAACCCAAAACACTGTACTAACCACTAAGCATAGGTCCCAGAACCACATGCGGAACCGCGTAAAGCGCTCCAGTCACTAAGGAGTAGTAAATGCTATAGAAATGTAATTATGTGGCAGGGTTGATTACACTACACAGCAAGAAAAAGTCAATTATGAGACATAATGTGGTGTACTTTCTGATAGTATCACTTTATTCTTTGTTATTTTTACACATTCTAACTCTACTTTTGCCTCATTAGTGCCAATTGAATACCCAGGTACAGCAATAAGCAAAAGAAAGGTGACGATTCAACCTTTGTGAAGGCCCATGCGCTTCATGGCAACAAATGAATGCCATGTTTTTGGTAACTTTTGAGCCAGCTAGAAACAATTGTTTTTGTTAGCAGATGATGGATTATGTAGCAAATTTAGCAGATCCATAATTATGCGGAAAACACCACAGAAGCAATATTGCATCATTCCAGTGGGCACGCCAATAAGGCATCACTCAGATGCAATACACTCATGACAATAGAATTTTTCTGTCAGGACGCCAGGGATAAGCATTTGAATAGGTGTGAAAGAGGCTTGAAATGCTTCCCTGGAGCAAACAATACAATGACCTGAATGGGCAGAGATGACTCCTTTGAACCTCACAGAATATTCAGGGAGAGGGCTGTGAGCATCCTTTTTGATATTACAGTATAAAATCATCCTGGAGTGTCAAATCCTGTATGACAGGCCTGTAGGGTTTACATATAACACTGGAGTGCACTTGAAATAAAGGGAACAGGATGGCAAGACAATTCTTGTGTACCATTGCCAGGTTGCTGATGAATGCTGTTTTGTTACTAGGCTTCTGTGTCTGGGTATATTGTGTTTACAGTAGCTGCTCCAAATTAGGTTTTAGTTTTAGATGTGGGAGGACACTAGGATTAAAATAGTGCACTACCTACACATGCCCCCAGCCATCTGAGTCCATGTTAAGTGTGGCTGGAGACTCTTGCCATCTTGAAAATTCATAAAGTGGGTAGGCTAAGACCTGGAGGCTTTCATCCCTTTGGTCTGGGCATACCCACAAATTATTCCCACCCACTAGCTCTTGCCAGGCTTAAATGTGTTATCTGCGGGCACTCACTTCAGAGCACTGCTGGACCTGTGGAAGAACAGGTCCTGCTGTCTGTGATCTGAGAAGAGCCCTGAAAGACTGGAGCTGTCCTTCTCTTGTACCCAGGACAAAGAAGTGAACTCCAGAGGTCATAAAGCTGACCTCTGTTCAAACTACAGAGATACAACACAATACAAGGGGCCTTTCATGCAACTGCCCAGCTGACCAGTGTCAATTGGAACTGGACTGGACACTGCAGTTGTCGTCTATATTGACACCTGTGAGTCTCTAGGTGCCTCCCCTAAGAGGAGGGCCAGGAGTTTGAAATGTACTCATGTGACGGACTGGGACTCAATGGACTAAAATCAGAAGGTAAAATCTTTGACCAGGACAAACCTGGTCAGTGTATCCGATGCACAGTTCATCAGTGTCAGATTGTGCCTAGGTCCTGGTCTACTGTGACCACTGAGTATCATTGTGCTTTTGGCACTATTTCCACTTAAAACTTGAAAACAATTATATCTTCGGTACCCCTCATTAGATTTGTGCAATATTTCTGTCATTGTGTTTATTAAAGTTTGACTTTATCACTGTTTTGGTACTTCATAAACACTTCACACATTGCCCTTTGTTAGGCATGGCTCTGTGACATAGCTATCAGGGGGTCGAGCTCATGTTAATCTAGTGACATCAAGGATTTACACTGACATGGGTTGTGATTATTCCTTGAAGTGGCTAGTCACCCACCCCAATTAATAATCCAATTTCTTATAATGTACATTTGTTTAAAGCTTTATTATGAAAGCATCTTTTTGACTCCCATACATGTCAATCTGCACAGTGATTGGCCTAGCAGCTGTGGTTGACAGCACCAAAGATCAAATAAAAAAGAAGGCCAGCTACAACAACCTGCTGAGACGACTGAAGGGATAGGATGTGAAATCTAGGGCTATTCTAGAAAGGATTCAAGCACAAACCAGACCTAACAGATGTGTTTAGGACCTGTGCCTCAGATCCCCTAAAACAAATTGTGGAGGTTAGCATGATTCTTCCTTTTGCCTGCATATCTTTAGTACTTATCTGCTTTCCTTGACTCAAGAGCTAGGGGCCCATCAGATTCAATTTGGTGTACATGGGTGATACCCAGATAGACATCACTGTAGAGAATCCATTAGAAAAGCAGGTGGACTTACGTAATTCTGTGTAGCATAATAATGGAGAATTACCCAAAAATTCTACAAGATTACACAGAATTACTCAAGACAAGTAATTCTGCATTTAGCGCTATTTTCTTAGCAACAAAAATGCCCCCTCATGTCCAAAATGGACGTGAGGATGCACTAAGAAATAGTGCTAAAACAACAGAACATGAATAGCATTACAAGAAGCTGCTCCTGCTCGTTAAATGTGCACTTGGGGTAGGATTTTCTCCCAACATACTACCTGCATTTAGCAATAGGTACATAGCACAAAATGCACCCCCGCTCCAAAGAGAACGTAAGGATGCATTCTGAAATAAGAAAATGATGCCCAGCATAACAAGCAGCTGCTTGCACTAGCTAAATGCAGTGTTTGTTGTTTCCGGTGCGGAGCACCGCAACTTATTTTTGAGGGCCGGCACTTATGTTTCTGCCTCAAGCATTTACTGCAAACAAAAGACACATATGGGAAAGACAGAGGAAGAGAAAAACAAAAAAGCGTCACAAAAGGAGAAAGCACAATGCTGCAAGAGTGAGCTAAAGGGGCAGGGAGTGGCCTTAAATGGATTGAAGGGGCCAGAGATGGCTTCAGGATTATGCTGCTTCAGTATTCCGTGCTCACACATTTAAATGCAACAGCTGCGCGTTTCAGAGCAGGGCTTGGGCACCGGCACGTTTTTATTAACAAATTAAGCACTGGCTAAATGTGCTCTTGCTGTTGAATTTGTCTCCAGATTACTCTTACGTATGCAAGCAGGCTTAATTGAGTTATTATTGGTATTTCTGCCTCAAAGAGTAACACAGAATTACCTACATTGCTTCAATTAGTCTAGCCTAGACTTATGTCTACTTTGGGATAAAAGAAAGCTGAATGTGCATGAACAGATCAAGTTTGGAAGTTTTAACTGTAGCAGGTGAGGGCTTAAAGTCGCCTCCTTTCATTTGGCCTCCACTACAGGCCCCACTCCTTGTGGTCCTAGCAGGTCAGAAACCTGGGAATCGGTGGTATGACGGAACCACTCATGCTGGAACAACGCATGCCTTAACAATGTGGTCAGAACCATGACCACATTGTTTCCACGCATGCCTTTGCCACACATGCCTTTAGAGCAAATTTTGTTGTAAAAGCATGGCTAATAAAGGCATGTGTTGAAACAGCAAGCGAAACGGCATGCATGGTTCTTTCATGCAACCAATCCCCCGACCTGAGGTTCAAAACTACCCTCACCCCTGATAACTACCGCGAAGGGAGCCATGAAAAAAAAATCTATCCCAACCCGACCCCTGCCACTCAATACTAAAGTACCCAGACGCATAAAAAAAACTACCCTGACCCCCCCACACCTGCCCCATAAAACTAAACTACCATGACACCCCCACCCACCCTGAGCCCTAAAAAAAAACTATCTTAACCCCTCCACCCTTACAAACTAAATTACCCCCACACCAGCGAGCCCTAAAAACGTACCCCCAATAAGTAAACTACCCCACCCTCCACCCACCTTAAGCCCTAAAAAAAACTATCCTGAATTCCCCCCACCTCACCCCTAAAAACTTTAATTACCCTGACCCCCCAACGGCCCTGAGCCCTTAAAAAAACGACCCCAACCCCTCACCCCTGCCCTTACAACTAAAGTACCCCGACACCCCGCACCCACCCTAAGCCCTAAATCCACCCACTGCTAAAAACTACCCACCAACCCTGCCCTAACCCCATTTACCTCACAGCGTCCTGTCCTGATTCTTCCTCATCTCTCCTACCTCCTCCTGCCCTTCCTTAAACCTTCCTCCACCCCTTTAAAAATAAACTACCCCACCCTAAGCCCTAAATAAAAAAAATACCCAAACACCCCCTCTCTTGCCCCTAAAAACAAAAAATTAGCCAAACGTCCACCCTAAAAAACAAAATATCCAAACCCCTAACCCACCCCTTAAAAAAAATAGCCCGACCCACAACCACCCCAGTCCCTTAATTCACCTCATCCCCACTTACCGCACCGCTACCTCCACGTCCTCTCCCAAACAACGCATGGCTTTTTCTGTGCCTTAACCACACATATGCGTAGTTTAGCACATGTGTGATTAAGGCACAGAAAAAGCCATGCGTTGTTCTGGCAAGCATGGTTAGGCTTGTGTGGGAACCAACTGCTTTGTTTACAACGCGTGGTTAGGGACGTTTTCCTTGGGAATAATTTTGGATTCAAACCTCAACTTCACTCCATAATTCAACACAGTGATCATTGCGACTAATTTCCAATTCTTCCTCCCTCTACTTCATAGCAACCACTGTGCAGTGCTTCCATGGACGGCCCATCTAGACTACTCTAACATAATGAATACTGGCGTCCAAAAAATGGATCACAAACAGCACAAAATCAGGCAGTCAGAATACTGTTGCACTTCTGAAAATAGAATGATGTTAATGAAGCTCCAAAGCTCTCCCTCAGCTCGTGGTTCAGTTCAGGGTCAAGTTTAAAATGCTTAATTCTACATGAATGATATTGGGGCAAAGATCCTGGCTACTTTGGGAAACTGGCACCTAACTATGTTACAGCAGGAACCTGCATACCTCCTCAGTTCATTTGTTCCGAAAATGTTCCTTTCAGAGACTTAAGTACAGCAGATGATTTGCTGAGGTATTAAGAGAAACTCAAGTAAGAAAATGTTTGAACATCTTCAGTCCCAAATCTGCTACAAGTCTGTTACCTTTAGTCCAGGAACTCCTAAAAAATGAACTTTTGAAACAGGCTTTCAATTAATCCCTATATCTTCATGGGGCAACCAAAGAATGACAATTCTATGTCTACACCCAGCATCGGACTGTTCTGTAACCCTCATGTTTTATCAGAACTTTCAACGTCATATTTATTCCTTTGCCGTGCTTTGAAGTGGCACAGGTGGCGTAGACATTTATAAAACTCTTAAATAAATAAATGCTGCCTAGTGGCCCTCTGTCATGAAAGTGCTGCAGCCTTCCATATCCCATTCCCATGACAATGTTAAGCAATAGGGTGGTCAGAGTAGTGCCTGAGCACTCCTGTCCAAATTTAAAAAAGTCAACAAGTCTCTGTCATCCTCTGAAAGGATGGTCAGCAAAGGCAGGAAGCAGGTGTGAGAAAGTAGCCTCTTTCTAGCCTTTTTACCCCCACTTTTGGCCTGTTTGTGAGTGTATGTCAGGGTGTTTTCACTGTCTCACTGGTATCCTGCTAGCCAGGACCCAGTGTTCATAGTGAAAACCCTATGTTTTCAGTATGTTTGTTATGTGTCATTGGGACCCTGCTAGCCAGGACCCCAGTGCTCATAAGTTTGTGACCTATATGTACGTGTTCCCTGTGTGATGCCTAACTGTCTCACTGAGGCTCTGCTAACCAGAACCTCAGTGGTTATGCTCTCTCTGTACAAATTGTCACTAACAGGCTAGTGACCAATTTCACCAATTTACATTGGCATACTGGAACACCCTTATAATTCCCTAGTATATGGTACTGAGGTACCCAGGGTATTGGGGTTCCAGGAGATCCCTATGGTCTGCAGCATTTCTTTTGCCACCCATAGGGAGCTCTGACAATTCTTACACAGGCCTGCCACTGCAGCCTGAGTGAAATAACATCCACGTTATTTCACAGCCATTTTTACACTGCACTTAAGTAACTTATAAGTCACCTATATGTCTAACCTTTACCTGGTAAAGGTTGGGTGCTAAGTTACTTAGTGTGTGAGCACCCTGGCACAAGCCAATGTGCCCCCACATTGTTCAGGGCCAATTCCCCGGACTTTGTGAGTGCGGGGACACCATTACACGCGTGCACTATACAAAGGCCACTACCTATGTATAGCTTCACAATGGTAACTCCGAATATGGCCATGTAACATGTCTAAGATCATGGAATTGCCCCCCCAATGCCATCCTGGTATTGGGGAGACAATCCCATGATTCCCCGGGTCTCTAGCACAGACCCGGGTACTGCCAAACTGCCTTTTCTGGGATTTCACTGCAGCTGCTGCCAACCCCTCAGACAGGTTTCTGCCCTCCTGGGGTCCAGCCAGGCTTGGCCCAGGAAGGCAGAACAAAGGACTTCCTCAGAGAGAGGGTGTTACACCCTCTCCCTTTGGAAAATGGTGTTAAGGCAGGGGAGGAATAGCCTCCCCCAGCCTCTGGAAATGCTTTCATGGGCACACATGGTGCCCATTTCTGCATAAGCCAGTCTACACCGGTTCAGGGATCCCCCAGCCCTGCTCTGGCGCGAAACTGGACAAAGGAAAGGGGAGTGACCACTCCCCTGACCTGCACCTCCCCTGGGAGGTGACCAGAGCTCCTCCAGTGGGCTCCAGACCTCTGCCATCTTGGAAACAGAGGTGCTGCTGGCACACTGGACTGCTCTGAGTGGCCAGGGCCAGCAGGTGACGTCAGAGACTCCTTCTGATAGGCTCTTACCTGTGTTGCTAGCCTATCCTCTCACCTAGGTAGCCAAACCTCCTTTTCTGGCTATTTAGGGTCTCTGCTTTGGGGAATTCTTTAGATAACGAATGCAAGAGCTCATCAGAGTTCCTCTGCATCTCTCTCTTCACCTTCTGCCAAGGAATTGACTGCTGACCGCGCTGGAAGCCTGCAAAACTGCAACAAAGTAGCAACGACGACTACTGCAACCTTGTAACGCTGATCCTGCCGCCTTCTCAACTGTTTTCCTGGTGGTGCATGCTGTGGGGGTAGTCTGCCTCCTCTCTGCACTAGAAGCTCCGAAGAAATCTCCAGTGGGTCGACGGAATCTTCCCCCTGCAACCGCAGGCACCAAAGAACTGCATCACCGGTCCTCTGGGTCTCCTCTCAGCACGACGAGCGAGGTCCCTTGAACTCAGCAACTCTGTCCAAGTGACTCCCACAGTCCAGTGACTCTTCAGTCCAAGTTTGGTGGAGGTAAGTCCTTGCCTCCCCACGCCAGACTGCATTGCTGAGAACCGCATCTTTTGCAGCTACTCCGGCTCCTGTGCACTCACCGAGGATTTCCTTTGTGCACAGCCAAGCCTGGGTCCCCGGCACTCTAACCTGCATTGCACGACCTCCTGAGTTGTCCTCCGGTGACATGGGACCCTCTTGTGCAACTTCGGGTGAGCTCCAGTTCACTCCACTTCGTAGTGCCTGTTCTGGCACTTCTGTGGGTGCTGCTTGCTTCTGAGTGGGCTCCTTCTCTTGCTGGACGCCCCCTCTGTCTCCTCACGCAGTTGGCGACATCCTGGTCCCTCCTGGGCCACAGCAGCATCCAAAAACCCTAACCGCGACCCTTGCAGCTAGCAAGGCTTGTTTGCAGTCTTTCTGCGGGAAAACACTTCTGTGCAACTCTTCACGACGTGGGACATCCATCCTCCAAAGGGGAAGTTTCTAGCCCTTGTCGTTCATGCAGAATCCTCAGCTTCTACCATCTGGTGGCAGCTTCTTTGCATCCACAGCTGGCATTTCCTGGGCATCTGCCCACTCCCGACTTGATCGTGACTTTTGGACTTGGTCCCCTTGTTCCACAGGTACCCTCGTCTGGAAATCCATCGTTGTTGCATTGCTGGTGTTGGTCTTTCCTGCAGAATTCCCCTATCACAACTTCTGTGCTCTTTGGGGAACTTAGGTGCACTTTGCACCCACTTTTCAGGGTCTTGGGGTGGGCTATTTTTCTAACCCTCACTGTTTTCTTACAGTCCCAGCGACCCTCTACGAGGTCACATAGGGTTGGGGTCCATTCGTGGTTCGCATTCCACTTCTGGAGTATATGGTTTGTGTTGCCCTATCCCTATGTGCTCCCATTGCATTCTATTGTGACTATACATTGTTTGCACTGTTTTCTATTGCTATTACTGCATATTTTGGTATTGTGTACATATATCTTGTGTATATTTGCTATCCTCATACTGAGGGTACTCACTGAGATACTTTTGGCATATTGTCATAAAAATAAAGTACCTTTATTTTTAGTATATCTGTGTATTGTGTTTTCTTATGATATTGTGCATATGACACAAGTGGTACTGTAGGAGCTTTGCATGTCTCCTAGTTCAGCCTAAGCTGCTCTGCTAAGCTACCATTTTCTATCAGCCTAAGCTGCTAGACACCCCTCTACACTAATAAGGGATACCTGGGCCTGGTGCAAGGTGTAAGTACCCCTTGGTACTCACTACAAGCCAGTCCAGCCTCCTACATTGGTGGCAGCGGTGGGATTAAGGCACACAAATGGGTCAGAACAAGAGTGAACAGAAAAGTTCATACAGGTGGTGACAAGGATGGCAAGAAGAAAGATGGTGAGAAATCTCAAGATAAGCATGGGGATAAGTGTAAAATCAAAGATCCCACTTCAAATCTTAAACACTCTTCAGAGGGTCGGGATAAAACAAATTCTTCCTCTTCTTCTCAACCCACACACATTAAAAAGCCTTGGTGCTTTGTGTGTAAAAACAGAGGCCATAGGCCATTGGATAAGTCCTGTCCAGGTAAACCCCCTGAGCCTACCACCACTAATACATCAAGCTCTAGTGCCCCTAGCAGTAGTGGTACTAGTGGTGGGACTGCTGGCAACAGTCAAGTTAAAGGTGTAGTTGGGTTCACTTATGGGTCCATAATAGAAACTGGGGTAATCAGTCCCAAGACAGTTTCTGTCACACCTAGTGGCATTGGCCTTGCCACACTGGCTGCTTGTCCCCTTACAATGGATAAGTACAGGCAGACAGTTTCAATAAATGGTGTTGAGGCCTTGGCCTACAGGGACACAGGTGCCAGTATCACTTTGGTGACTGAAAACCTAGTGCATCCTGAACAACACATCATTGGACAACAGTATAAGATTATTGATGTCCATAACTCCACTAAGTTTCTTCCCTTAGCTATAATTCAGTTTAGTTGGGGTGGAGTTACTGGCCCTAAGCAGGTGGTAGTATCACCTAGCTTACCTGTAGACTGTCTCTTAGGTAATGACCTAGAGGCCTCAGGTTGGGCTGATGTAGAGGTTTATGCCCATGCAGCCATGCTGGACATCCCAGAGGAATTGTTCCCTCTCATTTCTACTGAAATGAAAAAGCAAAGGAGAGAAGGCCTGAAAACTCAGGATCCCTCTCCAACAACAGGTAAAAAGGGTATCACAGTATCCCCTAACCACCCTGCCATTCAGGATACCATTCCTGTGGTGGGAGAAAACTCTCCTGGGGTGGCAGCTGTTCCAAGGGAAACATCAGCTGGCATAGCTGTACTCCCTGAGGTAGAAGTACCTCTCTGTGGGATAACTAACATTGGTGAGGAAAAGAACATCATTTTGGTTAACATGGAGCATCCCTCCAACCCTCCCAGAGAAACTTTAGTGCAGAAACCCTGCACTGCCTCACAACACTTAGGACAGCATCCCTGCCCTAGTGTGGAGCTCATAGGACAGCATCCCTGCCCTGCTCCAACTAAAGAGAAACAGCTTCCCTGTTCTCTCTTCCAGCCATATGGACAACGTTTTTGCCCAGCTATGGCTTTACTGAGACAGCATCCCTGTCTGGCATTTTCATCACTACAAATAGGTTCAGTGGACAATTCCCACTGCTCTAAACTAAAACTTACTGATAGAAACTCTGAAAATACATATTCACATTGTTGCTTAGCTAAAAAACATCAAACAGGTTGATTTACATCCCCACAGGGAAGTAACCATATAGTGGATGATAAAGGGAGTGACCAGTCTACTGCAGAGCTACTCTCTACTTATCACCACTTAGACAATAAAGTCTCAACTGGCCAAGGTTAGCCTTATTGTCCTTCGTTTGGGGGGGGGGGGGGTTGTGTGAGAAAGAAGCCTCTTTCTAGCCTTGTTACCCCCACTTTTGGCCTGTTTGTGAGTGTATGTCAGGGTGTTTTCACTGTCTCACTGGTATCCTGCTAGCCAGGACCCAGTACTCATAGTGAAAACCTTATGTTTTCAGTATGTTTGTTATGTGTCACTGGGACCCTGCTAGCCAGGACCCCAGTGCTCATAAGTTTGTGACCTATATGTATGTGTTCCCTGTGTGATGCCTAACTGTCTCACTGAGGCTCTGCTAGCCAGAACCTCAGTGGTTATGCTCTCTCTGTACAAATTGTCACTAACAGGCTAGTGACCAATTTCACCAATTTACATTGGCATACTGGAACACCCTTATAATTCCCTAGTATATGGTACTGAGGTACCCAGGGTATTGGGGTTCCAGGAGATCCCTATGGTCTGCAGCATTTCTTTTGCCACCCATAGGGAGCTCTGACAATTCTTACACAGGCCTGCCACTGCAGCCTGAGTGAAATAACGTCCATGTTATTTCACAGCCATTTTTACACTGCACTTAAGTAACTTATAAGTCACCTATATGTCTAACCTTTACCTGGTAAAGGTTGGGTGCTAATACTTAGTGTGTGGGCACCCTGGCACTAGCCAAGGTGCCCCCACATTGTTCAGGGCCAATTCCCCGGACTTTGTGAGTGCGGGGACACCATTACACACGTGCAGTATACATAGGTCACTACCTATGTATAGCTTCACAATGGTAACTCCGAATATGGCCATGTAACATGTCTAAGATCATGGAATTGCCCCCCCAATGCCATCATGGTATTGGGGAGACAATCCCATGATTCCCCGGGTCTCTAGCACAGACCCGGGTACTGCCAAACTTCCTTTTCTGGGGTTTCACTGCAGCTGCTGCTGCTGCCAACCCCTCAGACAGGTTTCTGCCCTCCTAGAGTCCAGCCAGGCTTGGCCCAGGAAGTCAGAACAAAGGACTTCCTCAGAGAGAGGGTATTACACCCTCTCCCTTTGGAAAATGGTGTTAAGGCAGGGGAGGAATAGCCTCCCCCAGCCTCTGGAAATGCTTTCATGGGCACACATGGTGCCCATTTCTGCATAAGCCAGTCTACACCGGTTCAGGGATCCCCCAGCCCTGCTCTGGCGCGAAACTGGACAAAGGAAAGGGGAGTGACCACTCCCCTGACCTGCACCTCCCCTGGGAGGTGCCCAGAGCTCCTCCAGTGTGCTCCAGACCTCTGCCATCTTGGAAACAGAGGTGCTGCTGGCACACTGGACTGCTCTGAGTGGCCAGGGCCAGCAGGTGACGTCAGAGACTCCTTCTGATAGGCTCTTACCTGTGTTGCTAGCCTATCCTCTCACCTAGGTAGCCAAACCTCCTTTTCTGGCTATTTAGGGTCTCTGCTTTGGGGAATTCTTTAGATAACGAATGCAAGAGCTCATCAGAGTTCCTCTGCATCTCTCTCTTCACCTTCTGCCAAGGAATCGACTGCTGACCGCGCTGGAAGCCTGCAAAACTGCAACAAAGTAGCAACGACGACTACTGCAACCTTGTAACGCTGATCCTGCCGCCTTCTCGACTGTTTTCCTGGTGGTGCATGCTGTGGGCGTAGTCTGCCTCCTCTCTGCACTAGAAGCTCCGAAGAAATCTCCCGTGGGTCGACGGAATCTTCCCCCTGCAACCGCAGGTACCAAAGAACTGCATCACCGGTCCTCTGGGTCTCCTCTCAGCACAACGAGCGAGGTCCCTTGAACTCAGCAACTCTGTCCAAGTGACTCCCACAGTCCAGTGACTCTTCATTCCAAGTTTGGTGGAGGTAAGTCCTTGCCTCCCCGCGCCAGACTGCATTGCTGAGAACCGCGTCTTTTGCAGCTACTCTGGCTCCTGTGCACTCACCGAGGATTTCCTTTGTGCACAGCCAAGCCTGGGTCCCCGGCACTCTAACCTGCATTGCACGACCTCCTGAGTTGTCCTCCGGCGACGTGGGACCCTCTTGTGCAACTTCAGGTGAGCTCCGGTTCACTCCACTTCGTAGTGCATGTTCTGGCACTTCTGTGGGTGCTGCTTGCTTCTGAGTGGGCTCCTTCTCTTCCTGGGCGCCCCCTCTGCCTCCTCACGCAGTTGGCGACATCCTGGTCCACAGCAGCATCCAAAAACCCTAACCGCGACCCTTGTCGCTAGCAAGGCTTGTTTGCAGTCTTTCTGCGGGGAAAACACTTCTGTACGACTCTTCACGACGTGGGACATCCATCCTCCAAAGGGGAAGTTTCTAGCCCTTGTCGTTCGTGCAGAATCCTCAGCTTCTACCATCCGGTGGCAGCTTCTTTGCATCCACAGCTGGCATTTCCTGGGCATCTGCCCACTCCCGACTTGATCGTGACTTTTGGACTTGGTCCCCTTGTTCCACAGGTACCCTCATCTGGAAATCCATTGTTGTTGCATTGCTGGTGTTGGTCTTTCCTGCAGAATTCCCCTATCACGACTTCTGTGCTCTTTGGGGAACTTAGGTGCACTTTGCACCCACTTTTCAGGGTCTTGGGGTGGGCTATTTTTCTAACCCTCACTGTTTTCTTACAGTCCCAGCGACCCTCTATGAGGTCACATAGGGTTGGGGTCCATTTGTGGTTCGCATTCCACTTCTGGAGTATATGGTTTGTGTTGCCCCTATCCCTATGTGCTCCCAATGCATTCTATTGTGACTATACATTGTTTGCACTGTTTTCTATTGCTATTACTGCATATTTTGGTATTGTGTACATATATCTTGTGTATATTTGCTATCCTCATACTGAGGGTACTCACTGAGATACTTTTGGCATTTTGTCATAAAAATAAAGTACCTTTATTTTTAGTATATCTGTGTATTGTGTTTTCTTATGTTATTGTGCATATGACACAAGTGGTACTGTAGGAGCTTTGCATGTCTCCTAGTTCAGCCTAAGCTGCTCTGCTAAGCTACCATTTTCTATCAGCCTAAGCTGCTAGACACCCCTCTACACTAATAAGGGATACCTGGGCCTGGTGCAAGGTGTAAGTACCCCTTGGTACTCACTACAAGCCAGTCCAGCCTCCTACAGCAGGCAATATGCTTGCTTCCCAAGTTGGGAACGGAGTCCCCATAGGCTTCAACTGAAGTTGCAAGCACACCCAGACATAGCATCAAAAAGTCTTCATAGTTAGTCAAAACAGTTCTTTTTATTCTTGATTTCTGTCTTGGGACATCTTCTAGACCGCCAAACTGTTTTGTCACTGGGGAATAACCCAAGGATTTTGTCAGGGCATAAACAAATGGGAAAAGAATCAATCAATCTTTGACGTGTGGCAGGAAATCAGTAGCTAGCGGTAATTGTGGTCTGCGTTCGCCGTGGTACGCAAGTAGCATTCATAAAGAAAGAGCGCCTGGACTTTTATTCGGAGTCACACTGTATGAGGTGATCGCCTTGTTTCTCAGCATTATAGTGCCTCGTACAGATTAGCTGCTCACTCTGACTCCGTTTGTTTATGGGTTATTACCAAGTGATGAAACATGTATTGTCTGACAAGAGCCTTCTCCACAAGAGGATTCAAGAACAAAATGGAGTATTGCTTTGAGAAACTATGAAGGCTCATTAATGCTCTGTCTGGGTGGGCTCACGAATGCTACTGAAGCCCATGATAGTGTCATTGCTACGGAAGAAAACAAACAAACAGCTTCTAAAAGCAAAGCAAATCAACGAGTACCCCTGCCGAAAAACTATTGTTAAAACAAGCCAAATGTTCATACTTGGAAAGTGAAGGTCGGCAGGTTTAATGAGAAGATCGCTTCCTTTTGGAGGGTGGTGCTGTAATTAATCTTTTTTTTCTCTTTCTCCCTAAATTTTAGAAATTAACTTTGATTTTTTTATGTTCTTCTTAGGCTTCCTCGTTATATTTCTTAACATTTGAGATATGGTACAAAGTTGCAGCTTTTTTCTACTTCCTTTGAACAATAATGATGATTTCCCTTCTTGATTCAGCCATACAAATCCTGGAAAGGATTGCAAGATAGGGCTCGAAAATCAGGGGTCCTGTTGAAAGGTCCAGCTTGGTTTCAGGGACAGGGGAGTGGTGTCTGGGAACGAAAGAACAATGCTTTAACATCCTAGTATCAAGAGGCAAATATACAAAAATTAGCAAGGGGAGTACTCATCATGCCTTTACGAACTTGTTGATGGCATTCAATCTTGTTTATAGGTCACAGTTATGGTTCATTATGATGAAAATGGGTGTCAAAATTACAGTGTTGTTACTGATTGAAAGTCTGCATCATAATCTTCGGTCATCGGTTTACTATGTCAATAATAGGGGTCCTTTAGGGATGTGCCCCTTCCCCTTCCTGTTTTCATTATGCATTACCTTATCGTATTCCTGCAGAATTGATAAAAACTGCCCTCTTTCCCTTTTTGCAGACAGTTGAGTTTCGATCTCGAGAACAGCTATTGGTATAAAACATTTTGTGTTCGACATAGCTAATATGTGCGGGTTTGGGACTTACCTTACAAGTACTATATCTAAATCAAAGTTAAACTCCTTGGAATCAAGAGGCATGACAACAAAAATTGTGCAGACAAATGGTATTTTGGTGGAAAGTGTAATTCATTCCCTTCTCTGGCTATCCATTTTGATGACAAATTGAGTTGGTGTCTATTGTAATCACACCAGTGCAGCACTCTCTCTAAAGTAAACGCTGGCAATCTAAGTTTTGCAAGGACTAGCTGCTCATTCCATTAATGGTCAATGCATATTGTGCAAACAGTGTGTCATGTGAACAATGTGGAGCAGGGTTATGAGATAACTCAAGCACAAAATCTTTTCAAATTAAAGAGATTGGAATGCTTTTTCGGATCCTAGGTTTTATGCAATCATTTGCTACACACTTTGTCCATCAATAGACAGATGTAGAGTATCTTGAGGATAGATAAAATATGCCCCACTGATATTGTTGATATCTCCCTGGACTAATACAAAAGCAAGCTTAGCTAGAGACATTTAAGTGGACATTTTGGCCCTGGGCACCTAAAAAGAGATACCTTGATTGGAATATTTTAAAGATATATAGTGGAGGTAATAGGCTATGGTGAGATGTTTAGTTACTATGAGAAGATCTGGAACTCACATAAAGCAAAAGAACTGTCTTAGTTAATTATTTGCATGTGCAAAATCGGGAGGCGAACAAATAAACAAAACGTCTAGTAAGGGCATATGCCGTATTTAGATCTTGTCCTGAACTTGCCCAATAGTTGAAATGGGTCAGTAATGTAACTGAGAGGAACTGGTTAGTCCAATTTAGATATGGGCTTCTCCCAGATTTGTTACTTTTTCCCCTAGGCCAAGAAGAAGAGCACTCGAGTACTTAGACCGCATGCTGACGTTTCAGAACTATTTTGTAAGCATTTCTTTTTTTCAGTCAGTTCTCTCCTGACCATAGGAGAAAGTACTTAATTTCTGGTCTACACTCCATGGACATTGAAGCTACTGGGTTGCTCTCCTATATTTATTGTTACTGAACTCTTCTCTCTTTACATTCTCAGTTTCCACATTTGTGGTATCAGCACTGAAGATTAGAACTCTAATGGGGACTATGAACTGTTTTTAGGTCGGAGCCTACCAAGCAGCGCAGCTGTCTGGTTTGGTAAAGACATCTTGAGGGCTTTCAGACAGTTGACCTAGGCATGCATTTTGCTCGTTGATTACAATTGGCTTTGTGATTTGTAATAAACACATTCTGACTTTCCATTTGCTGGCTTTAGATTCTCCAAGTGCAATTCATCCCTCCCGTGGCCTAAACAGTGTTTTCCGTATCCTTTCACAAACTCGCTTTCTGTTAACAGGCCTTTAAATATTGTTCTTATGTTGTCACTTTAACAGTGTATCCACAGACAGATGTCAAATGTCAGGCGCTGTCTTCCGGGACACTTGTTTACTTTTCTTTCTCTGACTTCAATGTGAGAGGATTTTTGTGAAAATCTTGCTGGGAAGAATTTTTTCTAGCACACGACAACGTTTAAATGAACTGTGTAAGCATTTCAGAATATATCAGAATTATGAATGCACAAAAGAGCCACATTTTTTGTTGTTTCTGAAGTGTGCTAGAATCAAATACTTTAATATGATCAAAACAAATCATTAAACTAGGTGATGCAATTTCCACACCTTTTCGTCTATGCACTGTATAGTTTTATTAGAAAAACAATACGTCTGGGCAAAAGTAATGGTCATTTCAATGGAAAATGTGTTGTCTATAACTGCAATGTGTTATCACACCATGAATATTTCACTCTAGGCCACTCCACTCTACTCTGCACCACTCCACATCATTGCCCTCTATTCTACACCACTCCACTCCATTCCATGTCACTGCACTCTGCACCACTCCACTCTACACCACTGCACTCTATGCCACTTCAAGGTACACCGCTCTACTCTATCCTGTACCACTGTACTCTATGGGAAAGCACTCTTCACCACTCTACTCCACACCACTGCACTCCACACCACTCCAGTGTAAGCCATACTAATTTACTCGGCACAGCTCCACTCTAAGCCACTTTACTCTATCCCACTCTGCAACACTGCACTCTACGCCACTGTGCTCTACCCCACTATGCTCTACACCACTCCACTCTATGCCACCTTAAGCAACTGCACTCTACCATGCACCACTCTACCCTACACCACTTTACACTACTCTGAAACAATCTACTCTATGCCTCTGCATTCCACACCACTCTACTCCACACTATGCCACTGCAGTCTACGCCAGTCTCTAATCTTAACCAATGCACTGTACACAACTGCACTGTGTCCCTGCACTCTACTCTGCATCACTGTACGCTATATCACTGCTCTCTATGCCACTCTACGCCATTGCACTCTGACACTCTACTCTGCAACACTGCACTCTTTGCCACTGAACTCCACACCACTCCACTCTGCACGAACTCACTCTATGCCCCTGCACTCTATGCCACTCGACTCTACTCTGCACCACTGCCCTTTGCATCACTCAACTGTACGCCACTCTACTCTGCATCACTGTACACCATTCTACTCTATGCCACTCCACTCTATGCCACTGCACACTATGCCATTCTATTCTATTCTGTGCACTCTACTCTGTGCCACTCCACTCTGTACTACTGCACTCTTTTATGCACCACTTTCATCTACACCACTTCATTCTGCAATGCTCCATTGTATCTCGTTGACTTCAATGCCACTGCACTATACACCACTAAACTCTTCAACACTCAACATCAATGCACTCTACACCAGGCAACTCTACCCTGTGCCACTCCAGTGTATGCCACTCTATGCGATGCCACACTATACCACTCCAATACATGACATTCTCTGCCACTCCACTTTACAACACTCTACTCCACTCTATGACACTCCACAACACTCGCCTCTATGCCACTAACTTTTAGCCATGCTGAATAATAAACATGTTTTTGAAAAACATGGTTAAAACACTTTGTCAAACTGAATGGCTCTTGCATAGGTGAGCCCTATTGGTTTTGCCAATGCTTGTTGCATTTTATCTTTTGTCATGTATTCCCCACAGGGTTTTGGATTAACTTGTTGCTCCTACTATTTACTAACTGGTTATGATGTTTTAAAGTCTGTGATTTTATAGTTTAAACCAAAATAAACTACACTATTTGACTCATTGAATAAAAATATTTTTATTACACCCAACAAAAATAATACATTGTTTTACATCCTTTAAGTACATCCAATACAAGACCATACATTGGTTTCTTCTACCACATTTTCCCATAAAGTTTGGGTTCTGCATATTCAACAACTAAGTACTGTGAGATCTGATGACTTTGGAAATGGATTTCACAGCCCAGCACATCTCTTAGTCAGATGGGATGACAACAAGGAAAATGTAATAGGGAATGAGAAGATGGGAATTAAGGAAAAGGGTCATTTTACATCATTCACATAATTGTGCTTGTTTACCTGAAAGTTTCTTACCGATTGAGCGTAGCAATGTGTAAAATACTACAAAACTATGGCCCTCATTATAACATTGGCAGTAAAAACCGCCTACCGCTGCTGCGACGGCCGCCAAAAGACCTTTGCCGCGGCTACCAGCAGTCTGCCGGATTATGGCCACAGCTGGATTTCCACCACAAGAATGGCGGGAATCCAGCTGTGGCCATGCCGGCGGATGGCGGTAAGGTGGCGCTTCTGCCAGCAGCAGCGCCACGCCAGTAGACCGCCGCCGGCTGTATTATGACAATATTACGGCCTGGCGGTGTTCTACTGACAGACGCTGCTGCTGGCAGCAGCGCCCCTGCCGTCTCCTGCTAGAGGACCCCCTGACGACGGGTAAGTTGGGTGCCCTGACAAGGGAGGGGGGGTTGTGTGTGTGTTTGGGGTTGTGTGTGTCTGTGTGTGCGTGTATGCGGGTGTGTTTTGTGTGTGCGTGTGCATGTATGGATGTGTGAGTGCGTGTATGTTGAGTTGTGTGAATGCATGTTTGCGTGTATATATGTAAGTGTGTGCAGGTGTGTGTGTGTGAATGGATGTATGCATGCATGGATGTATGTTGGAATGGGTGTGTGTATGAATGTGTGGGTGTGTGAAGGGAGGGACGTGTAGGTGGAGGGGGTCTGGAATGAAAGGGGGGTGGGGGGAAACCAGGGGAGGCAGGGAATACTCCTTACAGTGACAGGGAAAGGATAGTGCCTACCACCATGGTTTTTGTGGCGGTAAGGATGCCACAAAAACCATGGCGGTAGGCGGGGTCATAATCCTGCAGACGGGCAAGTGACGGCCGCCGGGCTGGAGAGTGAAATCTCCAGCCCGGCGGTCGGTGTGATACATTTGCAGTTTGGCTTCAGCCAAACCGCCAATGTCTTAATATGGAGAAAATTACTGCAAGCCTGTTGGCAGTACTTTCTCCATATTTATGCCGACCGCCGGGGTCATTTTGACCCCCTATGTGTTTCATTTACAATTATGGACAAAATATTTTTCATGATATATAAATACCAAATACAACACTCTGCTGGTCTTGGCTCCTGGGAAAACTGTCTAGAGTATTTTTGAAACATAATCATACAGCCTCTGCTAGGGTGGAGGAGCATTGCCCTACTGCTTTATGCAGTGGAGGAAAGGGGAAAAAATTATAATAACATAATGTAATTATCATTTTATTTTTCCTCGGGAGCACGGTTAAGTCGGGGTGTGGATGGTCTGGTTTGGAGGAGGAAGATGTACGCATAAGTACGCATGACGCTTTGGCCGGCCATGTTAGGTTAGCCAAACAGTCATGCGCACTTTGCATTTCTCCACCTGCTGTATTGAACAGACAGGAGGAGAAAGTGCACAGGGCCCTACTCCCTATCTGAGCGCCAAAGCAGGGTGCTCAGACCAATCACGATGCTGCTGTCATGCTGTTGACAGCAGCGTCATGATTGGAGGGGAGTCTGGAAGCCTGTATGCTTGGGGAAGTCCAAAGAGGAAGGAGAGATTGAACTGTCTCTCCCAACATGAAAGGTACATTTAAAAAAAATAATAATAAACTAATACCCTCTGCCCTGCCACCCCTGTTGACAAGTGGCCACCACTGTACTCATACTCACACCAACTTTGTCTTTAGACTTTCTGGAACTGCGTAGGGTAATGTCACAAACGGATTTGGGAATCAAGGAGATGTTACAGAAAAAAAGGAAATGGAAGAACATTTATTGCAACCTATGGAGAACGAAATACATATGGGAAATTTAAATTGAACAGGATTTTGGGCTGCCTTCGTTAACGTCTCCAAACTGTCAGATTCTCCTCTGCCCTTTCTAATTTGTAACTAAGTACCTAGAAAGCAGTTATTGCATTGCAAGTCATCCTTCCTCTTGCTCCACCACACCCAGTAAAAATTCAAGCAAGGTAGTAGTATGTTGGGAGAGAGCTACAATGCTTGGAAAATGCCTCAAGTCAAGTTACAAGACTATCCACAGTATGCAGCCAACTCCTTTTTTTCAGTGTTTAGATTAGTTTGCATTTTGCTGGGCTTCTTTTATACTAGAGCTCCACTTCTAGCTTGTGGTGACACGTGTCTACAGCATATATACACACACAGACAATTACCCAGTACAATTTAGTATTCATTATAATAATATGATTATAATATATATAATTATAATTGGTTCTTTTGTCTCTAAGATATTAATCTCTTCCTTACTACCATGGCTAGTTTATCCAGATTCCCACTTCAGGTTCCCACTTCAGAAGGGTGTTGTACATACTTCCAACATTTTGGGGGTTATTACAACTTTGGAGGAGGTGTAAATCAGTCCCAAAAGTGACGGTAAAGTGACGGATATACCACCAGCCGTATTACGAGTCCATTATATCCTATGGAACTCATAATACGGCTGGTGGTATATCCGTCACATTTGGGACGGATTAACACCTCCTCCAAATTTGGAATAACCCCCTTTGTCCTTCAAGGTTCAAAGCCTTTAGTTTACTTCACTTTCATACAAATCATACATTCTTCAACAGCAGGTAAATCATGTTACAGAACATTTGAAAACAAAGGTTCAAGGTTTGAGGGGTAAATTAAGGGCTGATTAGACAATGACATGTTCATAGAAGTAATTCTAGTATGGACATCGTTAAAGGTGAAAAAAGGCATAGTGGACAGAGGCACTTTCTTCTGACTTATCTCCACGGCTGCTTATTGGGTACTAATGCTGGCCAGCGTTAGGAAACTATGGGGGTCATTCTAATGTTGGTGGGCGGCGGGAGCCGCCCGCCAAGCGGGAACCGCCAGAAGACCGTACCGCGGTCAAAAGACCGCGGCGGTCATTCTGAGTTTCCCGCTGGGCTGGCCGGCGGAGTGGAAAGGGTGCGACGGGTGCAGTTGCACCCGTCGCGATTTTCAGTGTCTGCTATGCAGACACTGAAAATCTCAATGGGGCCCTGTTAGGGGGGCCCTGCAGTGCCCATGCCAGTGGCATGGGCACTGCAGGGGCCCCCAGGGGCCCCACGACACCCGTTCCTGCCATCCTGTTCCTGGCGGTTTTTACCGCCAGGACCAGGATGGCCGGAAGGGGGTCGGAATCCCCATGGCGGCGCTGCCTGCAGTGCCGCCATGGAGGATTCCTCAGGCCAGGGGAAAACCGGCGGGAAACCGCCGGTTTCCCTTTTCTGACCGCGGCTTTACCGCCGCGGTCAGAATTGGCCTGGATGCACCGCCAGCCTGTTGGCGGTGCATCCGCGGTCCCCGGCCCTGGCGGTCTATGACCGCCAGGGTCGGAATGACCTCCTATGTTGTAGTTGTCTGTAATATAACAGCTACTAAATGCAATTTCATTTCTAGCAAAGCTTTCCTCTCAATATTTTTAGTAGACAGATTAGCCCTTCTGTGATTATGATAGCCCCCAACTACACTGAAAACACGTTGAGAAAGTCTAATGGCAACATGACAATAGGGGCCCTATTCACATATAATGCCCTTCTTAGCATGTAACTAACAGTACATTAGTACTTCTAACATACTACCGAATGGAATGCACAAACCTACATGCAGAGGTTCCACGTCTGCCTCTCGTATCTTTTTCTATGCAGAGATCTCTGCCCTGAATGTGGAGATTCCACAAGCGTAAATGTGATGCTATTAATTGTGTTTGACCAATGACTTTGTGTTTCACCACTGCGCATATTAGTTGCTCAATGTTCACCAGTAGCACATTATGGTGGTCATTACAACATTGGCGGTAAAAGCCGCTTACCGCCGTGCAGAAGACCGCCAATACACCGCCGCGGCCGCAGAATTCCGCCACAGCCATTATGACCCACATCTCGGAATCCGCTGAAATTCAGTCACCCACACAAGTCCGCCACACCAAAGGTCAGTGTTAAACTGGCGAAAACAAAACCTCCACCTCCACGCCAACAGAAACATGCCCATGCTATTACGACCCACGAATCCACGCGGCGGTCTTTCAACCGTGGTATTCCATTGGCGGTACACACCGCCGCGCTCAAAATACACACACATCTCCAAAACACCGCCACATTGGACAATTCCAAATACACACACCTGATACACATACAAACAACACTCCCACACACCCAACACAATATAAAACACACACCCACATCACCCACAAATCCCTACGACCAAAAATTAGTCACGAAGGCGACAGAGAGATAGCACAGAATAGACAATCCCACCACACAGAGGCACACAACACCATCACCCACACAACATCCACGCACAAAACACCACACACCACTACACATCACCACACACATCAACACTCACACCGCCCCACACATCACACACACCACCCCATGTCACGCCAAAGACACCCCCGCTTTTCCGAGGAGGAGCTCCGGGTCATGGTGGAGGAAATCCTGCGGGTAGAGCCACAGTTATTTGGCTCACAGGTGCAGCACACATCCATAGCCAGGAAGATAGAGCTATGGCGCAGAATAGTCGACAGGGTCAACGCTGTGGGACAGCATCCAAGAAATCGGGAGGACATCAGGAAGAGGTGGAACGACCTACGGGGGAAGGTGCATTCAGCGGTCTCTAGGCACAACATCGCGACCCAGCGGACTGGCGGCGGACCCCCACCTCCTCCCCCACAACTAACAACATGGGAGGAGCAAGTCTTGACCATCATGCATCCTGAGGGCCTCGGAGGAGTCGGTGGAGGAATGGACACTGGTAAGTCAAATCTTAACTATCAGATCCCCCACCCTACCTGCATGCTATCACACACCCCCACCCTCACCCCCTCCCCTATCACTCCAGCTCCTCACTAATGTACTCATAACACAAACTACACATCCCAACACCAAGCCCTGCATGACACAACTAAGCATGGTCACCCATCACTAAAGCATGCTCACTACACATACCCATAACAACCCCCTAACCATCATGACACAAGCCCCCACACACGAATGCTTGCACTGGGGTACACACACACCCACCCACCCATTGCACACCATGACACACACACATGCAATAATCATGCTCTTATGGCCCTGCAGGATCACGAAGGACCGTCACCACACCGGAGGGTCCAGACATCTCCACTCCACCCACAGAAGAGGCCCACAGTGACGACAGCAGCTCTGCCCTACTGGATCCAGATGACCAGCCCGGACCATCGTGACACCAGCACAGCACCCACCCAGCGGGCCCAAACCTCCGTACCCAGGACAGGTCAATCAGCTGTGTGTCCACCACTACAGGGAACCCAGGCTAACCCACCACCCCAACAACAACAGGGACCTGGGGGCAGTGGTAGTGGGCCCACGGTCCAGGGGACGAGGCACAGGATCACAGGGGAACTGGGAGTGCTGCTGTGCGACGGGGCGGACAGGCCAAGGGAACCCACTCTCCACGAGGCCCTCTCCTCCATCATGGGAGCATACCACCACTCCCAGGAGACGAAGGCGACGGTCCTGGTCAAGATTCAGGAGACCCAGCGCCTGCAGGAGGAACAGTATTTGGGGTTCAGGGAGGAGCTCAGGACCATCAGCTCCGCCTTGGGCACCATCGTAGGGGTGCTGAAGGACATACAGCAGACCATGAGGGACACCGTGGCACTCCAAGGGGCCCCTGACACTAGCCAGGACGATGAACTGCCCACCACCTCCGCCGGCGCTAGTGGACAGGACGCCCCGCCGCCGGACCACCACACCAGCACCCCACCCCCTGCAGATGGACAACCTCCACCCAAGCGGTCCCTGAGATCCAGGAACAGGACAGAGCAAGATGGCAAGACCCCCGCCAGGAAATGAGACCACCCTGATTGTCACCCCACTGTCCCACTTTGTTACCCTGTCCATACTTAAACTGCCCCAGCTCCACTTCCTAGGCCCATATGGGCAGTGCACCTGTGAGGCTAATAGACTGGACTCTGCCATGGACATTCCTCCACCATCATCCTTAACCATTTTACAACCCCCTCCATTTTTGAGCACTTAAATAAACACCCTTGAACCACAAAGCTATGTTGAGTCAGTCTATGATTTGGTAAAATGTATTATCAATGACAGTGTCAAAATGCGTTTCTAGTTGTAAAGGCAACATACCTATGTCACACATCACAAGTCCTTGAAGGATGCATGCAGATGACACACGTTGGTAAGCACACCTGTGAAACCGTAATGTAAAGGAACAACTCAGTTACCAAATAATGCAATGAAATTACACACAGGATAGAGGAAGACGTGTGACAGTGAATGTAATGGTAAAAATGAAAATGTTCTCACCTGTGTGCACTGGAAATATTGCTATATGACTGACTCCCTGTTGTCGTTGTCTTCTTCCTCAGCTTCCTCCTCATCACTGTCCACAGGCTCCACAGGTGCCATAACACCGTCATCTGGACCATCCTCCTGCAGAAAAGGCACCTGGCGTTGCAAAGCAAGATTGTGAAGCATCGAGCAGGCGATGATGATCTGGCACACCTTCTTCGGTGAGTAGAATAGGGAACCACCTGTCATATGGAGGCACCTGAACCTGGCCTTCAGGAGGCCGAAGGTGCGTTCGATCACCCTCATTGTAGGCCTCATTGTAGCGTTCCTCCGCCCTGGTCCTGGGATTCCTCACTGGGGTCAATAGCCAGGACAGGTTGGGGTAACCAGAGTCCCCTAATAGCCACACACGGTGCCTCTGGAGTTGACCCATCATATCAGGGATGCTGCTAATCCACAGGATGTAGGCGTCATGCACTGAGCCAGGGAACATAGCATTAACCTGGGAGATGTACTGGTCTGCCAAACATACCATCTGTACATTCATGGAATGATAACTCTTCCTGTTCCTGTACACCTGTTCACTCCTGTTGGGGGTGACCAGAGCTACATGGGTCCCATCAATAGCACCTATGATGTTGGGGATATGTCCAAGGGCATAGAAGTCACCTTTCACTGTAGCCAAATCTTCCACCTCAGGGAAAATGATGTATCTCCTTACGTGTTTCAGCAGGGCAGACAACACTCTGGACAGCACATTGGAAAACATGGGGTGGGACATCCCTGATGCCATGGCCACTGTTGTCTGAAAAGATCCACTTGCAAGGAAATGGAGCACTGACAGCACCTGCACATCAGGGGGGATTCCAGTGGGATGGCGGATTGGTGACATCAGGTCTGGCTCCAACTGGGTACATAGTTCCTGGATAGTGGCATGGTCAAACCTGTAGGTGACGATTAAATGTTGCTCCTCCATTGTCAACAGGTCCACCAGCAGTTGGTACACCAGAGGATTCCGCCAACTTCTCAATTGTCCCAAATGACGGTGCCTAGGAAGGACAACAGCAACCACAGACTCAACTTTTTTCCAGGTATGTACCCACAGTTACACAGAACACGACACCAAACACAAAACCCTTCCTGTATGTGTGTTGAGTGTAGGCCTAGCTATGTGTGACGCAGAAGTAAATGAAGCCATGTGGGCCCCTGAAATGGCTGCTGCCTGACCTCTAAACTGGGACAATGGGATTGTGGGGTAACTGCGTTGGCGTTGCACACCGTCGCGGTAGGCGGTCGTTGACCGCGGCGCAATGCTGCATTGGTTAACATTGGACCCTATGGGTCCCAGGAGCCAATGAGGAAGTGCGCCGGCTGTGATGATACACACCGCCGTGGACGTCACCGCCGCGGACTTCACCGCCATTTTCTATCAGTTCAATCACTAGATACCTGATCTTCGACAGGATAGGACCTACACTGCAAGTGCTGCTGTGACCTCGGTCTGGAAGCGACGATGGGTGCTGCGTCTGGGGAAAGGGCCCCTGCCTTCACTGCTCAGGAGTTGGAGAAACTAGTAGACGGGGTCCTCCCCCAGTACACGCTACTCTACGGTCCTCCAGACCAACAGGTTAGTACACAGGTAGCACGTTGTATGGGCTAGGCCTGGGTGGAGAGGGTTGGTTGTAAGAGAGAAGGGGGCAGAGTACAGGGAACATTAATGCATGTGAATGAATGTGCCACATGGCTAGGGTAGGGAGGGGGGACACTCACATCGACGGTGCAGTTGGTAATGACTCCTCTTCTTCCCTTGTGCATGTCATGTAGGTCAGCGCCCACCAGAAGAAGGACATTTGGCGTGCCATCGCCAAGGAAGTCTGGACCCTGGGGGTCCACCAGAGATGGGGCACCCACTGCCGGAAAAGATGGGAGGACATTTGCCGCTGGAGCAAGAAGACGGCGGAGGCTCAGCTGGGGATGGCCACCCAACGTGGGAGGGGCGCCGTCGCCACATGACCCCCCTGATGTTCCGGATACTGGCGGTGGCCTACCCTGAGTTGGATGGGCGCTTGAGGGCATCACAGCAGACACAAGGGGGTAAGTACACTTTCATTCTGCGGACTTTGCGCGCAGTGGAGGGGTCTGGGTGGGGGAGGAGGCCTGTGGGTGTACCTAGGCCGGGCAGAAATACATATGCTAGGCCCCTCCGTAATGCAGGCCATGTGGCACTCTACCCCACTGCAGTGGAGTGCCAAGTACAGGTATGCCCCTGTGGCATCCATGTGTGCAGATGTCCATCATAGCCATGTAGGCCAGATCCCAGGAATTGCATCTGTAGAGGCCAGGAGCACGGCGTAGTGCAGGGGGCTGCTGTGTCTGTATTGTCCGCCAACGGTAGTGGTATGCCATGCACTCAACCTGTCTTTCTTCTGTCTCCCCCCCCCCCTTCTTGTGATCTCCCTGTTCGCCTGATGATGCTGATGCACAAAAGGAGGTACAGTGGTACCGGAGCACGAGGGAGCTGCATCCCACATGGCCATGGAGGGCCACACCACGGACTCAGAATGCACCAGTGGGACGGAGGGCGAGGGGAGCTTCACGTCGGCCACCGGATCACCAACCAGCGACACGGACTTGTCCGCCGATGGGAGCTCCCTTGTGGTGGCGGCACCATCTGTGCGCCCCACTTCTACAGGTACAGCTGCCACCTCCCCTACCAGCACCATCCTCCCAGCAGCCCCTCAGCGTTCGCCCCGAGCCTGCTCACCCAGGAGGGTGGGCATCACCTTCGCCCCAGGCACCTCAGGCCCTGCCCCTGTCACACCTGCTGCCCTCAGTGAGGAGGCCATTGACCTCCTCAGGTCACTCACTGTTGGGCAGTCTACCATTGTGAATGCCATCCAGGGTGTAGAAAGGGAGTTGCAACACGGTAATGCATTCCTGGAGGGCATTCATTCTGGTCAGGCTGTCCTTCAGCGAACCCTGCAATCTCTGGCCTCAGCACTGATGGCAGCCATTGTCCCTGTGTCTAGCCTCCCCCCTCCAACCTCCTCCACCCAGACCCAATCCCCTGTACCCCAGCCTATCCCAAGCACACCATCAGACCAGCATGCACACACCTCAACACACAAAAGTAGCTCAGGCAAACATAGGCACCACACAACCCACAGGCACTCACGCAAGCATCACACACATGCAGACACAGCAACATCCACTGCCTCCACTGTGTCCCCCTCCTCGTCGTCTCCCTCCTCCCTCCCAGTCTCGTCTACACTCTCACCTGCATGCACTACATCTACAGACACCAAGACTCGCACCAGAACACCCAGCACCACACCCCGCTCACCTGCACTCACCACCTCCACTCCCATTTACACGTCCCATGTGTCCTCTGCCAGTGTGTCTGTGACGCCCACTCCCAAAGTACACAAACGCGGGCACCCACACACACAACATCTATCCACCTCACGACAGCCTCCAGTACCTGCACCTGCACCCAAAAGACCTAAAGTGACACCTCCTACAACCACCTCCTCTTCCTCCACTCCCAGACCCCCTCCAACTACCCATCCCAGTGTTCGTCAGAAACTGTCCCTCTGCAAAGTTGACCTTTTTGCCCCCACCCCCACCCCTCCAATTCATCAGTCCCGTCGTAGCGCCTCAGCCAAAAAGCCTCCAGTACTAGTGGTGGCTGTTCGAGGTGTGTGGAGTGCACCGGCCACCAGGGCAGGCAGTGTGACACGGAGCCAAGGCACTGCCAGTCCACCCCCTGTAAAGGCTCTGAAGTTGGAAAGTGGCCGACGGGACCATGTGAAGACTCCTGGAGGCAAAACAACTCACAGGGGTCCCTGGGGGATTGCAGAGTCAGCTGTGACTCCTCCAAAGGTGGTGAAGGGCCAGAACAAGTCTGCACAGCCTGGTGTGAGCATCACGGCGGAGAAGGGCGGCATCCTTCCCGGCGGCCGGGACTCCACCACCAGCAACGTCGTCACTGGTCCGGAGACCACTGCCAGAGTCATTGCCCAGGAGGGCCCAAGTATCGTCACTGGTCAGGAGACCACCGCCGGAGTCAGTGCCCAGGAGGGCCCAAGTATCGTCACTGGTCAGGAGACCACCACCGGAGTCAGTGCCCAGGAGGGCCCAAGTATCGTCACTGGTCAGGAGACCACCACTACCGCCGGAGTCAGTGCCCAGGAGGGCCCAAGTATCGTCACTGGTCAGGAGACCACCGCCAGAGTCATTGACCAGGAGGGCCCAAGTATAGTCACTGGTCAGGAGACCACCGCCGGAGTCAGTGCCCAGGAGGGCCCAAGTATCGTCACTGGTCAGGAGACCACCCCCGGAGTCAGTGCCCAGGAGCGCTCAAGTA
The DNA here is from genome assembly GCF_031143425.1 of Pleurodeles waltl. NCBI lineage: Eukaryota > Metazoa > Chordata > Amphibia > Caudata > Salamandridae > Pleurodeles > Pleurodeles waltl. The sequence goes on along the minus strand of NC_090445.1, from coordinate 1,078,600,486 downwards.
TCGTCACTGGTCAGGAGACCACCGCCGGAGTCAGTGCCCAGGAGGGCCCCAGCAGCCACTGCCCCGCTGGGCAATGAGGGACCGTCATGCTACACACCAATGCCCAGTCCAGAGACCGCCATGGCAAAGCACCGCTGAAGAGTCCAGAGACCGCCATGGCAAAGCACCGCTGAACAGTCCAGAGACCGCCATGGCTAAGCACCGCTGAACAGTCCAGAGACCGCCATGGCAAAGCACCGCTGAACAGTCCAGAGACCGCCATGGCTAAGCACCGCTGAAGAGTCCAGAGACCGCCATGGCTAAGCACCACTGAAGAGTCCAGAGACCGCCATGGCTAAGCACCGCTGAACAGTCCAGAGACCGCCATGGCAAAGCACCGCTGAACAGTCCAGAGACCGCCATGGCTAAGCACCGCTGAACAGTCCAGAGACCGCCATGGCTAAGCACCGCTGAAGAGTCCAGAGACCGCCATGGCAAAGCACCGCTGAACAGGGCATGCACCGCTGAAGAAGTAAAAGACCGCCACATCAAGCATCGTTATCCCATGTGCAGCTGGGACAGTGACGGGACAGGAACTGTCACGGGGAGACTAATCCAGTCGGGGCACCAGTCCCCCTCCAGAACCAGTGGTGGCTGTTATCTACTTGAGAGACTGTGGCTTTGCACTCCCCAGGATGGTACAGTGGGCAACCCACCCACTGTAGAGACTTGAGAAACTGTGGCTTTGCACTCCCCAGGATGGTACAGTGGGCAACCCACCCACTGTAGAGACTTGAGAGACTGTGGCTTTGCACTCCCCAGGATACATCAATGGGCATGGAGCCCCGTCGTGGATCTGGCTTTGCACTCATGCGGCTGAGGTGCCCCCCCTTCCCTTCCCCCTGAGGTGCCTGTTGTATTTCTCTCTGATGCCCCAGGTATCTTGTGTGGGCCTCGCCCATGCATTTTTGGACTAGTGGTGCACGGACATTGATATGTGCTTATCTGCACTACTTCTCGTAATGTATATACTTTTGAATGATTTTATAATATATCTGTATATATTTGAGACATGTATATTGAAACATTACAATGTTTGAACTGATTTCGTTTTGTCTTTGCATTCTTCCGGGGGGGTTGTGGGTTGTTACTGTGATGTTTGTGAATGCATTGGTGTGTGTTGTAATATGCGAGGGTGGGGGTGGGGGTGTTGCGTGTGTGTCCCCCTGACTTTTGCCTCCCCCCTCCCCTATGTCGTAGGTGCAGTACTCACCGTTGTCTTCGCCGGCGCCGGCGTTGCTCTTCGTAGATGAGTAGGAATACAAGGGCCGGTAGGATTTGTAATTCCGGATCCATGGAGTCCTCCTTCCTCGTGGGATGTGTTCAGGTGAGCATTTTCCCATTGCAGAAACTGTTTCCGCCATGTGTTTATACACAGTGAATCCGTCCCGGAAAAGGTGGCGGATTGGCGGGTTGTGATACTATGGGCGGTACATTGTCTTCCGCCTGTCTGTTGGCGGTGACCGCCGCACTGCTTGTCTCTACCGCCGTGGTGGGCGGTGTGTTAAAGTGGCTGTCTTTGTTGGCGGTTTCCGCCACGTCCTGATTCCCTTTTTTTGTCCGCCAGCCTGTTTGCGGTATTACCGCACCTTTAACACCGTCCGCCAGGGTTGTAATGACCACCTATATGTTTTGTTCAGTTCAGCTGCCTATTGGCTTTGACATGATATTAGACATTACATTTTGTATTCAGCTCAGCTGCCTATTGGCTTTGACATGATATTAGACATTACATTTGATATTTAGGTTAGCTGCCTATTGGCTTTGACATGACATTAGACATTACATTTGATATTTAGGTTAGCTGCCTATTGGCTTTAACGTGGAGTCAGACATTGCAGTTGAAACATCGCAGATGTCTGTATTCTTCCAATCTGTGTTTTTCCACAAGATGGACCAAGCTGTTTTCTTCACACCAGACTAGACCCGATAAGAGAGAGTACATTTGGTGTTTTCCTTTCTGCTCAGCCTTGGGAATAGGAGAAGTCTAGGAGATCTGGCCAGTCTCCAAAGGCTTGCGTAGTTTCCCAGAGTCTGAGAGGAGGGGGCACGCTTTTGTAAGGATGACTCTGGGCTACAGTGAGTTAGATTTGAATCTGCTTGACTTCAGGCTGGAGCTAGACATCAGTTGCCAGTCTCCCGTTTGGGTAGATAATCTCTTTCTCGCAGTTGACCGGAGTCATCAACTTGCAGACCCCAGAAAGATGAAGCTGAATATTTAGGCCCTGCCGCCTTGCCCATACGGTGATGAATTTGACTTTTATGCTTTGCTTTGAATATATTATATATTTGCTGTGTACATTGCAACTGAGAAGTACTGTGATATATTTAGCTTTCATTGCTGCGACTACTTTTACTCTTTTAAACGTGTGCTTCAAATCTACTAATTCATCTCTCAAGAACTTGTGGGTGGGGAAGAATTAACAACAATAAAGGTCTTCTTTGAACTCAGAAGTGTTTCCAGAGAGGTTCTGTAAGCTCCGATAGGAGATATGTAGGAAAGCAGAACAGTAAGTATATGTTTTAGTAGTAAATGTGGGAGGGACAGCAAGGAGCGGCTGGAAAATGAGTAATATTCGCTACTAAAAGAGAGAGTTTAATAGAGGAATAAGCAGGGTTTAAGGAAAGGTGAAGAAAGGTTTAGGAGAAGGATGTGTACCCAGCCACAAAAGAGTAGGCCCATTGCTACTGTAAACTGCACTTCTAAAGTTACTGCAGCCAAAAGGGACCCAAACCTGTTGCAAACATATCCAGTTCAAGTCCAGCACCAGACATGGCCAACCACGGGTACTGCAAAACCCTTCCATAAAAAATATTGGAGGAAGGGCCTTAAAAAACCCATAGCAAATAATATTAAACTAAATTAAATCTATCTAATGTATCTAAATATTTTTTTTTATTTTAACATATTTTAACAATCGTTTTTACAACTAAACATTAATGTAGCTTTGCTCATTAAAATCAAATTTAATTGCTTTTAATTCTATACATCGCTTTTAATAATTTTTGTAATACATAATAAAAAATTTTTTTTATTTTAGGTGGGATTTTTGTTTTCTAATTTATACTTCAAAATTCTGTAATACTGTTCACCTGTGTTTTTTCTGTGTAGGAGAGCAAAGTTTCCGGTGGGAATTAACATGGGAAATTACCGTTTTTTTGACCAGCCCCTTTTAATTGCCCCCTCCCCTCCTCTTGATGGATCACTCTGTTTCCTATCGGGTACTATTTTAATTCCTTGCCTCCATTATTTTCTATGTGAGGGCGTAGCAGTGCTAATGGTTGGCCATATGTGGTGCTGGACTTACTATAGGTCTGAGCTATAGAACATTTACTACTATAGTACTACTACCATTTTAGGTCAATTTTGGCAATAGTACATTTAGAAGTGCAGTTTGTGAATAGCAATGGCCTCACTCTATTGTGAATGGGTATCCGTCTCTCTGTAAACCACTCCTTAGCCCCCCAAAGCCCTCCTTAGTTCTCTCTGAACCTCTTCAGTTTATTTGTATTCACTCCCCCAGTTCTTTCCACTTTTAATACTAAGTAATAAACTTACATGTGGTTCTCCCCACTAAAAAGACAGGAGAGGGGTGTGGTATTTCATAAACAAGTTAGGTTTTTATGCTTAAATTGTACAATGCTTGTTTTCTGTATCTAAGATGGAGTTTATTTATGAAAGTGAGAATGTACACCTGAGTAGTCCAAACTTGATGTAAGCTCAGAATGTTCCGAGAGGAGTTGCTGTTCGACATCTAGGGGTGTGCAGTGGATGGGATGCTCTCTAATAAAGGACTCACATTACACAATTTCTGGAGTACTTCTTTGTTACACTGGCAATGAGGGAGCTATTGGGAGAGCATCTCAACACCTACTTGGTTGTCTAGCATTATCTACAAAGATTTCAGGATTTCGAGATAACCGATAGTGTGAACTAAGCAGGGACTGTACTATGAGCTTCCAGCTGCATTTAGCTTTGCTTTATCTTTTTTTGTGTTGTACTGACGACTAAATTGGCACATTTCTCAACAACCATTACTTGCACAGTGATTTTAACTTTTCCTGACATCGGTTTCTGGGGACAAATCGCATTGGAAATACTGTGCTGCGACTTAAGTCTGGTCATCAATCTGTTTTTTTAAATAATTTTTTTAATAAAAATGTCACTGACATCCATCAAAACTATACAGCATCAAAGGATATTTATCAGACATTCTTTCCACAAGCATCATCGAATGTAAACTTTCCGTTGGTTCCACAAGCGTTAGGAGATTCCTCTTCAGTAAAGTCAGCAGCATTGTGCCATCTATTTCCTGCAGAAACAAACATCATTGGTTTAGAGAATGGTAGAATTCCACATGAAATTTCTAACAAATTTAGCTTCTAAGACATTGAGAATGAGAAGACTGCTTTAAAAAGAAGTGGAATTTGGATGGGATTATGAGTGTGAGAAAGAATTTGTTGACATCAAAAAAGAGTTGTCTGAATCTGACAGTGTGATCCCACTAAAGCATGTGTCTTAATGACAGATGCCAGTGTGAAGGGATTAGGTGCTGTCGTATTGTAAAAGGATTGTGATACGCCAGATCTGAGGCCTATTGTGTATATTTCAAGGTCATTGCTTGGTGCAGAAGAGAAATTACTGTTGAGAGGGAAGCATTAAGGGCCTAATTTCTGAAAAGTTAGCACCGCCTTAACGTCATTTTTTGACGCAAATATAATTTTGTACGTTTGCGCCGCTTTTGCATCAAAAAATGATGTTAAGGCGGTGCTATCTTTTCATAAATCAGGCCCTAAGTGTTTTTGGTCAATCAAGAAATTAAAAAATGTTGCGTGGAGACGAGAATTTGCTATTTACAGGGACCTCATACCATTGGTTGAAGTTTTCACTAAAAAGGGGCTTGACATGATTTCCATGAGGATTTGTAAATGGTTTGTTAGTCTTCAGGATTTTTGTTTTAGTATACAATATGTCCAGGACCAAGGAACTGCAGATTGTCTGTCAAGGCGCAGTTCAATAGAACAAGGGGAGAAAGAAGTTCTAGAAGAAGTGGAGTAAAATAAAGTTTGCAACATAACAGAAGTATATTTGTCACAAGAGGAATGGATTGCTGTTATTATTAGTGAACCCATTTTACAACGTGTGAGTGAGGCAATACACAATGGGTGGACTTTGGAATTAAAAAAAGATCAATTACTAGGAAGTTATTGGAAAGTGAAAGATGAGTTGTCAATTGACGGGGAAATAGTCTCACGTTGATCAAGACTTGTAGTACCAACTGAATTGATTGAGAAGATCATGACTTTGGGGCATGAGGGACATCAAGGGATGAGTAAGACGAAAGCTAGGATACAAATGAATTACTGGTGGCCAGGGAAGGATTTGATCATAAAAAGGTTGATTAAAAAAGGTCCCAATTGCTGTAACAGTGACAAGGTGTACAAAATAACGAATTCGCTTACCGTTACAGAGATTTCCCGACTAAGCCATGGGATGTAGTAGCAATAGACATTATTGGTCCACTCTACACAAAGGGATTCTCCACTTAGCTTCTAGTTTTAATTGGTCAGTTTGCTCGATGGGCGGAAATAGGGATTATTAGTTCTATTGAGTGAAACAGAATTATTGTATTCCTCAGCGATATATTTAATCGTGAAGGTTTACCCAACGTCTTGCTAAGGGACAATGGTCCTCAGTTTGTATCTTCTGAAATGGAAGAATTTCTACATACATATGAAATCAAACATAGGAAGTGTTAATTATATCAACCTGAGGAAAATGGTACAGTTCGGAAGTTCAATAGAAGTGTCAAGGAATGTATCCGGTTAAACGTTAGTGTTGGGAGGAATTAAAAGGAAGGTTTGAAAAAGATTCTTGTATGTACATAGATTTTATCCTCATACAACTACTGGGGAAGTTCCTTTTGAAGTATTTAGAGGAAGAAAAGCCAACACTGTATTGTCTCCAGGTTAGGTGTACTGTGGTAACAATAACAATATCCCATGGTAACTCATGAAGAATGGTAACAGAAAAGAAAGAGGTAGTGTACAGAAGTGCAAAAATTACTATGATTTCCGGAAGAAAACAGATGTGTCAATTGGTGATCTTGTGTTGAAAAAAAACTGTGTTATCTAAAAGTGATTCCAAGTTCGTAGGTCCACAAACAATTGTCAAACTTGTTTGCAATGCCGTGAAAGTAGTAAATGGAAGAATATGGAATCTTAAAAGAGGTTTAAAGTACAAGTTAAATAAGACTGAGTGATTTTTCTTACCTGGTGCATTATCTTCTTTACTTAGAGGTGAACAATATGTTACTGTTTTCTTTGCAGTTGTAGTTAAAATTGTGTGCATTGTTTTGTTATTTTTGTAATTCTTTGTTTGTTAAAAGGGAAAGGTGTGTGGTATTTCATTAAAGTTAGTTTTTTAGGTTTAAATTGTACAATACTTGTTTTCTCTATCTGAGATAGGGTTTATTTATGAAAGTGAGAATGTACACCTGAGTAGTGCTGTAAACTTGATGTAAGCTCAGAAGGTTCTGAGCGGAGTTGCTGTTCAACATCCAGCTGTGTGCAGTGGATGGGAAGCTCTCTAATAAAGGACTCACTTTTCTCCTTCAGGTCACCAGCTTACACTTCTAAGGGCCCAAGGACTGGAGTTGGCACCGCTTGTCAAGTCAGGACTCTCAGCAGCCACTGGCGGATGTAGTCTTTGATGTCCCTGAGACTTCTTAACAGGAGGCAAGCTCAGTTCAAGCCCTTGGAGAACCTTGGAATGCAGGCTGTAGAAAGCAAAGTCCAGTCTTTCACTCACAAGACAGAAGCAGCAAGCAGCAGGCCAGCACAACAAAGCTACAGGCAGAGGGGCAGTCCCTCCTACAGCATCCAGATCTTTTTTCTGGCAGAATGTCCGCAGTCCAGAAGTGTTCTAACTATGAGTTGTTGAAGGTACAGCACTTAAACCCATTTCTGTCTTTGAAGTAGGCAAACTTCAAAGAGAAGTCTTTGTAGTGCACAAGACCCTGCCTTTCCCTGCCCTGACCTCAGACACACTTCAGGGGTTGGAAACTGCTTTGTGTGAGAACAGGCACAGCCTTATTGCAGTGCAAAGGTCAGCTCCTCCCACCACTCTCGCTCTGGAAGGCCCATCAGGAAATGCAAGGCATACCTCAGCTCCATTTTGTGTGACTGTTTAGAGTGAATTCACAAACAGCTCAATTGTCATCCTGACCAAGACGTCTATTGCACAGACAGGCAGAGGCACAGAATGGTTAGGCAAGAAAATGCCCACTTTCTAAAAGTGGCATTTTTAAACTTACGATTTAAAAAACAACTTCACAAAAAGTTGTATTTTTAAATTGTGAGTTCAGAGACCCCCAAACTCCATATCACTAAATGCTCCCAACGGAACATTACACTTAAATGACATTTCAAGGCAATCCCAATGTTACTCTATGGGAGAGATGGGCCTTGCAATAATGAAAACCACATTTCGCAGTATTTCACTATCAGGAAATGTAAAACACATGAGTATATGGCTTACTTTTTAACCCCTTCTCTGCCAGGCCTTTTCCCCCTCCTGTGCAAAGCCTTTTTGTGGCTATTTGGGGCAGTTCGCACTTAGGCCCTCATAAGTTTTTGTCCACATAAGCTACCCACGCCAAATTTGTGTCCTTGTTTTCCAACATCCTAGTGATTCTAGAGGTACCCAGAGTTTGTGGGTTCCCCTGGAGGGGGACCAAGACATTAGCCAAAATACAGCTACAATTTTGTTTTTTTCAGAAAAATGTGGAAAAAGGGCTGCAGAAGAAAGCATGCATTGTCTTCCCTGAAAATGGCCTCAACAAAGGGTTTGGGGTGCTAAAATCACCATTTCCCAGTTTCAAGAACAGGAAGACTTGAATCAGAAAACCACATTTTTCAACACTATTTTGGCATTTTACTGGGACATAGCCCATTTTTACTATTTTCTGTGCTTTTAGCCTCCTTCCAGTTAGTGACAGAAATGGGTATGAAACCAATGCTGGATCTCAGGGAGCTAAACATTTCTGAAAAGTAGACAAAATTCTGAAGTCAGCAAGGGGTCATTTGTGTAGATCCTTCAAGGTTTTCAAACAGAAAGTAAAGGCTAAAATAGAAAAAATATTGAAACTGAGGTGAAAAAAGAGCCATTTCTGTCCACATTTTCTTCTATAACTTTTTCCAGCTATGGCAGATTTTTTAAAGCAATATACCGTTACGTCTGCTGGACTCTTCTGGTTGCAGGGATGTATAGGGCTTGGAGATTCATCAAGAACCCTAGGTACCCAGAACCAATAAAGGAACACTGCAATGTTTTTTCATTGTATACCGAGTATATAGCAATTCATTTGGTGAAATATAAAGAACGAAAAATATGTATCAAGGAAACCTTTGTATTTCCAAAATGGGCACAAGATGAGGTGTTGAGAAGCAGTGTTTATTTGCACATCTCTGAATTCCGGGGTCCCCATAATCGCATGTGAATTACAGGGCATTTCTCCAATAGTCGTCTTTTTTACCCACTGTCTTACATTTGGAAGGAAAAAAATGTAGAGAAAGACAAGGGGCAATAACACTTGTTCTTCTATTCTGTGTTTCCCCAAGTCTCCCAATAAAAATGGTACCTAACTTGCGGGGGTAGGCTTAATGCCTGCGACAGGAAATGTAACATGGACACACCATATTTTTACACTGAAAACTGATGTGTTTTTTAGAAAGTGCCTATCTATGGATTTTGCCCTCTAGCTCAGCCGGCACCTAGGGAAACCTACCAAACCTGTCCAGATTTTAAAACTAGACACCTAGGGGAATCCAGAATGGGGTGACTTATGGGGCTCTCACCAGGTTCTGTTACCCAGAATCTTGCAAACCTCAAAATTTTGCAAAAAAATAAATAAAAACATTTTTTCCTCACTTTTCGGTGATAGAAAGTTCTGGAATCTGAGAGTGGCTACAAAGTTTCTTCCACCCAGCATTCCCCCAAGCCTCCTGATAAAAATTGTACCTCACTTGTGTGGGTAGGCCTAGTGCCCGCTACAGAAAATGCCCTCAAAACACAACATAGACACCTCACATTTTCCCAAAGAAAACTGATCTGTTTTTTGCAAAGTGCCTAGCTATGGATTTTGGCCTTTAGCTGAGCCGGCACCAAGGGAAACCTACCAAACCTATATATTTGTGAAAACTAGACACCTAGAGGAATTCAGAATGGGGTGACTTGTAGGGCTCTAACCAGGTTCTATTACCCAGAATCCTTTGCAAACCTCAAAATTTGGCAAAAAAAACACTTTTTCCTCAAATTTCGGTGATGGAAAGTTCTGGAATCTGAGGGGAGCCACAAACGTTCTTCTACCCAAAGTTCCCCCAGGTCTCCCAATAAAAATGGTAACTCACTTGTGTGGGTAGACCCAGTGCCCGCATTAGGAAATGCCCCAAAACACAACGTGGACACATCAAAATGATCTATTACAAAACTACCTGTTTAGCGGGGTGGGGGGGTCGGAGCACCTGCGTTTTTGGTCCCAGGTGCGGCGGTCATCTAGGGAAACCTACCAAACCCAGATATGTTTGAAAACTAGACACCCAGAGGAGTCCAGGGAGGTGTGGCTTGCATGGATCCCCCAACATTTTCTTACCCAGACTCCTCTGCAAACCTCAAGTATAGCTAAAAAAAAAGAAAAAATCAATTTTCCATACTTTTCTTTGTAGGATCACCGTGGCTTGGATGAGGAGATGCATGGGTGTGTAGCTCCGTCTCTCCTGGAGATGTGGTGGGAAAAATGAGCAATTAAGCCGCTTTCAGATCCTCATGCGACTTGAGATCAGAGGATTTTTCCACCTTTGGAAGCTTCCGACCCCAAGATACATACTTGGAACAATGTCAGAAACAACCAAATTGCTGGGATTCCAACTTTGTTTTCTTTGCATAGTTCCGATCGAGTGTTTCACAAAATGGCAGCACCCTGATCCTAAATAATACGAGGTGCAGGTGTAAGCGCACAGAATGCTAATGGGCCCACACAATATGCACTATCTATATTAGAAAAATAGTTTGGTTAAGTACACCTTTCTTGATTACATCAAGCATGCAAACTACTCAACTGTATGAAATGATCTCTAAAATGGCGCACATACTTCGAACATGTGCCGACTTTTAGATTTTTTCACACTGCTACCCAACTTGGATATAGAAGAACAATTGAGGGAATCCCCGACACACAACTAAATTGTTCTACATTACATCCATATCATAGGGCTAACGCTGACAGAACTATAATTCACCATGTAATGGGACACACAGAGGCCTTCATGTCAGATCAGACACTAGTCATGTGCCGACGCTTTGATTTTTACACATTGCTCCCCAACTTGAGTATAAAAAGACAATTGAAAGAGTTCCTGGCATGCAACCAAAACGTTCTACATGACCTCCTAGTCATAAGGCTAATGCTGGCAAATCTATAATTAACCGTATTACGAGACACACAGGGTCTTGCACGTTAGATCAGACATTCGACTTAACTAATCTCATGGCTGTGCGCAAATAAGTTCTAGTGATAGACAAAGGCCCCTAAAAGTCATTTCCATCAAATACAATAAACATCTGAACCAAGCCCTACCAATCGTACTACTCAAAATGACTGAGAAGGATAACAAACCACATGTTAAACGTTCCAAAGCAGAACCAACTTTTCCGGATTCTCCAATCAAAGGTAAAGCTGATATTAACAGAACGATGGATATGATCCTGAAAAAACTATCAGATGTACATGACCTGGCCAAATCTACCAAAACAAACACTGACTCAATGCAACTTGAACTAACAGCCATCAGAGCGGATATCAACATCATCAATATTAGAGTTTCTGAGGCAGAACAAAGAATCAGCGATCTGGAAGATGCTAGAATCAAAACGGACAAGGAACTTCTCTTCTTTCATGCTTCTACGTCATCCATGAGGAGGAATATCGCTGATTTGGAAGACCGTAACAGAAGAGGTAATCTGAGAACTTTTGGACTTCCTGAAGACTCTGAAACAAAAGACGACTCACTCCATCAATGCATCTCCTTTCTTGAGACATAGCTACCTAAGGTTAATGGTCTTCAATTTGATTATAAATTTGAACTGGAAAGAGCACACAGAGTCCCATCCTTTAAACAGCAATATGGCCCTTTTGTCCAAACCCAGAACAATATTTTGCAGACCTCTGTGGTTCCAACACACAGAATCAATCTTGCTCTATATGCACAAAAATAACCACATCAGCTGGAATGGATCTAGAATCTATATTTCACAAGATTACTCCAAAACAACAGCTGACACAAGGAAAGGATTCTTGGCGTTGCGCAGTAGACTTAGAGACATGAAAATCCAATTTTCTTTTGCAGGTCCAGCGAAATTCAAGATCATACTAGAAGGAAAACACCAAATCTTCGATGACCATAATGTGCTAAAATCCTATCTAGACAACTTGACAGAACAGGAAATGGATGTAAATAGGTCATTATCAAACAAAAGGAAATTGTACTTCTGTAACACTAAAGGTTATCCTTTAAAAAAAAAGACAAAAAAAAAAAATTTGTAAACTTCTGCATGCTTGTGTACAGTATGTGAATGCGATCTGTCCTCGCTATTAGGTTTTGTTGGGGCTTAATATGATAACTATTTTTTATTGTGTCACTGCATCACTTACGGATTTGCACACCATCTTGCTGGCCAAAAGCAGAACATACTCCACAAGGTTATCTCTTGATGTACTCATAATGCTAGACATTTATATTATCACAACTATAATAATTTTATCCAATGAGTATGTAGAGGATATTACAATATTTTTGTGCTGTTGCTTAAATACTAGTTAGTCCTTTGTTCATTCTCCTCTGTGATAATAACTGCTTAGCGGCATGTATATGCTACAGTTTGTTATTACTCCACGTTGCCACGGGAGATTATATTGCTCTTGTTCTGTTGCCATTTCCATGGCACTATTTCAGGGCAAGGGGGAGGGAGGGAGGGTTACTTGGGTAGGGGGGGGTTGGTTCTATTTTTTCTTTTTGTATCTTTTCCGTCTCTTTTCTTCCTGCTCCCTTTTTTCTCGCCTTCCTCTTCTATTTCACTTTTAAATCTAACTACTGAACAGTGTAGGGCTGGTATGAAATTATCCAAGATTCCATCTCGTATGATCGCAATTAACAAGAGCTCAATCCAACATACATACACTGTATACTGGAACACTAAACCCAGTTTTATGAACAGTACACACGTTTGTAGTCTCTAAATGCATATTAAGGTGACTCCTTTTCCACAAAGTTGTTCTCTCTTTAAAGAAGGTATTCCACAACATACTACTACACACTCTTATCTCCTCCTATTTTATGATGGCTAATTCTCCTAATAAAGAAAATATTAACATCATATCCTGGAATGTGAAGGGCATAAATCATCCAATAAAACGCAAGAAAATAATGAGTCATCTGTACAAATCCAAAGGCGATATTATTCTCCTTCAAGAAACAAGAATCTCTGAATCAGAGGCACTCAAACGCAAAACCAATTGGATTGTTGATATTCACTGTTCAGAGGCAACTCACAAAAAAAGAGGTGTGGTCGCTTTGATCTTGAGGAATGCCAAACTGAGTACTGAGTCCTACACAGTGGATACAGAAGGCAGATGGGTCATTTCTACTCCAAAGACTGTGACTTCTGGAATATGATTTCAAGAAAATTAGATCAAATACCAAATAATGATCTCGTAATAGTTGTCGGTGATTTTAACCTTCCCCTGGATATCACGCTAGACAGACAATCCAGATGTAATTATCGCACACCCAAAGCACATCAATTCCTAAAGGACATTTGTTTGATACACGATCTAAAAGACACATGGAGGCTCCAACACTCGGCTCTGAGAGACTACACCTTCTATTCTCGCCCACATGACTCGTATACAAGAATATACTATATCCTTGTCTCGGGTTCCCACACCCACCTCATAGATCAAACAAATATCTCATCAATACTGATCTCTGACCACACATGCATCAACACGCTAATAACTGGGTCTAATCCCCGAAACCGGACTAAAAAATGGCGATTTAACGACGAGATTTTAAAAGACCAAGAAAATATACAACAAATTGAGGGAGCCATTACTGACTTTTGCTCAAACAACGCTACCTCAGATGTCCATATTCAAACCTTCTGGGATGCTCTTAAAGCTACCCTAAGAGGCACTCTGAGAGACTTGAAAACCAGAATCAACAAAGCAAAGAACAACACCCTTTTGGAGCTAGAACGTGAAATTGGCCTCTTAGAAGCCTCCCATACCACAACACTAGATAACCAAATCCTCGATAAACTTACCACTAAGAAATTGGAATACAACAGAATACTTAGCGAACACGCTGGTATGTGGATTAATAAATTTAAGGACCTTAAACTATGTGAATCCAACAAGGCAGGAAAAATGTTAGCCTCATACTTAAAACATAAACAAAACCAAAAATATATATCTGCCATTGCGGATAAGCAAAATTTAGTCCACACCAACCCGCAAAAAATCATAGACACTTTTAGATAATTCTACACAGAGTTATACTCCGAAGATCTCCAAACTACTTCTGAACAATGTATGAAATACTTACATAAACTAAACATACTCAAGCTATCTGATGAGGATAAGAAGGCATTAGCCAAACCATTCTCCACAAAAGAAATCACGGAAGCAATTAGCACACTAAAACATAATAAGGCTCCAGGACCAGATGGCTTCAACACCAAATTCTATAAAACATTCACAAATTCCCTCCATCCTTCTCTCTTAAAACTATTTAACACATACGCCTCCTTTGGGGAAATCACAGTCACAACCGCTGATGCAAATATTATTGTCATACCCAAAGTAGGTAAAGACTCTTTACTACCAAAGAATTACAGACCAATCTCGCAAATAAACCTTGATTGTAACATTTAGGCAAAAATTCTTCTCGCCAAAAGGCTTAATCCTTTCTTTCCTCAACTGATTAGCAATTCACAAGTAGGGTTTTTGAAAAACAGAATGGCCAACGACAATACACGCCTTCTCTGCCATGCCATAGAGCGAGCGAAACACTTATCCATGCCATCAGTGGCTATAGCATTGGATGCAGAAAATGCTTTAGACAAGGTCTCCTGGACATTCCTGGAACAATCTCTCAAATACTTTAACCTTGGAAATGTCTTTATAAAAATGATCATGGCATTATACAGCAACCCTAGGGCTGCTATCTCTGTCAACTGCATGATTTCTATGCCCTTTAACCTCGAAAAAGGCACAAGACAAGGTTGCCTACTCTCACCCGCCCTATTCCTGATAGCCCTTGAACCATTAATCTTGCATATTAATAATAATCCACAGATATCAGGTATAGACTTCTATATTTTAAAAAAATCAAACTGATAGCTTGCACTGATGACATTTTAATTTTATCAGATGACACCCAACGCTCCATTCAGGCCTTAATGGACACAATTGAACAATACCCTCATGTATCCGGTTATAAATTAAACAGAGATAAATCAGAAGTGAAATCGCTAAACCCACTAGGCCCACAAACTCTACTGGGGAATTCAGGACTAACATGGCAACCAAATTACATAAAATACTTAGGTTTAGGGTTTGGATCGGATCTAATAGACACCCTACTACATAACCAACAACTAACTCTGGGAAGAATCAAACAACTACTAGAGGGATGGTCTCCTAAATTCATCACCTGGTGTGGTCGCATCGAAACAATAAAAATGATGATAACCCCCATTGTGAACTATTGAGTATGCTCCCCTTATACCTCACTGATGACTTCCACTATAAAATAGACAAAATAATCAATAACCTTTTATGGAAAGGCAAGAAACCTAGGATAGCCTTACAAACTAAAACTCTCCAAAAACCTGGGTGGTCTTAACCTACCCAACTTCAGAACTTACCAGGCAGCATTTCCTGGCAAACAAGGATCTTACTGGCTTTCACCACTCTCAAATTACACTCCTCTATGGTTTGAAGCATAAAAAGCCATACTGCGAAACCTAGACCCGGCAACCCTACTCACTTCTGCTGACAAGCATATGCCATATTCTAAATATATATTCAGGAATACTAAACGTGCACTACTCTCCATTAACAATAAACTACAAGTTGAACTGAAATCCTCTAACACCGTTTCCCTATGGCACAACCCAAATATCAAATACAAAGGTCAAACCCTCCATTGGCAATCATGGATAAACAAGGGCATTTACTACCCAAAACAACTAGGTACACCCTTCAACCCTCACACATTTGCGAATCTACAGAATATATACCATATTGAAAACAAGGAATTTTATAACTTCCTCAAACTTAAAAGTAGCCCTGTCAAAAACTCACTCCCTTAAAGAAGACCCGTCAATTCTTCCCTTAATCCTGACATCTTCTAAAAATGGCCATCAAGTTTCTAAACTATACCATTTCCTTCAACCATCAACTACCAACTCTTTGAAGAGGACCCTAGCCTTTTGGAATAACCAATCTGGGTCGATGATTACAGACTCGGAGTGGACAAAAATCTGGAGATCAGTGACTGTACACAAAGTCACCCCTATTCTTTTGCAGACTAAATTTTGGACACTACGTAATATTTTCTTGACACCCTCTCGCCTACACACATTACACATAACGGATACTCCTACTTGTTGGAACTGCCAGAAAGAGACTGGAGATCTTCCTCATCTAATCTTTTTTTGTACATAGGTTCAACCATTTTGGTCTGAAGTATTCCTTTTTATCTCCAAATTGTTCCATATTAATCCCAAAAACTATTTTTCATACTTATTTACTGGCTTCTTAGATAACAATATCAAGTCGGAATCAGATTGCCTCCTCCTTGACTTTACGCTCACTGCAGCAATCAAGTCTGTTACCATAAACTGGAAATCCACGAACAAAACTAATTTTAAATCTTGTCTGAACTGGCTAATTCAAATACACGGAGCCGACAATACTGCTCTCCAGCATTCCCCAGGGAAAACTCACTCACATAACATATGGGACACCCTAGATAACTTTTTTGCTTCTAGTAAACCCCCATGAATAATCTCTTCTTGTTGGTTCATCCCTAATACCTAGAGCTCAAACCTCTAACCTGCAAGCAAACCAAATTACCTACTCCCCACAGAAACAAGACATATATCTTATTCTATCTTTCACCTTCTCTCTTATTTCGTATATTCTTTTTCTCTTCTCGACTTAATTATCTAATCCACTATTAGGATCCATGTATGCTTTCAATACATTGTTCGACCTACTCATTGTTATATCATGACTAAGACAAACTATGTATGTAATTCTGTGATATTACTTACAATTCGCTTCTGCTGTTATTTTTCTTCTTTTTTCCTTCTGTTAGCATATAAAAGAATAAAAATCTTTTCTGAACTCAAAAACAAATTCCTACCATCCAATGTTCCCCTCAATCTGCTGATAAAAATTATACCTCACTTGTGTGGGCGGCCCAGGTGTCTGCAACAGGAAAAGGACAAAAAAGTGTAGAGATTGAGGGTATAGCACAGCGAGTTGTTAAGCACAATTTGTTTTTTATACATTTTTAGGCTGACTCTGCTTTGGGGACCCACACAAGTGAGGTATAATTTTACTTGGGAGACTAAGAGGAACGCTGGTGGTAGGAAATGTGTGCCGACGCGTTGATCCTACAAAGAAAAGTGAGGAAAATATGTTTTTTTAAGCAAATTTTAAGGTTTGCAGGGAGTATGGGCAAGAAAATATTGGGGGATCCACGCAAGCCACACCTCCCTGGACTCCACTGGGTGTAGAGTTTTAAAAAATGTCTGGGTTTGGTGGGTTTCCCTGGATGACCACTGCACCCGGGACCAAAAATGCAGATGCAAAAACAGGTAGGTTTGTAATAGATCATTTTGATGTGTCCGTGTCCTTCTGTAATGTTCCAAACACTAAAATATTGAAACTTAACTTAGGTTATATTAAAAAGACCCCTCACCCACGACCTAGTTGGTGGCATGTTTCATCATTGGAGCCCCACCCGAGAGACCTAGCATGTCACAGGTGTGCTTCGACGTCTGATTACAGCGAAGCAGGTTTTTTAATTTTTACCACACATACTGGTTGGATTTGGCACGAGGGTGAGTGATGGTTCAGTGGATCACATTTTATTAACAAGAGATTTCACAAAAATGAAATGCACTGTTAACTGAAAGGCCAAAAAACTGAACCAATGAGTCACAGCTCGTGAGCTGTAAAGCCAAGTCAAGGCACCAACCGCTTTACAGTCCATTCACACACCTTTCATACGTGACATGCACAAGACCATTCACGCCGCCAGCCGCGGGCCTAGCACATTACAACACTCACATCAACAGACCACACTATCCAGGGGTCCCCATCACTTTCGTACGCCCACATGCCTGATACAGCAATCACACCAGCTGATGGGAGTCTGTGGACTGGGGTTTGGCTAGAAGTGTGTTGTAGTGGTCAACAGCAAGTCACTATTTACACTGCCAGCCAAGTGCCACTCCATGCACACCACCAGCCAAGCGCCACTCCACGCACACCGCCAGCCAAGCAGCACTCTATGCACACTGCCAGCCAAGCGCCACTCCATGCACACCGCTAGCCAAACGCCACTCGACACACACCGCTATCACTTTTTTTTTTAAACAACAAAGAAACCACTAACTAATTATAAATAAGTACAAAACTACAAACACAAAAGCTCTAACTAAATACATGGCAGTAATACCGTGAAACTGAACATATGAAAATATAAAACAGGCAGTTGACACTCACAGTAGTTCCCAATAATGTTTTTGGGTGTGGTACCGCCTGACACAGCCACCCATACACAGCCCAGGCGTTGAAGGACAATCAGGGTAGTACATACGAGTCTCCCTCCGGATACCTCTTCGTGCACAGGCTCTACATTTCTTAGCGGGAAAGTATTTTTTGGGCGTGGGAGGAATCTGCTCAGCAAAGTGGCGATCTTTCAATCTAGCTACATCCTCCACCACTGCTTCTCTAGGAACTCTTGCCTGATCCACCACAACAGGGCTCGCTATGACAGACTCCTGAATTTTCACAAATATCATCCTTGACTCTGGAGAGCTATTCTTGAACACAACAAAAGCATGAAAAGTTGCCAAATGGAAAAGATGAATTGCTAATTTCTTATACCAAACGTAAGCCTTACGAACAGCAGTGTAGGGTTCCAACCTCTGATCTACTCTGTCAACACCAGCCATGTGCTTATTGTGTTCTAAAATGCACACAGGTTTGTGCACTTCAGCAACCTGACCCCAAACAGCCACTGGTGAAGTACTCTCATCACGGATCGTAGTTAGCATGTAGACATCCCTCCTGTCTGCAAATTTCAGAGCTAGAAGCTCATCATTCCGCAAGGCACTGCACTGTCCCCTCTCAAGTTTTTATAGACAAGCTCTTTTGGATAGCCTTTCCGGTTAGAGTGGATTGTGCCACAAGCATCAGTGTCCACTCTGAAGAATTCCCTTAACAATTGCACTCCAGTGTAGAAGTTATCTACATACAAATGGTGGCCTTTGGTAAACAGTCGTCTACCAAGTTCCCACACAATTTTCTCACTAACTCCAAAAGTGGGCAGACAACGGGGGGTCAATACTGGAATCCCTACCAGTGTAGACCCAGAAAGTATAAACATATTCTGTACTACTTTCAGACAGCATATACATTTTAATTCCATACCGTACCCTCTTGCTAGGAATGTACTGCCTAAAAACCAAACGACCCTTGAACAGGACCAAAGACTCGTCCACAGCTATTTCTTTCCCTGGAACATAGACCTCTGAAAACCTATCTACAAAATGATCAAGGGCGGGTCTAATCTTAAAAAGACAGTCAGAATTAGGGTGATCTTGTGGCAAAGCTAAAGCATTATCCACAAAATGCAGCATCTGAAGAAGAAGCTCACACCGGTTACGACTCATGGTTGCAGAAATATAGCAGTTACCATCAAGGGACTAGTAGACCAATATGAAGACAATGGTGGCTTCCTTATCAGCCCCATCAAAAAAGTTAAACCCAAGATCTTTTTCAACTCTTCCAGATTTGTAGGAATCCACCGGATAGCTCTAGAGTGTTGCCTAAGTCTTGCAGTGTTGTCCCTCAAATACTGCTCCGCATATAAATTAGTCTGCTCAACAATCTCTTCCAAAAATACATCCACCATAAACAACTGAAAGAAATTGACGGGCAAAAAGTTTTCTGAATTCACTCTAAACCCCGGGAGACCAGTAAAGGCAAGCAACTCCGGCTGCTTTATGTTTGGGGCAACCCAGAGGTCAGGTCTTCCAATGGGAAGCATTTTAGCAGCTGGCTGCTGCACTATTGGCACATTAATGTCCTCCACTAAAACAGGCACTTCATCAGCACTGTTCAACATCAGATGATTCCTCTCTGACAGAAAATTCACTTCCAGAATCTTGCACTTCCTCCTCTGCCTCAGATGCAGGGTCAGTCTCATAATCATGGACAGAAGACGACACAAAAAGCAAACAACAACCTGCTGAGTGGTCGTCCTGCAGCTAGTCATGATGTAAAATAACTGGACAAATGCACCACCATCAACCAGAACTGTATAAGATAAGTAACAAACAAAGTGTGGCTTTATCACTGAGAGTTACAAACTCAAAAACTATACCACTCATTTGCCTGAAAAAGCTAGACTCACCAGTAACTATTGTGCACAGCCACAGCAATCGCCAATAATATCCCACAAAAAAGAAAAGAAAATTAAACATAAGACGACACAAATATCATCATTCACTAATCTAAGGGGAATTTCACACACAATCCAGCATTTAGTACACCACTTGCAAAATCTCATTCATGCATGGCAACAATAGTAATTTGGAGTAAATTAATTTTCTTACCTAAAACATGCAAACTACTTGTCAACCACTTCCAAAACCACAAGGACTCACAGCAAAGGAAGCAAAAGCTTTGAATTGGAACACAATGGAGACATAAATCATTACAATTTTAACGGCAAATACTTTGCCAGTTGACAAACACCCAGCCACCAAACATTTTGAAATGTCTGTTGGTGTCTAGTGGTTTCTGCCCCCCCTTGGGGGCAGATGGGGCTAAAGATAATAGGCCAATATGCCCCCAAGGGGGGCAGAAATGTCCAGCAGTCTTGTGTCCCCTTGGAGGGGAGTGGGGGAGGGGGGACCCTTGCCTAAGGGGCCACCCCTAAACACAAAAAACAAATAAAATTATGCCCCAGGGGGGCAGAAATGGCAACAGATATATTGGTCCCCAAAGAGGAGTGACCCTTGCCCAAGGGGCTGTCCCCCCCCCCCAAAAAAACAAAACCGAAAAAATAATAATCCCGGGAGCCTTAGTGGCTTTTGCCCCCCATGGTGGCAGATAGGCCTAAAAAAAAAAATAGGCAGATCTTCCCCCCAGCAGAAATGGCACAAAACATTATGCCCATTTAGGGGAGCGGCCCTTGCCCAAGGGGCCACTCCCCGCTAATGAAATTGAATAAATAAATAATCCTTGGTGTCTAGCAGGTATTCCTGCTGCCCGATCGCATTGCAATCGGGCAGCAGGAATGCTGAAAGAGACATTGAGGGAAAGGAAAACCCTTTCCTTTCCCTCGATGCCTCTTTTACAGGAATCCCCCCCACGGCTGGAGGAGAAACTTACCTTGTTCTCCCTCGTCGTGCTGAAAGCAAATGTCTTTCAGCGCGACCCGCACCCTCTAATGATGTCAGCGGGCTGATGTCATTAGATGGGGAAGGGTCGGGTGGAAAGGGAAGCAATTCCCCTTCCATCCCTGTCCTGAGGCCTTCGTGGGAGCACAAGCGCTTCCCCCGAGGGCCAGTACAAGCACGTAATGGTTACGTCCATGGCACCTGAGTGCTGCACCACAGAACGTAACCATTATGTCCTTGGCGAGGAAGGGGTTAAATAACTGCCCCCTACCAATGGGGCTTCCTTAGGTCTACTTTAGGGGTCTCTTTCATGTAGTAAAACAAGAAGCTTTGGGCCTGGCAAGTGGATGCACTTGACAGGTCGAAATGGCAGTTTAAAACTGCCCAAAGACACTGCAGTGGCAGGCCTGAGACATGTTTACAGTGCTACTCATGTGGGTGGCACAATCAGTGGTGCAGGCCCACTATTAGCATTTGATTTACAGGCCCTGGGCACACATGGTGCACTATGCTAATGACTTACTAGTAAATCAAATATGCTAATCATTCTGAAACCCCATGAAGCGGGGGTGTTGCTTTGGGTCCGCCCCTCTGAGTCCTCGATGCGTTCATCCAAGCACGCTGTCAATTTCTGCAAATCTGAGACCATGGTACGCAGGCAGCAGACTTCTTGTTGGTGTGTGTCTTCATTTTCGTCCGTCATGGCCACACGGTCCGATATCTTCCACTAATCAGGCCTGAGAAAGTTAACATCTACTGCCTCAATCTTGTTGACAACTTCAGCTTCGGTTCCCTGGATTGCCTCTATGAGATCCGCCAGGGACGGGGTAGGATTCTCCCTTTCTTCACAGGTGCTCCGGGGCCATGGTCCCCTTTGTTTTCAGGCTGAGCAGAGGGATGCTGCGAGTGGGTATAGTTGACAATTTTGTTCAGCTACACTGATTTATAGTCTTTGTCCTTTGCCATGGTAGCAAGAATAGTGAGTGTCAGAGCTACTCCACACCAGACATGAGGGCCCCTTGGGGAAGCAGCCGCTGCCACGGGAGCTCTTGTGTCCCCTTGGAGGGGAGTGGGGGAGGGGGGACCCTTGCCTAAGGGGCCACCCCTAAACACAAAAAACAAATAAAATTATGCCCCAGGGGGGCAGAAATGGCAACAGATATATTGGTCCCCAAAGAGGAGTGACCCTTGCCCAAGGGGCTGTCCCCCCCCCCCCACAAAACAAAACCGAAAAAATAATAATCCCGGGTGCCTTAGTGGCTTTTGCCCCCCATGGTGGCAGATAGGCCTAAAAAAAAAAATAGGCAGATCTTCCCCCCAGCAGAAATGGCACAAAACATTATGCCCATTTAGGGGAGCGGCCCTTGCCCAAGGGGCCACTCCCCGCTAATGAAATTGAATAAATAAATAATCCTTGGTGTCTAGCAGGTATTCCTGCTGCCCGATCGCATTGCAATCGGGCAGCAGGAATGCTGAAAGAGACATTGAGGGAAAGGAAAACCCTTTCCTTTCCCTCGATGCCTCTTTTACAGGAATCCAAAGGAAAACCCTTTCCTTTCCAGTGATGCCTCTTTTACAGGAATCCCCCCCACGGCTGGAGGAGAAACTTACCTTGTTCTCCCTCGTCGTGCTGAAAGCAAATGTCTTTCAGCGCGACCCGCACCCTCTAATGATGTCAGCGGGCTGATGTCATTAGATGGGGAAGGGTCGGGTGGAAAGGGAAGCAATTCCCCTTCCATCCCTGTCCTGAGGCCTTCGTGGGAGCACAAGCGCTTCCCCCGAGGGCCAGTACAAGCACGTAATGGTTACGTCCATGGCGCCTGAGTGCTGCACCAGAGAATGTAACCATTATGTCCTTGGCGAGGAAGGGGTTAAATAACTGCCCCCTACCAATGGGGCTTCCTTAGGCCTACTTTAGGGGTCTCTTTCATGTAGTAAAACAAGAAGCTTTGGGCCTGGCAAGTGGATGCACTTGACAGGTCGAAATGGCAGTTTAAAACTGCCCAAAGACACTGCAGTGGCAGGCCTGAGACATGTTTACAGTGCTACTCATGTGGGTGGCACAATCAGTGGTGCAGGCCCACTATTAGCATTTGATTTACAGGCCCTGGGCACACATGGTGCACTATGCTAATGACTTACTAGTAAATCAAATATGCTAATCATTCTGAAACCCCATGAAGCGGGGGTGTTGCTTTGGGTCCACCCCTCTGAGTCCTCATTGCGTTCATCCAAGCACGCTGTCAATTTCTGCAAATCTGAGACCATGGTACGCAGGCAGCAGACTTCTTGTTGGTGTGTGTCTTCATTTTCGTCCGTCATGGCCACACGGTCCGATATCTTCCACTAATCAGGCCTGAGAAAGTTAACATCTACTGCCTCAATCTTGTTGACAACTTCAGCTTCGGTTCCCTGGATTGCCTCTATGAGATCCGCCAGGGACGGGGTAGGATTCTCCCTTTCTTCACAGGTGCTCCGGGGCCATGGTCCCCTTTGTTTTCAGGCTGAGCAGAGGGATGCTGCGAGTGGGTATAGTTGACAATTTTGTTCAGCTACACTGATTTATAGTCTTTGTCCTTTGCCATGGTAGCAAGAATAGTGAGTGTCAGAGCTACTCCACACCAGACATGAGGGCCCCTTGGGGAAGCAGCCGCTGCCACGGGAGCTCTTGTGTCCCCTTGGAGGGGAGTGGGGGAGGGGGGACCCTTGCCTAAGGGGCCACCCCTAAACACAAAAAACAAATAAAATTATGCCCCAGGGGGGCAGAAATGGCAACAGATATATTGGTCCCCAAAGAGGAGTGACCCTTGCCCAAGGGGCTGTCCCCCCCCCCCCCACAAAACAAAACCGAAAAAATAATAATCCCGGGTGCCTTAGTGGCTTTTGCCCCCCATGGTGGCAGATAGGCCTAAAAAAAAAAATAGGCAGATCTTCCCCCCAGCAGAAATGGCACAAAACATTATGCCCATTTAGGGGAGCGGCCCTTGCCCAAGGGGCCACTCCCCGCTAATGAAATTGAATAAATAAATAATCCTTGGTGTCTAGCAGGTATTCCTGCTGCCCGATCGCATTGCAATCGGGCAGCAGGAATGCTGAAAGAGACATTGAGGGAAAGGAAAACCCTTTCCTTTCCCTCGATGCCTCTTTTACAGGAATCCAAAGGAAAACCCTTTCCTTTCCAGTGATGCCTCTTTTACAGGAATCCCCCCCACGGCTGGAGGAGAAACTTACCTTGTTCTCCCTCGTCGTGCTGAAAGCAAATGTCTTTCAGCGCGACCCGCACCCTCTAATGATGTCAGCGGGCTGATGTCATTAGATGGGGAAGGGTCGGGTGGAAAGGGAAGCAATTCCCCTTCCATCCCTGTCCTGAGGCCTTCGTGGGAGCACAAGCGCTTCCCCCGAGGGCCAGTACAAGCACGTAATGGTTACGTCCATGGCGCCTGAGTGCTGCACCAGAGAATGTAACCATTATGTCCTTGGCGAGGAAGGGGTTAAATAACTGCCCCCTACCAATGGGGCTTCCTTAGGCCTACTTTAGGGGTCTCTTTCATGTAGTAAAACAAGAAGCTTTGGGCCTGGCAAGTGGATGCACTTGACAGGTCGAAATGGCAGTTTAAAACTGCCCAAAGACACTGCAGTGGCAGGCCTGAGACATGTTTACAGTGCTACTCATGTGGGTGGCACAATCAGTGGTGCAGGCCCACTATTAGCATTTGATTTACAGGCCCTGGGCACACATGGTGCACTATGCTAATGACTTACTAGTAAATCAAATATGCTAATCATTCTGAAACCCCATGAAGCGGGGGTGTTGCTTTGGGTCCACCCCTCTGAGTCCTCATTGCGTTCATCCAAGCACGCTGTCAATTTCTGCAAATCTGAGACCATGGTACGCAGGCAGCAGACTTCTTGTTGGTGTGTGTCTTCATTTTCGTCCGTCATGGCCACACGGTCCGATATCTTCCACTAATCAGGCCTCAGAAAGTTAACATCTACTGCCTCAATCTTGTTGACAACTTCAGCTTCGGTTCCCTGGATTGCCTCTATGAGATCCGCCAGGGACGGGGTAGGATTCTCCCTTTCTTCACAGGTGCTCCGGGGCCATGGTCCCCTTTGTTTTCAGGCTGAGCAGAGGGATGCTGCGAGTGGGTATAGTTGACAATTTTGTTCAGCTACACTGATTTATAGTCTTTGTCCTTTGCCATGGTAGCAAGAATAGTGAGTGTCAGAGCTACTCCACACCAGACATGAGGGCCCCTTGGGGAAGCAGCCGCTGCCACGGGAGCAGACCTCGCAGGATGCACTCTAGTCCTCAGGCCCTAGGATCATGCTGCTACCCATCACCATGTCACGCAGAGACCCTACTCAACAGATCATGCTCTCATCGAGGTTTTGGGTTCAGGTCCTCCAACACAGGCCCTGACAACATCAGGGGCACACAAACTCAGGGAGCAGGGCCTCTTGCTAGATCCGTTGACGCTCGGGATCATGCAATCAAAGTCTCTCACTCCTCCAATAGATGCCTGGAGGAGAGAGGTCCCACACTTTGCCACCGTGGGATAGTGCTACAACTCCGGGTAGGTACAGTGCAGAGGCTCCCGAGTAGACACAGCCCCATGCAGCTCTGCTGGCTCAAAGGGAAGCCGATGCCACAAGGCCGGAGGCAAGCTTATTGCTGCAATTACAAGGGACACCACGTACCAAATCCCAAGGAGGCTACTCTTCAGGGGCACCTCCCAGGGGCCACACGGGGACCTCAAGGCTCTGATTCCCGGGGCTGAGGTCAATGCTGGGCCCAGTGCACAGGAGGCAGCCCCAAACCTAGGTAAATAGATTATGCCAGGCCGCATGGCAAGGCCGCACTGCTCACCACTCACCCCTCACCGCCGCAACAGCCAAAGGCAGTCCTCGTGGGCCATAAGTGATTTCCACTGTAGTCCTCACTGCCATCCTCCAGGCCTCCAGGGAGTCTGATAAAGTCAGGAGGCACCTCCATGCAGGGGTACAGCCATCCACCATACTCACGGTGCAACCCGTGTCACAGCCTGCAGTCTGGGTTGTCCTACGTTACAGGCGCCGATGAGGCCCAGGGTTCTTGGGTCTCAGGGCCGTCGTCTTAGCCTGCAGGAGCCGCAAACCACTTTCTGGAGCTTCCCCCAATCAGCAACGACAGGCTGGCAGAGGAGTAAACAGGGAGAGAGGATGTCCAGGGATGAGACAGGATTTCAGCAGGATTCGTTAGAGATAGACGGGAGGTTATGGAGGAACGTCTGTTTGGACATCTTGCTTGGCCATGCCCCTTCTTATCGCAAACATGCTAATAATATAAACACTTTACTGTATAATCGTCAAAAATACGAAAATTGCATAAATGTAACTGAATAAATAATGGATAAGGTCACTTTTTTTGCGGGTTTTATTTAACATAAACTCGACCAAAGGTATTAGAGCGCTTTACATGAGCACCAATTAAATTACACAAGGATACATTCGATTTTAGTAGGCACGGGGAGAGTAAGTGATTTGCCCAGAATCACAGGATGTTGAGCTGACGCAGAGACTCAAACCTGGTTCCCCAGCTCCAGAGTCAGCAGCTCTGGTCGTTATTCCACATCCTCTCCTCATCCTCTTCAACTTTCTCATTCAGTACAGTGGGCTCGTACTGTACTAAGTGACCTCACTGCACAGTGATTAGTCACATTATGCATGGTGGCTTAGCATGCGTGTTAAGAACTGGATGCAGACACAGTGTGCCTGTTGCCTTCACGTCATGAGCTTGATTTTCTCCAAGACTAACTCAACCCTTCATTCTTGTATGGTGATTTATTATATGCCATTACATTGTTTAACGCCTGTTATTTTCAGTGCTTAGAAGCTTCAAAAAATACTAAATGCATAATATAAAAACAAATGTTAGTATACCCAATCATGTACTATCAAACAACTACAGTAAACAAATATGTGATGGGCAGATGGCCTGAATTAATCACAGCCTCTGGCAATTACTCCAGGTTGCAATCCATTTCATTGTTTTTTACCCCACCTCGGACAAGAATGAGTTCTATGCAAATCAGCCTTAGCCCTTCTCCAATAGCAAAAGCGCAGCCCAAACTGCCAGACCAGGACTACAATTTGGGCCACATCAGTAGAATGCACCTAGAGGTGGGTGAGCCACTGAAATGTGGAGTCAAGCTATAGCCAGATGCCTGGCTCTTGTTCAACTTGAGGTCCTCTTGTACACTTGAGCCCAAATTGAGTAGCGCTTTCTTGTGGCTTCTGCTTGCCACCCATGCTCTCATGTCATGTGCCAAGAATTAAAGACAAAGGAATAGATTTTGATGTAAAACAGGAGAGAGAGATACCCATCTACTTGGTGGCTGGATTGCACAATATGAAACCAGAGAACCTCAGATCAATCTTGGCTTCCCTGCTTGACCAAATTATGTGAAACTAGGCAACTATGTTATTTCACTGTGCCTCCTTTCTCTTAATTATTGCATTTTAAAGTCCCTAGAAATATGTGAGTTCAGGATATGTGCTATACAAAAACTTCTCTTGGGTTTGATTTAGTATACTGTAATCTATATATAATGTTGCCCTGTGCTTAATAAGAACCTAGGCATGTTTAATAAATGCTTCTCAATGCAGTGATGTAATCTGATATACTAAGAGGAAGTGATTCTGCATGTTATAGAAGTCCTTTTTCAAAGTTGAGCCTGTGACAGCATGCACTAGTGCATGCGCCTTGCTTGCAGACACTGTTGAAAACAAGAAAAGGGCTTGCTTACCATATGTTGGCTTGTATGATACTCTTCTTTACAGCCCCGTAATTGATCACTGCAGGCCCAGTATCATTTCCTTTCCTTTCTGCGGAGCAGGGACCACACACTGATTGATTCAACTTAATCATTTACCCTCTGCTGGTTTGGACATGATTAAGGTACTTCTTTTTAACTTCTAGAGCCCTGCAAAAAGAGGGTGTGTGACTGGCAAAAACTTTCCTAGCAGGACAAACAAAACTGATTTTTTTTATTTTCTATAGTTAACTCTTTACTTTTATTTTGCCAACTCTTTTTACACTTTGCACTTGTGTTTTGTTTCTGCTCATGAGTGCTTTTCTCGAAAGATAATGTTTATTGTGTTCTAAATATTGTAAAGCAACATTTTTTCTTTCTGATGTGTAATTTCCTAAATTATGCTTCAACACAATCGTGCAGTACACCCCAATTCACCCCACTACAACCCACACCAATCAATCCAATCCATCCCATACCAATACAATCTACGCCATGCCACTCCAATCCACCCCACAATTCATTTGACTCCAATCCAAATCACTTACCCCAATCAAATCCACTACACTCCAATCCTCTCAGCCTACCCCTCACCAATCCACACCACACCACTCTAAACCAGTCCATCCTATTCAATGCAGTCCACCCCAACCCAATCCTCCCCACACCTATCCAATCCACCCCACTCCAATCAAGCCTAATCCAATCAACCCCACTCCCATCCAATCCACCTCACCCCAATCCAATCCACCCCACTCCAACCCACACAATCTAATCCACCCCATTCCAACCCACACCATTCAAATCCAACCCACCTCATTCCTATCCAACCGTCTCACTCCAATCCAATCCACCCCCTTCCAATCCACCCTACTCCAATCCAATCCCCCACACCCCATCCCATTTCAATCCAATCCACCCCATTCTAATCCAATCCACCACAATCCACCCCACTCCATCAAATCCACCCTTTTCCAATCCATCTCTATCCAATCCAATCCACCTTTCTCTAATCCATCCTACACCAATCCACCCACTCAAATCCATTCCTCCTCATTGCAATACAATCCACCCCACTCAATACAATCCACCCACTCCAATCCAGTCCAATCCACCCCACTCCAGTCCAATCAGGACACCCCACTCCAATCCAACCCAGTCCACCTTAATCCACCCCACTCCAATCAAATCTGCCCCACTCCAAACCACCTAAATCCACCCTACTCCTATCTGCCCCACTGTAATCAAATTCACCATATTCCAATCCACCACAATGCACCCCATTACAATCCACTCCTATACAATCCAAATCCACCTCTCTCTAATCCCCCACTCTCAAAACGTCACCCCACTCCAGTCCAATCACCCCACTTCAGTCCACCTCACCTAACCCAATCCACCCTGATCCAATCTACCCCACGCAATTCACCCCACACCAATTCACTCCACATCAATCCAATCAGATCCAACACACTCCAGTCCAATCCACTTCACTCCACTCCAACACAATACACCCTATCCCACTACAATCCGGTCCACTCCACTCCAGTCCAATTGACCCTTATCCAATCCACCCTAATCAAATCCACCCCACTCTAAAACATCCACCCCACTCCAGTCCAATCCAATTCAACCCTCCCCACTCCAATGTAATCCACCCCACTCCAATCAATCCACCCAACTCTGATCCAATCCACCCCACACTGATCCAATCCACCCCAATCAATCCATCCATCTCACACAATCCACTCCATCCCATCCAATCCACCAGACTCAGTCAAATCCACCTAACTCAATCAAATCCACCCCATTACAATCCAATCCACTCCACTCCAATCAACCCCACTCCATTCCAATCCACCTAACCCCAATCCAGTCCACCCTGCTCCACTCCATTTGACCCCACCCAATCAAATCCACACAATTTAATCCACCCCATTCCAATCCACCCACTCTAATCCAACCGACCCCATTCCAATCTAACCCACCCCATTCAAATCCAACCAACCAACATCTTTCCAATTCAATCCACCTTAGTCCAACCCACTCCACCTTAATTCACCCTAATTCAATCCAATCCAATCTACCCCACCCAAACCAATTCACCATTCTCCAATTAATGACACTCAATTCAATCCACTCCAGTCCACCCCACTCCAATTCAATCTACAGTCCACTCCCCTCCAATCCGCCCCTAAATATCCACCCCACTCCAAAGAAAACACTCCACTCCAGTTCAATATAACCCAATCCAATCCACCCCAAAGCAAGCCACCCTGCTTCAATCCACCCTACCCCACCCCAATTCAATCCACCTCACCCAATCCAGTCAACCCCAATGCAATCTATCACATCCAATCCACCCCACTCCAATCCAAGTAAACTCACTCCAATTCACCCCACTCCTATCCAGTCCACCCCACTCAGATTCAACCAACTCCAGTCCAATCAACTCCACTCCAATCCACCCCACTCCGATACCCCCCAGTCAAATCCACTCCACTTCAAGACATTCACCCCCTCCAGTCTAATCCAAATAAATCTAAACCACCTCACAAATATATCTAATCCACCTCACTCCAACCCACCCCATCCCAATCCAAACCACACCACCCTACCCCAATTAATCCACTCCTCCCAATCCACCCCAATCTCAGCTATCCCAATCCAATCAATCCACCCCACCAAATCCACTCCACTCGAATCCACCCCATCCAAGCCACCTCACTCAATCCAATCCGCCCACTCGAGTCTACGCCACTACCATCCACCCCACTCCATTCAATCTATTCCACTCCAATCCACCCACCCTAATCCAATGCACTGCAGTTCAATCTAATCCACCCAACTCCAATTCATCTCATTCCAATCCAATTCACCACACTCTAATCCAGTCCACCCAACCCCAGTTCAATCTATCCCCCTCCAATCCGCATCATCCCACTGTCCCCGGCCCAGTTCAATCCACCCCATTCCAATCCAATCTACCCCACCCTATTTTAGTCCACACCACTCCAATCCACCCTACTAAACTCCAATCCACCCCAATCCACCTCTCTACCCCATCAAATCCACCCCACTCAACCCAATTTACCCCACCCCAGATCAATCCACCCAATCTGCCTCTGAACTGTACTCAACCCTACGACACTCTACTCCCCCACTCCACTCTACGACACTCCACGCCACTGACTTTTAGCCATGCTGAACAGCAGCCACACTGGTGTACATCATGGCTAAGCCACATTGCCGAAGCCAAGAGCTCTTGTGTAGGCAAGCCCTATTAGCTTTGCCAATGCTTGATTTTTAAATTTTGTTCAGACACTATCATACGTTATATTTTTATATTATGTTTGTTGCAACATTTACATGCCAAGCATTGTCACTCTCTGGTTTGTGCAAGGCTGATAAAAGATTATTGGCTCTGCTTGCCGTTCATTTGACGCTTCAGTGAGCTCTTGTTGCAGTTTGAATCCTGTGGCATAGAAAGCACAGGCCGTGCCTCTGGACATACCTGTTGCACTAGTATATAGGGCCCCAAACTGAAGAAAACGAAAAACTGATGGCCAGATTGCTTGAAACAGCTACACGTATTAAACAGAGGCAAGTGTGGAAGAAATGCCACTCTGTAAAGCCAGCAGGTTTGGGTCTACCACAAATCAATGCTCGAGGGTTATTAACCTTTAACCAATTTGACCCCTTTTTCCGCTCATTCCTGTGTAAGCCAAGTCTTTTCGAAGTACTGAGCAAACCCCCGTCCTCCCTCGTGACACCAGATCAGCACCACTCTTCATTGGTCTTCAAATCTCCTCTTTTTATTTTCTCCATCAGAATTGCTCCCGAGGTGTCTGGAGCAGCTCGGAGCGAGTAAAGGCCTCAACAATTCCCCGGCGCAGCCTGGCAATTTCTCGCTAATGGGAAGGTGGTGGCGGGGGCGCAGAGGTCCTGGTCGGACATTAATGGCCCAGATTTGCCGATGTTGGCTTTCTCGAGAGCCGCGCGCGAGGGGAAGCGTTCCATGCAGCGCCCCGCTCCGGATACCGAGTGCGCTTTGGGCCTGGTGTGTCCGATTCGATTTTCAGAGGTGCTCGGCGCCAGGTAGATGCCATTAGGGACACTTTGCGCGATAATGATTCCTCTTATTTATCCGCCGCTCGGCTCATGAATACATAAAGAGCTGGTGCCAGGCGCATCTGGCAGCCCCGCCGAAGCGCCGCGCAGCTTAATTTTCCATTCTTGCCGGAGCGCCGGCCCTGCCTCAGCCCAGCTGAGGTCCGAGAATGCGGCGTCCATGTCGCCGTGCCTGTGCGTGGCAGAGAGGCGGCCACCCCTGGAGCGAGAATGTGTGGCTCGACTTCCACCTCCGAACCCTCGTGAACTACTTCCCCAGTTCAAGCGTCGAAACTTTTTGACTATTCCCTTTTCTTTTGAAGCCCAATGTCTTTGCCCTTGCGAGGGCTGTACCCAATAAGAAAGGTCAGTGTTTACTCCACAAACTGAACACAACCGTCTAACCATCCATGTGAATTCACCAAAAGGCCAGAGGTAGCAGAAGTGACATCACACCCCTTGACCTTCATTTTCACTCACACACATGCTTACACAAACACACACATTCACACTTCAACACAATCTCACATAAACACGCTGTCACCCGCAAGCACTCACACAACGTACATTTAAAAGCCATTTTTACCTACCACACTGTCAGGGAAGGTCATATACCAGCTAACGTACTTCCATTTTTTATTACGCTAATAGTGAAAATTATTGTTAGAAAGGTGATTATGGGTAAGGTAGGCCACTAACCCCTACTAGGTTCAGTTAGGTCTCAATAAATTAACCCCCACTCAACCCCTGGTAGCTTGGCAACGAGCAACAAGGCTTAACTTAGGAGACAAAGGTGGTCATTACAACCCTGGCGGTTGGTGTTAAAGCGGCGGTAAGCCCGCCAACAGGCCGGCGGTAAAAATGTGCAATTACGACCGTGGCGGAAACCGCCAACAAAGACAGCCACTTTAACACTCAGACCGCCACAGCGGTACAAACAAACCTCGCGGCGGTCACCGCCAACAGACAGGCGGTAGACAATGTACCCCCCACACTATCATGACAGGCCAATCCGCCACCTTTTCCGGGGCGGATTCACCACGGATAAAAACACGGCGGAAACAGGAATCCCAAAGGGAAAACGCTCACCTCTACACACCCCACGAGGAACGAGGACGCCATGGACCCGGAACTCCAAATTCTACCTGCAATAGCCTTCCTGCTCCTCTACCAGGAGCACGAACGCCGGCGGCGAAGACCATGGTGAGTACTGCACCTACGACACAGGGGAGGGGGAGGCAAAAAACAGGGACACACACACGAAACACCCCCACCCTCACCCACTACAACACACACACTAATGCATATCAATACATCACAGTTACACCCCCTAAACCCCCAGAAGAATGCAAAGACAATAGAAAATGAGTGTAACCATTGTAATATATTAAAAGCAAGTAGGCAGAAATATATATATACACCATGTACATAATATATACCAAGCATAGTAGTCCAGGTAGTGCTCTAAGAAAGTCCGTGGAACACTGGGACCACACGGTATGGGCGAGGCCCACACAAGATCCCCGACCATGACGGAGAGAACACTGCAGGGGCATCAGACAGCAACTAAACAGGCACCTCAGGGGGAGGGAAAGGGGGTGCACCTCAGCCGGATGAATGCACAACGCCAAATCCACGAGGGGGCCACATGCCCACTGTTCCATCCTGGGGAGTGCAAAGCCACAGTCTCACAAGTCTCACAAGTGGGTGGTTTGCCCACTGTTCAATCCTGGGGAATGCAAAGCCACAGTCTCTCAAGTCTATACAGTGGGTGGGTTGCCCACTGCTTCATCCTGGGGAGTGCAAAGCCACAGTCTCTCGTCTATACAGTGGGTGGGTTGCCCACTGCTTCATCCTGGGGAGTGCAAAGCCACAGTCTCTCAAGTCTATACAGTGGGTGGGTTGCCCACTGTTCCATCCTGGGGAGTACAAAGCCACAGTCTCTCAAGTCTATACAGTGGGTGGGTTGCCCACTGCCATATCCTGGGGAGTGCAAAGCCACAGTCTCACAAGTCTCTACAGTGGGTGGTGTGCCCACTGTACCATCCTGGGGAGTGCAAAGCCACAGTCTCTCAAGTCTATACAGTGGGTGGGTTGCCCACTGCTTCATCCTGGGGAGTGCAAAGCCACAGTCTCTCAAGTCTATACAGTGGGTGGGTTGCCCACTGCCATATCCTGGGGAGTGCAAAGCCACAGCCTCTCAAGTCTCTACAGTGGGTGGGTTACCCACTGCCATATACTGGGGAGTGCAAAGCCACAGTCTCTCAAGTCTCCACAGTGGGTGGGTTTCCCACTGCCATATCCTGGGGAGTGCAAAGCCACAGTCTCACAAGTGGATAACAGTCTCCACTGGTTCTGGAGGGGGCATGGTGCCCAGAGTGCTTCATCCTGCTAAGGACAGAGGTAGTGGATGCTCTTCTCCACTGGTTCTGGATGGGGCATGGTGCCCAGAGTGCTTCATCCTGCTAAGGACAGAGGTAGTGGATGACAGTACAGAGGTAGTGGATGACAGTCTCCACTGGTTCTGGAGGGGGCATGATGCCCAGATTGCTTCATCCTGCTAAGGACAGAGGTAGTGGATGCTTTTCTCCACTGGTATTGGAGGGGGCATGGTGCCCAGAGTGCTTCATCCTGATAAGGACAGAGGTAGTGGATGCTTTTCTCCACTGGTTCTGGAGGGGGCATGGCACCCAGAGTGCTTCATCCTGCGGGCATGGTGCCCAGAGTGCTTCATCCTGCTAAGGACAGAGGTAGTGGATGCTTTTCTCCACTGGTTCTGGAGGGGGCATGGTGCCCAGAGTGCTTCATCCTGCTAAGGACAGAGGTAGTGGATGCTTTTCTCCACTGGTTCTGGAGGGGACATGGTGCCCAGAGTGCTTCATCCAGCTAAGGACAGAGGTAGTGGATGACAGTCTCCACTGGTTCTGGAGGGGGCATGGTGCCCAGAGTGCTTCATCCTGCTAAGGACAGAGGTAGTGGATGCTTTTCTCCACTGGTACTGGAGGGGGCATGGTGCCCAGAGTGCTTCATCCTGCTAAGGACAGAGGTAGTGGATGCTCTTCTCCAATGGTTCTGGAGGGGGCATGGCGCCCAGAGTGCTTCATCCTGCTAAGGACAGAGGTAGTGGATGACAGTCTCCACTGGTTCTGGAGGGCGCATGGTGCCCAGAGTGCATCATTCACCCCGTGACGGACTCAGTTGCGTCAGTGGCCTTGCCGCTCATGGGCCTGCGGTGCTTGAGACGGCGGTGCCCTGTTCAGCCGTTCTTGAGTTGGCGGTGTCCTGTGCAGCGGTGCTTGAGTTGGCGGTGCCCTGTGCAGCGGTGCTTGAGACGGCGGTGCCCTGTTCAGCGGTGCTTGAGTTGGCAGTGCCCTGTTCAGCGGTGCTTGAGTTGGCGGTGCCCTGTGCAGCGGTGCTTGAGACGGCGGTGCCCTGTTCAGCGGTGCTTGAGTTGGCGGTGCCCTTTGCAGCGCTGCTTGAGACGGCGGTGCCCTGTTCAGCGGTGCTTGAGTTGGCGGTGCTCTGTTCAGCGGTGCTTGAGTTGGCGGTGCCCTGTTCAGCTTTGCTTGAGTTGGCGGTGCCCTGTGCAGCAGTGCTTGAGACGGCGGTACCCTGTTCAGCGGTGCTTGAGTTGGCAGTGCCCTGTTCAGCAGTGCTTGAGATGGCGGTCTTCATTGCAGGGTCTCAGCTGCTGGCGGTCCTTCATGGCCCAGCGGGGCTTGTGCTGGCGGTCCTTTATGGCCCAGCGGGGCTTGTGCTGGCAGTCCTTCATGGCCCAGTGGGGCTTTTGCTGGCGGTCATTCATGGCCCAGCTGGGCTGGTGCTGGCGGTGGTCTCCTGGGCAGGTGGGCTGGTGCTGGTGGTGGCCTCCTGGGCAGCTGGGCTGGTGCTGGCGGGCCCCTCCTGTGCAGGTGGGCTAGTGCTGGCGGTCCTGTCCTGGGCAGCTATGCTTTTGCTGGAGGTGGGCTCCTGTGAATCGGGGTTGATGGCGGTCTTCTCCGCCGTGCTGCTCTTCCCAGACTTGACGGGTTTCTTGTGGCCCTTCCCCACCTTGGAAGGTGTCACAGCTGACTCCACACTCTCACCGGGACCCCTGGGAGCGGCTTTGGTGGCTGGAGTCTTGCCCCTCTCCCGCCGGGCACTGACCAACTTCTGATGCTTCACAGGTGGGGTACTGTCTGTGCTGTGGCTCTGTGCCACACTGGCTGCCCTGGTGGCCGGTGCACTCCAGATTCCGGTGACTACAGGCACCACTGGTTCTGGAGATGTTGTGGCTGAGGTGCTAGTTCGGGACCTAGGAGACGGACGTGGTGGGGGAGGTGTGGGAAAGAGGTCAAGGGTGGACAGGAAAAGTTTTTTGGACACACTGGGATGGGTAGCTGGAGGGGGTTTGGGAGTGGAGGAAGAGGTGGTGGTTGTAGGAGGTGTACGTTTGGTGACTTTGGGTGAAGGTGCATGCACTGGAGGCTGTCGTGAGGTAGATGGCTGTTGGGTGGGTGTGTGCCTGCGTTTGTGTATCTTGGGAGGGGGCGTCACAGACACACTGGGAGAGGACACAGGGGACGTGTGAATGGTAGTGGGGGTGGTGACTGCACGTGAGCGGTGTGTGGTGGTCGGTGTGCTGGAGAGGGACGTAGTGGCTGTAGAGGTAGTGAATGCAGGTGTGAGTGTAGACGAGGCTGGGAGGGAGGAGGGAGACGAGGAGGAAGGGGACACAGTGGAGCCAGTGGATGTTGGTGTGTCTGCATGTGTGTGATGCTTGCGTGAGTGCCTGTGGGATGTGTGGTGCTTATGTTTACCAGAGCTTCCCTTGTGTGTTGAGGTGTGTGCATGCTGGTCTGTAGGCGTGCATGGGATAGGCTGAGGTACAGGGGATTGGGTCTGGGTGGAGGAAGTTGGAGGGGGGAAGCTAGAGACAGGGACAATGGCTGCCATCAGTGCTGAGGCCAGAGTCTGAAAAGCTCGCTGAAGGGCCGCCTGACCAGAATGAAGGCCCTCCAGGAATGCATTGGTCTGCCAGACCTGCCTCTCTACACCCTGGATGGCATTCAAAATGGTAGACTGCCCAACAGTGAGGGACCTGAGGAGGTCAATGGCCTCCTCACTGAGGGCAGCAGGGGTGACTGGGGCAGGGCCTGAGGTGCCTGGGGCGAAGGTGATGCCCACCCTCCTGGGTGAGCGGGCACAGGGCAAAGCCTGAGGGGCTGCTGGGAGGGCGGTGCTGGTAGGGGGGGTGGCGGCTGTACCTGTAGATGCGCGGGGCACAGATGTTGCCGCCACCACAAGGGAACTCCCATCAGAGGACGAGTCCGTGTCGCTGGTGTCAGCTCCTGTCCCCACCATGGAGCTCCCCTCGCCCTCCGTCTCACTGGTGAACTCTGAGTCCGTAGTCTCGCCCTCCAGGGCCATGTGGGATGCAGCTCCCTCGTGCTCCGGTGCCACTGCTCCTCCGCCTGATGATGCTAATGCACACAAGAACAGGGAGACCACAAAAGGGGGGGGGTGACAGAAGAAAGACATGTTGAGTGCATGCATTACCGCTACCGTTGGCGGACACGAAAGACACAGAAGCCCCCTGCACTACGCCGCGCTCTTGGGCTCCACTGTTCAATTCCTGAGAAACGGCCTACAAGGCTATGGACGACATCTGCACACATAGATGACACAGGGGCATGACTAGGTGTACTTGGCACTCTACAGAGGTGGGGTGGGGTGCCACATGGCCTGCCTTATGGAGGGGCCTTGCCTTCGGAACTCGCCCAGGCCTAGGGAAACCCACAGCCCACCTCCCCCACCCAGACACCTCCACTGCGCGCAAAGTCAGCAGAATGAGAGTGTACTCAACCCCTTGTGTCTGCTGTGATGCCCTCAAGCGCCCATCCAACTCTGGGTAGGCCACCGCCAGGATCCTGAACATCAGGGGGGTCATGGTGCGACGGGCACCTCTCCCACGTTGGGAGGCCATCCCAGCTGAGCCTCCACCGTCTTCGTGCTCCAGCGGCGAATGTCCTCCCATCTTTTCCAGCAGTGAGTGCTCCGTCTGAGGTAGACCCCCAGGGTCCGGACGTCCTTGGCGATGGCACGCCAAATATCTTTTTTCTGGTGGGCGCTGACCTACATGAAATGTACAGGGGAAAAAGAGAAGTTATTACCAACTGCACCGTCAAAGTGATTGTCCCCCATCCCTACCTTGCCATGTGGCACATACATTCACCGTCTTTCATGCACGCAGCACTCTCCCCCCTTCCTTCTTACATCCAGCCGTCTCCACACAGGCATAGCCCATACAACATGCTCCCTGTGTACTTACCTGTTTGTCTGGAGGACCGTAGAGTAGCGTGTAATGGGGGAGGACCACATCCACGAGCTTCTCCAACTCCTCCGATGTGAAGGCAGGGGCCCTTTCCCCAGATACTCGAGCCATTGTCTCTTCCAGACCGAGGTCACAGCAGCACTTGCAGTGTAGATCCTCTCCTGTCGAAGATCAGGTATTGAGTGATTGAATAGATAGAAAATGTCGGTCACGTCCGCGGCGGTGCGTACTGTCACCACCGTCGTACATCGTCATTGGCTCCTGGGACCCATAGGGTCCAATGTTAACCAATGCAGCATTGCGCCGCAATCTTCGACCGCCTACCGCGATGGTGTACAACGCCAGCGCAGTTACCTCACATCCCATTGTCCCACTTTAGAGGTCAGGCAGCCGCCATTTCAAGGGCCCACATGGCTTAATTTTTAACTGCGTCACACATACCTAGGCCTAGCCTCAACACACATACAGGCTACTTTTCGGATTATGATTTGTGTACTGTGTAAGCTGTGTGTACGTACCTCTAAGTTGGTTGACTCTGTGCTCGCTGTTGTCCTTCATAGGCACCGTCCACTGGGACATGTGAGGAGATGGCGGCATCCTCCGGTGTACCGACAGTTGGTGGACCTGTCGACAATGGAGGAGCGACATGTGATTATCACATACAGGCTTGACCGTGCCACAATCCAGGAACTGTGTACCCAGTTGGAGCCAGACCTGATGTCAGCAATCCGCCATCCCACAGGAATCCCCCCTCAAGTGCAGGTGCTGTCAGTGCTCCATTTCCTTGCAAGTGGGTCTTTTCAAACAACAGTGGCCATAGCATCAGGGATGTCCCAGCCTATGTTTTCCAACGTATTGTCCAGAGTGTTGTCTGCCCTTCTGAAACACATGCGGAGCTACATCGTTTTTCCTCAGGTGGAGGATTTGCCTACAGTGAAAGGTGATTTCTAGGCCCTGGGACACATCCCCAACATCATAGGTGCCATTGATGGGACCCATGTGGCTTTGGTCCCCCCCCACAGGAGTGAACAGGTGTACAGAAACTGGAAGAGTTATCATTCAATGAATGTACAGATGGTATGTTTGACAGACCAGTACATCTCCCATGTGAATGCCATGTTCCCTGGCTCAGTGCATCACGCCTACATCCTGCAGAATAGCAGCATCCCTTATGTGATGGGTCAACTCCAGAGGCACCGTGTGTGGCTATTAGGTGAGCACCTGGAAGCAAGACAGTGGGAATAGTTGTCTGGGTCTGGGGATATCCCTACAGGTTAGTGCATGTCTAACTGTTGTCCCTCACCATTTGCAGGTGACTCTGGTTACCCCAACCTGTCATGGCTACTGACCCCAGTGAGGAATCCCAGGACAAGGGCAGAGGAACGCTACAATGAGGCCCATGGGCGAACTAGGAGGGTGATCGAGCAGACCTTCGGCCTCCTGAAGGCCAGGTTCCGGAGCTTCCATATGACAGGTGGATCCCTATTCTACTCACCAAAGATGGTGTGCCAGATCATCGTGGCCTGCTGTATGCTTCACAACTTGGCTTTGCGACGACAGGTGCCTTTTCTGCAGGAGGATGGTCCAGATGGCAGTGTTGTGGCAGCTGTGGAGCCTGTGGACAGTGAAGAGGAGGAAACAGAGGAAGAAGACATGAACAACAGGGACTCAGTGATCCAGCAACATTTCCAGTGAGACACAGGTAAGAGTACAGACCTGCCTACTACATGTACTTTAACACTACTACCTCTCTACTGTCTGTCGTTTTCACCCAGTGTATGGTCACTGAGTTGTCACTTTCCCTTACCATTTCACAGATGTGGGTCCCACTGTGTGACATCTAATTAGATTCCTCATGGACTAGAGCTGTGTGACATAGGTATGTTGACATTACAATTGAAAGAGCATTTTGTCTCTGTAATTGCTAATACACTATTTCAAAATCACAGACAGACTCCAGATTGTTTTGTGCTTTAAGTGTGTTTATTTAAGTGCTCAATATTGGAGGGGGTAGTGAAGTGGTGAGGGGTGATGGCGGAGGAATGTTTATGGCAGAGTCCAGTCTATTAGTCTCACAGGTGCATTGCCCATATGGGCATAGGAAGTGGAGCTGGGCCAGTTTAAGTATGGACAGGGTGACAAAGTGGGACAGTAGGATGACAATCAGGGTGGTCTCATTTCTTGGTGGGGGTCTTCGCATCGTGCTCTGTCTTTGTCCTGGATCTCAGGGACCGTTTGCGGGGTGGTTCTCCCTCTGCAGGGGGTGGGGTGCTGGTGTGGTGGTCCTGTGGCGGGGGGTCCTGTCCACTAGCGCCGGCGGAGGTGGTGGGCAGTTCATCGTCCATGCTAGTGTCAGGGGCCCCTTGTAGTGCCACAGTGTCCCTCCTGGTGTTGAGTACTTCCTTCAGCACCCCTACGATGGTGCCCAGGGTGGAGCTGATGGTTCTGAGTTCCTCCCTGAAGCCCATATACTGTTCCTCCTGCAGGCGCTGGGTCTCCTGAAACTTGGCCAGTACCGTTGCCATCGTCTCCTGGGAGTGGTGGTAGGCTCCCATGATGGAGGAGAGGGCCTCGTGGAGAGTGGGTTCCCTTGGCCTGTCAGCCCCCTGTCCCACAGCAGCCCTCCCAGTTCCCCTGTGTTCCTGGGCCTCCGATCCCTGGACTGTGTGCCCACTGCCACTGCCCCCAGGTCCCACTGCCCCCAGCTGGTCAGTTCCTTCAGGATTTGATGCAGGGGGCTCTGGTTAGCTATTTTTCACCTGTAGCAAGCAGGGAGCCCTTCTTGAACCAGTTGAAGCCATGCAAAGTCCCTTTTGTGGTGAAACCCAACTGTGCAGCTGGTGCATTCCTTCGGAGTGCAGTGTCCAGGTGCATGTCAGGAGTCCAGCAGAGCATCCTCCTTCTTCTTGTCTTGTTCCTGGTAGGGGTTTGAGGTGTGGGTACTGCTTTGCCAAATGTATCCTTGCTCTTGGGTTGAAAAGCAGGTGGGGCAACTGTCCAATCACAGGCAGGCCACTACCCCATTGGATGACTACTTCCTGGGAAGTGTATTGCAAAAATTAATCACAGGGAGCAACATTCTTCAAAAATCCAAAATAACTGAAACTTAATTTTTGAGGTTAGGTCTGCTCAGCCCACCCACTGGTGTGGCTGAACATCCTTTACACACCTCTCTTCTGCCCTCTCCTAATATAATCAAGAGGGCACCTGGTTGTCTGGGTGTGCAGGAAATGGCGGAGGTCCTGAGCTGCTTCAAATGGCTTCCCTCTTTTGAAAACCAGTTTGGCTGCTCTCACCCAGCATGTTTCACCATCTGCTGAGGCAGATCTCCCCCCCGGCACTTCCTTTGTGTTCAGCCCAGGCCTCTTCACACCTCATCAAAGCAGCCTGGTCAGGCTCCCAGAGACTGGCCAATCAGAGAAGAGCACTACAGATGAAGTTGCCAACTTTCAGGTAGAGTTCTAAAACTCTTTCCTTGAACTAGTTACATTAAATCCAACAATGGCAAGTTGTGGTGGTTATTATAAGAAGCAGTTTGATACCAAACCTGAAATATCTGGCTCCTATTGGGATTCTATTAATTAAAACAAAGTCTCCCCATTTTAGCCTATGGGGCCCATTCATTACAGTGAGGGAAAAGAGAATTTGGCTAGTTTACCTCGCCAGGGTTTATAAAACTATGTTTATAAGGTCCCTGCTTATATTTACGTAGCACCCACCACTGGGGGCACTTAGGACACACCTTAGGGGCTATATATGTACAAATAAGGTAGTTTAAGACTTTGGAAGTACTTTTAATTCCAAAGTCGAATTTGCACATAACTTTAGTTTAAAAGCAATCAGCAAGACAGGCCTGCCTTTAAAATGACACTGGGCACTTCAGCAGTGCACCTATGGGTGATCTACCTATGCCGGGGTCCCTAAACCTACATTCCGTACCATATACTAGGGACTTATAGGTAGGTTGATACTCCCAATTATAATTAGCCTAATTTGCATATCCATTTTACACAGAGCACTGGCCCTGGGACTGGAAAGCAGTACCCAAGACACATTTAAGAGCCAGTAACTACCAGTATCTGTCCAAAACGTTTGGGGGTGACCAGCGCAAAAAGGCGAACTTCCCTACAAATATAATATATAATATCCACTATTAATGTAACAAAACAATTGACAAGACTACAAAGAGAGTGCAGCCCCAACTGAGGTCCAAAAAGATAAGCTGCATCTGTGTTCCTTGCACTGATTTTGCAACCACTGAGGCCAGGGGTCGCAGACAGTGTCAGGGGTCACAAGGGGCAAGCCGGGAGTCGCATCTGCAACCCCTAAATGACGTCCATGTGTCTAGTCTAAGATGATAAGGATGAACGCAGCAATTAAAAACTACCTGCAACAGTAAGATAAAGAGACAGGAAGTGTAGGGTGATGGAACAAATAGGCCTGGCGTGGCACTAAGATCAGGCAACCATAGTATTCGACAAACCTGGCACTCAGCAATGCTGGTTATAGACTCTACGAAAACCTTTAGACCACTGCACTTAAGAACTTACTTTTTTAACAGTTTACTTTTCAATAAATTAAGCACAGGCTTTTCCCCTTTAATCCCACCAGTATCAATCAATCAGGAAGTTCTTGTAGAGCACAAGCTTGTCACCCAAAGGTTCTCCAGGCACTGGTTTGGTGCTGAGGGGCTGGCCTGTCTAGCAGTTGTGGTGATTGAAGAGCCAGGTTTTGAGTTGCTTATGAAGTCCTCCAGGGAGAGGGACATTTGGACGGTGTGGAGGGCGGGGTTTTTTCCAGGCTTTGGCGGTGAGGTGGGAGAAGGAGCATCCTCTGAGGCATTTGTGGCGGATGCGGGCCAAAGCGATGAAGACTGAGCAGAGTTCTCAGGTAGGTTGGTGGAACTTGAGGTGGTGGTTGATGTAGGCAGGTCCAGAGTCGTCGAGGGCCTTGTATGTGTACATTATTGTTCTTATTTTTTCCACAGGGTGCTCCCTGCTATACCCTGAGCTCAACAGTCCAGGACCACTTTTCCAAACCACTCATTTCACCCAATCATCTACAGCGTTTCTTCTGCCAGGGTTGGGCCAAACTACGTAATGCATGAATCGTTGCCTCTCCTTCAAGCCAAAGGTCCAGTGCCAGCGTTCCTAATCGGGCCCCAGCCAGAGTGGACTGTTAATTAGTCATTCTAGCTGAAGCGCCAGACCTTCTGCCGCACAGCTGAGATCTACAATCCAGAGAGTCATAACTTGACGGCTCTTTGCCATGTCGAGGCATGTGCTCTGCTTCCTAAATGAAACTTATCAGTATTATTGCTCTTTGGTACCAAGCTCTGAATCCAAACATCCATCTTGATTGCTCCCTACCACTCTGTTTCTCTTAATGCCCAAAACACTGCTCTTCATTGCGCCTGGTTTCCAATTGGCCAATGAAATTTTACCTTCTGTATTCTGAAGTCGCTTGTGTCTGCTATGCCTGACACAACATTGTTGCTCCCTGCTCACTTTATGTAATTTACAAAGTTTTGTAGAGTGGACCAGACTTCACAGGGTCGAAGTACTTGA
Source organism: Pleurodeles waltl (assembly GCF_031143425.1). Lineage (NCBI taxonomy): Eukaryota > Metazoa > Chordata > Amphibia > Caudata > Salamandridae > Pleurodeles > Pleurodeles waltl. The sequence continues at coordinate 1,078,556,896 of NC_090445.1, read as the reverse complement.
CATCAGGTAGGTTATTACAACTATAAATATGTGAGCAATTGGATTGATGAGAGCCAACCAGTGTATGAGTGTATTGGTTAGTGAGTGAATGGGTGCTTGGGTGAATGGATGTGTGAAATGGTAGGTGTGTCTGTGAATGGATGAATTGTAGAATAGGTGGATGAGTGAAAGGGGAAGTGGGTAGAAAAATCATGGGTTTGTGAAAATTAATTGTGTGAGTGCATAAAGGGGTGAATGTGGTTCAGTGGCTACGAGTGGAGTATATGTGGTTTTATGGCAGGTCCATGTGTTGGTGTAGGTGTATGTTACTGTGTGTTGTATCAATTGTGAGTGTGGGTAAATGTGTGCATATGTGGTGTTTATGTATTTGTTGTAGGTGGTATGGGGTGTATATGGTTCACGGTAAAAGGCTGTTAGGTGAGTTGCATTTAAGGGGGCCTTTTGGGGTAGATGTCCTGGATGGTGTTGATGTAGGGTGTAGATGATGTACGATAGGATGTAGGCATTGATACTGGACATGGTGGTATATGGTTTAAGTAGTGTACAACGTATGCAGTGCATGGTTTGATAAGTAGCGGTTAGGTCATGAAAGGTGTATATGTTACTGTGTGTGGTGGTGTATCGATTGTGTGTGGAGGTATATGTGTGCATATGTGGTGTTTATGTATTTGTTGTTGGCGTAGGGTGTATATGATTCATGGTAAAAGGGGGTATGGTATGTTGCATTTAAAGGGGCAGTCTAGGGTAGATGTACTGAATGGTGTTGATGTAGGATGTAGATGGTGTAGGTTGGGGTGGATAAGTTGATACTGGAGGTGGTGGTATATGGTTTAAGTAGTGTACAATGTAAAGTTATTTTTTTGTGATATGTAGGGGTTAGGCCATGAAGGGTGGCAGGGGATTAGGATATGGGAGGTGCAGGATGTGCAGTGTGTAGGAGGTGCATATGCGGAGTGGGTGGTGGATAAATTATAGGTTATGTGTGGTTTGGATAATGATGAACGATGTAGGTGGTGTAGAGTAAACACTGAATTTAGGCTAATAGTATCTTATTCAAGGGAGTTAGAAGGTTTAGCAGAAAACTCCTGCTTCATACGTCAATGAAAAGGGAGGTTAAAAGATGCTGCAAAGAGTATCTTTAATTCCACTTCCTTTACTGATCAAGGGCCATAAGAAGGTTACAGGATCACACCCACTCTCAAAGAAGTCCACTGGGTCCTTTCACATGTCCACATAACCTTCAAAGTCTGCCACATCACCTACAAAGTGGTAAATTTAGATCAGATCTCATGTGGGCTATAACACAGCTGCAACCTAATCCGGCTTTGGGACAAAAAACACAAGAAGGAGATGATTAGATGTAAAGCACTCTCCTGCTATGCTCCAAGGATCTGGAACACCCATTCTCTCCAGATCCAATATGTTCCCTCACTTATGCTCCTCAAGAAGGAACTGCAGACTCTCTTCTTCAACCAACAGCTCATCCAAGTGTAACCTTTTGCATGATGGATACCAGTTACCCTGGTACTGCCTGGATCTCATCCATCATTCACTTCCTCTGTACTATTCTGGCCCTGCGTTTCATGGCACACTTTCTAACTAGCCTGCATAAATGTCTAAGTTATGCAAATGTATCTAGGAGGCATTTCAACCCATCCAGGTGTGGAAAACGGTTAACTGTGTGAGTGTCAGGGAAAGCAAACTTGAGCTCCTCTAATGGGTCTGTACACTCACAGTGAGGGAAATATGATTTATTTGCACAATATGCAGGTGACACTGACTTGTTTTACTCTATTAAGGTGATTACACTGGGAGTGATATTTGATTGAGAAATCTTATTAGACATCAGACGTAACTCCACAAAGCTCTGATTTGGCACCAAAAATCCCCATTTATTCCTGCGCCAGAGGTCCCATCCAGCCCGATAACAGATATGTGGCTTTGGGGCGTAACTGCAGAGAGCCAACCGGAAGTGATTTAGACCCGATAAGACACAGCAAAAGAAATTATCCAAAGGCTGCATGGTGGTGACAATCATTCTGGGACTCTACAAAATGGCCTCATTGCAGAGATGTGGAGAAATCTCTGAGGCAGCGCTATAGGTGTATTCCCCAGTGTGGGTGGAAACTGCTCCAGGTGCCCCAGCATCTTTGTGGTGATCGCCGCCCTACCACCTGTAGTGTTCGCCGATGGTCAGGTGAACCTACTGGGCGGCCCCTAGAAAGGGGGGATTCGTAGTCATGCCCTCCCCCACTGGGACCAAATGGTGGAGCCGCAGTGACGTGGGCGAGGCGATAAATATGCATAAATGAGTGTGAGTGGGGAGATTGTAGGATAGAGAATGACAAATAAAGAAGAGCATTCCTGTTATCTACACTGCTGCCTCATTGTCAATATTCGGGCCTGCAGCAGACTCAACACTAGTGCCCCCACACACATATGCCATGCTAAAGAGCTCAATCACTGCACATTTTGAACCCTACTCCAACCCGGACTATGAGCGGTTCCTACTGCACCAAGCACACCAAAAGCCCAATGAGTAGGTGGATATCTTCTGTGTACTCCTAAGGGACTTGGCCAGCACCTGCACCCTGCCAGACGAAGAGGATGAAGTCAGGGCTCAGTTTATTCAAGGGTACACATGCTCAAAACTTAGGGAGCGCATGTTACAGGATCCAAACATGCGTATGAGAGACATCCTCACCCTGGGTTGCTCAAAAGAGCTCTCTAAAGCACGTGCTGCACACATGGAACAGACACCAAACATCCAGATAAAGTCGGAACCCGTCAACACGGGAGTCATAGAAACCGCCAGAGCCAAGACTGAACACACCAGGTCGAAGCAGAGAGACAGACTCTGTAGGTGGTGTGGGGGCACCCTGACACTCCCCGGTGGCTGCCCAGCCAGAGGGACAACCTGCAGTGTGTGTACCAAGCAGGACCATTTCTCAAAAGTCTTCCGCTCCTCACTCAGGATTGCACCAACCACACCAAAGAAGACAGTAAAGGGAGTAGCAGCCTTTCCCACCACCTTGTCGGACAGCGACATGGACGACGACCAAGAGGGAGTCCAAATGGTAAGAGTGGTAGACAAGGGAGCAGTCAACAGCCGATGACTGCCCACATGCCAAGTGGTGGTCAGCGAACATCCCATTCCAGCTTTGATAGACACCAGAGCCTCAATCAATCTCATGGTGATCGAGGTGTACCACAGCTTACCGGACTCTCCATCGTTCAGACCCACAAGGGTTCATGTATACTCCTTCAGAAACACCCAACCACTACGGATCGTGAGTGTCTTCACAGCAGACATTGCACACAGAGTTCACCGCCAAGGTCTATGTGTCACAAGAAGGGTAAGGGTTCCTGCTCATTTGTCAGACAGCACAACACCGGAGTCTTGTGCACTTTGCATTCAGCGGTCATGCCAGCGGTCTGGGAGATCTTACCAAAGAGTTTGAACACTCTTCAGTGGCATAGGATGCCTAAAAGCCCCCCCCCGAAGCTGCATATCGATTAGTCCGTCCCAGTCTCCCTCAGGCACAGATGGGTGTTTTCCATCTTTGACCCAAGGTGGAGCAAGAATTACAGCTCCTAGAGCAAGCAGGAATCATCGAGAAAGTGTTGGGGACCACTCCCTGGGTGGCCCCATTAGTCGTTGCGAAGAAACCCAAGCAGCCAGATGCAGTTTGCATCTACGTGGACATGCGTCTGCCCAATCAAGCAGGAGAGATATCTAACCCCGACTATAGACGACTTCTTTGGTGAACTCTCTTGGTCAAAGCGTTTTTCCAAGATGGACCTCCAATCTGGCTACCACCAGCTTGTGTTACACCCTGACATCCACCCCCAAAAATAACCTTCTCTACACATACGGGCCTCTAGTGGTATATCCTTCTGAACTTCGGCATCTCCAGCGCAGCAGAGGTATTCAAGCACACCATCATAGGGGTCCTACGGGGGTCCTGGGGGTCCTAAACATGAGTGATAGCATTCTAGTACATGCCTCCATGCTGAAGAGTCATATAGCACCCCCACAAACAGTATTTGTGAGGTTGCGGGAACACGGACTGACTGTACGTCTGGCCTGACGATATCGGACCACCTCCTCAATTATCCAAGGAAGTTAAAAACCTTGGAATCACCATGGATTCCAAGTTAACTATGAATGCCAAAGTGGACAAATTAGCACGAACAAGCTTCATCACCCTAAAGACTCTACAACGCATCTTCCCCCACCTCGGATTTCCACACAAGGTGCAAGCTACTATCTCGCTTGTACTATCCAAACTGGATTATGCCAATGGCCTCTACAATGGATCATCTCTATCTATTATGAAAAAACTACAACACATTCAGAACCCCGCAGCCAGGCTACTATTACATGTAAAGCCGCAAGCCCACATCTCCCCTGCCTTGAGAGCACTACACTGGTTACCCGTTGCCAGAAGATGCACTTTCAAGCTGCTTTGTATCACCCAAAAAGCTATACATGGAACAGGACTGCTTTTTATCAGAAACAAAATAACCAAATACATCCAACAAAGAAACCTCCGCTCAAGATTGGCACCCCGCCTTAGAACACCACCATACAAGAAAAAGACTATAGGTGGTACATCCTTCTCCGTTCAAGCAGCCAAACTATGGAATTCAGTACCCCCAACTATAAGAGCCACAGATAACTTTCTTCTCTTCAGAAAACTACTCAAGAGTTGGCTCTTTCCTTCATAACCACCATATTCAAACAACTATGGACTGCATATGCCTATGTTGATAAATATTTTTTCTGATTATGTGTCTATTTCTAATTATGTATAGTTCTTTAGAAAATATGTATCGCTACTATGTCATAACAATAAAATACACACACACTCTTTAAACCTGTTTGACTAAGTATATTTACCCATGGTTCTAATTATGTATTTTATGTACATATATGTGTGTATTCTTGTGTGTATATGTGTGTATGTGTATATATATATATATATATATATATATATATATGTATGTGTGTATGTTGTTCTGTGCTTGGCATGTTCGTGGGTCATTGCATGGCTCCTGGGTTGGTTGTTATACTAGATATCTATGAATCCCTGCTCTCATCTTATCACACTTATCTACCCACCATCATATGTCATTTCTCTATCAATCTATCTTCCATTCCCACTCTGACTCATCCCAAATCCATTCTACTACTTTCATCTCCTAAATAACTCTGCCTAAGCTCTGCCCTCCGCTTCCACATCTAACTCACCAAACCTCACTCTACTACCATGACCTCCCAAACAACCCTACTAAATTCTCCCTTATTTATCTCACCCTGCTACTATGATCTCCCTAACCCTTCCACAGACTCTTCCCTCCTCCATCCCCCTTTACTCATCCCAACCCTTTGGGATGAGTAAATGAGGGATATACTCCCAATTAACACTTCTGGATTTCTTTCCTCCTCCAACCCCTCCATTACTCCAGTCAATCTAACTAACAAACTCTCATATCCGCGGCTCAAATGAACTCATAATAATACTAAAACTGTACTCATTATTTCCCGATACTAATCCATCACTAATTCTTGTTGGGTTCCGGAGTAGCGTGCTACTCGCCGAAAAGCGCTTCGACGCCTCGTCAGGGGTAGTAAGCGCTATATAAATACTATTACAATACAATATTACAATACAATACACGTGAGAACTGTGAGTTGTTAAAGAGGCACATTTGCTTTTTTGGGTGCATGTTCTCGGAGCAAGGCATCGGCCCAGACCCTGCTAAAGTGAAAGACATTCAAGAGGCCCCCGCCCTGACCTCCATTTCGGGAGTTAGATGCTTCCTGGGTATGGTTACGTACTGTGGGCATTTCATGAGGAACTTATCAGACGTCACTGGCCCACTGCAGGATCTGACCAAGACTGACCGCCCCTGGGCGTGGGACAACAAACAAGAGTGTGCTTTCAAGGACACAAAAAACATCCTCTCAGCTGATACCACCCTGGCACATTTCGATCCTCAGTGTGAATCCCAGCTAGCCATTGATGCCAGCCCCAATGGCCTGGGTGCAGTACTAGCCTAGAGACAAGACTGTGGGGAATGGGCTCCCTTCACATTTGCCAGCAGAACGCTGACGCCTACGGAGCAGCGGTACTCCCAGAGAGAGCTGGAGGCCATCACCATCCACTGGGGGTATCTGCACTTTCACCTCTATCTGTATAACAAGGCGTTCTCGGTTGTGACTGCCCACAAGCCACTCCTTCTTTTCAAAGGGTCTTCATCCAAGCCTCCACAAAGGATGGCAAAAATGAATATTACAACTACAAAAGTTTGACTTTGATGAAGAATAGCAGCCGGGCACCCAGAACCCTGCGGAATTCCTATCACGCCATGTGCGCCCAGCCACCCCGCAGGAAGCTGAAGAAGCTCTTGAGACAGAAGAGTATGTTAGGCAGGTGGTGGACCGGGCCAGACCATTACCCATACCGCAGAAGTAGTGGAAGACATTAGTCAAGATGACTGCCTACAGATGGCCATGGAAGTCATTCGATCCAGCGACTAGTGCCCTTTGCAACACCCCGCGGTGTTCCGTACCATGGAAGCCAAAGCCATGCTACAGGCCTTCTTTCATATCCGCTATGAGCTCTCAGTGAGCAAAAAAGGGTGCCTACTGTGAGGTCCCCGCCTTGTACAGCCTGCCTGTTTGAGACCATGGGCAGTCCTGTTACCAAATGGATCCCACCAGGGTATTGTTAAATCAAAGAACTGGCTCCGAAGCAAATTCTGGTTCACCAGACTGGACCAACAATTGGAGGATGTGGTGAAGGGGTGCATCGCCTGTCAGGCGAATGGTGCACCGGACCCCCCAGCTCCAGTTATTATCGAGGATGGCCCCACAGCCCCTTGGCAGAGAGTCAGCACAAACTTTGGGAGTCTGCCTGACAGTTCTTACATGCTAATAGTGGTTGATGACTACTCCTGATACCCCGAGGTGGCGCTCATGCCAACTACGTCAGCGTCTGTGGTCATCCCAAAGATCGAGAAAGTGATGGCCACCTATGGCCTCCTTGGTGAGATCCGCACAGACAAAGGACCCCTCTTCAGCAGTTGTGAGTCGTCTGATTTCCTCTTGTCCAAAAACACCAAACACCGTTGGATCACGCCCAGGTGGCCCCAGGCAAATGGGGAAGCAGAAAGATTTGTAAAGGCACTGTCAAAAATGATCTGCATCACCATAACAGAATCACAGAATGTCGAGAGCGCCTTATACACCTTCCTCAGTGAGAACAGGTCCCAGGCCACCACCGGAGTCACCCCAAGCCAGCTGTGTTTTAGGATAGTGGTAACTGACGCTATCCTACACCACCCTCGGTGGACCACCCAGTCAACTCCCCCAAACCGGTCTATGGAACCAAAGTCTAGCAACAATGCCTATGCCTCGCGGAAGCGGAGGACCCGGAACAACACCATCCATGTGGGAGACACAGTGCTGTTCAAAGAACGCCACCCAGGGGGAACATTCCGGTTACCCTTCGAGGCTGAGCCATGGACAGTGAGCACGGTCAAAAAGACCATGATAACGATGGGAAGACGTGGTGATAGCGTTTCGAGGAATGTGTCACAGTTCAAGCGGTTCTCTCCTTCCTCCCCCTCCGGCGACAGAGGAGATGGCCCTCTGAGCAAGGGTTTCCAAAGTGACCTTGAGAGTGCTGCTCTTTCACTGGAGTCCTTCATCCAAGGCAGATGCACACTAGGGAGCAGCATGACGTCGGTAAGGCTGACATCATCAGAACATTCACCATCAACAGCTGTTGGGGCCCCAAGTCCAGCAAGGGAAGTGCTGTCCGAGAGTGACACCCAACTAACGCTATCAGGGAGGTCCGGAACGGGGTAATACCAGCTGAGAACCTACCCCGGCCCATCCAGGCGATACGCCAAATTTCATGAGAGACTCGATGAGGACCTTTTTTTGTGTTGTGGCCTTTCTGTACCCCGGCCATGTTCTGTTTCCATTCTTCTCAAATTGACCTTTTTAATTTTCTTTGTTCTTGTCCTGTTTTGGGGAGGAATGTAGTGTTCACCGATGGTCAGGTGAACCTACTGAGCGGACCCTAGAGAGGGGGGATTTGTAGTCAGACCCCTGCCCACTGGGACCAAATGGTTGAGCGGAGTGACATGGGCCAAGGAGATAAATATGCATAAAAGAGCGGAGCGGGAAGTTTGTAGGACAGAGACTGACAAATAAAGAAGAGCATACCTGTTATCTACACCACTGCCTCATTGTCATTATTTGGGCTTAAGGCAGACTCTACACCATACCTCTCTGGTGATCTGAAATAGGTTCGGAGAAGCTATGATGTGTGAAGCTTAGTGCGCCCAAGCCGAGCCCCTGAGGCAGACGGGTCCCAGGAGTCTCCACCCCAGTTGAAAGCAGGGAACCGGCTACAAGCCAGTTTATCCAAGAGGCAGAGAGAGATGTACTCAGGCGAGTGGCACAGGTAGCGAAGTGACGGCTCCAGTGAATGGAGGTGTGCTGGTGAGGCACCTTGGGGGCTAGATGCCTGCCATGTGACAATGAGGCCAAACTGAAACTGAGGACAGCAGCAGCTGGATGTGCTAGTGAGATGGTCTAAAAGTTCAGGAGTGGTGTGAAGTGGCCTGACCACATTGATGCAGAGCTTTAACAGCGTGACTGCATCCTTCTTTCTGGGGGATGTAGTGTGTTTGCAGAGGAAGAAAAGCAGACTTGAGTCATCCTTCTCCCCTCCTTTTCCTTTGGCCCCTCCCCCAGTAGCTGTTCCTAGTGCGGCCTGGAGGTTGCGCAGCATCGAACAGGAGACTGAAGGACAATACAACATGTGGCTGAGATAGTAAAATATAGGGGAGGAGGGTGCCATTACAAATCAAAACAGCCGGGGTGCGAGGAGTCTGGGAAGACACTGCAGAGAAGGGCCCTGGTGGTGCTATGGCCAGGGGGACAGTGAGAGGGTACAAAACAGCAGTGTGGTGCTGATGTGGACAATCCCAGTTGCCTAAAGAGAGATACAACGGGAATTCCTGCTGAGTTCATTAACGCTACAGGAAAGTAGGGACTGATAACCAGTGATTTATTCAGATTCTTTTCTCCCCCATCCTCGTGCACAATAGACCTCATTTGGTGGAGACGTGGGGGAGCCTGACTGGAGCCCCACGCAGACTCAGGTTGACACCCCACAATGGCAAAGGATAATGATCCAGAAACACCCCATCAGGGGAAACTTGATAGGTGCAACAGCACAATGCCCCCTCCCCACCCCAAAACTCAGGAGGGAACCCAATACCTAATAACGCAGCTCATTTGACTTCAATCCAGACTTCCAGTACAATCTCTGGAAGATAAAATTAGGGAACTACAATCAGAGGTCTATCTTCTGAGACAAGACCTACATAATGTGGCGGAACGCGTGGTGGCGGTGAAAGAGAGAGTCTTTTAACTGGAAAATGTGCCCCCAGCCCAAAGATCAGATGTGACAGACCTTAAAAAAATCAAGAGGGACCTGATGTTGAGGGATGAAGACGCAAAAAAAGGGCGAGGCGCAATAATCTAAGACTGGTGGGGTCTCCCGAACATGATAGGCTTTTTGAGCACTTGGTTTTGGACTTTTGATGTAGTAACGGTAAAATTACGGGCAATGAAACTACAATACATGTTACTCTTCCCGCGAAGTTAAAAGTGATGTTTCAAGACAAAGCCCACTTCTTCCTCACACCTGACGAAGCCTGGTGCTAGTTTGAGGAACGACTCCAACTCCATCTCCCTGTGAGTCAGCAGAGTACAGCCAGAGAAGGTGAGTACCCAGGAGCGAGACCTAAATTCTGGACTTTAACCAGTAAACAGAGGAGGAAGACAACAAAGATGAGAGGAGGGCGCTCACTTAAAGACGCAGTGAGTAGAAGACTGAGAGATGATAGAACACTGGAGTTGCAGGAGGAGGTGTTGAGGCAGGAAACCCACTCACTGCTGACAAGGGATGAAAACTCCCTGCCGAATCGAGAGATGGAAGACGAACGAGGAATATGGCATGAATACAGAACTGTTCTCTGGAAAGGCAGAGGAACCGGTTGACTTTGGTTGAGATGTGACAGAAGTAGTCCTTGAGGACACATTGGTATATCCAATGTCTAAGACACATATGATTAGGGGGTGGGATGTGAGGTGTGGGTTGTTTTGCTCCCTTTTCTCTATTCCCTGCCCGCACACAGAGTGTTAGTGGAGAGGATGAAGTGAGTGACAAGTGACTTGATTGGAGTGCAGGGTGTGTGGTTTTGGCACTTCTGTATAATTTGTTAGATGAAGGGATACAAGGGGAGGGAGGGCGACAGGCCTAGGTCAGAAACTGACCGATTGAGGATGTTGTGTTGGGGCTGGAAGCTTGCAACGTTTGGTGGGAGGTGCATGCAGCTGTAGTTTGAGATACAGTTTGATTATTCTTTGTTTGGTGCGTCACAGACGTTACACCAGAACACACATCAGACATGAAAAACAGTCTGGGAAGCAGGTATTGCAACACCTATTGTTTGTTTGGAGCATCACAGATGTTACACCAGAACACACATCAGACATGAAAAACAGTCTAGGAAGCAGGTATTGCAACACCAATGACACCGGGAAGAAGCGCAGGGGCTACACATTTTTTTATTTATGTGCTGGAATGCGAATGGCTTAGGAAACAAGGTTAAGAGGGGCCTGGTGTCCCAATACATCCGTAGACTTTGCCCTCACGTGGTCCTTTTACAAGAAGTTCACCTGAAAAGGTCCTACTGTCCTTTTTTGGGTAGAGGGGCATGCACTGCTCTAGCCCATTCAGGTTTCCCATGTGTCTTTAGAGGGGTGGCAATTCTAATATGAAAAAAAAACACTGTTTCAGGTGACCCGCACATACATAGACCCGCATGGTACATATGTGAGGGTACAGGGCTTATTGGACAGAATGGCTATTACCATTGTAAGTGTCTATGCACCTCCAAGATTACAAACCCCAACATTTGATAGAGTGGCAGCCATTCTTCTTCAATACATACATTGGGTAGGGATTTTAATGATGTTGTGCTTCCATCGATGGATCGTGCAGGACAATCACAGTTACCCACTAGTGAGATACAACTGGCTTGCCTTGTGTCCACGCTAGGACTCTGATCTGTGTAGACAGCATAACCCGCAGACAAGAGGTTACTCGTACTATTCAGGAGTTCACAGGGTCTTTTCACGTCTTGATTATATTTTTACACCAGCTGGAAATATAGGGGAGGTAACAAGGTCATCATTTCTGGCCCAGGGACTATTTGAGCATTTGCCTCTCTGGGTCACTATAGGGCGGAGAATGCCAAAAACCTCCCCTAGCTGAAAATTGAATGCTTGGGACCTCTGAGTCACTGAGGTTGCTGGATAACTACAAATTGACACTGAACAGTATTTTGAAGAGAATGTTGGATTGGTGGATTTGTCCTACACAATCTGGGAGGCCTATGAAGTGGATATATGTGACCAAGAACAAAATATACTTGTTCATAAGAAGAAGAGGGAATTTGAAGTGATCCAGCAGCTAGAGGTTAGGATTGCTTCTCTAGAGGTGGCCCACTTAGATAATCCAACTGCAATTGAGGTTCGGCCCTTAGCAGTGCTGAGAGCGGAGTATAGGAACCTAGCCCAAAGTGAGGTTCGGAAATCACAATTTGCAACCCAGCATCGTCTATACGATGTAGGAGATAAAGTGGGCAAACTACCAGTGTGGCTAAGAAGGAAAGTGGTGGAAGCACACTGAATTGGTACAAACATCATCAGTAGAAACCCACTCTGATATCCAAATCTCAGAAAAGTTTGCTGGTTGCTACAGAAACTTTTAAGCCACGTGTGCATGGGGAGACGCAACACAAATCCAAAACTTTCTTGAATCTCTAGATGGCCTGATATTAACCAATAATGACTGTTTGGACCTCGAGATGGAGGTAGAACTTGATGATGTTGAGGCAACTATAGCAAGATTAAAAACTGGAAAGACACCAGGACCCAATCTCGCTTTATCTCTCTTTTTAATATAAAGGCCAAGATACTGGCTATGATCCTCGGCACAAGAATGACCAGAGTAATAACGGCGTTAATTTACGGTGATCAGTTGAGGTTCATGCCACAGAGGCCTACCAGGTCTATCCTGAGGCGACTCCACAATTTTTTGGGAGGGAGACAAGACTGGCGGAGACCACACATCTTTCGCTCACTGGATGCGGAAAAATCTTTTGATACAGTCCACTGGTGTTACCTACAGAAACCTTGTCAAGATTTGGTTTTGGTCAGAGATTTTGAAAATAGATGGCACTGTTATATTAGGCCCCATTGGCCGCCATGAGGTTAAAATGAGTTATCTCTCATATATTTTCCCAGTTGCCAGGGGGACCTGTCAGGGATGCCCCTTGTCACCCCTACTGTTCATGTTAACGCTGGAAAATCTGGCATGCATGATATGGGCACATCCAGCCATTAGAGGATTTCAAGTCTCACACTCTGATCCCCTGGAGGAGAATATCTCACTGTAAGCTGATGACGTCCTTCTTTATGTTACAGAGCCACAGAATATGCTCCTGGTGATTATTGACACTATAGACTGTTTTGGTGGATACTCCAGATACATAATAAACCGTAATAAGGAAATACTTTACAGCCCCAAGAGTAGTTTAAGAGGTGCATTAATTCCAGGCTTCAAATACATGGGTATCGAGATTACGACAGATAGGGACCTCTGCCTGAACAAAAATCTTGTAAAGGTTTTCGTAGCTTTTCAGGAAGATGTGAAGCACTGGCATCACTTACCCCTGACAATCCTAGGTAGAGCGGCCTTGTTTAAGATGATCACACTTACTAAACTGCGTTACTGTTTGCATAATACATACTACGTGGTTCCGGAGATATTATTTGATAGAATAGATAGGGAGACGCGACTGCTCCTTTAGGATGACGGCCATAGTAGGGTGGCCTTATGGACAGTCCAGCAGAACTCGTATTATTATAGGATATTGTTGCCGGATATCCGTGCCTACTACTGGGTAGCCCACTTAATACCTATAAATGACTGGTTATACACGGCTCACCACCACCCCACATATCACCTTGAATGGTCACATTTCCAATCACACTCACACGCACACTATGTATATGGACACATGGGTGGGAGTGGGCTCCTGCCAGCAATGCAGGTGGCACTAGGGGTCTGTTGTCGAGTATCAATGCTGATAAAGTGAGATTTGAGAATTACCAGACAGAATCCCCTTTGGGTAGGAGGAATGATGAAGGAATTGAAGAAACTTCCTGGCTGTAGGCAAACGGATGTAATTGGTATCTCGAAAGTGGGTGACATCTGGGAGGATTAGGCCATGATGTCCTTTGATTGCCTACAGCAAGAGTATGGTCTAGTACAGAGCCAGTTCTTAAAATATGCTCAGGAGTTCACAGGGTCTTTTCACGTCTTGATTATATTTTTACACCAGCAGGAGATATAGGGGAGGTAACAAGGTCTACGACGGGCCCGGGGACTATTGAATCATTCGCCTCTCTGGGTCACTATAGGGCAGAGAACGCCAAAAACCTCCCCTAGCTGGAAATTGAATGCTTGGGACATCTGGGACACTGAGGTTTCTAGATAACTACAAATTGACACTGAACAGTATTTTGGAGACACGCATGGTTGGCCAAGGGATTGAATGAGGTGGATATTCTAGAATACGTTGCTCTGGAGAGACGTCTGTTGATGGAGGAAATGTCCACTAAAGCATGTCCTACATTTACAAAACTACAAATACCAAAATTCCCGATAACCTAAGTACAGTAAGGTGTCGCTGGGAGGGTGAGCTGGGGAGATAGATGACACTGATTGGGAGGCCGCACTCATGCACCCTAGGGAAGTAGCAATCCGATCCGGGTTTCACCTGATACAATTTAAGGTGCTTGTCCCAGTCTATTACGACCGAGCTAGGCTACCTGAGACACTGCAATGTCTGAGATGTGGTGAACTTAGGGGGTACTTCTTTCATACACTCTGGGGCTGCCGCAATACTCAGACATTCCGGGCAGACTTTGTACAGGAATTAGGCTACATCCTGGTAGAAGAGATACTGCTTAATCCCTGATACATCATATTAGGAATGCCTATTGATGAGGCGTGGTCAACATGGCGGCTGGAGCGGATGTGTGATCCGAGCTCCGCTCGCGGCCCACCATTGATTAGCAGAATACTGGCGTCCCTGCAGCCGTCCTGGCTACCTCTGAAAAAGTGTCCCAGCGCTAACGGCATCAACATGCAAAGGCAGCAGAACAGCAACTGTATGGAAACAACTACTGATCAAATAAATGGGTGTTTAAAAGATTCCAAAAAACAGATACAGACGGTGCCAAACTACGACGGGCTATCCCCACCCCTAAAAACAATCCTACCCTGACCCCCAGCCCCTCCCCCTAAAAACTAAAACTACCCTGACCCCCCCACCCCACCCCTTAAAAAGTAAAATTACCCGACCCCCCAACCCTGCCTCTCAAACTACTGCGACCCCCCAAGGCCTTTACCCAACAAACAACGCAACTGTGGTGAGAGCAATCATGGGAAAAACAAAACCAACGAAGGCGCACGCAAGTGCAGAGTCCGGGACCCCCCTCCTCGAAGGAGAAACAGGATCCCAAACTGATGCTCTGCAAAAGATGTCTGAAACCCTGGCCACTCACTCAACACAATTCGACAAAGTGCTGCAAGCGGTACTGGACACTAAGACCTCATTAGAGGGAAAAACGGAAACTGGCAGAGAGAGTCACCATCACTGAGTCGGAACTCGAAATGGCCCAACCGGCAATAGCTGAGATGAAGACTCAAATCCAGCGAATGGAAAGTGAAATATCATCACTACAACTGCCGCTCACGTAGGAATAATGTAAGGTTCCTAGGGGTCCCGGAACGAACGGACCTCCCAAATGCTGAACACTATTTGGAACAATGGCTCAGAGACACGGTGCTACTTCAGGCCACACCACAGATGCTGGTAATAGAACGAGCACATAGGGTCCCGGGAGGACCACCTCGGCCAGGTGCCCCACCCCGCCCATTGATAGCAAGGTTCCTAAACTACCGAAATCGGGACCAAGTGTTGCAAAGCTTCCGAAATAAATGCCCTGTCCGCATGGAGAACGCTGAGATAACAGCATACCCTGACTACACAATGGAAGTCGAGCGCAAGCGTGCCACTTACATCAGATTGAAACAGATACTCCGAGACAAGAACATCGCTTACTCTCTCCTGTTCCCAGCTCGACTGAGAGTGATAGATGGCGACAGGACTCTTTTCTTTCCATCCGCAGAAGATGCGTGGACATGGCTACATGCTAAGGGTCTGGTAGACCCAGTGACTGAACCCAATAGGCATGGTGAATGGCTGGAACAACACCCCAGGCGAAAAAAGAAAATCAACACCAGGATCAAAACCCGGCCATCAAAGTCTCAAGCCGCAGATGCGCAGGCACAGTCCTTAAAGTGGCAACCATATTCGCAACAGCTCAAACATTGACCAGAAACGAAACCAGGGACACGGACTCAAATTCTTCACGTGGCTGCCCAAGCCCGCCCTCGTCGCCACTTATATTTAGCCCCGCTCTGACTCCACGCGCAGCCGACGACATATGAAACCGCGCAGGCAGACTAGGAAATGCTAGGGCACTACATCTACAGAAACACAACAGAATAACACAAGACATAAACGATCCAGGGCAGGCCGGGACTAATATAAATAAACAAATACGCAGGACAGGTTACACCCTCCCGGAAGAGAGGATAGCAGATGATCATTCGGAATGACAAGCAAGAATAGACTGGCCTCAAAGTACGGGATACAGATGCAAGACCGGACGACCGAGATTTGCAGGGACGCAGGTTCATCCACATGGGCCACGAACATTAGTAAACCTAGATCCTCTCTGACCACGTCTCCGCATCCAGATGGATCACCGAATGGACCCGAGATTAAGTAATGTAAATGATAGCACCGGTTGTGCCACACAGTTTGTTATGGTTTTGGTTTTTGTTAGTATTAGTACGCCAATACACACATCCCAACAGGGGTCACAGATAGTATGCTCAGGGGGAGGGGGATTCGGGGGGAGGACGCTGAAACGACAGAGATTTATAACCACTGCGGGGAAACTACCAAGTAAGGTAAAACTAACACTATGGCTACGTATAATATTTTAACCTGGAATGTGAGAGGGATGGCCAATACAATAAAATGCAACAGAATATACAATCACCTCAAACACCATACAATACACATAGCAATATTGCAGGAGACACACCTCACGACTGAAGACCTAAGAAAATTAGACAGGAAATGGTCAGGAAAGATATATGGTACTAACATATCGACGTACACAAGAGGAGTGGTGATATGGATAGCCCCCAGTGTCCCCTACACAGTGAAGTACACACAAGTAGACAAAGATGGTAAATATGTCCACTTAAGAGGGGAATTAGACAGGAAACAATTGAGCATCACAGGAATATATGCACCTAATATTAGACAGGCGGATTTTCTGCTGTCCACCTATGCAGCTCTAACATGGGACCCACTGATACCTAGCATATGGGGGGGAGATTTTAATTGCGTACCAGATGTTAACATGGATAGATCCCACCCCCCACTAGAGGGCGCCCCGAGCAGAAGACTCTCCCAAACGCTACAAAATTGGATGTCAGATAGAAGACTACATGATGTATGGCGGAGCTTACACTCCACGGACAGAGACTACTCCTTCTTTTCCCCTGTACACCAACTACACACCCGTATAGATCTGCAGCTATATACAAGTGAACTCACTCAATTATTATTCAAGTCATCCTACTTGGCTAAAACTATATCAGACCACTGCCCCCTAGTGACTACAGTGCGATGGGGCAGAGCACACACGCGCACACCTACCTGGTGCTTACAGCCGTCCTTACTACATGACCCCCCCTTTCGAGAAGAACTAGCAGAGGGAATAGGCTCATATTTTAAAGCAAACACAAACACAGCGTCGTCAAGGGCAATGGAATGGGACGGACACAAGGTGGTGATAAGGGGCCTATGTATGTCAGCGTTAGGCGGAGTCCGTGAGACATTGCATAAGGAGTTATGTGATATCGAGAGGGGACTAAGGGAGGTGAAGAGGGCGGCGGGACTGAATGGGGAGGGCGAGGGAAATATGATTGAGCTGAAAAAACAATGGGCTGAAGCCGATGCACGCTTACGAAAATTTGATTACCGGCACTACACAGCGCGAATATATGCCAAAGGCGACCGATCCAGTAGACTGTTGTCCTGGCTGATAAAAGGCGAATAACAACACTCCACCATAAATGCCATCCGTACAGATGAAGGTAACATAGTTAATACACAGTCAGAAATCAATGAGACCTTTAAACAATATTATGCCACTCTCTACAAGGCAGAACCCCCCCCACCCGAACAGCAAATAAGTGAATTCTTCCAGACACCCCAACTAACCAAGTTGACGGAAGAACAGTTGTCAGATCTAGAAAAACCCATTGCACTGGACGAGATTCAACAGGCGCTGAAACAAACGGCGCACAATAAAGCTCCAGGGCGGGACGGGCTCCCGGCAGAGTACTATCAGGTTCTCGCAACGCAAATAACAGCACCATATTTAGAAATGCTACAAGAAGCATTTGAAAAAGGCCACGGTTCTCCACGAAAAAGGGCGCGACCCACTAGATGTTCGATCCTACCGACCCTTGTCTCTATTAAATTCTGACTGTAAACTGTTAGGGAAGGTACTGGCAAACCGTCTTCTCCCACTGATGCCAACACTAATCCACCGGGATCAGTCCGGTTTCATACCTGGCCGCAGCACACACACAAATATTAGATGCCTCTTACGATTAATAGCCGAAACCCCAAAATTGGATTATACACGAACAGTGGTTTCACTGGATATAGAAAAGGCATTTGATACACTGGGCTGGCCATACCTGATGAGATCCCTAAAATGTATGGGCTTCGGCAGTACATTCATAAGATGGATAAAAACACTATATGCAAACCCGAAAGCAAGAGTTAAGACAGGCAGTACGATATCGGAGAGATTTGAAATAGGCAGAGGCACCAGACAGGGTTGCCCCCTGTCACTTCTACTGTTCGCACTGGAAATTGAACCACTTGCAGCACGACTGCGACATGAAGCTCCAAAATGGGGCATTCTTGACGGAGAAGCACATAAGGTCGTCTCCCTATATGCAGATGATGCACTGATATACTTACGTAACCGCTCGGAATCCCTATCAGACCTATTACACCTGCCAAATACATTTGGAGACATATCAGGCCTACGGGTAAACTGGGCAAAGTCACGTTTGTTCCTAATGGAATTAATACCAGACCCCCAATGAGAAATAATTTCCACACACAAGTTGCAATGGTGCTACACCACCTTCAAGTATTTGGGGGTACAAATATATCACGACGAGCAGGACCTCGGAGAAGGTAATTTAGATGAAACGATCAGGTCTATAAGAAGTTCGATGCCTTCTGGTGCTCACTCCCACTTTCGCCTATAGGGAGGGTAGCAGTAGCTAAAATGATCATATTACCACGAATCTTGTACTACTTCTCGGCCTTACCACTCAAGCTCACCAAGAGCTACTTTGCACCCCTAGCTAGCCTGCTGACAGACTTGACGTGGAACACAGGTCGCCGCCGAGTATCTCTAGCCAAGACTTACCTGCCACTGGAAAAGGGAGGGATGGGTGCACCCCAGTTCGAATTATACTACGCAGCGGCACAAATACACTGGGTTATGGACTGGATATGCAACCCAAATGGTTCGGAGGGGCAAATGGTAAACACCTTGCTGGGACAATTGGACGTGATAAACTGGCTCATTGGCCGAGACAAACCAGGACATAACAGTAATATCTTGCTGGAAGTGGCGGAATGGATATGGCGTCGATACGTGGTGACGACAGGGCATACACCACCATACTCACCCAGAATCCCATTACTAGCTACCCCAGGACTAAACATAGCACGACAATTTAAACTAGCAACTTGGGTCGCTAAAGGTATTAACACAATTGGTGATATATTCGAAGAGGGACACTTCCTATCATATGAAGCACTAACGGACAGGTTCAACCTAGGTAAGGGCGAATTCCTCACAGACAGGGCGCTACAACAAGTGGTGCGCAATACATAGGGAAATGGCAGCAATGAACCTAATACTTCACCAGTACTTCATGGCCTACTGATAGGGGCAGGCACACAAACAGCTATATCCTGTATATACCAAACGCTACAGAATCACCCAGAAGAGGCCCAAACACAAGCAAAAAATAGATGGGAGATGGTTCTACTTGCACCTTTGCCCACAAAAAAATGGAACACAGCACTGGCAAACACAAAAGAGGTATTGCGTAATGCCCGTTTTCGATACACGCAATTCAATTATTTACACCAGACTTACCTCACTCCAGCCAGATTAAAACGTATGTTCCCACAGTCTAACCCCGAATGTCCGAGATGCGGGATGCCGGGAGCAGATATTTTACATATGACGTGGAGTTGCCCACTGGTACATCCCATATGGCAGGAAGCAACGACACAAACAGCCACCTGGTCGAGATTACCCCTACTGCCTTCCCCAGAGTCCTGCCTGCTAGGAATGCGCACGCGAAGGGGGGAAGACAAACAAAAGCACAGATGCGCTGACCTTGCATTCATCTTACTCAAATGCTTATTTGCTGTACAGTGGAAATCATCCTACGCACCAAACATACACCGTTGGACACAGGAGATGCTACACTGGACTAATGCAGAAACACAAGTGCTACATACACTGCACGACAGCGGGGTGGAAGTCAAAGGGACAGATATATGGGATATCATAGAGCAGCTGGAACAAAAAAATTATACCTGGCCCCCCTGAACTAGTGCTGTGGCTACTCCGGGAGTAGATACACCCTTGCGCCATTCCTCCGTGTCGCTAAAATAGCATTGAAATAGATAACTCATAACTCATCTCTTCAACTGACCCTGGGCCGAACCCCACCCCCAATGCTACCCCCCCCTCGATACGTCCCACCCTCCCTCTGGGTTATTTCTCTTCACATCATTGGACACAGCCCAAAACCATATATGAGCAATTCAACCTATTTATGGCGCCTTTTGTTATTATTAACCTTTTTTCTCCTTTGTTTTATCTTTTAATTGGATGTAGACTGAGCGATCTGTTGATACATCATATAAACTGCAGTGACATACCAAATGTAAGATAAATCGATGTAACAATGTGATGATATGCTCAGCTAAATGTAAACAATTATAAAAATTAATAAACAGATTTTTTTTTAAAAGGAATGCCTATTGATGTATATCTACTTAGAGCAAAAATTCTGTTCTGTAATTTGAGCTTTGTAGTGGCTAAGCTTGATGTGGCCAAACATTAGGGTGTGCCTGCGATTCTTAAACTGCAAGATTGGCAGGAAGGAATGGATGAATATACGGCAGCGGAAAGAGTGACATATAATAGTAGAGGATACCCTCAGAAATTCTTAAAGGTTTGGGGCCCTTGGAGGACTGACTATAACTTGGAGGATGGATGGTTGGATATTGCGGGAGCCTGGAGAATTGGGATAGTGGTTGTCCCTTGAGTACTCTTTCTCTCTTCCCCCACCCGTATTTGCATCACCTCCCGCCCCCCTCCTTCTTCTGCCAGTTTGCCTCTGCTTCCCCTACATAGACTATCTTTTATGGCTTATGTCTTGGTGAGGAGGTTTTAAATGTGCTGTGTAAATCTCTGATTTTTGTAATGGAAATGGACTCTGTGTATATGTTCCAGGTTGTTTGCATTTTGTCTTGTTTTTCTTGCTATGTATTTTGTCAAAAATATAATTAAGATATATATTTTAAAGAAATTATTCAAGCTCATCCGGGCACAGCCTGTTTGCAGAACAGAGCTGGTACTATCAGGGAGGCCCTTGAAAGGCTGGGGCCCTGGGTCAGAGCCCACTTTACCCATGCCTTGAAACATCTGGGCACATTTTGATTTAATATTAAGAGTCAGTTGGACATTTGTTGTGGGTTAGGTAGATGATGCTCAGGATCATTCTGGATGACTAAGGCTGGCTGTCCGCATTGCAGTTGAGAGGCCCTGTCACTGTTTATGTATTGGGGTGGAGGTTGGGTGAGCTGGTTGGTGGAGACAGGCTAGGACAGTACAGTGCTAGACCTTAGGTGTGGAACCCAAAAATGATAGGCCTATTTAATACATTTGGTAGCCCTATTTAATGCATGAAACCTCCAAAATTAAGATGGCTGCAAAGAAAGAAAGTTGCTGTCTCACCTAAACTTGGCAGAGAACTGTAGTGCCTCGAATCTCCCAGTGTAGACGTACATGCAAGTATAACCGAATGACCCATACCATATATGCAACCAGCTACCCCTTCATTTACATATGTGAAGTCACTGGCATGAGGCCACTCCTCAATGGGCTAAATAAAATGTTTAGATCTATTCCATCCCTTATCATACACTCAAGTATATACTTTTTGCAAAAGTTGGGACAGAAACGCCTGCATGGTTTTGCAAGTGTGCAACCCTGCCTCATGTTATCCAAAGAGCACTTCTATGACTTCTGTGATGAGTTTTAACTTTTTTCTTGGCCTCCGCACAGAAGCATCGTGTGTGCATGCTGTTTTACAGTGTGCAACCCAAAGCTGGGCTCTTTGGTTTGGAAAGGCATACCATTAGCTCAATTTGCCTGTTAAGTGTGACTGCTGCCAGCTCATTGGAATACATTGTACTGCCAGTGGTTATAAATAGCAGTGTGTTTAACAGGGAAATGACTTTTTACCTGTGGCCTGTGCAGGGAGAGTTACCTACTGGCCTCTTCTGATTATATTGTCTATCAGACCTCTGCAGGTGGGTCGCATGCTTCATCCAAGCGTGTTTGGATGTAACATCTATGTGTTCTCTCAGTATGTGCTAGGCAGGGTGAACTAAGAGTGTGTGTATCATAGTTTACTGTGGCCACAGTGAAGTCCATTTTGTGTTTCCTCTTTGACAGTGTTGTGTAAAATGAAGGGTGAAAGGATGGTCAATGAGTATTACAGGGCTCTTTCAATCCATCCTTGAAGCCTTTATTAGTATCCTGTCTGTATGGCGTGGGAGGATATGATACAGCAGTTCCTCTAGAAATTAGGATTTAGCCTTTGCCCATACCCTGCCTGTGTATTCCCCCGAGGTGTTACCGTCAAAAGATCAATAGGAGCAGAGTATAAAGGCTTCTGTTTTCTTTAAGGCCATGATCTGGGTTTCTCTGACCCTGAGACTCCCAGCCCCACTCCTCCTTCCGGCTGACACTTGCAGACCAAAATGTATTGTAGGTATTTTATACCTATCTGGAGAATACACAAGATGACAGAACCTTCTAGAATGAGACTCAGAGCAGTACCTGGAAAACCCTCAAACTCTGCAGCTATCATAAAAGAAGGAGACTGTAACCTTTCTAACTGACTGGGGTCCAGACAAACCACTGCTGGGTGTTGGATAAATGCCTTTGATCTGGAGATGGTGTCTGTGACAGCCAGTTTGAAAGTCAGGTGATCCTGCATCACCTGGGAGTCAATAGATTGTTTTTGAAGTGGTGAGGACTTTCCATAGATGAGGGGGTCTGTCTTGGTACTGAGAAAGAAGCACTGGAGGTGTTTGTGCAGGAGAACACTGACCTGAGGAATGCCCAGCATTAGTTTACTGGCGGAGGAGCTGCAGATAACAAGGACTGGTGTGGCAGGAGAAGAGTCTGGAATGTGATGATGTAGGCAGTGAGGTCAGACGGAACAGTGGGAGTTGAGGGAGAAGAAGACGTGGAGAGAACTGAAGTGTGGAGCTGTGCTGAAGATGTCGTTATACTAATGTACCTGAAATAAAATGTAAGACAAACTGAACCATGGAAGGGTGATCTTTACACAAATACTGTCATAGACATCAGCTCTGTGAAGTCCAGGGACGAATTGATGCTGCAGAGACTTTTGGTTGGCACCTACACCCCTCTTTGCCAATTGTGTGCCCCGGCTCTCCCCAACTGGGCCTCCCTAGGGCCCCAAATAGCTCCTTGAGGCGCACCACGCTGAACTGACTTAACTATAACTGGTAATTCTTGCTTTTGGCTGAAGACGATGCTCAGCAATTGCAATTGTGGCAATGTGCCCTTAACTTCTTAGCATTGCTGTGGCGATCCTGGTGCATAGATTCCAAGGACATCTCTAGTCTTCTAATAAACTCGAACCTCTCCATTGTTTGACAGCGTCTAGTTTAGGCTTGCATCCTGTTTGGCGATAGGTTTTGTTTGAGCATCTTACACCTACTTGCTCTGACATCGCTAGTCCCACACATCAAACACCAAAATGTTTCACTTTCAACTCAGCGCAATTGAAAGATTCACCTAAGGAAGCAGAATACCCATTTCTACCACATACTACACTTCTCACAAACTAATTCAGACTCCAATTTTGAGATGGAAACTTCTAAACTTTTAAAAGTCACCCAGGACTTTTAAAGGCTGTGCAATTCCATAATTGGCAGATTGTGCATTACATAAATGCAAGTAATAAACCAAATGTAAGCAGGCAATTTGTGGTTGAAGATGTTTCTCTAGGTGGAAGCTACTTCTGATGGTGTATGAGTAAGGTGTGAGTGTAAAGTGTAGGCAGTGCTGTAGGTGGTGGCATTACATGTATAGTATAGGCATGGCCACTGGAATTATGTGGTTTGGTGCCCTAAGCATTTTCAGAATATCTATGGTGTTGCCCCACCTGCAACATAATCCATCATCAGTGGCATAATTTGGGGATTTTAATAAAAAATGTTTCTAGCTCAAAAGGATCAAACGTTATTAAATGCCATATAAGTTGCTGTGCAGTGGCCTGCCCTTTGCAAAGGCTAATAGTCACCACTCAGATGCTGATTGCAGTTTGTACATGCTAACCTGCTACTAATCAGGTGACAGACAGTGTTAACAGGTACAAATAACAAAATAAAGAGGTAATACTGTCACATATTATCCTGCATTATGCCACATTATTTACCTTGTATTGCCATCTAATTTAGTCAACACTGCCACATGGTTTGGCTCTCTCTGACAAACAATTCCAGAGGCCCCAAGTATAGATGCTAAAGTATATTGTAAGTATAAACCAGGGCAGCGTGTACATGGGGTTCTCTGTGCACTTGTGTAGGAGTGAGTAGTTGTGGAAGCCTTTGTGTAAGTGTAGAAAGTAGGTGGCAGTATGGAAAAAGCTTGTTGGGTAATACAGTAGAGGGTATGAGGTGCTGCAGAGTCGAGATGACTATGCAGGATGTAGGCAGTGGTGGCATTTAGTGGATAGCATCGGTTGTGTAGGTTGTGGTTGGTGGACCTTGCGAAGGAAGAAGGGAGGGAATACAATATGAATTAAGGTTACCGGTCAGCGTGGAAGTGTTGGTGCTTGCTCCTAGTCCCACTGGATAGTGGAGTGACTTGGGATGGTGAAGGAGAAGAAGTGATGTGCGCTGGGGAAGCGATTGGGGGAACAGCAGGGAAACACAGCCCCCTGCTCTTAATTGCTAGCAGAAACATTAGTGGCCTGGGCGAGTGAAGGTAAGGAAACAATTTGTGCTGGCCTTCAGTTATAGGTGTAGAATATTGTTGTGAGCGTAGGGTGTATGTTTTGTGAAGTATAGATAGTTTACATGGAATTAAGGGAGTTAGAGTAGAGGTGTATAAGTGGTGCAGGTGACAGATCATAGGTAGTAATATAGAGTGCATGTGATACTATAGGAAATAGGAAGTTTAGACTATCAGTGGTAATGTAGAATATAGGTGGTGTAGGGTATAAGAAATGTTGGGTATAGGTTATCGAGGTTTAGGCGATGAAGGTGTATATGTAAGTGGAAAGCCTGGATGAATGTATAAGATTTTTTTGTAAGAACATGTTCTTAAATGGTGCTCATGCAACAGTTCTACTGTCTCTAAATGTAAATACAGGTGTGACTACTATGTAACTTAATAGAACTCCCTTTTCCTCCCCCTAAAGGATGGAAAGCTAAATTGTCACTGGCGGGATCTGATCTTGAGACCAGCAGGCCACAGTAAATGTCAGTGTTGAGTGTTTAACAGTGTTTAACACTTGCAACGTAGGTAGGTAGTGATTTTATGGTGGCTTTGTGGTTGAAAGGTGTAGAGTGTGGTTGAAGTCTATAGATGAAACAGTTGATGTCTTGGTGGGGATGTAGAGTTTAAACAGTGGTGTAGTTAGTGGTGTATTGTTTAGGCAGTGGTTTGGGGTAGGTATAGGTGGTCTAGGTGTAGTCCATTTTTTACAAGAAGGAGGTGGTGACACTGATGTGTGCATAAACAGTTTCCTGCCCTCCTAGTAAGCACTCCTACGGACTTCAACCAATGACAAGCAGCCTATGTTAAAGTCCAGAATACAAGGATAAGCGTGCCAAGCTTATGTGAATATGCATCATGGGATGATGAACATAAACGGATGCTTTCTCTTAGTAAGCCTGAAAATGTAACACAAGCTATAACTTTCTGCTCAGTGTATATTGGAAAATGGCCCTCTCGGAAGGGTCACCCCAAACTGTTTGCCTTTCTTCTCCTCCTTTTCTGACTTTGTTTTTTTGGCTTTGCATTTTACCACAGCTAACCAGTGCTAAAGTGCTGGTGCTCTCACCTTAAAATGTGGTAACATTGGCTTATCCACAATTGACATATTTTAATTTACGTATATGTCCCTACTGAACTGCACTATAGGTACCCAGGGCCTGTACATTAAATGATATTAGTGGGCCTGCAGTGCTGATTATGCCACCCACTGAACTAGCCCTTTAAACACATCTCAGGTCTACCACTGCAGAGCCTGTGTGCTCAGTTTGACTGCTACGTCAACTAGGGATTTAAAACTACTGGCCTGGCCTTAAATTCCTCCTTTATTACACATCACCCCTAAGCTAGTTCCTAGGTAGCCCTAGGGGCAGGGTGCTGTGTAAGTAAAAGGTAGGGCATGTACTTTTAAGTTTGACATGTCCTGGTAGTGACAAACAACCAAATTTCCTTTCAACTACTGTGAGGCCTACTCCTCTAATTGCAAATTCCTTAATATACGTTTAAGATGTAATTCCTGATCAGAAAGGAGGAGTGGCATTGTGCTTCCTGTCTTTGGAATAGTAATGATAAATCCTCTTTAAAGGTAAAGTTGGATATAACATTACTATTTTAGAAATGCCACTTTTAGAGAGTGTGCATTTTTCTGCTGTTACTGCTCTGTGTGCATTGCAGCCTGTCTCCATTACAAGTCTGCGGTAGATGACAGCTATACTTTGTGCATTCCCTCTAGACAACCACAAATACATGAAGAGTGGGTGACACAGAGAACTCACATGCATTCTTATAACTCTTCCTGCCCAGTTATAAGAATGCAGATGATGAACATTAATGGATGCTTTCTCTTAATAAGCCTGAAAATGTGACACAAACTATCATTTTTAATTACTGAGGGAGGGGAAGCTAACACTTGCACTTGAATAGGCAGAGTCCTCTGTCCCACACAAAGGTCTGATTAACCCCTACTAATATTCTGGAGCCAGGGCTGAAGAAGAAAGGATACTTGTGCACTTCAAAGACCCTTCTTTGAAGTCATTCCCACTTCAAGTGGACTTTGGGTATAAGTACTGGGTCTCTGACCCCACCAAATCAGGCACTTCTGGACCTGTAACTGGACTTTGTGAGAAGAACTGCTGTGCTGCTTAGAGGACTCATCTTCTGGACAGCTGCACCTGGAAGGCCTGCTTTTCTCTTTTGTTTCTCTGTTGCCTGCTGGACTCTGACCTTGCTGAAGGAGGGCTGGACTCTGCCTTGTACCTGAAATGTGCTACAAGGGCTTGCTGGCTTGCCTCCTGTCACTTGAGACTCAGAGATATCCAAGACT
The DNA here is from genome assembly GCF_031143425.1 of Pleurodeles waltl. Classification (NCBI taxonomy): domain Eukaryota; kingdom Metazoa; phylum Chordata; class Amphibia; order Caudata; family Salamandridae; genus Pleurodeles; species Pleurodeles waltl. The sequence continues at coordinate 1,078,529,879 of NC_090445.1, read as the reverse complement.
CTACCCCTGCGCCTATTTCACTGGAAGTAGACCCAGATACTTGCATCACGGAAATCGATGCATCTCCTGTCTTCGTGTAGCAGAACCGGAGCATTGACTGGGTTGTGGGAGTAGTAGTGGTGCATTACTCTTGGCACTGATGCTTTGCCTTGAGAGCCCAACACATCAGAACCATGCTTCGGGGCCACGGCAGTCTACAGAGTTCAACGCATCCCTCAACTGCATGGAGAAACCCAGTACATCGCAATCCAGACACATTGCAGCACCAGTGCTTGTCTTTGGAACCGACGCATCGCCATCACTCTGTGGGACAGATTGATTCATCACCATCCCTGCAAGGACCCTATTGACTCATCTTGCTGTTGCGACTAGGAAAGGTACTTTGTTCACCGGGACCTGCATGGGTCCTGTAGTTGGCCTGCAGTCCATCCAGGTCGGCCCGAACTTTGATTTTGCGCCAGTCCACAATGACCAAACGTAACCCTTAAAGCGATATTTGCTTCTAAGTGCTAGAACTCTTTTATTCTTTAAAAATTCCTAACTCAAATTTTAGTTATTGGATTTTTGCAGTTTTGGTCTTGATTCATTTATAAAATTATTGTCTGTTTTTCTAACCCTGTGTAGAGTTTTTTATGGTCTTTTCACTGTGTTACTGTTTGTGTATGTGTGTGTTGGACAAATACTTTAGACATTGCCTCTTTAGGTAAGCCTGACTGCACTGTGCCAAGCACCCAGAGGGTGAGCACAGGTTATCTCTAAGTGTGTATCTAGCTTACCCTGATTAGAGTGGTGGTTCCTGCTTGTCGACAACAAATGGCAACTCATTAATTGAGATAAATGCACATTCTAATTATGTATTCAAAAACAAAAAACATTGTGGGTGCTCATACACTGAAACACATCGTTGCCTTGATGTGTAAAACTGGGTTTGCAAAAGTAAACCTGTTCTAAAAAGAAAGAAACAAACCAGTGGAGCACACCAGAACAATCAATATCTATACTAAAAACTGTAATATCTAATTAGGTAAATTGAAAAACCACAATGAATATACATACAAAAGAATATATCTTCTTAAGCACATAAATATATACATATATATATAAAACATATAAATAAAGAATGGAAAGCCATCAGCCGACACGTGTTTCGTCCTGACTGGACTTCTTCAAGGCTGAGAAAATCACAACAAACAACAATCAATATACGACAAACATCTATGTACAATTTTACACAAAGAAAATACATCTAACATTTTTTTTCCCCTCATTTTCTAAAATGGATATACAAATATTTTTTTGGGTCAGAAGAGTACACAAAATGTCATATCACTTACAAAGAAGAAGAGAACCACCACCACATTGATGTCCAAAATGTGAAACGCTCCCCATGTCTCCAAATATTCAATATGTGAAAGCCACAGCAATGATTATGCATGCCACATGCAAACCCAAGTGTGAGAAAGTTTCTCTTTTATGGACACTAGATTACTTCATGTCCAGAATAACCTCACCTTATGCAATAGTGAGGAAAAAAGGTGTCCAATAAATATATCACCTTTGATCACTTATACGTCCATTACGCTCTTATCCCATCTATCATGCACTAAAAAGGGGAAAGAGACGGTTTCATAAATCTCCTTTCGCTCACCAAATATATTACTTAAGTCTACAAATATGATTTGTTGTTATGCCCATACTGACCTGTTTCTAACCATAGTTAGTCATCTCTTATGTCTCTTCAAAATCAATCTAAATGTTGGGCGTCACAAGTCTTTTTCATATATAGTGGAACCAACTGAAACACAAACAATTGGAATAGCTCAAGTATCCTCTCTACAAAAACCTCTGTTTCTGCTTGTACAGGGTACATTCTCTGACAATCGGGCACCCCATTTCTAACGGTGTATCATGCCTGTAATTCCAGTGCATTGTCTAAAGTGCCACTACACCTAAAACTAAAGAACGTTGAAAAGTGAATAAATAGACCTCGTCTTTCAATTGCATTACCCAACGTTTGGTTTTGCCATTGCTTTTTGTCAATGCTCTTCTGCATCTGTAAAAAGAATGTTTGCTGATGCAGAATATTATGGGCAAAAAAGGCTATTTTAAAAACTTTTCATTTACAAGATTACAGATGTCAGTTTTGGAGAAGTAAATTAAAAAATACACAGAGAAGCGCACCCAGAAGAAAGGAGTGGATTGGTAGCAAATTGAAATTTATTTGCACAGAAGATGTTGGATGCAGTGTTATTTCATGGTTGTGGGCAGAGCAGGGGCCCGTTTATGGCCCCTAGCACTGCCATTCCGCTGCCCTTTTCATGGTGGGGACTCTGCCATGAAAAGGCTGGCGGAAAGGGGACTCATGATCAGCACTGTGGTGCTGAACTCAGCACCGCCATGGCTGACCACGTCTCTGACTACAGCCACCCTGTCAGGATCTATGATCCTGGAGGTGGTGGTGGTCCCCTGGCTGTCTGACTGCCAGGGTCATAATTGGGACCAGGAGTGTGGCGGTCCAACTCCCATCGCCAGTCTGGCGGTTCTTAGACCGCCAGACTTGTAATGAGGCCCAACCTGAGCCAGAAAACCCAGTGGACTGGAACCACCCTGCAACCCATTCAGCATTACTTGAGGGAGATGCATTCTGGTTAATGATTAGTCCTGTGAGATTTCCCAGGGATAACTAATGGACTCCAAATAATGTTTCATCATGGAAATGTAGACTCAATACACTAGGAAAGCAGGAATATCCTACTGCACACAGATTGAATAGCAACTATTATAAAAAATGAGCAGAAAAAGGTAAAGATATTTATAAGGAAAATGAATAATAATAAATATTGTAACAATATGATTGTACTAAAGAGCTCCTTTACATCAATATCTCCAACCCCTCCTTTCTATCGACTGAGTTAAACTTAGCAACAAAAAATACCTACTTTTAGTTTCATAGGTGAAAGAAGGGGAACACTCTGACAATTATGTAAGGGCCCTAGTCCCTTAAGGCCACTACTCAGGGGGCAGGGGTCACTCAAGTGGAAGCCACCAGAAGGGTACAAGCAGGTCTAGTTGGAACTGGTCAGCTGGGCTCTTCAGGAAAGATGGCTTCTTGCAGCTTTCGTTTGTGTGTCTGTAGCTTAATAGGAGGTCAGGCAACTGACCCTCAGAGTCCACCTCTTAGTCTCAGGTACAAATGGGAGCAGGTCCAGCCTTTAGGGCTCTCCTCACAATCACAACGGCAGGTGCAGTCCATCTTTGGTTTTTTTACAGGTCCAGCAGCAGTGTTCTGAAGAGGGCACAGGGGGTTCCACATTAATGCCCAGTGCCAGCGTGTGGGAGGGGGAAACACCTGACCACTCCTTAGCCAGTGGGATAACGGTTCTCAGGGGTGACCCTACCCACTTTTGCCACACATGCCGTGCGTTTTACTATAAACCATCTTACAGTGCCCCTCTCTACCTTAAACCAACACTGCAGAACCTTTCTTTTCCTGTCCAGAGATCGTTTTGTCGTGCAGGTGTGTGACTATGATATTAGGGAAACTTTCCCATGTGGTCACTCCAAACCAGTTCTGGAGTTGACCTTTGTTGCACAGGGTGTGGAGACAAGCTGGCTATGAAGACAAAAGGGAGACAGACCTAGGCGTGAACTACATGTGCCACTGACAGGGTAAGCATCGTTTGAAGGTAATTACATTCCTGGACACAGCTCAGATGGCCATCCTCTTAGGGAAAGGTCAAACCCTCTTGCTTTGTTTCCGCTGTCAGCACTGGGAGCCATTACACACCTAATCAAGGAGCCATTCAGCTGCTGAGTGACAATGAACACTGGCAGAAAGGTACATTTGGTGTTCTGAAAGTGTCACTGTAAACATAGTAATATAGAAAATGGCAACTTTCTAAAAGTGCCATTTTCAAAATAGTAATATAAAATTCAACTTGACCATTAAGTTGGATTTTAAAATACTCTGGAGTTTTTTCACTGCGAGAACATGTAAAACATAAAGTATACATGTCCTACCTTTTAAATACCATGCACCTTGCACTATGGACATTTAGGAACTACCTTAATGGTGAATTGGAAATATTAATAAGGAAGGTTTAGGCCTAGCAAGGGGTTTATTTTGCCAGTCGAAATGGCACTTTTACAACTGCCCACAGAGGCTGCAAGGGCAAGCCTTGACATAGGCTGGGCATTGTCACCTTAGTGGGGACTCAATATCTGCTTAAGTCTACTCGAAATGTTTGAGTTTCAGGTCCTGGGTGTACTTTTGTACCATAATGTATGGACCTATATGTAAGTTAAATATGCTAATCAGGAGTGTAGCCAATTTCAATATGTTTTAACTGTCAGAGGACAAGCACTGGATAACAGTGTCCCAGTGCACAGAGTAGAAACCCCATCAATAAAAAATAGAAAAAAAATAAGGATGTTGACAAAAAAGGGACGAAAATTGGCTTTTTCCTACATACTGCTTTTGTGCTTTGATTCCATTTGGGCCAATTTAGGAATAGAGAGTACATGTTAGTGAATAAAATGCTGCCAACATGATAAAAATCAAAAAATGGGAAGTAGGGACATGACATTTTATAGATTTAAGCAAAATTAGCACCAAAAAACATTAAGCTCAAACTATGGTCAGTGGGTTGTGGTAGACCCTGACTTAGGAAGTATTTAAGCAATTTGAGCGCTTACAGATACCAAGACCGGTTTTGACCAGGTTTTCCCCAGTTTTCAGCTGGGTAAGGAAGCAGGCTATAGCTGAAGAGCACTCCATGAGGTCTAATAGCTGTTGGGTGAGGTCCTGATGAAGCTGTTTATTTTTGGTGGGAAAGCTCTGAGTGGGACAAATTCAAATATTGCACCCATAAAATGTCCACCACCACCTGGATACTTTTTGGTACCTTTCCCTAGTCAATAATTCTGTGTGTTTAGTCACTTCTCTGGAGATCAGATTCCACTGCTGGTGAAAGGCTGCAGGCTTTAGCCAAAGAGGGCTCCGTGAGGCCGGATGCCATCTCAACAAGGTCCTGCTGCAGAGGATTTGCTGTCCTAAAAAAGCTCAAGGAGTGGGAAAGCTGAATCTTCATCCCACCAGCAACGCATCATGGTTGGATTGGCTTGACAGAGATGTCTTTAGAGTCAAAACTTTCTAACTCCCAGGTTTTCAGGGTGGTAAGAAAGGAAAATTGGACATATCCCAAGAGTTCCAGAGCCTCATAAACAACACTTGTGGGTTAGGACCCACTCAAGTAGAAGCCACCAACAGTGTCAATGGCAGGTCTAGTTGGGACTGATCAGCTGGGAGTTTTCTGGAAAGGACTTTTGTAGCTTGTTGTGCCTTTGCAGCTTGAAAGGGAGGTCAGCATTATGACCCCTGGAGTCAATGTCTTTGTCCTGGGTATAAGATGGAGCAGGTGCAGCCCTTCAGAGTTCCACTCAGGTCTCAGACAGCACGTTCAGTCCTCTTGTGATCTTCCTCAACTCCTGTAGTGTTCTGTGGAGGGTACTCATTTATGCCTGCCACCAGCTTGGGGGTGAGCGTGACTCCTGGCTCCTCCGTATCCAGTGGCATAAAACTTCAGAGGGGTTCCCCTATAAACCTTTACTTAATTTCTTGTGTGTCCTGCTGCAAACAATCCTACAATGTCCCCTTTCTGCCTAAATACAAGATGGTGAAATTATTCTCTCCTTGTGCAGAGCCTGTGTGCCCACCCCAGAGGTTTGGCCGGGGAATTGAGCAACCCCACCCTTGTAAGCTCCAAAACATAAAACAGAAAAAGATACCTATCTGGCTATAATTCCAATCAACTGCTGTACTGATAAAATGAATCAGCCCAGGGGTACAGGGGTACAAGTGGGTAGAAGGTCATCCTCCACGATTTTCACAGGCTGGAAGCAGTCCACCCTGACAAGGAGTTAGGCACCCACTGAAATATGCTGAGCTCATTCATTTTCAAACATGGGACTCAATCAGAAGTGCCTGCCTGTTCTCTGCTTTTTGTGTGAGCAGCAACGTGCAGGTGGCAAATGGCCGTTGTTATTTTAAATTCCAGCTAGGCCCAAAACAAAGGGCGCGGTTAAGGGGCCATCAGGCCTCCTTTTGTTCAAGTATCCTGGCTGGGAGCTAACTGGATGCTTACACCAATGTAATGGAGGGGAAACAAATGCACAGAGCATGTTATCACTTCACCAGTACTTAAAAGAGTCATGGTTTTGACTCTGTTGAGTCCCTGTATATACAACATATGCATCTGCATCCACTGTAAGAATATCAGATGCGTTGGCCCCTCCCACTATTTACACAAAAAAACAATTTAAATACCACTGTTTTCTATTACTATTATAGCACTGTTGTTCCCAATGCAGGGTGTCAGAGTTCTTTTCTTCCCACATACACACTATACTTTTATAATAAATCATATGCATGTAAATCAATGTACGAGATGTGTTACATAAGCCATTGAGGATTAGACAGTGTAGGGGTCACATGTCCTTCATAGCTCACTGTGCTATAGTAAAAGGATTACAATTTAGTAATTGCAGGTAACTAAAGCTCTCTGCATTAAAAGTAGTAACCCACTTACCAAGCTACATAAAAATGTGTGTTTTAACAACTCTTTTTATTGATTTTGCAATTTAAACTAGAACAGTACAGTGCAAGTTGTGAGAAATCACCCATACATTTTCTTCCTAGGAAAGATTATTATGCAGTTAAAGGTACATGATACAACTTAAGTGTCTGAGTTAGTGGCATGTCATTCCATGCAATGCAGTAACTTAATGTAACCAAGTCATGTATACCACTGGATTACATGGTGTAGGAATCACATGCCCTTCACAGCTCACTGTGCTATATTAAAAGGATTACAATTTATGAACTGTAGGTAACTAAAGGCCTCTGTGTTAAAAGCAGTAACCCACTTACCTAGCTACGTATAATAAAAAATATTTTTTTAAACAATTCTTTTTATTGATTTTGCAATTTAAACTAGAAAAGTACAGTGCAAGATGTGAGACATCCCCCTAGAAAAGTACAGTGCAAGATGTGAGACATCCCCCGTACATTTTATTCCTAGGAGAGATAGTTCTGCAGTTACAGGTATGTGATACAACTTACGTGTCTTAGTTAGCGACATATCATTCCATTTGATGCAGTAACGCAATGTAACCAAGAAATGTATACCACTGAAATACAAGAGTTCTGAAGTGGACACAGTTGGTTGTCTCTTGACAATTGCAACACATAAAAATAATTGCATCAATCAATCCTCTGTATCAGTGCTAGTCTCAAAGTTCGAGGCCACATCACTTGTAAAGCGCTCCAACAACTGACCCTATGCCATCAAAGCTGTTGTTAACCCATCATCAGTACGTGACATATGCTGTTCCTCTGGTACTCTCCATTCCAGAAGATCCAGCAGCCAGTGAGCAACCAGGGGTCTCCTGGAGCTCATCCATCCTATGGAATAAAAATCTGTTCTCTGCATGTTACGTGATGTGGTTTGCAGGACACACATTAGCCCCTTACGTTACTTTGAGTCAAAACTGGGAAAAGACAAAACACAGTTCTCTCTACCAAATGTTTTAAACTCCAGAGTAATCTTATCATCATTATTCCCTGAGATTTACTGGGCACACAAAGATCTCTAAGATAGTTTAAGATGCAGGCTTTGCAACCAATTACGCAGAACTTATTTACTGCCACACTTTTCCTTGTTGCCAATTTCTCTGTGTCAGAATTTGTGAAAAAAATAAATGTATAAATTGAGGCCCAGATTTTGCATCAGGTTTCCATCACTTTTTTGGCAGAACCCTGACGCAAAATCGTATTTATTAAATCTTGTAACATGTTCAAATGTACTCATGATAGAACTACTAAACATATGCATCAGGTGTTAAATGCTGATGTCACTTCCTGTGATGTCATGGCTTCTGATGGCACTTCCTGTCATTCCACATGCAATGTCACTTGCATACTGCCTAACTTGGTTAGTCCCACCACTTCTTTGCTCAGGACTGGTGCCTTGAATCAGCTCTATGCTCCACCAGAATTGTAAAAATACCTTTTTGCTTTAAGCAAATCTTTAGTTGATCATTTTTCAAATAAAAGAACAGAGCACCTTGCACCATAAACAACAGTACATCTCTGTGTGGAGAATGTTTGACCCTAATTTCCTATGGTACACGGTGTAGTGCAGGGGTCGCCAACCTTTTCTTTAATAATAGTTATTTATGGTCAATAAAAATCCTCCAGAACTACCAACAAATATTATCAGTGTTATAATGTGACTACAGAAGATAAAATAACAGTTGTGGCCTCTCTGTGCAAAATTATCAAGATTAAGGACCTTTGTGTATCAGCAATAATGTAAAAACAAATCCTTTATCAGGTTGGAATGTCTCAACATGGGTAACACTTCAGTCATAGCTGCAAAACCAAGCAAAAGCATATACTAAGGTGGGTTGCATATATGGGAGTTACTTCCTGATAGCTGGAGAGCTACCAGTAGCTCACATGCTACTCGTTGGAGATGCCTGGTTTATGTAGTGCAAACATCCAAAGTAAATCACCCTGTGCATAATAATGTACAACAAATCATTTAAGTAAGACAAGTAACACAAAAATCACCACAGTAAGGGAAAATTTACCATTCAAACGTTTTAAAGTGTAAGAGGGTAGGATTTAAAACCCATTTGAGGTCCCACTTTCAATGTGGAGAGGATATAGTGTAATGGCCAGAGCTGATGACTTTGCAATAAGGGAACCCTTAATCCCTCTCCCAAAAGTTCATTGTGTTTGAATCTCTGCATCTGCACAACATCCTGTGATTCTGGACAAATCATTAAATGTCCTCGTGCCCAACAAATCTCCCCATGCCTAACAAACAAATAAATTAATATGTCCTTCTGTATTGGAACTGGTGGTCATGTAAAGCGATCCAATACCTTTGCGTCCAGTTCGCGCTATATAAAATTGCACACACAAAATGGTGATAATTACACTGGGTAGGTATTTAGTTATGAGGCGCAGCTCGCCTATTGCTCTGCCTGTGTCACCAATTTACATTCAATTCCATGACGATGAGAGCTGCATTTCACATTTTCTGACTCGGGCACCTTTAAGACTTGGGAGTGAGTTAACACTGTAAAGTGGTCAGAAATAAATAAAGCTAAAACCACTGAATGAGATAACACATTTTATACTGTTAATACGAAGTAATCTTGGTATGAAAACCCTTTCGGTTGTACTAAAGTATATATTAAACTCACAATGATTCTTAAACTCATAATCATTCTAAGTGTCTGTATGTGTATGTATATTTTTTTATGTAGCGCCAAATGCTGCAAATACTGTTTCAGGCTCTGTCTAGTAGAAATGTAAGGTTTATGGGAAGTACAAAAGCCAACATGCTCCGTGTGACATACACAGACAACGGAAAATGTTTGGATGGGGACCGGTATTTAGAGCCTGATTCTCAGGGGCATAGCTTCAGGGGGAGTGTGTGGGGTGTTACACCCAGTGAATTTTTTTTTTTTAAACTTACCTTTTATGTTGGTGGAGACTGTTCCGTCTGTCCTTCCTCTTCATCTCTTCGTTGACTCCTGGAAGCACACAGGGTCCCAGACTCTGCTCCAATCATGACGCTCCTGTCACCAGCATGACGTCATGATTGGTCTGATCAGCCTGCTTCAGCGCTCAGACAGGGAGTAGGCCCCTGTGCACTTTCTCCTCCTGGCTGTTCAATACAGCCAGATGGAGAAATGCAAAGTGCGCATGACTGTTTGCCCGGCCAAACACGGCTGGCCAAAGCGTCATGTGCACTTATGTGTACTAACCACTCTTCCAGCCCTTCTCCTCCAGCACAGCCTCACCCTAACCCAGCTCCCGAGGAAAAATGAAATTATAATAACGTTGCATTATTATCATTTTATTTTTCCCTTTCCTTCACTGCATAAAGCAGTGGGGTGATGCTGGCTACACCCACTATCAAATGTATTTTGTGATAACTAGTTGGGTGAAGGTGCCTTCAGTCGGATATGGTGAGGTGTCTGTCGGATTTCACCAGGAATTTTTACACACCAGACAAAAATGCAAGCATTCTCTACCTCTCCCTCAAAAATGTTGGTTATTTCACTAAATAATTGGCTTTCTCTCACTTAGTACACCTACCAATACACATTCCTCTCCCTTTCCACTGCACCTCTGGGGCGCCCTGCTTGTTATATAATGTGTTTTAACATCATGTGCCAGCACGATTGTCGTGAAATCTGAAGCTACCACCCCCTCAATCATACACCCATGCTGATTCTACGCCTCAAACACATAACGACAACAATGACTTGAGTAAAAACTTGGATTTTATGTGAGCAGTTAGTGTGAAAAATGAAAAGAAGGCATGTGAAACAGGTTATAATCTTAAAATAAGGAATAAGGTCCTGCATTCTTATTCCGGCTATGCCACATGTCTAAATTGTTTAATGCTGGAGAAGTCCCTAGCTCCCTCTGTTTTAGTTCCCCAATGTACTAAAATGTGGAGGTCCCACAAAAAGTGGACATTTTTTAATGCAGGGTCACATAATGTTGACCAATATTGTTCTTGCAAGGCACGGCTATGGAGCAAGGCTTAGAAAAGGTGGCAGAGGAAATGAAGTAAAGGGGTATATTTACGAGAATGTGGCGCATCGGTCCCGATGCTCCATTTTTCTAGCGTCCTCCTTGTTCCCCCTAATGACACCATGGTTGCGCCATATTTACAATAGGGCGCACCACAGGCAGTTGTTATGTTGTAGCACTTTGCTGCACTAGCGCCAAAAGTCTTTGTGCTAGTGCAGCAAAGCACAGGGATGCTCATAGATTATGATGGGTGCGTCACTTAAATGCCTGCCCAAGTAGGCGTTCAGAATGACAGAAAAAATGGCGCAGTGAAATCTTGTAAATTTCACTGTGCCATTTCTTTTGGGCCAACAAGCGTGGGAATGCCCCCCTTGCATACATTATGCCTGGCGCAGGCACATTGTGGCACAAGGGATTGCAAAGTGGCGCAGTGCATGCATTGTGCCACTTTGTAAATATGGCGTCGGGGAATGGCCACCTTAACGCCACCTTAGCATCATAAAAATGATGCCAAGGTGGCGTTAAGGCGGTGCTAGGGGCTTGTGAATCTGCCTCAAAGTGCATTTGATTATTGCTGCAAAGAGGAGCTCTATCGTTTTGGAGTCCTGTTTTTCCATTTTAGTGTTTTCAAATGTATCATAGTTCAGGTAAAGCATTTCAATGAAAACCTTTTTCATTAACAAACAACTCATCGAGATTAGGGCAATCAATAAGGGAAGGCATAGGGCCAATTATTGTTAGGTTATGATTACTGTTGGGTCAAGATTGGGTCAGGCTTAAAATAAGGCCTTGGGCAGACCCGAGGTTAGGAGCAAAATCAGTGTGGGTGTTAGGCTTATTGTGATATTACGGTCACGATATGGACTTAGACAAAGGGTAGATATGGGTTGGAAATAAAGCATGGGTTAGGAGTCACGATATTCAAAAACAATAAAAAGCATTCTTTAAAAAAAAATTGGAAAAGAAAAGCAACGGTTAATTGAGGATCAGTACTGTTTTTCAATTAAAACAAATCTGGGCCAAATATTTTTAATAAAATGTCAACTTCGTGAACAATATCGTGAAATTGCTTCACCTAAAATTAATTGCAATGAAAACGATCAATGAAATGGAATATTGTTGAAATGTGTTTAGATTAAATGCCATAGGCAAGTCCAGCCTTGCATTCATTTGAAGGATCCGGTCTGCTCCCTGTAAAGTGTGAAGCAAACATCTCTGAAGATAGTTTCCTTGATTCAGAATTTATAATCATCCTTGAAGCAAGCCAGGTTCTCTGTACAAAGTAATATCTGAGGTACACTTGATAGAGCGTTCCGACCTAATAAATTACCTGTATCTGGACGCTCTTAGGTCGATGAATCTTTTGACCAAGTGGGGCTCTCTTCACCCGAGAGAAATCAATTTAATCAAATCAATAATCAATAACGAACATAAGCAATGCCCTGATCAACATAACATTTCACAATTAATCCAGAAAACATTTCGGCGAACCATGACCTTTCGGTCATGAATAACCACACCAGTTTATTCAAAGTTAATGCATTTATTTCCCTATATTAACAAAGCTAGCACAATATAAATGTGTCTCAACACCAAATGATATATGTAAATGAACATTAATAGCTGTCCATAACGGCGAAAGAGATGCAATCTATGCAGCATTTGAATAACAATGCCTTCGATAATAGCAACACAAACCACTAAAACTATAATCTGTAATGGGCTAATTGCATACATTAGTCAGCATAACAAGGTCTCAAATTGCATCGTGCGAAAATGAATCCTCATCTAACCTCAAATTAGCATCTGCATGTGGGATTTCATGCAAAAACAATTTAGCAACATTAATTTGGAAAACTCCTAACTAAGGCTCTTATCAAAAATCAGCAGTTGGTTACCCAAAAAGAAAACACAATGCAATTGTACATATTTCCTTTCATATTTACCAAATTCAATCAGCATTCAAGGAAGTCTTCGTCTCACAGGTACCGGTTTCCGATCAGCATTGGGACGGGGCAAAGGGGCAGGGTGGACGGGGCAATTGCCTCACAGCGGCAAGATAAAAGGACAACTACTACTTCATGCAAAGGGGCAAATCGAAGTTAAAGTCTCTAGGGCGAGAACTAATTAAAGTCTCTTTCTCTCGATTAGAGAAAGCATCAAAGTTTCTTTCAAAATGGCGTCGCAGCAAGATGGGCCATAATGGCTGCAATGTCCTGCAAATGGCTAATGTCTAATGTCCAAGGGCTAATGGCTGCATTCTTCTTGTGCACCAGGTTTAAATAAACAACAGTTCAAATCCAGTAGGGTCTTCCATTGGAGGGTTCATAGGTTGGCTTCAAATTGTCCAATCAAAAACAACAGTTCACAAGCTTCTACCTAGGCATACATTATCCTTGGAGTCGGGAACGTAAGTTGCAACATATTTTACCAATTAACTCACTTTCAGAGCTTCCATTGTCCGCACCTGCAGATTGACCTTGGAGCAAAGAAGAAGATGCCAGGCTGGCACGAAACCTTAAAGATAAGCATGTGAACCGATCTCACTGGAAAAGTACAGCTTCAAGCGAGAATACACGTTTTATTAGCACATTGGAAAAACACGAGCATCTAAACCCGTGAGACAAGGCAACTAGGCCAAAGCCTCCACTAAAGTTATGCTAAGCTAAAACATTTCAAACAAGCAAATCGTAGCACACGTTTACGGTTATGTCAGATTAGTACAATTCTAATACATCACGTTATATAAAGCACGCTTATAAATGTTGGCGAACTACTCTGAGGGCACATTTGTCCCCGTACAATCTTTATTAGTTCGGTTAAAGTCACACTTGATTACTGCAGCACTACGTTTATGCGCTAATAAATGTAAAACCTTCATTTCTGTGTCATCAATCCCTCCTCTGATGACTACTTGTCATCACACCAAACTATTCCCACAAATTTTATTCCATTAAAATTCTGTCAGTTCTCTTTGCCTTTTAGTTCCCCTCGTTCTTGCTTTGTATTCTTCTGCCATTCTTTTCATCATTTTCTCTTCCTTCCTTCTCTTAATTCTTGCCATGATCATTAGTATCCCCCTCTTTATTCCCCAAATCCCAAAGATGCAAATTAGTACTATTAGTATTCCCTGTATTATTTTTAGTAATATTCCATTCCAAATGCTACCAAGCCAATTTCCCACTGAAGCAATTCCCTTTCCAACCTTCTCCCACACTCCTGGTTCTTTCAATTCCTTCAAGTCTGCACTCTCTTTTGTTAGATTAGCAAGCATTGTTTTAATCTTCACACTGTTGTCTGGAATATACGTGCAACAGTGTCGCGCACCAAGCATTTTGCAAACGCCGCCATCCTTTGCTAAAAGAATGTCTAGGGCAAGCCTGTTTTGAAGAGTCATAGCCCTTTCTGCTGCAAGTTCAGCATCCATCAGGATTATAGCACCTGAAAACTTTGTCAACATGTTATCCACTATAGTAGACAACTTTCTTATTTTGATGGAATTCAACACAACTCCCAATGAAGGAATCATGGCTCCAAATATATCTCCTACCACAGCAGCTGCGGTCTCTCTTTTCTGGATATGATGAGATCCAGACGTCTTTGGAATCACCGATAGGTCATCCAGTTGATAAACCTTTGGGAACACTATACCCAAATAACATCTCCCCCACCATCCTTTTGGAAGACGATAATAGGCATTATGCCCACAAATGTAATATACACCAGGTATGACAGGGTCAAATCCGTTCAGCATGAATGTCCATTTGGCCTTAAAGATAAATGTATGTTTACATTCACTCGCTCCCACGAAAATGTTATCATAATAAGATTCACCACGATATATACAAAATTTCCCTACATGCCAGGCATCTAAAGCTATTCTTCCTTGTGTTTTTATTGCGGCAAAAGCATAATTATCTACTGAAGTCCTCTTGCTTAGCTCCTTTTCTAATTTCGCATTCATTTGTGCCCTTCTATCATCTGTGCGATCTAAAAAGCTTATTTCTACTGCAGTGAGCGAGCAGGTAAGATTTTCCCTATGAGCGTGAGCTGTTTCAAAAGGTTGCATCGGCTCGAAAAATTCCCTCATTATTTTCGCATCCCAATTTTTAGCAATCTGGCTTAGCTGCGCTATTATAGGCACATATGCAAAGGTAACATCATAATTTGAATAAAAATACTGTATGTTAGTCTGACCATAAAATCTAGAAGTTACTATACTACATGTAATCCCATATGTAAGAGGCATGTGGTGATAAGTCACCCCTTCCGTTACCGATGTCGGTATCTGTGTACACACATAACAATCTTTCGCATCCATAGTCTCAACATATTCTGTTAGTAGGCGATAGAAAACATTTTACGAAAGTTCCTTCTTATCATGCAAGTGTCTCTCATCTAATTCTAGTCTTTTCAATGCGGTTAGTTCAGTGACAGTAACAGGAGCAAAAGTAGAAGCATCAATTTTCTCATTCTCACCCTTACCACGCGTTGCAAGCACTGCTATCATTATTATTAGTACACATGCAGTTATCAAGCCTATACACGCATATTTACAATATTTCACTCTACTGTTTTGTGTCATGATCTGTATAGAATCAGAGAGCTAGAAGCACTTATAAGAGAAACGATTTAGCAATTAGTTACAAAGCTGAACGAGCGCAATGTTCACACAGTTCTCTTCAGGAGCTCAGTCACTTATCGGTTAGCAGCATTTGTCTCAATTCGGCAATAACTCAGTCCTTTTTTTTTTTTTTTTTTTTTCCAAAGTTCAATCAATAACTCAGTCTTTTATCAGTTCAACGTTGTCTCAAATCGGGTTTAAGAGTCAATCAGGTTATCAAAGTCTTATCAAGTTAGCAAATGTCTCATCCGGTTTAGCAATGTCTCAGCTGGTTGTATCACGTTAGATTATAGCAAGCAATATCATTTATCAGTTTTTCAGTCAATAGTGTCCATAAAACTTTTCTTTTCTATTGGTATCTCTTCTTCTTCGTTCTCGAGGCTCAGAGATACAAATTCGTCAGTCCAATCGTCATTGACCACATATGCCCATTCTGGACCGGAATATCTCCTGTTTGGTATCCTTTTCCTTTTCAATTTTGCATCTCTCTTTGATTCTGCCTCACTGGTACTTTCCTCTTTGGTCAAGCCTTTTTCTTCACTTGACGTTGGTACCACAACAGACACTTCCTTTCTTTTCTCTTTCACTCTTGGCCCTTCACTGTCGTTCAACTTTTCTCTAGATCTTAGTTTTACTGGTGATACACTCGGCTTTCTCTTTGCACTGTGTCCACTCGATGGACCTGCGATCTCTTCTGAAGAAGTTTGAACAGTTTCGTCCTGTTCTGCCTTGTCCCCTCCTTCTGGGGAGTCAATCAGGTTTTCCTTTTCTTTTTCTGTACCGTCTGCTTCTGGGAAAGCCCTCCTCTGATCAGGCTCTCCTGCTTCTTCACCTCTTTCGAGCCCTTTGTCACCGTTACTTTCGTCAGGCTCTTTGTCACTTTCAGCTGCTTCAGGCTCTTTGTCACCTTCAGCTGCTTCAGGCTCTTTGTTACCCTCAGCTGCTTCAGGCTCTTTGTTGCCTCCAGCTGCTTCGTCGCTGTCTGAGGTTTCTCCTTGGTCTTCCCCAAGTGAATCGGTTGTTTCGTCCTCAGAGAATATTTCTCTCTCTTCTATTTCTGCCTGTTCGCTTCTAGTTCTGTTTTGCTCTGTCTCAGCGCTCGGCACTTTGTTATCAGGAACTGGCAGTTTCAGCGCTTCAACTTCCTCATCTGTGGGACACAACACTTTCTTTGTGTGACTGGCGTGAATCCAGTTGGGAACTCCCGCACACTTCACAGCGGTAGTAGTCGTCAGGATCACTTGGAAAGGGCCTTTCCAACGGGGTTCCAGACACGACTTCCTCACGTGCTTCTTTATCATGACCCAGTCACCTGCTTTCAGTGTGTGTCCTGGACCTTGGATCGGTGGCAAGGTGGTTGCTTCCACCTGGTGAGAGAAAGAGCGAACCACGTCAGCCAGACCTTTGCAGTAGTCTAACACCATATCATCTGTAATATTCAAAAGCGCGTTTGCGGGAACTGCAGGAAGTCTCATAGCCCTGCCCATGAGAATTTCGTGCGGGGACAATCCAGTCTTTCTGTCAGGGGTGTTTCTCATTGACATTAACACCCAAGGCAATGCGTCAGGCCATTTCAAATTTGTCGATGCACATATTTTCGCCATTCTTGACTTCAGTGTACCATTCATTTGCTCCACCAGTCCTGAGGCCTCTGGGCGATAGCTACAATGCAGTTTTTGCTCAATGTTCAGCGCTGCGCAAAGTAACTTTATCACCTCGTTATTGAAGTGACTTCCTCTATCTGATTCTAAAGAGATCGGGAATCCGAAACGTGGTATCAACTCCCTCAACAATAGTTTTGCAACTGTAAGGCTGTCATTTCTACATGTGGGGTATGCTTCAATCCAGTGACTAAAAATGCACACAATCACCAACACATACTTCAGACCTCCATGCACAGGCATCTCAATAAAGTCCATCTGCATTCTGCTGAACGGGCCACCCGCCCTACCAATGTGGCTCACGTTCACAACCGTTCCCTTTCCTGGGTTCATCTGCTGACAAATGACATATCGATGGCAAACTGCTTCTGCAACTTGACGGAATCTGGGGTTAAACCAATCAGTTTTGAACAATCTTATCATGGCATCTCTCCCTAGGTGAGCCTGCCCATGATAGAACCGCGCTAGCTGCGATAAGAGACAATTTGGTAAAACAAATTTTCCTTCATTTGAAACCCATAACTCATCTTCTCTCTTTGTACATTGTGACTTAATCCAGGAAGCTCTTTCATCCTCCCTGACGCTATTCTGTAATGCTTTTAGTTCATCCATTGTATCCACGACCTTCAAGGCAAATGCTTCAGCTGGTTCGAGCTCTGGCTCACTTATCAAATTCCATTCATCCCTGAGCAATATACAGTTCAAGGCACAAAATCTTGCGACTTGATCCGCATATGCATTTCCCAGGGAAACGTAGTCCTGTCCTTTTGTATGAGCACTACACTTTACCTCTGCAATTTCGGCTGGCATCTGAATGGCATGTAACAATTCCCTTATTCTCTCCCCGTTTTTCACTGGGGACCCTGAAGAAGTCAGGAAACCTCTCTGTGACCATAGTTGCCCAAAGTCGTGCACAATTCCAAACCCGTACTGACTATCAGTGTAAATGGTAACCTTCATCAATGTAGACAGTTGGCATGCTCTTGTAAGGGCTACAAGCTCTGCTACTTGTGCGGAATAGACTCCTTGAATCCAGGACGCTTCCAAGACACCTGTTACAGTACATACAGCATATCCTGCTTTCAATATTCCCAATGCATCTCTTAAACATGACCCATCAACAAAAACAATTTGGTCATTTTCATCAAGCTTAGTATCCTTAATATCAGGTCGGGGTTTTGTGCAAAATTCAGTCACCTGAAGGCAGTCGTGCTCGACGTCTTCAGCGTTCTCAATTTCAGCATTTTCACCGGGAAGCAAGGTTGCTGGATTCAACGTAGTGCTCCTTTTCAGCTGCACATTCGGTGAGCCCAGAATTATTGTTTCATACCTTGTGAGTCTTGCTCCAGTCATGTGTTGCGTTCGGGAGCGGGTCAAAAGTATCTCAACTGAGTGAGGGACCATGACTGTTACTGGATGTCCCATCACTATTCCTTCACTCTGAGTGAGGCTGATACCAACTGCTGCTACGGCGCGCAGACACCCTGGCAGTGCTGCTGCGACCGGATCCAAAGTAGCTGAAAAATACGCTACTGGTCTGTTTATGCCACCATGGGCTTGGGTCAAGACAGACAAAGAACATGCATCACGTTCATGACAAAACAATGTGAAAGGCTTTGTGTAATCAGGCATACCTAAAGCTGGAGCCCTGCACATGCATTCTTTCAATTCAATAAAAGCATCCATCTCGTCTCCTTTCAGCTCAATTTCATCCAAGGCATCCTTCTGGGTCAGTTTCAGTAAAGGCTTTGCTAGAGTTGAGAAGTTGGGGATCCATTGGCGACAGTAGCTCCCCATCCCCAAAAACTTCCTCACCTCCCTCCTCGTCTTTGGTGGACTCATTTGAAGTACACTTGTTATTCTTTCCTTCATTATTCTCCGTGACCCTTTCTCTATTTGATGACCCAAGTATTTCACTTTCTTCTGACAGAACTGCAACTTTGAAGGAGACACCTTGTGTCCATTCCTTCCCAAATGGTTCAGTAAAGCAATGGTGTCGGCTGTGCAGCCACTTTCTGTCTTAGATGCAATCAGTAAGTCATCAATGTACTGTACTAGGGTTGACTCGAATGGCAATTCTAACGCTTCCAAGTCTTTCTTTAGAATCTGATTTATAATTGACGGTGACTCAGAAAACCCTTGAGGAATTCGACACCAACTGTAAACTCTGTCTAAGAATTTGAAACAAAAGAGAAATTGGCTGTCCTCATGAAGAGGCACCGAAAAGAATGCTTGTGACAAGTCGATGACTGAGAACCACTCGGCATCGCAAGGGATTTGAAACATTATCACAGCTGGATTCGGTACTACAGGGCAGCATTTGACTACGATGTCATTTATTTTCCTCAAGTCCTGCACTATTCTGACCTTTCCACTCGGCTTTATTAGTCCCATGATTGGTGAATTACATGGACTGCTTAACACTTCTTTCAGTACCCCCTGTTTTACGAACTCGTCAATGAGTTGGGCGACTTTCATGAGGGTGTCTTGTGCCATGTGGTATTGTGGGGTCTGGGGAAAGGTCACATTGGGTTTTACGGTCACTTTCACTGGTTCCACTCCTTTCACCAATCCCACCTCTTTTCCTGTCATATCCCACACTTCTTTTCCGACTGTTTCCCGTAATTCAGCTGGAATATCCTCTTCGGTTATCATCGGGAAAAGGTTAATCAGAGGATATTTTTCATCGACAGTTTCCATCTCATCCCCTTGTACACTTTCCTCTTCTTCCCCATCACTGCTTGTCTGGATTCTAATTCCATTGTCCGAACACATAATCGAACATCCCAATTTGCACAATAGGTCTCTCCCTAACAGTGCTATCGGGCTTGAGTCACATACCACAAAACTATGTGTCCCTTGATAGTTACCAATTCTGACTGGTACTGGATCTGAGATTGGGTTCGTCAGGTACCTGTTTGCTACTCCCACTACTTGAACCGTTCTCCCCGACAGTGGCAAATTTGGTACTTCAATGCTCCTAACAGTTGAACGTGTGGCTCCTGTGTCAACCAAGAATGAAACAGGATGACCCATAACTCTTCCCTCCACATATGGACCCTTTTGATCAACTTCCAAGGATGCTGCAAGCACACAATTTCCCTCCTCATCTGAACTTTCACTCTCCCATACATTGTTTATTCCATTCTCACTGTGTAATGGGAACTGTTGTACTGTGCCATTTGTATTCATCACCTGACTCGAGACCTGTGGAGGAACCATCGCTTGCTGCTGACTCATTGGTGCCAAAGGTATTTGCATTTGCTGATTAGGTACCATAGGAAACTGCTGTTGCATTGGCTGCATTTGCGTCATCTGCACACGAGTCATCTGCATCTGCTGCGGCTGCATGGGCTGTAATCCCTGCAGCTGATTTATGGTCTGAAAATTTGGGTTTGGACCTCTCATTTTCGGTCCCCTCATTGTCTGGAATGCATTGACATCATTGCTTTGCTGACCAACACTTGCACCTTCCTGCACCACCATCGGGCACTCGCGTTTCCAATGTCCGACAATTCCGCACACGTGACACGGCATCACCCTTTTCATTGCCTGCACACCATTCGGAATCACAACAGTGTTCAAATCCGGACCATTACTCCCAGAACCTCCTCTGCCTCTGCCTCTGCCTCTCGCCTGTGGCTGAAACACCATGTTTCCCTGCGGCTGCGGCTGCGGCTGCGGTATCTGCTGTTGGAAACCTTGCAACCCTTGCAAACCTGTCTGAGCTGCTTTAAGTTGCATCATCATCACTTTCTCTTTCAACCTTTTCTGTTTCACTTCAATTTCGTCGCTACAGTATTTCGCATAATTCAACACCTCATCAATCGGTTTCGACTGCCAACAAATCAAATGCGTCTTTATCATCTGACTTATCTCTGGTCTCAGCCCTTCCACAAATCTAAACACAAAATGAAGCATGTCCTTCGCCTCTATTGTTTCCGTGCCACTGTAGTTCTTGAACGCCTTCAACAACCTCTCATAGTAACCATGAATCGACTCTTTAGCCTCTTGGGCAGTTCGATCAATCTTCTGCCAATCCACATTTTTCACGGCAACCTTCGTCTTCAAATGCTCAATCACCTTATAGTACAAGCTCATTACCATAGGCGATGGTGCACCCGTATCCCTGTCTCTCTCTGGTTCACTTGTCGGCCAACCTACAGCCCTTTTGCAGTCTTCCCACAAATCTGCCGGAACCACAGTCTCAAAGAGGGTGTTCAGGTCTTCCCAAAGACATTTTGCAAGCTTCACAAACCTATCAGTCTGTTGATACCATTCAATCGGTTTCTCTCTCAGTTTGGGAAAATCATCCGTAAAAGACTGAATGTCGCTTCTGTGCCACGGTACATGTACTAATTTTCCCCCTGCTGTCTCCCTCATTGGTAACATGGTTATTGCATCACTACTCTGTGGTCTTTTCTCCTTATGGTCTGGGACACTATCTTTCCTCTTTTTTTTCTTTTTCTTTGCCCACCTGCTTTCCCATTTGTCTAAGCACCTCCACACTTGTGCACTCTGCAACAATTCTCTAAGGTGCGTTTTCATGCCTGCTGACCTCATGTGTTCAAAGTCTGTGGTCCCGAAATCCAATCTATAGCTCCTGCTCAAGTGTTTTGTCTTGTCTATCTCAACCCCGTTTTTGTCAGCTATTTCTTGCAACCTTCTATGTACCTTGTTCACTTCTCTCGTAATCCTGGGACATAGATACCTCAGCTCCTCTTCCGAGTAGGACTCTAACCTATTCAAACCCATAGTCCCTTCCACCAATTCTTCTGCTTCCATGTTCAACCTGACCCTATTCAGATAGTCCTCTCCCTTCCCACTGGCTGAGCTTTGTGTGGAATTCAGACTGTTGAACCACTGTGTCAGCTGTTGCGCATTCAACCCCATCAGTGTAGCATTCACATCGACTGCCATTGATGGTTGCGGCAACTTTTCAGTGTTCGATGATAGCGGTATCATCAGTGGGGGACTCGACCTCACCACTGTTGACTGAGCACATATGGGACTAAACTCCATCAAGGACTCAGATCCAGTTGGCAGAGCCGCTATCGGAGTTGTCTCTGGGGTGTTTTCTATGCACCTCCTTTCCGTCCCATTCTGCACCATTGATCCTTGACCGCTCATACCTGAGTTAGGCTGCATGTACAAAGGTACCGGTGGACCTACAGTAATGGGTAGGGATATCGCATCTGGGTTCTGTCCATTCCCCATGTTCTGAGGCATGTTCATTCCCACATTATGGGTCATCATTGCCGGCATGCCCGTCTGACTCCCCGTCATCTGAGCATGTGCGATTCCCCCCTGCATCTGCTTTTGAGGCATCAAAAGCTGGGTTGATTCAGCTTGTGCCAATGTTGGGTTGCGACCATTCTGTGCTCCCATTACGGTTGGATCTAGAATCATTCCCGTACTGTTGTCACTGCTGTAGTACCTTGGGACCTGCGGGTGATACTTTTCTGCTGGTTTCAATATAGGCACATCTGGATATATCCTCCTAACCTGCGGTATCTGCGGGGTGAACAGTAAACTCAGGTCCTTAGATCCCGATGGCGTTTCTGAATT
Organism: Pleurodeles waltl; assembly: GCF_031143425.1. Lineage (NCBI taxonomy): Eukaryota > Metazoa > Chordata > Amphibia > Caudata > Salamandridae > Pleurodeles > Pleurodeles waltl. The sequence continues at coordinate 1,078,507,408 of NC_090445.1, read as the reverse complement.
CGGAATTTCATTATTCTGTACCGGTGCCGGAGGGGCAGAACTGGTACTTGGACCTTGTTCATTCTCTGCATAAGGTGGTGGACGGTCGTTCAGCAATTGCATGATGAACTCCTCATCATCTGACTCGTCTTCTCTATCTTTGGAACACCTCCTGTTTGTCTTACAGGTAGCTTTCTTGCCTGTCGCCTCTTCTTCCTTAGCAATTGCGGGAAACAATTTTATCCCCTGCAATATATCTGACCTCCACACCTTCTGTGCATTATCCCACCTAGCGTCCGCTAGTGTCTTTTCTACCTTTCTTATCCTGGTCTCGAACTTCTTTTGCTGTTGCTGTCTAGCCATTAGTTCCCAAATCGCTAGAGCCTCAAACTGTGCTGGCCTTGGAGGTACCTTCATGTCGTACATTGCGAATCTCAAATTCTCTAGGATCCTTATATTGAATGTCCCATGGATCGGGAACGCTACGCTCCCATGTTTCTCTGTCAGCTTGTGCCATTGCTTTAGCCAAAGGCACGGAGCTACCCCCTTTTCCTCCATTACAATGTAAGCTGGTGTACCTTCGGGTGGCGTCTCCTCTCCTACGCTCGCTTTAATGTAAGACTCCCCCTTCATCGCACTCTTTAATGCTTTAAAAAATTTCATTTTCTCGTCTTTTATTTCACAAAGTTTGTAATCAATAGGTGACTTTAATTCCCGGAATACTCTTCGCTTGCCTTTCCCCTTCCAATCGAGCCCCACGGACTGCGTCCAATCCGTGCGCGACCCTTTCTCTGCAACCAACCTATCCCAGCGCGGCTCCTAGTGACGTCACACTCACACACACTGCAGCTGACAAAGCCTCGCGGCTTATCCTCCTTCACTCAGCTCCTCTCGTAACAACTTCTAGCATGTATCGCGAGCAACCAAATAATAATAAAACAGATCTGTCGGTTTACTACAGGAAGGGTAACACAATCGCTTCAGGACCTTAGGGATTTTTCACTAGCCTCGGCAGTTATTCCATCTTTCTCGGTCCCCACTTTCGCAAGCAAATCTGACCCGCATACTCTGCTCTCAACTTGTCAATGATCTATTCTAGTGCACTTAGAATTTGTCAAAGCCCGAAGTCGAAGTTTTCTTTCACTCCCTTAACACACGTACCGACTCGTTGACCACGCCCGGTCAACCTATTAAACCGACCAGACCACAACATAAAACAAGTGTCTCATACACTTTTCAACATACTCCGGAGTCTCTTGACCTCGCAGGGCCCATCTCAACAACAACAACCACGTGGACCTTTTTCTGCACAAAGCGCCACATGCACATGAAGTTCGACGACTTCCCTACTCTCACACTCGGAGTCGCACCTCCGCTATTCTCTAAAATCCTCGCAACCTTTTCAAACAATCTGCGGCAATAAGCTGTGCAAGCGCAAAATCCTAACTTCACTCATACCATCACTAGTACCGCCAACGCCGATTCCACACCTCCATTCTCTCCATTCGCAAGCTCCGAGATCCCGGGAAAGTCGCGGGGGACTTAGCCCATCATCATTTTCTCAATCTGTTTTACCCAAGAAAAATCTAATTCAACTTCTCGAGTGGGGTCTCAAAGAGCGTGACCGTTAATTCAACACCATATACCTCTCGAGGGAGGTCCCAAAGGGCGAAACCGTTATCTCGAGTGGGGTCCCAAAGGGCGTAACCGTCCTCTGCTATCATCTACTGATAGAGCATTCCGACCTAATAAATTACCTGTATCTGGACGCTCTTAGGTCGATGAATCTTTTGACCAAGTGGGGCTCTCTTCACCCGAGAGAAATCAATTTAATCAAATCAATAATCAATAACGAACATAAGCAATGCCCTGATCAACATAACATTTCACAATTAATCCAGAAAACATTTCGGCGAACCATGACCTTTCGGTCATGAATAACCACACCAGTTTATTCAAAGTTAATGCATTTATTTCCCTATATTAACAAAGCTAGCACAATATAAATGTGTCTCAACACCAAATGATATATGTAAATGAACATTAATAGCTGTCCATAACGGCGAAAGAGATGCAATCTATGCAGCATTTGAATAACAATGCCTTCGATAATAGCAACACAAACCACTAAAACTATAATCTGTAATGGGCTAATTGCATACATTAGTCAGCATAACAAGGTCTCAAATTGCATCGTGCGAAAATGAATCCTCATCTAACCTCAAATTAGCATCTGCATGTGGGATTTCATGCAAAAACAATTTAGCAACATTAATTTGGAAAACTCCTAACTAAGGCTCTTATCAAAAATCAGCAGTTGGTTACCCAAAAAGAAAACACAATGCAATTGTACATATTTCCTTTCATATTTACCAAATTCAATCAGCATTCAAGGAAGTCTTCGTCTCACAGGTACCGGTTTCCGATCAGCATTGGGACGGGGCAAAGGGGCAGGGTGGACGGGGCAATTGCCTCACAGCGGCAAGATAAAAGGACAACTACTACTTCATGCAAAGGGGCAAATCGAAGTTAAAGTCTCTAGGGCGAGAACTAATTAAAGTCTCTTTCTCTCGATTAGAGAAAGCATCAAAGTTTCTTTCAAAATGGCGTCGCAGCAAGATGGGCCATAATGGCTGCAATGTCCTGCAAATGGCTAATGTCTAATGTCCAAGGGCTAATGGCTGCATTCTTCTTGTGCACCAGGTTTAAATAAACAACAGTTCAAATCCAGTAGGGTCTTCCATTGGAGGGTTCATAGGTTGGCTTCAAATTGTCCAATCAAAAACAACAGTTCACAAGCTTCTACCTAGGCATACATTATCCTTGGAGTCGGGAACGTAAGTTGCAACATATTTTACCAATTAACTCACTTTCAGAGCTTCCATTGTCCGCACCTGCAGATTGACCTTGGAGCAAAGAAGAAGATGCCAGGCTGGCACGAAACCTTAAAGATAAGCATGTGAACCGATCTCACTGGAAAAGTACAGCTTCAAGCGAGAATACACGTTTTATTAGCACATTGGAAAAACACGAGCATCTAAACTCGTGAGACAAGGCAACTAGGCCAAAGCCTCCACTAAAGTTATGCTAAGCTAAAACATTTCAAACAAGCAAATCGTAGCACACGTTTACGGTTATGTCAGATTAGTACAATTCTAATACATCACGTTATATAAAGCACGCTTATAAATGTTGGCGAACTACTCTGAGGGCACATTTGTCCCCGTACAATCTTTATTAGTTCGGTTAAAGTCACACTTGATTACTGCAGCACTACGTTTATGCGCTAATAAATGTAAAACCTTCATTTCTGCGTCATCACACTGTAACAGAAAGCACCACGTCTCATAATTTATGTCTGCGTTATTTTAAATCATGTCTGTGCTCCTAAAATATCGCTCGAGCAAATGCATACAAAAAAATATACAACTGTTTATTTTTTTGAATTCTACAACTCAGAAATGCTTATTATGTCCTGAAAGCTTAAAATGTCATCCTTACCAGTATACCAACTTCCCTCTCTCAATATCTGAATGTTGAGACACTGTTGTAGACAGGAAAGGGACAGTGATATTGTATAGTTGTGCGCCCATGGAAATCGATTCAGAAAAAAGCCAGGTGCAGTGAAAGTAACACCACACACCCTTTAACAACTGTTGACCTCATAGGGGTTGATCCCTTCTTTGGGTGGGCCCAGAACGGCCCAATAATCTCCTATTTACTCCACCATGTCATGTTTACTGATAAGACCTTGAAACTATAGAGATTTATCAAGGGTGCCTCTATCCCCGTTTACTTTCTGTTCCCACTGCTGCCTTTATTGCTTCGGTGACCACAGCTTACAAGGGCTAGGCCAGAGATGTCTTCAGTGACATCCATGTGACCATAAACTGTGGAATTAGTCGTCGTTTTAAAAGCTTTACCAGAAGCAGAAGTTTTGATTCAATGATAAAGTCAACTGGAGTGTTTTCGTTTCATTAAATTGTGTTACCATTCTGACACTTTTAACCTTGATGTTATAAGAACAATTCTTGCCAATGAATATTCACATTATTTATATGCAGACATAGTGAAAGCGAGAGTTAGAGACTGCAAGAGGAGAACATTTCTTACAAGAGTAATGTATTAAAGCTTTCAGTTTCACTTCCCAAAATAATAATGATAAAGATTTAACAATCGTTCATCTGCCCTAGTGGTTCCCTAGGGATTTCCTGTTGTGTCTCTCTATCACCCCTTTCATTTTGACCCATCAAGGCTCTACTCAGAAGCGTGATTTATTCTTGGTCTCATTCGGAAATAAGGGATGTCTTGGGATTTCATTTGGATATATCTACCACTATTGATATCATTCTCACTCACTAGTTGCCTTAGGGTTTATTCTTGGGGTCTCCCACCACTGACGTCTCTCTAGGACTCTTTAGGAGCCCATGTTAAGGTTAATGTCCTCCGCATTCTCATGCCAACCCAATAGCTACCACTGGACGGCATACTGGAATTTATGGCCAAACGGCTACCCCAGAAATTCATAATGGAACTTCCACCACACCACATTTGTTTCTCTCTGATAAGTTAATGTCTTAAGATCCATGTCTACAAAACGTTTTGAGGCACACAATTCGGTGCTGATATCTCAGTGGTTGGAAAGGTATACAGCAGTCCTCAATCTGTGATTTCGCCTTAGTGCACGCGTTCTATAAGGTAGGTTTCATGCCTATTGCGGGGAGTGAACACCCTCTCCTTAAATCCCCTGGCTGAGCACCATCTAAGGCCTGCTCCATTCCCACTGCTTGGCCTTGAAGGACGATACGCAGCATTTGATCACCACTTCCCATTCCAGTAGCCCTGTGCGCAAGGTGTGCCGCTTAGCGGGAGAGTGACATGGAGGAGCAAATGACTTTTCTTATTTCCATAAAATATTCCGGCTCAGCTTTTTATTCTCTGCACCCCAACTAATTATTATTGATAACGGATATGGAGATACTTCAACAAAAAAAAGAGGAAGGCGGCTGTGGAAGGGACAAGAAAGCAAATGTGAACCCCCACCTCACCACCGCCACAGAAAATAAGCAGTTCCCATTGCTGAGCTGTGTACAAAGCTTTTCTGAATGTACGAGGATCTGTAACATGCGTGAAGCTGCACATAAGCATTCAGACATGGAGACAATTTTAGCAGATAATAGACTATCACGCAGGATACAATTTAAATTAAAAAATGCAATTTTCACCTTGAAATGAACAAATGATTACAATTTCTATACAAATTAAGGTCTTCAGACTGTCTTTCAGCAGTGCCAGCGGTCCATGAAATATGACATAATTACCATGAAATACATTTTCAAATATTTTGATTTTTGTCCGCTGGTTTTGGAAAAAAAATAAAGTAAAAAACCATTGACAGTAAAAGCTTCAATGTGAGAGCGAGGGCACGATATCCAACCTTCTGTGGGAAAACACATTAAAAAAAGAAAGGGAGCGATATGCAGAGATTAAGCTTGCTCTCCTCACCCCTCCTTCCTCGAACTAGCAAGATAAAATTAACACGATTTTTTTTAAAGTACACTCAAAACAGAAAAAAGCACAGCCGGGTCCTCAGATAGGACATTGAACTTGTTTGTGGATTCCTCGCTCTTATCTGCAATTATCACATCTGCTAGTTAGTTATCTTCCGCACTTACAGACCCATCTCTTCTCTTATAGTGGTGTTTTTACACTTATAATTTTTAATTAATTTCTATTATTGTGCCTTTTTGTGGTTGGAAGCACAAGGCGAATAAGAAATTACTTCTCTAGGCTTGTATAGACTACAAGATTTTTCAAATAAAGTCTTCGAGGTGGGCCGTCATCGCAGCATGGCTCCAGCCCTGACTCTTCCTTCCAAAGCTCCCTCCCCCGGCACGGAAGCTTCTTTGAGGACTCAGCCGGGAGGACTTTGGAAGGGGGGGCCTCTTCCACAGCAGGGGTCATGGTCCGCTTCAGTGGTTGTTCATCCCCAACCAGCAAAGATCGAACGTGTGATGGGCTAGGGAAATTGCAGAGAGGGCTAGCAGGTTGAGCGGAACACTCTCAGAAGCCTGTGTGTTTAATACATATTATTAATATTTTTACAAACCTAAAGCTGCAAGCAGTAACCCTAAAAAGCTTTAGAAGCATCACAAAGAACAAAAATTAAAACAATTCAAAACCTAAGAACGTGGCACAATAGACAGTGTAAATCCTCAGTGAGAGGTCGAAATAAAGCAGATGTAATCAAACAGAATGAGATAAGAGTTTGCGAATTCAATACCGTTTAAAAGTAAATAGTGCAGCTTTTTTATTTCAACGGGGTGTTCAGAATATCTCGTTTAAACCTTGCTAGAACAGTGCAGAGTTGTTTGTCCTACTTTCTTATAATCTGTAAACCCTCAGGCTTCATATCAGTCGAACATATCGGTGCCGAAGACTTGATGCTCATATTGTCTGTCTGTAATCCGATGAACCAATGTGCAAAACATACTGCCCGCATACACAGTGCATTATGTTTATCTTGTCGTCTGTGGCCACTGCCTCAGTGTTGAACAACTGGAATCTGCAAACCGATATGCTGTTGTTCTCCCCAGTACCAGGGTAAATAAGCTTCATAGTTATTATTGCAGATGGACACTTCTGATCCATGGATGGAGTGTTGAAGACTTGCTGACCTCAATGCTACCATCCTCCATCGCAGTGTTCAATAACAAATGTTGTATGTAAAGTCTATCCAAGGAAGGCCCCTACGGTGCTCAGTGATGGTTACAATATTGCACTCATGTCTGATTAGTCTGTGATTTTAAATGCACTTTCGCCTGACAATAAACACTGGCAATCCAATGACTTTATAGTATGTAAGTATTTCCGTGTTCTAGGGTCTGACGTTCAGCTCACGTAAATACCCTTGGAAATTAGACTCAGTGCCTCACGATTTGGTTGACATTTGCCATCAAGTGTTAACTGCACTCTATTTGTATTCAATATATAGTCACAACTACATACGACCTGTTGCCATTCTTCCTATGGGCCTGTTTCTTTTGGGCGAACATTCAAAACGTGGCCCCTCCCTTTTCTGGGAAGCAACGTGCAGTACAAGCACATTTGAAAATAAATGTCTGTTCTAGACATGGGAGATGGTGGCAAGAGTCACATTTCCCATGTAGGTTTCTCCAACCAGGCCTGGACATTGGAACTTAACAAAAGCTATTGGTTATTGAAAAAAGGGCTGCTACTGATAGAACCCCACCCCCCCTTTATTGTCAACCATTGCTGCTTGACGACCGCTTTTGTGTCAGTTTGTGCTGCCAGATGATGTGCTGCAGTTGAGCAGCTGCTTAACTTGTCTTTTCAACCCCCATTGTCCGGCCTACCCAGCAGGGTCCTTTTCCGTTGGCCAACTTTTCGGGGGTCGTCTTGCGTAACTTACGTATATTCCCAAGCAAACGCAGTTGATGTGTAGTTCGATAACAGCATTGTGATTATCAAAGCATAGTGTGTCATGTCAGAACAAATAAAAATATTTTTGTTTAAGTGCCTACACATGTGAAAAAAAGAGTACAATGCTCCGATGACGGAAAATCGAATTGATTCATTCATGGTGACTTTTCTTTAAGACAAGTGCCTAACTAAGACAGATTTTTGGGCCAACAGGGGATGAGAATTAACAGTGGCAAAAGTAAATCTGGACTCATCTAGGGTGGGAATGGTCCTTGCAGTTGTTTGTAACTTCAGAAATATTTAGGTTTTGGATATTTATGTAATTTGCAAGTTATCTCAAACACTCACTTATAACCCTTTTGACTCGATTGAAACATTAGCTGTTAACCACTTATATATCTGAATAATGTAATTTAAACAACTCTCACTTTTTCACTTTCTAACCTTACATACAGTATGAAATGGAAATGTATTTAACTCTGTGAGCAGCAGCAAAAAAACAGAAGGAAGATGGCTGGAAGTTTGGGCATTTTGCTGAGTTTCGAATTTTGCTGAAGTTCTGTATTCTTTAAAGGAGCTGCTGTGAGTGGTGGCATTAAAGGAGAGTGCAATAATGTTAGCCTCTGGTCTTGCTATAAAGTTATCCACGAAAGATAGCTCCTGCTTTTGAGTGAAACCAATCTTTCATAGACACTGTATTTAGGAGTGCTGGAACTGCTGCAGCACCCCCAGAATAACCATGCTGGAGTTCACAAGGTAAATGAGCAATCAAGATGCCTTTATTTGTTTATCTTTTCACATTTACTGTGGGTCAAAGAGAGAGAGGTCAGATGTCAAACTGTGTCTTCTGACAAATTGCTGCTTATTCTATTAACATGGAATATGATGTTTACTTTTCTTTCTCTGACTACAAAGTGAGGGGATTTTGTAAAGTGAACAATCTGACAATCTTGCTGGTGTACAGAAATTGAGAAAGGAAAGGATGTAGGATATCTGTTGCTTCCTAACACATAACAAAATGTAAATACCAGTAGGTGAACCCTACAAATATTTTAAATGTAACTGTTTTGGAAGGCAAAAATGAAGCAGACTTTTTTGTTATTCTGAAGAGTGATGGAAACAAAGGATTTAGTGCAAACTAAACATATCAAGTCTTTTGAGAATGTGCAAATTATAAAACTTGCTGATACCCCACACATTATTCATTGTGTGTGTCCTATCTAGTTTTAGGAGTAAAACTGCATGTCTGCAAATTTAGCAGCCATTCCAATGGAAAATTTGCTGTCTGTAAATGAGAGTCCACTACCACACCATGTGTTAGTAATACATTGGCAATAGTGTGCTCCAAAATTCACCACTGGTTACAGATCACACCCTTACCACCTTGCTGCTTAATGGGTGACACTCATTTGCTACTCTTGTTCTTTGCATTACGCTTTCATTTTTCACAAGCCCTATGTTTTCGCTAATGTAACAATGATGGCAGCACCCCCACTCTGAAAATTGTTTCAACACCACTGTTTTCATCCTATTTTTTCCAGACGTTCGTAATTGCAGGAAGAAGAAGATGAAGGAACAGCATAGATTTGTTTGTCAGAGTGAAGGACACATGCACAAATATCATAGTTACTGAATGAAACACTATAAAACCTGGCTACTATGGAAATTATATTTGCAATAATATGATCATCAGCAACACATTCATAGTTTCGCAGATCGATGTAAATATCTGAATACATTTGTGATTCTGTTTTTGTGATGCACTGACTTACTTGCAGAGGGGACTGACCCATGAAGATGAAACAAATTCAGTTCAAATATACATCTCTGAACTTTGGAGTATAATTGGCAATGGGAATGAATTGACCACCTAAGTACAGTAGTTTATAGAACTATCATGTCAATTTGTACAGGTTTGAAGATATTGGATTGGTTGAAACAAATGAGAGAGAAGAGAACGAGGCAGCAGTCTTCTAGGCTTGTAAATTTGGGATTTTGTACCTTAGATTTGTGATAGTCTCTACCATTTCAAATGTTTTTGAACTACCTGAATGTGAAAATAAACGAATCCCCATACACTCTTGCTCTGTCACAGTTTGTACTGACCCGGAAGCTGCTGGACTCAGTCACCATGTCCTGAAGAAGTCTGAAAATCAAGATATAAGAGGACAGGGTAGTGGTACCCTTACCCCCTTACAGTTAGGGGGTGGGAGGTCCTAGAGGAATCCTTCACAAAACCCAGAAAATATAAACAAACAACTTTTGCCTCCTACGTTTATTGGCACATTCACAGTATGCAGCGCAGACCTTCAAGTGGCCTGTGGGACTGCCTCAGGGTCACATGACTTTTCACTCTGGGTCTCTCAGCAGGCCCGAGGGACTACTGAAAACCATAAAAAAATAACAACAACAAAAAACAAAAACAGGAGACTAACCCCCTGCAGACAGCCAAGTTCCGTCAAGTGGGTGTGCCTTCTCTATGCACAGCCTCCGCCCTATGTTGAACCCTTTGTGGACAGCTAAACACTATACATTGGAAACCAAGTGCACACAGGTTAGGTAAGCCCTTGCTTTCACACAGTCTTCTCCCTATGCACAAGACTTCATGGAGAGCCCACAGTCTTCTCCCTGTGCACAAGATTTCATGGAGAGCCATCTCCCTCCAGACACCCAAGCCTCCTTATGTGGTGAAAAGGAGACACACACCTCTAAAAAGGTAAGCATGAAATTTAGTGGTCCTGTCTCCTCAACCGCCAAGCAGCATCTGTCGCTCCTAGAATTTTCTCCACATTACGTTCCATGCAGGGAACTTCCCCAGTGTTCCACACAGGGAACCTCACCTCACCACATGCCACTCTACACCGATCACAACTCCCTCCCTTCACAACAACTAATAGGAAGATCCACTTGAGTTGCTAAGTTGCCTACTGCAAGCCTACTGATAACAATAACTAGAAAAACAGGCAATAACGTAAATCTCTATACAGTGCAAAACATTGACTTCACCTTAATAAAAGGAGGGTGCATTCAAGAACTACATCACATAGGAATGAGTGTGGAAGGAAAACATTAAGACTGCAATTAATATACGTATCATACAATGTTAGGAAAACAAAACATTGAAAGAAAATATTGCTAATAAAAGCTATAGTTTATAAACTTAGCAGAGTTTTTGTTGTCCTGTATGAAAACCTCCTATGGCTAATTTCTTTTCCTGGTTCAGTGTTGGCATACACACCCATCGTCATACGTACACATTCAAACTTAGATTCAGGTACGATTGACGCAAAGCATTTGTTCCACACCTTTTACCATTCTTCAGTACGACTGCATGATACTTTACTCCCTTCACTTGAAGAGGTGTAGAAAAACACGAACAACCTTTATGGATATGATCTGATGTCTTGACTCTTACCCACTCCTCAAATTGAACCATTGGTGTTTTGTGGTGTTCCCCAACAGTACCATACTTTTTTTGAATAGCAGACCTCACTTCTGTCACCTTTGCCAGTTTCACATGCCAACAGACTGCCAGCACATCCATTCCTTGTTCAATTTGGACCCATCCTGTAGTGAAAGGAGACACACCAGCGCTAATTTGAGGGATTGTCCTCATGGCCCACAGCATATTGTCAACCACTGATGTCCACTTTAGACCATTTATCAAAGCTAAATGCAATTGATCCTTAATGACTCTTTCCACCAAACCATTGCTGCAGGATGGTATAACGAAGGCTTAGTATGCCTTATGCCAGTAAGTTCTAAAAATATGACCATTTCCTCTAACACTAATTGGGTGCTGTTATCTGTCACTATCTCTTCTGGGAGGCCTTCTCTTTCAAAAACATCCTTGAAGAAATGTATAATGACACTATAATTTACAGACTCCACACATTTCACCCTTGGACATTTAGAGAGTCAATGAGAAAAAGAGAAAAAGGTGGTGTGCCCCCAAACCCCCAAAATGTCTCATCACATCAAATGCAACCTTGTGCCAGTGCACATTATTGACTACAACTGTAGTAACTGGGGAAGGACACGCCACCTATATCTTATAGCTGAAGACACATGTGCAGCAATCAAAAGCATAACATTCTACAAGTACACCTACTCCTGGCTACCAAAAATCTTGTCTTATTCCATGCTTCATGGCACGTACACTAATATGTCCCTATTAAGCTAAATTCAAGATGTTTCATTTAATGCTTACAGGAATCACCAATTGCCCCCACCCATGGAGACAACCTTTTACAACTGACAACTCATCAGATACTTTCTTATAAGGAATTGTTTCTGGAGTGTTTTTATTATCAGGCCAACCATGGGCAATGAACTTAGCTACTTCCTGAGTATCTTTATCCTCAGATGCTGCCCTCAACCATTCTTGTTTCAACAAAGCCCCATTCACAGCACCACCAACTGAACTCAATGCACACACCATTTCTAACTCACCCTTTAATTCATTTTCAGCACATTTTCTCACAGGTAATCTGGATAAGTAATCAGCCACAAAATTATTAGCGCCCACTACATACTCTAATCTGTTATGAAATTCCTGCATCCTGTATTGCTGCTTGGCAACTTGGGGGTGAAGCTCTTCCTCCGCCTCTTGTACTGAACAAATCCACCAATGGTTTGTGGTCTGTCTGTTTTCAAAATGAACTCATTGCCCCACACATACTTCTTGAAATATTGCACACCCCACCTCAAACCCTACGGACATATCCAGAAAAGTGAAAAATATAGCCCCACTCAATGTTGCTAGCATCTCACTAATGTTGGATCAGGGTTGAAAATCAATCCATATATTTGCATTCCAAACTTCAGATCAACACAGATGCTCAAGGTTTGTCAGCTTATCTTGCCAAAGCTACAGGAGCGAGCCACTTCAACCCTTCAATAGGTTCAATAACGGCCACATCACACAACAGTTCAAGTTTTTTTATTCATCCCCTAAACTGAATGGTATTTACATACCTTGTGAGCTACTGCTCGTGCATTGTCCTTAAAGACAGTTTAGTGTTTAAAACCTTTCAACTTCCAAAACCCCTCCTTGAATACTGCAGGAAACTCATTTATCCACTCTTCAGCACTCATTATTTTTGTTTAAATCTGTTTTTCATGTTATGAATCTTGGTTAAATATCCAAGATACATGTCAGTACTGTAAAGCAATTCAGAAGGTTAGTGATTCATGACAATTTATGTGAGACCAATAAGAAAAAAAAGTCTACATTAATTATTCGAAACAGCAGTTCAGTCTCCAATAGTTTGTGTAGCTAGTCATGCAATAGATTACACAGGCATTCTAAGCGGCAATGAATGCTTAACCAATTGTTAATCATGTAGGGCACATATGGCTGTTATGTTCAATGACAGAAATAATAAATTTGTTACATCAAAGAAAAAACAACATATTTAATATAACAAACTACTGGGATATCTTAACTTCAAGCCCTTCATTCCCTGTATTTATCACTAAGCATACTGTAATGAGATGCATAAACAGGCCAAAATAGACATCCCTAGGCATGTTATCATGAAGCTTGAGTACTAGGTGTGTTCATGCGTGGTCCTGAGTCAAGGGTTAATGGGGTGTGACTATTTGGGGGATACTGGTGGCTCCCTTTCCACCGAGGCAGTGCTAATAGAGGGTGATGTGCACATTGAGGCATGGGTGCCAAGTACAGAATTATGCAGGGAAGATACTATAGCATCCCAGGTGTTAGCTATGTGATACTTTGGTAGTCCTAGGTTGTCTAGCTTTCGGCCTGTGCCCATATTGTCAGTGATTGCATGTGGATCAGGCGACTTCCACCTGTGGATGATGAGCCTTTTGGCTAGTAGGAACACGGTCGGCTTTAGCGCTGGCGGCACCCAGTGAGACAATGATTGTAGGTGCCCCCAATGACCACTCTCCACAGATTCTCTCACTACCACCCTTTAACAGTGCCCTCAAGTCTCCATAACCACTCTCTCTCAGATACATTTAATTACTCTTATAGCACCCTCATACCAGTGTAGGGTAGGGTGTCAGAGCACAGAGACAATCAATCCTCTGTCAGTGTATAGGAAATGCTACAAAAGACAGAGGACTACAATGTGTAGGAGTCACTGGTCATTCATTCTAGTAGGCAGTATATTAGTCAGAGCAAGAATGCTTGTTCTGGAGAAGCACAAACTAAGAATTCTAAATGTAACACCATGGTAGGGGGGCTTTCATTAATAATAAAAATTGATTTCTATCCAAATGAATTCTTTATGCAACATTAGGATAATAAAAGACTAGGGAAAAAAATAATAACGCTCTAATCTATACCTTGCAGTATGCATGCAGTTTTTTTTTTATGACAGTTAATACTTCACTTTTCCATTTGTTTTTAAAACTTTATTGCATTAGGGTATTGCATGCCTTGTTACAGTTTACAGCATTGGAAATTACATTAAGTTACATGTGATTTACATGGCGTATAGTTAGTTTTGATTTCATATATCAAGTTTAGAAACTTATATACCATGTTGGCAACTAAGAAACACAACTATCCCATTCCCCCCCCCCCATCGCTGCTGTCTGCTGAGTTGTCTATTTGTAATGGTAGGTGTATGGAAGATTCTAGTGAGCCATGTTGACGTGAACTAACCTTCTCGTTTATATGTGCTTGTTCTGATGGGGTATTGAGCATTTATAGAACAGTCGTAAGACCTCTAAACTGCAGGATGATATTGGGGACACTTGAGGCAACTCTGGAACAGCAATGGGTATAGGATTATGCCTAGTTTTCCCGCTAGGGAAGAGGAGCTATGTGATCAATGAGGCCCCATCTAACTCCCCGATCTACTCAAAACGCTTCCAGTAAGGCATCCCACTGCATTGAAATTGGTCTTTTGCAAAGTCCTCTACGCTCTTCGCGGCGTATAGCTGTGCTATAGGCCTGTCCCTCATAATATAACTTCCTCCTGCTATTGAGTCAGTGCTGGTGTTTGAGGAGATTTCCAGTGTTCGGTTAGGAGGCGCTTTGCCAGAAGGAACGCCAGATCCACAAAGGGCATAACAACTTTAGAGCTGGGAGGGCTAGGAAAGAGGCCTTGGATACAATGTTCTGCTATGGGCCAATGAATCTTGCCTGTTAGTTGGCGAAGCGCTTCTCCTATTTCCGACTAGTACATTGTGAGTCTTGGGCATGTCCATATCATATGCATGAAGTCTGTATGATGGCATCGGGGGCTATGTACTAAGGGACTGGGAAACATCAGATTAAGTCGGCGTGGTGTAAGTTATGCACAATGTAATATCAAGAAATGTATAAACTCAAATTGTGTGTTGCGGGATAGTGTTTTAGCATATCCCAGAAGGAAGTCCCATTCTTTACTTGTAATCTCTCTGTGTATGTCTGCTTCTCATTTCAACTTTAGCACATCGAGTGGAGTTTGAAGGTGCACCCTTAGCCCTCGATACAGCCACCGAACCAGGTGTCTGCCCTGTCCCATGGCGTGTAGAGCCTGCAATAGTTTTTGTGTCTTTGGTTCTGTCCCTACTGGTGTCAGTATTGTCGAACATATGCTGTGACACTGGCATGTGTAAGGAATAGCATGTCATGGATGGTTTGTATGAAATCTGTGTATGGCATTAGGTTGCCCTCTTGGAAAATACTTTACTGTTCCATATTAGGATTTTAACTTATAAACTGCAAGTAACTAAAGGATTTCTCTGATAAAAGCAGTAACACTCTGAACTTTTTACATTATATGCACTTGGTGAACTACATGATACACTTTCTTTGCAGCAGGCATATTAACCCTCTGCATTATCCTATAATGAGTCAAAACTTCAACTAGTCAGAACTCCGATCTCTCTCCAGAAAGAACATTAATCACAGTTACCTTGAAATTTGTATTGTTGCCTGAAAATAGCTGGAGGCAAGGGACGCCAGCAGCAGGTGCTCCTAAAATCATAATATACTTGCAAACACGGCACCCCGACCAGAAGTGAGCACCCGGCGTTGTGGCACCGGTCGCACCGCCCCAGAGCCTGCCCAGAAGGAGACCGAGATCTATGAATCTAGATGTAACTTTATATTTTTTACTCCTACGATATAGGCCCAGTATACATGATTCCCATGTAGTTAATATGTCCCTGTCAGTGCAGAGGGTTAGACGGTGTTGCACTCCTTGCTAATAATGATCTAAACAAGGGCACGACCACAGCATCTGAAGATGAGCCGCAGCGTTTGTACGGTGAAGGTATCTATTGATTTTGGCAGGGGTGAGGTAGGAGCTATGTACAATGCACACCTGTATTAAGTGGAACCAGACAATTTGGGGCACATACGTGGGGCTCACCAGTACTGTGAACCATTGTTTATCCTTGCAAGGGTCTTGTTCCCACTGTGCGCGGAGTTCGGTGAGCGGTGTTGCTTTGTGGATGCACGATGAGTTTGTTAGCCAATGAATGAGGTGTCTGCCACAGCCAAGCATGTGAAGATATTGAATATTGTTATGAGTCGGGGGTTCATGCACCAGATCGCCCCATTCCTCTCTCAGTCAGTGCTCCAAGAAGTGAAGTGTGCCGTAGAAACTGTCCAGGCGGGAGACCCCCTCTTCCTTCAGGGCTTTTGTATGTGAGTAGTGTCACTTCTTCATATAAATCTCCCACTGTACGTATGGCTGCTTCGTGCCAGCAAGCCAACTCAGACCTGAAAGTAACATGCAGCCTTCTCGGTGTTCCCTAAAGAGCTAGTTCCGGGGCGTATGTGGGCATTCCCTTTGTGAGTTAAAAACATTGCCAAAAGCATTAATATGCCACTTTCAAGAGTGTAGGACTGGGCTTTACTGTTTTACTGCAGGGGTGGAATAAGTGTAAAAGGTTTGTAAGATCCCAAGCAGGTGAAGTCATGGCAATGTCTGATATCTGCAAGCCAGTCAGTGCAACACTCACTGTAGATGGGATGCCAGCAGTGCTTAATTTGTGCTTGTTGTTTCCGGTGCTGAGCACCGGCACTTATTTTTGAGGGCCGGGGCTTATTCTTCGGCCTCATGCATTTGCTGCGAGCAAAAGACACATATGGGAAAGACGGAGGAAGGGAAAAATGAAAAAGCGTGACAAAGGGAGAAAGTAGAAAGCTTAAAGAGTGAGCCGAAGGGGCAAGGAGTGGCTTTAAATGGATTGAAGAGGCCCATGATGGCTTCAGGATTACGCAGCCTCAGTTTTTGGTGTTCTCACATTTAATTGCAGCAGCCGCGTGTTTAAGAGGAAGGCTTTGAGCACTGGCACCTTTTTATTTGCAAATTAAGCACTGGATGCCAGATAATAGTGCTCAAAGTTGGGCACCACTAGCCCACCGTGATCAGTTGGTTGGTAAAGTTTGGAAAGTGCCACTGGCACGCTCAAGGGCTCGAAAGCATGGAGGCAAGATATATACCAGTAAATTTGCAAAATAATATAGGAGTCGAGGCAGGATCACCATTATAGGCGGAGTTATGCCCTCTGCTATGTATGATACACCCTAACACCCAGATATTGGAACATAGTTGTTTGCCAGGCAACGGGAACTCCAACTACAATGAGATACGAATCAGGAGTAACTGGATTCAGTGAGTAAAGATAGGAAGTCCAGTTAATTCCCAGACCTGGAAGTTTGGTGGGTGTGGGCTATTGGTGCACAAGGCTGTAAGAGCTCTGTCCGGTTTGGTCAGTGACATGAGAAGAGCTTCGCACATGGAAGCAGGTAGACTTGCAGTCTGTAGGGCTTCTTCATGCATTACTTGTAAGCGTGGGGCTAGCAATGAGGCTTATGCTTTATAAAAGTATGCGGTGAGGCCATCAGGCCCCGGAGTCTTCCCAGTGGCTATGGCACGTATGGCCTCTTGGATTTCAAAGAGTGTCATTGGTATTACTAGTTCCATTCTCTGTTGCTGGGTGATGCAAGGCAAGTGCACTGATGTTAGGAGGAAGGGGATATGTTCTGGAGTAGTGACTGTTGCCGATTTATATAATGAGGTGTAATTTCGGGTAAGTTCTCTATGGATCTCATGTTGTGTGTAAAGCAGGTCACCCATAGCCGAACGCCGTGTTATGGTCGGTTGACTTGGCTGTTCCTGTCAAATCAGCCAGGCAAGGAGAGCACCAGCTTTATTAGCCTCAGCGTGGGCCTTGGCCGAATGGGGAGCATAGTTTAGGCAGCACATTCGCTCCAGCAGGGATAAGCAGTCACTCTTTGCTGCTACTGGTTGGGGCCTGTAATGCATGTCATGCACTGCTTTGGTTTCAAGTCACAATATAGACAATGGGCCTGATTACAACTTTGGAGGACGGTGTTAAACCGTCCCAAAAGTGGCGGATATACCACCTACCGTATTACGAGTCCATTATATCCTATGGAACTCGTAATACGGTAGGTGGTATATCCGTCACTTTTGGGACGGTTTAACACCGTCCTCCAAAGTTGTAATCAGGCCCAATGTCTTTATCCAGTTTACAATGCAGCATTACTTTAAATGCATCCCATTCTGTGGATCGTGCGCCGGCAGTGCCAGTGTCTAGTTCGAAATAATTGTCAATGGCTGCACCAAGAGAGGACCAAAAAGATGAGTCCTCTAACACCGCAGGCTGTAAGCACCAGGTGGGAATAGGAGGCAGTTCTGCATCCCATGTAAGTATCAAATACTGTGGATTGTGGTCAGAGTGAGTGTATCCCAGGTACTCAGTATCTTCAACAACTGGGATTAGGTCCACAGTGCCAACCAATCTGTGTATTCTAACATGGAGTAGATGGGGCGTCGAATAAAAGGAATACACCCGATTAGCAACATTGTGAGCGCGCCATATGTCTGGGAGTGGCCAGTTCTGTAGCCAAGCTCTCAGGGCCTGTGCATTTGTTGTGGCTACTGTGGGGGGCAGGGGCATGAACTATCTTTCAAAGTGTACATCCAGATCACTGTTAAAGTCCCCACCCCAAAAGCCAAGGAATTCCTTTCCAGCAGGACAGTACCATTGAAATCGTGCCTAGGAAGGAAGCCTGCACAGGGTTAGGGGCATATCTATTTCCCAGAAGCAAATGACAGCCATCTAACCTGCCCTGAACTAATACACAATGGCCCTCCCTGTCAGCTATCACATCGTCTGCCCCGAAGGGCACCCCCGCTCAGACCCAGAGGAGTGCCTCTCGAACGTAGGGGAAGAAATCACTTGCAAATTTCTGCCTTGCCAACGTCGCTTTAGCCTGGAAGCTTCCAGGTGTGTTAGATGCGTCTCATGAAGGGGCGAAATGTGTGGAGAGTAATGCCTTAGGTAGCAATACCTAGCATAGCGGCGTGCAGGAGAATTAATACCATGCACATTCCAAGTTACTACTTTACTGCGCGTCATTTTGCCTACAGCAGGGGTGACACGAAGGCAGTTCTCTGGGTGAGGATCTTGGGGGCGTGGGTTTTGCCTATCATAAGCAGAGGGGATATCCATGAATTGTGCAGAATGGAAAACTATGAACATACAAAACATGTCCAGTAACATCAATAAAAATGGAAGAATACTGCAAGAGCAGTTCATAAAACAAATGTCGGCCCAAACTTAGAGTAACAAGGTTCACACAGTAAGAACCGTGAGAGTGGCAGCGTAAGAGGGTGGGACTTGAATCGGCTATTACCAAAGTAATCCCAAAGAATCACAAATTATGAGTACCCACGTAGGGGTGTTTCCGCTTAGATGACAAATGGCAACACTACCGATACAGAATTGATATCAAATCCTTACATTGTTCTTGATGGTCTGCGGCTTCTAGCGTACTGTAATCTGCAAATAAATGTTTGTTAGTTAGAGAAGCCTTGGCAGCATAGTATTGCAGATGAGACATCAAGGCAGTGTAGTTCCAATGACCAGATTATGCAATAATGTCTCCTGTTTGCAGTGCCACATCTGGTGGTGCTGTGGAGTCCAGGCTGCAAGGCCAAGTAGATGTGGAGCTCTCGTCTCCTGGGGACCATGGAGTTTCGCCATCTGTATTGGAGAGTTGTCAATTTTCTGCAAGTGTAGCAGCATGTGGTATCGCCTGGCGTTGCTCCGCTATCATCTTCTCTAGGTTGGGTTTGACTTTAAGAGTCAGTGAGTGACGCAGATCATTCCTGCGTCTACAGTGGTGGCCTCCTGGTAAAGCACGGGCCACTGCTTTATTAAGCGGTAACTACTGGGTCCTCCACAGTCCAGTTGTACCCAATCATTCCCATGTTGACTCTGGGGTGTCAAAGAAATTTTGTGACATCATCCACTAGCACACGCAACCATGCCAAGAAGAGAAGCTAGTAGTGCAGTTCCAGTCCGCAGAGGTGATGTTTCACGGCAAGGAAGGAGTTTTGTTGGCGTTGTACAGCCATTGTGTAGTACGGGAAAAACATGATGTTTGGAGTGTTGTATACTTTTATCTCAGATGGTTTTTGGGTTTCACTGAGAATAGTGTCCTTGTCTCTATAATGGAGCAGGTGGAGTACTAGAGGTCTGGATTAGAGCCAGGTGGAGGATTACGTGCTGGCACGTGGTGTGCGCATTCAATTGAGAAGTATTGTGATAGGGCTGTTGGGAGATCTGCCTTCCATAACTTCAGCTCGTCTTTCCAAGGCTTGTACCCATTCTGGTAGGGTCTGTAAGGAAGATTCCATTCTCTGAGCTTTTGGCTGTAGTTCTGCAATAGACTGCTCTGTCGCAGTTACTTTAGCTGCAAGTTTACGATGATATATATAGTAAAGTTAGGTTACACTGTTGATCCTAGTTTCAAAGGAGGTTCTGGTGCACTGTGTCACCTCCAGCATTTCAAACTCCAGTCTAGTTTGGACTCAAGTGATAATGTTTGTTCCTGAGGGTTCTGGAAATGCTGTCCTCCAAATTGCACCGCAGGCGGTGTGGGTAGATGCGAGGTTGTGCCTTGCACAGTGTTGCATGGATGTCCAGTGCAGAGCTGGGGAGTCGCTCTTCAGCGTAGTTTGCACCACTAAGTGACAGCGGGCCTGCTTGCAGGTGTCTCTGCATCTCAGGACAATTCAGCATGAACAGCCCCATGTTTGAGGAGTAAGCAGCAAGTGACATCCGGGGGACAAAGGCGGTGTTGGCCTCCACTCCCAATTAGCTGCCACTGGCCACCACACACCCTTCAATGTCAGTAGGGTTAATGCACTGTTTCTGTCCTCAAAATTACACCTTGGGGAGGCAGCAGCATCCAGTGTGTCTGCTGTTTTGCTCCATATGTGAAAGGGATCCCCGCACTCACTCAGGCTGCCAGCAACCATCTGGTGTAGGCTTTGAAGTTTCTAGTCTGGTCTGATCCCGCGTTGAATGGCAGGGCACAGTACCACAGCATATTATTGTGCTCTTTGCCCAAATGAATGCTTTATCTCTCCCAATCCTGCCAAGCAGCGCCAGGTCGGGTAGAGTTCTGAGTTCAAGCACGAAGGGAACACTATGGCCTAGGGGACCCATCTGTCATTACAGGCAAGCCTGCAGTCTAAGCCGAGTCCAGGCACTCTCGTACAGGCACTGCTGCCATCTCTCATTGTTCAACCGCGCTGTATCTACACATCTATCCGATCCCTGGCACAGCCGAAATTCCACGGATCTTACCTCACCCCACCATGCACGATGACGTAGGCGCTCCTAGAGGCTGTCAGTGGTAGTCTCTCATGCCGTAGGCAGCTAGTTGCAAATCAGGACCGCATCTCCCAGATTCATCGGGACATAATAGTCGACACTCACTTATTAGTGTAAAAGGCCATTTATTAGGACAGGTTTGCAAACATAACATAACATTGATATACACTGTAATTTCTACTTATCAACCTTTCAACCTCCCCCTTTGAACTCTCCCCATTCTTCCTTTTTACTTCATTTCTCCAGTCTTGCCTCCGTTCCAGCATCCACATGCATTCCCCCACAAATCCCTCTTTTCCTTCCATCCCCTGCCTGTCTCGGGCATCTCCCACTCTGTCATCCTTCACCTGTTTCTTCTTCTCCCCCTGGAAGGGTGGCCAAGCCCGCATCTGGCTCTCCACCCTCCCCCATCTACTGCTACCACTTTGCAAACCTGCCCCAACCCTGGCATCCCCCCCCCCTTTGCTCTTGCCCCATTACCCTAGAACCAATTCACTTTACCTTATTCCCTATGTAGGGCGGGTGGGTGGCCAACTTCGTAGCAGCGCGGCAGGCTGTCGCAGAAGAGGCCGTTCCCCTAATCTATTCCCCCTATATACTCCCACCCTTAGACCCTCCCCAAACTACCCCCAGCCAATCCCTGTCCTGATATGTCACTTCCCCTGTCCTGAATGCCCTCGTGGGGAGACTAGACTGTGTCTGCTCTCCACGGGTCCCTACATCGGGACATAATAGTCGACACTCACTTATTAGTGTAAAAGGCCATTTATTAGGACAGGATTGCAGACATAACATAACATTGATATACACTGTAACTTCAACTTATCGACCTTTCAACCTCCTCCTTTGAACTCTCCCCATTCTTCCTTTTTACTTCATTCCTCCAATCTTGCCTCCGTTCCAGCATCCACATACATTCCCCCACAAATCCCTCTTTTCCTTCCGTCCCCTGCCTGTCTCGGGCATCCCCCACTCTGTCATCCTTCACCTGTTTCTTGTTCTCCCCTGGAAGGGTGGCCAGGCCCACATCTGTCTCTCCACCCTCCCCCATATACTGCCACCCAGCACAAACCCCTCTTGGGAGTTTTGCTGCCCTACCAGCGAACCCACAGCAACACTGCAACCTTAAGCAGTTCCACTCATCACCTTTTTTCTCCAACACAGTACCATAATGTAATATGCATCACCCATCTCAGAAAAAATGCACCCCGTCATCACTGAAGTGCACCGCTTCTTCCTCCATAATGCCCTCGCATTCCATCTCTTATGTAATGAATCTCAACCAAAAAACCCTCATAGCCCGATTGATCCTCCTCCAAGCCCCTTTCAAGGACTATGTTTCATTGTCTATCACCATCTTCTTTTGAGCACAGATTAGTCCATACAACACAACTTCCATGCCTGTTCTGGGCAACAGACGCCATGTCCCATTGCATGTGTTGCCGTAGGGTGAGCCCCAGGGAGCCGTGCCAGGCCATTCTCCCCAGGTATAACCAAATTGTCCGTACACCCCCATGTTGGCCTCCGAGGCATCAAGGAATGCAAGTTACCCCACCCCATGCTGCTCTTTCCCCCCACAAAAGTTTTGTGATGGACACCCAGCAGGTCCAGCAAACATCTGTAAAGTTGCCCCTCTGCATATGTCCCCTCCCGGGCATTACTGAATGATGCTCAAAACGCAATGGGACCACGTTCGCTTACCTGGGGCCACTTAAGCAACCTGCAAAGAAACACAATAGTTTAATGGCAGACCATCACAGCCCCCCGCTTCAGCTACCATGCCCTTATACCTCTTGCCCCATCTCTCACAGCTCATGCCCTCACCTGACGGTCATTTTATTTTACCGCCACCCCCAACGCACCGAAAGGAATCCAGATCCAACCTAAACTGTCTGCCACCGTGGCTGCCCCAAAATAAATGAAAACACACAAGCAATTGGCGTACCGCCTAACCCCAGACAATGTCACCATCAAGACCGACATCAATTGGAAATGCGTAAGATATTTCCCTTTTGCGTGACAAAAAGCTTCCTCCCCTCCCGTCACCCTATGTGTCCCAAAACTGTCCCCCATTCACATACCGGACAGGCTGCTGCAAATCCCCCTGTGCTCCACCATGCCCAACTTCCCTGGCCCCCCATTTATTTATTTTTAATATATACCGAAAAACCAAGTGCCCCGCCAACCGCCACGCAACTGACCCCCCCCTCACCTGCTAACAGACTTCCCTCCATCCGTCAACTCCTAAACACCCGGAGAGCCCCAAACCTATCTACCATGCAGAAGCTGACCGTGCCACTTCAAGTGCATCCAACCAGCATACTGGCAATACATTTCAAGCCGGCGGACAAAAGCAATAAACCTTGTTCACCGCTGTGCCCTTCCCCAGGTCCCCTTTTCCCCCCCAACCTCATCAACCTTTCCACAATATCATTCCTAACGGGATAGCATTGTAAACAAAATGCCCGTAGAAAACGTACCTGCCCACTTGTCCACCATCGTGGCGGGCAGGAAAACCCCTCCAACCCCAAAACAAAACCACATAAACCGTCGATCTCCATAGTACAGCACACCAGCAACCAAATTGTCCAGTCACAATCCTACAAAATCTGGAAAACCAACCATGTCAAGCGGGAAACTTCTCCGAGTGGGTGTGGCTAACGACCCCTCGGCCAGCTTAATGACCATCACGCCCCCACTCCCAGAAAATCCTCCAGGACCCCTGACCTGCATTCATCCTTGCTTGAGCCAAGCTGCAAAAATTATAGCCACCGCAAACGATCCAGGGCATCTGCAGGTCAACGCGTGCTGCCTTGAATACTTCTGTGGAGCTAAGCACCGAAGCATGAAAAATTCCACAGCAGATGCAACACCCTAAAGTCCCTTGCCCTCTGTCTGTTCAACAAAACCACTACCTTCAGATTGCACACATGTGAAAACTGATGGTTCGTGTGGCCAACCTCTCTCCCCACTCTGTCCAAGCCACGAGCAGTGGAAAAACTTCTAGAACACAATACTCCTGCCTTAACAAACTTGGCTCCAGCCATCTTGTCGTGCTGTACCATCCATCCCCAAAAACGGCCAAACCCCAGCAGCCCCTGTGGCATCCGACAATATCAGCACCTGCCATACAGTACCCACTTTCCCCAAAAAAACCTGGATACCCTGTGTAAAACCATGCTAGAAACATGTTCCACACCCGTATACCCTTCTTCCGGCCCCCTGGGAAGTGAAAAGTATGCACCCGGCATCTCAACAAATCCCACCCGGCTGCCACGTACCCTGTCCCCCCATGAGCAGATAAATTGATCGCAGTAATTCATTACACTGCATAATTCCCAGAAATCCCTGCCTATGCCTCGTGGCAGTTTTGCCGTGAAGGCCACTGTGTCCAGCTCGATTCTTAATTGTCAGTACCCCACTGGTACCTCTGTCTGTAATGGAGCCCATGGAAACAACAATCCCCTTTGCGAGCTGCTCGAAAAAACCTGCAAATCTCTACCCACTACCCTGAAACCGTGTCATCCCTCAAAAGAAATCATCTAACCAGTGCAGCACCGTCCGGTGCCCACTCCCTTCATGAAAGAAACCCAAAGCAGAAAAGTACAGAAGACTTCCGAGAAAGCACAGTGGATCGCACACTCCGTGGGCACCCCTGCCACCTAGTTTGCCCCCGATAGCAATTCTCTGCACTGTAATAGCACCTCCATATACATAATCAAATCGACAGTCGCTTCAACTGTCACCTTTGACCAGTTCAGCGTGTCCAGCTCGATTCTTAATTGTCAGTACCCCACTGGTACCCTCTGTCTGTAACGGTGCCCACAGAAACACCAAAACCCTTTGCGAGCTGCTCGAAAAAACCTGCAAATCTCTACCCCACTACCCTGAAACCATGTCATCCCTCGCTTCAACTGTCACCTTTGGCCAATTCAGCGCTTCTTCCACACCCCCGAATGAGTCGACTAGCCTCATCCGCTAACGCATATACCACTTGTGTCTCTGCCCACATGATTAAGTCATTCACCACCGCCTTCCTCATCCATGACAGGTGCGTTCAAAGCTGAAATACCACTTTTTATGAGGGAATCAACACAACGCCACTGCCACACATTGCATGTTCCCGATGTTTGCCCCTTGACACTTCCTTGTACACTCTGTCACCTCCGAACCTGCTAGTTCTGGTGCGGACCGCAAATTGTCAGCCCAGCGCCACATACGCAGCCCTTATTGTCCCACACTGAACTGATGTTGATAACCCCCTCCTAAGCTAGCGCGCCAGGGCCATACCCGTGCAGCATTTTTATTAATTTTATATATATATATAATTTTTTTCTGTTTTTTTTTTATTAGTCCCTGGGAAGCAGCCTGAAACGTCGACGCCTTCCTGCTTCCCCACATCCTCATCTTTAGTTTACTCCGCAACATGAAAAACCAAAAAGCCTTCTCCAACCCATGCACAAGAGCTTCATCCTGTGTCCCCCTCTCTATCGCCTCACCCTCAGTCTCCCTTATCGATATCGTCTCTCTGTCCCCACTCAGACCTTTTGACTCCTGGTCCACTACCCCCCTCATTGTGCTCCGCCTGTGTTGCACCTGTACTGGGCACTCCGTGTATGGAGTAGTCCCCCATCCCAAGAATATGCCATGCAATGCACCGTAGCTACCCAGCAAAGTATCACACTGGACCGCTAAATCACCATACCTGGCACCACGGTGCGCATGCGCCTGCGCCTACCATTCACTTGCGACCGTGATTCTCTTTATGAAAAAATTCCATGTTTCCATCTTGAAATTCTACAAAACATTAACTGAAAAAGGTGTGTCACGCCACACCTGCGCCCCTTCCCCTTCCTGCTTCAAAGTCACCACGTACTCGTGGATCTCCCTTCACAATCTCCAAACCACCTCATAATCGAATGCCCCACATCCTCATCTTCCACACACACGTGTCCTTAGCACGTTCAGAAAACATCACATCACGCACTCCCCAGCTCCTTACCCCTCATGGCGTGTGCCATATGTGTGGTAACCACGTTCCCACGTTGTAGAGAAGGCCGCTGGAGACCCCTCTAGTGCTTCGGGCCTCGTCCAAGGGCCGTGTTGCGCCCTGTTGGTTTCACCACCTTTCTGCCAGCCTCCACCGCTGACTTTGACTCTCCGCAATTTGCATGGTCGTGTGCGCCATGCACTCCCCGCGCGCTGCCTGCCACCTTGGCCGCTCCAGCTTCCTGCCCCTTCCTGAGATCCTCTTGCGGCGCCCCACCTACTACTCTGGCTAGACTCAGGCCCTCTTCACCAGGACGCCAGCTTCCCCACCTTCTCCTGTCCTATCCCCTTACCCCCTACCGCCCGGTCTATCTGGGCCCCACCTCCCTACAGTCTCCGATGTCCCCTACCAGCTCCGCCAATCATTGCCTTCGCCATACCACAGATAGAGCCTAACCACCACAGTTGTTGCTGTCCCCCCCCATGGCACTCTCCCCCAGGCCATTGACATGCTCAGCCAGGGGATGCCCTGCACTGATGCGCACCAAAAACCATTTCCTTTGCTACACTTTTAGGGGCTCCTAACCCCCATCATGCCGCTCCTCCCTACCTGCCAAATGCCCTTACAGCCTGCATGCTAACGTGCAACATCTTCCCCCAGCTCCCCTCCCCCCCCCACCAGCAAAAACTGGGACTGGGCAGAGCCCTCCCAGCTCCCCCCTCCCCCCCTCTGCTCCCACCATCTGGGCCCCTCTCAGCAGGTGTGAGCTATCCCGGCCTTGAAAACACCCTGCCCAGGCCAGCATGCCTGGCCAGGAAAACAAACATGCAGCGTGCCGCCCTCCGCGGGGGCCATATTCGTGAAAAAAAAGTGGAGGGGTGGACATTGCAATTCCCGCCCCTCAAAAAGCCGTCCGTTCACCGTGCCTATGCGGCAGCCGGCATGCGGCCACAGCCGCCTCCTCGCCTCGTGCCGCACAATGCCTATGGCGCACCCTGCCCCCCGAGGCCCGGTCCCGCACAACGGGCCTGGGCAAATCTGCCTGGCCGGCCTCACCGACATCGCGAGGCAAGGCCCGTGCAGCCGCCACTCACCGCGAGTTCCCCAAACCCAGCAACCCACCCCCTACCTTTCCAACATTAAAAAAAAAAACACAGCCAACTTCGTAGCAGTGCGGCAGGCTGTCGCGGAAGAAGCCGTTCCCCTAATCTATTCCCCCTATATTCTACCACCCTTAGACCCTCCCCAACCTAGCCCCAGCCAATCCCTGTCCTGATATGTCACTTCCCCTGTCCAGAATGCCCCCGTGGAGAGACTAGACTGTGTCTGCTCTCCACGGGTCCCTACAGTAAGATTGTTATCTACTGGCATAAGCATGATAGCGTCGATCGGTGTAGCGGCTTCCCTCCTCCTCCAGGACAATGCTTTACCTCGGGCCTCCAGGCAGCATCACAGGTTTCCCAGATGCAACCTCAGTGCGTGTCTTCACTAGAAATGGGTGCCGATTCTCCTACGTGACCAGGAGTCTTCCCATCAGAGTCTCACAACCTTTCATTTCCGCAATGCCTCCTCAGTGGCATTGGGGCTTTGTTGCAGGTTGACGACTGGCTCCAGAGGTTGGCATAGTTCAGTGTTCACACACGGTTACAGGACTGCACATATTCCTCAGCGGATGGGTACCGACGAGTGGTAGTGGGCCGGGGCCAGTGCAGTGCTCAGTCCTTCTCCGGAGGGACTGTCATCACATAAAGTAGGGCTCATAAAGCAGAGCGACGCTGGTAATGCAGTGAAACATACCTTTTTAATAGATGGTTGACAGAGGCGGGATAAATGAGGGATAACAGGGTTATGGTGGTGGATCTTTTCTAAGCCGCGTCTGCCATCTTGGCTTCACAAGCCAAGCCCCCCACTACTCAGTACTCACATGGTAAAATCTGACTGCTCTTGGCGTGGGATATTCTTTGCTGTGTATGGCCGGCGATACATGATTTCTGGTGTGACAACACCACATCTGGATGATTGGGGTCAAAGACAATTTCAAGTTCATTCTGCTCATCCCACCCCCAACAAACTGGGACCATCGTTCACAATGTATATTAATCCACAATGGATTTGTCCTCAGATTGCAACTCGGCCTCAAAATTCCCCACCACCTCTATGCGTTTACCTCCATAGGCAACGATCTTGATACCAGATTTATGTAACTGAAGATTTTCAAGTTTACGCAAATCTTCCTCATAGATCAGTGTGAAAGGAGTCTCAGAATCTGCCATAAATGTCATTGACTTGTTATCAACCGATATTTCAGATGTCAGAGGTTTCCTTTTGCACAAACCACCCATAGAAGAAATGTCAACCACACCATCCTGTTTATGTTCAAAAGAAGATAACATCAACACAGCATTATCATTATCCTCGTCTGAAAATACTCCCTCCTCTACAGACGTAATCACCTGCGAAGTGCAAGGCTTAAGTCTGGGAATGGCTTTAAATGCTCTTGCAAAATGCCCTTTTATCCCACATTTGAGACAAACATGATGTTGTATATAGTTATCATATCTTGTGTAGGTTCCCTTTATGGAATCTGGGGATGGAATGTGGAATGTAGAGGGCGGTGATGGCATTGATCTGGAAGGAGGCAAGGAGAGAGGGGCACTGTGCTGTTATTCAATAAATACCTACAACATTTCCACCTGTTTGGACTTGAATACCTTACAAATTTGGTGATGAGCTACAAGGAAGTACACTTACTACAGGACTCGAGGGAGCAGCACAGGAGTGGTGTTACTTCCTTTGGGTCCCCGGAAATGCTGAGCTTGAAGTAGTTAATTTCTCAGCGTACTTCGTTTGGATCAATTCTGGTAAAGTGTGTTGCTTTTTGAGATAGAAAACTTTCAACACGTTCGTATTACTGAAATTATCACATCTATTTAAAGGCGCTATCTCAAATGCGCGTCATTATTTCAACAGACTTCACTTTGCCCTTTTTGAAGGTTGCACTATTCACATGACTCCCGTCGGCGTCTGGTGGTTGCCTGGGACCCGGAGATTGCGCTTTGCTTCAATACTTCAGCGCATGTTGTCTGGATACATCAGGATGGCCATGCACGCGGCACACAGGCACACACGCGCTTACCACGATCTCACAGATTGTTGCTTGGAGACATCGCGTTTGGCTTCAGGATCGCACTGCAAGGATTATTCACATACAGCATGATACCAGATCGTTTTGGACGCATCTGTGATCTGAATGTTGCTTCGACTACTTCCTGGTCCTACCCACTTCCTGGTTTGAAGTGAAGAAAGACTTATGAAATCACAGAGGTGTATATATATATGTTTAATTGTATTCTGTACTAAATATATATATATATTTATATGTATATATTTGTATATTTTCTTTTTGTTTTTTTTGTTTTGTTTCTTTTTTTTTTTCCTTTCTCGTTTGTTTAAGCTGGTGTTACTAAAAAGATGCAATTTGAACCTCCTGTCAAGTTCTTACAACACAAAGGATATCCACCCCATACCATGGGCTATATGGAAAGAAGAATTTTTGACAAACTTGAAAGCTATTGATGAGGATGGAATGTCACTAGAAAGAAAGAAGAATATTTTGTTACATTGTCTTGGTTCAGAGGGCCAAATGATTCTTTGAACTTTACCGCAAGAGACTATGCAAGATGGGGAATTTGATGTGTTTAAGGCGCACTGACAAGGTTAGAGAATAGGTTTAAACCTACTGCGAGTATAGCGTTGAATAGGTTCAAGTTTTATACCAGAGCTCAACAATCGGGAGAGACTTTCGATAAATTCCTCACAGCCTTACGGGGGTTATCTATGCATTGCAATTTTGGACCGATTACTGATGAAATGATTTGTGATCAGATTATTGTTCATGTCAGTAGTAGGAGGATCCAAGAACAATTGTGGGTGATGGGTGATCCCAAGTTACAGGATGTGATTAACACAGCAAAAGCTTTGGAACAATCTGAAAGATGGATAAAATCTGTGCAAGAAGCTGAAAAAAACAAAAATGCAGAATTAGAAGTTGTAGGAGCATTGGGGGGAAAATGTTCCTGGAAATATTTCAACTACTAAGAATGCTATATTTAATAAGAAAGGGGATAAGAGTGAAAAAAATGAACGTATGTCATGTTATCGCTGTGGGAATATGAACCAGTTTGCCAATTCACTGCAGTGTCCGGCTATTGGTAAAGAGTGTAAAAAATGTGGCAGAATGGGACATTTTGCTAGAGTTTGTAGGGATACTAAAAGAAATAAATTGCAACACCAGAGGAAAAGTTTTGTATGTGAACAGAGGACAGAGTGATGAGGTTAGCTACAAGTGTGATTTTAAGGCGGAGGGAGAAAAATGAGTTGTGTTATCTCTCAAAAACAGTGGTGACAACAATTGTAGTTGTGTGGTGAAACAACCTAAATGCAAAGTACATATTGAAGGAGTAGAACTCAAAGTTATGGCTGACTCAGGGTCGTCCTGGACAATTATCACATGTGATTATTTGTTACAAAAGTTCAGGGGTGTGCGGAAAATGTCTGATTTGGCAATTCCGGATATTGTTGCAGAGGGGTTTGATGCAACAGCAATTGATATTAAAGGATATGTTGAGACTGTGATTTTTTTTAAAAGTAGGTCTGCTAACATTAAGTTGTATGTAGTGGAAAAAGGGGTCAATTTACCAGGCTGGAGGGATCAAGCCAAGTTGGGGATAATCTTGAACCCCAGGTGTTGTGAGCCAGTATTGGTAGTTGAAGGTTGTGATGAAAAGGCATGGATTACGTCCAAATTTTCACAAGTGTTCACGGAAGAGTTAGGTAGGCTAAGAAATTACAGTCACAAGATCAGGTTGAAAGAAAATGTGAAGCCAGTAGTACCAAAAATTGAGGAATGTTCCTATCAGTGTAAGAGAAGAGTTGAAGAATATCCTGACAGAGATGGTTAAGGAAGATGTAACAGAAGAGATTGAGTCATCTGAATGGGTATCTCCAATTGCTTTAGCTCGGAAGGTGGATAAATCTTTAAGGTTATGTGTGGATTTGAGGGCATTGAATGCAAACATTATTGTTAATTGTCATCCTTTACCCAACATAAATGAGGTTGTCAGTATAATTTTTCCATGTTAGACTTAAGATCTGCATATCATCAGATCGAGCTTACTGAGGACTCAAGGCATCTCACAGCCTTTATCACGCCGAAGGGGTTGTTCCAATGTAAACGTATGCCTTTTGGTTCAGCTTCTGTGGTGTCGGTTTTTCAGAGAGCTATGTTCCTATTGTTTAAGGAAATGGATACATTTGTAAAATGTTTCAAAGATGATGTGTTAATTTATTCAAATCATGAGAAGGAACACAAGGATCACATGATAAAAGTGTGTGATGTTCTCAGTAAGAATAGGTTAACTCTAAAGGAAAAGAAATGTCATTTTTTTGCTAAATCTGTAGATTATTTGGGACATGCAGTGTCAGGGGAAGGAGTAATACCAAAGCGATCACTGGTAGACGCTATTGTTAATGCTCCAGCCCCAGATAATCAAGAGAAATTATTGTCATTTGCAGGATTGTGTGAGTATTACAGCAAGTTTATAGCAAACTTTGCTACAAAAATTGAACCAATATGGGAACTGACAAGAAAAGGTGTGGAATATGTGTGGAGAAGCAGAGGGATGCATTTGAAATGATCAAGCGAGAGATTGCTGACGCGCCTACTCTTAAGCCATTTAGTGTTAAAGCGCAGTGTATTGTGACAGTTGATGCGAGCATGTTCGGTATAGGAGGAGTATTGTCTCACAGATGTGGTAAGGATGTTTTGAATGTTACGTTTGCTTCCCGTACTTTGTCTGATGCTGAAAGGAGTTATGCTGTCATAGAGAAGGAATTGTTGGCATGCATCTGGGCGATTGAACATTTCAGGAATTACATTTGGGGCTCCCGTTTTGTGCTTCAGACAGATCACAAGCCTTTGGTTGGTATTCTTTCGCCTGGAGGAGGGTGCAATGCTACCGCTCGTATTGCGAGGTTGGTTTCCAGATTGAAAGAGTATTGTTTCCAGGTTGAATATGTACCTTAGAGGAATAATGCTGAAGCTGATCACTTCTTCCTCAAATTGTCACTATGGATGTGGGTGCGTGTTGTAGTAGTCTGGGATTGGATGTGGCATCAGTTGTGTCCGAATATATGTCTGTAGAGTTCAGTACTATAGAAGAAAGGAAGTGGCTGGAATGTGATCACGAAGATTTGATATTACAAGATGTCAGGGAGTATGTAAGGTGTGGCTGGCCTGGGAAGGGTAAGATTTTTGAAGAAATAGCACATTTCTATAAAGTGAGAGATGAATTGGAGGTTGAAAATGCTCTTTTGTTTAAGAGGGGTAAGTGTGTTCCACCTAAAGGTATGCAGGCTGTTATTTTGAAACTGGCAAATGGAGGTCATCCTGGTATGTCCTCGATGAAAAGGCTGATACAGACTTGTTTTTTGTGGTCAGGTCTGGATAAAATGGCAGAAAGAATTGTGAGGGAATGCTGTGTCTGTGTTAATGCGGAGAAAATGTTGAAGGCGGTGCCGGCTCCTTTACGTCCGGTGCCATAGCCAGAGTCTCCATGGCAGAAACTTGGATTTAAGACTTTTCTGGTCCTTTTTATTCTTTGCCTGTTGAAGCTCGCTATACTTTGGTATTAGTGGACTTTCACTCTAAATGGCCTGAAGTGAAATTAGTACCACAAGTTACGTCAAGCACTACTATTGAGTTCTTCAAAGAAGTATTTGCAAGAGAAGGGTATCCGGAGATGGTAGTATCAGATAATGGTGTCCAGTTAGTATCCAAAGAAATGCAAGGATTTTCCAGATATAGCAATATTAAGCCTGTTACCACTTCTTTATATGAACCATAAGAGAATGGACAAGTTGAGAGATTCAACCGTGTTCCGAAGGAAGGTATTTGCTGGGCACAGAGTTTTGGAAGACAGTGGAAGGAAAAGGTGAGAGAAAAACTGTGGTATTACCGTATTACTCCTCAGAGTACTATGGAAGCGAGTCCTTTCACATTACTGAGAGGAAGACATACTGTTTCTAAACTCTGTCCATGGTGGTTTAAGAAGAAACAAGGGAAAGAGTTGGAGAGTGTGTGTACAGATGAGATTAAGGATAAGGTGAGAGCGAAGCAGGAGAAGTTTAAAGAGGCGTATGACAGCAAATGGAAAGTGAAGGAACCGTCATTTGTAGTAGGAGATTGGGTCAGAGTACGCAAACCAGGGTTGGTGAAGAAAGGTATGTCTAAGTTTGGAAAGGCTATGAAGGTTGTGAAAGTGTTTAATAGGAGCGTGGTTACACAAGATGGTAATGTTTGGAGTGTGAAAACGTTAGCGAAGTGAAAGGCAGGGCAGGAAAGTGCACACGGTGTGAGTTCTCCAGGTTCTTGGTTTAAGGTAAGAGAGAGAGATGAGATGATGCCAGTTGTTGAGGATGTGGAACTGGGTAGTAATCAGGGTGAAGTTGTGGAGGAGGGGAGTCCAATGTGTGAGAGAGACGTTCATGATGCCACAGAGTGCAGTAATGATGTGATTATAGAAGAGGATTCTACAGCATCAAGAGTCAAAGCTGACGCTCAAACAAGATATGTGTCTTCCATACTAGTAGATGTTGTGTAATTCTTGGGAAGCTGATCATTTTAATTTTTTTTTAAGTGTAAATATTATACAGTTTCATTTTATTGTTTTGATGTTGTATAAAGGGGGAAATGTGTTGTTTATAGTTATCATAGCTTGAGTAGGTTCCCTTTATGGAATCTGGGGATGGAATGTGGAATTTTGAGGTTGGGGATGACATTGATCTTGGAGGAGGCAAGGAGAGAAGAGTACTGTTCTGTTATTCAATAAATACCTACAACTTTTCCACGTATTTGGACTTGGATGCCATATACCTGACTTAGAGCTTTGCAAAATTTAGCATTTCCTAGATGGGATTTACTCCTGCACAGGAAACACAGTATATCGCCCGTATCCTCATTATTCTTGGTAGACACTATGGGCCTCATTATGACCCTGGCGGAGGCCGCCCGCCAGGATGCCGCCCTCCAAAATACCGCGCCGCGGTCAAAAGACCGCAGCGGGTATTACAAGTTTTCCCCTGGGCTGGCGGGCGGTTGCTGAAAAACCGCCCGCCAGCCCAGGGGAAAACGACCTTCCCATGAGGATGCCGGCTCGTAATCGAGCCGGCGGAGTGGGAAGGTGCGACGGGTGCAGTGGCACCCGTCGCGTATTTCAGTGTCTGCAAGGCAGACACTGAAATACTTTGCGGGGCCCTCTTACGAGGGCCCCTGCCATGCCCATGCCATTGGCATGGGCACGGCAGGGGCCCCCAGGGGCCCCGTGACCCCCCCTACCGCCATCCTGTTCATGGCGGCTTTCCCGCCATGAACAGGATGGCGGTAGGGGGGGTCAGAATCCTCATGGCTGCGGAGCGTGCTCCGCAGCCATGGAGGATTCACACGAGCAGCGGAAAGTCAGCGGGAGACCGCTGACTTTCCGCTTCTGACTGCGGCTGAACCGCCGCGGTCAGAATGCTCGTTGGAGCACCGCCAGCCTGTTGGCGGTGCTCCCGTGGTCGGTGGCTGACCCTCTATGTCAGAACTATGTGAAACTCTTGAATAAATAACTTTAGTTAAATGATTGGCAAGTTTTGATACTTGTTTAATTTCACTAGATTCTGGTAGTCTCATTCAGTTCTCTCATGTTCAAATGCGAAAGCTCAGCATTTCTCACCAATGCCAAAGCCGTTTCTAACTCCAGGTCCTAAGCAGATAAAAGTTTCTCTTGTATTTTCTTGTATTTGTCATCTCATTGAGTTGAACCCAAATAGTTTAATCTGTAAAGTTCTTGTAGTTATACATCGCTGCAAGTGCTCTTAAAGCGGCAACAAAATACTCAATCTACTCTCCAGGGCTCGTTGTAAAAATTTGAGCTGCTCTGTCACATTATTTTTTTAAAGTCTTTTCTAATATTTTGATGATGGATGCATACTCATCTATTGTAGCTAAGGACCCGCCATCTTCCCCTCCTTTGGTTTGAAAGTTGCCAATTTCTAAAAGCCAGGTTTTCAAAATGATTCGCCCTACGGAACTAAATTATATATCAATAATGTTTTTTTTCTTTTTTCAAGTGAAGTATCACCATCAATTGCATCTAGATATGTTTCAAAAGTTTCATTCTACTGTTGCCAATTTAATGAAGGGGTACCAGGACTTAAAGAAAAGGTGGGGGGTGCCAACATTCTCTCCATAAGATGACTGTTCATTGGTGAAGGCTGCCCACACACTGTTGTCAAAAAGAATGTTTCTTCAGAAAGTTTGTAAAATAGCTCTAAAACTGTGATGCATTTTCCTCCAGTATTCAAGAATAAATCTAAATTATTGCACTGTTAATACAAGTTGAGTGCAAAAATGTGGCTATGGGACTGTAACATGCAACTGGTCTAAATCCAACCATAAGTTACTGTAAATGTGATCGGGTGTGCCTGTCACCGATAGTTGATGCAGGCAAAAGATGATGGTGCCCTCAGATTAATTTATGAGTACAACCAGTTTGATAATAAGCATATATTCTATTTTGTTCTATGAGACTTTTCTTAACCTAAGATAGCTGTCCAGAGACTCTGCAAATGATTATTATGGCCATACTGCTGTCCCAACCAGCAGAAATGGTTGCCATGTTCCAGATGCGGTGTGTTTCAATGGTAAGTTGAGCACTTCTGGTTGAGGGATTTTTTTCAAAATAAGGTAAAATGGCTGCCAGAGTTGCACGCTCTTGCACGTGTTTCTCTGGTTGGTTGGCCTTGATGGAGCACTTTGAAACGAGTGCATCCTAGAATGCAAACGCAGCAAATCTTTAAATATGACTGCCTCCAGAAGGTCACCAGCCTCCATCACTGGATCTTACCGGCCTGCTTGTGTAGTTTTGTCAACCTGTCTCGCCGGACTGGAAAAAACATCCGGATCAGATCTTGCCAGATCAACAAAATAAGGAGAATACGTTGAGGGAGACAGCAGCTTGTCGCAACTGGAAAGGAGACACACACGTCCAAAGTAATAAGCACCACATTTATTGGTCCTATCCCCTCAACCGCCGCAGCTCCTAGAATTCTCTCGAAATTGTGTTCAACCCAGGGAACTTCCCCAGTGTTTCACACAGGGAACCTAACCTCACCACATTCTAGGCCACACAGCAACCATCAGGTGACCAAACCTCAACTACTCACAGCCTTTGCCCTACAATGAACCGTTCTCAGAGCCCTCCTCTTGTGGGCTGGGTTACTACCCACATACGGATGGGCACACCGCTGCTGTCCACAGTCTTCACCGTACGTACAGCCCCTCACTCAAGATGCTCAAGCATCATTAGGTGACCAACCCACTACTATGTATGGCTTTTGCTTTGTTCTGAACCCTTTGAGGATAGCCAACCCTTTGTGGACAATGAACTGCACACCGATGGGCAACCCCTGCTGTGCAAGGATTTTTCCTTGTGCACAACCAATCATGGGGAGGATACTCCCTCCATATACACAAGCCCCCTTAGGAGGCCAATCCCCTTCTATGCATATAATTTGCTTTATTCCAAAATCTTTGCAGGCAGCCAATTCTTTGTGGACCATCAACCTCACAGGGGTGCGCAAGAACTTATTGCGCAGATCTTTGCCCTGTGCACCACCCCTCAGAGAGAGCCCACACTCTCCAGACACCCTAGCCTCCTTAGTTGGTCAAGCTCCCACTATGCACAGCTTTCACCCTATACTTAACCCTTCACAGATAGCCAACCTCTCGTTGGCAACCAACCGGCACACATGGTCAAGAACCTGCTGCACACGCACTTTGCCCTATGCACAACCCTTCATGGAGAGCCCACTTCCTCTAGACAGATAAGTCTCCTTAGGAAGTCAAACCCCTGCTATGCCCAGCTTTCTACCTGTTTTGAATCCTTTGTAGACAAGCAACCCCCTGCTCAACCAATCGTAAGCCCCTAATGTGCACAGTGTTCTCTCTGTGCGCAACCGCTTTCATGGAGGGCCTGTTGCCTTTAGAGACTCAAGGCCTTTTAGGGAGCTAAACCATATTATGCATGGCTTTTGTCCTGTCTCGAACCTTTTCCGGACTTCAAACCCCTTACAGGCAACCCAAAAGCACATGGTGGGCAAGTCCTGCAGTTTTTGGTTTTCACCCTGTGTAGGAGGCTGGCCTGGCTTGTAGTGGGTACCAAGGGGTACTTACACTCTGTGCCAGGTCCAGTTATCCCTTATTAGTGTAGAAGAGGTGTTTCTAGCAGCTTAGGCTGATAGAAGGTAGCTATAGCAGAGCAGCTTAGGCTGAACTAGGAGACATGCAAAGCTCCTACTATACCACTGGTGTCATATGCACAATATCATAAGAAAACATAATACACAGATATACTAAAAATAAAGGTACTTTATTTTTATGACAATATGCCAAAAGTATCTCAGTGAGTACCCTCATTATGAGGATGCCAAATATACACAAGATATATGTACACAATACCAAAAATATGCAGTAATAGCAAAAGGAAGTAATGCAAGCAATGTAAAGTTACAGTAGATTGCAATAGGAGCACATAGGTATAGGGCCAACACAAACCATATACTCCAAAAGTGGAATGCGAACCACGAATGGACCCCAAACCTATGTGAGCTTGTAGAGGGTCGCTGAGACTGTAAGAAAACAGTGAGGATTAGAAAAATAGCCCACCCAAGACCCTGAAAAGTAGGTGTAAAGTGCACCTATATTCCCCAGAGAGCACAGAAGTCGTGATAGAGGAATTCTGCAAGGAAGACCAACACCAGCAATGAAGCAACAGTGGATTTCCGGACCTGAGTACCTGTGAAACAAGGGGACCAAGTCCACGAGTCGCGACGATGTCGAGAGAGGGGAGATGCCCAGGAAATGCCAGCTGAGGGTGCAAAGAAGCTGCCACCGGATGGTAGAAGCTGTGGATTCTGCAAGAACGAAGAGGACTAGGAACTTCCCCTTTAGAGGATGGATGTCCCACTTCGTGAAGAAGCTTGCTGAGGTGTTCCCACACAGAAAGACCGCAAACAAGCCTGGCTAGCTGCAAGGGTCGCGGTTAGGGTTTTTGGATGCTGCTGTGGCCCAGGAGGGACCAGGATGTCGCCACTTGGATGAGGAGACAGAGGGGGCGCCCTGCAAGTCAGGGAACCCTCACAGAAGCAGGCAGCACCCGCAGAAGTACCGGAACAGGCACTTGGAAGAGGAATGAACCGGAGTCCACCCGAAGTCAGAAAAGGGAGTCCCACGATGCCGGAGGACAACTCAGAAGGTTGTGCACTGCAGGTTAGAGTGTTGGGGACCCAGGCTTGGCTGTGCACAAAGGAAATCCTGGAAGAGTGCACAGGAGCCGGAGCAGCTGCCAATCACGCGGTACCCAGCAATGCAGTCTAGCGTGGGGAGGCAAGGACTTGCCTCCACCAAACTTGGACTGAAGAGTCACTGGACTGTGGGAGTCACTTGGACAGAGTTTCTGAGTTCCAGGGACCACGCTCGTCGTGCTGAGAGGGGACCCAGTGGACCGGTGATGCAGTCTTTTGTTGCCTGCAGTTGCAGGGGGAAGATTCTGTTGACCCACGGGAGATTTCTTCAGAGCTCCTGGTACAAGAAGGAGGCAGGCTACCCCCAGTGCATGCACCACCAGGAAACAGGCGAGAAAGCCGTCAGGATGAAGCGATACAAGGTTGCAGTAGTCGTCTTGGCTACTTTGTTGCGGTTTTGCGGGCGTCCTGAGCAGTCAGCGGTCGATCCTTTGGCAGAAGGTGAAGAGAGAAGTGCAGAGGAACTCTGGTGAGCTCGTACATTCAGTATCTGAAGAATTCCCCAAAGCAGAGACCCTAAATAGCCAGAAAAGGAGGTTTGGCTACCTAGGAAGGAGGATAGGCTAGTAACACAGGTAAGAGCCTATCAGAAGGAGTCTCTGACGTCACCTGCTGGCCCTGGCCACTCAGAGCAGTCCAGTGTGCCAGCACACCTCTGAATCCAAGATGGCAGAGGTCTGGGGCACGCTGGAGGAGCTCTGGGTACCTCCCCTGGGAGGTGCAGGTCAGGGGAGTGGTCACTCCCCTTTCCTTTGTCCAGTTTCGCGCCAGAGCAGGGCTGGGGGATCCCTGAACCGGTGTAGAGTGGCTTATGCAGAGATAGGCACCATCTGTGCCCATCAAAGAATTTCCAGAGGCTGGGGGAGGCTACTCCTCCCCAGCCCTGACACCTATTTCCAAAGGGAGAGGGTGTAACACCCTCTCTCTGAGGAAGTCCTTTGTTCTGCCTTCCTGGGCCAGGCCTGGCTGGACACGAGGAGGGCAGAAACCTGTCTGAGGGGTTGGCAGCAGCTGCAGTGAAACCCCGGGAAAGGCAGTTTGGCAGTACCCGGGTTCTGTGCTAGAGACCCAGGGATCATGGAATTGTCCCCCCAATGCCAGAATGGCATTGGGGTGACAGTTCCATGATCCTAGACATATTACATAGCCATGTTCGGAGTTACCATTGTGACGCTGTACATAGGTAGAGACCTATGTACAGTGCACGCGTGTAATGGTGTCCCCGCACTCACGAAGTTCGGGGAATCTGCCCTGAACGATGTGGGGGCACCTTGGCTAGTGCCAGGGTGCCCACACACTAAGTAACTTTGCACCCAACTTTCACCAGGTGAAGGTTAGACATATAGGTGACTTATAAGTTACTTAAGTGCAGTGGTAAATGGCTGTGAAATAACGTGGACGTTATTTCACTCAGGCTGCACTAGCAGGCCTGTGTAAGAATTGTCAGATCTCCCTATGGGTGGCAAAAGAAATGCTGCAGCCCATAGGGATCTCCTGGAACCCCAATACCCTGGGTACCTTAGTACCATATACTAGGGAATTATAAGGGTGTTCCAGTATGCCAATGAGAATTGGTGAAATTGGTCACTAGCCTGTTAGTGACAATTTAGAAAGCAGAGAGAGCATAACCACTGAGGTTCTGGTTAGCAGAGCCTCAGTGAGACAGTTAGGGTGTCATTCTGACCCTGGCGGCCGGTGGCCGCCAGGGCCACCAACCACGGGAGCACCGCCAACAGGCTGGCGGTGCTCCCACGAGCATTCTGACCGCGGCGGTTCAGCCGCGGTCAGAAGCGGCAAGTCGGCGGGCTCCCGCCGACTTACCGCTACTCGGGGGAATCCTTCATGGCGACGGAGCGCGCTCCGCCGCCATGAGGATTCTGACCCCCCCTACCGCCATCCTGTTCATGGCGGGAAAGCCGCCATGAACAGGATGGCGGTAGGGGGGGTCGCGGGGCCCCTGGGGGCCCCTGCCGTGCCCATGCCAATGGCATGGGCACGGCAGGGGCCCCCGTAAGAGGGCCCCGCAAAGTATTTCAGTGTCTGCTTTGCAGACACTGAAATACGCGACGGGTGCCACTGCACCCGTCGCACCTTCCCACTCCGCCGGCTCGATTACGAGCCGGCATCCTCGTGGGAAGGGAGTTTTTCCCTGGGCTGGCGGGCGGTCTTTTGGAGACCGCCCGCCAGCCCAGGGAAAAACTCATAATACCCTCCGCGGTCTTCTGACCGCGGAGCGGTATAATGGGGGCGGAATTCTGGCGGGCGGCCTCCGCCGCCCGCCAGAATCAGAATCACCCCCTTAGTCATCACACAGGAATCAAATCAAATCAAATCATAAACATTTATAAAGCGCACTACTCACCCGTGGGATCTCAAGGCGCTCGGGGGAAGGGGTTACTGCTGCTCGAAGAGCCAGGTCTTGAGTCGTCTCCGGAATGCGGAGTGGTCCTGGGTGGTCCTGAGGATGGTGGGGAGGGAGTTCCATGTCTTGGCTGCCAGGTAGGAGAAGGACCTCCCACCCGCCGTGGTGCGGCGGATGCGAGGGACGGCGGCGAGAGCGAGGTTGGCGGAGCGAAGATGACGGGTGGGTGTGTAGAAACTGAGGTGGCGGTTGAGGTATTCGGGTCCCTTGTTGTGGAGGGCTTTGTGTGCGTGGGTGAGGAGCCGGAAGGAGATCCTTTTGCTGACGGGAAGCCAGTGTAGGTGTCTCAGGTGGGCGGAGATGTGGCTGTTGCGGGGTATGTCGAGGATGAGGCGGGCGGAGACGTTTTGAATTCGCTGCAGGCGTTTCTGGAGTTTAGCGGTGGTTCCTGCGTATAAGGTGTTACCGTAGTCCAGGCGGCTCGTGACGAGGGCGTGGGTCACGGTCTTTCTGGTGTCGGCGGGGATCCAACGGAAGATCTTTCGAAGCATGCGGAGGGTGAGGAAGCAGGAGGATGATACGGCGTTGACTTGTTTGGTCATGGTGAGAAGTGGGTCCAGGATGAATCCGAGGTTGCATGCGTGGTCTGAGGGGGTTGGTGCGATGCCAAGGGCCGTGGGCCACCAGGAGTCGTCCCAGGCGGTCGGAGTGTTTCCGAGGATGAGGACTTCCGTTTTGTCTGAGTTTAGTTTCAGACGGCTGAGTTTCATCCAATCTGCGACGTCTTTCATTCCATCTTGCAGGTTGGTCTTGGCGCTGGTGGGGTCCTTGGTGAGGGAAAGTATCAGCTGAGTGTCGTCGGCGTAGGAGGTGATGATGATGCTGTGTTTGCGTACGATGTCGGCGAGGGGGCTCATGTAGACATTGAAGAGAGTCGGGCTGAGCGAGGAGCCTTGAGGGACGCCGCAGATGATCTCGGTGGGGTCTGAGCGGAAAGGTGGGAGGTATACTCTTTGGGAGCGGTTGGAGAGGAAGGAGGTGATCCAGTCCAGGGCCTGTCCTTGGATCCCGATGGAGCGGAGGCGGGTTATTAGGGTGCGGTGGCAGACGGTGTCGAAGGCAGCCGAGAGGTCGAGGAGGATGAGGGCGACTGTTTCTCCGTTGTCCATCAGGGTTCTGATGTCGTCTGTGACTGAGATGAGGGCGGTTTCTGTGCTGTGATTGGCTCGGAATCCGGACTGAGAGTGGTCGAGTAGGTTGTTGTCTTCAAGGAAGTTGGTAAGTTGCTTGTTGACGGTCTTCTCTATGACTTTGGCCGGGAAGGGGAGGAGCGAGATGGGGCGGAAGTTCTTCAGGTCGCTTGGGTCCGCCGTAGGTTTCTTCAGTAGGGCGTTGACTTCAGCATGTTTCCAGCTCTCGGGGAAGGTAGCAGAAGAAAACGAGC
Source organism: Pleurodeles waltl (assembly GCF_031143425.1). NCBI lineage: Eukaryota > Metazoa > Chordata > Amphibia > Caudata > Salamandridae > Pleurodeles > Pleurodeles waltl. The sequence continues at coordinate 1,078,465,156 of NC_090445.1, read as the reverse complement.
TGTTGATGATGGTCTGGAGGTGCGGGGCGATGATGTCGTCATCTTTGTTGAAGATGAAGTGTGGGCAGGGGTCCGAGGGGGCACCGGAGTGGATGGAGTTCATGGTGGCTTTGGTCTCTTCCATGTTGATGTGAGTCCAGGCGTTGAGGGTGATGGTTGGGGTTGTAGGTTCTGTGGTGGTTGGCTGGGTCTGGTGTCCGAAGCTGTCGTGTAGGTCGGTGATCTTACAATGGAAGAAGGTGGCGAGGGAGTTGCAGAGGTCTTGTGAGGGCGTGATGGCGTTGGCGTTAGGGTTGGAGAGCTCTTTGACGATGTTGAAGAGTTCTCTGCTGTTGTGGCTTTTTTTGTCCAGTCTGTCTGTGAAGGAATTTCTTTTGGCGGCGCGGATCAGTTGGTGGTGTTCGCGGGTAGCGTTCTTGAGGGCAGTCATGTTATCTGCGGTGTGGTCCTTGCGCCAGGCTTTCTTGAGGGTGCAGCAGTTTTTTTTTTATTCCTTAAGGGTGTCAGTGAACCAGAGAGGTTTTTTGGTGTTGGTCTGTCTTGGGAGGCGTCTGAGGGGAGCGAGGTTGTCTGCGCAGTTGGTGATCCAATTCGTGAGGCTGAGGGCTGCGTCGTTGGGGTCAGAGGAGAAGGTGGGTTGGTTGTCGCTGAGAGTGGAGAGAAGCTGTTCCTCTGGGATTTTGTTCCACTGTCGGCGTGGGATGGGTTGTGTGCGGATGTGGCGAGTCTCTCGTTGGAAGGTGAAGTGGACAGATCTGTGGTCGGTCCAGTGTATAGCGGAGGAGTGGCTGAAGGATACGTGGTTGCTGGCGGAGAAGATGGGGTCGAGCGTGTGTCTGGCGATGTGGGTGGGGGTGTTCACCAGTTGCTTGAGACCGAGGTTGGCGAGGTTGGCGAGCAGGGGGGTGGTGTTGGGGTCATTGTTCTGTTCCAGGTGGAAGTTGAGGTCACCGAGGAGGATGTAGTCCGGCGAGGCAAGGGCGTGCGGGGAGAGGAAGTCAGTGATAGAGTCGCTGAAGAGGGTGTGTGGTCCAGGGGGTCGGTAGATGAGAGTTCCTCTGAGGGTGGTCCTGGGGTCGGTGTGGATCTGGAAGTGCAGGTGTTCGGCGGCGAGGGGGGTGTCTTCGGTGGAGGTGGTGACGTTGATGGAGTCCTTGAAGACGATGGCGATACCTCCACCTACTTGGTTGGTGCGGTCTCTCCTGGAAATTCTGTAGCCGTCGGGGATGGCTATGGCGATGTCGGGGGCCGAGGAGGCGTTCATCCAGGTCTCAGTGATGAAGGCGACGTCCGGTGCGGTGGAGTCCAGGAGGTCCCATAGTTCAGCGGCGTGCTTGTGGACGGAGCGTGCGTTGATCAGGATGTATTTGAGGTGGTTGTTTGCGCGTGGGCTGGCGGGCGTGGTAGTTTCGCGGCGGAAGGTGAGTCTGCAGGTGCGACATACGAAGGGTCCGTGGGTACGTTTCAGGTTGGCTTGGAAGCAGGTGCTGGAGCGCCCTGGGTTGAGGGTGGTGGGGTCGTAGCGGTGCTGCGGGGTTTTGAGAGTGCTGTGGGCCAGGTGTTGTGGCGCTGGGCGTGGACGGGCGCAGACGGGCTTGCCTTTGGCGGCCGCCATAGGGGGGAGGAGGGGTCAGCTGGGGGTGGGGGGCGGGAGGGGGGCGACAAATGGGAGCTGGGGGGGCGGGGCGAGCAGGAGGTGGCGGCGAGAAAGCGGAGGGTGGGGGGTCAGGTAGAGGGGAGGGGGGAAAAGATAGGGGAGGGGGGGTTAAAGGTGGCGGGGAGTAAGGAAGAAAGATAGGAAGATAGGGGAGGGGGCGTTACAGAGGTGGAGGGGAGTGAGGCAGGTCAGAGAGAAGAGTCAGGAGCAGAAGAACCGAAGAGAGAAGAGCCAAGAAGAAGGTAAAGAAGAAGAGGAGCCAGGAGTCAGGAGCAGAAGAAACGAAGAGAGAAGAGCCAAGAAGAAGGTAAAGAAGAAGAGGAGCCAGGAGTCAGGAGCAGAAGAGAGAAGAGCCAAGAAGAAGGTAAAGAAGAAGAGGAGCCAGGAGTCAGGAGCAGAAGAGAGAAGAGCCAAGAAGAAAGGTAAAGAAGAAGAGGAGCGAAGAGTCAAGGAAGAGGAGTCAGGCAGAAGAGGAGAGACCTGAGAAGCAGAGGATACGAAGAACACAGATGAAGAACACAGATGAAGAAAGAAGAAAGCACACGCAGGTCACGGTGCAGAAGAGAAGGAAGAAACACAGATGAAATACAAAGAAGAAGAGCACAGAAGAAGAACACAGATGAAGAATACAGATGAAGAACACAGAAGAAGGACAAAGAAGAAGAAAGAACCCGGGTGCAGGGAAGAAAGAAGAGCACAGAAGAAGAACACAGATGAAGACAGAAGAAAGAACACGCAGGACGGGGTGCAGGGAAGAAAGAAGAACACAGATGAAGAATACAGATGGAGAGCACAGAGGAAGATCAAAGATGAAGAAAGAAGCAGGAGAAGAGGTGAGTAGCGCGGGGCAGGGCGAGGGGCTGGGCGGGGGGAGTACTTACTGTAGTTTCGCAGGACTTGCTTGGAGGTTTCAGGAGCCTGGGCTGGTGGAGCTGCAGCGGCAGGGGGAGCGACCTACCCTTGGGTCAACACATACAGGGCACACTTATGAGCACAGGGTCCCAGTGACACATACACCAAAACAACATATGTACAGTGAAATATGGGGGTAACATGTCAGGCAAGATGGTACTTTCCTACACACCCCCCCCAAACGAAGGACAATAAGACTAGCCATAACCTGATGAGTCTTCATTGTCTAAGTGGAAATATCTGGAGAGTCCATCTGCATTGGAGTGGGTACTCCCAGGTCCATGTTCCACTGTATAGTCCATTCCCTGTAGAGATATGGACCACCTCAACAATTTAAGGTTTTCACCTTTCATTTGTTTTAGCCAAAGTAGAGGTTTGTGGTCTGTCTGAACAATGAAGTGAGTTTCCAAACAGGTATGGCCTCAACTTCTTCAGTGCCCAGACCACAGCAAAGGCCTCCCTCTCTATGGCAGACCAACGCTGCCCCTACCCCTAATTCAGATGCATCAGTTTGAACAATGAATTTCTTGGAGTAACATGGGCTTTTTAGGACAGGTGCAGTGCACATGGCCTGCTTCAGCTCCTCAAAAGCTTTCTGACAGCTAGCTGTCCACAATACCTTTTTAGGCATTTTCTTGGAAGTGAGGTCATTAAGTGGGGCTGCTATTCTTAATGAACCTCCTGTAATACCCAGTGAGGCCTAAGAAGGCTCTCACCTGGGTCTGAGTTGTAGGGGGAACCCAATTTATGATAGTTTGGATTTTCCCCTGAAGTGGTGCAATCTGTTCTCCACCTACCAGGTGTCCCAGATAAACCACTTTCCCCTGCCCTATCTGGCACTTTGAAGCCTTGACAGTGAGGCCTGCCTTTTGCAGGGCCTCCAAAACTTTCCATAGGTGGACCAGGTGATCATCCTAGGTGGAGCTAAAGACAGCTATATCATCTAGATATGCTGCACTAAAAGCCTCCAACCCTTGCAGGACTGTATTCATCAACCTCTGAAAAGTGGCAGGTGCATTTTTCAAACCAAAGGGCATTACTGTGAATTGGTAGTGCCCTCCAATAGTCGAAAATGCAGTTTTTGCTTTAGCATCCTCTGATAACTTGATATGCCAATACCCTGCAGTCAAATCAAAGGTGCTTAGATACTTGGCAGAAGCCAGTGTATCTATGAGCTCATCTGCCCTAGGTATAGGGTGAGCATCAGTTTTAGTTACCTGGTTGAGACCTCTGTAATCCACACAAAACCTCCTCTCTCTTTTCCCATCTTCAGAGTGAGGCTTTGGTACAAGCACCACAGGAGAGGCCCATGGGCTTTCAGAATGTTCAACCACTCCCAGTTCAAGCATTTTCTGAACTTCTTGTTTTATGCAGTCCCTGACATGGTCAGGCTGCCTATAGATTTTACTTTTGACAGGCATGCTGTCTCCAGTATCTATAGTGTGCTCACACCAAGAAGTGGTGCCTGGCACAGTAGAAAAGAGTTCAGAAAACTGACCCAGGAGATTTATGCAGTTGTCTTTCTACTCAGCAGTAAGACAGTCTGCCAAAACTACACCTTCCACTAAAGCATCCTCTTCTGTGGAAGAGAAGAGATCAGGGAGAGGGTCACTGTCTTCTTCCTGTCCTTCATCTGTTGCCATGAGCAGGGTGAGATCAGCCCTGTCATAGTAGGGTTTCAGGCGATTGACATGGAGCACCCTAAGGGGACTCCTGGCAGTGCCCAGGTCAACCAAGTAGGTGACCTCGCCCTTCTTTTCAACAATGAGATGGGGTCCACTCCATTTGTCTTGGAGTGCTCTTGGGGCCACAGGCTCCAATACCCACACCTTCTGTCCTGGTTGGTACTGAATCAGAACAGCCTTCTGGTCATGCCATTGCTTTTGGAGCTCTTGGCTGGCCTGAAGGTTTTTACTGGCCTTTTTCATGTACTCAGCCATTCTGGATCTTAGGCCGAGTACATAGTCCACTATGTCTTGCTTAGGAGCTTTTAAAGGTTGTTCCCAACCCTCCTTTACAAGTGTTAGAGGACCTCTTACAGGGTTTCCAAATAGGAGTTCAAAGGGGCTGAAGCCTACTCCTTTCTGGGGTACATCCCTGTAAGCAAAAAGGAGGCAAGGTAACAGGACATCCCATCTCCTCCTGAGTTTTTCAGGGAGTCCCATTATCATTCCTTTGAGAGTTTTATTAAACCTCTCTACCAGTCCATTTGTTTGTGGATGATAAGGTGTGGTGAATTTGTATGTTACACCACATTCCTTCTACATGGCTTTTAAGTATGCAGACATAAAGTTGCTACCCCTGTCTGATACAACCTCTTTTGGGAAACCCACCCTGGAAAAGATTCCCAGGAGGGCTTTTGCTACTGCAGGTGCTGTAGTGGTCCTTAAAGGGATTGCTTCAGGATATCTTGTGGCATGGTCCACTACCACCAAGATAAACCTATTGCCTGAAGCAGTAGGAGGGTCAAGGGGGCCAACTATGTCAACCCTTACCCTTTCAAAGGGAACCCCAGCCACAGGTAGTGGAATAAAGGGTGCCTTTGGGGTGCCACCAGTCTTGCCACTGGCTTGACAGGTGACACAGGACTTACAAAAGTCTTTTGTGTCCTCTGACATCCTAGGCCAGTGAAACAGGGGGACAAGCCTTTCCCACGTTTTAATCTGACCCAAATGTCCAGCCAAGGGAATGTCATGTGCCAGAGGTAGGAGGAAGTCTCTGTACTGCAGGGGAATGACCAATCTCCTGGCTGCTCCAGGTTTTGGGTCCCTTGCCTCTGCGTACAAGAGGTTGTCCTCCCAGTAAACTCTATGTGAGTCACTGACATCCCCATTTTGCTGTATGACAACTTGCTGTCTTAGACCCTCTAATGAGGGACAGGTTTGCTGTGCCACACTCAGCTGCTCCCTGGCAGGCCCCCCTCCACCCAAAAGCTCAGCAGTGTCTGCTGCCAGCTCCTCTGGTGAAGGTTCTGCACAGGGGGGAAATTCTTCTTCCTCAGAAGTAGAATCATCTGTAGAGGGAGGGATAGTGGGTAGGGATTTACCCTTACTACCCCTAGCTTTAGGGAGCACTTGGTCCATTGTTCCAGGATCCAAGTCTACCTCTCCTTTTTGCTTTTTGGGCTGAGCCCTTGTCAAAGCAAAAATATGCCCAGGAATGCCCAGCATTGCTGCATGAACCTCCAACTCCACTTCTGCCCAAGCTGATGTCTCTAAATCATTTCCTAGTAGACAGTCTACAGGTAAATCTGAAGCAACCACAACTTTCTTTGGACCAGTAACCCCCTCCCCAGTTGAGATTCACAACAGCCATGGGGTGGCTAAGAGTGTTATTATGAGCGTCTGTCACTTGGTACTAGTGACCAAGTAGGTGTTGTTCAGGGTGTACCAGTTTCTCTATTACCATGGTAACACTGGCACCTGTGTCCCTGTAGGCCTGAACCTCAACACCATTTATTAGGGGAAGTTGCTTGTACTTATCCATATTAAGGGGACAAGCAATGAAGGTGGCCAAATCAATGGCACCTTCAGAGACTAGCACAGCCTCTGTGGTCTCCCTAACAAGACCAACCCCAACCCCAACTAAATTACCAAAAGTGAGCCCAGCTACTCCCTTGTATTGGCTATTAGTAGGTTTGCTCCCACCACCTCTGCTATTACTAGGGGCACTAGAGGTTGCAGTAGGGGTTGTGGTAGTGGGAGGCTTGGTGCTTTTCTTTGGACAACTGGCATCAGTTGTCCAATGGCCTTTTACTTTACATAAATAGCACCATGGTTTCTTTACTTGATTAGAAGAGGATTTGGACCCACCACCCCCACCAGAGTGTTTTTGTGGGCCTGATGAAGACTCATTTTTAGATTTGTCCCCACCCTTGTCTGAAGACTTACCATCCTTCTTCTTGCCATCCTTGTCACCCCCTGTATGAACTTTTCTGTTCACTCTTGTTCTGACCCACTTGTCTGCCTTCTTTCCCAATTCCTGGGGAGAGGTCAGATCTGAGTTCACTAGATTTGGTGTAACAAATCAGACACACAGTTATTAAGAATATGCTCTCTCAGGATTAAGTTATACAGGCTTTCATAGTCAGAAACTTTACTGCCATGTAACCACCCCTCCAAGGCCTTCACTGAATAGTCAACAAAGTCTACCCAGTCTTGTGAGGACTCTTTTCTGGTTTCTCTGAACTTAATCCTGTATTGTTCAGTGGTTAAGCCAAATCCTTCCAAGAGTGCATTCTTCAAAACTGTAAAATTATTGGCATCACTTTCCTTCACAGTAAGGAGCCTATCCCTACCCTTTCCACTGAAAGATAGCCATAGGATAGCAGCCCACTGCCTTTGAGGGACCCCCTGTACCATACAGGCCCTCTCAAGTGCAGCAAACCACCTGTTAATGTCATCCCCCTCCTTGTAAGGGGGAACTATCTTATGCAGATTCCTAGAATCATGTTCTCTCACAGGATTGCTATCTGGAATACTGCAGCTGCCACCATGGGGTCCTAACCCCAACCTCTGTCTCTCTTTTTATAAGTCTAGGGATTCCCTGTCTAGAGCCAGCTGTTGCTGTTTAAGCTTCAGTCTGGACTCTTCCACTCTCAACTTATTCAGTTCCCTTTCTAACATCTTATCATCAGGGTGGGTGGGTTGGGAATGTTTTGACACAGAAGAAAGATTTGAATGAACAGAGGGAGACCTGTCCCTGACAGTTGGCACCCTAACAACCTGGCCTCCAGGAACAAAATCATCCCTACTGTGATGGGAGCTTCTATTACTACCAGCATTGCTAGGTGGTCTGCTAAGGGGCAGATTAGGAAGGGCACCCTCTAACACTCTTACTGGGGGCTCCCCTGAGTCAGAGTGTGAGCTATCTTCTAACTTGTCAATTGAACTGCCAGCTAAGGCCTTATCATTTTCAATAAGCATGTTAGACAATAATTCTCTAGAGGGGTTCTTTCCTACCACTAAACCTCTATCAATGCAGAGACTCTTTAGGCTCTTAAAGTTAAGGTGGTCATAAGCTGTATTGACCAAATTAAGAGGAGTTCCTACATCAGACATGATAGAAAAAGGTTTAGAGACAGATAGAAGAGAGAAAAAGTTTCAGGACTTTTTAAGGAAACAGAAAAAAAACTTTTTCAACTTTTAGGAAACTTTTTGAAAGTTTAGGAGTACTTTTCAGCACTTAGCAGATAGTATAAGAGAAGAAAAGCAAAACCTTTTGGTTAGGTGTACATACACTGAACGTGTTTTGTATATTATTCTCTTATGAAAAGTACACAATGACAAAGTGGTAAGTAGTTGCAAGTACTTATCCCACCGCTGCACAACCAATGTAGGAGGCTGGCCTGGCTTGCAGTGGGTACCAAGGGGTACTTACACTCTGTGCCAGGTCCAGTTATCCCTTATTAGTGTAGAAGAGGTGTTTCTAGCAGCTTAGGCTGATAGAAGGTAGCTATAGCAGAGCAGCTTAGGCTGAACTAGGAGACATGCAAAGCTCCTACTATACCACTGGTGTCATATGCACAATATCATAAGAAAACACAATACACAGATATACTAAAAATAAAGGTACTTTATTTTTATGACAATATGCCAAAAGTATCTCAGTGAGTACCCTCAGTATGAGGATGCCAAATATACACAAGATATATGTACACAATACCAAAAATATGCAGTAATAGCAAAAGGAAGTAATGCAAGCAATGTAAAGTTATAGTAGATTGCAATAGGAGCACATAGGTATGGGGCAACACAAACAATATACTCCAAAAGTGGAATGCGAACCACGAATGGACCCCAAACCTATGTGAGCTTGTAGAGGGTCGCTGGGACTGTAAGAAAACAGTGAGGGTTAGAAAAATAGCCCACCCCAAGACCCTGAAAAGTAGGTGTAAAGTGCACCTATATTCCCCAGAGAGCACAGAAGTCGTGATAGGGGAATTCTGCAAGGAAGACCAACACCAGCAATGAAACAACAGTGGATTTCCAGACCTGAGTACCTGTGAAACAAGGGGACCAAGTCCACGAGTCGCGACAATGTCGAGAGAGGGCAGATGCCCAGGAAATGCCAGCTGAGGGTGCAAAGAAGCTGCCACCGGATGGTAGAGGCTGTGGATTCTGCAAGAACGAAGAGGACTAGGAACTTCCCCTTTGGAAGATGGATGTCCCACTTCGTGAAGAAGCTTGCAGAGGTGTTCCCACGCAGAAAGACCACAAACAAGCCTTGCTAGCTGCAAGGGTTGTGGTTCGGGTTTTTGGATGCTGCTGTGGCCCAGGAGGGACCAGGATGTCGCCACTTGGATGAGGAGATAGAGGGGGCACCCAGTAAGTCAGGGAGCCCTCACAGAAGCAGGCAGCAAATACCGGAACAGGCACTTGGAAGAGGAGTGAACCGGAGTCCACCCGAAGTCAGAAAAGGGAGTCCCACGATGCCGGAGGACAACTCAGAAGGTTGTGCACTGCAGTTTAGAGTGTCGGGGACCCAGGCTTGGCTGTGCATGAAGGAAATCCTGGAAGAGTGCACAGGAGCCGGAGCAGCTGCCAATCATGCGGTACCCAGCAATGCAGTCTAGCGTGGGGAGGCAAGGACTTGCCTCCACCAAACTTGGACTGAAGAGTCACTGGACTGTGGGAGTCACTTGGACAGAGTTGCTGAGTTTCAGGGACCACGCTTGTCGTGCTGAGAGGGGACCCAGAGGACCGGTGATGCAGTCTTTTGTTGCCTGCGGTTGCAGGGGAAAGATTCCGTCGACCCATCGGAGATTTCTTCAGAGCTCCTGGTGCAAGAAGGAGGCAGGCTACCCCCAGAGCATGCACCACCAGGAAACAGGCGAGAAAGCCGTCAGGATGAAGCGATACAAGGTTGCAGTAGTCGTCTTGGCTACTTTGTTGCGGTTTTGCAGGCGTCCTGAACAGTCAGCGGTCGATCCTTTGGCAGAAGGTGAAGAGAGAAGTGCAGAGGAACTCTGGTGAGCTCGTGCATTCAGTATCTGAAGAATTCCCCAAAGCAGAGACCCTAAATTGCCAGAAAAGGAGGTTTGGCTACCTAGGAAGGAGGATAGGCTAGTAACACAGGTAAGAGCCTATCAAAAGGAGTCTCTGACGTCACCTGCTGGCCCTGGCCACTCAGAGCAGTCCAGTGTGCCAGCACACCTCTGAATCCAAGATGGCAGAGGTCTGGGGCACGCTGGAGGAGCTCTGGGCACCTCCCCTGGGAGGTGCAGGTCAGGGGAGTGGTCACTCCCCTTTCCTTTGTCCAGTTTCGCGCCGGAGCAGGGCTGGGGGATCCCTGATCTGGTGTAGACTGGCTTATGCAGAGATGGGCACCATCTGTGCCCATCAAAGCATTTCCAGAGGCTGGGGGAGGCTACTCCTCCCCAGTCCTTGACACCTATTTCCAAAGGGAGAGGGTGTAACACCCTCTCTCTGAGGAAGTCCTTTGTTCTGCTTTCCTGGGCCAGGCCTGGCTGGACCCCAGGAGGGCAGAAACCTGTCTGAGGGGTTGGCAGCAGCTGCAGTGAAACCCCGGGAAAGGCAGTTTGGCAGTACCCGGGTTCTGTGCTAGAGACCCGGGGGATCATGGAATTGTCCCCCCAATGCCAGAATGGCATTGGGGGGACAATTCCATGATCCTAGACATATTACATGGCCATGTTCGGAGTTACCATTGTGACGCTGTACATAGGTAGAGACCTATGTACAGTGCACGCGTGTAATGGTGTCCCCGCACTCACAAAGTTCGGGGAATTTGCCCTGAACGATGTGGGGGCACCTTGGCTAGTGCCAGGGTGCCCACACACTAAGTAACTTTGCACCCAACCTTCACCAGGTGAAGGTTAGACATATAGGTGACTTATAAGTTACTTAAGTGCAGTGGTAAATGGCTGTGAAATAACGTGGACGTTATTTCACTCAGGCTGCACTAGCAGGCCTGTGTAAGAATTGTCAGATCTCCCTATGGGTGGCAAAAGAAATGCTGCAGCCCATAGGGATCTCCTGGAACCCCAATACCCTGGGTACCTTAGTACCATATACTAGGGAATTATAAGGGTGTTCCAGTATGCCAATGTGAATTGGTGAAATTGGTCACTAGCCTGTTAGTGACAATTTAGAAAGCAGAGAGAGCATAACCACTGAGGTTCTGGTTAGCAGAGCCTCAGTGAGACAGTTAGTCATCACACAGGGAACACATACAGGGCACACTTATGAGCACTGGGGCCCTGACTGGCAGGGTCCCAGTGACACATACACTAAAACAACATATATACAGTGAAATATGGGGGTAACATGCCAGGCAAGATGGTACTTTCCTACACCCTGTGTACAATCTTCACTCCCTCCAGACCCCCAAGTATTTCTGTGTGTGTATGGCTGCTAGTAACTACCACACATACAGCAAAAGCTGGGAATGCTAGACAAGTGTCAGGGGTGCAGAGGGCATGTTCCTGAAGTCTTTTGTGTTGTCTATTAGAACATGTCACATTTATTGATTGGAATGTTCTGATTAGTTTTATACAATAGCACATACCAGCCATTGAAGGCACATTCCCATGTTATAACCACTCATTTTCACACAGACCAATTACTCTATAGTGGGTCTTTTATGGGCAGAAAATCCTACTACAGTACACTACAATGATATAGCTACATTCTTTCATCATAGAGCAGAATGATCTAATATATTTATAATTTGCTGTAGTATGATGTTGCAGTTATTAAAGTGCAAATCTTCTGTTATATGTCTTTGCCTGTTGCTTACAGTTATAATAGTAGACTATCATGTTATTGTTATATGTAGCCTGCTATAGCAGACTATAAGGATATGATAACGTTAATAGACAGTCATGGCAAATAGCAATTTTTCTATTTGTAAAGCATAAAAGGTGTTTCCAGAAGGAACCTTTTTTAGTGTTTCTAACTTTTATTGATTTTCCTTTGAACACATTTTTGGGTTGAAGAAAAATGGTAAAATAAAGGGTTGTGAGAATTTGGATTTAAAATACATAATAAACATGTAACAATCTTTGCAGGTTTTCTAATGGGCAGTTACCAGTTTATCTCTGCCTGATGTACTCTGATGTCCGGCAGACACAAACTTCAGACAGCCCATGCAATATAGTTCCATATACTGATACAGTGGGCTACGATCCTGTGCAAAAACGGAAGCAACTTCATTAAGAGGGCTGTCTCCAACTTGAACTCTATGAAGAAAGAGCTGTGGATGTGAAAGCTACGCTTCAGGATATGGTTTCTTCTTTGCTGGTTGCCTCAAGCTGCCAGTTATGGTTTGTTCATGTATTTCCACATGCCAGATAATCCAAAGGAATATTTTTGAAGTCTCTCTGAAGAACTCCCAGTGGCATATTGTGCATGTTACTATCTGTGCTGACACTCTGTTTTTGTCTCTCCAGGATGGTAAAAATTCCTTCAAACGGGACTTGTATGTGGCCTGTGGTTGGACCTCCTGCTCCTCCTCATGTAAGTCTTGTTCTCTGGGCACTTCAGGAGATGCTATTTTTGTTAAATCCCCACAAACATTAGAAACATCGAAAAAAAACAAGATATAGAGTTCAGTGTGTGAACTCTTTCCAGTGCCATTTCCTAATAACAGAAAGAGGGTGGGCACTATCTGTCTGCACATGATCCTGATGACATTAGCTAATGCAATTGTGTTGCATTGTGAATTATAGGTACTTGGGTACCTATTCCAGATGCCACTGTACCGTCACACCTAAAAACACACAAACTTGACAAAAAACAAGAAGACACCTTACTTAATTTTACCTATGACAAAATGATGCCTCAAACTTAAAACAAAATAATTTCGTAATACTCTCCGCAACTTTAAAAAAATAAAAACCATTTTACAGATCAATCCCTGGACACACTTGAGGGGCCTGCAGTAGGAATTAAACCCATATAGGACTCCCACTGGATCCGCTCATTGGTTCTGTTGGTCCCACAGTAGCACCAGCATACGTAAGAGAGATACAAATATATATATATAAACCATGAAATCACAACTATTAGGTGTATAAAAAAGTATAAATTATGTTTTTAAACAAAATCTAAAACTTATTAAAACAGAAATGTTTAAAGTAACAGTACTCTAAGGCATTGCAAAAAATTTCACAACTTATGTTAAGAAAAAGATTCCAAGAAAAAAATCAAAGGCCAACATGACATTATAGTTAGGTATAGTAATAAGATCCTACATTACACTGAAAAAAAAACAGATAAAAAAGTCAATGAAAAAAACAAAGATTAAAGGGGTGTTGTAGTTAGGTCACATATAACTTATCATTTTAAATCTGACCTCCACAATGTATGCACTTTCTTCACTATTTTACAGCCCAGAGGTAGAATGGTAAATCTCTCCGTCCCAATGTGTGCACTTTGCCCAATGTTTGTTACACTGGAATTAGAATAGTAAATCCCCCCCTCCACGTTAATGCACTTCATTACTGTTTGTTAGATTGAAGTTAGAATAGTGTACGTTAACTACTAATGTGTGCCTTTTGCTTTTGGTTATAATAAGATTTGGTTATAATAAAAGTGTATTTCAATTGTTTTTTCTAATATCCGGATTATGCTATTATTTAACTTAATTTTCTATTTTGTTTATTTTAATTATTTACCAATTTTAGTATGTCTTAGAGGTTTAAAGATATTCATTTGTTATATATTGTTTACATATTATTCATATTGTTTGAATACATGTAAAATATGTTTTAATATTTTTGCTTAGCAATTATTTGTATGTATTCATAAAAATGTATTGTTAAAAGAATTAAAGCTAATAGATGAAGATTTATATGTTATGTTTTATGCTACATATTTTTGAAATATATTAATGTTAAAAATAATGCACCTTTATTTTCAAATTCTAATAATGATAATTACAAATATACTACATTACAATGTCAATATTTTGGACCACAACATTTTTGGCCAATATAGTTTTCTAATTTACATTATAAGTATATAAAGTTAATATATTTATGGTTGCTATGCTTACCACAATATTTTTGTACCACAATATTTTTGTGGTTTACATTGTGTCATACAAGCCAACTATTTATTTCACAAATGTGATGGAATACCCTGTCCTCTAAACTCTCTGTCCAACCACCCTATTCAGAGTCAGGCAGACCATCAGCTTTCCATCAGTGGTGCTACCGTTGGCGCCACTAACTTAAAGCTTATACTGATGAACTGAAATAGTGCTGTGTGTGGGAGTAAGAATAGAAGAGGAGGGGAAGCCCTTTAACCCCACTGGATCAGGGACAGAAACAAAACCGAAATACAGGAATCCAGCAGGGATGAATACCAAACCAAGTAACTCAGTGACAACATAAATTATTCACTGAGAAAATATATTTCTTTATTCAGATTAACTCAATTAAATTAAATTATGCTTAGTGTCTACAAGTCACACTCTCACAACTGTGTGACAACTAACAAAACCTAAAATCACCAAAGGAAGTATATAAACAACAAAGAGCAATGTCGAAATACTATACAAAACCAACACAGTGCTAAAAACAAATGAATTAATAGTTCCTTTGAGCACCGTTATATTGTAGCCTATAAGCTGCTTAGCCATTCAGTGGCAAGCAGTATTATGTCGAGGTAATGCAAATAATGGAAAAGACGTATAGTCCGTCAGCCAAGAGTCTGTCGCTGATAAAAATATCCGATACAATCCAATGATTTTAACATCCAATTATTCGAGAATTCCAACACACATTCCTCCACTGTTATAGTCGACGCGTTTCGGCCTTTATAAATCTGGACTCCTCGGGACATCAGGAACAGTGCCTTCATGGTTTGTTATTGCTGAAGATAGCGTTCAAACATTGAATGCATCACTAAAATAGCAAATTACCTAATCCAATTACATGCGGTAGAATTGAGCAGCGCTTGACCGGCATTATAAAGTAAAACCGAGTCGAGCGCGGTAACCCTTTACGGGTGTGGGATTAAGGGCATCAGTCACCTGCTGTGGAAGAAAAAACTCACTGGGTGTGGGGATTTTTTCAAAAACAAACTCCCACTTTGTGAATTTGTTTCTGAAAATCAAACACTTTGGTGGACGGCCATCTAACTGCCTGCAGTCATCAACCAAATGTTTAGTTCCTTGAGCTGAACCGCTCTGACTGTAATTTCTCTGGAGGTACAGAGATCACTACTTGGCTGAAATGTCCTTTACCACCCAGACTGACAGCCAACTGGCCATCAAACTCTAAATCAGTCTCTAAGTATATAGGTCCTCATTACAACCCTGGCGGTCGGTGATAAAGCGGCGGTAATACTGCCAACAGGCCGACGGTAACAAAAATGGAATTATGACCATGGCGGAAACCGCTCACACAGACAGTCACTTTAACACACTGACCATCCCGGCAGTTGCAACAAGCACCACGGCGGTAACAGCCAACAGCCAGGCGGAAGACAATGTACCACCCACAGTATTACAACAGGCCAATCCGCCACCTTTTCCGGGGCCGTACCAACGACATCAAAAGCACGGCAGAAACAGTACTCAGAAGGCAAAGGACTCACCCCTGGAGATAGGAGGAAGACCCACGCCGTCATGTAGCCCGAGTTGCAGGTGTTCCCCATGCTCGTCTATCTCCTTCTTCACTATGAACACCAACGCCGGGGAAGACGACGACCACAGTGAGTACTGCCTCCTAGCATACAGGTGAGGGGGGGGGGAAGAGAGTGACACACACACTCAACACGCAACACCCTCACCCCCAACACCATACACATAAACTGATGCAGCAATAAAAAATATTTACCCTGTACCCCCCAGGAATAATGCAAGGACAAAAGGAATTGATTAAAGTGAGTGTTATAAGATAAAATTGTAGAAAATCGTGCTTCAAAATCAAAACAATATATACATATTTACAAATGGAGGGACACAGCCCAGTCCACAATGTCCGTGGGCCACAGGGCCACATCACATAGGCCAAGGCCCAACTTGACTCCTGCAACATAGAGAGAACACCGCAGGGACATCAAGTCGAAAATACACAGGCACCTAAGGGGACAGGGAACTGGGGGAACCTCAGCGGCAAGATGGTACAACACCACTGGTCCTGGAGGGGGCTACATGCCCTGTGCAATGTACTGGGGAGTGCAAGGCCACAGTCTCTCTAGTGGGTGGTTTGCCCACTGCTTGGTCCTGGGGAGTGCAAGGCCACAGTCTCTCAAGTGTGTGGTCTGCCCACTGCTTGGTCCTGGGGAGTGCAAATACACAGTCTCTCAAGTGGATGGCTACTCCACTGGTTCTGGAGGGGGCTTTGTGCCCAGTGTGCTTCATCCTGGCATGGATGAGGTGAGTGGATGGCTTCTTCCACTGGTTCTGGAGAGGGCTTTGTGCCCAGTGTGCTTCATCCAGCAAGGAGTGGGTGAGTGGATGGCTTCTTATACTGGTTCTGGAGGGGGCTTTGTGCCCAGTGTGCTTCATCCTGGCAAGGAGGGGGTGAGTGGATGGCTTCTTCCACTGGTTCTGGAGGGGGCTTTGTACCCTGTGA
Organism: Pleurodeles waltl; assembly: GCF_031143425.1. Lineage (NCBI taxonomy): Eukaryota > Metazoa > Chordata > Amphibia > Caudata > Salamandridae > Pleurodeles > Pleurodeles waltl. The sequence continues at coordinate 1,078,449,038 of NC_090445.1, read as the reverse complement.
TGCAGCACTTGGGGAGTGCAAGGTCACAGTCTCTCACCTGGGTGTCACACCCACAGGATTTGCAGGGTCTAGGACGCACTACAGTCCATGGAGGCAGAACTACACACTGCCCACCAGTGGTGACGGCTGCTCAGTGGTGGCAGTGCCGGTGTTGGTGCTGGCAGTGGTGGGGGGAGGCTCCAGCCCATCCCCTGCATCCTCAGATGGCTGCCCACTAGGGCTGCTGGCGGTGCTGCCAGTGGTGGGGGAGGCTCCAGCCCATCCCCTGCAGCCTCGGACGGCTGCCCATTGGGGCTGCTGGCGGTGCTGGCAATGGTAGGGGGAGGCTCCAGCCCATCCCCTGCAGCCTCGGACAGCTGCCCACTGGGGCTGCTACTGCTGGCGGTGCTGCAGGCAGTGGTGCTGGTGGTGGTGCTGGTGGCGTTGCTGGTGTTGGGAATGCCAGTGGTGGGGGAGGCTCCAGCCATCCCTTGCAGCCTCGGACGGCTGCCCACTGGGGCTGCTGCTGCTGGCAGTGCTGCAGGCAGTGGTGCTGGTGGCGGTTCTGGTGGAGGTGCTGGTGGCAGTGCTGGTGGTGGTGCTGGTGTTGGGAATGCCATTAGTGGGGGGAGGCTCCAGCCCCTCCCCTGCAGCCTTGGACGGCAGCCCACTGGGGCTGCTGCTGCTGGCAGTGCTGCAGGCAGTGGTGCTGGTGTCGGGAATGACAGTGGTGGGAGGAGGCTCCAGCCCTTCCCCTGCAGCCTCGGACAGCTAAACCACAGTGGTTGGTGTTGGGGGCTCAGAATCAGTCCCAGCACCAGGCCTCCTGTCCTTCCTGCCTGCAGGGCAGGCCACTTGCCCTTACCCATCCCAGTTGGTGGTGCCTCCTTGCCCTTGGCAGCTGGTGGTGCCTCCTTGCCCTTGCCTTTGGAGGCTGGTGGTGCCTCCTTGCCCTTCCCCTTGGCAGCTGGTGTTGCCTCCTTGCCCTTCCCCTTGGCAGCTGGTGGTGCCTCCTTGCCTTTCCCCTTGGCAGCTGGTGCAGGCACACTATCAGTGCTGATGGCTGGTTCCCTGGAGACTCTCCCACCTGCAGCAGCTCCCGACACTACTGTGGCCATGGACTGGGTGGCTGAGGTGCTCGGCTGGGTTCTGACTACCCTGGCCCGACATGAAGGGCGGGGGAGGGAGGGGTAGGGAAGATGTCTACGGCGGAGAGGAAAAGCTTCTTAGGGACACTGGGGAGGGAAGAGGGTGAAGGTATGGGAGTGGAGGAAGAGGGAGTGGTTGTAGGAGGTGTCTGTCTGCTGTGTTTGGGTGCAGGTGCATGGGCTGGATGCTGTTGTGAGGTGGATGGCTGTTGGGTGTCTGAGTGCTTGCGTTTGTGTACTTTGGGAGGAGGGGGCACAGACACAGTGGGAGAGGACACAGGGGTTGTGTGCATGCATGTGGGGGTGGTGACTGCCAGTGAGGGGTGTGTAGAGATAGACGTGATGGTGATGGGTGTAGCGGATGAGGATGTAGTGCATGCAGGTGTGAGTAGAGACGCTACTGGGAGGGTGGTGGACGACAAGGAGGAGGGGGGCATAGTGGAGGCAGTGGTTGGTGTGTCCGCAGCTGGATGGTGTTTGTGTGAGTGCCTGTGGGATGATGTGTGGTGCTTGTGTTTGCCTTAGCCACTCCTGTGTGTTGTCTTGGGTGCATGCCGGTCTGAATGGGTGCTTGGGATAGGTTGGGATTGAGGGGAATGGGGCTGGGTAGAGGAAGTTGGAGGGGGGAGGCTAGAGACAGAGACAATGGCTGCCATCAGGGAGGAGGCCAGAGCCTGGATTGATCTCTGTTGGGGCACCATGCCAGAGTGAATGCCCTCCAGGAATGCATTTGTTTGTTGCAAATGGCATGCCAGCCCCTGGATGGCATTCACTATGGTTGACTGCCCAACAGAGATGGATTGCAGGAGGTCAATAGCCTCCTCACTCAGGACAGCAGGGCTGACTGGGGCAGGGCCTGAGGTGCCTGGGGCAAAGGAGATGCCCACCCTCCTGGGTGAGCAGGCACGGGAAACTCGCTGAGAGGCTGTTGGGAGGGCGGTGCTGGTACGGGGGTGGCAGCTGTACCTGTAGTTGGTGTGGTGACAGAGGTGTCGGTCAGCAGTAGAGAGCTTCCATGGGAGGAGGTATCACTGTCCAAACTGTCCCCTCCTGTCTCTGCCGTGGTGCTCCCCTTGCCCTCTGTCCCACTGGTGCCCGTAATGTCGGTGGATTCGGCCTCATGGGCCATGTGGGATATTGCTCTCTCTCTGTCGCCGGTGCCTCTGCTCCTCCGCCAGATGATGCTAATGCACATAAGGACAGGGTGACAAAACAAAAAGGGGGGAAAGAGACAAAGGATACACGTGGTCAATGGCTGCCCCAACACCACCGTTGGCGTACACAGCACCCTCACACAGGGAACAGGCTTACACACTATGCAATGCAGTACCAGTCACAATGCTAGTCACCAGCCCAAGGACAGGAATACCTCATGCCAATGGCAGCATACCTGACACCCACATACCCCTGCCCAATAGTGGATGCCTACTAGATTAGTAGGAAGTGGTGTTCATCAGCCCCTGCACAACATGGGACCTACCCTGCAATGTCTGGCCTAGGGGCACCCACAGTCCCACATCCCCCACCCGTAGACCACCCCACCACAGGCAAGTAGTAGATTTGGAAACCGTACTCATCCCCTTGTGGCTGCTGTGATGCCCTCAAGCGACCATCCAGCTCTGGATAGGCCACCGGCAGTATGCAACACATCAGGGGGTCAGGGTTCGGCGGGCACCCCTTCCTCGTTGGGGGGCCAACCCCAGCTGGGCCTCCGCCGTCTTCCCTGCCCAGGATCTCAGGTCCTCCCACCGTTTGCAACAGTGGGTGCTCCGCCTGCCGTAGACCCCCAGGGTCCGCACGTCCATGGCGATGGCACGCCATATACCCTTTTTCTGATGGGCGCTGACCTGCAGACAAATAAACATAGAAAAAGGTATCAGCCATACCGTCCAGCCTGTTACACTCATGTCCCACCATAGCCCTCCCATCCCCTTACGCACAGACAATGCCCACCATACATGCAGCACGCTGCCCAGGACCCTTCCACCAACCCCTCCCTTACACGAGGCCCTCACACACAGCACTACATTAATTCATGCCCCATGCATCGTGCTCACAGTGTACTCACCTGTTGGTCTGGGGGCCCATACAGCATTCGGTACTGGGGTAGGACCACATCCACCAGTCTCTCCAACTCCGCAGCAGTGAAGGCAGGGGCCCTTTTCCCAGTGACTCGAGCCATGGTCGGTTCCAGACACAGGTCACAGCAGCACTTGCAGTGTAGGTCCTCTCCTGTTGAATGTCAGGTAGCAAGTGAGAGAACAGATAGAAAATGGCGGTCACATCTGCGGCGGTGCGTACCGTCACCGTCGGCGTACTTCACCATTGCCCACTGTAACCCATAGGGCCAAATGACAACCAATGAGGAGTTGCACGGCGGTACTCATCCGCCTCCTGCAACGGCGCACAATGTCAACAGCAGTACCTCATTTCCAAATGTCCATCCACACAGGACAAGCGGGCACCATTTCAGGGGGAGGGGGCAGGCCATGGCACCTAACTGCATCACAGTACACATAGGCACGATTTGGGCCTATCCAAAAACATACTGTTTCTGTCACAACATGAAATGCAGTGTACAGTTTGGAAATGTGGAATACTGACCAGCTGCTCACTCTTTTGCCCCCTAGATTACAACCGCTGCAGATGAATAGGAGATGGAGACATCCCCCCGTGTACAGACCCCTGGTGGACTTGGTAACAATGGAGGACAGGCACATTATCCTCACCTACAGACTTGACAGGGCCACAATCAGAGAGCTGTGTACACAATTGGAGCCAGACCTGATATCTGATATCCGTCACACCACTGGGATCCCCCCCTCTTGTGGAAGTCCTTTCTGTGCTCCATTTCTTGGCAACTGGTTCTTTGCAAGTGACAGTGGGCTTGGCAGCAGGAATGTCTCAGCCAATGTTCTCAATAGTGCTGACCAGAGTGTTGTCTGCCCTGATTAAACACATGCGCAGCTACATTGTTTTCCTCCAGGTTGAAGATTTGGCCACAGTGAAAGCTGACTTCTATGCAATGGGACATATCCCCAACATTAGTGAGGCTATTGATGGTACACATATTGCATGTGTCCACCCTCCCCCCCACGGAGCAATGAACAGGTGTTCAGAAATCGAAAGAGCTTTCATTCGATGAATGTGCAGATAGTGTGCCTGGCGGACCAGTACATCTCCCATGTCAATGCAAAGTATCCTGGGTCTGCGCATGATGCCTTTATCCTGAGGAATAGCAGCATCCCATATGTGATGGCTCAACTCCAGAGGCACCGGGTGTGGCTAATAGGTGAGCCCATGGTTCCAACCTAGTATATGTTGCTGTATGGGTATAGTGTTTGGCTAACAGGTATCCATCGATATTTGCAGGTGACTCTGGTTACCCCATCCTCTCATGGCTACTGACCCCAGTGAGGAATCCCAGGACAAGGGCAGAGGAACGTTACAATGAGCCACATGGTCGAACAAGAATAATAATAGAGAGGACCTTCGGCCTCCTGAAGGCCAGGTTTCATTGCCTCCATCTAACAGGTGGTTCCCTGTGCTACTCACCCAAGAATGTCTGCCAGATCATCGTGGCATGCTGTATGTTGCATTACCTTACTTTGAGACGCCAGGTGCCTTTGCTGCAGGAGGATGAGGCTGGAGATGGGCATGTGGCAGCAGTGGACCCTGTGGACAGTGGCGAAGAGGAGGCAGAGGATGAGGATAAGGACAACAGAACATCAAACATACGACAGTACTTCCAGTGACACACAGGTAAGACACTGTAACTTCACCTTCCATTGACAGTTTTGTATTGGACATTGTACATGGCAGACTGATTTTCCCACTACTATGGCCATTCACTGTACCCTTTGGCATCTCTATTTTCAGATATCTGTGCCCCACTCCGGCTCCTGGTGTGTTGACTGCTGCCAACTACAGGTCATACCTATGTATACATTACTCTACAGTTGAATTGCAATGTTTATAGCTCGTTAAACGAATACATATTTCAATCAATTGACAGACTCCATACTTGTATTTGTTGCAAAGGTGTTTATTTAGATGCTAATAAGTGGAGGGGGGTATTGCAATGGGCTGGGTTGCTGATGGAGGAAAGTACAGGGTAGAGTCCAGTCTGTTGGTATCACAGGTGCATTGTCCAAGGTGGGCATAGGACATGGAGCAATGGCAGATCAAGGTGGACAGGGTGGCTGAGGGGGACACAAGGGTGACATTCAGGAGAGTCTTATTTCCTGGTGGGGGTCTTGGCAATGTTCTCTGGCTTCTGCCTGGATCGCAGGGACCGTTTGCTGGGTGGTTCTTCTTCTGCAGGGGGAGGGGTGCTGGTGGCCTGTTGTTCCTGTGGCGGGGCCTCCTGTGTACTAGTGGCAGCGGAGGTGGAAGGCTGTTCATTGTTTTGGCTAGTGTCAGGGGCCCGATAGTGTGCCACTGCCTCCCTCATGGTGTTGGCCATGTCTGCCAGCACCCTTGAAATGGTGACCATGGTGGTGTGGATGTCCCTCAGGTCCTCCCTGATCCCCAGGTACGGTCCCTCCTGCAGCCGCTGGGTCTCCTGCAACTTGTCCAGTATCTGGCCCTTCGTCTCCTGGGAAATGGTGGTATGCTCCCAGGATGTTGGTGAGTGCCTCCTGGAGAGTCGGCTCTCTGGGTCTGTCCTCCCCCTGTCGCACAGCAGTCCTCCCAGCTTCCCTATTGTCCTATGGCTCTGTCCCCTGAACCATGTGCCACTGCCACTGACCCCAGGTCCCTTATCGTCCTGTGTTTGTGGGGTGGCCTGGGGTCCCTGTAGTGGTGGACACACTGCTGATTGACGTGTCCTGGAGACAGAGGTATGAGCCCGCTGGGTGGGTACTGTGGTGATGTTTCCTGAGGGGGGAGGCTCTGTGGTGATATGGGACTGTGCCTGGGTAACTGACTGTCCGGAGATCCCTGATGGGGGAGGTTGGTCATCCAGATCAAGGTGTCCAGAGATGCTGTCATCACTGTGGGCCTCTTCGGGGGGTGCGGGTTGGATGTTGCTGGCACCTCCTCTCCGGTGACGTTGGGTGGGGGACCTGTGGGGTTGTAAATGCAGTGTTATTGTTTCTGCGTGTGACATCTTGTGCATGGGTGTGTTTCCCTCTAAGGTTGTTGTTGCCCTGGGAGGTTTGTGTTTGTGTGAGTTGCTATTTGGTGGGCTAGGTGATTCTCTCCAGTGTGCATGCAGTGGTGAAAGGTGTCCATGCAGGTCTGTGATGGGAGTCCATGCATTGGTGTTGCATGCAGGGCGTGGTATTGGGATGCGTGGGTTGTGATGGTGGGGTGTTTAGGAGGTGGTGGAGTGATGGGAGTGTGGGTAAGGGTTGGGGTTTGTGATGGCATGCAGGTAGGGGGGTGATAGTGGTAAAGAGTTGACTTACCAGAGTCCAGCCCTCCTCCTGATTGCCACGACTTGCTCCTCCCATGTTGTTAGTTGTGGGGGAGTAGGTGGGGGTGCACCGCCAGTCCTCTGTACAGCTAGTTGGTGTCTTGCTGCTGTGGAACGCACCTTCCCCCGTAGGTCGTTCCACCTCTTCCTGATGTCATCCCTTGTTCTGGGGTGCTGTTCCACGGCATTGACCCTGTCCACGATTCTCCGCGATAGCTCCATCTTCCTAGCAATGGATGTCTGCTGCACCTGTGATCCGAATAGCTGAGGCTCTACCCAGAGAATCTGGGGTGGTGTTGTGGCGCCATGGGTGTAGTGCCATGGGTGTAGTGTGAGTGGTGTGGGTGAGGGTGTGTGGGGTGATGTGTTGGGGTGTGTGATGTGAGGTGTGTGGATGGTGTATAAGTGATGGTGGCGTATGGCTGTGGTCTTGCTATCTCTCTTGTGGCACTTGTTTTGAACAAGCATTTGCCATGCAATGGGTCTCGCATTTGCTTGAGTTAGAGCTATTTGCACTGTAAATTCATAACTGGACTTTTCTTGCCACATTAATTGGCCAACCCTGCATCATAATTTCGTCTTTTACCGCCATATAATGCCATAGGTCCTGCATATGACTAAAGCACTTCCATTTACCTTCATCCTCTATCTGCAGCAAAAAAAGGAAAATGTTGTCATTTAGCATCCTAATTTAAATCTGCCATGCTAATTCCAATTGAATACCACTTTCACCCCCCATCATCAGAGCTGCTGGCTGGCTATCACAATTCCCCAAAAAAGACACAAGACATACACAGAGGAGAAATAAACTAGAAGGGTCACCCAAACATATAAAGGGGCATATTTATAGGCCCCTAGCGCCACCTTGCGCCACATTAACGTAATTTATTTTGACGTTAATGTGTCCCAACAAGGCCAAAATCCCTGCGCCGTATTTACAGAGTGGCGCAATGCATGCATTGCGCCACTCTGTAACCCTTTGTGCTATATTATGCCTGCACCAGGCATAATGTATGCGAAGGGGGTGTTCCTCCGTTTGGTGAGCCAGACATATGGTGTAAGGAAATCTATGTGATTTCCTTACGCCATATTTTACAGCACTTTTAAGAGCAGGCAGTAAAAGGGGCCTTGCATTCTTTATAATGGGGCCCTATGTGCAGGAGTAGCCCCAATATTTTGGTGCTACTCCTGCATAGTACATTAATAGTGTCATGAAGGATGATGCTATTGCCCCCTACCCTGCACCATGGTGTGCATATTTTAAATACGGCGCATGCATGGTGGTGGTAGGAGGGTGCAGAGGGGCGCAGGGAAAGTGGCATTGCACTCGGAGCACCGCCACTTTCCATAAATCTGCCCCCAAGTGTTCAAACGGTCATAGTGTAATAATGATGTTAAATTGGCCTGAATCATGGTCATAATTGTAATATGGAGAAATTATTAAAACATATACAATTAGCATGTAAACATTTATCAGAAATAAACTTTTGGCATTAGACTGTAATGCTCAAAACAGCCCCTAGAGGACACCATAACAAAAATATCATTTGAAAGAAACATGGTCATGTAACCATATTTTTAGCCCCCAGAGGGCATAACACCATGAAAAACACAGGAGAAAATGATGCAGTGTAACCAGATACTTAGCCCCTAGAGGGCGTTGTCAGGGCTAGCAGGCTACTGCTATGATATTACTAACAATGCCTTTAAAACAAAACTTCTCCCAACAATAAAAAAAAAGTGCTTGCCATGAGAAAGCTTAAAAGTAATGCCCTGCAAAGCATTGAGGAACAAGTTTCCCAAGTGCAGTGAATATTGTAGCCTCGTCTCTCCCGCTGTGTAGGGAGAGCCACTTTCACTTTCAGGATTTCTGTTTTACTTAAAGCAATTAGTGATTTCAAGTGTTTTAAGGGGAGAGCCACAAGAAATGCCTTTGATGAGGTAACTGTGAACAATGTGACTAGCACTTCAATACTGCTGATCGAGTTCACGCTGTTGTGTCTGTTCGTGCTGTGAGCGCCATGGCCAGCATGCAGCATGAAGGGGAGAGACAAAAGAGAAAAATAGTTCTCCTCACTGAAGTATATCTGCAATCGTGCAATAATCCCTGTAACAAGGGCAGTCTGCAAGGTGTGACAAAAACAGCCTCAAGGCAGGACAAACATAAAGCATTTACCAATGACAACAAGTGATTTTTGAAAGGCAAGCCCAGGGACAAATGAAATTGATGGGCGTCAGATGTGCGTGGTTAAAAGGTCACAATACTTACAATAGGTCCTAAAACAGGTATATTTTATCTCGTCTTTTCTCAGAACCCTTCAGTGATCTCACAGCCTCATCTTTTAAAGTAAATTTCAGAGTCTTTGAAAATGTACCAAAACGAGAGGACCTCTCAATGACCGAATCCCAACCAGCGTGAAATTTCCTGTTATTATTATGGCCTCCCTCTGCAAAGGCTGCTATGGTATAATGAAAGGTATCAGGAAGTTGTCCTCATTTATATTGAGTGTATACACTTAGCTACAGTGATTCATCCCGCTTCATATTTTTGCATGTTAAAGGGCTAATATCTAGGACTCTATGAGAGCAACTCTTTTATGTTTTCTGGGTTCCCAGGAGCGAAAGCCAGCTGGATATTGTTTGTTTTTAAGATGGTACTCGGACTGGACTCACAAGAGGTATTCTTCCACGCAATGACGTTGCATCTACCTTCCCAATGACAGTGCCATATTTTAGGCTGCTTATGAGGAGACTTTAACTCATTTGTATTCAAGGAGACAATCCTAACAATCGATAACATGTAGGGCACATTCATTTTAAGCACTGCTTCCTGAGGCTGCTAGCTTTATCTCCCGGGTGGGAATGGTCAGAATAGATATGTCAGAGGTTCACTACTGGCAACAAACATACAAGCCACACAACTCCCAATCTTAAATAAGCAGTAACCCGAAAATGGTCAAAACATAAAAAACAAAAACATTGAATACATAGGATCTGATCCAATGCCGTGAGAAGAGACCCACTTCTAAGAGAACCCAATGGTGGCAGGTGGGTATGTCTGCCATCTTTGTGTTGAAAGCAGAAGTAACAGGGCAGACCCCCATGGCCCTACTAATAGACCATTCTGTGATGAGTATTGGGTGGCACCTGCTTTCAGTCCAACTCTTCAAGCGTCTACATCACTTTTGACTAAAAAAGTAAGGAATGGCAATCCCCGGAAGTCATTTTTGAGCACAGACCATTGCTTGAGTCTTGTAGTCAGGATCTACCCTATGTAAAGTTAATCATACATTGCCATTAGGGATCATAAGATTTCACTCTCTGTCAGGGCGAGCCCTGGCTAATGTTCTAACTTTATGTCTGCACTGTGTTCTCTTCTTCTTCCTCCATTGTACCGTTATGTCTCCATTAGAGACTGCCCCAACCCTTCTCCATTGTCAATTGTCCGTGCCGTCTCCATCTAGTTCAACACCGAGTAGCTGTACTGCTCCCTTTCTCTTTGTGAAGTAGTGAATATTGTTCTGGAGAGTGAAGGAGATGCCAACGGGAAGGTTCATCCTGTTTAATTTTGTCATTCTGCACCTTCTAGGTGATATGACAGAAGATCTGTGGATGCTCAGAAGTGGTGGGCATGATTTCCAGGTACACAGCCCATTTCCATTTCTGGAAGATGATTGTCTTAACTTCTTGCAGCTCATATTAATGAGTCTTTTACCTTGAAGATTTGGAATTTAGCTAGAATTTTTCTCCAGCCTTGCACCGCTCTTGGTTTTAGTAAACCAATGGATCCTCTCCAGCCAGGCCTCCCAGGTGATCAGAGCCAAGAAGGGTGGAAAACAGATAGCAAATCCTCCAAAGCTGTGCCTGCCATCCTTCCTCTAGGGCCGCTGATATGGACATTATCCTATCTGCAGCAGTTTTCAATTTCTTCACAGCATTGCAGTGCAACTTCAGCTTGCGAGCTAACATTATCCAGTGATGCTACATGTGTGGGTTTAGCTTCTTCAAGATGCTCATCTCTGTCCCCCACCTTAAGTAATATTGTTTCAACTGAGTTGATGTTGGAGCACAGGGTATCAGTACCTGCACCTAGGTCAGAGTTTATTTCTTAGATGCCTTTCAATAGATTAGCCTTTATCTCCTGCCTGAGTTCATTTTTAAAACGTTTAGTAAGGAGAGGACTTCTTTGGATAGAGCTATGATGAGCATGTGGGATATATAGGCTTCCTTTTACATTCTGAGGATTGTATCTGATTTGAAATCCTAGCGTGGGGTAATCAGCATAAAGAAACTTCAGACCATGTTCTACATATGATCTTTAGGTTTCATGCAAAGTTAGCAAAATTATTTACAGGATGATACTTCTTAAGGGCGACAATGGGCATCAAGAGACGAGGTCGTTGTAAGTCCTTAAGATTATGCCTTGTATGGTATCCAGCGTTCTAGCGACAACTCTTGCCATTATCTATTTGAGTTACCTTGGTCTTCGAAAGACAGTGCAAGGTCAGGACTGAGTGCACCTCACTACTTTTGAAAGCCAAAAACCCAGTGAGGGGGAACTAATATATGTCAGGATGAATGTATAGGGTATTTGTATAACTCAAGCTCAGCCAAAAAGGCAGTGGTTCAGTGTACAGGGTCAAAGGCAAGTGTACAGTAAACAAGTGTTAGGAGAGGTAGCTGGGTATTGGATTACTATAGAATTGTGATGTAGTGTTCCCTAAAGAGGTGTGTCTCAACTTATTCCTAAACTCGAACAGCATTGGAGTGGTCCCTATGAATATGGGAATGCTTTTCCTGACCTTAGGTTCCTAGATGCAAAAGGCCTGCTGGCTTTCGATTTGTTACACTTCTTAGTTTCTAGTCTAATGGAGGCATGGCTGCAGGTGTGCAGGGAGCTGCCAGAGATGATGAGTTTCTCCATAAGATAAGTGGGGGTGCTGGTCAAGATGGCTTTGTCAATAATGCTGCTGGTTTTGAAGGCGGTGCAAGCTGTAAAGGTGACCAATGGAGTTTCATCAGGATGGAGTTGATGTTATCATTATTCTTCTGCCCGTGGATGGGCATTCTGCGGTGTGTGGGAGTGTGGATGCCATGGAGCAGGGTGTTACCAACATAACGATGCAAGGATATGAGAGCAGTCACTTTCTGGAATAAATGGTTTCAACTTCTTTAGAAAAGAGATCTGGTAGAAGGCTGCCTTTACTTGAGGGTGAGATTGGTGTCCAAAGTGGATCCAAGTGACTTGGCTTTTGGTGAAAGTTGGTGTTTGAAGCTGTCAGGGTTCATGTAATTGAACCAGGTTTGTACTATTTCTTGCTTGTTGTCCTTGGCAATAACAGGAATTCTGTCTTGGTTAATTGGAGCTTCAGGTCGATAATGGAAATCCAGGTGTGGATGAAGTAAAGTCTGAGCAGAGGGGACTTTCAGGTATAGCTGCATATCATTGCTTGCTGGTTAATCATTTTACTGTTGTCTGTGATTGCAACATCAGGAGGCTCCATGTAGAGGTTGAATATGACAGAAGACAGTATGGAACTCTGGGAGACTTTGCAGGTTTAGTGCATAAGGCGGTCCCAAGTTCAAGAGAATGTTCAGGCCAGGCTCCAGCTATCCTAATCAAGAAGGCCAAGACTTAGTGCGAGACTGCAAGTATAGTAAGGACGACTTCAATCCCCTTCCCTGCTTAGGGAAGGGGGCTGTATATAGCGTAGAAAACAAGTACTAGCCTTGTGGATTATGGTTTGGGTGCCCACCCCTCATCATCAGAGGCAGAAGTCTCATTACAACGTGGTGAGGGGGCAGCTTTCAAGCGGGGCAATTGCTATCTTCACATCGCCACCAGCCTAAGGACACCTGCACAGCTCAATTATATTTTGGGGCACATCCAGCAACTTTCAGGATCCCCCCACCTCCCCATGAACGCTCTCTCCAGCGGGCCAGGTGCTTTTCAGCTCTTGCTTCCACTGATCTCTGGACAGGGGTGTCACCTTCTGATCAGAGCCAGTTGTCCTTCCATTGTAGACTTCTCTAGGGGCATGTATGCAGGTGTGCTGCAAGCAACACTATGGAAGGCCATGGCGAGTCAGAGGGTACAAGCGGTCCACACCTCTCAATCATGGGTGTAGGTGAGCAGACTCCTCACAACTCGAACAACCAAGGGTTCCTCCGCATCCCCCGATGTGCTATAGTAATAGGGGTCGGTAAGGCAGGCTCCGCATGACCCTTGAGCTAGTGCGTTTGTCTCAGTAGGTGCCATGGCCATGCCCACATGGGTCTCATTCTTGATCTTACTTCTGTCTCTCACTAGTCGGTTGTAATCCTTCCCCTCACTCATTGGTCAGATCCTGGGATTCATTCCTGGATATCATTCATGAGTCTCATTTCTCTTGCTCACTCCTGAATCTCACCCTGGTTCTCATTCCTTGGTGTCCTTCTTGCTCGCACTAATGTTTCTCATTTTTGGGTTCACTTCAATTGTTATTTAGGTGTCATGTTTCTTGATCTATACCAGCCAACTCACTATCATTTGGCAGCTGTCACCCACGTTTTCCTTCTATTCACCCACCTGACAAACAAAGGGGCATATTTAAGAGCCCCTAGCACCATTCTAAAGCCACATTAGTGTCATTTTTTTACACTAATGTAGTGTTAGAAGGCAAAAAAACGCTGTGCTATATTTACAAAGTGGCGCAATGCATGCATTGCCCCACTTTACAACCCTTTGCGCTACATTATGCCTGCACCAGGCATAATGTATGCAAAGAGGGCGTTCTCCCGTTAGGGGGCCAAAAAAATGGCGCAAAGAAATCTAACAGATTTCTTTGCATCATTTTTTTTCGCCCCTTTTAATGCCTGCTTAGAGCAGACATTAAAAAGACGCTACCCTTGGTTACAATGGGCCTCTGGGTACTCTGCGGGATTAGCATCAACATTTTTTACGCTAATCCTGCAAAGTGCCGGACTAACGTCAAAAATTCTGGCACTAGTCCCCTAATTACCAGCATGGTGCACCATTATTTTAAAAATAGTGCAAACATGGTGGGGTTAGGTGGTGCTAAGGGGTGCAAGAAAAGTGACGCACTGTGTGCAGCACCACTTTTCTTAAATATGCTCCAAAGTGTCTCCTGGGGGACTTTGCAGGATATATGTAGTCGCCTGCTTTTCAAACCTATATCACCCCTCAAAAAGTGTTCTTTACCCATTGACCTCATTGGGACGACCTTCTTAACGTCTGACTTCACCTCCATTTTTGAGGCAAGTGGTGGACAGGTATGTGGTTTCACTACCAGCTCTTCCAGCCCACTCTTCTGTGCGGACTTGTGGATCTGATTCCTGGATCACACTCTGGCCTCTTTTTTGTATTTCATTCTGGGTTCTCTCTCCCGGATCTTATTTAAGGGTTGCAATCCTAGGTCTTATTTCTCGCCCTTATTCGTGGCGATTGTCTGACTCATTTTTCGGATCTCACTCATGGGGCTTATGCCTCAGGATCACTCCTGGCTCTCACTTGTGTGTGTTGTTCCTGGCTCCCAGTCATGGGTCTCAGTGCTCGCGCTCCTGCCTTTAACTCTTGTGTCACAATTCTGGCTCTCAATCTTGGCTCCCATGTGGGTCTCACTCCTGTCTCTCAAGCATGAGTCTCGTCCCTAACTCTCTTTCCCTCTTGTCACTATCTCCTCACAGACAGAGGCGCCTTTGTTGCGTGTGTCCTGGTGCAGGGGACGAATTTAACAGGACTGACTGAGCGTGGTGGTCCTTGCAGCCTCGCTCTGCCATGCCTCAATAAAGTAATAAAGTGACATCTTATTAAGATGGCCGCTGCGAGCCGGAGTGATGTCTGTAATCTACAAGGACAGATGGCAGATATTAGTGACTGGGGCGAGCTCAGGATGTATCCGCCGCAGGGGCGCTTCAGAAGGTGAGAGATTGAATTATGCAGATATGGAAATGGGAAGCAGCGCACTTGGGAGACGGACTCCCCTTAAACGGAACTCTATTACCGTGAAGGTGGAAAGGAGACCAGACCAATGAGGTGAGGGAGGTAGCCAGAAGCTCCTAATCCAATGGAACCGACCTCTGCCAAGACTCAGGGACATTTCTCTGGGAGTCACACTGGCTCTCTTGAGAAAATGGAAAGGCTCCATAGTTATGGATGGCCTTTCCACAAATGAGTGTGAGTTGTGTGGCGCTATCTTACATCTGTCATTGCAGGCACATTAGTGTAATTTGGTCCATACTTCAACCATAGAGTACTTTTGGACAGGACGAATGCAGACCAATAGAAAATATGAGGCAGGGTGTATGAGTGCCATCCTCGCCCATACAATACTTCTTTCAAGATACACTATTTCAACAACTTCCCTTTTCCCCAGACTACATCGCTCTGGAAGGAATCCAGGCCATCCTCAATCCCAAAAGTAGCTTAGGCAGGTTTAAAAGTACTCCAACCTCCACTCATCCTTTGAACGCTTCTGGCTGAATAGAATCAACATCAGCCTCATCTCTAGCATATGAGATTTTGGATAAAGGACAGGCCACCCTCAATCTGTACGAATCTGAAGCAGCATGGAAAGTAGGCCAAGCTCATCCTCAAAACAGCGTCATGAAGGATGGACTAGAGGCCAACCTCAACCTCCTCGGAGTACCTCACATTGGACAGAATGTGGGCCTCCCTGAACATCACTCCTATAATAGTGCACGCAGAGACGTGGGTGTACCAATCTCACATTTACAGTGCTTGAGTGCGGATGGACCACAGACCAACCACAACACAACGATACCTCAGGGTAGCTCATGCAGAAGGGGTTACAGATAGCTTTCAAACTTAAAAGTTATGAGGCAGAATGGGAGACCGCCTGACCCCAAGCTGAACCATGGAATAACATTGATAGTATGGTGTTGAAGCCAACTTCATCAATGTAAGTCCAGACAGAGGAAAGACACAGCCAAACATGGAACAGATCAAACAGGATCAAATAGATAGCGCTGTAACTCTAGAAAGGCATAGGCAGTGGAGAGGACAGGCAAACCTTATCCCTGAGTATCATAGCTACGATGGAATGCGGTGCAGCCTCGAGCCTTCTTGGCAGAGGATAGTGCATGCTCTTGATAAGGCAGAGGATAGTGCATGCTCTTGATAAGGCAGAGGATAGTGCATGCTCTTGATAAAGCAGAGGATAGTGCATGCTCTTGATAAGGCAGAGGATAGTGCATGCTCTTGATAAAGCACTTCAGACTGCTCTTTCGTCCTTCCTGAGACTTGAAGAAGTCCTTCTGAGGCTCTGTCGCGGACTGAAGATCCATCTGTCCATCTCTGCTTACTACTAAGCCCTCTCTGCCTCATGCTGTCTTACCTCTGCTTGTCGTACCGATGAGGCCAGTGAGGTATCAGCCTCCTGCCAGTGTCCTATACACACGTGTGGTCCTCTACTACCAGGACTATCTGACAGTGCCAGTGCCAACACACATACCCACAACTCCACCAGTCTTCCAGGAAGCAGCGCACCTTATGCTGTCTCTGTGCCCTTGACTCTTATTGGGCTCGGAGGCAGATAAAACGGACAGTAGTGCTTACAAAAAAGAAAATCAATAAATAATCCCTGGAATACCTCAAACAAGTTCAATGGAGTACAGGTAACCCTCCAGTGTATACCACCTCAGGCAAGATATGTCACAGGCCAATCTCTATAAAAGAATACTTATTGAAAAATACAGATGAGGTAATCCTCAACATTAGAGTGCCTCATGTAGGATGTAATACATACCTCCATTACTCCTACAATCCCTCAAGTAAGATGGTGTAGAGGCTACAGTTCGCCTGAATACCTCCGATAAGTTACCAAGAATCCTGCTGTTGAGTTGCAAGCTACCATCAACCCCAGAATACCTGAAGTCGGATTAATACAAGTCACTTCTACCCCTTGAATGCTCCAGTCGTGATAGAATACCCATATTTCCGAAATGAAGAATACCTGATGGAGGGTGAATACAAGCTAAACTCACCCCTAGAATACTTCATGCAGGATGGAATACAGTGCAACCTCATCCATCACATTTCTCAGGCAGGATGGAGTATAAACCATCCTCTTTCCTGGAAACCTCAGGCAGTATGTAATATAGACCAATATCACCCTTGGAATACTTCAATCAGGATAAAATACTAACGCGTGTCATCAAAGAATATCTCCAGCGTGATGTAATACAGGCCAGCCTCACAATGAAAAGCATACGCAAGATGGAATGAGAGCCAATCTCAACCCTGGACAACTTCCGGAAGGACAATAGAGGCCGTCTTTATCCATCGAATACCCAGTGCTTAATTTGTGCTTGTTGTTTCCGGTGCTGAGCACCGGTACTTCTTTTTGAGGGCCGGCGCTTAGTCTTCTGCCTCAAGTATTTACTATGAGCAAAAGACATATATGTGAAAGACGGAGGAAGAGAAAAACGAAAAAGCGTCACGATGAGAGAAAGCAGAAAGCTGCTAGAGTGAGGTGAAGGGGCAGAGAGTGGTTTAATATTGATTGAAGAGGCCCGAGATGGCAGCGGGATTACGCGGCCTCAGTATTCCGTGTTCGTTCATTTAATAGCAGGCACCTTTTTGTTTACAAATTAAGCACTGCGAATACCCCAGACAGAGTTGTTTACCTCTCAACTTCAGCCCTAATTTTCTACAAGCAGCATGGAATACGGGCCGATCACATCGCTGAAATACCTCGGAGAGTATGAAATACAGGTCTATTTTACCCAGGAATACCTCAGACAGAATGAAATACAGGGCAATCGTACCCTGGAATATCTCATGCAAGAGAGAATCTAGGCCAACCTCCACCCTAGGCTGTCTATGGAAGGATGTAACGCAGGAAATTCTCGCCCTTGAGTACCCCAGGCAGGATGTAATAGACAATGCTCACGCCTAAAATACCTCAGGCAAAATGGAATCAAGAACCACCTCGTCCCAGAAATGCCTCGGGCAGGACTGTCTACACGCCATCCTTACCCCTAGAATACCTCAGGCAGGAGAGTGGACATGCCATATTTACCAGTAGAATACTTCAGGCAGGATAGTGTAGATGCCACCCTTACCCATACAATACATCAGGCAGATGAGTGTATTGTTCATCCTTACCCGTAGATTAAGTCAAGCAGGATAATATACATGTCACCCGTACCCCAGGGTAGTTGCATGCCACCCTTACCCCTAGAATACCTCGGGCAGGATAGTATACATGTCGTCCTTACCCCTCAAATACCTGAGGCAGGATAGTACACGTGCACTCTTACTCCTATAATACTTCAGGGAGGAAAGTATACATGTCAACCTTACCCATACAATACCTCAGGCAGGATAGTAAACTTGCCACCCTTACTCCTTTATTACCTCAGACAGGATAATATACAGGTCATCCTTACCCATACAATACCTCTGGCAGGATAGCATGCATGCCACCCTTACCCTTAGAATACTTGAGGCAGGATAATATACATGACACCCTTACCCTTAAAATACCTCAGGCAGGATAGTATACTGGCCACCCTTAACCCAAGAATACCCCAGACAGGATAGTGTACATGCCAATCTTACCCGTAGAATACTTCACGCGGGGAAGTATACACGTTATCCTTACATATACAGTACCTCAGGCAGGACAGTATTAATGCCACCCTTACCCCTAGATTACGTCAGGCAGGATAACATACAGGTCGTCCTCAGACCTACAATACCTCAGGCAGGATGGGATACAGGTCATCCTTAGCCCTAAATCATACATGCCGACAGACCCGATTCAGGCGTGGACTCCCGATTTTTGAAGTCAAAATGTCTTTTTTCAGCTGTCTCCCGCCTAAAATTGCTTCTGCTTCAATATAAGTGAATGGGTAAAATGCATTCCCCCGACTTGATAGTTTACACCACAAACTCAGCCGTAGCATAGTTAAGGAAGGATGAAGTGATATAGGTGAAAGCGAACAGCAGAATGCCTCATTAATGCACGGGGGCATTTGTATGGTCGCACGGAAGCACACCATTGGGTCATTTCCCGGGTGGTGGGTAGGGGAGGAGAGCGGGTTCCTTGTCAGGCGTACATACCCCTTTAAAGGCTGAAATTGAATAAAAAGTGATAGGGCCATAGTGTAACCTTATTCTTTTTATGGCTAAGGAAGGGCAGCCAACGTTGGGGTTGTTTTATTCAGGTTGGTGGTGTAATGTTATTTAACCCTTTGTAATCTGTCCTCTCACACCTCCTGGGAGTATGCAGCAATGCTGCGTAGCTGCTTGGGTATTTGTTTGCGAGCCTTTGAGTAGGGCTACGTCTTCCTGTTCCTGACAGGAAGCCCGCGACGTTAGGTGCAGCCTCCGTATATTTTGTTGAATTGCTTCCGTGTACTCTGTGATGAGGAAAGGCGCCCTGGCACCCTGCGCCACCTGCAGAAACCAGTTTAATTATGACAGCTGAATTGAATTCTTCCGAGTGCGTATGGCCTTCCCTCTGCATAATCACCCCCCGCCTCTGCCCCCCCAGAACTGCACAAGTCCGGGGAGGAGGGGGCGGCGGCTCGAGCTGTCACTTCCCCTGGCATGATTTTCAATCAAGGATGCCTCGAAATACTGCTGGTGATACGGGGGCGCATTTTGATGTGTAAGAGTCATGTGATGTGAAAATATCAGCAGCAGCCTGCTCAGAGCTCAGGAGCGCGCGGGATCGAGCCTGTGGAAGGGGAGAGGGTGCATTCTAAGACTGGGTTCTTCTCGCCACCGTTTGACATGAGAGGTCAGAGGGCAACGCAGATCTTCAGAAACAGCGAGGGTTCTGCTGCAATATAAACTGCAAAGCGACCTTCACAGTTCCTCAGAGCAATTCGTTGTATTTTAGTTAGCACTATTACAAAGAAATAGGGGAATAACGGAGGCCCCTGCAGCTCCTGAGGCGGAGGGGGACCCAACCGTTCAAAGCACCCCCAAACCTTCAGTGGACCCACCATTCAGCCCAAAGTCAATTAAGATCCGTGAGATATGGGAGTCTCAGGGGACCTCCTCACGTTCTGAATGGAGGGGGAGGGAGGCGTCTTTTGGCGTTACGCCACCGGCTATAACACCACACGTATCCATCCTTATAGATCTGCCACCGTGTTCTCCACCTGAACTTGTCATGGCAGAATGCACACGTGCATTGCCGGGGGGGGGGGGGGGCGGGGGGGGGGGGGATGAGTGGAGGTTGCCTAAGTGACCGCCTAGCCGAAGTTAATAATCCAAGTAGAGTTTTTATCTGTCATTGAGCAAAACCGCTTATTTCATCAGTGTCCAAAGCAGTGATTTTGAGGTGAGAGTGATGAGGTCTGTTTTTTCCAGTGGAGGTGTAGTCTGGCAGCTAACTTTGCACCACTTGCTTTTTTGCTGGCTTTTGGCTCATCCTATCCAGATGTTTTGAATTTTCCTAGTAAGCCAAGACCAGGGATCTCGAGAACACGCGCTGGTGGTCAGTAGGTAGTATATAGAACACTTATGAAGTGGCCACACAGCGATATACAATACGGAATTCAGGCGGTAAGTTATGTTCTTCTTTATTTTAGATACGTCGTAACAGGAAGCAGGTCCATCAGCAATCACACTGAGGCTCAACTGACATGGGTAGGTTCCAGACGTTGCAGACATAATAGAACCCACCAGTGTCATAGTGCCTCAACACTCTAATAAAGCACAAGCACCCACAACACATCCCCCCTTTATCTTATAAAAACAAAGTACGTTAATAAGGAATAACACACAGCACACAAGCAAACCAACCACCATCAAAGTACCCTGAGTACTTGCTATATATCCCAATACAAAATCCTTCAACAAACAAGGAAGTATCACCTTCCTCTTTCCCAAAAGCAACTCGCTGTTCGAAGGTCCCATCTCGGAATCTGATACTTGCCCCTTACCTCCTGTAAGCCTTTACACTCATTAACACCATACTCACGAGCATCCATAACATTCGCCCAATCAAGATTAGAAGAACAATCCTCCACAGACACACAACGGGCACCCACCTCATCCTCTAACCAATCAAAAGTTTCCCTCTCATCCACTGTTCCATCCATACCTCCTTCACTACCTGTAAGGTTCTGTCCATTATTATGCAGAGCAACACGTGTGAAATTCCAAACTCTACCGTCACTCAATCTAACAGCGTTATGCAGCACCTCCATCACCTGCTCTGGCCCAAAATATTGACTCTCACCCTTCCTGACCTTATAAGGTTTTTTTATGCAAACTCAATCACCCACATTTATCTTGAAAGGCATTACATTATGAAGCTTATCAAAATAAGATTTTGTATTTTTCTTGTGATCTGTCCAAACAATCCTTCACCAAATCCGGGGACCAATATCTAATTTCAGTATCTACTGATGACGAGGAAATGAAGGTTTTACATTTATTAGCGCATAAACGTAGTGTGAAATAATCATGTGTGACTTTAACCGAACTAATAAAGATTGTACGGGGACAAAATGTGCCCTCAGAGTAGTTTGCCAACATTTATAAGCGTGCTTTATATAACGTGATGCATTAGAAGTGCACTAATCCGACATAATCGTAAACGTGTGCTATGATTTGCTTGTTTGAAATGTTTTAGCTTAGCATAACTTTAGTGCAGGCTTCGGCCTAGTTGCCTTGTCTCACGGTTTAGATGCTCGTATTTTTCCAATGTGCTAATAAACGTGTATTTTTGCTTGAAGCTGTACTTTTCCACTGAGATCGTTCACATGCTTATCTTAAGGTTTCGTGCCAGCCTGGCATTTTTCTATTTGCTCCAAGGTCAATCTGCAGGTGCGGACAATGGAAGCTCTGAAAGTGAGTTAATTGGTATAAAATGTTGCAACTTGCGTACCCGTCTCCAAGGATAATGTATGCTTAAGTAAAAGCTTGAGAACTGTTGTTTTTGATTGGACAATTTGAAGCCAACCTATGAACCCTCCAATGGAAGACCCTACTGGATTTGAACTGTTGTCTATTTAAACCAGGTGCACGAGAGGAAAGTAGCCATTACAGACATTACAGCCATTATTGCTATTACTCAGCCATTGCAGCCATTACCAGCTCGATACCAGCCATTTTGCAGCTATTATGGCCCACCTTGCTGCGACGCCATTTTGAAAGAGACTCTGATGCTTTCTCTAATCGAGAGAAAGATACTTTAAATGATTCTTGCCCTAGAGACTTTAACTTTGATCCCTTTGCATGAAGTAGTAGTTTTACTTTGCCGCCGTGAGGCAATTGCCCCGTCCACCCCTGCCCCTTTGCCCCGTCCCATGCTGATCGAGAAACGGTACCTGTGAGACGAAGACTTCCTTGAATGCTGATTGTAATTGGTAAATATGAAAGGAAATTGTACAATTGCATTGTGTTTCTTTTAGGTAACCAACTGCTGATTTTTGACAAGATCCCTAGTTAGGAGTTTTCTAAATTAATGTTGCTAAATTGTTTTTGCATGAAGTCCCACATGCCGATGCTAATTTGAGGATAGATGAGGATTCCTTTTGCACAATGCAGTTTGAGACCTTGTTATGCTGACTAATGTATGCAATTAGCTCATTACAGATTATAGTTTTAGTGATTTGCGTTGCTATTATCGAATGCCTTGTTATTCAAATGTTGCATAGATTGCACCTGTTTCGTCGTTATGGACAGCTATTAATGTTCATTTACGTATATCATTTGGTGTTGAGACACATCTATATTGTGCTAGCTTTGTTAATATAGGGAAATAAATTCACTAACTTTGAATAAACTGGTGTGGTTATTCCTGACTGAAAGGTCAGGGTTCGCCGAAATGTATTCTGGATTAATTGTTAAGTGTTATGTTGATCAGGGCATTGCTTATGTCCGTTATTGATTATTGATTTGATTAAATTGACTGGTCTCGGGTGAGGAGAGTCCCACTTAGCCAAAAGATTCATCAGCCTAAAGAGCGTCCAAAATACAGGTAAATTATTAGTACGGAACGCTCTATCAGTAGATGGTAGCAGAGGATGGTTTAGACTTTTGGGACCCCATTCGAGACATACATGGTGTTGAATTAACGGTTACGCCTTTGAGACCCCACTCGAGAAGTTGAATTAGATTTTTCTTGGATAAAACTGATTGAGAAAATGATGATGGGCTAGGTCCACCGCGACTTTCCCGGGATCTCGGAGCTTGCGTATGGAGAGAATGGAGGTGTGAGATCAGCGTTGGCGGAACTAGTGATGGTATGAGTGAAGTTTGGGTTTTGCGCTTGCATAGCTTATTGCCGCAGATTGTGTGAAAAGGTTGCGAGGAATTTTTTTTTTTTTCTTTTTAGAGGATAGCGGAGGTGCGACTCCGAGTGTAGAAGTAGGGAAGTCGTCGAACTTCATAGAAATAGCGGAGGTGCGACTCCGAGTGTGAGAGTAGGGAAGTCGTCGAACTTCATGTGTATGTGGCGCTTCGTGCATAAAAAGGTCCACGTGGTTGTTGTTGTTGAGACGGGCCCTGCGAGGTCAAGAGACTCCGGAGTATGTTGAAAAGTGTATGAGACACTTGTTTCATGTTGTGGTCTGGTCGGTTTAGTAGGTTGATCGGGCGTGGTCAACGAGTCAGTACGTGTGTTAAGGGAGTGAAAGAAACTTCGACTTCGGGCTCTGACAAAATTCTAAGTGCACTAGAATAGATCATTGACAAGTTGAGAGCAGTCTGCGGGTCAGATTTGCTTGCGAACAAAGGGACCGAGAAAGATGGAATAACTGCCGAGGCTAGTGAAAAATCCCTAAGGTCCTGAAGCGATTGTGTTACCCTTCCTGTAGTAAACCGACAGATCTGTTTTATTATAAAAAAAATTTGGTAGCTCGCGATACATGCCAGAAGTTGTTACGAGAGGAGCTGAGTGAAGGAGGACTAGCCGCGAGGCTTTGTCAGCCGCAGTGTGTGTGAGTGTGACGTCACTAGGAGCCGCGCTGGGATAGGTTGGTTGGAGAGAAGGGTCGCGCACGGATTGGACGCAGTCCGTGGGGCTCGATTGGAAGGGGAAAGGCAAGCGAAGAGTGTTCCGGGAATTAAAGTCACCTATTGATTACAAACTTTGTGAAATAAAAGAGGAGAAAATGAAATTTTTTAAAGCATTAAAGAGTGCGATGAAGGGGGAGTCTTACATTAAAGCGAGCGTAGGAGAAGAGACGCCACCCGAAGGTACACCAGCTTACATTGTAATGGAGGAAAAGGGGGTAGCTCCGTGCCTTTGGCTAAAGCAATGGCACAAGTTGACAGAGAAACATGGGAGCGTAGCGTTCCCGATCCATGGGACATTCAATATAAGGATCCTAGAGAATTTGAGATTCGCGATGTACGACATGAAGGTACCTCCAAGGCCAGCACAGTTTGAGGCTCTAGCAATTTGGGAACTGATGGCTAGACAGCAACAGCAAAATAAATTCGAGACCAGGATGAGAAAGGTAGAAAAGACACTAGCGGACGCTAGGTGGGATAATGCACAGAAGGTGTGGAGGTCAGATGTATTGCAGGGGATAAAATTGTTTCCCGCAATTACTAAGGAAGAAGAGGAGACAGGTAAGAAAGCTACCTGTAAGACAAACAGGGGGTGTT
Source organism: Pleurodeles waltl (assembly GCF_031143425.1). Classification (NCBI taxonomy): domain Eukaryota; kingdom Metazoa; phylum Chordata; class Amphibia; order Caudata; family Salamandridae; genus Pleurodeles; species Pleurodeles waltl. The sequence continues at coordinate 1,078,424,890 of NC_090445.1, read as the reverse complement.
CCAAGGATAGAGAGGACGAGGAAAAGTTGAGAAGAGAAGAGGAGTTAGAGGATGAGGAGTTAATAATGCAATTGCTGAACGACTGTCCACCACCTTATGCAGAGAATGGACAAGGTCCGAGTACCAGTTCTGCCCCTCCGGCACAGGTACAGAATAATGAAACTCCGAATTCAGAAACGCCATCGGGATCCAAGGACCCGAGTTTACTGTTCACCCCGCAGATACCGCAGGTTAGGAGAATATATCCAGATGTGCCCATGTTGAAACCAGCAGAAAATTATCAGCCGCAGATCCCAGGGTACTACAGCAGTGACAACAGTGCAGGAATGATTCTAGATCCGACCGTAATGGGAGGACAGAATGGTCACAACCCGACATTGGCACAAGCCGAATCAACCCAGTTTTTGATGCCTCAAAAGCAGATGCAGGGGGGAAACGCACATGCTCAGATGACGGGGAGTCAGATGGGCATGCCGGCAATGATGACCCATAGTGTGGGAATGAACATGTCCCAGAACATGGGAAATGGACAGAACCCAGATGCGATATCCCTACCCATTACTGTAGGTCCACCAGTACCTTTGTACATGCAGCCAAATTCAGGTATGAGCAGTCAAGGATCAATGCCGCAGAATGGGACAGAAAGGAAGTGCATAGAAAACACTCCAGGGATAACTCCGATAGCGGCTCAGCCAACTGGATCTGGGTCCTTGATGGAGTTTAGCCCCATATGTGCTCAGTCAACACTGGTGAGGTCGAGTCCCCCACTGATGATACCGCTGTCATCGAACACTGAAAAGTTGCCGCAACCATCAATGGCAGTCGATGTGAATGCTACACTGATGGGGTTGAATGCGCAACAGCTGACACAGTGGTTCAACAGTCTGAATTCCACACAAAGTTCAGCCAGTGGGAAGGGAGAAGACTATCTGAATAGGGTCAGGTTGAACATGGAAGCACAAGAATTGGTGGAAGGGACTATGGGTGTGAATAGGTTGGAGTCCTACTCGGAAGAAGAGCTGAGATATCTATGTCCCAGGATTACGAAAGAAGTGAACAAGGTACATAGAAGCTTGCAGGAAATAGCTGACAAAAACGGGGTTGACATAGACAAGACAAAACACTTGAGCAGGAGCTATAGGTTGGATTTCGGGACCACAGATTTTGAACACATGAGGTCAGCAGGTATGAAGGCGCACCTTAGAGAATTGCTGCAGAGTGCACAAGTGTGGAGGTGCTTAGACAAGTGGGAAAGCAGGTGGGTAAAGAGAAAGGAAAAGAGGAGGGACAGTGCTACAGAACTCAACGAGAAAAGACCACAGAGTAGTGATGCAGTAACCATGTTACCAATGAGGGAGACAGCAGGGGGAAAATTAATACATGTACAATGGCACAGAAGCGACATTCAGTCTTTTACGGATGATTTTCCCAAACTGAGAGAGAAACCGATTGAATGGTATCAACAGACTGATAGGTTTGTGAAGCTTGCAAAATGTCTTTGGGAAGACCTGAATACTCTCTTTGAGATTGTGGTTCCGGCAGATTTGTGGGAAGATTGCAAAAGAGCTGTAGGTTGGCCGACAAGTGAACCAGAGAGAGACAGAGATACGGGTGCACCATCACCTATGGTGATGAGCCTGTACTATAAGGTGATTGAGCATTTGAAGACGAAGGTGGCCGCAAAAAATGTGGATTGGCAGAAGATAGATCGAACTGCCCAAGAGGCTAAAGAGTTGATTCACAGTTACTATGAGAGGTTGTTGAAGGCGTTCAAGAACTACAGTGGCAAAATTCAGACGAGCAGTGATGGGGAAGAAGAGGACAGTGTAGAAGGGGACGAGATGGAAACTGTCGATGAGGAGTATCCTCTGATTTGCCTTTTCCCGATGATAACTGAAGAAGATATTCCAGCTGAATTACGGGAAACCGTCGGAAAGGAAGTGTGGGATATGACAGGGAAAGAGGTGGGATTGATGAAAGGAGTGGAACCAGTGAAAGTGACTGTAAAGCCCAATGCAATCTTTCCCCAGACCCCACAATACCACATGGCACAGGACACCCTCATGAAAGTCGCCCAACTCATTGACGAATTTGTAAAACAGGGGGTACTGAAAGAAGTGTTAAGCAGTCCATGTAATTCACCAATCATGGGACTAATAAAGCCGAGTGGAAAGGTCCGAATTGTACAGGACTTGAGGAAAATAAATGACATCATAATCAAATGTTGCCCTGTCGTACCAAATCCAGCTGTGATAATGTTTCAAGTCCCTTGCGATGCCGAGTGGTTCTCAGTCATCGACTTGTCACAAGCATTCTTCTCGGTGCCTCTTCATGAGGACAGCCAATTTCTCTTTTGTTTCAAATTATTAGACCGAGTTTACAGTTGGTGTCGAATTCCTCAAGGGTTTTCTGAGTCACCGTCAATTTTCAATCAGATTCTAAAGAAAGACTTGGAAGCATTAGAATTGCCATTCGAGTCAACCCTAGTACAGTACATCGATGACTTACTGATTGCATCTAAGACAGAAAGTGGCTGCACAGCCGATACCATTGCTCTGTTGAACCATTTGGGAAGGAATGGACACAAGGTGTCTCCTTCCAAGTTGCAGTTCTGTCAGAAGAAAGTGAAATACTTGGGTCACCAAATAGAGAAAGGGTCACGGAGAATAATGAAGGAAAGAATAACAAGTGTACTCCAAATGAGTCCACCAAAGACAAGGAGGGAGGTGAGGAAGTTTTTGGGAATGGTAAGCTACTGTCGTCAGTGGATTCCCAACTTCTCAACTCTAGCAAAGCCTTTACTGAAACTGACCCAGAAGGATGCCTTGGATCAAATTGAGCTGAAAGGAGATGAGATGGGTGCTTTTATTGAATTGAAAGAATGCATGTGCAGGGCTCCAGCTTTAGGTATGCCTGACTACACAAAGCCTTTCACATTGTTTTGTCATGAACGTGATGCATGTTCTTTGTCTGTCTTGACTCAAGCCCATGGTGGCATAAACAGACCAGTAGCGTATTTTTCAGCTACTTTGGATCCGGTCGCAGCAGCACTTCCAGGGTGTTTGCGCGCCGTAGCAGCAGTTGGTATCAGCCTCACTCAGAGTGAAGGAATAGTGATGGGACACCCAGTAACAGTCATGGTCCCTCACTCAGTTGAGATACTTTTGACCCGCTCCCGAACGCAACACATGACTGGAGCAAGACTCACAAGGTATGAAACGATAATTCTGGGCTCACCGAATGTGCAGCTGAAAAGGTGCACTACGTTGAATCCAGCAACCTTGCTTCCTGGTGAAAATGCTGAAATTGAGAACGCTGAAGACGTCGAGCATGACTGCCTTCAGGTGACTGAATTTTGCACAAAACCTCGACCTGACATTAAGGATACTAAGCTTGATGAAAATGACCAAATTGTTTTCGTGGATGGTTCATGTCTAAGAGATGGGATGGGAATTTTGAAAGCAGGATATGCTGTATGTACTGTAACAGGTGTCTTGGAAGCATCCTGGCTCCAAGGAGTCTATTCTGCACAAGTAGCAGAACTTGTAGCCCTTACAAGAGCATGTCAACTGTCTGCATTGATGAAAGTCACCATTTACACTGATAGTCAGTACGGATTCGGAATTGTGCATGACTTTGGCCAACTATGGTCACAGAGAGGTTTCCTGACTTCTTCAGGATCCCCAGTGAAAAACGGGGAGAGAATAAGGGAATTGTTACACGCCATTCAAATGCCAGCCGAAGTTGCAGTGGTAAAGTGTAGTGCTCATACAAAAGGACAGGATTATGTTTCTCTGGGAAATGCATATGCGGATCAAGTCGCAAGATTTTGTGCCTTGAATTGTATATTACTCAGAGATGAATGGAATTCAATAAATGAACCAGATCTCGAACCAGCTGAAGCATTTGCCTTGAAGGTCGTAGATACAATAGATTAACTAAAAGCATTACAGAATAACGTCAGGGAGGACGAAAGAGATTCCTGGATTAAATCACAATGTATGAAGAGACCAGATGAGTTATGGGTTTCAAATGAGGGAAAATTTGTTTTGCCAAATAGTCTCTTATCACAGCTTGCGCGGTTCTATCATGGGCAAGCTCACCTAGGGAGAGATGCCATGATAAGATTGTTCAAAACTGATTGGTTTAACCCCAGATTTCGTCAAGCTGCAGAAGCAGTTTGCCATCGATGTGTCACTTGCCAGCAGATTAACCCAGGAAAGGGAACAGTTGTGAACGCGAGCCACATTGGCAGGGCCAGTGGCCCATTTAGTAGGATGCAGATGGACTTCATTGAGATGCCTGTGCATGGAGGTCTAAAGTATGTGTTGGTGATTGTGTGCATTTTTAGTCACTGGATTGAGGCATACCCCACACGTAGAAATGACAGCCTTACAGTTGCAAAGCTATTGTTGAGAGAGTTGATACCACGCTTCGGATTCCCGATCTCTTTAGAATCAGATAGAGGAAGTCACTTCAATAACGAGGTGATAAAGTTACTTTGCGCAGCGCTGAACATTGAGCAAAAACTGCATTGTAGATATCGCCCAGAAGCCTCAGGACTGGTGGAGCAAATGAATGGTACACTGAAATCAAGAATGGCGAAAATATGTGCATCGACAAATTTGAAATGGCCTGACGCATTGCCCTTGGTGCTAATGTCAATGAGAAACACCCCTGATAGAAAGACTGGATTGTCCCCGCACGAAATTCTCATGGGCAGGGCCATGAGACTTCCTGCAGTTCCCGCACACGCGCTTTTGAATATTACAGATGATATGGTGTTAGACTACTGCAAAGGTCTGGCTGACGTGGTCCGCTCTTTCTCTCACCAGGTGGAAGCGACCACCTTGCCACCGATCCAAGGTCCAGGACACACACTGAAAGCAGGTGACTGGGTCGTGGTAAAGAAGCACGTGAGGAAGTCGTGTCTGGAACCCCGTTGGAAAGGCCCTTTCCAAGTGATCCTGACGACAACTACCGCTGTGAAGTGTGCGGGAGTTCCCAACTGGATTCACGCCAGTCACACAAAGAAAGTGTTGTGTCCCACAGATGAGGAAGTTGAAGCGTTGAAACTGCCAGTGCCTGATAAAACAGTGCTGAGTGCTGAGACAGAGCAAAACGGAACGGAAAGCGAACAGGCAGGAACAGAAGAGAGGGAAACATTCTCTGAGGACGAAGCAACAGACTCACTTGGGGAAGACCAAGGAGAAACCTCAGACAGCGACGAAGCAGCTGAAGGTGACAAAGAACCTGAAGCAGCTGAGGGTAGCAAAGAGCCTGAAGCAGCTGAAGGTGACAAAGAACCTGAAGCAGCTGAAAGTGATACAGAGCCTGACGAAAGTAACGGTGACGAAGGGCTCGAAAAAGGTGAAAAAGCAGGAGAGCCTGATCAGAGGAGGGCTTTCCCAGAAGCAGACGATACAGAAAAAGAAAAAGAGAACGTGATTGATTCCCCAGAAGGAGGGGACAAGGCAGAACAGAACGAAACAGTTCAAGCTTCCACAGAAAAGATCGCAGGTCCATCAAATGGACACGGTGCAAAGAGGAGACTAAGTATATCACCAGTAAAACAAAGAACTAAAGAAAGTTTGAACGACGGAGAAAGGCCAAAAGTGAAAGAGAAAAGAAAGGAAGTGTCTGTCGTGATACCATCCTCGAGTGCAGAAAAGGACTTGACAAAAGTGGAAAGTACCAGTGAGGCAGAATCAAAAAGAGAAGCAAAATTGAAAAGGAAAAGGATACCAAACAGGAGATATTCCGGTCCAGAATGGGCATATGCAGTCAATGACGATTGGACTGATGAATTTGTATCTCTAAGCCTCGAGAACGAAGAAGAAGAGATACTAATAGAAAAGAAAAGTTTTATGGACAGTGTTGATTGAAAGGGTGATAAATGACATTGCTTGCTACAATTTAACGTGATACAACCAGTTAAGACATTGCTAAACCGGATGAGACACTTGCTGAACTGATAAAAGATTGAGTTATTGCCGAATTGAGACAAATGCTGCTAACCGATAAGTGACTGGCCTCTTGAAGAAGACTGTGTGAACATTGCGCTCGTTCAGCCTTGTAACTGAATTGCTAAATAGTTTCTTTATAGGTGCTTCTAGCTCTCTGATTCTATACAGATCATGGCTACACAAAAAAGTAGAGTGAAATATTGTAAATATGTGTGTATAGGCTTGATAATTGCATGTGTACTAATAATAATGGCAATAGTGCTTGCAATGCATGGAAAGGGTGAGAATGAGAAAATTGATGCTTCTACTTTTGCTCCTGTTACTGTCACTGAACTAACCGCACTAAAAAGACTAGAATTAGATGAGAGACACTTGCATGATAAAAAAAGGAGCTTTCGTATAATGTTTTCTATTGCCTGCTAACAGAATATGTTGAGACTATGGATGCGAAAGATTGTTATGTATGTACACAGAAACCGACATCAGTAAAGGAAGGGGTGACTTATCACCACATGCCTCTTACATACGGGATTACATGTAGTATAGTAATGTCTAGATTTTATGGTCAAACTAACATACAGTATTTTTACTCGAATTATGATGTTACCTTTGCATATGTTCCTATAATAGCGCAGCTAAGCCAGATTGCTAAAGATTGGGATGCTAAAATAATGAGGGAATTTTTCGAGCCAATGCAACCTTTTGAAACGGCTCACACTCATAGGGAAAATCTTACCTGCTCGCTCTCTGCAGTAGAAATAAGCTTTTTAGATCGCACAGATGATAGAAGGGCACAAATGAATGCGAAATTAGAAAAGGAGCTAAGTAAGAGGACTTCAGTAGATCATTATGATTTTGCCGCAATAAAAACACAAGGGAGAATAGCTTTAGATGCTTGGCATGTAGGGAAATTTTGTATATATCGAGGTGAATCTTATTATGACAACATTTTCGTAGGAGCGAGTGAGTGTAAACATACGTTTATCTTTAAGGCCAAATGGACATTCATGATGAACGGACTTGACCCTGTCATTCCAGGTGTATATTACATTTGTGGGTATAATGCCTATTATCGTCTTCCGAAAGGATGGTGGGGGAGATGTTATTTGGGTATAGTGTTCCCAAAGGTTTATCAGCTGGATGACCTATCGATGATTCAAAAGACATCTGGATCCCATCGTATCCAGAAAAGAGAGACCACAGCTGCTGTGGTAGGAGATATATTTGGAGCCATGATTCCTTCATTGGGAGTTGTGTTGAATTCCATCAAAATAAGAAAGTTGTCTACTATAGTGGATAACATGTTGACAAAGTTTTCAGGTGCTATAATCCTGATAGATGCTGAGCTTGCAGCGGAAAGAGCTATGACTCTTCAAAATAGGCTTGCCTTAGACATTCTTTTAGCAAAGGATGGCGGCGTTTGCAAAATGCTTGGTGCGCGCCACTGTTGCACGTATATTCCCGACAACAGTGTGAAAATTAAAACTATGCTTGCTAATTTAACAAAAGAGAGTGCAGATCTGAAGGAATTGAAAGAACCAGGAGTGTGGGAGAAGGTTGGAAAAGGACTTGCTTCAGTGGGAAATTGGATTGGGGGAATTTGGAATGGAATATTACTAAAAATAATACAGGGAATATTAATTGTACTGATTTGCATATTTGGAATTTGGGGAATAAAAAGGGGAATAATAATGATTATGGAAAGAATTAAAAGAAGGAAGGAAGAGAAAATGATGAAAAGAATGGCAGAAGAATACAAAGCGAAAACTAGGGGAATTAAAAGGAAAAGAGAACTGACAGAATTTTAATGGAATCAAATTTGTGGGAATAGTTTGTGTGATGACAAGTAGTCATCAGAGGAGGGATTGATGACGCAGAAATGAAGGTTTTACATTTATTAGCGCATAAACGTAGTGTGAAATAATCATGTGTGACTTTAACCGAACTAATAAAGATTGTACGGGGACAAAATGTGCCCTCAGAGTAGTTTGCCAACATTTATAAGCGTGCTTTATATAACGTGATGTATTAGAAGTGCACTAATCCGACATAATCGTAAACGTGTGCTATGATTTGCTTGTTTGAAATGTTTTAGCTTAGCATAACTTTAGTGCAGGCTTCGGCCTAGTTGCCTTGTCTCACGGTTTAGATGCTCGTATTTTTCCAATGTGCTAATAAACGTGTATTTTTGCTTGAAGCTGTACTTTTCCACTGAGATCGTTCACATGCTTATCTTAAGGTTTCGTGCCAGCCTGGCATTTTTCTATTTGCTCCAAGGTCAATCTGCAGGTGCGGACAATGGAAGCTCTGAAAGTGAGTTAATTGGTATAAAATGTTGCAACTTGCGTACCCGTCTCCAAGGATAATGTATGCTTAAGTAAAAGCTTGAGAACTGTTGTTTTTGATTGGACAATTTGAAGCCAACCTATGAACCCTCCAATGGAAGACCCTACTGGATTTGAACTGTTGTCTATTTAAACCAGGTGCACGAGAGGAAAGTAGCCATTACAGACATTACAGACATTATTGCTATTACTCAGCCATTGCAGCCATTACCAGCTCGATACCAGCCATTTTGCAGCTATTATGGCCCACCTTGCTGCGACGCCATTTTGAAAGAGACTCTGATGCTTTCTCTAATCGAGAGAAAGATACTTTAAATGATTCTTGCCCTAGAGACTTTAACTTTGATCCCTTTGCATGAAGTAGTAGTTTTACTTTGCCGCCGTGAGGCAATTGCCCCGTCCACCCCTGCCCCTTTGCCCCGTCCCATTCTGATCGAGAAACGGTACCTGTGAGACGAAGACTTCCTTGAATGCTGATTGTAATTGGTAAATATGAAAGGAAATTGTACAATTGCATTGTGTTTCTTTTAGGTAACCAACTGCTGATTTTTGACAAGATCCCTAGTTAGGAGTTTTCTAAATTAATGTTGCTAAATTGTTTTTGCATGAAGTCCCACATGCCGATGCTAATTTGAGGATAGATGAGGATTCCTTTTGCACAATGCAGTTTGAGACCTTGTTATGCTGACTAATGTATGCAATTAGCTCATTACAGATTATAGTTTTAGTGATTTGCGTTGCTATTATCGAATGCCTTGTTATTCAAATGTTGCATAGATTGCACCTGTTTCGTCGTTATGGACAGCTATTAATGTTCATTTACATATATCATTTGGTGTTGAGACACATCTATATTGTGCTAGCTTTGTTAATATAGGGAAATAAATTCACTAACTTTGAATAAACTGGTGTGGTTATTCCTGACTGAAAGGTCAGGGTTCGCCGAAATGTATTCTGGATTAATTGTTAAGTGTTATGTTGATCAGGGCATTGCTTATGTCCGTTATTGATTATTGATTTGATTAAATTGACTGGTCTCGGGTGAGGAGAGTCCCACTTAGCCAAAAGATTCATCAGCCTAAAGAGCGTCCAAAATACAGGTAAATTATTAGTACGGAACGCTCTATCACTACCAACCAAGCAGGATTATGTTTTCTTCTTGGATTCTTTCCTCTCATAATCCCAAAATGACTCAATCCTGTAGCACCATTCTCAGTAATTCTATATGCCCAAACTGCCTTAAAAACAGCAGTATGCCAATCAACACATTTTCCCTTGCTCCCTGAATAACACCCTATTAACTTTTTTAAACCTTTCCACAGTGCCATTACCACTGGGATTATACAGAGATGTAGTTTTATGCTTGATCCCTACTCTTTTGAAATACTCCCTTGCTGCCTCAGAAACGAATTGGACACCATTGTCGCTCAACGAAGTTGCCGGAATACCCTCCGACAAAAACGTTTTATCAAGGAATTCCAAAACTGTAGTAGTGTTAGCTTTTCCCACTATTCCAACTTCTGGCCATTTAGAATACAAATCCATTAGCACAATCACATACTCCTGTGCTTCACCTACCGGACCAAACAAATCCACAGCAACACACTCCCATGGTTGTTTGGGTAAAAGCATTTGCTCCATAGATGGCCTCAAGGTACGCAAACTCTTATCAGCTGTAGAACACACCCCATAAGATCTGACAAATCTTTCCATAGCCTTGTCCACGCTCGGCCACCAAAATAAATCCTTAACAATAGATTTAGTCATGACAGTACCAAAATGGCCTTCATGACACAGTTCCAAAATCGCCTCCCTCACACCACATGGAGGAACAATTTTATCTCCCCTCAAAATAACATCCTTATCCACCGAAAGCTCCGATCTAACTTCCCAAAAGTACTTACAAGATTCTGTCAGCTGATCCTTCCTACGCCACCCTTCCAAAACATACTTCAAAACAGACTGCAACACAGCATCCCCTTCCATTTCTTTTCCCCAAAATTCTTTTTTTAGGGCAGGTTTACCAGAGTCATGTACAAAGGAAATACTGAAATCATTCCACGGATCATCCACACACTTTTCTAATGGACTAGGCAACCTAGACAATCAGCCACCAGATTATTCTTACCAGGCACACACACCATGCGGTACATAAAATCCTTCATGTGCATGGACAACCTCGCAATTCTCGCCAAAGCCAACACACTACCTTCACATGTGAGTAACTTGATTAAGGGTTTATGATCACATTGGATTGTCACATTCATACCCCAAACACACAGAAATGTTCCAATGCCCAAGCACAGTCCAAAGCCTCTTTTTCAATGACTGGATACTTCTCCTCAGACGGTGACAAAGATCTGGAAGCAAACATAATAATCCTTTCCTTCCCATGCCTGTCTTTTTGAGATAAAACTGCACCAAGTCCTTTGTTACTAGCATCCGTAGTTACAAAAGTATCTAGTTCTGGGTCAAAGCTCCCTAAATTAGTTATTTTGCTTAACTCACTTTTGACCCTGACAAACTCTTGTTCACAAAGTTCATTCCACACAAACCGTGTTTTCTCTTGAGCAAAAGCCTCATGTTTTAAACCTTCTCCGCAAAATTTGAGACAAATTTCGCACAAAACTCCACCATCCCCAGGAACGATCTCACATCATCCTTGCTTGCAGGAGTTGGTGCATTAACAATAGCATCAACCAATGACGATTTAGGTTTCACCAACTCTCCACAGATCTCATGTCCTAAATATTCCACACTCTTCTCAGCAAACTTGCACTTACTCAACTCCACTGTCAGACCCTTGCTTTCCAACACCTCCAACACATGCCTCACCCTTCCACAATGCATATTCCTATCCTTCCCAAACACCAAAATGTCATCCTGAAACCACATCACCCCCTTGAACTTTCCAAATAACTTATACATCAAACATTGAAAAACAGCAGCAGCTGACGCCAGTCCAAATGGCATCCTCTCATATTGGAACATTCAAAAGGTGTAATGAAGGCCGTAAGCTTCTTTGACTTGGCAGAAAGTGGACTCTGATGATAAGCCACAGGCAAATCTATTGTTGAAAACCAATGAGCTCCCTTAAGACTGGAAACCATTTCAGTGATCTTCGGTAATGGGAAACAATCAATAACAATGTTGTCATTCAAATACCGTAAGTTAATGCACAAACAAATCTTCCCCTTGCTGCGTCGTGCTATTACCACAGGTGAAATCCACTCAGAAATACAATATCATGTTCAAAACCTATTAACTTTCCCAGTTGTTTACCAAAAACGTTAGGAATTTTATTTTTCAATTTCCACGGCAAATGAATGTCCTTCATTCACCACTATCACCTTCTCCTTGCAATTCAGATCCAAAACCATTTGTAATTGTCCTTGATCCTTCCAACCAAACACAGATGGCCCTCTTTTTGCTACATACAACTTCCCTCTAGCACACCTGTTTTTGAATGAAAATAATAGCCATCTGAATCCTAATAAATACATTTTTCCACCAGTATAACTTTCAGGTTGTATATCTGGCTGAAATAAATGTGTGCCGATTTTGTTGACAAATGTTTTGTTCCAATCTTCCTCATTAATTATGGTGAATGGTGAACCAGATTCCGCATACATCACAATTGGAATGCCACCTATTTCCATTTCACACATTGGTTTCCCTTTTGTATTCTCATCAGTTACGTTCAAAACAAAATTTCCTTCTTCCACAACACCTCTAGATACGACGTTTCTTTCCTCCATATCACTTCCCGTTTGGTCACCACCTTCATATATGCATTTAATTATCTTCTTTTTACTCTTGCATACTCTTGCAAAGTGGCCCACAATGCCACACTTGCTACACTTTAGCTTTAAAGCTGGACATGTTTTAGCATACGGCAGATGCTCCTTGCTATCACATCTTTAACATCTCCGTTTGCCATCCCCGCTCGGTGGATTTTTCTGCTCTTTCACAAGTTTGCGATTCGTCACTTTGTAAACACAGTCAGCACCAGCACCTTTCTCTGATGACTTTAATTCAGAAGCACACCTTTCAGAAATTTCCGCCTTCCGCACTATAGCCAAAACATCCTCAAGTGGGGAATCGCCATTGATCCACAAGCTTTCTTGGATGTATTGATTGTTACAATGCATAGCTAGTAGGTCCCTTATTAGGTCATCATGGATTGCACCAAATCTGCAGTTAATTGCCAATTTCTTTAAATCCTCAACATAGTCATCCACGGACTCCCCTTCCTCTTGTTTCCGTTGAAAAAATGTATATCTAACAATACCAATTCAAACTTTAGGGGCAAAGTATCTATCAAGATCCTGCATCGCTGCTCCAAAAACACATATATCTCCACTCGCAGAACATTTTGCCATTTTATTGTATGTCTTTAATCCAATTGGACCCAACGAGTGTAACAAAATTCTTTACTTCTGTTCTGCAGTCATTTTATTTTCTTCATCAACTGCACCAAAGTAATTAAGAAAATAGTCCTTCCATTCCACCCACTTGATGGTTGGCGCACTTCCTGCAGACCAAAACGCTTGTGGCGGAATAATAGTAAAATTTGTTTGTGCCATACTGTAACGCCCCAGTGATCAGTTCCAAAGGAAACGTTTCACTTCTGTTCAGCTGAACAGTACTGTCCCAGTGATCAATTCCAAAGAAACATTTTGCTGCTGTTCCAGCTGAACCACTTATTTTATTCAGTTCCTCTTTATATTTTATATATTTTATATTTTATATGATGCTCGACCTGTTTCCAACTTGATATAGATACTGTGTGCCAGAAAAAATGAAGAAAAAAAACGCGACCGCTATGTGTTGCACAGAACACGATAGCAGTGTTGGTTGCTTGGGACAGCACGGAAGAAAGCATCCACGTTGCTAAGGTGATGCTTGATGCGTCGTCAAAGCAACCAACACGCTGGTGCGCATGAAAAACATCAACACAGCACAACGGTTTCCGCTCGTGCGTCCTCAATTGCACAGCGTGCGCTTGGCTTAACCGCTACAAAAAAAACAAAATTAAAACAAAGCTGGCAGTATTTCTCACCGGCGTCAACAGTCCTGGTAATCAGAAATGTGGCAAGTGCCACAACCAGTGGTATGCGTCGTGTCCGCTTCACCAACGGTCCAGTCCTTTACATGAAGTAGTAAAAATGCCGCCTCCACCACCAACCACCCTCGTCGCCAAATTGAAGTGGCCACACAGCCAGAATTCAGGCGGTAAGTTATGTTCCTCTTTATTTTAGATACGTATTAACAGGAAGCAGGTCCATTAGCAATCACACCGAGGCTCAACTGACGTGGGTAGGTTCCACACGTTGCAGACGTAATAGAACCCACCAGTGTCATAATGCCTCAACCCTCTACTAAAGCACAAGCACACACAACAACTTAGTGCGTGATTTTAGATTTTGGTCACTACCATTACCTGCCCAGCGAAGGAGACTTCTGACTTGAATAGGGGCTTCATATTTTATCAAGAAGGTTCAGAGCCATGCATCAGAACTGGGGCCAGCCGACTGGGACTGTGAGCCTATTACCATCAGGCCACTTTGAACAACACACATTCTCCTGGAGAAGTTCTGAGAACACATTGGGCATGATTCTAACTTTGGAGGACGGTGTTAAACCGTCCCAAAAGTGGCGGTTAAACCACCTACCGTATTACGAGTTCCATAGGATATAATGGACTCGTAATACGGTAGGTGGTATATCCGCCACTTTTGGGACGGTTTAACACCGTCCTCCAAAGTTAGAATCAGGCCCATTATGTTTATTGGATTGGATTTATTGGATTTCACATAACACACCACATGTACAAACATCTAGCAGCATTTCAGGTAGGAATGAAGAGGGAGGAACACATGGAATCTGGTGGGTCGACCCTGTCAGTGGTAATTAGTATTATTTAAGGGGCACCATTTTGTGTCACACCACTGCATGAGATCTCACAATACTATGCAAGCCATTTATTCCCAACTCTCCTGTGCCAAGACTTTCAGAAAACATTGTCAGGTGGGATCAGAAATGGTTTATCTTTCTACTATAATTTCTCGGTAAATCCATTTCCTGTTATTATCTCATGCACATCTTTGAATGTAAAATACTTGTATGATCTATTGTGTGTGTGCCTACTATGATCTAATGTGTACATATTTAAATTGTATAGCACTGAAAATGCCGATTTTCAGGATTATAATGCACTGTATCAACAATCAAATATATAAATGTATGAAAGTGTACAAGTTATGCACAAACTACAGCTTGTACTTTATAGCAGTTATAGTGAGTCACAATAATGGTCTCATTAGGACCCTGGCCACAGTGTTAAATCGGTGGCAAATTACATATGTGTCTGTTTTACTTCTAGCACTGACACAGAGCTGAGCGTAAAATGTTATTGCTTGCTGGTGTCGCTTGCACTAACCACTAGCTTGTAGCTGGTGGTAACTGTGCACACAAAATATTGTACTGAGTGAATTACTGTTCCTTTTTCAAAATCTTTGTTTACAATGCAAGCCAGCAGCCCTTGTTTGATTCGCAGTACATAACAAGGTCTCCAGGTGCTTTAAGTGGGCCGGGTTGCAGTGGGTCTCAGACCTGGAAGTAGTTAAAGCCGATACTGTAATACATCCCTGTCGGGCCCTATTGTCATGTCCGTAAACACACTAATTGATTTCTGAACAATGAATGGTATAAACGTCAAGGTAACCCATGTCAGTGATTTATTTCCTGTGTGTATTTGACAGGATTTATTTAATCTTGCATTCCCTAAGAGTTCAATACCTTTTTCCAATAGGTTGTTTCTTATTTTTTCCATGTAGAATACTACTCTTGTATAGTGCATACTTTCAACTGAGTCGACTCCAGGTATTTATAAGGTCCATGAATGCTCTGGAGTTTAGGCTGAAGGCAGTGCGAGTTTCTCACTGTGATAAGAATATGGCTCAGCACCCACAACCTATTAGTATTTCAGTTGCTAAACAAACGAACATTCATGGTGCAATAATGTAATGCACAGTCTTACAGCATGATTTTCACTACTTCCGTTCCTGTATTTCATATTTCTTTCATTTAAAACAGTTAATTTTTCTTCTTTACTTTTAATGTAGCCAATTTGGATGTGGCCAACGTGATTAATTCAAAAGGACTTCTTTAGGGCTACAAAAAACATGATATAGACAAATTATTAAATCTTATACACAAATCCTTATACATATACAAAAACAGGCCATTTCCTTACATCATGTTCTATGCATATGCACAAGTAAAGTGTAAATCAAATACAATATCTATTCACTACTGAAAAATATAAAATCAAAAACAGTAAAATTGGAACATCCCCACTCTATCATCCATGAGTGTGCAATTTTCTTGGATTCACTGTGCAAAATTCATACATTTTAATACACACCCTAATGTTATGCATCTTCTCTACTGTGAGGCCAAACATTAGAGTAGCATGTTGTCACCCCATAATAAGCCAAATACATGGAAACAATTCACCATTATGGCTAAACACACTGGTAACTTATATCTATGCTTGCGATTCATATAAATATTGGAATTGTATGCTCTTAAGTCACATATCTCACTGGGTAGACATCAGTTTAGCATGATGTCAACTGGCTTTTTCACCATTGCACATCATATACCCTAAGAGATGTGCCGTTTCTGCATTCTAAAAAGTAGTCAAGTACTCATTAATTCAGTAAACTTCATGGTCAAATTATATGATTTAAAAATTATAATGCTGGACTAAAATTATTGTCCAACCATTGGAGTTCTCGTGAACAACTCTTTAACGAAAATCTAGAGGTGTTTCTTTAGAATCCAATATCACACATTCCCAAGCAAGGTATTCTGTTCCTAATTTCCAAATCCTGGATTGTGATCTAACGAAAGATACATCTGATGCATGCCAGTACTCAATGTCCCATCATTCCACTTTAAAAAAAAACATTTACATCCTGGCTGGTGAAGTACTTCAATCCTAAATTCCTGTTTCTTTACTTGACCCAAAACAATCAGCTTTCACCCTATAAAAATATCAGATAACCTCACTATGAATTCTTATTTTAAGCCTGGGTGCTTCAGGTAAAAAAAAGTGGCCCATATTGAAAGTGGTCCCAATGTAGTTAATTTACACACAACCTGCGGACTTTCCAAAAAACAGTGTATGATTTTTAAATCAACATTGACTAGAATTAAAATTATGGCCTGTACTACAAATCATAATGCTTATTCCATTGCTTCCACTCCCCTTGTGATGTTTGATCACATCGCTACGAGATCTCATAGGAAACCAGTGTGTTGGCTGTTATAAAAAGCCCATGTGAGAAGTGATCATAATATTTTTGAACTGTACACAACCAGCCAGCAGCTTTAGCACCCCATCTAGTAAGAAAGCGGAGGGATGTGAAAACTGTTCTAATACGTACGCCAACACTCCCAATAACATGATGACTACACATACTGGAGGTAAAAAACATCAGACTGCAACAATCATTGCACATCCCGGAAGTTGGGCAAAAATGCAAACTTGTGTGAAAGATATAATAATGATACATAAGCCATATATTCCCCTTGTACAACTAATTTCATTAAATTAAATTAAATTAAATTACAAAACAAAATCCCACCGAGTGTAATTGCATCCTACCAGTGCTTCGTTGAGTATGGTAAATCATGCATCTCATGGATGGGAATGACTCCACTTCATTTTGTCTCCTCCCAATGAGGCCACTTTTAGACAACCTTTAGTACTGAAATCATCTGGACTTGTTTGAAATAATCCCACAAAAAGTCTGCACGTGGAGCGATCATGTAAGGGTAAAGGTTAAGGGCATCATGGCATCACGATCCTTCCACACCACCGCAAGAACTTTGTACGTGGGGAAGCCATATTGACGCAGCGCCTGGAGAGATCATGTAAGGGTAAAGGTTGGGGACATCATGACATCACTATCCTTCCACACCACCGCAAAAACTATGTACGTGGAGAGGTCATATTGGTGCGTCACCTAGATACTTGTACTCAAAACACAACAATGTTTTGACACACCCCTAAGTGAAGAGAAGTCAACAGGGAAGAATCACAGAGTATCCATATTATCTTCTCCCTTCTTAACTAGTGACAGCAACTTCAACACAATCTTATTACCACTTCCTTTCAACCTATTAGAAAACTAGAAAGTAAACACCAAATCAGCTGCCATCTCCCAATTTCTTATTATATACATTTACGAAAAACTTCCTTCAAAGAAAATCTGGAGCAGGAAAGTGACCCACCCATGGGAATTCAACATAACGTCATACAACACCTATACTATAAACAACAATTGTTTGTTGATATGCAAACTGACACTCTCATAGGTTGCACTAAATCGATTACAGTTGTTATTGTGAAAAACCTCCCCTGCATATATATCCAATAAGCATTCAATATAATGTTATTCTCAACACTACTTATAAGTAAAAATATGCAGTGAGGGTCATTTTGCACTTGACTAAATTAATCATATTTCATTAAACATTAAACATGAATAGTCACTAAACAATCTGCCACATGCAGTTCACCGTATAAATAATGGTGAAGCTGATTGTTAGTGTTTAAGCCTTTTATTAACTGATCTTAGGCAACATATCCATCTCCCTTCAGCTTGTCTAAGCATTAGCTCTCTATTTCCTCCTCTTTCCCCATTGGATATGAGTTCTCCCAAAATGGCAGCTGATTTGGTGTTTACTTTCTAGTTTTCTAATATGTTGAAAGGAAGTGGTAAAACAGATTGTGTTGAAGTTTCCGTCCCTAGTTATGAAGGGGGAAGATAATATGGACCCTCTGTTATTCTTCTCTGTTGACTCCTCTTCATTTAGGGATGTGTCAAAGCATTGTTGTGTTTTCTGTACGGGTATCTAGGAACCCCACCAATGTGGCCTCCCCTCGTACATAGTTTTTGTGGTGGTGTGAAAGGATTGTGACATCATGACGTCTCCAACCTTTACCCTTACACAATCTCTCCAAGCGCAGACTTTTTGCTGGATTATTTTTAAACAAGTCCAGGTGATTTCAATACTGAGGGATGTATAAAAGTGGCCTCATCAGGAGGAGGAGAAGTGGAGTGGAGTTACTCATGTCCATGAGACATGGGAGTTACCGTACTCGATGAAGTACGGGTAAGATGCAATTATTCTCAGGTGGAATGTGGTTTTGTATTTGGAGTTTTTAAAATTAGTCATACATGGGGAGTATGTGGCTTATGTACTGTTATTACTTCTTTCACACAAGTTTGCATATTTGCCCAACTTCCGGGATATGCAATGATAGTTGCAGCCTCAGGTTTTCTACCCTCCAGTCCATGTAGTCATCATATTATTGGGAGTGTGGGCGTATGTATTAGAACAGTTTTCACAACCCTCCGCTTTCTTCCTCGGCGGGGTGCTAAAGTCTTTGGTTGTGTACAGTTCAAAAACATTATGATAACTTCTCACATGGGCTTTTTTAATGGCCAACACACAGGTTTCCTATCAGAAGCTTTTAGCGAGGAGATCAAATATTACAAGGTGTGTGTTAGCAATGGAATAAGCATTATGATCTGTAGTACGAGCCATAATTTTCATTCTAGTCAATGTTGATTTAAAAATTATACACAGCTTTTTGGTATTACTGTAGGTTGTGTGTAAGTTAATTACATTGAAGCCACTTTCCATATGGGCAATTTATTTACATGAAGCCCCCTGGCTTTAAATTTGAATTCATAGCGAGGTTATCTGATTTTGTAATAGGGTGAAGATGGGTTGTTTTGGATCATTAAAGGGGCCACAAATTTAGGATTTAAGTACTTCACCAGCATGTAAGAACATAGAATGTTTTTTTTAAAGTGGCATCATGGGACTTTGAGTACAGGTATGCATTTTGAATTTTTGATGCTATCATAAGTATCTTTCGTTAGATCACGATCCAGGATTTGAAAACTAGGAACAGAATACCTTCTCTGTGAATGTATGATGTTGGACTCTGAAGAAACGCTTCTAGATTTTCATTAGGGAGTTGTTCACGAGAACTCCAATGATTGGACAATAATTTTGAAGGTACTACTGCATTATGATTTTAAAATCATATCATATAATTTGATCATGAAGTTTACTGAACTGAGTACTCAATTACGTTTTAGAATGCAGAAACGGCACATCTCTTAGGGTACATGATGTGCGATGGTGAAATAGCCAGTGGATATCATGCTAAACCAATTTCTATCCAATGAAGTACATGATTTAAGTACATACAGTTCCAATATTTACATAAATCTCAAGCATAGATACGAGTTGCCAGTGTGTTTAGATATAACAGTGAACTGTTTCCATTTATATGGCTTATTGTGGGATGTTTGGCCTCACAGTAGTGACTATGCATAACATTATGATGTGCATTAAAATGTATGAACTTTGCACAGTGAATCCACGAAAAGAGCGCCCTCATGGAAGATAGAGCGAGGATCTTCTAATTTTACTGTGTTTAATTTTATATTTTTCAGTAGTGTGTAGATATTGTATTTGATTGTACATTTTACCTGTGCATATGCATAGAACTTACTGTAAGGAAAAGGCTTGTTTATGTACATGTACAAGGATTCATATATAAGATTTTAAAATCTGTGCACCTCATGTGTTTTATAGCCCTAAAGAAGTCCTTTTGGATGAAACGCGTTGGCTACGTCAAAATTGGCTAAATTAAAAGTAAAGAAGAAAAAGGAACTATTTTAAATGGAAGAAATATGAAATGAAGGAACTAAACTGCAAATCCTGGCTGGAGTCTGTGTATTACATTATTGTAGCATGAATGTGTGTTTGCTTACCGACTGAAATACTAGTAGGTTGTGGGTGCTGAGCCATAGCCTTATGATTGAATTGGGTTTTTCTCCTGGGTTGAAGACTGAGAAGGCTGGTCTTTTGGGCTCAGGCACAGCAACAGCTTAAGCAACAGTAACCAAGGGATGTGGTGTGTAAGGTATTTACATGTCTCAGCTTTGTTTTTGTAAATAGAGTTTCTCACTGTGCCTGCAGCCTCTTAGTGGGTCAAAAAGGTGTTCAGAATTCATGATAATCAATAGTTGGCCTCTGTGCAGAGCGTACAGAGCAAAGGTCGCGGCTTCCAGTTCCGAGTGTTGATTCTGTGCCAATGTGTGTGAAGGAGGTACACAGTTGTCAAGGCAAAAGGGAAAGAAACTGCAGTGCTTACAGCTGAGTGGGTGCATTGTGTGTTTAGAGGTTGTGAGGGAGATGCGAAGAAGTGCATTCAGGAGAGAGTGAAAAGTGGATGCTGAAGAGATAAATTATGAGATGTAAGATATGCAGATGGATGAGATGTGGGGAGGAAACAGGCATACAATATCAATGTAGATTAATGATAAGAGGAGTATTTGAGACACTCTGAAGACCGCTACCCTTTTCACAGTTCTGAATCATGTTTAATTCACAGTCTCACAATTTCAAAATTTAAACATTTTGAATATTAATTATTTACAACAAAACCGTTGTTGTTACTCATTTGTCTTAAACAGCTATCAACCACTGATAAAGCTTATAGTCCTAGCTGGTTTTGGGTGTATTACAGTTGCACTGATATATGTCTGGAAGCAATAACAGAAAGCCCAGATACAAACTAAAATGCTGGTCTTGGGGCACACTATAGCAATCACACAAATTTATTTTGTGTTTAAGTCACACCCTTTATTACATAGGTGGCGCTCCTTTTAGAGACCATCCACCACACACTTTATTCATCCCATTTAAAGCCCTGAAGTCTCTAACATACAATGCAATGGTATGCATAGAATGATGCATGTACCCTTGTGTGTACGTTTGTAAAGGCATCTCTAAACATCAAACGTAGCTGCAATGCACATAGCACTGTAGAAAAAGGTTTGATACAGAAGGGAGATTCACAAGTAGGGGTCTCTTCAATAGCAGTCCGGTGTCAACTGACGGTTATTAGAGTTGTTTTTTGAGATGCATCCTCAGATGCTTCCAGAAGCGCAGAGAAGTGTGTTTTTCAGACCTCAGCAGCTGTGAAGTTGAGCATCTCCGATGCAATGCAGAATAAAGCTTTATTATCTCCTGCTTTCTGAACTTTCTTGTTTCTAGTCCGGTGGTGATGTTGTTACTGCTGTAGGTGTTACACAGGCCACTTGAGTTTGCAAACTTGCTTGCCAGATACAAATGAGTCTTTGACTACACTGCCTTTAAGGGCATGCTGAAGAGTTTGAAGATGCTGTAAGATGGAATTTTCGAGTGTGGGCTGTTACTAGCAAATGTCTTCAGTCCTTTTATCAGACGGGCCACAAGATAGAAGATATTCTTGAAAGGGAGCCAAAAAGAACTCTGAGATGCCTGCTGGCAAGGCACAGATTCCATTGACCTGCTAGACTTGGAAAGTAGGTGAAGTCTGCATTAGGAAAAAAACCTTGATTCTGCAGAGCTTGGTGAATTGCTCCCAGGTAGTTTGTGTCTTTCTTGCTTGTGAGTTATGAAACTGTGGCTCACACCAGTGTACAATCTCAGGCATTCAGTGCTGTTGGCGGTTGAGGGGTGAAGTCTTTAAGTGTCTTTGTATTTCAACAAGGCAAATATGAGCCTACTGAATTGAAACAGATGCATGGGAATGACAGGCACTTTGCGAAGTTTAGGAAGTAGAGCAAAAATATGGTACTAAGTTGTGAATATTAGGACCAAGGATAACAAGTCAATGCTAAATGGTGCATCTACAGTAATTTTCAAAACTAGATTACATCAGTCTTAGTGATATTAAAATTTATTAATATTGGTTCCAAGTCAAATTAACTTTTTTTCCTGGTCACAAATGTGGAAAATTACTTTTCCAACAAAGGCAATGGTCACATGTTGTTAGTCCAACTCTCAACGGTTAACTTAGAAGATGAGTAAGCAGAGTACAAGCACTGGGATTCACACCCATCGAGTACCGCTACCGAAAAGCAGCCTTTCACTTTCATCTTGTCATTGTTGTAAGAAGAGAAACTCTGTATTCAGGGTTAGAGCATCAGGTAGTTCTCACAAGTACAGGCCCTCATTGTGGAGAGGATGTAGTTCATTTGGAAAATGTAATTTCTTGAGAATTTCAATTCCAGCGAAGTATCATCCGAAAACTGACAAATCATGAGATCCTTGTGGAATGAATGAAGAACACCTAGGATACACTCAGTCGTTGAGGAGCTCATCTAAACCTGCTGGAACCTAATGATCTTGGGGAGGAATCACTGCAGGCAATGATGCTGAAGCTAACTCTCAAGGAAAATATGATGAGTATGGCTTGATGACTGGCAGTATCATAGGTTAACAGGACAAGACATGAATGATAAAGGGTCAGGAGTAGCCATTATAGCTGAACTGAAATGTGTTGTCAGTACTGTAGTGCACTCTGGCCCAAATGGGCTACCACAAGTGCTTTTTAAACATTCAACCCCAAGATGGGCAACTTTCCTTACGGTAATGTTTGGGCACATTCTGGTGAAAGGAGTTATTCCCGAAAGTTGGAAAGGCTCAATAATCCACCCTATCTTTAAAGGAGGTGTGGCATCCTCACCAAGTAATTATCTTTTAATTTCACTCCTAGACGTAGATCTCAAATTCTTCTCTACGTTTCTACTTCATGATCTGGAGACATGGGTACTAGACACAGGCAGACTTCCACGTAACCAAACCGGATTCACCAGGAGTCAAGGCACTTTAACCAACCTTATGGCAGAGTGACTGACACTTAGTAGAGCAAAGGCCTCAGGCACACCACTTTATATGTGTTTCGTTGACTTTAAGGCAGTGCTTGACTGTGTCCCGCGCAACAGGCTATGGGCCAAACTTCAGCAACGGGGAATCCCACCCAACCTCTTGAGAGCAGTTAGGCTGTTATATTCAGACACATGGGTTAGTAGACCTGGATGGTCGGACATCCCACGCTCGAGCCTGGATGGCTGACAATTGTCAATCATCTTGTATGATGATGATCTACTACTTCTCAATAACACCAGGATAAGTCTACAGAGGTTACTGAATCACCTTGGAGCATTCTCAGAGGATAATGAGATGGAATTAAATTGCAAAAAACAAAAGTGATCTCATTGAATGGCCGTTTTTTATATGAACGCTAATGGCATCTCAGCGGAAACACAATTGATGAAGCACGGGCTCATGTGTATCTAGGAGCCAAAATAGATGCAAAAGCTACGTTTGCACCACAAAAAGAGGTGATCAAGGGAAAGGCACATGCACTTAATCATACCTTTACAACACTTTGGGGCCATAATCTGAAGCTATTGGTAGCACTAAAAAAGACCAAACTGTTACCTACTCTTTCCTATAGATCGGAAATAATGATAGGTGCTGAGGCCAATCTCCGTGATAAAATCAAGATAACATCCTATAAACACATTTTTCAGCTACCCAGATTGGCATTGCCTACCCAAATTAGGCTGGAGTCTTTATTGATGAAGCAGACACTCACCAGGCCTGCGTCATACATCAAGTGTTGCCATAAACTGCAGTCAGCCGCCGAGGGCACACTGGCTAATGTAGTCTGGTCCAAAATCAATCTACAAAGAGGGAATGGCAACTACAAAAAAAATGTTGAAAAAAGTATTGCAATGCTTGAGTTGGGTGACCTATGGAACACAAGTATATCTGATCAAGCCTTCAGAAGAGCAGTAAACAAATCCATCAAATTGCAAAGTCGGACGAATAACAAAGAGAAGGTGTCCAAGCGGTCTTATGGGTGGTTGGTTCTGAAATCTTATGCTGTCCAAAGAGAGTCCTCCCTCCTGGAAGCCGCCTATCACCAGAAGATAAAACAGAGTTTATTGGCACTAAAACTGATATTCCAACATTAGACTTTCTTCCAAAATGGAGGTAAGAAGGCCAAAATGGATGTAAGAAATGCCACGTATGTCATCAGACAAAACCTTGCTGCATGTCATATGCATTTGCCCTGCCCAGGCCATACAGCAAAGAGGTTTGCTGAAAAAAACAGAATCATTGGATCCAAGAAACACAATGCTGAACATTAGACTTATACAGTTCCTGGACATTTTTAAATCATGGACATTTTTAAATCCCTTGCAAAGGTTGATTCACGGACACAGGTGGGGTAAGATGAATGGTGAGGAAGGCCTTTTGACAAGAACACTTGCATGTACCTGTACCTGGCGAGCTGCTAGGAAACATGCTTTTTTGCTGTTTTTTACCCTGTCAGGCCGAGCACCAGTGTGACATTTCCCTATCTGTCCTCTTGGTCAAACATAAACACCTTTTGCATAAACTCACACACTGCTTAGGCTGTCTGCCAGCTTTATACACGGAAGTTAGCACTTCCGCACTTTATGCTGTTTCTATCCCACCAGGTCGAGCACCAGTTTGACATTACCCGATCTGTCCTCTTGGCCAAACATTAGCTCCTTTTGCACAAATTTGCACACTGCGTAGGCTGTTTGTCAGTTTTATACAACAATGTTAGCACTTCTGCACTTTATGCTAAGTTGGTCTCTGCAAATCCTGCTTTAATGGGCGTTGTCCAAACAAGAAATAATGTTTGCATAATTTCGCGGTGTAGGACACTGGCCTGGTATGTGGTGGGTACCTAAGGTACTTACACCTTATACCAGGTCCAGATATCCCCTATTAGTGTAGTGTAGGCAGTGTCTAGAAGCCAGGCTCTCTAGACGTAACTGGATGAGCAGCCACGGCTTATGTAGGAGACATGCAAAGTTCATACAATACCACTGTAGCCACACAGCACTTACACACCTGAAAGAAAACACTCAGTGTTACAAAAATAAAGGTACTTATTTTAGTGACACAATACCAAAAGGTACTAGAGAGGCAACCCTCCAATAGGAGGTAAGAAACACACTAAATATATACACTAGATACCAGAAATAGGCATATAAAGTAATAGAAAACAGTGCAAATGTAGTTATACGATAGTGACCCTAGGGGGAGCCCAAATCATATACTACAAAAATTGAATGCAAACACAGGACCTCCACCTAGGTAAGTGGAATGTGTAGAGGGGAGCTGGAGGTGCTAGGAAACCCCAAAGGTAAGTTCAACAGTGCCCCCTAGAAACCAGGAGAAAAGGAGTAAGTTAGTGGATTTTCCCCCAAACCACCCAAAAGGAAGGAAAAGAAGAAAATGCAACACCCAGACAAGACTTCAAGAAATCAGTGGTGGATTCCTGAAGAGGAAGACTTGTGGAAGAAGGTGACCAAGTCCAGAAGTTACAGAAGAGTCCAGGAGGAGCAGGAGCTACTACCCACCCAGCTGTGGATGCAGGTTTTGGTCGACGGTGATGTGAAGAAGGCCAGCACTGCAACCCTGGAGCCGGTGAAGAGTTCCTGAGGGATGCAGACATTGTCACGCGCTGGAAGAATTGCAGTCAGGTGTTGGTGCAGGAAATCCACCAACAAGCCTTGGCAAAGGCAAAAGTCGCAGTTGGCGAAAAGTTGAGCTGCCAGGGACCAGCAAGGCCCAGGAGTACTCAACCCAGGAGGGGGAGTCAGAGGGGATTTTCAGCGTCACAGAAAGTCCACAGGAGCAAAGGCAGCACCCATAGGACGTGGACACAGGCGTCGCAGAAGAGCCCATGTAGCACAACTGAAGAAGGGTCCCACGCTGAAGGAGAACCACACAGAGGACTGTGCGTTGCAGGAAGGAGTGCTGGAGCTGGTGCTGCACGTAATCTCAAGATCCCTTGAAGGAGATGCCAACAAGCCTTGGCTGCTGCAAGAGACATGGTGCACGGGGGGTACTGTCCTGTGTGGGAAGGCAAGGGCTTACCTCCACCAAAGTTGGACAGCTGGCAGAGAGGTCCCAGAGATCTACTCCAGACCACCACCCGTGATGCAGGATCTGTGGAGATCAGGATGAGAGGAGATCCATGTAGCCGGTCGTCATTGTAGTAGGTGCCTGCGGATACAGGGGAGTGACTCCTTCATTCCAAAAGAGATTCCTTCTTCCTTCTCTGAAGACTTGCTGCCCTCAGAGGATGCACCGCCGGAGAAATGTTGCAGAAGCTGGAAGGGGCCGTGGAAACAATGTTGTAGAAAGAGTCTTCTTCAAGGATGCAGATTGTCGGTTCCTGGAGGGTCCAGTTGCGGTTCCAGTGGCTAGAAGTCAAAGTAGGGTTGCAGAGGAGTCCTGCTGGAATCTTGCATTCCAAATCTGAGGACCCACCCAAGAGAGAGACCCTAAATAGCCCTGAAACGGGGAATTGGTCACCTAGCCAGGTGAGGACCTATCAGGAGGGGGCTCTGACGTTACCTGGCCACTCGGATGCTCCCAGAGGTCCCTGCCAACCTTGGATTCAAGGTGGCAGAACCAAGGGATCCTCTGGAGGAGCTTTGGGCACCACTCCTGGGGTGATGATGGACAGGGAAATAGGCACTCCCCTTTCCATTGTCCAGTTTCGCGCCAGAGCAGGGACTTGAGGTCCCTGAACTGGTGTAGACTGGTTTATGCATGGAGGGCACCAGATGTGTCCTTCAAAGCATACCAGTGGCTTGGGGAGGCTACACCTCCCAAGCCATGTAACACCTATTTCCAAAGGGAGAGGTGTTACCCCCCTCTCCCAAAGGAAATCCTTTCCTCTGCCTTCCTGGGCTAGAACTGTTCAAGCAGGAAGAGGGCAGAAACCTGCCTGAGGGGTGGCAGCAGGTTGGGCTGCTTGGGAAACCCCGGAAGACTGGTAGGAGCAATGCTGGGGTCCTCTAAGGAGCCACCTGAGTGCATGGGAATCATTCTTCAAATACTGGTAACAGTATTGGGTTATGTTTACGACATGTTTGATACCAAACATGCCTAGGTTCAGAGTTACCGTTATGTTGCTGGACATAGGTAGTGACCTATGTCCAGTACACGCATAAAATGGCGTCCTCGCTCTCATGAAGTCTATGAAAATGGCACTGGAGTTCGTGGGGGCACCTCTGCTAGTGCAGGGGTGTCCTCACACACAGGTACATGCATCCTGCCCTCTGGGCTAGGAGGGCCTACCATAGGGGTGCCTTACAGTGACCTGGTGCAGTGACCTGTAGTGAAAAAAGGTGCATGCACCCTTTCACGCAGGCTGCAATGGCAGACCTGCAGAACACTTTGCATGGGTGCCCCATCGGTGGCATAATACCTGCTGCAGTTCATTGATATCCCCTGGTACCCCAATGCCCTGTGTACCTGTGTACCATATACTAGCGACTTACTTGGGGGCTCCAGTATGCCAAATGTGGGGTGAAAGTGGTACAAGTTACCATGTTAGCAGGGAAAGAACATAATCACTGGGGTCCTGGTTAGCAGGATCCCAGTGAACACAGTCAAACACTGACAACAGGCAGAAAATGGGGTTGGCCATGCCAAGAAAGAGGGTACTTTTCTACACACTGTATGCACTAGTTTGCACGCACTGGTACCATTAGAATCAGCTAATTTGGTCCACTTTGCACAATCTCCTATATTGTACAGGCCAAGCTGCTTTTTGCCATGGGGTGCTAGATAGGTCTAAATGTTGCCTAGCTCTCCTGCCAACGACAAGAACAAAGAACTGTATGGCTGCCTTTCATGCACTATCCTTCATGCGCTGGCATGATCGTATATCACCAATAACCTTATTTCCGATTTGACTTATTTATATGTTCTGATCTGTGTGTTTTAACGGATGGTTATGATTTTATTGGCTAATAAACAAATATTTCACTCACTCACTCTGGTCTGAATCCAGATTGATAATTGTGGTGAATTATAATTGATATTTATGTAGATTAGGTTGCAACTTTCTTTTTGATTACCTTGGGCCTGAGCTGTAGGTGGGTGGTGGGTTGGTATTATGTAAGACCATCGCAGTCTAGGTTCTGCTTCAGTCTGAGTGGGGTTCATATAATACCATGTATGAGGAAAGTGTTGAGTATGTTGAGCAGTGGATGGAAAGTTTTGCCAGTGATGGATCCACTATGGCTGTTTTGATGGCATTTATAGAATATAGCCATCAACTAAGGCCAGTAAAGGACTCCATAAAGGATGTCTATGGACAATGTGCCGAGGTGAGTCCACTTAGAAACATTGAAGGGTGGTGTCAAATGGGTAATGTTTATAAGTGCCATGTTTTTAGTGTGCAGTCTGATTTTGTTTTGCCTATTCTGTGATAGGTTGTTAATGTCTATGCATTTTTCTTGTGAGTGTTCAAGATGTGGGTGTGAATTAAGGTTGATGCAGTGCCTGATTGCATTGATTGTGGCTACTCTGGTGTTAGTGGCTTTGTTGATGACTGTGCTGTAGTTCACCAGTTTGGCCTCCAAAGGAGCTCTAAATGTCTTCAAGGACACAAGAATATTATGTTGCTAAGGTTAGTGTCAATCCTTCTCCTGCCTTTCGATGGAACACTTGCTGACTGTGAGCATTTGACTTTGCTTTGGAGCAGAGAATTGACTTTTGAGGATTGGATCTTGGGTGGGGCATGATTTTGTACCATGGTGTGGAGAGCGTAGTTGACATTAGAGAGCATGGAGTTGATATCAGTGTTTAGGACTAATGGGTTTTTGTGGAGAGCTTTTATAAACAAGTTGAATTTCATTGTGTTTGGCTATCCTTTGTAGTTTTGTGTGGCCATTTTAGTTTTAGCTCCATGCACGTTATTTTAGAACACTAGGCCTGCCGCTGTGCACCTTAACCTAGATATATTTTATTCAGCTTTGTTTATTATTTTAACAATAGCCACATTTTAGGTCTTGTTTTATTTCTCTCTATCTAGCTGTTCTTTGCTTAGGCCAGCACTGCGTTCTTAAACAATACATTCTTGTTCACTCTGTGCTTCTCTCAAGGCTGCAGTGGGATAGGTTGCGGGTAAAACGTGGTAACGCTTTGTCTCTGGTATTCATAGAAACATACACATCCTTACGTAGGGACATTTTCTCAGAACATCAGTTGTTTTATTACAAAAACACTTCCCTGCCCCATACATGTTAGAGGGAGATTCCAGCCAGGTGACCACGGCTGTATGCTGATTACTGAACGCTTCGCTACAGCTGCTTATGCAGACTTCAGGCCTTTGCTCAGGTATGGGGGATGATGTCTTCCCAGGGGAACCTGTAGGGCAGAACTAGATCTTAACACACTGTGCTCTAATATAGCCTAGGTAGGAATTAGTCTATTGACTCTAGTGACAATATGGTAGTGTTATTTCTATGCTTCACTGATCGTCACAATTTTAATCCTGTCATGCTTTATTGTCCTGGTTATTGCAGTACATGCTTTATTATCTAGGATGCAGTTGCTTCATTAAAACCTTATTGAAACATACACTGCCTCTGCTTGTCATTGTATATATGAGACTAATGTAAATGAGAGAAACGGATGCGATCTGAGTGACCACGATTTCCGTGAGGAGTCAATTGTGTCATGCGCTCGGCTGCCCAATCATCCCTGCTCTTGGGTAGAGATGAGGCACTGCTAGTTAGCCAGAGAAAAACCCGGACTTGGGCAACAGGTGTCAACTGTAGTGGATTAGACTCAATCTCCCACACCACAGGCGATTCTGCCGCTCAAATCCAGTAGTCTCATTAGAATAATGAGAGCCTACGCGACGGTAGTATGCTATTACTTACCTGCAAGGACCTGCATACATCAACCACTGCCTGAACTTCCACTAACCCTCCAGACACCTGCGCTTCCTTTCCTTCGCTCACACCCCTCGCATCCCCTGAAGCAACAGCAGAGGATGCTCCTTCTCCTACCTTACTGTGAAATCCTGGAACAACCTCCCCATTCACCACTGACCTCATCCTCTCTGTTGCAATTCAAGAAGGGACTCACGGCCTGGCTGTTCAACTGACCCCTCTGGGCAGCAGGATTCTCAGCTCCTGAATACCCTCATGGGTGTTTAGCCACACTGTACAAGTCCTAATTGGTTGATCTGAAGCACAGCACAATCTAAGGGAATGTAGGGCCTTTTTAGTTCATACATTGCAGTGCCTGACTAGTGAGGTGTGGCATGGATGAAGAGGTGAAGTCCAGGATGTTACCCATGACCTGTATTGGCAATGTGGTGAGTTATTTGATGTTGGTATCTACAACATGTTGAGAAAGGTTTCTTTCATTGTGTTGGTCATGCCGCCCCAGTGTTGATATTGCACAGGTTATGTTAATTTATTTTATAAAGTACATATTCACTAACCTGAGTAAAACAAAGAGAGGAGAAACACAACTGTCATTCATTGAAAATTCAAGTATTCAATGAATTGCAGAAGTTTAGCAAATCAACCTTAGTCCTTAAATAAAGGAGCACTGAGATCCAAATTTTGAATATAGCGATTGAGGAAGTTCAATTCCCATATGATACGGATACAGCTTTTGGTAGTCAATCAATGGAGCCATTGTTGGAGGGGCCATTTGATGTTAAGGTGGTGAAGTCAGGCATCTCAGTGATGAAAGTGGAATTGGGTACAAGAGGTCTTTCTATCAGATTGAAGCTGATGATCTGAACATCTGACATTGGTAATTGGATGATGAGCTGCCTAAACGTGGTGAAAGCCGGCAGGTGGTATATCAAGTAGATTTGCGGATGCCTGTGGTATCTTTTTTGTTTGGTCAATCAATCTTCTGCATGCTATAATCAGGACGTTAAGGATCTATATGGAGGTACAGAAGAACTTAGGCTCTATGTGGCTATTTGAATGCATTTTTATACAGCATTTCTGTATGTGAAAGCTTTTTCTCCAACGAAGGTGTTTGAATGGGTAATTATCCGTGATAATAGTTCACTTTCTCATGTAATGGGTTTGGCTTTTGTGCAACATTGTGTTTTTTTATGTTCTTGAGACAGCATTTATTTTGACTTTGTTGCAGCACGTTGAATGGGTATGTATGAAACTACACTGTGGTGGTGAAGTCAGCTCTACAGCCTTTGCTTGCGATTTCACAGTAGAATGTCCAGTGAGGGTCAGTTTCTGTGCTTGAAAATTGAAGTTTAAAGGAAACCAAGCAACTGGTAAGCAATGAAAGGACACATTTACTACAGAATAGCGCAGTGCAGC
The DNA here is from genome assembly GCF_031143425.1 of Pleurodeles waltl. NCBI lineage: Eukaryota > Metazoa > Chordata > Amphibia > Caudata > Salamandridae > Pleurodeles > Pleurodeles waltl. Next base: position 1,078,393,486 of record NC_090445.1, on the reverse strand, counting down.
CAAAGTTGCTGTGCTCAGCTTTGCAAAGGGAAGAGCATTTTCGAGCCATATCTACTAAGATATGGCACAGACCAGTGCTTTAAATGGGCTGGTACTCACCGGTACTGAGTACCGGCACTTCTTATTTTTTTCACTCTGAGTACCGGCACTTCTCTGCTGCCAAGGAGAGTACCGGTACTCATGAGGGGTAGGCTCCTTAGCTGCTAGTGCTGGTGAGCACTGGGCTCTCAGAGTTGAACCTGCCTCTGACAGCAAAGGTGCTTCTGTCGCCCTAAACTGAGCCCTGCTGAGCTATTCAGTGGGGATTATGTGCCTAATGTCTGGGTATTTACGATCACGCTGTGTTTGTCAGAACAGGGTCCATTCAGGCCCTGTGCTGTCAATCACATTTACACACTCGTGTGCTTTTGTGTAAACACAGGAATTGAGGCAGCCCCGCTGTGACAACTAAGAAAGCCATGGGAGGAAAGTTTAAAATGGCTTTGATCCCACCTGAGTCTCTTGAACGAGGGTCTGCTTATGTATGTGTGTTTGCCTGCTGGTATGTGTGTGTCTTTGTGTGAGAGAAAAGCGAATGAAAGAGAGAGAATCGGGGCACTTTAAGGAGGACTGTGTGGAATGCTTTGGGTGTGCGCCTCTGCTTGTTTCTTTCTGTGTGTGCACGTTCAAGAATATATAGTATTGTGCAAAACGACAGCAAATATGTTTGCCAGTAAGATAAATAGCGTTGTGTTTCGCTTACATTTCGTTTAACGAGTTAACTTGTTTTGTTTGTTCAAACACATTTCTCATGGGCCTTGGCATGTGCTGTAACTGGTATATAAGTGAAAGTATCCCATGTCTTGCTCTTAGCCCCGCCCCTAGCCCCACCCACCACACTACTAGTATATGTTAATGAGTACCTGCACTTATTTTTTCCCATTTAAAGCACTGGCACAGACCCTTTCCTCCACAGTGTTGGCACACAAATAGGCTGTGGAATATGTGCACCTGCTGTGTAGGATATGTTTTGTACTGGAAGGGTACATTTTCAGTACAAAATACTATCTTTAACGTTATGAGCACCTCATTTCGAGCTGGATGGAATCTGGTGCAAGAATACAGAAGGATGGAATGTACGATTCTTTCAAGTACCTCTGCACCATCTTCCCGCTATTCCACATTTTCAACCCGTAATGGGGAATAACTACCAGACCCAGAGATACTGACTCCTTTACTGGGCAGTTTTTCACTATTTTAGAGAAAAATGCTGAAATGATCTGCTTGCTCTGCGCAAGTGAAAACTGTCAGTAGGAGGGCTGTGGGAGAGTCAGGGGTGGGTTGGAGTAGCAGGGGCAATAGTGCCTCTGCAGGGAAACCATTGCCTGCTACTCCACTGCTGCAGCAGGGGTCTACTGGGTGCTTGTTGTGCTAATGCCCGCAGCCCCTACCCATACAGCAGTAAAAGCAGAGCTGGTGTCTCCAGGCCTGGGATTATTGAGTGCAAGGTTTGTGAACCTAATAATTCCAGACTAGTGAGATTTGTAATTGTGATCTGAGACATTTCACCTGGAGTTATAGCTCTGTGTGAAATAATCCAACTAGTAATGAGGTTCCATATTTTTTTCAGTTGATATGGTTCATGGAGGTGTAAGTCAGATTAATACGTTTTTCTGTGTGGGTGCTGGGAAGGTTCAGGTATGGGAAGCAGAGGTACTGGACTTTGGATCTTGCCAGATCCTACCAGGGTCATGCAGGAAGGGTCTCTTGTCCATACTTTGCCGGAGACACTCAAGCGAGGGACAGCTAAGAATCTGGTTGATAGACTCAGTGTTGTGTTGCTTTCTCCCTAAGTTCAACCCGTATTTCTTGACACCACAGGGCTGCTCAGTATTAGGTGGTAGGTTTGTGGCAAACCCATGGTTCACATGATCCCACCCACTCAAAGGATTCTGGTTTACAACTGTGGCTGAGGCGAACTTTTCTGCTGTATCTAAAACACTTCGGCCCATATTTATACTTTTTGACGCACAACTGCGCCAACGCAGTTGTGCGTCAAAATTTTAACGCCGGCTAACGCCATTCCAAAGCACCATGCCGGCGCCTTATTTATTGAATGACGTTAGCCGGCGCAGCTGACTGGTGTGCGTCAAAAAAATGACTCACACCAGGCAGCAGCGGCGTAGGGGAAAATGGAGCTTGGGCATAAAAAAATGGGGCAAGTCAGGTCTGAGGCAAAATTTTGGCCTCAACCCGATTTGCGCCATTTTTTTTTTACGCCCAACCCCCATTGAAATGACTCCTGTCTTAGCAAAGACAGGAGTCATGCCCCCTTGCCCAATGGCCATGCCCAGGGGACTTATGTCCCCTGGGCATGGTCATTGGGCATAGTGGCATGTAGGGGGGCACAAATCAGGCCCCCCTATGCCACAAAAAAAATACGAAAAAAATACTTACCTGAACTTACCTTAACTTCCCTGGGATGAGTCCCTCCATCCTTGGGTGTCCTCCTGGGGTGGGCAAGGGTGGCAGGGGTGTCCCTGGGGGCATGGGAGGGCACCTCTGGGCTCCTTCTGAGCCCACAGGTCCCTTAACGCCTGCCCTGACCCAGACATTAAAAAACGGCGCCCATCAGGCTGGGCGCCGTTTTTTAAGGCCTGCCCCCTCCTGTGCGTCAAAATGACGTCACAGTATAAATAAGGCGCACAGGCCTTAAAGTCATTTTTTGGAAGGGAACGCCTACCTTGCATATAATTAACGCAAGGCTGGTTCCCCCTTCTAAAAAATGATGCACATGGTGGAACTTTGATGCCCGCGGGGTCGGACGTCAAAGTAAAAATATGGAGCTGTGTTTGCGCCGATTGTGCGTCAAAAATTTTAACGCACATTGGGCGCAAAGAGAGTATAAATATGCCCCTTCTTGTGGTGGGAAGTTAGCTTGGCTCCCTGTTGGCTTGTCTCTTTGTGACAGATGCAGGGTCACGTAAACTCCTCACACAAGAAATTCAGCAGCACAAGAGAGGGCTCTGTTGCACCTAGATTTGTGAGAAATGAATAGGATTCAGGCTTATAAACATAGGGGCATATTTATACTCTCTTTGCGCCGAATGTGCGTCAACATTTTTGACGCACAATCGGCGCAAACACAGCCCCATATTTATACTTTGACGTCCGACCCCGCGGGCGTCAAAGTTCCACCATGTGCGCCATTTTTTAGAAGGGGGAACCAGCCTTGCGTTAATTATATGCAAGGTAGGCGTTCCCTTCCAAAAAATGACTTTAAGGCCTGTGCGCCTTATTTATACTGTGATGTCATTTTGACGCACAGGAGGGGGCAGGCCTTAAAAAACGGCGCCCAGCCTGATGGGTGCCGTTTTTTAACGCCTGGGTCAGGGCAGGCGTTAAGGGACCTGTGGGCTCAGAAGGAGCCCAGAGGTGCCCTCCCATGCCCCCAGGGACACCCCCTGCCACCCTTGCCCACCCCAGGAGGACACCCAAGGATGGAGGGACCCATCCCAGGGAAGTTAAGGTAAGTTCAGGCAAGTATTTTTTTCGTATTTTTTTTGTGGCATAGGGGGGCCTGTTTTGTGCCCCCCTACATGCCACTATGCCCAATGACCATGCCCAGGGGACATAAGTCCCCTGGGCATGGCCATTGGGCAAGGGGGCATGACTCCTGTCTTTGCTAAGACAGGAGTCATTTCAATGGGGGTTGGGTGTAAAAAAAAATGGCGCAAATCGGGTTGAGGCCAAAATTTTGCCTCAGACCTGACTTGCCCCATTTTTTGACGCCCAAGCTCCATTTTCCCCTACGCCGCCGCTGCCTGGTGTGAGTCATTTTTTTTGACACACACCAGTCAGCTGCGCCGGCCAACGTCATTCAATAAATAAGGCGCCCGCATGGCGCTTTGGAATGGCTTTAGCCGGCGTTAAAATTTGTGACGCACAACTGCGTTGGTGCAGTTGTGCGTCAAAAAGTATAAATATGGGCCATAGAATTATAAGCAAGGTTGAGTCGGGACATGACTTAGCGTTGTTACGTATAGGATTTATCATCTATTTACTGAGTGTCAGTGGAGCTCAAACAATTTTTGAAGCAGTGGTACTGCCATCAGTGTTATTTCATTGAAGTCACATGTAATAAATCCAAGAGTCACACAAAGAACAAGCGGACCAAATGATACAGACCAACTAATTCAGCAGGAGAATGGTAAGGGTGCATTTTGGAATACATTGTCACAAGTATACAGCAAATTGTCCGTTGAAATGGCCTTTAAATGTGACCAGACATGCAACGTTACTGATAAATGTATATAGTGCACAAATGAAATGATATGATTCGGAAACTTGGTTTCAGTGAATAATGTAACTTTCACTTCACCAACTGGTGTCTGATTTGTGTTGATCCTATTAATTTATTTATTTCCATTACACTTCAGAGTTACAGTCTTTCTTTTCACATTGCCTGTACCCCCATCAAGAATGCCACATTGTTCACTTTACAAAATCCTCTCAATTTGCAATCCTAATAGAACAAGCAGCAATTTGTCATTGAACTCTCAGTTAGTGTGAGAAGATAAATACTAAATTGAAATACACCTTATTGCTCATTCATCTTCTGAACAGCGTGGTGATTTTGGGAGTGCTACCCCCCCACCCCCCTCCCTCCCACAAACACCCATACCTCCAGTACCTATGCGATATTATTCAGCTATTTCTGGGAATACAGGGTTACTAAATATATTCTACTTGTAATTACAATATGAACAGATTATAATGATACTCCTTAACGTGGATTGCTGAATCCAGGTGTTAATACCCTGATGTGGTAACAATTTTATCTAATTTGAGGGGTGCAGTATTGACCAGGATTCAGGTTCAAAGAGTAAAAAAGTGATAGAACATGCTTCACAACTTATGCAAATATCACACATATTAGGACATGCTTCACGGCCAATGCAAATACCACACCAAACCTATCACACCATTCTTTGTTCCGTTTCCACCAGATTCTGACATAGGTAAGTCTTGTGAAGTAATTGGGTACCACTCTATTATTCTATTTTTGTGGGGATGCTAGGAATGTGTGATAACTTAGGTACTGGTTATCTGTACCATGGCTGCAAGAATCTAAATGGGCCCCAAGTGGATAAACAATGCCACTGGCTGTCTGAGAGTAAATGGTCCATAAACAAGCACTGGCAAAACATTTCAAGCCCTGACTAAAATATTTATTTAAAAAAGTTTGCCATGGTTAAAAAAAAAAAAAGTGTTGTTGTACCCAACGCATCTGTAGGATAAAGTAATTAATGTGTCAGCATTCAGTGTTTTTTTATATGTAAAATCGTCCCTCATGCATTGCAAAGGAAGTACTCCATAGGACATGGAATGATACACCAAAAAGTGAATAGTAAGAGTGCAGAGGGAAATACTCTTCTGGGCTGAGCCAAAGCCCAGTAAGTGCATATTTTAAAGAATTGGTAACAATAGTTCACGGAGGCAGCTGTACTTCCAAGCCAAACTTTAAAAATGCTGACTGAACTCTGAACACATGTCTTTGGGACGCTGCTGGAAGTGAATATACGGACCGCTTCCTCACTATAAAAGCAGAATTCTAGATCCTTAATCATGTTTATGTTTTGCCGGAACAAAGATTTTTAGTTATATCAAGATTGTTATTGTGTCAAGAGCACCAGACGCTGGCGCAGCATACCTTTTTTCTCTGCATGAGCAGCTCCAAGCTCGCATGACTGTCTTTACGCTGTGTTTTGTTGGTAAAAACATTTTACATTTGGCTGTGGTTCCTGAGTAATGCGAATATGTCAAAAACCTTACACCACTGGCTCCCAGCACTGTGTATCTTATGTTATATGTTGTAAACTTTTGTGGCCACTAAGGAAGAAGAAATTGTATGGCTATCTAGTAAGAGTCCTTTTGCTGATTTAAGATAATGGGTTCACTGGGGCATGTGCCTGTGTGTATATGAGTGTGTCGGTGTCAAAGTGCTGTATTTCATTGATATGTCTGTATTTTCAGTGCAATGACAATACCCAAAAGATCCTCTACCAGGAGGGCTATGTGAGCCCTAGAATGGTTGGATTATCGTTTACACTGCATGCATTGCATGTACTTATGATGTAAGCTAATAGGGCCCCCCTAGATCAAGTGCCTACCCCGTGTCACGGGACACAAACTATTGGTATATTAATAGACTTTCCCAAAAGGGTCACATACCTATTGCCCTGTTATTGTCGAAGGTGGACTGTTGCTCTAGGCCAGACTGCTCGTTTAAGGATGACAGCACATTTGTTTGTAGGCGACTAAGCCAATCATACAATGAGTCACAACTATCGGCCCAAACCTCCCGGCTCAGAAGCAGTACCTCAATAAACAACCCAACTAGTAAAAGGTGATTTGTGGCAGCCTTTTTGCATGGACTCAAGAGTGCAACATCTTAGGGGAGTTGTGGTTAAACGGAGATTACCCTTTTCTCACATGAGCAACAAGTCGCAGTCACACACAGGCAATGGAGGAGATGCAGTGAAGTTTTCAAAAGGTTTTATTAAGAATAATGCAATTTACTGTAACTACCATGGGCTGCAATGATTAGGATGATGAACAATGCAAGAAACAGAATTGTAAAAATGAGAGTCAGAGTCATGAATACAAAGACCCCCACTTTCTTGCAACAACATGAAATGTGAAATAAATGTGAAATAGGCCCTAATACCCTAGCATGATGAACCTAATCTGTAACCTAAAGACAGCTAGGTGTGTTAATGCCAGTACCATGGCCATGAGAAGAGCCCTCAACCTTTGTTAACCTTGGAATTAGGTCTCTAGATCAGACTCCATGAGGACACGAAGGCTGGGTCTGCATCAAGGCAACGTGCATTATAGATAGCGTTTATGGTATCTGGTAGGAATCCCTCTGATAACCCTGTCCATGTGAGATGTATTTATGCAGATGTTGTAGGACCCCTGACACAGGTATGTTCCCAAACAATAGATAAGAAGGCATGCTTGGGCAGCAATTATATAAACAATTCCCTGAAAAGGTACATTATGTTACTGTCACACATAAGTGGGAAAGTACAAGTTGTGATACCTACGTATCTCATTTGGCTTTGACGCTTATAGTGACGCCTTCAGAGAGTGGCACTGATAATGTGAAATCAAAACATCTTACTAACTATAAACATAGCACCCATCTTGGAAGAAATAATTAAATACATTTTCTAAAAACAGAGCAGACTAAGTAGGGTAAAAGTCACTAGGTGACTGGGGCACAGGCCTGCAAGCCAGAAGGCTAAGCTAAACTCCTGATTCCCATTAAAACTAAATAGGATCCACTGCACTCTCCCCATTGCCGGAACAAGTATGACGCCATAATGATGATGCCAGAGAAGGTGAATGAACCCAAGCTAAAATGCTCTGGACTAAAACAAGCTAAAATCATATTAAACAAATACAACTAGAATCTAATTAAAAGCTTGTTAAAAATAGCTAAAACATACAAAGAGACATAGGTGGTCATTGCAGCCCTGGCAGTCGGTGTTAAAGCGGCGGTAAGACCGCCAACAGGCCGGCGGTAAAAAAATTGGAATTACGACCGTGGCGGAAACCGCCAACAAAGACAGCCACTTTAACAATCCGACCGCCACGGCGGTACAAACAAACAGCGCGGCAGTCACCGCCAACAGAGAGACGGAGGACAATGTACCGCCCACAGTATCACAACCTACCAATCCGCCACCTTTTCCGGGCGGATTCACTGTGAACAAAAACACAGCAGAAACTGGACTTCGAAGGGAAAACGCTCACCTCTACACACCCCACGAGGAACCAGGACGCCATGGAGCCAGAGCTTCACAGTTTCCCAGCCTTTATCTTCTTGCTCCTCTACCAGGAGCACGAACGCCAGCGGTGAAGACCACGGTGAGTACTGCACCTACGACACAGGGGAGGGTGGAGGGAAAAAACAGGGGCACACACACGCAACACGCAACACCCCCACCCTCACCCACTACAACACACACACAAGTACATGTTGATACATTACAGTTACAGTCCCCAAACCCCCCGTAAGAATGCAAAGACAAAAGGAAATGAGTGTAACCATTGTAATCTATTAAAATCCAGCACACAAAAATATATATACACTATTAACAAATATATACACCAAGAATAGAAGTCCAGGTATTGCTCCATTTAAGTCCGCGGAACACTGGGCCCACACTGCATGTTCGAGGCCCACACAAGGTACCCGAACATGACGGAGAGAACACTGCAGGGGCATCAGATAGAAATAAAACAGGCACCTCAGGGGGAAGGGAAAGGGGAGTCACCTCAGCCGGTTGAGTGCACAACGCCAAATCCACAAGGGGGCTCCATGCCTACTGTTCAATCCTGGGGAGTGCAAAGCCACAGTCTCTCAAGTCTCTACAGTGGGTGGGTTGCCCACTGCTTTATCCTGGGGTGTGCAAAGCCACAGTCTCTCAAGTCTCTAAAGTGGGTGGTTTGCCCACTGTTGAATCCTGGGGAGTGCAAAGCCACAGTCTCTCAAGTCTCTACAGTGGGTGGTTTGCCCACCGTTCAATCCTGGGGAGTGCAAAGCCACAGTCTCTCAAGTCTCTACAGTGGGTGGTTTGCCCACTGAACAATCCTGGGGAGTGCAAAGCCACAGTCTCTACAGTGGGTGGTTTGCCCACTGTTCAATCTTGGGAAGTGCAAAGCCACAGTCTCTCAAGTGGATAACAGTCTCCACTGGTTCTGGAGGGGGCTTTGTGCCCAGAGTGCTTCATCCTGCCAAGGACTGAGGTAGTGGATGCCTTTCTCCACTGGTTCTGGAGAGGGATTTGTGCCCAGAGTGCTTCATTCTGCCAAGGACTGAGGTAGTGGATGCCTTTCTCCAATGGTTCTGGAGGGGGCTTTGTGCCCAGAGTGCTTCATCCTGCCAAGGACAGAGGTAGTGGATGTGATAATCCACTGGTTCTGGAGGGGGCTTTGTGCCCAGAGTGCTTCATCCTGCCAAGGACAGAGGTGGTGGATGTGATACTCCACTGGTTCTGGAGGGGGCTTTGTGCCCAATGTGCTTCATCCTGCCAAGGATAGGGTGAGTGGATGCATGTCTCCACTGGTTCTGGAGGGGGCTTGGTGCCCAGAGTGCTTCATCCTGCTCGTGGCGGACTCAGTAGTGTCAGTGCTCTTGGCGCTCATGGGCCAGCGGTGCTTGTGGCGGCAGTGTCTTGTTCAGCAGTGCTTGTGGCGGCGGTGTCCTTGGCAGCAGTGCTTGTGGCGGCGGTGTCCTTGGCAGTGGTGCTTGTGGCGGCGGTGTCCTTGGCAGCGACTCAGCTGCTGGCGGTCCTGTCTGGGCCAGCGGGGCTGGTGCTGGTGGTCCTGTCTGGGCCAGCGGGGCTGGTGCTGGCGGTCCTGTCTGGACCTGCGGGGCTGGTGCCGGCAGTCCTGTCTGGACCGGCGGGGCTGGTGCTGGCGGTCCTGTCTGGACCAGCGGGGCTGGTGCTGGCGGTCCTGTGTGGGCCAGTGGGGCTGGTGCTGGCGGTCCTGTCTGGGCCAGCAGAGCTGATGGCGGTCACCTCCTGGGCAACGGGGCTGATGGCGATCACCTCCTGGGCAGCGGGGCTGATGGCGGTCGCCTCCTGGGCAGCAGGGCTGATGGCGGTCACCTCCTGGGCAGCGGGGCTGATGGCGGTCGCCTCCTGGGCAGCGGGGCTGATGGTGGTCTTCTCCGCCGTACCGATCTTCCCAGACTTGCCGGGTTTCTTGTGCCCCTTCCCCACCTTGGAAGGTGTTGCAGCTGACTCCACACTCCCACCTGTACCCCTGGGAGCGGCTTTGGTGGCTGGTGTCTTCCCCCTCTCCCGCCGGGCACTGGCCAACTTTTGATGCTTGACAGGTGGAGGACTGTCTGTGCTGTGGCTCCTTGCCACACTGGCTGCCCTGCTGCCTGGTGCACTCCAGAATCCGGTGACTACTGGCACCACTGATCCCGCCGATGTTGTGGCTGAGGTGCTAGGTTGGGACCTGGAGAGTCGGGCTCTAGGAGACTGACAGGGTGGGGGAGGTGAGGGAAAGAGGTCAAGGGTGGACAGGAAAAGTTTCTTGGGAACACTGGGACGGGTAGCTGGAGGGGGTTTGGGAGTGGAGGTGTACGTTTGGTGACTTTGGGTGAAAGTGCATGTGCTGGAGGCTGTCGTGAGGTGGATGGCTGTTGGGTGGGTGTGTGCCTGCGTTTGTGTACCTTGCGAGGTGGCGTCACAGACACACTGGGAGAGGACACAGGGGATGTGTGAATGGTAGTGGGGGTGGTGACTGCACGTGAGCGGGGTGTGGTGGTGTGTGTGCTGGTGATGGAAGTAGTGGCTGTAGATGTAGTGCATGCAGGTGAGAGTGGAGACGAGACTGGGAGGGAGGAGGGAGACGAGGAGAAAGGGGACACAGTGGAGGCAGTGAATGCTGCTATGTCTGCATGTGTGTGATGTTTGCGTGAGTGTCTGTGGGATGTGTGGTGCATATGTTTGCCTGAGCTTCCTTTGTGTGTTGGGGTGGGTGCATGCTGGTCTGATGGTGTGCTTGGGGTAGGCTGAGGTACAGGGGTGTGGGTCTGGGTGGAGGAAGTTGGAGGGGGGAGGCTAGAGACAGGGACAATGGCTGCCATCAGTGCTGAGGCCAGAGTCTGAAAAGCTCTCTGAAGGGCTGCCTGACCAGAATGAATGCCCTCCAGGAATGCATTGGTTTGTTGCAACTGCCTCTCTACACCCTGGATGGCATTCAAAATGGTAGACTGCCCAAGAGTGAGGGACCTGAGGAGGTCAATGGCCTCCTCACTGAGGGCAGCAGGGGTGACTGGGGCAGGGCCTGAGGTGCCTGGGGCGAAGGAGATGCACACCCTCCTGGGCGAGCGGGCACGGGGCAAAGGCTGAGGGGCTGCTGGGACGGCGATGCTGGAAGGGGGGGTGGCGGCTGTACCTGTAGATGGGGGGCACAGATGGGCCCGCCACCACAAGGGAGCTCCCATCAGAGGACGAGTCCGTATCATTGGTGTCAGCTCCTGTCCCTGCCATGGAGCTCCCCTCGCCCTCCGTCCCACTGGTGAAATCAGACTCCGTAGTGTCGCCCTCCAGGGCCATGTGGGACGCAGCTCTCTCCTGCTCCGGTGCCACTGCTCCTCCACCTGATGATGCTAATGCACACAAGAACAGGGAGACCACAAAAAGGGGGGGGACGACAGAAGAAAGACATGTTGAGTGCATGCATTACCACTACCGTTGGAGGAAACGACAGACACAGAAGCCCCCTGCACTACGCCGCGCACTTGGGGTCCACTATGCAATCCCTGGGACATGGCCTACAAGGCTATGGCCGACATCTGCACACATGGATGTCACAGGAGCCTGACTAGGTATAGTTGGCACTGTACCCAGGTGGGGTGGGGTGCCACAGGGCCTGCCAGAGAAAGGGGACCTAACTAACACACTGGCCCTGGCCTAGGGGAACCCACAGCCCACCTCCCCCACCCAGACACCTCCACTGCGCGCTGAATCAGCAGAATGAGAGTGTACTCAACACCTTGTTCCTGCTGTGATGCCCTCAAGCGCCCATCCAACTCCGGGTACGCCACCGCCAGGATCCGGAACATCAGGGGGGTCATGGTGCGACGGGCACCCCTCCCACGTTGGGAGGCCATCCCCAGCTGGGCCTTGTAGGAGGCTGGCCTGGCTTGTAGTGGGTACCAAGGGGTACTTACACCTTGCACCAGGTCCAGGTATCCCTTATTAGTGTAGAGGGGTGTCTAGCAGCTTAGGCTGATAGAAAAAGGTAGCTTAGCAGAGCAGCTAGGCTGAACTAGGAGACGAGTGAAGCTCCTACAGTACCACTAGTGTCATATGCACAATATCATAAGAAAACACAATACACAGATATACTAAAAATAAAGGTACTTTGGCCCGTATTTATACTTTTTTTTGCGCCGCATTTGCGCCGCTTTTTGGCGCAAAATGGCTCAAACCTACAAAATACAATGGCATTTTGCAAGTTTGCACTGTTTTTGCGTAAAAAAACGACGCAAATGCGGCGCAAAAAAAGTATAAATACGGGCCTTTATTTTTATGACAATATGCCAAAGTATCTCAGTGAGTACCCTCAGTATGAGGATAGCAAATATACACAAGATATATGTACACAATACCAAAATATGCAGTAATAGCAATAGAAAACAGTGCAGACAATGTATAGTCACAATAGAATGCAATGGGGGCACATAGGGATAGGGGCAACACAAACCATATACTCTAGAAGTGGAATGCGAACCACGAATGGACCCCAAACCTATGTGACCTTGTAGAGGGTCGCTGGGACTGTAAGAAAACAGTGAGGGTTAGAAAAATAGCCCACCCCAAGACCCTGAAAAGTGGGTGCAAAGTGCACCTAAGTTCCCCAGAGAGCACAGAAGTCGTGATAGGGGAATTCTGCAAGAAAGACCAACACCAGCAATGCAACAACGATGGATTTCCAGACGAGAGTACCTGTGAAACAAGGGGACCAAGTCCAAGAGTCACGATCAAGTCGGGAGTGGGCAGATGCCCAGGAAATGCCAGCTGTGGGTGCAAAGAAGCTGCCACCGAATGGTAGAAGCTGAGGATTCTGCAAGAACGAAGAGGGCTAGAAACTTCCCCTTTGGAGGATGGATGCACCACGTCGTGAAGAAGCTTGCAGAGGTGTTTTCGTGCAGAAAGACCGCAAACAAGCCTTGCTAGCTGCAAGGGTCACGGTTAGGGTTTTTGGATGCTGCTGTGGCCCAGGAGGGACCAGGATGTCGCCAATTGCGTGAGGAGACAGAAGGGGCATCCTGCAAGACAAAGAGCCCACTCAGAAGCAAGCAGCACCCGCAGAAGTGCCGGAACAGGCACTACAAATTGGAGTGAACCGGAGCTCACCCGAAGTCACAAAGGAAGGTCCCACGACGCCGGAGGACAACTCAGGAGGTTGTGCACTGCAGGTTAGAGTGCTGGGGACCCAGGCTTGGCTGTGCACAGTGTAAATCCTGGAAGAGTGCACAGGAGCCAGAGCATCTGCAAATCACGCGGTTCCCAGCAATGCAGTCTAGCGTGGGGAGGCAAGGACTTACCTCCACCAAACTTGGACTGAGGAGTCACTGGACTGTGGAAGTCACTTGGACAGAGTTGCTGAGTTCAAGGGACTGCGCTCATCGTGCTGAGAGGAGACCCAGAGGACCGGTGAAGCAGTTCTTTGGTGCCTGCAGTTGCAGAGGGAAGATTCCGTCGACCCACAGGAGATTTCTTCGGAGCTTCTAGTGCAGAGAGGAGGCAGACTACCCCCACAGCATGCACCACCAGGAAAACAGTCGAGAAGGCGGCAGGATCAGCGTTACAAGGTCGCAGTAGTCGTCTTTTCTACTTTGTTGCAGTTTTGCAGGCTTCCAGCGCGGTCAGCAGTCGATTCCTTGGCAGAAGGTGAAGAGAGAGATGCAGATGAACTCTGATGAGCTCTTGTATTCGTTATCTAAAGAATTCCCCAAAGCAGAGACCCTAAATAGCCAGAAAAGGAGGTTTGGCTACTTAGGAGAGAGGATAGGCTAGCAACACCTGGAGGAGCCTATCAGAAGGAGTCTCTGACGTCACCTGCTGGCCCTGGCCACTCAGAGCAGTCCAGTGTGCCAGCAGCACCTCTGTTTCCAAGATGGCAGAGGTCTGGAGCACACTGGAGGAGCTCTGGGCACCTCCCAGGGGAGGTGCAGGTCAGGGGAGTGGTCACTCCCCTTTCCTTTGTCCAGTTTCGCGCCAGAGCAGGGCTGGGGGATCCCTGAACCGGTGTAGACTGGCTTATGCAGAAATGGGCACCATCTGTGCCCATGAAAGCATTTCCAGAGGCTGGGGGAGGCTACTCCTCCCCAGCCCTAACACCTTTTTCCAAAGGGAGAGGGTGTAACACCCTCTCTCTGAGGAAGTCCTTTGTTCTGCTTTCCTGGGCCAAGCCTGGCTGGACCCCAGGAGGGCAGAAACCTGTCTAAGAGGGGTTGGCAGCAGCATCAGCTGCAGTGAAACCCCAGGAAAGGCAGTTTGGCAGTACCCGGGTCTGTGCTAGAGGCCCGGGGAATCATGGGATTGTCTCCCCAATACCAGGATGGCATTGGGGGGGCAATTCCAAGATCTTAGACATGTTACATGGCCATGTTCAGAGTTACCATTGCACCATTGCACGCGTGTAATGGTGTCCCCGCACTCACAAAGTCCGGGGAATTTGCCCTGAACAATGTGGGGGCACCTTGGCTAGTGCCAGGGTGCCCACACACTAAGTAACTTAGCACCCAACCTTTACCAGGTAAAGGTTAGACATATAGGTGACTTATAAGTTACTTAAGTGCAGTGGTAAATGGCTGTGAAATAACGTGGACGTTATTTCACTCAGGCTGCAATGGCAGGCCTGTGTAAGAATTGTCAGAGCTCCCTATGGGTGGCAAAAGAAATGCTGCAGCCCATAGGGATCTCCTGGAACCCCAATACCCTGGGTACCTCAGTACCATATACTAGGGAATTATAAGGGTGTTCCAGTATGCCAATGTGAATTGGTGAAATTGGTCACTAGCCTGTTAGTGACAATTTGGAAAGAAATGAGAGAGCATAACCACTGAGGTTCTGGTTAGCAGAGCCTCAGTGAGACAGTTAGGCATCACACAGGGAACACATACATATAGGTCACAAACTTATGAGCACTGGGGTCCTGACTAGCAGGGTCCCAGTGACACATAACAAACATACTGAAAACATAGGGTTTTCACTATGAGCACTAGGGCCTGGCTAGCAGGATCCCAGTGAGACAGTGAAAACACCTGACATATACTCACAAACAGGCCAAAATTGGGGGTAACAAGGCTAGAAAGAGGCTACTTTCTCACAGGCCTCCGTCGTCTTCTTGCTCCAGCGGCGAATGTCCTCCCATCTCTTACGGCAGTGGGTGCTCCGTCTGTGACAGACCCCCAGGGTCCGGACGTCCTTGGCGATGGCACGCCAAATATCCTTCTGCTGGTGGGCGCTGACCTACAGGAATTGTACAGGGGAAAAAGAGAAGTTATTACCAACTGCACCATCACAGTCATTGGCCCGCATCCCTACCCTTGCCATGTGGCACATGCACTCACCGTCATTTCATGCACGCCTCATTCCCCCCCCCTATCTTTCATCCACCCCACTCCACACAGGCATAGGCCATACAGCATGCTCCCAGTGTACTTACCTGTTTGTCTGGAGGACCGTAGAGTAGCGTGTACTGAGGGAGGACCCCATCCATGAGTTTCTCCAACTCCTCTGATGTGAAGGCAGGGGCCCTTTCCCCAGACGCACGAGCCATTGTCTCTTCCAGACTGAGGTCACAGCAGCACTTGCAGTGTAGGTCCTCTCCTGTGGAAGATCAGGTATCGAGTGGTTGAACAGATAGAAAATGGCGGTCACGTCCACGGCGGTGCATACCGTCACCGCCGGCGTACATCATCATTGGCTCCTGGGACCCATATGGTGCAATGCTAACCAATGCAGAATTGCGCCGCGGTCTTTGACCGCCTACCACGACAATGTACAACGCCAGCACAGTTACCTCATATCCCATTGTCCCACTTTACAGGTCAGGCAGCCGCCATTTCAGGGGCCCACATGGCATTATTTTTGACTGCGTCACACATACCTAGGCCTTGCCTCAACACTCATGCATGCTAATTTTGGGTTATGGATCGTGTTATGTGTAAGCTGTGTGTACGTACCTCTGAGTTGGTTGACTCTGTGCTCGCTGTTGTCCTTCATAGGCACCGTCCGCTGGGACATGTGAGGAGATGGCGGCATCCTCCGGTGTACAGACCGCTGGTGGACCTGTCGACAATGGAGGAAAGACATGTAATCATCACCTACAGGCTTGACCGTGCCACAATCCTGGAACTGTGTGCCCAGTTGGAACCAGACCTGATGTCAGCTATCCGCCATCCCACAGGAATCCCCCCTCAAGTGCAGGTTCTGTCAGTACTCCATTTCCTTGCAAGTGGGTCTTTTCTAACAACAGTAGCCATAGCATCAGGGATGTCCCAGCCTATGTTTTCCAACGTGTTGTCCAGAGTGTTGTCTGCCCTGCTGAAACACATGCGGAGCTACATCGTTTTCCCTCAGTTGGAGGATTTGCCTACAGTGGAAGGTGACTTCTATGCCCTGGGACATATCCCCAACATCATAGGTACCATTGATGGGACACATGTGGCCTTGGTCCCCCCCGCAGGAGTGAACAGGTGTACAGAAACCGGAAGAGTTATCATTTGATGAATGTGCAGATGGTGTGTTTGGCAGACCAGTACATCTCCCATGTCAATGCCAAATTCCCTAGCTCAGTGCATGACGCTTATATCCTGCGGAATAGCAGCATCCCTTATGTGATGGGGCAACTCCAGAGGCACCGTGTGTGGCTATTAGGTGAGCACCTGGAACCAAATCAGTGGGAATAGTTGTCTGGGTCTGGGGATACCCCTACAGGTTAGTGTGTGTCAAACAGTTGTCCCTCGCCTTTTTCAGGTGACGCTGGTTACCCCAACCTGTCATGGCTACTGACCCCAGTGAGGAATCCCAGGACAAGGGCAGAGGAACCGTACAATGAGGCCCATGGGCGAACTAGGAAGATTATAGAGAGGACCTTCGGCCTCCTGAAGGCCAGGTTCAGGTGCCTCCATCTGACAGGTGGTTCCCTATTCTACTCACCAAAGAAGGTATGCCAGATCATCGTGGCCTGCTGTATTGTTCCCAACTTAGTTTTGCGACAACAGGTGCCTTTTCTGCAGGAGGATGGTCCAGATGGAGGTGTTATGGCAGCTGTGGAGCCTGTGGACAGTGCAGACGAGGAAGCAGAAGAAGAGGACATCGACAACAGGAACTCGGTTATCCTGCAATACTTCCAGTGAGACACAGGTAAGAAGACAAACCGGCCTATTCCATGTAATTTAACACTACTACCTCTCTACTGTCTGTCCTTTTCACCCAGTGTATGGTCACTGAGTTGTCACTTTTCCTTATGATTTCACAGATGTGGGTCCCACTGTGTGACATCTGCTTTGTTTCCTCATGGACTAGAGCTGTGTGACATAGGTATGTTGACATTACAATTGAAAGAGCATTTTGTCACTGTAATTGCTAATACACTATTTGGAAATCACAGACAGACTCCAGATTGTTTTGTGCTTTAAGGGTGTTTATTTTAGTGCTCAATGTTGGAGAATGCTGTAAAATGGTGAGGGGTGATGGTGGAGGAATGTCCATGGCAGAGTCCAGTCTATTTGTTTCACAGTTGCATTGTCCAAAGGGGCATAGGAAGTGGTGCTGGGGCAGTTTAAGGATGGACAGGGTGACAATGTGGGACAAAAGGATGACATTCAGGGCGGTCTCATTTCTTGGCGGGGGTCTTGGCATTGTTCTCTGTCTTTGTCCTGGATCTCAGGGACGTTTGCGGGGTGGTTCTCCCTCTGCAGGGGGTGGGTGCTGGTGTGGTGGTCCTGTGGCGTTTCCTCCTGTCCACTAGCGCCGGGGGAGGTGGTGGGCAGTTCATCGTCCAGGCTTGTGTCAGGGGCCCCTTGTTGTGCCACAGTGTCCCTCCTGGTGTTGAGGACTTCAGCACCCCTACAATGGTGCCCAGGGTGGAATTGATGGATCTGAGTTCCTCCCTGAAGCCCAAATACTGTTCCTCCTGCAGCCGCTGGGTCCCCTGAAACTTGGCCAGTACCATTGCCATTGTCTCCTGGGAATGATGGTATGCTCCCATGATGTTGAAGAGGGCCTGGTGGAGAGTGGGTTCCCTGGGCCGGTACTCCCCCTGTCGCACAGCAGCCCTCCCAGTTCCCCTGTGTTCCTGGGCCTCTGTCCCCTGAACCGTGTGCCCACTACCACTGCCCCCAGGTCCCTGTTGTTGTCGGGTGGTGGGTTAGCCTGGGTTCCCTGTAGTGGTGGACACACTGCTGATTGACGTGTCCTGGGGACAGAGGTATGGGCCCGCTGGGTGGGTGCTGTGCTGGTGTTTCCAGAGGGGGGAAGCTCTGTGGTGGCCTGTGACTGAGTGAGGGGAACCGACTGTCCCGAGGTCCCAGATGGGCCGGGCTGGTCATCTAGATCCAGTTGGACAGAGCTGCTGTCATCACTGTGGGCCTCTTCGGTTGGTGGTGTGGACATGTCTGGACCCTCCGGTCCGGTGACGTTTGTTAGGGGTCCTGCTGGGGTGTAAAAGCATGATCATTGCATCTGTGTGTACCATGGTGTGTAATGGGTGGTTGACCGTGTACCCCAGTGCTTCCATTCCTGTGTGGGACCTTGTGTGATGATGGTTTAGGGGGGTGTATGGGTATGTGCCGTGGCCATGCATTGGTGATGGGTGTCCATGGTTTGGTGTTGCATGCAGGGCTTGGTGTTGGGATGTGTGGTTTGTGATAGTGGGACATGTGTGAGGAGTTGGAGTGATGAGGGTGAGGGCGAGGGTGGGGGTATGTGATAGCATGCAGGTAGGGGGGGGATAAGGTAGTTAAGGTTTGACTTACAGGAGTCCATTCCTCCAGCTACTCCTTCGAGGCCCTCAGGATGCAGAATAGCCAAGACTTGCTCCTCCCATGTTGTTAGTTGTGGGGGAGGAGGTGGGGGTCCGCCGCCAGTGCTCTGTACCGCTATGTGGTGTCTGGATACCATGGAACGCACCTTCCCCCGTAGGTCGTTCCACCTCTTCCTGATGTCATCCCTATTTCTTGGGTGCTGTCCCACTGCGTTGACCCTGTCCACTATTCTTCGCCATAGCTCCATCTTCCTAGCTATGGAGGTGTGCTGCACCTGTGATCCGAATAGCTGTGGCTCTACCCGGATGATTTCCTCCACCATGACTCTGAGCTCCTCCTCAGAGAACCTAGGGTGTCTTTGCCGTGCCATGGGGTGGTGTGGGTGATGTGTGGGGAAAGTGTGTTGTGATATGTGGGGTGATATTTAGTGGTGTGTTGCGTGGGGTGCGTGGATGTTATGTGGGTGATGGTGTTGTGTGCCTGTGGATGCTTGTTTGTGGATTGTAGTGTCTCTCTCTGGCCTTCTTTCGGGATTTTTGTCGTAAGGGTTTGTGGGTGATATGGGTGTGTGTTTTATATTGTATTGGGTGTGTGGGAGTGGTGTTTGTATGTTTATCAGGTGTGTGTATTTGGAATTGTCCAATGTGGCTGTGTTTTGTAAATGTGTGTGTATTTTGAGCGCTGCGGTGTGTACCGCCAATGGAATACCACGGTTGAAAGACTGCCGCGTGGATTCGTGGGTCGTGATAGTGTGGGCATATTCCTGTTGGCGTGAAGGTGGAGGTTTTGTTATTGCCAGTGTATCACTGACCTTTGGTGTGGCGGACTTGTGTGGGTGTCTGGATTTTGGCGAATTCCGAGCTGTGGGTCATAATGACTGTGGCGGAATTCCGCAGCCGCTGCGGAGTGTTGGCGGTCTTCTGCACAGTGGTAAGCGGCATTTACCGCCAATGTTGTAATGAGGGCCATAATGTTGACCATGACCAGCAGGCCAAAGTTAAAGGCAATGTTGGCAAAACTTTGGAACTTTAGAATAAGCCAATGGTCAATTTCATTTAACAGTAGTCATGATCTTGAAGAATGTCTTTGAAGCCATCGAAAAGAAGGGCATTCAGGAAAGAAACCACATCATCAGATGTCAGATCGATGACAAGATTGGCAGACGGATCCACAGAGCAGTAATGTGCAGCAGCGTCAGGTGCAGGATCACCCACAAGGGCAGCACCAGCCAAAGTGCCTAAAGGAGCCAGATGGTCCACCAAGGGCGGCTCATAAGTGGCCTCATGAATCAGCGTCAGTCTCATGTGACACGGCCGTGAATGAACCCTCATCAGTAACATCAACAGTTCTTGGTCCACAGGAGGCACTGGCGTAATAGCAAGGCACAATGAAGGTAGATGTTCGAAGAGGCACCAGGTGCAATGAAAGACTGGTTGCACACACCATAAGACTGGTCGGAATGATAGTGACCAATCATGCTCCAATTTGTCCAGCAACGGAGCACCAAAGAACTGTACCATGGCACAGCTGGGCTGGTGGTAGTAGCTCCATCACTCTGCTTAGCTGTGAAGGCACAACCACTGCGCATATGGAACTGCAGCAACAGTATCTTGCCGGTCAATGCCAAAGTCACAGGAAAGCCACCAAACACACTTGAAAAGAGTGAATGGATAGCTGAGGGAATGACTCGATAGAGAGTCTGGAAGATGGACACGAATCCAGACCCGGCAGCCATAAAGAAGTGCACAATCCCTGTAGTGCTCGAAGCGTTGAATATTCTGGATACCAGCTCTCCAAAGTGCTTAGGGAAGTTTATTATTTAATAGGGATTGTATCTCGGCTAATGATCTTGCTATCTGGAGAGCATACAGTATGCCTCTCTAGCCGATGTCAACGAAACTTGTTTCTGGAAAAGTAGCACCTTTAGTCTGCTCAGCTTGTCATAATTTACATTAGTAGTGTCAATGTGAGGCCACATTATCTCATTAGGGGGGGGGTAAAACATGTCCGCAACACGTTACAAATCTTAGAGAGTAAAATTTGGTTGGCAATTCCTGGTCTCATACCGCAATAGCTTTGTTCGCTCAGGACCACATATCTTCTATCCGAAAGTTTATGAAATGGTGGACCAAACAAAAGGCACAGGAGTACCCTTCAGAAAACAGGCCAAGTTTGTGACCCCTGCACTGCAAGGGCCATGAAGAGACACCTGTTTGCAAATCATTGAATGACTAACAGTAGTCTCACATTCGCTTCTGCTGTGAAAGACCTCTATTTCGCCGTTCGACATTTATACTCAAAGGGCAGCTCCCACTCTTCTTTCATATAGCTATTGCCTAGCCGCTCTTAACTGCCCGCAGCAAGATGTTTCAATCATTTCGAACAACGAAAGGTGGAAATGGCATGCACAAACCATACTGTAATGGGCTTTCTGCAACAGCGAAAGGCAACTTTTCTATTTGATGCATGGTGAAACTTGCTTCCCTTTTAGCCATTGTCTGTTACTCCCCGGATAAATTAAAAGCAGCAAACAGGTCAATACTTCTAATGTATTTCCATGGAACGCAGCCATTTTTCAGAACCTGTATTGTCCAACCTAACTGCATGATGGAACGCAGTTGACTTTGTCCATGGTGTAAAAAGGGCATGTCATTCTGAATAATGTCAATCACAGATGACACTATGTTATCAAGAGAGTATATCCTGTTGGACAGAGTGTTCATGCCATTAACGAGAACCGCTAAAGCTGTTTCCAAATTGTCCTTTTCTTTCTGCCTTAAACGCGCAGCTGCTTCCATTTGAGAGAGCTTCCATATCTCATTGTGTAAGGCATAGATGAATCTTTTAGCGAGTAGCTTTCTGGGACCTAAAAAGAAATCTTGTAAGTCTATGTCTTCAGATAGCATATTAGGATGTTCTTTAACTGCTGCTAAGGTATTAGTCTGCAACTATTGTTGGCACAGTTTACTCATCCTGTATGTGTAACTATACCCGAGTGTTGACCTGAGACAAAGCGAGGGTCCGGCCGGTTTATCTTGAAACCCCCTGAGGAATTAACAAAACACATCTGACACCCATTTGTGTCTATTGGCAACAATAACCACCCACCAGGGCTATAAAAGCATCTAGTTCTTCCTCGGTGACGTTCAGGAAGGACTGCCAGTTGGTGAATTTTGCCGGTGTGGGGATACTGGGTGCATTCCTTTCCTTTATTTTTGCTAACCCTAGACAGGATGTCTATTGAATTGTGTCATTTAAAAAGATTATTTGAACAGGAAAAAGGCACGCTCTAAATAAAGCTTCCCTACCCTGAATTTGCCAATCTTGTGTTCCCCATACACTCTTTACATCAATAGTGTTCTTCCTTTCAACTGCAAGTCGGGAAACAAAGGAATCTGAATAAATCAATTGTGTGTTTGTTAGCAAAATCTTCATAATTTTAGAATGGTAACCTAAAGTAGTATGATTCTGCGTTTCTAAATGTCATGCCCAGAAAAATATGTAAATGTATTTGAATAATGTTTAGGGCACCCCACAGGTGGAGTTAAATAGTGTTCCCACTGTGTGTAATTGAATACTGATCTGTGTCTAGTTGCACAGTGCAGGTAGTAATTTCCCCAGTTATTATAACAGAACATTTCCCCGTAATTCTTTGTGTTAGTGTACACATCATCACTTTCAAGTACAGTGTAATCCTGCAATTCAGCTAGCATGGAATCATCTGTTTGAACATCCCAGGCATCAGAAACAACACCAGGTGTAATTACATCAGTCATTGAAATTTTGAAAACATGGAAATTGAATGACCTCAGTAGGCCCGTACATATCAAATGGAACTTTATTTCACACAATCCCATCAGAAATTGGTACTGCTAAAATGTTCACAAGGGACAAGTCTCTCCGGACCTTATGTGAGGAAAGATATGGAGTGAGAACTTCATCCACTGGCTTGACAGAAGCGCATTCAGGGAGATAATGACCATTTATAAGGGGAAAGAAAACAGTCACTAACCCAATCCATAAGAGAAATGCAAGCAATGTCAGAAATATCCCAAAATAATTCCATGGATAAATTCAATAGTTATTTTTAAGCCATATGTACAGCTTATGTGTCTTTACAACAGTTTCAGTTGCAAGTGTGGATGAAGTTGAAGAAAAATCATCAAGGTTGATGAAATAACCAGAAGCAGTCTCTGCAAACACAGAAGCTGGTGCATTACTGGTGGATGAATCCACTTCGCATGGAGGTTCATAGTAGACGATGTCGTCAGTTTGTGTGGTGTTGAAATAGAAGGCAGCCACAGCTTGGACAGGTGTTGTTGGTGAAGAGGTAGCAGGAATCAGCAAAAGCTCATTTTCCACCCTCCCCACGCTCGAGGAGGCATTTGTAGCATTGTTGTACATGCTGTTGTAGTTAGAAGTGTTGTTGGTTCTTCTTTGAAGAGGTATGTCCTGTTGGGTAGTAAGAGGGGGCGGGAACTACCCATGGGACCTCTGGGCTTACTGTGCACGATCAGCCACATGATGGAGTTTGATGTTGTCAATGGAGACAAATCTGTTTGCTTTGGAACCAGGCAGTGGTGGTAGGATGACAGTTCTGGTACCTTGTATTCCTAGGACTTGGACCAGTGCTCTGTAGGCTGGGCCAAATTCCTTCTTCACAGCAATCTTCTCACAAACCAGATCCGTGACTTTAGGAATCTAGCCAGTAGAAGTAGTTGGCAAATCCCTTATTCCTAAAGTGGCAGCACTGGCAGATGAATTATCATCACAATATTGCTGAAGCTCCTGTAAGACAGTGAGACGTTAATTTATGTCAAAAGGTGTATCTGCTGCCACCAAAGCAGGGCCATCTAGATCTGGGACATACATAGGTATCCCAAAGAGAACCTCACAAGGAGTAGGTCCCCCCAAGGACCATCTTGGCAGATAATCCAGTGCTCTCTGGACCCCATATAGGTGATGAAGCCAACTGCGGCCAGAACCTAATACTCTAGCTGTTGAGGACTGCTTTAGATCTCGATTTCTCCTCTCCACAACCAAATTTCCCTCAGGATGGTAGGGTGAGGAGTAATGGAGTTCAACACCCATCATCTGCATTGTGTCCCTGAATGCTTTAGAGACAAAGGCAGGGCCCTGGTCTGAATGGAATGCTGCAACTGCATGTATACCGATAAAAGTCAGCAAGTCTTTTATAACAGTTTGAGCATCAGCCGACCGCTATGGCCATACCCACAGGAATCTAGAACAAGAATCTACAGCGACTAAGATGTATTTGTATGCACCATCAGGTTGTAGAGGACCCCAGTGGTCCAGGTACACACATTGTAGTGGCCTATTGGACACTAACGGGGATGTCTGCGGCGGGCGTTTCATGTTTGAACCCTTGGTCTGCTGGCAGATGTCACAACAAAGGACATATTGCTTGGTCTGTTTGTATAGATTTCTGCAAGAGGGTTATTGTGGCCACAACACCAGCATGTGCAAAGGTGATACCCTCTGCTTTTACTAGATCTAATCTCTGGTCTTGGTCCCTCACCCCAGAAAGTGTTGCATAGGCAACATTCTGTGCACTGATGTATGAATATTTTGTAGGGCATGCTTTTTGGAGAGGCTTGCCTTCAGCTGAAGGTTTCACAGCAGTCAAAATGTAATCATCCAATCTCGTCTGGGAACGAGTCACTCGAGCAACAGAAGCCGTAGCGACCGCGGATTTGACAGCTTCATCAGCCAAAGTATTGCCAATAACGTGTACACCTACATGTTGGTGGCCAAATATGTGGACTACATGAACACTAGGTAGCTTATCCTTAAGATCAGCCACCCTCCCCCACAGAGTTCCGTGTTTTATGGTGTTCCCTTTGGAGTCTCTGAACCCGTTCACTCGCCAATAATTAAGATAATCATTGTAGGATTGGACACAGTAGTACAAACCACAAACAATCAATGTGAGTTGTCATGGATCCGTGTGTTCCAGCGCTAGGATAAGGTCTTTAAGTTCAGCTAGCTGAGCTGTGCAGTCCTCCAAGTTCTGCATGTAGGTATTATGATGGTGGAATATACCATCCTTTATCACTCCGCTCACAGCTGTGCAAGCGGCTGAGTATTGATGCTTAGTACCCACAGCTGGTTGTGCTGAACCATCAGTGTAAATGACAGTATGGTATCTGTCAAGCAGCAAGATAGCTAGAGGAACGGGTTACTCCTATTTATATTCGAGGAATTCTTGTGTCTGAAGTTTTGGATCAAAGATGTAATCAACATCGGTGGCAGTCAGGGAGATTACCCGTTGAATCCTTTTTTTTTTTTTTTTAATTTTATTTTTTAAGGACACACAGCGGGTTACATGTTTGCAATAATAAAGAGAAAAAAAAGAAAAAAAAGAAGCGTAAATACATCAATATTGTCGTACAGGTGAAGCAAACATTCTAAACAAGAGTCAATGATAATAGTTTCTGCTCTTAGGGATCTCATAAATTTACTTATTTAGTCGGCACATTCTCGGGGCCCAAGAGCCATACGGAGAAAGGTGCCCAAGCTCTAGTGAATCTTTTACAGGCCGCTGTTCCTTTTAGTTCATACAGGCTATTCTCCAGGTGATACATAGATAAGAGTTGTGAAAACCATTGATTAAACCGTGGGGGATCAACATCACGCCACAGAGATGCTATGCAGTTACGAAATACTGACATTGCTATGAACAGAAAGTATCTATCTCGACTATTGCAGACTGAATGATCAACTCCCAGTAAAACCATTTGAGGTGTCAGATAGATAGTCTGTTTCAAGATTTTCTTCAATATATCGGATATCCCAGTAATCAAACTTCCCAGTTTTACACATTGAAAGAACATATGACAGAGATCAGCTTTCGGGCAACCGCATCGTGGACACATAATTCCCGCCGTTTTGCCCCAGCAGGTGTATAATATAAATTGTACAATACCATAAAATGTTGAGCTTGCGGGCCAGCAGACACTAAAACAGTCCGTGCCATTTCCATAGACTCACAAGCCTCTGTCTCTTTAGCTCCAACCCGTGCTTCCCATTTTTTAACCAATGACGCCAGGTCATCTTGTATAGCATTTAAAAGCAGTGGATACAGGTTTTTAATACCACAGCTAGTGGGGTGTCGTGAGACTTCCATTAGCTTAATCTTATCCGTGTGCCAACCTTGGGTCATACTAGTTAGTAAGAAGGCTCTAATCTGTAAGAATTTTAAAAAGTCTATTTTTTCCAACGCAAATTCCGCACTCAGTTCCTCAAATGATTTGAGGTGGCTGCCAGAGTGAAACAAGTCCCCGACTTTGTGAATATCCCGATTCCTCCACCTCAAGCAATAGTGGTCTTTAAATATTGCTGGAAGCGTGGGGGGAATCCACAAGGGAGTGTAGTGGCAGATTCGTCCTATACCTATCTTACGCTTAACCTGGGTCCATGCCTTAAATGCAGCATAAATTACCTTAAATTTAACCTTTTTATAGTAGCTGGGTTCCAGAATCCGCAGGAAAACTGCGTCTGCTTCTTTGCCCAGAATCAGGGTATATTTCGAAGGGAGAGCATCTTGCCCGGGTCTATCCGTAACATAAAGTATCTGTGCATACTGAAGCACTGCTGCCAGATAATAAAGTTTAAAATTGGGAAGTGCCCACCCCCCTTGCTCTCTTGGGAGAGTCAAATAAATGGAAAGCCCAGCGCGGCTTTGTATAGGACCAAATGAAGCTATTAACCAATCCCTCTATTAATTTGAACCAATCTTGCCCAATCTCTAGGGGGATTGTTCTAAAGAGGTAGAGTACTTTGGGTAGAAACACCATTTTTATCACATTACAGCGTCCCATGAGTGACAAGTGTAGATTGTTAATGCGAGCAAGATCTTTCCTAGTCTTTGTTAAAATTGGGCCCATGTTTATTTTCACCACTTCGTCAAGGTTTGCTGTAAGTTTAACACCTAAATATTGTACCTGTGTCAGCACCCGCTCGTCGTTAAAATCTACTGATTCATTCACCAATATTTGGCATTTACTCTTGTTCAGCAAATAACCAGATCTTTTCCCAAACTGCAGGGCTTCCTGCTCTATTTCCAATATAGCAGTCCTGGGGTCCGTGGTCACCACCGCGATATCGTCTGCATATGCTAAAATCTTAGTACACCCTCCTTTCAATGAGAATGGCATGATCCGACCATTCCGGATCATTTTCCTGATCAAGGGATCAATATATAGCGCAAAAAGCAGTGGTGAACACGGGCACCCTTGTCGCGTACCTCTCTGAATATTGATTGAGGACGACTTTGGCCCGGCAACTTGTATCGTAGCCGTTGGGTTTTGGTAGAGCTGTTGAATTGCCTTGACAAACCCGGGACCGATGTTGTTTTTACGCAGGACAGACCATAAAAAGGGCCAATGGACCCGATCGAAGGCTTTTTCCGCGTCTAACAAGATAACTGCCATGGGAAGCCAGGCTGTTGCACTAACATCAAGTAACGTAATAACTCGTCTTATATGATCTGCCGTGCTTTTCCCCGGGATGAAGCCATGCTGCCATGGAGATACTAAATCTGAGATTACCAAACTCAAGCGGCTAGCAAGTATTTTAGCGTAGATTTTGGCATTGCTGTTAATTAAAGAGATTGGGCGATATGAACCAGACTGAGTGGGTTCCTTGTCCTTTTTAAAAAAAACTACTATCTTAGCCTCCCCCCAGGAGGCCGGTTGAGGAGCCCCTGCTTGTACTTCAATAAATAAGTTAAGTAGCTGTTTACATATCTCCACAAAAAAAACTTTATAGAATTCTAGTGGAATTAGATCCCCCCCTGCCGCCTTCCCGCTTGCCAAGGCACGAGTTGCTACATCCAATTCTTCCAATGTCATAGGTGCTTGTAAAGCTGCCTTATCTTCCTCTCTTAACTGACCTGATATCTCATTGTCCGCGGCATCAATCCCTTCCTCTTCTTGGGACTGTTCTTCCCGGGTATATAATTGTTGATAGAATTGTCTAAAGACTTCCATAATCTCAGGACCGTTGTGTACCATCCGCCCTTCTTCATTCACTAAGCTTTTAATACTCCCAAACACCTGCTTTTGTCTTATTCTTAAGGCCAGCTGTTGGCCCACTTTCCCGCTATACTCATAGCATTTCTGACGATATACTAAAAATTTTGCAGCAGCCTTATCCATGAAAATCTTGGCGGCTTCTGCCTTAATGATATTCACATCACACAGAATGTCTGAAATATCTACTCCACTGCGGATCACTTCCCCTAGTCGCTGCTCAGCTTTAACCAGCTTTGTCTGAACTAATTTTAGCTGATCCGTGCGTATTTTCTCCTTTCTTAACCCATAACTCAGGGTTTCTCCTCTGACAGCAGCTTTAAAAGTATCCCAAACTATCTGGCAAGAAGCAGAGCCCTGATTTATCTTAAAGAATTCTGGGATCCATTCCTTCATTTTATGGATATACACTGGATCAGCTAATAGTGTCCTATCAAATGTCCAAGATCTAGGCTGTGGGCCCTTTCTCCCGGTCTCCAGAGCCAAAACCAATGGGTTATGGTCTGATATGATTCTAGGAAGTCTATTGACCCCTATTTGGTTTTGTAGAGAGGCTGTCACAAAAAAGTAGTCTAACCTGACTAATTTCTTATGCGGAGCAGAGAAAAAGGTGGACCCTGAATCCTGCGGGCAACACAACTGCCAGACGTCGATCAAGCCATGATTAATGGCCAATGACTGAAGTGCCCTAAAAACTTAGTTTTTTCTACCCAGGTAGAGTGTTTGTTCCTGAATGGGTTCTTTACTATCTAAATGTATATTGAAATCTCCACACATTATGATAGGTGTTGCCCAATTCGTAAGTTCTAAATTAAGCCAATCCAGTATCTCTGGATCATCTGTGTTAGATCCATAAATAGAACATAGAGTGAACCTTAGTCCCTTAACCGAGCATTCCAATAGAGCAAGCCTGCCAAGATTATCAGCAAATTGTTTATGTATAACCAGAGTACTGATCCGAGTTAATATCGCTACCCCTCTAGTGGTTGTGTGTTGTCGTGTAAAAACCGCTAGCTTCCACCCATAAAACTCCATTAGCTGCTTTTGTGTACCTGGAATATGTGTTTCCTGCATACAAATAATAGCGACATTCCATGACTTGAAAACCTCTCCTACAAACTGCCGCTTCTTGTTATTATTGAGCCCACAAACGTTCACTGTGGCAATACGTATTTCACTTTGCTGTCCCATTTTTATGGATGCTGGTCCTTCTAGTTCCCCTGTATGCCTCGTTCGACTTTGCTGCTTTCACATCCTGACACCTTTTCCACTGATAAGAGCCAACCCCGCTCCCCCTGCTGCGTGTCCCATTGTCCTTTTTGTCCCTGTGACCCCCCCACCCTCCTCTAACCCAACCCCCAACCCTTACCCCTACAAATGGAATCGCCAGGCTCCTGAGCCTGTAAGATGGTATTTGCCAGTCCCATTAGCCCGCCCATACATAAAACACCTTCACACAATTATGGCTTGCCAATCCATTCACGCGGCCCCTCGTCTTCACCCTCCCGATCAAAACCCTTAACTGATAAATGTTCAAAAAAAAAAAAAACACCCCAAACAGTATCACATACATTTACATATAAACAACTATTCACGGCAGTCCCTCCCCCCCCTTCTCCCGTACCCCCTGCACTTGACCGGTTTTCAGCTGCTGTACATATTCCCCCGCCTTAATTTCTGAAAGAAAAAATCTTGTAGTTGTTTTGTAGACAACTTTTAGACGCGCAGGGCTTAGCAAGTAGGCTTCCGCCCCCAACTCTTGAAATTGAGCAATCATCTGCCTAAGTCGCCACCGTCTTTCTACAGTGGCATGTGCGAAGTCTGGCCTACTAAAGAATGATACACCTTCCACCGTCACCTTTGAGTTGGGGCGAGCTTTTTCAAACACAGCCTGTCTCAGTAAAAAATTACCAAAATACACTATAATGGCCCGTGGGTAACTCTGGTCTCTATTAGTAGCAGTCAAAGCTTGTTTTTTCTTCATTAACGGAAAACGGTGTGCTCTCTGAATCTCCTTTTCCCAATCCCACCCATTCAAGTCTGGGAATGCTTTCTTAAAAAGTGAAGCTATATAAGCCCTAGTATCCTGCCCCTCAAGGTCCTCTGCTATACCCAAGATCCTCAAGTTATTCCGCCGCTGACAGTTTTCAGCATCTTCCAGTTTCCATTGAATATCCGAGATCTGCTGCCCTTGTGTCGTCGTCTGTGCTGTTGCTGCTTTAACTTCGATTTCCAGCTCCTCCGTTCGAGTCTCCATGGTGGCGATGCGTACACCAATATCCTGGCAGGATTTGACCACTTTTTTAATAGATAGTTGTAGCTGTCTGCTTGCTGCTTTCATTTTCCTGCTCTCCCTCTGAGTCTGTTCATGATTCTGAACCATTGTCCTGTAAATAAGATCCAAAGAAGGAGGTTCTGCAAGGTCGCCAGTGGGGGGGGGGCACCAGAGTACTACAGGTCGAATCCCTTTTCGAAAAGGCCTGTTGGGTGGCCGTATAATCCCACTGCATTTCACATCCTCCTCTTGAGGCTTAATCGGGTCTCTCCTAAGCTTGGCCCCTGAACTGCTCCTGGCTTCAGTTTGCTCAACTGATTTTCTTCTGCATGTTAAGTAGCTCGATACCCAGATACTTGCAGCAGAGCTACTCTCGATATCTGAATCTGTTAAAGGAATTTCTTCGGCCAAATCTGAGTCTTTAGACTGATCGGAGAGAGAAAAAAAACTCTCTGCTGTATCAAATGGCCCCTGATCGGTGTTTTTTGGTTTCGCCTCTTTTCCCCTCTGGGCAGGAGCTGGGGGGGTAGTCTCATATATCGTTGAGGACTTGGCCATATCATCAATTTGTTGCAAATTTAACTTGCAGCTTGATGGACTAGATTGTACTACACATTTCTCTGGAATGGATTCCTGAGACCTCTGATTTGACTCCTTAAGTTCCTGCACAGATAGCTTTGCACACCCCATTGGGGGGAGGGCCACCCCCTCCCTGCTATTTCCTGGACTTGTACTGGCGGTCTCTTGACAGGCTGGCTCCCTCCCCCCTGCATCGAACATAGGAGTGAATGCTTCAGGAGATGTAAATGCAACAGGTACATGCTCATCGTTGACTCCTAACACGTTTGATTGCGCTTCACAAGCTGCCTTTTCCGTGGACCTTTGCTTAGGCCGCATCATGCTAGAAAACATTGTTGGAACAGAGTACCTTGCGTCTTTTTCCATGTCGGTTGTTTTATGCGGGCCCCCTTTCACATGAAGATTGCTGTGCTCCTTTGATCCGGGGACCGGTAGCTTTTTGTCCTTTCTGGTTCCTCCTGGGTCTTGGTTCTGCCGTGCCCGTAAGAAGCGAGGGGTCCTGATTATCTTCGGCGCCATCCGAGCGTGCCACACGCCCCAAACACCAACTAATATTGCCAAGAAGCGGCGGGAATCGCGCTTAGCCGAGAGGGACAAGAGCGCGGGTCTGGAGCGAGCGCCACGCTCGCCTATTCTTGCGGGGCCCTCCGGTGCCTGCCGTTGCGGCCCCGATCCTGGCAGGGACCACCAGAAAGCCGAAAAGCGCCCGCAGCGGTCCGTGCTGCCGGCGCACAACGTCCGCGGCATCCGCGGCCGCGGGTGAGTGAGAGCCGCGTGTAGTCTGGAGATGGGCTAGAGCGGTAGTGGCGATCAGCCGGGAAATCCGGCCGCCATCTTGGATTCCTCAATTCAATCCTTACCCGTTGAATCCAATGTGGATGTAATGCTTTAGGGTTTGGAACGCTTGCTTTGGTGACGGTCTCTAAGGCTGGCACCGGAGTAATGACAATACTTGTTTCTCTTGGGCAAGTGGCTTCTCCTTGATGACAGCCATCTGTACTGAAGGTAGAATTTTTTCTATGGGTGCCAAGCGTTGTTTTGCGTTGGAATACAAATGTGATTTATAATCTTTGGGCACCCTGTCGCCCTTGTTAAGGGTGACATCAGTTAACCCAATGGGACCAGCAATTATTCTGATGACCAAACTTGTTTTGTTATCACAGGTGTATAGGTGTTTTGCTTCTAACATGCCCTGTTGCAATCCTCTAAAGATGCATGTATGTTCTACTGTCCAGTGTCTGCTAGAAAAATCTGAGCATATTAGGTCATAAAGTGGCTTGATGTGCTGTGCATAGTCAGGAATGTAGGTTCTGCCAAAGATGAAGAAACCAAGTAAAGACTGTAGTTTCTTGATAGTATTTGGCGGCTGGAGTTGAGAACACTTCTCTAAAAAGTGCGGGCCAGGCTCTTGTCCTCATTTGATAGCTCATATCCCAGGAACAGTATGCTGAGAAAGGCTACTTTAGCTTTCCTAAAATGAAATTTGTAACCAAGGGCTATGAATCCCAGAACGATCCGATCGACCCTGGCAAGATGAATGTTGAGGTCGTCATTTGTGAGATAGATGTCATCCACATAGGACAACGCTTAGGATAAATATCATTCAATATTGATGTTACACAGGCTAAGTGTTTCTGTGAGCCAAATGAGAATGCACTCAAGTTCCGACTTTCGTGTGCTAAGTTTTGGCAGAAAAAAACATTGGAGATATCCAAAGTCGTTTTGTATTTTTTATGCACTATGTTGTTAATTAGTGCTGTGTGCATTTTGTATTGCATATGTGCATGTATGACTGTTTAACTGTCTGTAATTTAAGACTATTCTATATGAATGGTCGGGCTTTGCAATAGGGAATAGCGGGTTATTCTTTGCAGAGACACAGGGCTCAATTACTCCCTGTTATTCGAACTGAGTGAGGATCTCCCACATTGGAGCTTTAGCTTCGTGTTTAACAGGATATTGGGGCTGAGGCGTAGACCTAATCGGTATTACATGGTAAGGAGAATCCTTATCCCAAACTACATGGTTGCGGTATAGCACAGGTGCCTGAGCTAAAGCCCAGTTGACAGCGTAGGCTTGTTTTACCGCTTCTGGAACAAGATGAGAGAATGAAGGCAAAATGACATCCTCCCTATGTGGGAGCTTACGGACTTGCTCAGGTGGCCAGTCCCTTTCAGCCAGTAGAATATCACAACTAAGTTCATCTAAGAATATCACACAAATGGGGCACTCTATGTCTCCCTAAATTTGGATGTTTAAATCATAAACTGTGTCCGGTGGGAGAACGCGCCCGTCCACAGTTTCGACCGCAATAAAGTCACTAGTTGCTGTTGCATCCAGATGATCTTTCAGACTCTGGTGACATATCGTGACTTCTGCCGCCCTGTCTAACAGTGTCACTGTCCATGTCTTGTTCTTCAGCAATATTCTCAAGTTTACTGGCATTTTTAATTAACAGTGCTGCCACCTTTTTCTTTTTAAATGGTGGCTTTTATTGTGGGGACTTGTCTTCTTTTTTGTCTGAAGACTGTGGTGAGTCTTTCTGTTTCAGTTAGGACGTTGCTCTGACCGGGCCACTCTCTCACTACGTCTGTCTGGTGTGTCCTGAAAGGAATGAGAGGGACGTGAATCAGTATATCTGTCAGGAGTTTTTATATTCTCTCTAGTTCTGAGATTAGATCTCCTTTCGGAGTTCTCCAAGTGTGGAGAGTCTCTCTGATTTGGTCTGTCTTTAATTTACTTTTGTTTATCCCAACGCTTTTTAGAACCCTTCTGTATTTGTTTGGTACCTTCCTTAAGGCTGGTACTCTGTATTTCAGGCTTTTTTCAGCTTGGCTCTCGAACTATTCCGACCTATACTGGTATAGGTATTGGAAATAATTTTCGGTAGCTCTTTCTCCTGTTCCAAGTGTGGAATCTCTCAGAGCCTTTGTTTTATAGCCAATGCTACTGCTTCCCCTTTAATGTTACTAAGTATTATTGAGGAGACTGGGTTGAAGTTACGCATTATTTCATCCCCAAATCTAGGGCTAGAGCTGCCCTGTGTTCAGTCTGAATTAGTTTTAACACGTCCGGTTAAATGAACAGGATTTTCTCTTGTTCCATGTGCACTTTGCCCATGATAGAATGCACTGTCTGTGTATTGATCCCAGTAGTTCCCAATTGATATCCTGCGTGTGCTGATGGTGCTGGACACACTGGTGCTATGTTCAGAGTTTGCATTACGAACTGAACAAGTCATCTATATAGTGTTACTAGCACAATGTATAGATTTCGAAGATCAGCTGCTTGCATGTTTTGTCCACGGGGTGAGGTGTATATGTGGCAAACATAGCCCAAGTTGGTCCTTCATTACCTAAGGGACGTAATCTCACGGGTTATATTACGTGTGGTACGGCGTCATTAAACCCAGTTCTCATGTCTTAATAAGTAATCGGTATTTCAAGATACTGATAAGCTTGGTACCATTGTGGTACGTTTGCACTTTGGCATTGGGATTGGGGATAATATCAAATTTCCCTTGATGTCTCAAACCTAAAACTTATTTCAGTCACAAAATTCCCCATCATCTTGATTTCCTTTCTGCGAAAACCAAAATCTGACGCCAATTTTTCAGAAAGAAAACATCTGAAATAATGGTATATGGGGATCCTGAGTCTGCCATTACCTTTAACTTTCTGCCCTCAATAATAATTTTACACATAGTTGGTAAATATGCCTATGTATCCATATCAGTACATTTTACCTCACTTCTGGCAACAATATGAGTGTCCTTAACATCAGCATCAGACCTTAAATTAACAACATTACGAGTTTTTTTCATCACAGAGAGCTTGATCTTTAATACACAGCACAACATTCTCCAAAGTAGACATTTCATCCACAGATTCCTTTTGTACACTCAAAAACCTTTTTACAATACTCTGAGAGGCTGTACCAAAATGTCCTATTCTCCCACACTTAAAACACTCTTTTTCCTTTACAACGTTGGATTGCACTGACCTAGAAGTTGTTCTGGAATGTTTTTATTTAAACAGCGAATAATCAGCTGGTCTCTAATATTTGTATCAACCCGTGCTCCAAAAGTACAATCTGCTGCAAGAATACAAAGTGCAGAAACATAAGAATTCACAGATTCATCCATTGACTGATGTCTAGTGCAGAAGTTAGATCTTTCCATAACAATATGAAGATCTTCACTAAACCTTTTCTTGCGGCGAGCTAAAGTTTCTGTAAAACAGTCATAGTCACCTTCTTCCACTCCTTGTGGTCTCATAAGTGCTGGTAAGTGTTCAAAGCAACTTCTGCATCCGTACCCAATTAATGTATTAATATTGCTTTCTTCCTTGCTGCAGGACAAGTATCACCATTAATGGCTAATAAATCATTATTAAAATGTCTCAACCATTTTTCCCATTTCATAGATGGTTGATTGAGACTAAAGAAAATGGAGGTGGTGGATTTCCACATGACAGAAGTATTTTAAAATGTAAAATAAGGTTATGTAAGATATTTAACTAAAAGGTATACTACACATTCAAAGTATTTATGACCCTAAAAATAATTATAATCCTGGTTGTCAATGAATAAATTAGAATTTAAAACCCTCACAACAAAGTGTGTGCATCACCGTCGAAATAAAACATACCTACAGTAAAAAGGCGTGTGTTGTGCTCCAGAAACGAACACTAGTAAAGAGTTAAGGTGTGCCTATCACTGTGGTGAATGCACATCAGCACTTGCAATTTGGTGTGCGCATCACTGCATTGGTCAAACCAAAACCAAAACCAAATACTCTTACGATGAGTTGTTTCGCTCGTGGTTCCTGCAGGCAGGTCTCAGCCAATCACAGGCCCGTATTTATACTCCGTTTGCGCCGAATTTGCGTCGTTTTTTTCGACGCAAATTCGACGCTAAACTAACGCCAACTAACGCCATATTTATACTATGGCGTTAGAGGCGTCTAGCGCCAAAGTTCCCGGAATGTGCGTCATTTTTTAGCGTGAACCCCTTCCTTGCGTTAATGATATGCAAGGGAGGCGTTCCCGTCTTAAAAAATGACTCCCAGGCCTTTACGTGGTATTTATACTCCCGGGCAAAAGAGACGCCCGGGAGTGGGCGTGGCTAAAAACGGCGCATTTGCGCCGCTTTTTAACGCCTGGGTCAGGCATGGCGTTAAGGGACAAGTGGGCTCAAAATGAGCCCAGAGTGCCCTCCCCTGCCCCCAGGGACCCCCCCTGCCACCCTTGCCCACCCCAGGAGGACACCCAAGGACGGAGGGACCCATCCCATGGACATTAAGGTAAGTTCAGGTAAGTATTTTTTTTTTAATTTTTTGTGGCATAGGGGGGCCTTATTTGTGCCCCCCTACATGCCACTATGCCCAATGACCATGCCCAGGGGACAGAAGTCCCCTGGGCATGGCCATTGGGCAAGGGGGCATGACTCCTATCTTTACAATGATAGGAGTCATGTTGATGGGGGATGGGCGTCGAAAAAAAATGGCGCAAGTCGGGTTACGACGATTTTTTCGACGTAACCTGACTTGCCCCATTTTAAGACGCCCATACGCCATTTTCCCCCTACGCCGGCGCTGTCTGGTCTACGTGGTTTTTTCCCACGCAAACCAGGCAGCGCCGGTCTGATTGCGCCGTCTAACGCCATTCCATAAATACGGCGCCCGCATGGCGCTTCAGAATGGCGTTAGACGGCGCAAAAATTTTTCACGCTAAACTGCGTTAGCGCAGTTTAGCGTCAAAAAGTATAAATATGGGCCACAGTGTGCACAAACACATTCCGAAGATGCCGCTACGGAAAACTGGAATGTCCGTGACACTTAGCTGAACAGCGCAAAGGCCGACCAGTTGATGACGTCACAGCTTGAACGCCATATCATTCTGCTACCTCAATAGATTATGTGGGGTCGTCGATGATGTGCACGTAAAGAGCACGGCAATGTTTCTTGTTGAGTATCTGCTGACACTGAGCTGCTAGAAAAGCCTTCCTGGATATGCAGCGCTCAGTCTCCTAACAGGCTGCCTCTCAGAATCCCCCTGTCTGCTCGCCGTTAAATGTCAATTGACTGGACATAGAATGAAAATATCTGGATGCTCCTTCCGGGAGTCGTTCCTCTAGCTCGTCGCCAAATATGCCGTATGGAAAATGACGAGAGGTGCACAGATCAAAATAAAAGTTATGTTCATTTTTTTGGAGTATCCTGACATAACAGCAGCAGGATTACAACAGTCCAAAAACCCTGTTAAGAATGGCGAATCATCTACAAACGACAACAATCTACTGCGGAGTACAGCAGGCGAGGAATAATGACAGAATATACATTTAGAACCCTGAAAGCAATATTCTACTTACCACAGAGGCCTTATTATTTGCATCAGAAATATAATGAAATGATGGGCCAAATGAGATGTCTTCAGGATGTAATATGCAGGCATGGGAACTCTGGGATCTGATCGTATGTCTTCAAGGGTTCGGTTCTCATATTACCCTGTGGATCTCATTTTCAGTGCCCTGCAAATTCTAATTCAAGTACAAATAGGAGATTATGGCAAAACCAGTAGGAACCAGAGTGGCACACAGATTTCCACATTCCACAATTCTCCTTTGACATCTTTTGCCAGGAAAAACCTGACAAACTTTGCCATACGGAAAATAGTTGTGAAGAGGCAAAACATGCAGTAATCAGGTGCACAATCTCCCACGCCATATATAATACATTATTTCTTTCTGTTATCTCATATTGATGTGATAATATCCCTCTGTTAAGTCCTACACTTTGCACTACCAGTATGTCCTGGGCGCAGCATTGCCACCCAGAATAGCACGGGCTTGGAAGGAAGCCCTGAATCGCATGGGCACAACGTCCCTTGTTTATACAAGGCTTTGATTTCAGGAGTGGTAATCCAGTGGATTCAGTTGAGGTAAAACAATAAAGCAAACCACACAATGCAATGATTT
Organism: Pleurodeles waltl; assembly: GCF_031143425.1. Taxonomy (NCBI): domain Eukaryota; kingdom Metazoa; phylum Chordata; class Amphibia; order Caudata; family Salamandridae; genus Pleurodeles; species Pleurodeles waltl. The sequence continues at coordinate 1,078,356,027 of NC_090445.1, read as the reverse complement.
GGTAAATGAGAGACGGCGTATAATGATCGGGTACCCCTATGCACTAGGGACTAGGCGTTGGTAAAGGGGTGGAGGGGAAGGGAGGAGAGCAATCCTGAACATCAGGAAGGGGAGACGCCAAACAGTATGAAGACATTACATCTACTGAAGCCTGTACCACTGATAATGCTGCTAATGACCATGGATGTTGCACACTGACTAAAGTGTACACATTGTATACACCCTATTGTTGTGTAAGCGAAGCATTCCACTACTGTTTATGTTGTATTAAATGTACAAAAAGGAAAAACTTTTATTTTATTTTTAAAAACAACTTTATTTCTTGGAGATCATCTGCCCTGTGGAGACCCGGCGGTGCAAGGGCATCCTAAGCCCAGTCAGCCCAGTTCATTCTGTGCATTTATGTTTAGATTTCTTCAGACCTCATATACTGTGCTTGAAGCAGCTTAGCAGCAGCACCAGGTGAAGGATTTGGCCTCCTTACAGTGGTAGGAAAGAAGCAGGCTGGCACATTGCTAGGGGCTCAGAATAAGGCAATAAGGGCGTCTGCCGAGTGGCGGGAGGTTTACCACTGCTGCAAACGGTCACTAAAACTGTCCATGCGAAGGTCAGAATTGTTTTTAATAAAATTGTGAATTTAGGAAGCCGAGGACTTTGAAAATTCACAGGTCTGAGTTTAATATTCTAACTCATGCAGTGTTAGAACATCAGAGTGAGACCCGCAGGGCAGAGAGCCAGTAGCAGTGGACAGAAAGGGATACTGAATTGTAGTCTCTTATATAGTTCAATGGAAGTGCTTGGGTGGATTCAGAAGGATACATTCAAACAGCATCATTAGGTAAGAGATGAACACTCAACTGGGCTGAACAAAGAGTTGATTGGCAAAGTCTCAAACCAATGGTTGAAAGAGGCTGGTCAAAGAAAGCCAATGGTTGAAAGGGCCACACCCAAACCTTTTCTATGTAAATTGTAAGTAGGGCTCCCGGTTTTATAAATATAATTTTTTTTTAACATTTCTGTCTGTATTTATCCATATTTATTTTTTGGCCATCTTATTTGTGTTTTGTGAACAGATCAGGTGATAGCACATTTTTTTAGCGGTCAAACGTGCGCTCATACTTTGATGCCTGACAGAAGTTAGCACATCACACAGCCAAAAATAATAAACCCACATTAAAAAAAACATAATAGCACATATACTGTTGCGATATGCAGTAATTTATACAAATCACATTGAGTTTTGTGCCATACGAGTTTTGCAGTGCTGCCAACATGTAGCTGAAAGTCCTTCATCTCAGCATGGCGAGTCACTCAAAAGAAGCCAAATTATCTGTATTTTCCTGCTACTAAAAATAAATACAGACAGGAAACATTATGGGGGTCATTACGACCTCGGCGGTCTTTTTGTAAGACCGCAGAGGGACCGCCGTGCGGAAGACCGCCTGTGCAGGCGGTTTGCCGCTCGGCGTATTATGACTGTTGGCTGCTCTCCGTCGTTATTCCGACGGAGAGCCACCAACAGCCATACTTGCGGGCGGTGGGAAAGTGGAGGTTGCTCCACCTCCACCGCCACGCCAACAGAACACTGCCCAGCGAATCACGTCCTGTGATTCGCCGTGGCGGTGTTCTGTTGGCGGTGTGGTGTCGGCGGAGCTGCCCCCATGGCTCCCGTCCCCTCCCGGGGGATCGACGGACCAGGTAAGTTGATCGTCCGTTAGGGGAGGGGGATGGGGGGTGTTGTGTGTTGTGTGCGTGCATGGGGGTGTGTGTGTATGTAGAGGGGGTGTGTGGGTGCGTGTATGCTTGCGGGGGTGTTGTGTGTATGGGAATGAGTGCGTGTATGGCTGTGGGTATGTCTGTATGGATGTGTGCGTGTATGTTTGAATGTGGGTGTGCGTGTCTGACTGTGTGTGTGGATGTAGGCATGTATGTCGGGGTGTGTGCGTGTGTGTGTTGGTGGTGCCTGCATGCATGTCGGGTGTGTGTGAGTAATGTTATGTTGGGGGTCGGGGTGGGGAGGGTGGCCCTGCCACCTTTGGGGGGTGGCAGGGGTGGTGGGGGTGTAGGGGACGGAGTCGGGGTGGAGGTGGGGGGTGGGGGAGACCCCTATCAGTGGCAGGGAAGGAATTCCCTGGCACTGATAGTGCTTACCGCCATGGATTTCATGGCGGTTCAAACCGCTGGAAATCCACGGCGGTAAGCCGGGTCCAAATACCGCCGGCGGTATACTGACGGCCGCCGGGCTGGAGACCCAGGTCTCCAGCCTGGCGGGCGGGACGGAGAACCGGCAGATGACCATGGCGGTAACCGCCATGGTCTTAATTCACCAAGGTATGACCGCCAGCCTGTTGCGGTCTTACCGCCGGTTCTCCTCCATCCGCCAGGGTTGTAATGACCCCCTATGTTTTCTGTCTTTATTTATCTGTAAATATCAGTAAAAACAGAAAACAGGGAGCCCTAATTGTAAGTAATAGGCAGGTCCATTTGAATTATGTGATTTTGCAGCTGTAGCTTCTTTTGTATAATTATAGATTTGTAGCATTTGCCACATAATATGCAGATGATAAAGAAATTCTCGCTCAAATGGACCAAAAGTTTCAAAATAAGTTAGAAGTATATTAGAGTGGGGTAGATCGGAGCAGGTAAAACTCGAGTGGAGAGGGGTAGATTGCAGTGCGATATATTGGTGTAGATTGGAAAGATTGGAATGGTGTGGGGTAGATTGGGGAAGAGTGGAACACAGTGGATTGGGTTAGATTTGATTAGGGTAGATTGGGGTGGGGTAGATAGAAGTGGGGTAGATTAGAGTGGAGTGGGGTAGTTTGTAGTGAGGCAGATGGGAATATGGTAGATTGCAGAACATTGGAGTGGAGTAGACTGGGGTGGAGTAAGTTGAAGTGGAGTTTGATAGAGTGGTGTAGGATAGATTGGGATGAGGTGGGTTAGACGGGTGGGGTAGACTGGAGTGTGGTAGATTAGGTTAGGGTGAGGTAGATTGGAGTGGAGTGGAATAGATTGGAGTGGAGTACATAGGGTAGATTGGAATGGGCTGGACTGGATGGGGTATATTGAAGTAGGTTAGTTTGGGGTGGAGTGAGGTAAGGTAGATTGGAGTGTGGTGGATTTGGGTCAAGTAGGTTAGAATGGACTGGAGTGGGGTAGAATTGAGCGCATGTGGTATTATGGAGTGAAATGCAGTGAGGTAGATTGGGTAGAGTAGAATTGAGTGTGGTAGATTGGCGTGAAGTGGGGTAGTTTGGGTGGATTGGAGTGGGCACATTGGAGTAGGGAAGACTGGGTTAGAGTGGGTGGAGTGGAGTTGGATAGATTGGAGTGGAGTGAGATAGATTGGGGAAGAGTGTAGTGTAGTGTGGTAGATTAGGGTGACATTGGGTAGACTGGGTAGGTTAATGTAGGGTAGATTGGAATGAGTAGGGTACATTGGAGTTGAGTAAATTGAAGAGGAGTGATTAGAGTGGGGTAGTTTCGAATGGGGTAGAGTGGAGTGGAATGGAATAGATTTGAGTGGGAAGACTGGAGTGGGGTAGAGTGAGCTGGGGTATATTGCAATGAGGTGGAGTAGGGTGAAGTGAGGTAGAATGGGGTAGAAGACATTGGAGTGGAGTAGATTGGGGTGAGGTAGTTTAGAGTTGGGTGGGTTGGGGTTGAGTGGGTTATATTGGAGTGTAGTGGGGGTAGATTGGAGTGACGTGGAGTGGGGTAGACTGGAGTTTGAGGAGGGTAAATTGGAATGAGGTGGGGTACATTTAGGTGGTATGTGGTATTGTGGAGTGAAGTGCAGTGGGATAGATTGGGTAGAGTAGAATGGAGTGTGCTAGGTTGGGGTAGAGTGGAATGGGGTAGATTGGGTGGAACGGAGTGGGTAGTTTGGAGTGGGGAAGACTGTGATAGAGTGGGATGGAGTTGGATAGATTGGAGTGGAGTCGAGATGGGAGTGGAGTGAGATAGATTGGGGAAGAGTGTAAAGTAGTGTGGTAGATTAGGGTTAAGTGGGGTAAGGTGATGTAGGGTAGATTGCAAAGTAATGGGGTAAACTGGAGTTGGATAGATTGAAGAGGGATGATTGGAGTGGGGGAGTTCGGAGTGGGGTAGACTGGAGTGGAATGGCGTAGATTGGAGTTGGGTAGATTGGAGTGGGGTAGAGTAGGGTAGGGTAGATTCCAGTGGGGTGGGTTGTGGTGGAATGGGGTGAAGTAGGTGGATTGCTGTGGCGTAGATTGGAGTGAAGTAGATAGGAGTAGATTGGAGTAGGGTAGATTGAGGTGGAGTGGAATAGATTGGAGTGGGGTGGGGGAGTGGATTAGATTGGAGTGGAGTGGGGTAGATTTGAGTGGAGTCGGAAGGATTTGGGTAGAGTGGGGTAGAGTGGAGTGGGGTAGAATGTGGTAGATTGGAGTGTGGTAGACTGTGGTATATTGGAGCAGGGTAGATTGTGGCGGAATGGGTTAGATTGAGTAGAGTGGGGCACAATAGACTGGAGAGTAGTTGGTTAGATTGCAGTGAAGTTTGGAGTGGAACAGGGTAGATTGTAATGGAGTGTGGTGAATTGGACTGGAGTAGGTTGGAGTGGAGTAGAGTGGGGCAGATTGGAGTGGGATAGATTGGAGTAGATTCAGTTAGGCTGGAGTGGAGTGAGTTGGATTGGGGTACATTGGAGAGGAGTGGGGTAATTTGGAGTGGGGTTCATCGGAGTGGATTGGGGTGGAGTGGGGTAGCCCGGGGTAGATAGGAGCAGAGGGAGAAGATTTAAGTGGAGTCTAGTAGATTGTGGTGGAGTGGGGTAGATTAGACTAGAGTGGAGTAGTTTGGTGTAGAGTGGAGTGGGTAGATGGGATTGGAGTGGGGTAGATAGGGGTAGAGTAGAGTGGGGTAGAGAGAAGTGAGGTAGATTGTAGTGGAGTGGGGTAGACTAGATTGTAGTGGAGTGGACTAGGGTAGATTGGCTGGAGTGGGGTAGATTGTGATAGTGTGGGGTAGATTGAAGTGGGGAAGACTGAATGGTGTGGGGTAGATTGGGGTGGGGTTGAGTGGGGTGGGTGTGTAAATTGGGGTGGGGTAGATTGGAGTGAAGGGGGTTAGATTGGGTGAGTGGAGTGGGGTAGATTAGAGTGGAGTAGATTGGGGTAGATTGTAGCGAAGCGGAGTGGGGTGGGGTAGATTAGGGTATGTTGGCGTGGTATAGATTGAAGGGGAGCGCGGTAGATTGGAATGGATTGGAGGGTAAATATTGTGGAGTGGAGAATCGTGGAGTGGAGTGTCATGTTGTGGAGTGGTGTAGATTGGAGTGGCATGGAGTTGTGTGGCGTGTCGCAGAGTGTCTTAGAGTGGAGGGACATACAGTGGTTTGTTGTAAAGTAGAGTGTCACTGAATGGAGTGACGTGGCATAGAGTTGAAGGGCAAAGAGTGGAGTGGGGTAGCGTAGTGTGAATGCATGGTGTGGTAGCGCATTGCCATTACAGAAACACATTTCAATTGAAATGACTATTATTTGCACCGAAATACGGATTTACTGCACCCAAATGATAATGTTTGCAAATATCTTCACCTAGTTAACTGATGTGTTTAATCATATTCAATTACTTGTTTCCCCCTCACTTCAGAATTTCAAAAAATTTGCTTCATCTGTACGAATTCTGGTGTATTCTGGACCAACAGTACAGTTTTTTTTGTTGTGTGCTAAAAAAAAGAACATCCCGTCTCATCTCACATGGGTAATCAGCATGATTGTCACATAGATTCTCTCACTTTGAAGTCAGGGAAAGAAAAATAAACACAAAGGGGGTCATTCTGACTCCCGCCGGCCGCGGTAACCGCAGGGTCGGCGGGAGCCGCCAGAATACCGCTGCGCGGTCAGAAGACCACCGCAGTTATTCTGGGTTTCCCGCTGGGCTGGCGGGCGACCGCCAGAAGGCCGCCCGCCAGCCCAGCGGGAAACACCCTTCCACGAGGATGCCGGCTCCGATTGGAGCCGGCGGAGTGGAAGGGGTGCGACGGGTGCAGTTGCACCCGTCGCGATTTTCAGTGTCTGCATGGCAGACACTGAAAATCTTTTTGGGGCCCTGTTAGGGGGCCCCTGCAGTGCCCATGCCATTGACCTGGGCACTGCAGGGGCCCCCAGGGGCCCCACGACACCCCATACCGCCATCCTGTTCCTGGCGGCCGAAACCACCAGGAACAGGATGGCGGTATGGGGGTCGGAATCCCCAGGATTCCCCAGGGCAGCGGAAAACCGGCGGTACACCGCCGGTTTTCCGTCACTGACCGCGGCTGTACTGCCGCGGTCAGAATGCCCATGGGAGCACCGCCAGCCTGTTGGCGGTGCTCCCGCGGTCCCCAACCCTGGCGGTCTCGGACCGCCAGTGTTGGAATGACCGCCAAAGTTCCCTGAAAGAGAAAGCCTGACATTTAACCTGTCTTTGAATGCACACCACATATGACAAGATAAGAACAAGATTTAAAAGCCAGTTTACAGAAAGAGAGTTTGTGGAAGAATGCAGTAAACTAGGTTTGGGCAATGGGAGCGGGGAACTCAAGCTGGATAACCTAAAGCAAATAAAGGCAGCAAACAGGAATCCAGAAAACGTGAGTTGCAGACCACAAAGCCAATGATAAAGAATGTGCAGATTGCATTCCTAGGTCAGTTTTCTGAATGTCCCCAAGATGTCTTTAACAAACCAGACAGCTGCTCTGTCTATTACGCCATGACCTAAAAGCGACCCATAGAATACAGCTTAAGTGACCACAACGTGAAAAAAGAAGAAAATGTGGTGGCAATATAAAAATGGAATGTTTAAAGCCTTATTTCGATTGAAAGTATTCAATGGAACAGTTGGTAAATTAATTTTAAATGAATAAAGAAATATACTGAAAATAAAGAAATTGGTTTCTTGCACTTTTTAGGAACCAATCTGGGCTAGTTCAATTAATACCACTATTGAAATCAAGATAAGTAGTAATGGAAAAGAGTAAGCCTCCTCTTCTAGCATTACGCAAGTGAGTCAGTAAGCATCGAAGTTGATGAGCGAATAAAATGTAAAACATCAAACTGAAAAACGTTTAGGCACCTCCTTGCTAGCTTCCAGGGTAGTAAGGTATTTGAACAGAAATTGTCCCATAAATGGATTTGGAGAACATACATCCCTACCCTGAGTCCCCCTAGTGAATTTCTGAATATTTTTAGGTCTGACCTTATCGAAAAATATTTAAGTTTACATCTATAACATACTTACATATAGGGTCTTTCAGCCAGTCCTCTTCATCCTTTGGTTTGTTGTTGTGTAATTCACATTTTAATTTTATGGCAAGAACGGAGGCTCATATTATGCGCTCTCTTTTCCTGTTTATTTAAATAGCAGCGGGGTCGAAAACTACAAATCCCAAAAGGCTAAGAAGAGTAGCTAATGGGAAAGGAAACGTATGTCTAAGTAGCCCACCAATCAGTAACCAATGCACTCTTGAACTAGCCCTCTTTTCTTGCTGCTCGCGGTCAAGATAAGTATTTTTTATACATTATCCCAATATTTGTTTCTACAGTGTTTAATTCTGTGTATTTGTTCAAGCGTGCTGTTTCTCCTTGCGCGCACCTCTCAGACAGCTGGTAGACGCGCACCCATTCATTTGCCTGCTGCGCTTTGCTCGCGCTCTTCACAACCGTCTTTACAGCGTTCTCCTCAACTCGCGTCGCCATTTTAGGATGACGATGGTTGAGATGAACGCTGCATTCTTTCCTCTCACTTGCCATTACGGAGCGTTTTTTATGTTCCTGCTCCTGTTTCTCCCTCCTTTCCACACTCGTAGCTACTGCTTCGCCTCCAGGCAGTTTTCCTGACTCCCTTTTCCCTGGCCAGAGGCGGAGTTTTGCTATTTCTGCCAGAAAGTGCAGATTTTAACCCTTCCTGTGCCGTTTTTTAGTCAGTGTTCCTATTTACTCATATTTTTAATGGAGATTGATAGTTCCCAAATGGCAGACAACATCAATGAGGAGGATGAATTGGTCAAAGACAATTTGACGGACTTTATTCAAGCATCAGTTGTACAGCCAGTTTCTGCCTCTATGAATAAATTATCAAAGAATCTAGAAAAAATAGTGTTTAACCTAGTGTCCAAGACAATTTTGGCCCAGTCTGCGGGAGATAGCAGAAAGCGCCCTCGCCCCAAAAATTCCTCAAAAGTGGCGCTGTTGGTTGGTGAGACTTCCTCATAACAGACAGAGGGCGTGGCTCCTCTCAGGCTTCCGTTAAGGGAGAGGATTACCAATATTAAATCATCTTTCAAATGTTCTAAGTAGTCCAAACATATTTCATCCCCTTTAATAATCTCTAAAATACTGGACACTGATGATAAATTGGGTGATGCAGCCTCGGAGGCTGATAAGTCAGATGAAGACAATGATGATCCTTTTAGCTCTCCTCCTCCGAAAAAGACCAAACCCTCAACTTTAGTCACTTCCAAGTCTGTCACAATTTCTGACTCTCAAGGAGTTCCTATGTTTGATCCAAACGAAATCCATCACCCTCACTCAACTGAATGGTTTCCAGCTGAGCATGTTGGAGAGTATGTGGCCTCATGTCTGTGCACTCCTTTGGACAGACAGACTAGAGCAAAGTTACGTTCTGAATGACCTTACCTATCTCTTCATTCCAAAATTTAATCAACTCCAACTATTGACCCGTCTCTACTTACTTTTTTCACCAAATTTGGCAAAGACTCGTGTAAGGGAGTAGATAAAGCATGGTCCACTTGCCAAGACAAACTTTTGGATGTGGTAGGCCCGTTAACGCTCATATTTGACTTGGTGGAATCGGCTAGGTTAGAACATGCCTCTGTTAACCCAAATGAATTGTCTTTATGGGTCCATCAGATTTTCCATTTTTCCTCTCTTCCTTTCGGCCTCTCTTCCGCTCCATGGTGTTTTACGAAACTCATGAAACCAGTTGTAGCTTATCTCAGAGCTCAAGATGATCATTTGCTTAGATGACATTCTGATCATGAACCAGAATCTTTCCTCCCTCCAATCTCAGATCCAAATAATTTGCTCTCTCCTCTCAGACCTTGGGTTTATCATAAACCTAGAAAAGTCGGCCTAAATTCCAGTGCAGCAAATAGAATTTCTAGGCTTCCTCGTAGACTCCGTCTCCGCTACTCTTCACTTACCCTCTGCAAAGGTAAAATCTATCAAATCAGAAATCCACCATTTGGACGCCTAGAACGGAAGAACCATTTATGCATCAGCCCCAGATCTTGTATTGGAATCGGACGCAAGTCGTTCGGGTTGGGGTGCCCGTTGTGGCCCGATTTCGACTGGAGGTACATGGTCACTAGAGGAGTCCAGGTTGCATATCAATTGTTTAGAGATGCTTTACGGATCCTTTGCGATCAAAAGACTCACAAAAGACAGAGGCCCTCATTCCAACCCTGGCGGTCTCTGACCGCCAGGGCGGAGGGCAGCGGAAGCCCCGCCAACAGGCTGGCGGTGCTTCCAGGGCTATTCCGCCGCGCTCAGAAAAGGGGAACCGGCGGTTTCCCGCCGGTTTTCCCCTGGCCCAGGGAATCCTCCATGGCGGATTCCGACCCCCTTCCCGCCAGCCTGTTTCTGGCGGTTTTCACCGCCAGAACCAGGATGGCGGGAACTGGGGTCGTGGGGCCCCTGGGGGCCCCTGCACTGCCCATGCCACTGGCATGGGCAGTGCAGGGGACCCCTAACAGGGCCCCATACAGATTTTCACTGTCTGCTTTGCAGACAGTGAAAATCGCGACGGGTGCCACTGCACCCTTCGCACCCCTGCAACTCCTTCGGCTCCATTCGGAGCCGGCTTCCTCGTTGCAGGGGCTTTCCCGCTGGGCCGGCGGGCGGCCTTTTGGCAGTCGCCCGCCGGCCCAGCGGGAAAGCCAGAATGGCATCCGCGGTCTCCTGACCGTGGAGCGGCCATTCGGCGGTAACCGCATGGCGGGCGGCGACCGCCGCCCGCCGCTGTCAGAATGACCGCCAGAGTCTCTTGCTCTATTATCCTCAGAATGGACAACATTTCAGCGGTCCGTTATATCAACCACTTGGGAGGCACGAAGTCCAAACCCTTGGCGGATCTGGCGAGGAGTTTTGGGGATTTTTGCCTCCAAAACAGAATCTCGGTACGTGCAGAGTATTTACTGGGCAATCTAAACCCTGTTGCGGATTGGCACTCTCGTCATTTCCAAGACTCGAGCGACTGGAAACTCCATCCCGACATATTCAGCTCTATTCATTGCAAGTGGGACCCCTTCAAAGAAGATCTCTTTGCATCCCATCTCAATGCCCAGCTTCCTGAATTCTTCAATTGGCGCCCATATCCGTTGGCATCCGATGCTTTTTCTCAAGACTGGTCAACCTCTCTCAACTACGCTTTCCCACCATTTATTATGATCAGCAGATTATTGGCCAAAGGCAGAGCTGGTTCTCATAGTGCCTTTCTGGCAATCTCAGGTGTGATTCCCCACTCTTCTGGAACTCTCGGTAGAACCCCTGTTTCTTCTTCCTTCTTTCCCTCACCTTCTCTTGAATCCTCAAGGTCTTCTACACAACCTGATTACCGACAATCTTCAAACTCTTTCGGCCTGGAAAATTTCAGGGATTCCCATCCAGTCCCACTTATTTCGGAAGAGGCTTCAAACTTCATTTACCAATCGTGGGCTCCAGGAACTAAAAAAGCATGCAGATCCGCATCGTCCCTATGGGATAGCTGGTGCATGGGAAAACATCTTTATTCCCTTTCAGCAGATGTATCCTCTATAGTCAACTTTCTGGCCACAGAAGCTATCAAAGGCAAATCTTATCGCACCATTAGCCTATATAGATCAGCTATTTCCTCTTCTCATCCTTACATCAATGGAAAACCAGCGGAGAACACCTTTTGTTCTTCTGGTTTTTGAAGGGAGTAAAATGTTAATCCTCTTTTACTGAAGAATAGTTATGTGTGGGATGTTAATCTAGTGTTAAACCTTTTCTTGTCATGACCTGATAATACAGTTCTTTCACTAAAAATGTTGTCTACAAAACTTACTATTTTGTTATGCCTAGTTTCTATAAAACGTCAAAGCACTCGATGTTACTGCTCGCCAATTTACTCCTTCAGGTGTTCTATTTTCAGTCCATAAACGCACTAAAACTAATTTGTCTTCAGTGTTTTATCCATATTTCCCGGACCATCCTAAGCTATGTGTAGGCCAGTGTTTAAAGATTTATTAACAATTAAGCCTGTTTCTTCTCCTACCCTTGCTCCTTGGATTAAGTGGGTTATGTCCTTGGTGGGCATTGATACCTCCTCTTTTGGAGCTCTATGGTCCAGAGGAGCTATGGCTTATAAGGCATTTTGGGCTGGTTCTCGTCTGGAGGACATTCTTAAATTGGCTGACTGGTCTAATGATAATGATAATGTTTTTTAAGGCATTTTATTGCAAATCTGTTCAACATGCTTCATTAACTGTGATTAATTCGCTTTAAACACGCATAATATCAGCCTCCGTTCTTGCCATAAGAATGTAGATTTTCCTAGTAATTTATCAAGGAAATTCTTAATTTTATTAAAGACACGGAGGCGAGTATTATCCCTCCGCATTGTATTTACTTCTGTTTTCTCCCTCCCTACCAGCATCATCTACTACGACACAACCTGCATCTCAAGGATAATACTACTCTTCATTTCCAGAGTCTGAGCCATACGTCTTCTCCGGACTACCCCTTCAAAACTGTCCCGGAGTCTGTTGATCTCTTGCAAAGTCTTCATCAAGTTGTAAGCTTTCTCCAATGCCTTTTTTTAGTTTTAACGGCTTGTTTTATCATCTTATCTATTGTTCCTACGTTTTTTAATTTTTGATCTCTCGCACAAGAAAAGAGGGCTGTTTGCGGACAAGATAACTACTTCGAGGGTGCATTGGTTACTGATTGGTGGGCTACTTAGAACTACGTTTTGTTTCCCATTAGCTACTGTTCTTAGCCTTTTGGGATTTGTATCAAAGAATCAGCCCACTTCAGCCATGGGGCTTAAGGGTAGGTGATTTGAGCTCTGCCCTCTGAGCTTACCTGTAATCTTCATTAGTCCGAGTCCACGTCTTCCCCAATACAGGCCTCACATGTGAGATTGCATCTCCGTCCAGCAGAACCTGTTCCCTAGCTGAACCAAAAAATCCTCCTAACATGGCTGCGATTACTCAGGAGCCTGCAAAAAAGAGAGGTACCCCCACATCACTTCCTGGTTATTTACAAGCGTACTAAGGGAAAAATACCAAAGTACTTATAATCAGTCCCACCCTTGGGAGGACAGGTGGTAAGCAGGACTGTTTCGGGGACTCGGAGTAATGAAGATTACATGTACATACCAGGGTATTACCTCCTCGTCCATCTTCCCGATACAGTCCTACATGCAAAAGAATACCCAAGCTGCACAAGATTGATTATATGAGACTATATGACACAGAAAGTGAAATGCCAAATATCAGAAATTTAATAAATTCAAAACATGTAAATGCTTGCATAAATTAGATATCAGAAACTGCTGAAAAAACACGATCCCCAAAGGAAGTAAAAAAACCCTCACACAACTGAACTGAATAATGGGAAAGGAAAGTATGGGGAGATTGCCTTGTAGCTCCACAACAGACCTCCCCAAAGAAGCCCCTTTAAAGCATGCCCAAGAAGCTGACAACTTTCTAGTAAATCTTCCTTCAATGATAGATGGAAGAGGAACCTAGGCTAATTCATTGCAAAGAACAATGGTGGACTTAATCCACCTAGAGAGGGTTGACTGAAAGGGACGAGACCCTTTATTATGTAACCAAAAGGTGATGAATAGAGACTCCACCCTGCGAAAGTCAGCCATTCTGGACAAATATACCTTTAAGGTCCATGTGTTGCACTGAGATGCAGCCCGACATGGACCATAACAGCTCTTTCAGTGTTCAAACTGATCCCTTCCTTGCATGGCTCAGTTCATCCATATAGTTGGTGGATACAGACGAGACAGCACAGTGTTATTAGAATTTCTACATATAGAATGGGGCTTAAGGGTAGGTGGTTTGAGCTCTGACCTCTGAGCTTTTTAGGTAGGTGGTGCAGTCAGAAGACTGCAGGGGTTGTATTGGTCGGAGTGTTCTGGGGAGGGGTTTGGGTGAGGTAGATAGGGCGGGGTTGGGCAAGAGGTTAAGGGTCTTTTTCCTGGTAACTGGGCTCATCAGTCACTAGTCTAGGTAGGGACAGTTTTTCTCTCCCACCTGGGACTTCCATATTTTCCAGAAAAAAATACCAGCCATAAGTTCAGTCCAGACAGGATTCTTAAGGTAGAACTTCATAAGGAGTCGCCTATATTTATTTTTAACAAAGCCTTTCTGTCTTTGTTTACTTTAATTATCAGTCAGCGGTAATTAGGGAAGCTGAGGAACACATTTTAAAGTGTTTACATCTAACATTTACTGTTTAAAGTATGTACTGAAAAGAGGGAAAATACAGTCTCAAAGTGATTTTTCTAATTTGTTCTACTGGCAGGGGCATTAAAATAACGGTCATGCCGGTATAAAACCGGCTGGGTGGCAACCCTAGTCCACCCTGACTCAGGGCCTAAATTCCAAAAACGAACCCATCCTGAGCCCTAAACCCCCCATGCACCCCTAAAAAACGCCCCTCCCCAAACCAAACTACCCTGATTTCCCTCCCCTCGCATGAGGCCTAAATCCACCAAACTACCCTGCCCTCAGCCCGCCTACCCTTAAATCTACACTGAACCTCCCCCGGCCCCCCTACTCACACCCCTAAAATAAAACAAATAAAGCCCCCATCCCTAAAAAACAACCCCAGTCCCAGTTACCTGGACCGATCCTTTTTCCTGTGTGCCCTCCCATCCTCCCATCCTCCCGCCCTTATCCCTAAACCCTCCATGCACACCTTAAAAACCTCCCCTCAGCCCCCTGTCCTTAATCTACACCAACACCCCCCCAAAGCCCTGCCCTGATATCCAACAAACTACTCTGCCCCCACCTCCCTCGCCCTGAGCCTTAACCCCCCTCTCACACCCCTAAAATAAAAAAGAACTCTCCAACCCCACTTACCTCGACCAATCCGTCTTCCTGCTCCTTCCTGCTTGCCCGCCCATCCGCAAAGCTGGACCACTGCCTGAACAACGCATATGCGGGCTGCCTTAACCACGCAAATGCGTAGTTAAGACATATGCGTTATTCAGGCAAGCATTGTTTAGCTTGCGGCTTCCGCTATGCGTGGCTGTGCCCACGTAGTTTAGGTCATTTCCATACTGAATGACCCTTGAACAGAGGAAGAAAAGAAATCAAAGCTGCCATGTCTGCAGCAAACTACCGCCAACTAGACAAGGATGGAGCCTCCTGGCATGACCACTTGCCCTGTGCCTCGGAGATTCCCAGGACCACCCCTCACCCAGTTTGGTGGCATCTGTAGATTTCACTGCGGGTGTGAGCTGACTCAACTGATGACCCCTCCCCAAGTTCGCTGGCATGAGCCACAATTGAACATCTGTCACTGTCTGAGGGGTGATGGGAGGAATCAGGGCCTCATAGTGTTGAGAAAGGGGGTTCCAATGTGCCAACACATGGTGTGCCAATGAATAAAGATGTAGGCAACTCTAAGAAATGGATGACAGAGCCAGGGCCATCTTCTTTCAACTTCGCAACCACCGTCTTACCAAAGCCTGGGGAAGGTCTAACAAGTTCCTCAGATGAAACATCAACCTGTTGACTCTGTCTTGGGGTAGAATTACTTCTCTCTTGTCTATGCAAACGAGGGTTCCAATAAATTGAAACCTCTGTGCAGGTAAGAGTGACGACTTTTCGAGATTTCGGAGAAATCCATGTTGTTGGAGAAGAGCACACACTTCCATCACATCGCTCTCTGCCTTAGAAAAAAACGCTCTGCTTAACCAGTCATCAAGATAGGGATGTACATGGATACCTCTAGAATCCAAAACACGCACCAGTGGTGCCAAGAGATTTGTAAACACCCTTGGGGCTGAGGTCAATTCAAATGGGAATTGGAAATGCTGGTGGCCCACATCAAACTGAAGAAATCTCTGGTGAACTGGAAATGTGGGAAAATATGTGTCCTGCAGATCTAGTGAAGTCAGATAATCTCCCTGCTTTAACAGCTGGAAGATACTGTGCAATGTAGTCATCTTGAAAGTGCGTTGTTCTATGAACTTGTTGAGACATTTGAGGTCTAGTACTGGACAGAAATAGCCAGACAGCTTCTGGACCAGTGACAGAATTAAATAAAACCCCTTACATAGTTCCTGCAGTTATGGGCTAAATGCCATTCTTTACCAGCAGGTCTTGAACGTCTTCTAAACGACCTTGTTGTTTCCTCTTGTCCCTTGATAGTACAGTTAATTGATAATGACCGTTTGCATGCTGAGCAAACTCCAGATGATACCCCTCGGAGGCCGCATCCATACTTCCTTGAAAAAGGAGAGCTGGCCAACCACTGTCTGCTCCTGTTGATTGTCATGACTTGGTGGCTGCAGGGACAGAAGCGCTGCTGGAATTCTGGGTCTGGGACTTGTTGAGATTTGGAGCCCCACCAATGAACCCTCCCTCGGAAGGGCTGCGAGCTTCCTTTACCAGTAGTCAATGGAAAGGCTCTTTTATAGCCAAAACCTCCTCCTGTAGGAAAGGCTATGAAAGGTGTAACCTATTTCTTGCTCTCAACAGTCCATTTGATCATATCTCCTAACTGTTGCCCAAAGAGGTAATAATCATCAAAAGATAATTTCATCAACATTGATTTTTGTAAGGCATGTGCTTTCCAGGTCCGCATCCACATGTCCTGATGCAGCGGCTGATGAACACAAGTTATGAAATGATAAGTCTGAAAGAAAACGGCCCTTTGCTCCACAGTGCTGAGGAGGGATGAACAGCCTAATCCTTCTGACATATGTTTCGACAACTGATGAAAGTCCTTGAGTAGAGACTGCATTGTGTAGGTGGCATACATATCGACCCTGCAGGGAAAGTTGGAGGCTGCATAAGCTCGCTCAACAGCCCCTTCCACCTTCATGTCTACAGGATCTGGTGGGGAAGCATCTTCAGCCAGAACACTGCCTTGAGATAAAAGGCCTGCCAAGGTTATCCACCTTAACCACTTCTGGAAATTTTCAGAAAACTTGCCAACAGGGTAACATCTGGCCAAAAAACGAGGGAAAGATGACATCCACATCTCTCCATTTCTGCTCCAAGACATGTCACAGAGCAGCATGCATGGGTAGGCTCATGACACCTACACTGCAACAGAAAGTCCTCTTCTCCTGCCACCAACTCATTAGTAGGCAACCCAATATTGCCTCTTAAATGCTGCAACTATTCAGAGAACTCTGCTCCCTGTATCAATCTGCCTCTCCTCTGCCTCTCTGCATCTGCATTAATATCAGGATCCCCCTCCATATCCTGGACATGAGGTAGTGTAGTAGGAGGCCCATCCCTAGCTCTCTCAATTATGAGCTGTATGGATGCCATGGAAGGGAAGCCGTAGGAAGGCCCTGTAGCCTCTTCATTAGCCTCCTGAAAATCCAATGCTTGCCAATCAAGGTCGGGTGCTGAAAAACAGTAAAACTGACCGAGGCTTCCTTCACTCCATCAGTTTTTAAGACAACGTAAGGTCTCACGAGAAATCACAAGCGTGACATATTTGATTTGTCTTTGGAACTGAACAGTCCCCAAACAACGAGGAAAAGAAGGTGCACGTAAAACGCCTCAGTGCATGAGCACCCACCTTCCCTTTCAACCCTAGGAATGCTAAAGCAAGTTCATGGTCGAAAACATGAGGCGCCGGTCCCATCCACTATAGCGAGGCATTGTAGACCACATAACTAATAAATGCTGCTATAGCAAGCCTTGGTGCCTCCCGCCAAAAGAAGAGATGAGACTTGATCCATATTAAAAGAAAAGTGAGTTTATTGGGTACAATCCAAGAACAACAGCAAACAGACCGTGCCCACTCCTCAGCCACCTCCAACTGCTGTTCCTCTTCTGAGCATTCCACTCAGAACATTGATGACATCGCGACAATCGATTACATAGCAGATGACCTGTTCTGGAAAGCAAAACATAACACATCCCCTTTCCCAAACAATAGAAAACAAAACTCATTAAAAATTCAATCAAACTTCTGAGAAAGTTTGCCTGTAAATAAACGGTATGAAAGAATCTACAAAAGTTAAACAAACTTACAATCAAATTTGTCTTCAATAAAACAGCATAAAGTAAGTCTTTATCTTACACTGTAAGCAAAACTGTAAACAATTATTCCTTACAGTAATCTTTCATCCACACAAGAGCACGAACAGATCTTTGTGATCGAACAAAACTATCAAAACAGGTGTTGTCAGCGGATCTTTGTGTGCAAACCACACTATCACGACAAGTCTTGTCAGAAGATCTTTGTCTATGTGCAACAAGAACACTTTCTTGACACTTATTGACAACAACATCCTTCCCTTCATCCTTCTCTCCCATCAAAGCCAGCCTGTACATGCTCCACCATTCCCTATTATGCACATGCATCACATTGAACTTTACTTTCAATGATTTGGAAAGGTAAAAAAAAAACACTCTTCCCTTTGGCATGAAATTGTGTTTTTTTATTCACACTTGGGTCAGATGTATCAAAGGATTTTGCATTCGCAAACGGTGCGAATCTGTAAATTCCACTATTTGCGAATGCAAAATCGTCTTTCAGGATGTATGGAAGGCAGTGCAGTGCAGTGCAATTATAGGGAATCACAATTTTTGGCGATTCCCTAAAATTGCGACTGTGAATAGGGAATCGCAATTTGCAATTCCCTAAATAGGAAATCGCAAATAGGGAATTCCTATTTGCGATTTCCAAAGCACATGTATCATGCATTTCCTAAATGCATGATTTGGCATTTAGGAAGTGCAGTTACCACAGATTCAAGTTTGGTGGTAAGCATGTGCAATTTTAAAAAATGCATTACAATTGCATTTTTAAAAATGACATGTAGCACACACATGCCCCTTCAGCATGTGAGCGCTTTACATATCCACAAATAATTTTTTGGGGTGCATCAAAAAGGGCCTTAGGCACCCAGCACATTGGGATTTGCATTACCTAATTTGCGAATTCCTAACAGGAATTCGCAAATTAGGTAATGCAAAACCATTTGCACCTATGGGATGGAGTCCAATTTCCTAATTGTGATTCGGTAATAGCGATTGCGCCTTTTAAGTAATCACTATTACCGAATCACAATTTTCATACAACCCATTTTGCATTTCTTAAATAGCAATTTCTTAAAAATCGCTACTAGGAAATACAAACCGGGATGATGATACATCTGGCCCTTAGTCCCCTACAGACCACACAATTCTCTTCACACTATGGGGGTCATTACGACCCTGGCGGCCGGCGGTAAGTTGGCGGTAACACCGCAAACAGGTTGGCGGTGTTCTGCCAGCAATTATGACCGTGGCGGAAAAGCCACGGCCATACCGCCGGCCCCTCCACTTTCCCGCCAGGATTCCGCCTGGCGGTCATAATTATGAGTCCCCGACCGCCAGCCTGTCCGTGGCGGTACACACTGCCATTGAAAGGCTGGCGGTAAGGGGACTTGGGGTGCCCCTGGGGGCCCCTGCACTGCCAATGCATTTGGCATGGGCAGTGCAGAGGCCTCCAGGCATAGCCCCGTCGCGCATTTCACTGCCCGAATTTCGGGCAGTGAAATGCGCGATGGGTGCTACTGCACCCGCTGCACATCAGCATTGCTGCCGGCTCTATTGTGAGCCGGCAGCAATGTTGATGTGACATTTCCGCTGGCCCAGCGGAAATGTCATAATAGGGAGCCAGGAATACCGCCGGCAATGGCGGTATTCTGTCTCCCGCGGCCTCAGCGGTCTTTTTCCAAGACCGCCGAGGTCGTAATGACCCCCTATGTTTGTTGTCAGACCTTTCCTTCTACTTCCCTTGATACAATGCTCTATCTCACTTCTTCACTCTACTCTTTGCTCCCCACTTCATCACCTTTTAACCACCGAGGATTCATCTTAGTGACAGCCCTTCTCCCTCTTAAAAGTAGTAACTACACTAAAAGGAGTAAAGCCGGTAATAGCATTAGTTGTGGTCCTGTGTGCCCATAATTTTTCTCTCAGTAGACTCTTCAATAAAACACCACACACGCAGACTACACGCTTTCACCAACCTGTTCAGACTCTCCACTAGTCCATTAGTTTCAGATGAGTAAAGCGCAGTCCTTCAAATGTGACAAGGAAGCCCTTCTAGTCACCTTGCTCTTGTCACAGTATGCACACTGAACACACTCCTTAACCACCATCTCTACTATATGATCCATTTGAGGCCACCAGTAACGCTCTCTCACCTGGGCCTGGGTCCTGTGCCCAGATGACCCTCATGTGCCAAGTTTACAATTTTATCCTGCAATCCTTCTGGCGGCACCAAACTCTCACCTGTACACAGAAAATGTTCAACAATTGACAGTTTGTCATTCACTGTCCGATATCTTTCCACGTTGGCCCAAGATACTTCTTCTCTGGCCACTCTTTCACCACATACACTTTAATAGAGCTCATATCCTCATCAACCTCTGCTGCCTTGCTCCACTCCATTTTTGTCTAAGCTTGTTCTTGTACCCACGACACAGTGGCGCTTTCACAATCCCCACTTCTCGCCATCACGGGTAGTCATGATAAGCAATCTGCAGTCTTATTGCAAGACTCTTTCAAATATTCAACATGGAAATTGTAACCTCTCACCCCTTCAATCCACCTACAAATATGAGGTGTAGCCTTCTCTCTACTTTTGTAAGTGAACAACATCACTGGAGGCCTATGATTCAGCCTCACTATGAAAGGTAAGCCCCACAAATAGAATTTAAATGGCAAAATGCCCCAATTAGACACTAGAGCCTCCTTTTTGATAACTGAATTGTTCTCTTCTGCATATCTCAGAGATCTAGAGGCAAAAGCAATCCAATCAGGCTAGTGTCAGTTGTTAAAATTGTTTTCCTAAAGACATCAAAATGTTCAAGTGTGGGCAGTCCTCCACTACTTTTCTTGACAATTTCAAAAGCACTTTTACATTCATTTGACCACACAAATCTCTCCCCTTTCTTTTAATAATAACCTTGTGGGCTGGACCATATTCCCAAAGTTCTGAATAAAGTAATGGTAATATCCAGCTAATCCTAGGAAAGAATGTGCCTCATCTTTACTGGTAGGTTCTGAGGCATCAACTTTAGACTTAATCAAATTAGGCTTAGGGCTGATCCCATCTTTGGAAATAGTATGTCCCACGTAAGATAACGATGTCACTCTGAACCAACATTTTTCCTTCTTTACTGTTAAGCCATAATCACATAATCATCCAAGCACCTCAAACAATTTCTTATCATGGTCTTCCTCATCTTTACAATACACCAAGATGTCATCCTGAAAAATCTTAATCTGACAACCCCCTTCAGCATGCTCATCATCACCTTCTGGAAACACGCAGATGCAGATGTAGTCCAAATGGCATGCCATAGGCTCCCAAACGTTTGATAAATGAGGTTAACGTTTTGGACTCCTCACTCAGGGGCACTTGATAAGTGGCTGAAAGGTCCATCACGCTAAACAGATGTGCATCCTTCAACAGAGACAATTGTTGCCTATTATTTGACAAAGGGTGACTGTCAACCCAAATGTTTTTGTTCAGGTCCCTCAAATCTATGCACATTCTCAAACATTTGCCATTATCCTTAGGTGCCAGTACTACCGGAGACAGCCTCTCTGAACATTCAGTCACCTCAATCACTCCTAACTTCAACAACCTGCCAAGATCGTCCTAAAGGGGGTCCAACATCAAATGTGGCACTTTCTTCACCTTGTGCACAACAGGCCTTGAGTATAATATAGTGCACAACTCCTTCCAAGTTTCCCAATTCTTCCTCAAAACCGTCTGGGAATTTCTTCACAATATCCTAGTTTTCACATCCTTCATTCACCAATATGACTTGTTCAAGTGCATTGGGATTAAGAGTGATAACCAGAACTCTCAGATGTTTCCACCCCTATAAACAATCCCTTCTTTTTGCCACATACACTTTTCCCCATGTCTTCCGCCCATTAAAATCAATTAACATGGGAACATACCCCATAACATCAATGGTTGCACCACCATAGCCAAAATGCTTAATATCTGGTATGATGAGTTCAGTTCCTTCACTACTATACACATCTCTTAGATATGATTACCAACAAGAGTGTAAGGGCACCCAGAGTCTGCCAATATAGTTATTTGTTTCCATCGCCCCCCTCAAACTCCCAGTAACTACCTTGCACTCAGGCATACTCACACTGTCTTAATCACATAACACGTCCTTTGAAATCACATCATCTTTGATTGCATATACCAGATTTCTGAGACCCACACTCACTTCCTCAACTTGGTGTACTACTTTGTTTTCATTGCCCATCTCAGTAGGGTCCTTGCATACTCTGGCAAAATGCCCTTTTGTTTTGCTTTCACTAATGACCGAGCTGACAAAAATCTCTGGAATGCACTTCTTAGTTTAAAGGAGACATTTATTATTACTTCACCACGAGGTTCTTGAGAGAGGAGATTAGTAGGTTGGAGGCACACGTTTAAAAATAGTCACAGCAATGAAAGGAAAATATATCAAAGTGATTCTCAATTGCAATGTACACAGCAAATATGTGTGATAATATTATAGCATAACTACAAAGCAAATAATAAAGTCAAAATTCATCACTGTAGGGCCTATCACTGCTCGTCATCTTTCTCATGCCAGCAAGTTGATGACCCCTGTTCAACTGTGAGAAAGAGATTTTCCACCCTCACGGGACAGGTCAAGCAGTTGATGTCCACTCCTGACTGAAGTCTCGGAAAATTCCCCCTCACTGATGCCCAGGGACACCTTTTATAATATTCAAAACATGCTGGCTACTGTAGGTCAGAGTTGGAAGAAACAAGCGTCGAAAGTTGGCCAAGTTTTCAAGGCTGTCTCTCCCAAGGCCGAAAAACACAAAATATGCGCTTCCTTATCATGCTATCGTGTTTGGTACGAAAAACACAAGCTTAGTTTGCCATGTGGAAAAACACAGCTCATCTGCAATGACTCAACTGCAATGTCTAACACCACGATAAAGCCAATAGGCAGCTAAACTGAATACAAAATGTAATGTCCAATGCCACGATAAAGCCAATAGGCAGCTAAACTGAATACAGAATGTAATGTGCTACTGGTGAACATTGAACAATTAATATGCACACTGCTGAAACACAAAGTCAATGGTCAAACATAATTAATTTCATTACACCTTTCTTTCTGCACTTCCTACAAATATCATGTTTAGGAAACAATAGGGTAATTAACTGAAGTTGTCCACTCCCAAAGCAATAGCATTTAAACTTGCTCAACCATCTTGGGAAAGGAGAAGAATGTTGTACTCCACTACCCTGGGGGCAGCATTTTGTGTTTCACACTGGTCTTGTCAACAACTTGTAAAAAATCTGGAAGTAGCCCTCCAGTGAGGATTGGCTGACTTCCTTCCCATCACTATACTCTTTTGATAATTGTGAATGTTACGCTTCCCCCTGGATTTCCACTAGCTAGACAATGATATGTTGACTGTTGTTATTTGCTTAATTGAGTTCTGTGTCTCTCAGACCTGCCAACTTTAAAAACCTTTCCACTCTTTGAAAGGAGGTAGCACGTCTTTGTGCCAAGCATTGCACAAGATACACTTCTATCCCCGCCATAAAAAACACAAGCAAACGTTTCTGAGTTGCCACTGATATCTAGGGGAGCTTTCAAAATCAGTAATGGAAACTGACTGTGCACAGCCTCCAAACATGGGCCAGAAACCCACTCCCCGCAGGAGTCTCCGGCCTACTTTGTTTTCCATCGTCTGATATTGGCTCTTCACCAGATGACCCTGTTGGGGGAGCTGATGATGTGTGACACATTGCAGGTCTGATTTCTATCCCACATCACCTCCCTGACTAAATCTTTGGGCATTGATACCTAATTACCATGAGGATCATGTGCTAAAAGGGTATACTTGGTGCTGGGCTGTGGGTCCAAAAGCAGCGTAAGCCCAGGACACCAGAGGTAAAGGGCTTGTTATTACAATTTGAGCCCAGTCACCATTGAATGCCCGGAAAGATCCCATAAGAGGCAATGATGATATCACCTGTGTAACTTTTATAAGTATGCTGTGTAATGTTATAGCTCTTGTGTACAGTGTAATCATTTACCATTGTGGTGGCTTTCTTGTGCTATAATTGAACAACCTATCAGGAGGCAGGTCAAAAAATACTCTGGTGGGTCGTTAGAGCTAAACTAAACAGCAGACACTGGTAAGTCATTCTGTATGAGGGTAGTAGGATATTCCATAATTTTGCACTGCACAAAGATAGCATAACCTAATCAAATGTTCCTTTTTAGAGCAGGTGATTGCTACACAGGGGGTTACATATCTGCAACTAGCCAACAGAGTGAACTGAAAAGCAGAGAACGTTGGATGACTGCAAAAATGAGGAGACCAAACTACTGACAAAGCTACTGAATGTTCCAGGTGAAGATGGTCGAAAACCAGAGAATTGGTCCAGAAACATCATGACCTAAAGCTCTTTGTCAGCAACTGTGCTTGGATATTGGGAGAAGAATCTGCAGAGATGAGCAATCTGGTCTTCGAGCTGGTGAGAAGTCATTTGTCACATCAATTCAAATGGTCAAGATATCCCCTGGGGAATAGGAGAATGGTCTGAGGATTATGAGATTCTAGATTGAGTACACAGGAATGCATAACAGTATGTCTGCAATGTATAAATTGATGGACATTGGGTGATTGCTTTGACAGGCTCCAGAGACAGTACCACAATGAAGGGAAAGCAGTTTATCACATGATAAATATTAGAAGGGACATGTTTGGGCCTGTCATAATGGTGGTTCAGGGCTTAATTTGTGCCAGCGGTTGCAGTTATTGCGACTTATTTTTGGGAACCTGCAAAAGTGAGAAAGTAGACCAGATGTGCTAAAGCATGGAAGAAAGAGGCATGCAGTGAAATCAAGTCTTAGTATTTAGCAATCCTTGCATTAAACGGCAATGGTGGTGGACTACCAAGAAAAACATTAGGCCAGAGAATTTCTTTATTTACAAATGGAGCACTGCTCAAAGAAATCTCATGACTATGCAAATAGGTGGCATGGTTGAACTGGTGAAGCTGGGCATGAGGGATGATCTGTCCATGGATTGTTTCTTAGGAGACCGCATCATCCACTTAGGTATGGGAGCAGCACATATAAAACCACCCTGGGGCAGAAGCTCCATGGAAGAATGAAAGGGAAAGTCTGGGTTGACCTCCCACTAATGGACCACCCAGGCAGCCTCCTGTACATGGCAGTATCTGAATTGCCAGCCACTGTAGGCATTGGGAATAGCAATGTCTAACTTTAGGAATCTACCTTATGAGCAACAGTGATTTAGTGAAGGGTTGTCGTGACAGACAAGGTAGAATTTAACACAATTCAGAGGAAGCGCCCACCATGAAGAACCTGCACAAGCAAGTGCTGGTGTTGTTCGATAGTGAAGTGAATGGGTGCTTACAAGACATCTGAAGCGAATGGCTTGTGTACAGCAATCCTGGCAATCTAAAAGCCCAAGCCGGATGTACTTTAGCTGTGGCACACACAGTTCTTGTTGACACTGGGGCATAAGGTTATCTTGGCTTCAGAGATGATAAAAGTTTTTTTTTCCCATTAGCCTTGCTGTAGTCACATGAGTGTAAATATAAAGAGGTTTTTCTAGACCTCTCAACATGCCTGTAGTCCGGGTACAATTATGGGGGATGGGCTATACATTTTTGTATCCCTAAACCCCCAACAACCTTGTCCAAAATACATCCTTGCTGTGGACTCTGCCTACTGAGGCAGTAGCCCTCAGGAACATGATTGCAGCAGAGGTAAGCATGCCCAGCTTGGACTCTATTTCTGGGGCAGTTTTGCCAAACAGGTGATGTCCGACAGTAGAACAAACTTAATTTCTACAAACATAAATGCTCAAACACATAATGAGTGTTCTAGAAGGCCTACTGAGGAAGATGCGAGTGTGGGGTTAGTTCAAAGGGTCCCCCTTAGCCTTGGAAAAGGATTCCAGACGTTAAATCCATGACTTCAGCTCACACATACAAAACAAATGCAAGCATCCAGGCCATCTGCAAGGTCCAGAAGACTAGTTTCATCACTAGACTATTCTGAGTCGGTGCCATGATGGCTAAGAGGTGCTGATCATGGAATCAACAAGGATGTGTATTGTGGAAAGCTAGTGAATGCTGCCCTACACTGATTTGAAGGGTGCTGTAAACTGATTTGAAAAATATCAGTATCGTCGATGATTTATTTGGCACAAGTGGTATGGCTTGAACTTTATGCAGATAAATGTAATTGCTTGCAACTGTGGGCAGACAAGAGGACAGAAGTACGTCCATTCACTTGTGCTACTATAATATTGAGTTTTTAATGCTGATCTACAAAAATATTGACTCCAGAATATTGACCACCACAATATTGTCAAGGGAAATATATTTCGGGAATTGCAGATGTAATGTTCTCCACATCTTATTACAGTGATGACATATATTTTTATGCTACGTAGCGGTACATACCATATATTAATATTTTCAAGGTATGTGGGTGTACAGTTAAGAAATACTTACCTATTTATACATACCTTGTCAATATAGAAGTAGTCTATACTCTGCATTCAATATTCTAGAAGGTCGATATTTAGGTCCTTGATATTGTGAAATACAAGAAGCTAAGCAAGACCTCTCAGTGAAGGAAACGGAGATGCTCCCTATAATGACATCCAACCTGAAATGATTGCTTAGCACACTCTCTGGATAATTCGCATAGCTATTTTCTCTGACTTTGCTTTGCAGCCAAGACTTTAACACTCATTCGAGTATGCAAGTCAAGTTCAAGACCTAATGGCTGTCCTATACAGTTTAGAACTGTAACAAGTTGGGGGTCATTAATACTCTGGTTTTACTGATTAATAAGTTCTCGTGCCAGAAACAATGGTTCTTGTGCCGGAAACAATGGTCAGGGGACCTTTACTTGTGTGTGGATTGACTGAGTCAACAATATATTGGGGCTAAAATGTTCTGAGCAACTTTTATCTGACCAGTGAACACTGGTTAACTGTTCTGATGCCTGGCATCAAAAAGAAAACTGCATTTTTGAATGTACAAAGTCATTTCTGGTGCATTTAAATTAGGAAAAGAATGCACCTGGCACCGCCTTTCAGGTAGATTTATCATTTCCTGATTTGCCTTGATGGTTCAGTATTACCTTACCAGAAGTAATCGCAGTGAACCTTGACTCATGAGCAGACCACCTGGTTCACCTCAAAAAGGTACGGCAGGATCTAAAAAACGCTCGGCTTACAAGTAAGGCAACAGTGTGCCAGAATAGAGCAGAGCTTAGGGGTAAATCATGAGCACCAGATGTGTATTGGAAAGATGGAGCATCTATGGGTCACAAACTTCCTAGGAACAACCCAGCACTGTCAGTTGGACAGAGAAGTGCCCACACGGATTATTCAATGGAAGATGGCTAGCAGTGAGACATTAGTCTTGAAATCCCAGGTCTTCATCAGTCCTTTGTAATTGTTCAGACTGAATATTATGACAAGCATAGTTTATTCTGGCCTAGTTCAACGAAAAAGTACGCATTTGCTTTTATTAGATCTTGGTCACTGAACAAATGTCTCACAATTGTTGGGCACTGAAGAGTTTAGCTCCTGATTATTTGGGACAATATTTAGGGCCTCATTCCGACCCTGGCCGGCGGCGGTAGCCGCCGGCCTGGCGGGGCCCGCCAGAATACCGCTGCGCGGTCAAAAGACCGCCGCGGGTATTCTGGGTTTCCCGCTGGGCTGGCGGGCGACCGCCAGAAGGCCGCCCGCCAGCCCAGCTGGAAACACCCTTCCACGAGGATGCCGGCTCCGAATGGAGCCGGCGGAGTGGAAGGGGTGCGACGGGTGCAGTTGCACCCGTCGCGATTTTCAGTGTCTGCATGGCAGACACTGAAAATCTTTGTGGGGCCCTGTTACGGGGGCCCCTGCAGTGCCCATGCCATTGGCATGGGCACTGCAGGGGCCCCCAGGGGCCCCATCACACCCCATACCGCCATTCTCTTCCCGGCGGCCAAAACCGCCAGGAACAGGATGGCGGTATGGGGGTCAGAATCCCCATGGCGGCGCAGCAAGCTGCGCCGCCATGGAGGATTCCCCAGGGCAGCGGGAAACCGGCGGTACACCGGCGGTTTTCCGTTTCTGACCGCGGCTGTACCGCCGCGGTCAGAATGCCCATGGGAGCACCGCCAGCCTGTTGGCGGTGCTCCCGCGGTCATTGGCCCTGGCGGTTTTTACCGCCAGGGTCAGAATGACCCCCTTAATGTCCAGACAGATCACAAGTTATTGAAGTGTAAGATCGTCATAAGCAGGGCCAGTATAATTTTGCTCTAGTGGATAATTTTCGTTCCAGTAACTGGACTTCAATACTGATTTCGATGGGTAGCACCATTGCTGCTTCTGAGTGCTCTAAATTAACAAATTGCTGTGGTATCGGCTGACTTAATTGGTTTGGACCATTGCCACTTTTGGGTGGACTAAATACAGCCATTACTGTGGTTCTGATTACTTCTTAGGGATGCAGGATTGCCTCTTCTGGACAGACCTTCTAGACCCATTTTGACATTTTCAGTGGTACCAACGCTGTTTTGAATGGATCACTAGTGTTACTTTGCTACCACTTTTGGTGAACCCATACACCAGGTACAATACTGATTTAGCAAGATTTTTCATGAGTAGGCCCTGCTCTATCTTGGATTGCTCCATTATTCACACCCCTGGGCTGATCTAACCCATCTACTTCCTAAACATCACAATTGGTCCCTTGAAGTGGAGCTCTTGCCACCTGGGGCTGATAGCGTACTACTAAAGTAAGTAAACAGAAAGTGAAACCGTAAGGTGTGCACCTAAATAAATAACTTTAGAAACCGGATTCTTTCACTCCAGATTCAAGACTAACCACATTCAAACAACATTAATCAGCTCTTGGACTACCAAAGCAAGTGATTACAGACAGATGTTCTTTTGCTCTTGCGGAAATAATCAATACAGCTTAATTTTAAAAAACGAGAGAGACATCTACCTCATCTACCAACACAGATTGTTTCTGGATGTTAAGACTCCCGCTGCTCCAAAGTTAAGCCCTAGACTTCAAAAACTGGCACCAGCATACTTGCACCTAATAAAGAATTTAATTTGTTGTGGTAGATGTGTCTGCACTGCTCCAGAATTAACCTCTAACACTAATAACTGAAACCTTCAATGGACCTTACTGTAGCACTGAAAACACATGCTCTTGGTAGCTGATATTCGAGGCTCTAGAACTGATCACTGATTAACAATATTCATACTACCTGATAGAGATAACTTTCAAACAGATAAGTCTAAAATTATATCAACATACAGAAAGTAGTATCACCAAAACATAATGTATTCATGCTTACTAAGACACGCCAATAAGAAAAAAAATTCACAAATAGTCTAGCTTTTATTCTTCACCTTCAAACGTTCTTTCTATTTCCCCTTTGCCTGCCTGCGATCCTCTCTTTTTCAATATTCAGCCCTATTCCCTCCCCCCCTACAAATGTCAGTCTTCTCCATACACATTGCTCTTTCCCCCAGGAACTAAACAAAGCGACTACGCCTTCCCTGACTGTCTCTCAATCCTCTCTTGCTATTGCTCTGCTTTTCTAGGTCCCTGCTCTTTCCATCTCCTACAAACCCCATTATGTGTCCACCATCATGCGTTGACGTCCTTCTTGATAGCAAATAGACCTGTTTCTTCTTCTTTTCCTCTTTTTTCAGCCACACTCCCACTGTTATAACTCCTGACGACTGTCACCCTGAAACTGAAGTCATAGCTTCCACTCAATTTCTACATTTCCCATTTGATGCAATTATTTCCATGTGTTTCTCTTTGCGCTCTCTCTCTCACATTTGTTTCCCCTTTTTAAACCTTGTCTCATTCCCCCCAAACTAATTCTTACTAACGCCTATGACCATCCTCAACCACATTTCTCCTCACCTCTTGTAATCCCTGCAAAATCTCAAGGCAGAAAATGACCCGGTCTGGCCTTATCTCTTCCACCGGATTCTCCCACTATACTTACTGTGTACTCCCATCTGCATTTCAAATCTAGTACTCTCTCGCTGGTGCACGCCCGAAGACGAAATAAAACAGCAAGACTCTTCTGAACATCTTCGGACTTATAGAAAATTCCAATCACAACCTGCCCAAGTGATATTGTGCCACGTGTTCTATATTTCTCAGAAATCATCAGTACAGAAAACTGGAGGTCTAGTTTTTTCCACAAAAGCAACTGCCCTTAAAATCTATCAAAAACTGTTCTGCCCTAGAATGCAAATCGCTAATCATTCAAGTGTTCTCCATCACATCCACATTTCTCCTAATTTACACACTTACATAACAAGTCATTTACTCAGCCCTTTCTGAACTTTATTTCAGAGATCCCTTTATAACATCCCAATCTCCTCTTACTGGGTGACTTTGAAATATGGTTTGATGAGCACTAAATATACCAAATGAAATGTCTCTTCTCTAACATAGGGTTGATTACCCCTTGAACCACATTCATATCAAGAGTTTGGAATAAACTTAACCTACCATCCTTTAACTCTCAGCTTTTCCCTTTCTTGTTTAACAAACATAAAAAAGTTCATCAGTTCCACTGTGAGCTTACAACTGTCAATGAAAACCTTATCCTACTAAGGTCCTCTTCATCTATTAAGTGTCCTAAGACAGTTAACTGGCTTTCTGGCTTCTGAACTAAAACCCCTCAAAATAAAATAATGGATGCTGAAAAGACACTGGAAGAAATATTACAATAAAGATGAATATGCGCTCCAACCCGATTCCATCTTTTAAAAAGCCATTATCAGAAATGCAAAAATAATCCATTACTTCCACTGTAGCTCAGAAGCCACCAACGAAACTACACAGAAGTATAAACTCTGAATATATGAACTAAAAAGTGACAACTTCTCAAGGTCCATGTGACTCTCTAGCAGAGCTCTTCTTCAGAAACGCCAAAGTCCTGGAAGAATACCTACAGAAGAAAAGAAAGGTGACTATTTAAAGTTATCCAATTTCAACCCCTGGCTGATAAAACCGGGGTTTGCTGCTTTATTTGTTGTAGTTTTGACTCAGTGGTCCACATTCGGACGGGGTCATCTTCTGGACAGGTAGCGGATGCTTGCCACCACACAGTTTGTGTTGTAGTGTATCCACGACTGGAGTGGAGTTGCTTTTATGTGGGAAGCCTTTCATTCCAATGACACTGTAATAAGCTGGCGACCCGTAGAGCATCACGAAAAGCTGCAAAACTCCGCTGTGTCGGGATATTTCTTAGTCCAGAAACATCCCGGCAGCGCTGTGTTTTTCACCTGTACAACAGATTTACTTCTTGAAAAAGTTCAGATTTCTACTGTTTAACTGTCGCCTACCTTTGCTTACACAATTAGGTTACATCTATTATAGAAATCTTACTGGACTAACCAAACCATCCCTTCTTACTGCACATTCACTTAGTTAATGTTCTGCCAAAGTGATGTAATAAATCATATTGTATCCCTGATAGCAGCCTTTGAGAAATAAATAGGCAACCATCTACTGGGTAGGCCCTTTCATCATTAACTGCACGCACAGGGATGTAGTCACACTGTTATATAGCTGTCTGAAGCTAGTGGAATGCCTCCATTGGGGACCTCGTCTTTACAAGTTGCACACTTTAAGATACACAGAGAGGTTGCCTTGATACAGAGAGGTGGTCTAGCATTTGTGCTAGTGGTTCTCAAGGAGATAACAATTACCTGCACTTTACCGAGTCACACCGATTCCGAAGAGGTGCACACTATTGCATTGTATTAAAAGGCATTTATATAGTACTTCCTACCCCCTACAAGGCACTGAGGTGCATTTGTGAATGGATAGCACACAGCCCCGATGGGAAAATGTGTTTTGTCATGTGAGCTATTTGGGCAGTGTATGGTATGTGTGAGGACCACAGTTGTGCTCTTACCACCTTTTTGTCACTTCTCCTGTGTGAATCTGAAGAGAAAAGGTGAGAGGCATATGATGCTTAGAAATGTAGGGGTATACTTATCAAAGTTTTTTGGCCTTGCACCATTCAAGATAACACAAGGGCGACACAAAACCTAGATGAGATTTACCAAGCCACACAGGGCCACCTTGAGTGGTCCTGCATTGCTTGGCAAAATCTGGAGTAATGCAAGACAGCACAAGTCGCTGCCTTGTGTTACTCTGCCCAAGGGAGGCGCTCCATGGATGGAGCATGGGTGTGGCCATGTAATCACCACTGGATTTTGTTGCTTTCCCATATTTACCAGAAGTGGTACACCTGGGAATGAATGAAAATTGTAAACCTTCACAGAGGAGGCGTTATGAGGAGCAATAATATCTTTGTTTCTCCTAGTTTTAGTCCTCTTTCTATGTGTGCTGCATTGTGCCTCAACGGATTGTTCTTTTTTGGTGGGAAGGTATCAGGGAGCCTGCGTTGGCGCTAGGCAGACAAAAGTGCTACAGCACAAGGAGAGAGCAGGAATGTGCCTTATCTTTATAGATATGGCACATTTCTGCCCACTCCCTTTCATGCAATGCAGCGCAGCACGGTGTCTTGCTGTACTGTGTTGTGTGAAACAATGATAAATATGACCCTAAGTGCTGATGTGTGGATGGACAGGAAATGTTTGAGAGCATTATGAGTGCCTTTTGGCCTAGGTGGAAAGTGTTTTTTTGATGCGTGTATGCAGAGACTCCTCTGGCATTGTTGCTCCATCTACACCAAGGATGTCAGAAAGCGTGTGAGAGTAATTCCCCTGCTCGTCGTTTGGATGGACAATGGTAAACTCCCTGAATGGAAGAAATACACGTGTCTCAGTTTACTTTTATTTTTTTTCCTTTTAATGTATAACAGTTACGCCTGAGTTACACAAAGAGAACACTTACAGGCAGCAGGTAATTGAAGCAAATACCAGTTTATCTCTCTAGTCTACTACGCCATATAGCTGAATAAATTATGTTGAGGTTATATATACAGGCACACACGTGCACCCACGCACCAACAGACGCATCCACACACACACGCAAGTGGAGTGAAATGGCTATGAGTTAAACACAGAGGCGACAGATCCGCAGTTGCAAGTTGCAAGGAATGTTCTACAGGGCTAGGTAGCTATTCCAGGTGAGTACATACTGTTGGTGTGTCTGGCAGGCTGGAGCCATACAGTATGGAAGCTCCTCATCCTCAGGTGAGTGGCCATGTAGTCAGGGGTGGTGGTTACAGAGATAGTCCAAGATGGCCTCAGCAGAAACAGTTGCAGCACCTCAAAAAAACGACAGAAGATCCACTGGTGTTGGTACTTGTTGGCCGGGTTGAGCACCAAAGAGTTGACAATCTCTCCTCTCCTTGGCTCTATTGGCATAGACTGCGGCAAACCGCCCGGGTGTCTGCTAATGTGTGTAACAAAGCAGTGGGTACGAGTATCCTTCCAGCACATCAACAGAGGCTCTCACTTGGTATCTTATAAACAGTCCGGCTCTGCTCGCATAAATGCCACTTTTTTGCAGAGATGGCCTCATTTCTTTTATGTTCATTTTTGTAAAACACAGTGGAAATTCTCAGTCCTCGGATAATTTTTGTAATTCTTTTTATACATAAACCCAACATCAAAAATATCTGGAATGGAGTTATGAAATACTATTTACAGTCCTTCTTTACATTTGGCCTTTCAATGTCTGCCATACTCCACATTGCAAGAAACAGTCATAGGTTTTTCATGAACATAGTGTACAGGAATAGATTCTCACAGGCATACATAAAATCTCATAGGTAGGGCTTTCTGGAAAGCCCACTATTTACACCAGTTTGTACCAAGCTGTCCTACTAAGAGCTTTATTTACACGAACATGGTTGCCTTTTCCATGCGCTTCAGTCTTACATGTATCTAACAGGGGGCGGGGCACAAAAAGGAGGCGTTGGAAATGTGCACATGTGGACGCAACAGTGATAGGAAGTTCTTAAAAAGCACCACTGAATAAGTTTCATTACTGCATCACTGCTGCAATACTGCCAGGATGTGGGCATTTTAGATGGAAACTTAGGTGAAGGTGTGTCTTCTTTGACTTACTGTTGGTCACTCGCTAATGACTGATGATCTGTGGTAATGCCAGGTTTGATCTTTCGCTAGTATTGAAGCCATTTTTCTATGGGGTTCTCAACAGTATTTGATTGGCATTTAGTTGATGATCGTAAGGTTGTATCTGAGTGCTTTCCCCTTTCTAGGGCCCCTACTTTGTCTTGAGTCCTTGCAGAACATAATTTTCCAGCACTATAAGGGCAATCCAGAGATGCAAACTTTCCAAATAGCAGCATGGTAATTCACAAGTGATGATGTCTTTGTGCTGCTTCATGGACCATATTTTGTGAGCTCCACTGGGGTACGCAATCCTCACCCTCACACTGGCACAGTGAGATTTGTCATTCTCTTGTTCCCTCACAGGGAGAATGAGAATGCAAACAGTCGTGGGGAGTGAAAAGATGGGGAGCATGGTCCGCAATACATGTTTCTTGTCTAGCTGTCAATCCAGTCAATAGTTATAGCCAAGGGCCATATTATGGAGTCAAAGATTAAACTGGGAGTTTGGGGTGAGGTCTGCATATAAGGGGTTTAGTGGATGGCTTCTGTAGGCAGGTGCTCAGTCTGCATCCACTTTATAAACACACCTGAAGGCTCTTTTCATTTCTTCAGTTTTGAAGTCCTACCCAACTTTTCTGTGTACTCCTCGGTGCTTCCTGACACAGAAACATGGCGACCCCTCCAACTCTGTCTTTTTCTAGGGGACTCGGTAGATGTTCTAAGCACTGGGACAAGGAGACTACACAGACTTGCATAAACTGGCTTGCAAGTCACGGCAGCCTTGTTGCAAGTTGGTGACCTTGAAATGCCTTTGGGGGTGGCTTGTCTGAGCTCCCCTTATCACGATCAGTATACAGTATTCCTCCCTAAAAGCTCGGACTCAGTCTTGGGTCGTCCTTGAACTTCACAGAGGCAGGCATGGGCAATGTGGTGTGGCAGGTCATACCCGATAGGGCAATTTAGTGGCTCGCTCATAGGGGTCCCGCTCCATCAACACAAGCCTGTTCCCTCTGCAGCTGCCTGCTTACATGATGGTATAGCTTTTACGAGAATTTAAATGGCCATTATATTATATGTAAAATCTGTACGACACACTCCACTGTGCCCACTGCTACTGCATGTGGCAGGCTACGGCTGGATAGCCCGACCTCAGACATTCTCAATGCATAGCTGACAGGCTACACTGTCGTCAGGTACACCAACATGCCAGCTAACGGTGCTAAAGCGTTTAGCAGTTTAACTCTTAAGTTTCATTGCTCTAAGAAGTCTTTCTGTTCCAAGAGCTTAAAGAGACTATAAATTAGCCTATTTTAAAATCCTTTGTGCTGGCCAAGAGTCAGAAGTGAATTTCACTTTTACCATTTATTACTGAGCCAAAGTGTGGAGACATATAACTTACAACCAGGGCCACTAGGATTATATGTTTCTGTGGCTGCAGTGTTTTACGCATAATAATGGATCTGCAGCATTTGCCCAATAATTCATCATCTGCTGCATAGACTGCAGATTTTTTTTTTAATTGTTTCTAGCTCAAACTAATCAAAAGTCACTAAAAACGTAGTGGCTTTTGCCTGCGCAGCTGAAGGCCTCTCGCAAACATTGGTCATCCTTCAGTTACTTATTGATGTCTCTGGTTATTAAGCTGGTGTTAAACAGGTGAAATCTTTATCCATGCAGAGATACCATGAGTAACAAGCATTTGCAATGCAACGGGTTTCGTGTTTGCTCGAGTTAGAGCTATTAGCATTGTAAATTCCTACCTGAACTTTTCTTGCCCCTTAAATTGAAAAGTAAAAGTAAAACAGTTGACATAACCTAATTCAAAACACCACGGCTGCCATGAGACTGAGCACGAAGGAGACACAAATGGAAAAAGAAGTTTGCTTGCGGTCAAACATCTCGGCAATCGTGTGATTATCCGGGTAACAGGGTAAATAGCCAAGGCGGTTGACAACTCCGCCCCCCCCCCCAACAAGAGGGGACAAAGCATTTACCAATGATAATAAAGGTTTTTTTAAAGGAGGCAAGCCCACGAACGAGTGTTAATGATGGGCCTGCAATGGGCGTGGTTAAAAGCCCACAGATAGATTACAACACATCAGAGCGCTTGAACGCTCAGCCTACAAATAACAAAATAATGAATAAAATCTATCACAAAATTACGTCACATAATTTGTCTTTTGTTGCTGCATAATTTAATCGACCCTGCCACATAACTTGGTTCTCCCTGCCGCATAATTCCAGTGAGCCTGCCTAGAGGTAAGGGATCCTGCCTTTCATAGTTATGTGAAAGCAGGTGGGCAGATACACTGCTAGACAGACCTCTGCAGTTAACCAAATTAGCAGCAAGCTGTTTTTATCAACCTTGGAATGTTTATAGGATGGCTCTGCATGGTTTGTTTTCAAACCAGTGATTTCTATGTTGCAGATTCTTGCCGTAAGGCCATTAACCCACTAAGCTGACTCACCATCATTTTTGCCTTAGCCACAAATATTACTCAAAGAAAAGAAATTCACATTTTACAAAAACTGTGTTGAGGAATGTTTCTTTACAATATATATTGCCTACTAGTAAATGCCAGCCAATTGATAAGATCCCAACCATGGTGTTAATAGACTCATTTATAGAGTGATTCGCTTGGCACTTCAGGTGACAAATGATAAACTGGGTCACAGTGGGTAGTAGTAAATCTTGTTTTAGCACTATTTTAAGTCACAAGGCTATTGGGTGTTCACAGTTCAAACACACATGTATGTACCTGTAGCACCCAGAACCTATCTGCTTGGCCTGCAAATGCACCTGCGTTCAGACAGAACTAGGTGGGGTTTGAAGCTAACTTTGCTATTGTTTATCTGCAGCACTGATGTGTATTTTCCCACGTTAAAGCCAGTGCAGGTTAACTGTGTAGCACCAGGCAGTATAGTATTAGGACTAGTCAAGAGCAGAGCAAGCAAACATCATATTATATATGCATGTAGTAAGAGGTAATCATGAAAAAGGGTAGGGTCACTGTAGGTTAAAGGGCTAGTGGTTTCTCCAGTCTGCCCCGCTAACCTGAAGTAATACTCTTAACCCGTGATGGAGAATCTGTTTGGAAAGGACTGGATGGAAAATTGAAGCAGATGAATATACCATATGCATTTGGAAAAAAGATTGGTCATGTGACCCTGCTTTACCAGATTATCTGAAATGTCTGTAATATGGGTATGTATCCCTCTTTTATGGGGCATTCTTTTGCAGGAGTCCCCATTGCGCCACAATTTTGTAAAGCTTTCTTGGGGATATGTGGTTGCCAGCACACTTGGGGAACTTAATGCTTTTATGGTTTACCATAAAACTACTGGAATATTTCATTAGTACCCTTTTAGAGCCTCCATGACTTTACCCAATTTACATGAAAATTGTGCTGCAAAATGCATTGTTTGGCACAGTGTTAGTCCCAAAAATGTTATCCTGGAGAAGGCCCACTTCCAGATCCTGGTCCGTCTTAAGCACATTTGGAATACTCACTTTGCTCGCTTCCTTTGCGAAATCAAAGAAGATATTAATGCCCTACCATTCTCAAACTTCACCACCCGCCATCCTGAGAGTAATGGCTCAGACACCTAGAGACCTAGAGGTGGAATACCCCCATCAGAAGCCTCAGTCCCTCTCTCTTGAACTTGCTAACTGCCCTTATTTTCACAAAAGTCCAAGTACAGTTTAGCTTCTATACAATAATTTCCTATTTGCCCCCAAATACCCTCTACATTTCTTCTGAAATGTGCAATGGCTATTTTTGTTGAAATCTCCCAAAACTCTCCCACAGGTACCAGTTCCCAACTCCCCATTGCCAAGTCAGTTGATTGCCCCATATGTACCTTTCTTTACAATACTCCCCGCAAAGCCACAAATACACTTCTCAGTGCCATGAAAAGTTCTAAGGACAGTAACAAGCGTCAAATAGCAGTCTGCCTGATGTGCACATGTTTTGACCAGTGAATAAAGTGCTTTTATCAAATTCAAGCACATTGGCATGAGAGGGTTGTCGGATCTAGAATCAGGGCCATTTCTCTGCAAGTTTAATATGAAGGAATTGGATACTTGGTTGTCAGTCTGAATAGATTGGCCAATGATTTAAGAACATTG
Source organism: Pleurodeles waltl (assembly GCF_031143425.1). Lineage (NCBI taxonomy): Eukaryota > Metazoa > Chordata > Amphibia > Caudata > Salamandridae > Pleurodeles > Pleurodeles waltl. Next base: position 1,078,318,543 of record NC_090445.1, on the reverse strand, counting down.
GATTACCAACCCTCTCTTACTTTAGGAACATAGTTTGAACACAAACACATAATCCTATAAAAATACTGACCCAGACCTTTACCATTTGGCTACCAATGGGCTACATGTCGTCTACCCAAGAGTCATACTACAGTATTACAACAATATCAGAGAACTGCCATTGAGGTACCACGTTTCTGGATCAGCACGAAATAGGAAATTTATAACAAGAGTCTAGAGTGAGTGAGTGAGTGATAGCATTTAGAAAGTGCTTCTTCCAGATCTAGTTGCTAGATCACCACTTGGATTAGATGCACCACCTTCTAGAGTGCCTAATCCTGTGTGTCACTGCGGGAATGCAAAAGATGTGCACCACAGCTGTCCTGCACCAGTCACTGCAGTGTGAATAAATTCCCTAGTCCGTGCAGTGGGACTGAAATTTCTTAGTGCTTTGTGACAATCCTTGAAGTGTGGATATCCTGCCATGCAGCCAGACCACATAGAAGAAAATGGAGATGGCAATGCTGCCATGCTCCAGAGATTCCCTAGGTCCACAATCTACAATTCTGCAGGAATGTGGTGGTCCAAATTCACTTTTCGTGTCAGGGAATACAGGAATGATAAAAGGGAGATGGGAGAAAAGAAAAGCAGTCTATCTTCTCAACAATTTCATTTGGTCCAAATGTTACGTGGCTCAACTTACAATCTCTATGATTTCATTTCTCAGCATTTCCTTCCTATACAATGTTTAACATTTACAAAATGTATGTACAAATATATTTTACAGTCATTAATGAGCAATCTGTTGAATAAAGAAAATATCTCAGCCCTTCCACTAAAGCTGTGGACTGCAGTTTGCAAAGAACTTGTCCTTTCTGGAGCGTGAAAGTGAACAAGAGCTTCATATGGTCTTCGAAAGAGGTCCTCCTGGCAGTCATCTGAAATGTGCAGGGTCTCCTGACCTCTGGTGTCGGAAATAGACACATGCAGAGCTGACATTGGTGCTAGTCAAATGCCAAGATTGGGCTTCAGGGTGGAAGGGGTCACACACTGAAGTGTCCCTGGAGTCTGCAGTGGTGCTTGTGGCTTCGTTTTGCCTTGGAGTGCGTCAGTAGGCTTGACCCGTCTCCACAGGAAGGAGGCCCAGAACAGCAGAGTGCTCCCCCAGCTTCATCCTTCTCTGGGTTGACAAGCTCACATTCTTGGCCAAGTAGTCAACAGCAGCTGTATGACAACAAAGAAAGAAAATGAATTTATTAACTGAATCATTTACTGAAAATCTTTAACTTATTGACACTTACTACAGAAAATATGCCAGCTCTTGTTTTTTTTTACTAACTGCTCTTTTTGCAAATAAATATGGCATTAAATGGAGCAAGAATCCAGTGATGATACTGGAAAGTATTACTTCCCAGAAGCATCACTGGATGTAGATATTACACCAAATAATTTACAAAAGTAGCTAGTGTTTATCAGAATACTGCACTTGGTACCTGTATCAGTGTATAGTCTGCCTGATGCACAACGAGGGTAGGAACAGCTGCCACAGAACTCTCTACTTCTGCAGCCTCTTAGAGACTGTCTAATAGAGAAATGATATACACAATAGTGTGAAGTCAGCCTCTATAGTATGCATTGCATGTCAGGTTCTGTCCGTCTATGATCAGAGCACAAGGATGCAGGGCTTTTTTGTTCATTACTTCATTCTTTATTAATTGTTCCATGTAAAAATATCCAAACAGCCCCTTTATTCATTACTACAGCATAGAGAATATTCCATCAAACATCTTGTTCTGCTGGATATGAAACTACTTTGGGGCTGTGAATAACATGGATATATAACAGTTATACACGTTGTTTATCTTAAAACAGATTATTTCTAAAACCATACAATTTCTTCACATTTATCATTTTATTATCTTACATTCACATTAAGACTTCTCATATTCTCGACCTGATATTATTTTATAAAATAAATTATTCAAAATGGAGCACATTTCTACATATTGTAAGATCAGAATAGTGATAGAGTCATAACATTACTAACTAATAAAGTGTTAAACCCACTTTGCGGGAAAGCTCTATTATCCAAAAAACAGCATCAAGCTTGGTACAAATTTGTACCAATATTCTTCTTTTACCGTACAATAAATAAATGATCTTCTATCCACAAATACATATTTCTATATAATTACAAAGCTTTCAAAAGTCATCAGTGGGCGATTAAGAAATTGTATTTTGACAACTATCCTAATCATGTGTACAGTCTCATACTACATTGTATGGTCCAAGTGAAAAGTACATCTAAAGTAAAAAATATATATAACATGAGTATATATTGTTAAACCGATGTTTGCTGATTTCATATAGAATATGCATGGCCTGTTGACCGTGAAGTACATACCTAGAATCACAAATCGGTCATGTTGCAAGAAAGTTATCAATCACAGTATGTCTTTCTAGGATTTACAGGAACCTTTGAAGGTCCATTGAACTGATCTGTGTTAAAGGTATAACCCTATTTAGTTCTCGAATGTCTTATGCAGCACAATGGACCATAAAGGGCTCCTATAGATCTACTAAGAAGTTTTATCTAAGCATGCCAATATATTTTGGCACTTAAATTGTACTTATATTTAAAGCTATCATCAGTTATATTATACATGTTAGGTTTTATCAAATGACATATTTTTCTGTTGGTTCCTGCGTATGGATGCTCAGATCTGTATTGAGGTATACATGCTGTTCTAGGCATTCATTATTCTACAAGACATCAGTTTTAACGATATATTCTCAAGTCATATATATTTTTTGCTTTAAATGTACTTTCTACTTGGCCCATACAATGTAATAGGTGACTGAACACATTATTAAGGTGTTTGTCAAAAATAAGTTTTCAACAAAAAAGTTGTCTTTTTTGTAACGTAAGTTATCTTTTAAGTAAGTACCTTGATTAACATATATCAATACTCTGATGCAATACTTCTATATGGAATTTAACAAAAATACAGTATATTAAATGCCCATGATGACTTTTGAAAGCTATGTAATTATATAGAAATATGTAATTTTGAATTGAAGATAATTTGATTGCATATTAACAGAAAAATATTGATACAAATCGATACAAATAGTAATACTATTTTTGGAATAATGGATCTTTCACACGAAGGGTGGAGCAATTGGGTGTAGATCAGCTGCCTCCTACATAGGTATGAGATTGAGAGCCATGCTCCAAATTTGTGACTCTCCAGCTGTGATAGATGGACATACCAGGCATCTAAAACAAAATCCTATACATTATTGGGAGTGGTATGCTGAAAATCTGGTTTGGCTCTAGCTTTGAGGGCTAACAGTGAACATCCCTGGAACAAATGTTAGGATGGGCTTGACACACTGAGCTACTAGTGGCTTCAAATTCTATGAACTTAGTAAACAACATGCAGTTTGCAGGTGACAATGAGTCAGAGAGCAACACATATTTGGGCTTAGAGCTTGGTGATAGTGGATGAAAAAATCAAATTTATGTTTATAGATTGTGGGAAGACAAAATGAAAAATGAGATTTTATTTAGAAAAGGAGTACATGTTTGAATAACATCTCAGAAGCTTGTTTTACCTAAATCACACATCTGAATCAGAGAATGTACGAACCCTGCCTAGTACGGGGGTAAAAATAAAACAAGCATTTGCAATGCAACAGGTCTCGCATTTGTGAGAGTTAGAGCTATTGGCGCTGTAAATGACAATGTCGTTTCCCCATTTGTTTTGGTTTGGAGTATAATGGATGAATGAACAGAAATGCAGCTGCAGCACTGTCTAGAGGACTAAGAATGAGGAATTACCACTGGGACCACAGAAGCAGCTAGCTGAACTGACTAGAGAACTTAGAATGAGGAATTACCGACGGGACCAGAGAAGCAGCCTGCAGCATAGTCTAGACGACTTAGAATGAGGAATCACCAACAGGACTAGAGAAGCAGCTAGTAGCACTCCCTAGAGGACTAAGAATGAGGAATTGCCACTGGGACCAGAGAAGCAGCTGCAGCACTGTCTAGAGGACTTAGAATTAGGAATTACCACTGGGACCAGAGAATTGGCTGCAGCATTGTCTATAGAACTAAGAGTGATGAATTACCACTGGGACCAAAGACGGAGCTGCAGCACTGCCTAGAGGACATGGAAGGAGGAATTACCGACAGGGCCAGAAAAGCAGCTAGTAGCACTCCCTAGAGGACTAAGAATGATGAATTACCACTAGGACTAGAGAAGCTGCTGCAGCATTGTCTACAGGACTATAAATGAGGAATTACCACTGGGACCAGAGACACAGCTGCAGCACTGTCTAGAAGACTTAGGATGAGGAATTACTGAAGAGACCAGAGAAGCAGCTACCAGCACTGTCTAGAGGACTTAGAATAAGGAATTACCACTGGGATCAGAGACACAGATGCAGCATTGTCTACAGGACAAAAAATGAGGAATTACTACTGGGACCAGAAAAGCATCTAGCAAGACAGTCTACAGGACTTAGAATAAGGGGTTACCACTGGGACCAGAGAAGCAGCTAGCAGCATTACCTAGAGGACCCAGAATATGGAATTACCGACGGGACCAGAGCAGGAGCTTGCAGCATAGTCTAGGGGGCTTAGAATGAGGAGTTACCCCTGGGACCAGAGAAGCAGTTAGCAGCACTGCCTAGAGGACTTAGAATAAGGAATTACCGACAGGACCAGACAAGGAGATTGCAGCACTTTCTAGAGGACTTAGAATGAGGTATTGGTGACGGCACCAGAGAAGCAGCTAGCAGCACTTCCTAGATGACAAAGAATGAGGAATTGCCACTGGGATCAGAGATTCAGCTACAGCATTGTCTACAGGACTAAGAATGAGGAATTACCACTGGGACCAGAGAGGAGTTTAGCAGCTCTGTAGAGGACGTAGAATGAGTAATTACGGACAGGTTCAGAGAAGCAGTTATATAAGCGTTAAGGTACTTTCTAGAGTATGTTAAGGAGAACCATAAATTGAGAAACAAAAAAAGATAAATGTAATGTCATGAAACAAAGGTGACTTTCAGTATTATATTATGTGGTAGAGTATTTTATTCATTACACTGTATGGTCACACTATTGCATTTACCCACAATTATATAGTAGCAGATACAGTTAATAAGGAAACTGCACTGCGAAAATTAAGACTCCAACATAATGTTTTAATTTGGTTGCAAAATCTATTTTAAGCAGTTTAATATTATTTTTAAATGTTACTGTGGCTTAGAATATGTGGTAACATGCACATTTCTACTTTCTTGCAATGAGTTGCACTAGTGAAAGTAAACCTACTACAATAAATGCTTCAGGGATCATAATTCAGACAAAAGAAAAGCAAACTTGGAGAAAACCAACAGGTCTGGAGTTAGCTGCCAGCCTTTTGTCTTTGGCAATGCTTGTATTTTTATCGCTTTTGTAAAACTTTATTGTTGGAGGAGTTGCTGAGGCTGGAAGGCCTCTTTGTTGTGTCTGGATGTGCTCATTGTGAAAGATTAGCATGCAGTCCCTCATAGTAAAATTAGCCAATGGCGGAAGAGGGCTGACCACGTGGGTCAACGTATTCTTTATTTATTGGTGTAAGAAAAATGTGAATGAAATGAGTTTGCTAACCCAAGACTTAAATCAAAAGGCTTTTGCTAACATCAGGTCTATACATCTAGTTACTACTTTCATTGTTTAGGCATCATTTCAAATTCTGCAACTTGGCCTGCGTTTCACAGCAGGCCTTTTGAAGTCAGAACTTTAATGGTGGTAAGTGGAGACCAAACATTTCCCTACAGAGGTAATGTCAAAACATTAATATGTTTATTTGTAAAGCACACACTCAACACTCAGAGCATCCTGATGCTGAATAGGCGATGTTGGTCACCCAGATCAATGGCATTCATTTCATAGACCTTAGAATGATGGAAGGCTGAGTAGATCTGCCAGGATTCCTGCTTGTCACAGTGTGTCAAACAGACATTAATTCACTGGACAGGGAAGGGGGTGGTGTGAAGGGGACAGCACACTGAGAAACAGTGGGTAGCAGGGGAAAGCAGTAATGTTGCAACCACCAGCTACACACGTTAGGAGGCAATCTAAAACTAGTAGAGAGGAGCAGGCACACACACGATTCAAAGAAGAACAAGTCGCGTAGATAAAGGATTGTGGCTGAGATTTAAGGCAAAACCGAAACCAGACAGGAGGAGGGGCCCACTTAGTGAAATCGCCTGGAAGGGAACTAAGCACACAAAGGAGGTACATTTAGAAAAATGCAACAATACAAAGGAAGCATTTAAGGCAAGCACAACAAAGAACGAATGGCAATAGTGGCCGTGGTTAAAAGCCCATAGACTGAATACAACATGTCTTGCAGACAGCACCTGCGCGCTGCCTAGGCTTGACCTATACAATAGGGAATGAGGAAGAGAACTCTTAGAGGTAGTAAACAGCATGTGAGGAGAGAAGGGGGTTAAGGTTAAAAAGACTAGAAACAGAAAGGGAAAGATAGTAAGAATGAAGAACAATAGAGAATTAGGGATGAGCAATATTTTAAATTATTTTTCGCAATGGCAAAACATCTCATTTTGTGCAGCTTTCAGTGACTAATAAGTACCCCAGCTTTATCGAACTTCACTAAAAGGACAATTATCTCATGTTTTGAGAGATACTTTGCCTTGGTTTTTCTACTCCAAAGAGGAATATTCACATGTATTTGTTTTTTTCAAACGCAAAGTTTGTAAAATTCACACAGGTCAGGAAAGTTGTAAAAGTCACAGAAAGCTGCAGACGGAAACCCTCTGTAGGTTCGCAGACACCCATGGAGAATATAGAAATTGATACTGATTCTTCAACAAGAAGTAGGAAGACAAAAGAAAGAAAAGCATTTGCAAGGTAATAGGTCTCGCATTTGCTTGAGTTAGAGTTATTAACGTTGCAAATTCCTAACTGGACTTTTCTTGCCACATAAATTGAAAATGAAAAGTAAAACAGTTGGCGTATGCGAGCCGATTCAAAGCGCCATGGCCGCCATGAGTGTAAAGGAAACACAAAAAGAAAAAGAAGTTCAATTGCAGTCAACCGTATCAGCAATCGTGCAATTAGGTGGTAACAAAACCGCCCGAAGGAGGGACAAACGTAAAGCATTTACCAATGATTATGAAGGATATTTGAAAGGCAAGCCCATGAGCGAGTGGAAGTGTTGGGCATGTGGTGGGCGTGGTAAAAAGCCCACAGTACTTAGAACAGGTCAAAGCGCTAGCCCTTGACCTAAAAAAAGATGAGAATACCATTCCAAGAGAGCAAACAAAAAGGAATAGAACATTTTGGATCAAACAGGGAACAATACTTAATCCTCAAGTCACAAAACTATGCCGGCTCTGCCTTGCTATACTAACTATCTTTAGGTATAGAAGAAATTATTATTTACAGCTGCCAAGGTGTCTCAGTGAACTGACTGATGCTCACCGAACATTTGAGGGCATCTGAGGTTTACGAGGTTCACGAGTCTGAACCTCGGCAAACCAGGCTCAGTTCCATACCTTGGAGCCAGATAAATTGAGTGCCCTCTAATTAGGTTACTGTCTGTAACATCTGTTATGAACAGCACTTAGAAACAGCAAAGGACCCCCCACCCCCAAAGGGAAGGGACTTAAATACAGGCCCTATACATAAGCACATACACAGTGATGCTCTATGCCACTGCTGTCCTGTTTTTTTTGTTTTGCTGTCTGTTTTATTCATATGTTGGAATTGACATTTTGTTACTTCGGTTATCTGTTTAGAAAACAGAGCGCAATCCTATATACACTTCCCCAAATATAGTTGCAGGAGTAAGGTCGAGTGTCTGAATTACAATGACATTTAAAGTTTTTTATCATTATTTGCGTTCAGTTGTAAAGCATGCTGGACTGTTCTAACTTCCACGTGACTTTGGCCTCTATACTGTACTGTTCATTGCCTTGTCTGAATCTGCTCAATAAAAGACGAGTTAAAAAACACAGAAACTGCAAGAGTGCGGTATGGAATGCTATATAAAACAAGTTATTACTCTTTAGCTGCTCAGTGGTGCATTCTATATATGTAAACAACTATTTAAACATTCTATATCAGCGTACACCATGGATATGATAGGAAGGGCTGTGGCAGTAGGGCACTGGGGTTTTTCGTCTCTCTCTAAACAATCTGCCCAGAAACCAATCCATATGTCTCAGGTATTTTATGTTTCAGTGGCTCAGAAGCTTTACACTGTTGGAACAGCATTATTGGCAGCCCAGCTGGACTAGGGGCGCACGCCTTAATGGATATCTTGGATAACGTACACAGATTGCCTTCTAGAGGAATGCACAAGGTGGGTGAAATTCAAATTTTGCCAGCAAAGGCTTACAAAGATTCTAAGCATTGAACCACATGGCAAAACTGGCTGATGTAGTGGTAGCCAGCGCCTCTCATGAATTCCCAGTCTGAGACCTCAGTGGGATGTTTGCTCACCTCCAAGGGCCCACTGTCAACTGCCCAAACAAAGAAGAAGATACACTAATTGTTAGACCAGTCAGCATAGAGAAGCACCATCAAATTTCACAAATTGAATATAGTCAAGCATTGGATTGTCTCCACAACTCAAAATCTAGTATTCATAGTGAAGAAAGACATCCTGAGGACAAGAGGAACGTAGTAGTCTTGTTTCATAGTATACCATCCTTTTTTGAGTTGACGTGGTAATTCTTCTATAAAAACTAAAGTGTTTTTTAAACACTTCTCAAAGATTGCGAAATATTGAAATTGTGAGAAAAATCATCCCAAAGCAGGACTTATAGAAGGCATCTCAGCTAGACACTTCTTTTAGCGTGTGAAAGGATTAAGGTAAAAAGGTATTTTCAGGAAAATTCTTACGCAAAGCTTGTTTTGCAGGAAGTTTTGTCTACTTGTACAGTTGAGTAAGGTTTACAAATCAATGCAGCCTTTTCCATAGTTTAGAAAGGCACAAGCGAAGTTAAAAAAAATTGTATAATCTTGCATTGATGCATCTCCAAAACTCAAAAATCTAATGTTCTTAGACATCCTAAGGATAAAAACAAGGCAGTATTCCTGTTTCATAATACAAAATACTTTTTGATTTGACATGGTAATTCTTCTTGAAAGGCTGAAGTGCACTGCATACTTCAATGTGTATTATTTTAAGGACCTGATACATCACAGAGTAAGCTTCATGCAGGACCCTAGCACTCTGCAATAGGAGATCAGTTCACAAGTGTGTACACTGGGCAGGGTGATTTAGGCCCAGATCTCTGTACTGGTGGTGAATGTTTGACATTATTCAGCATTCCGTCCATCACTTGTTGTTTTTGCATTTGTTGCACTAAGTGGGAAGGGTAAGGCCAGACGTGGGTCCCTTGCTCCCCATGCCACCGGAGTCAAGCTAGCCTGGCTGATGAAGTGTCCTACCCTGAAATCGGTCCTAGGATGCTTGTTTCCAGTCCAGGGAGGGCCTGGCTTGGCAGTTTGGGCTGGACTGTTCCCATGGGGAACAGGGTCAAGACTGATTTGTATATGGCTGGGTGCAAACTGGACTGGCATGAGTAGCAAAAAAAATATGGATTTAGGCCCAGATCTCTGTACTGGGGGTGAATGTTTGACATTGTACAGCATTCCATTCATCACTTGTTTTTTTTTTTCACTGGGCAGGGTAAGACCAGGATGTGAAAGGTAGGAACATGCAGCTTAGATAGCACATGACATCAACTTTGTTTTTGTTTTTTAACATATTTAAATTAAACGTGTGCGTGCATGGGTCTTTATTCACTGTTATATTACATACACTTGCGATTTAGGGTACAGGAAGATAAACTGATACTCCCAGAGTTGCATGATTTTTAGTTAATTGCTGAGATTGCGATTAGAAACCGAGTTAGAATTCCATGATAGCCACAAGGCCATATCTCCAACGTAACACAACACAAAAAATCATAACCTAAGCCACAACACCATACTAACAATGCCCCATTTCCTAATCATGGAACTCGCTATCTGAACACATTTCAAAAATTGCGAACCAGCTGTTGTTCCGAAGGGCTTTTAAAAATTGTGTGTCCTCTCTCAACTCCTAAAACAGGATTCTGCAGGCCTATTCCTTTACCTCCAAGCTCTTGTCCAAGGGGCTGCTCTCCAGAGTAATATCAAAGGCTAGGAATTAATGTCTTTAAATCTAGCTCAACTCTCTGAGGCAATGATACGTTTAGTTGCAGTGACACATTTACTACAACCAAACACTCCACATCTCTGGGCTTGTCTGCTACATGCACTGCAACAGAAAAGTGCAACAGTTGCAACCATGCACCTCTTCATGCATTCGGCAAGCAGCCATTTCTATCCTGTCATTATACCTCTTTGGCCACCATCCCGCTTGTGCTGCTGTTGCAAGTACACAGCAGCATGAGTGCAAGATGGCTACAAAATTGGACTCTGAGCTATACAAAGCCCAATTACCATAAGACTCGCGTAATAAAAACCTCATCGTAAAAATAGAATTTAGACACTTTTAACCCATTCATTCTGGTCTTTGCAGGATGTTTGTCCACTTGAACTGCCCTTTCCAAGGAAATTCCAGCGGCCTTCATAAAACAGTAGGGCAAAAGCACCCACTGTGATCCATGTGCCAAAGCCCACTGAATCTAAGCTGCGAGCTGACCAAGGTCAGAATTTCAGCACCCGCTGGGTCCTTGAATGGGGGGCACGCACTGCAGCACCCAGCTAGGGCTGAAGGCTACTTATGGGCTCTGAGGCAGAGTAGGGTGCTACCTGCTGTTCAGTAGCACCAATGAGGACAAGCAGGCATTGCGTGGCGCAAGGCTGGAAAATAACGCCATTATTAGCCAACAGTATTTGTGTGATTCACAGTTGGAGAAATAGTGCCAACAGCACCCACTGACACCGATCCTGCAGCACCGCCCCAATGCCAATGCAGCAGAACACACTATGGCCTGCCTGGCAATGCCCACCTAGGACCGGAAGTGTAACTTACACTCCCTTGTGTAAGCCAACTCAGGACTGGCAGCCTTCCTGGAGTTCAGAGGCAAACCTGCTTCCCTAAGGGTGCAGCCGACCCTCTCAGTGACCTCCCCTGCTGATGTCCACACTGAAAGAGTTGGCAGAGCTTTACAACTGGCACCAACTGGTAAACAAATTCCAGCCATCAGCAGGTTGTCAGATGCTGCCCCCCGGGGCCCCTTACAGACAGAGACTCTGATTGGACTTGTCATATCTATTAGGATCTCTGTCACGCTTCTCGTACCATCTCTTGCCTCATTAGAAGGGCTCTGATCTCTGAGAGGGTGAAGCCGGAGCTGGCACCGCAGCAAGACCGGCTGGGACATACAGAGACAGCAAGGGCCTGTACCAAGTGTGCCAGTGAGCGTCTCTGCGAAAGTACCAGAGAGCAGTAGAACAAGAAGTGTCTGTAAGGGTCGGCCTGGGGCAGAAATTAGTCACAAAATTAAAGTGGTCCCCATTAAAGAATCAGATAGCTAAAAAAGTGGCCACATTTGAAATCAGGGCAGTTCTATACTTGAAAAGACAAGCTGTGAAGACGTTTTACAGCGTGTGGGAGGGTATGCAATTATGTTTACTGCTGGCGATGACCGCGGGAATATCACAGAAATCGACAGTAAAATCTGGTTTGTCAGACCATAAATCCAGCCCACAATTAGCCCAAAAAACGAACCCATCCACTGCCCGGAAATCCCACCCCTTTTAACACTGTTGGAATGTCTTATAGGCAGGACCACTGGAGTTCTGCAGCAAGGAGGACCAAAGTATGCTGCAGGCCTGGATAAATTCTGCAGTAGCAAAAAGCCGATAATGTGGCTTAATGCGGCACATGTTGTGATTGCATTGCTTCCTGATTTTGGCATTTTTACACATACAGACACTGTACTGGCACAGTTTGTTTCTCATTAGTAACCGTTTAACACCCAAATACAGCTAGAAGCAATAGAAATGGATCAGTTGACCTTTGAAGGAAGGCCTTCCACAGCGCAGCAACAAATGTTGCCTCGGTTTTTATAACTTTTGATCCGTTTGACCTAGAGAAATGTTCTTTTGTTGAACTCTGCATATTATGCAGCAGATGGTGGATTATGTGGTAAATGCTACAAATCTATAATTATGCAAAAAACGCAGCAGGAGCAAAATAGAATAACTCCAGGGGACCTGTCTAAGATTTGGTCCGACCCTTGTGTCTATAGTAAAATGTCTGCGTGTGGGAACATGCGTTAGTGTGAGTATATAAATGGTAACATGTGAGTGTGGAAGCGCTACCGCATGCAAGCTTATGAATGTGAAATTTGTGACTGTTCAGGTGTTTAGGAACCTGTGAGTGTAAAATCTCAAGTGTACACAAGCGTGTCTACAAATTCTCGTGTATGAGAAAATATGCTGCTGTGCGTGTTTACCTGTATGCTAGGGTATGCACGTGAAAGGGCCAGACTGTGAGAGGGAGTGGGCATGAATGTGACTATACCCGAAGCCTTGGAGGGTTTCCCGGAGATGGGAAGGTGGGGGTGCCCCAGATATATCCCATTTTTACACCAAGACTGCTTCTCCCTCCTTAGGGGCTCTTCTATCGGTCACTGCTGCCCAGCCTCTATTTCAATGCAGAGCTGTCCCTATTTCTTTCCTCCCTGTCCAGTAATGCCATAGGTGGGTAAAGTTTGGTAATGGAGAGGCTGACACTTCAAAGCATGGGCACCGTTGCCATTAGGTATACCTGGAGCCTTTCCTCGTATGTATGACATGAACTCTGGCCAACCATGGACATATCCTTGGGAAATGCCCCAAATACATGATCAACAACGCATGTGCCCAACCCCGCATTCAAAACCACGCAAGGACAGAAACCACTGCCTTAAACTTCCATCAAAACAACAGTGCACTAAGTGATAACTTTCTACAGCAATGAATTTGTTTGTTTTTTATTAATAGTTTTTTTTAACATGCATCACCGTTTGGTAACTTAGAGCCCCAAAGGTGCCTTCAGCCGCAATAGAAGCCATCTTGAGTTGTGGACGCCCTGAGCAGCTATAGATGCTATTTGTAGATACTGATCCTTCTGTCCATATCAGTGCTTTCTACAGATGCTGCTTTAGCTACTGGTGTCATTTGCAGCTACTGTGGCCTTCTGTGACCACAGACGGTTCTGATTTAAGCACAGGAATTTAAGAAATTAGGGGCTGTCTCAGCGGAGAGGTCACAGAGGACAAGCAGAGCAGGATTGAAGGTGACTAGATGAACAGGAAGTCTCTCTAACCCCAGGATGGTCACAGGCCCATTATTAGGTTAACACCAGCATGCAGGGTGTACAGGGATGCCGACCAAGGTCATGAACTAGGTTTCCGTAATGGAAACCAAAAAACCTTCGGTGAAAAATAGAGGGGGAAAAGACTCGAGGTGGTTGGACCTACGTGTACGACAGGGGTTCCCCCTATTCGGTAGTACCTTTGAAAGTCTGGTGGGGCTCGGATAGAGGCAGTGGCATTTCGGGTACTGCTTAACATGGCAGTCACTTTATCCCAGTTTAGCCACTTGGTAATCGCCACAATTTCCGAAAGTTCAAATCACTAATGGATTAATGTAAAGAGAGCCAGGCTGGGCCAGTTAGCATGTCGAAGAGCTCAATTGCTGGGCCAATCGCCTTTTGCCTGCCCCACTTTCCGTGTTTCTGATTAACTGTGTATCTGTAGAATAAACATGGATGATTTGCCTTTGCCTGGGGGCAGCAGGAGACACTAAGAAGGGCTCAGATCTGGTTAAGGGCTTCCTTCTATGGATAACACATGACAATTATTCTGGGCTAGCAGACATCAGAGGGTACCGGTGGTGTCTCCCGGGGGACTATCGATTCTCCTTGCCAGTGTTGCCTGAGGGCAGCAGCAGCCCTGGGACTCTCAATTTCATTTAATAAGGTGTCGTACTTGGCATGTTTCTCGTTAGAGGGTGTTGAATGTGTTTTACTGATTATAAATTAAATCCCTTCTTTTCAGCGAGGCGTTTATCGCCCTATGAATGGTGTTTAGGGATCCCCGCTCAGTGAGCAGTTGGGACAGTCCACACTGGGATAAATCACTTCCACTGCTCTGCTGATGCGCTTGATTGAGATGTGCTTAAAGAGAAGCACAGATGAGCTATAAAATGTTAAGCTTGATCGACTCTACTGTGCTCTGTTACCAGCGCGCCTCTAGAGAGGAAGACTGGCGGACTGCAAACTAGTGTAAGTGGCTTGGGCTGTCGCACTATGGGTATGACAACTAGGATTAACGGGCAGGAAGACAAATCATGTGGTAGGGTTGGCTAAATTATGCAGCAAGAACAGCCAAACAATGTGGCGCAATCTGGCACATTGTGACAATATTACTTCATTGTTTTGCCACTTTTTGTTTTTTACACATGGTAAGGCTCTCTGCGCAAAGATTTTACTTTCTTAGTATCAATTTATCACTAAAATACAGCAAAGAGCAACTGAAAAGTGACCTGTCAGCTTTTGCGAAGGACCTTCTGCTGCGCAGGAACACATCGCCATGTTTTTAATAACTTTTGAGTCGCTTGAGCTACAAACATTTTTTGTTAAAATCCGCAGATTATGCAGCAGGTGGTGGATTCTGTGGTAAATGGAGCAAATGTATAATTATGTGGAAAATGATGTGACCAGAGAATCAAGTAATTCAAGTGTCCCTGGCTAAAGCTTTGTGTCCTAAACCAACTTTAAATGTAAAAAGGAAGAATTGATGAATCACTGGTGAATAGTTAGTTTTTTTTAGGCAAGAAATACCTTCGTTGCTCAGGAAGTGGTGCAGAGTGAGATCTTTTTTTTACTATTCCTACATAGATAAAATGGTCAAGTGGCTAAGTTATCAGTGGTGCAATTAGGCGACCTATGGGTAGATTCGCCATGCATGTGTGGTAGGACTTTAGTTTTTTTTCGGCACCAGTTGTCTACCAAGGTGGCAATTCTAGAGTGCAACTAGGCAGAGTTCTAGACTCTCTCTAACAAAAGAGTACCAGAAGTGCACCTTGTTTCTTCCTCAGGTGGTACCCTTTCAGGTCTGATGACGTACTGTGTCCTGAGGATCATGACAATTTTCTTACTCAGAGGCACAGCCTTTTTATTGTGCCCATGGTGGTGAGGTCATCCACAAGGTGTTGAGAGCCATACAGTATCCAATAGCAGGACCCTTCCTTTTGCCCAGTGTGGGGTAAGAACGTTATAACAAATTGCTAAGATTTCTTTTAGAAAGATGCCTAAGTGTAGTCCCGAGACCTTCCACTGGATGGACAGCTCTGTGGACCACACACTTTTCCCAAAGGATCCACTTCCAAAACGCTGCATGATTAAACAAGGAGCAGTTTTCAAGATGTTTGTCTTGCAGCCCAAGCCAGTATTGCCCTGCTTGCTCAAGAGGCAGCCCACAGATCTGCTCTCCTAAGTGACTGCCTAGCTGAAATACATATTAAAACTCACTGCCAATTGGCCCCTTTGACCCCTGATCACCTCTTCAGGATAGTATCATTGCGAATACTGGATAAAGCAACCAACTGTGAACCCAGAAGATCTGGCGATTGGAAAACAGATGTACTGCTGCATGCTGGACATTTCCTTGTAACTAGGATATGTTAGACTTGTGCTCTGGTCTGGATTACTTGCCTGCTTCTATCTAACCAGCTTCTACACGGACCAGATGCTTTCCTCAGCAATAGGAGACCCTCAGCTATCAGCCTCGCACTTGCCTACCTGACCCGACCCTGAGGCTGTCATGCCAGTCTATGGGAGGACAAAACAAGCCATGGCAGGGGACAGATCGACGGACCAAGAAGAGATCTTTCACTCACAAGGGCCGTTTGACTGCAGCCCCCACCACCCTTGCTAGTGTTAAGCTCAATCATAAACTCCCTAGCTGGTGCTCACTGAGCATATCAAAAGGCACTTATCTCTTTCGGGTAAGATGTTGAGGTCCTTCAATTGTTAATCTGTGTACAAATCCAGATAATGAACTTATTTGTCTCCTGGAGCAACGCAAGCACCGGATCCCAGGACCTGGAGCCCCGAGCTTGACCAGAAAGGAACCACAGGTCAGTAGGAATCTTGAGATGCAGCCTTTTGACTATCTTCAACTTCTCTAGCGTTAACCACAGCAGCACAGTCCCTGTCACCTCAGAACTCTGTAAAACAGCGAACACTCTTTGCTCAGACTGGCCACGTTTGAGATGCAGGCATGTTTAAGTCTGCTTGGCTGCTCAAAATCTGAACTTGAGAAACCAGTAACCCAGGAGCATCAGAAAAACATGACTACTGGCAGTCAATTTTGAGACACCTGCATGTTTGTCGATATGATAGCCCAATAAGAAAACTGTGTGCCAAGAGAGGCTCTGCCTCACTGACAGACACAGAAAATCTTAAACCACAATATCATGAAATACTCGTTTATCCCCCCAAAACTTTTTTTTTTAAATGTATGTGAACAATGTTTGGTGCATGCTGCAGAAAAGCTAACTGACCTCATTTGGAATTTCCTCCTGACCACAAAGTACTTTTGTGCTAAATGGTCTGGCAGTACCGAAGACGGTGTATTACGCTGTAGTGCGTTTCAACCCTTGACTGCCTTTATGTTTGTAAAGAAAGCAGTGACTTCAGAAAAACTGTAAGCAGAGATATTCTATTGTAACCAGAGAGCTTCTGCACAATCACAAAGTCTGTCCACAGTGAAAACAGGCCAATTAAATGTACAGAGAGCTGCCGCCATTTTGTTTCACGTTAGTCTATAATATTTGTAAGCTAATTGATTACATCTATGGAACTGATTTTGCTATTAATTCTCGTACTATTTGTTCAATATTTTAATAAAATAATAACTTGGGTTCTACATAGCACCACACATCACACTTCAGTTATTTGTAAGGGCTATATATGTTAAATGTTTTAATTGCCTAATTTACCGTACTCGGTTTATTCACCTACAGAAAGATGGAAGGCAGGGTCTTCTTTTCAAGGATTCACCCTACTGATCTCTGGCTCATTGCGTTTTGTCAGCAGTGAGCGTTCAACTCACCCTGCCTGCTTTCTACTAAGTGTACATTAAAGAATGTAAATTTTAAAGACATAGCTCAGACTGGATATTAAACTATGAAATATGTATTATATTTCATCTGAAACCAACATCCACATTACACCCTCAGAGTAATCCCTGACTAACTGACCACAGTCACCAATGAGGAGTCAAGTAACTGAGGGAGACTTAGTTAACCTCTGCAAGTAATATTGTTCTGCATCTTACAAGTGAAGGGGCGCCAAATAGTTCAGTCTCTGATGCTGTTCACTATTCCCTGGAAAGTCAAGGGTCAGGACACAAAAAATACAGAGTTCTTTCCCAATCAGAGTCTCTAAGAAGAGAAGTCAGGTATCCTTTGCTGGTTGATGTGTTGCTTGCTCATCTGTGGCAAACAGTGTCTAGTTCCTTTGGTATACTGGTAATTGGTGTATACTGGCATCAGCGGACTCAGGCTAGTGATTCTCTTAGCAATCACAGACAAAGCTCTCTATGTTTTAGTACACAAGGTTCTAAGTCCCATAAATACACACGCAGTCAGGCACTTACTTTGTCCATACTGTCCATACTGGTAGCTGGCCACAGGGTCCACACTGTAGCCGGTAGTGCTGTATGTCGGCGGGCAGTATGACTGTGAGGTGGAGAGACTATCAACAGACTTGATGGAGTCGCTCCGCTGGCTGCAGCTTGCTGAAATAGAGTTAGAAGTTTCCAGACCGCCATGCAAAGGAGAAATGGAAAAATCCTGTGATTGGGACTGCACTCCACTGGGGTTACTGAGGATGCTCATCACCTGTGAAACAGAAGGCCACCACATTAGTACAGGAGTAAAGAACCAGGCAAGAAGAGTGATGAGGCACATTATCTCAGTAAGGGAGCAGCACAATAAACAAACTATCCTCTTTTTTCACATCTGCAAACATGTACACATAGCCAATGAGAATTCAGGGATCATTGTTGAATACCAGAAACTACATGTAGAAAACACCAGAATCTGTTACCATCCAGGCTTTGGCAGAGGTTCAGAAACTAGCTAAATAACTCTTCTTGAATCACCTCAAATTAAATTGCGCATAGGTCCTGGCTTCACTGTGTGTATACCAGAAAAATTACAAAAAAAAGATTCTGGAATCAAATGGCTTCTCCCTAGAAATTAAAGCAGGACCTGAGAAGCCGTTGACAAATATCTAAACAGAGGTGATCCTAGAATTCAATGTCATAGCTTTAGAATTTTCAGCAAAATAGATTGCATGCTCCACTCTATGTCACCGGATATTTATATTACTGGAGGTTACAGCAGAATTCAGTTGTTGATCAACAGTGGACTGGTGCCTCATTTAGAGTTTGATGGATTCAGGACATCCGGCAAATAATTCATTTTTCTAGCTAGCCCTTTTTAAAATACATGGACATCTACACACTTCAGATAGGTCAGACAGGACATCTGTTGATTTTGACAGATGTTCTGCATCAGCTAAACTTTAAATCCACCTCATAATATCACATCACTGGTAATTAGAAAAGAACGCAGTGACTGATCCACTGTCATCACACTTTATACGAGCAGATGATAAACCGTAATCCACTATTACACCACAGGAGAGTGGGGTCGAAGAGACCCGATGATTCCTATGAATTTCACTAGAATTTAGAGCGCAAGGGCATTTGAGATCTTCTATCATGTTGTCACTGGACATAAAGAAACATGCACAATCTCATCTCCAATACTTTCTGAAAAACAAAAGCATATTGGAATCCAGCATCCACTGGCATGTCACTAGAAACTGAGGCATGGGGGAGCACCAGGACCTGTTGACACTTAGCATGACAGATAATTACCCAGGATCAGTAGCAGCAGGTTCAGTGGATACCAAGAGGTCATTTAGGAACCCCTAGGATCTTTGTGAAATGATCTCTGGATCAAAAAACACACCCTTGGCTATACTTCACTACTTCTAGAAACAGTGAGGCTCTAAAGAATACTTGATAGACACATCAAGCACGAAACCATCTGAGAAAGTCGTAAACTATGCTCCAGAAAAACAAACTGAGAACACAAGATGCTTTTCTGCCAGCTTTCTAATGGTTAAAGAGAAATAAGAGTAGCCCAATTTCTTAACATTATTGCCTCTTGTGGGAGGTACAAATCCTATTGTTGACCAGTCAGTATGTGCTCTGCTCACCCAGTAGGGGTTCATCCGTCTGGACTACATCCATAGAATTCCTGCGTTCCAGAGACACCAGAAAGCAGGAAATACCAGCAAATATTTTGAGTTAATTTGTAAAGTCAACCCTTTGTCTGTATTTATTTTCGCTGACCAATAATGTCCCAAGCCTGTTATGGGACATTAGGCATCGGACTCCAACCGAGTGAAAACATTTAAATGTCAAGGTAAATTCATGGTATCTGCAGAGTCCAGGCCCGAGTCCACTGAAAAGCCCCAGTGACCTGTTGACATCCACCATTCACTAAGGGAGCAGATTTTTTTCAATTCTTTACATTTACTTTAACCTTATTGACATCAATTAAAGTGGCAAATTGAAAATAGTTTTAGCCCGTCCAGTGATGAAATTGTGCTTTATCCGCTGCCAGCAGCCTGTGGAGTTATTGTGCAAAGCATTCTTTCACCAGAAGGACACCGGCTAAATAATGCAGAGGGGCAAAGTTCCTCACTAAAGACCAGAGTTTGACTTGACGATCTTTGAAGCTGGTGCAAACTCACAGCCAAATACGGTTAGGAACAATTATGAAAGCACACTTGTCATTAATGTGACAGCCTTCAGACAAACTATATTTCTGTGAGGCCGAACACTCAATATTTTTTATTCCAATCACAAACTTGTTCAAGGGTGCAATTCTCCATCAGGCTCCCGGTCAGGGTGCCTATTGCACAATTCCTCAATAGCTCCTTTGGGAAACAGTGCCTTTAAGGAAACTGCATCCATCTTCACTAGGCTCAAGGCATCTTACCCGCCCTGCTCTTATAGCAATACACAGCACGCTCGATCCACTCCGATCTTCAGGAGTTTTAGAGCACCCTCTAAAGCTGAGGTCCTGATCTTGAATAAAAATGTTCGCTCTCGACTTTTTTAAATGACTTTTTATGTGTAATTGAGACAGCTAAAGATAGATATTTATTTTACGTTCAACTACAATCATTACAAAATGTCTTTCATCAGTAAACATAAACACAACACATATTGCACATAATGGGAGGAGTAAAAGAGATAAGTGCTAATGCTTTTAGTAAAACATCACTAACTCTTTAAAAAAAAAATCATCAAATTGCACTTTACATTCTTTAAAAATTCCTAAAAAAAGTATTGTCTCTCTCAATTGCTTCAATCCACGCCGTTACCCGTGACGTTTGAGGATTGAGAAGCAGATATTAATTAATACTTGTTTTGTCTGACTAGTTGAGTGATTTGGAGACACTGTAACACTGTGTGATAAAATATGTAATGTTCTTTTGTGGACTGCTGTTCCGAGTGAATTGTGAATTTGAGGCAGCATGCAACCGTCCCAAGTATAAATTACTAACTTTGTTTCTGCTTATCTTATATTTTTACCTTTATCGACCCAGGTTGAGTGTGTAAAAATGAGCATCATAGAATGACGTGCACTAAACCCATCTCCACTTAAACCCTTTGTACTGCAGGCCACAGCATTCTCTATTTATCTCCATCTCAAGCCATTTTACCGCACTCCTCTTCCATCCCCCGTTTTTAGCATCTGACACTGCTTATCATCCAGACTTGTCTCAATACTTCTTACAAAGTTCTTGGTCTGTAACCCCAATCCAGTATTATGTATTTAAAGATACATGTAGCATGGGTGAATGCTGAAGACAAAATGTCCACGCTCCACCCAATCAACCACACACACTTTTGGATGCAACTAAGACTGGCGACTGCTGATGCCACCCAAACCTACACTTGTACGAGAAAATGCTAATTTCAGTGAAAGTTAACGTGCAAAGAGCCTCCATAGACTCAGTCTGACATGTACATCATGGGTGAAGCTGGTAATGGTTAAAGCACAAAGGAATCCTTGCACTTAATCAAACATGTGAATTCCAGGTCATAGTCAGCACCGAAAAATGTTGAGGTCCTAAGTGTTTCTCTCCACCCAATCAAACCACAATCAACAAGAAGCAGATAGTACCAGTGCACACTTACGCCCAAAGGTTTTCCTTCCACTCAGGAGCTAACGGAAGTCCAAAGGCATTTATCACCTCATACAAGACAAGCACCAGGGAACACAGCTAATTCTTCTGAATGTAGAGTCTCATTCCACCCTAGTCTGACACAAATGCCACAAGCAATGGCTACTTGTGGTGAAAAACAGAAACCCAATCTGCAGTGCTTAATTTGAGACAGTGGTTTCCGGTGTTCGGCACCAGCACTTATTTATCAACACCAGCACCTATGACACTCTGCCACATGGCGGCACTTTTTATCTTATTTAAAGATGAGCACAACTACAGTTGATTATAAATTCCATAAAATGACTAAGACCTGCTGCTGCCCAAGACTTGGGGATCTGGAATAGTCTGAACTGTCAGACTTGCAGAAGTGTGATGCTTAGCAGTTGTGTTTGTATTGTCGTTGGCAGTGCTGGCAGGGGAAAAGGGTGGTGCGAACTAATGTGCCCTCCTCACGAGGGCACTGGCACTTATTTCTTTACAAATTAAGCACTGACAATCAGTCTTATTTTACCTTCTGTACAAAAAAAAACACTGCTTCAACCAGGCCTCAGGAAAGCTGAAGCCTGAACATGGCCACCCACTGAGTTTCAATATATGCAGCATTCTGACTTTTTTCTTTCACCCATCCTCATTGCCTTGAGACCCTCACGGGTGAGTAGTGCGCTTTACAAATTCCCTGATTGATTGATCATCCAGTGATGATACAAGACTGCATTTTGCAAATTCCATGATATAAAGTTTGGTATGTACATCCCTACAGCCTTGAGTATACTCACAGCGACCGCCTGCTATGATCCTGCAGAGGCAGCCACAGAGGTACATCCTACAGAGTTAGGCCACACTGAGCACATCCAACAATGGTGCATAGTCACTCCACAGCTGGACCGTGGATTGCCTCTCCTCTGTCCCATCTGTGGTAACAGTGGCCACTGGACTTGAGCTGAGGGAATTCAGTCACTGCAAGTTCATTCGGAAACAGGTTAAAGTAATTTAGGCAAATGTTTGAACTTTCGGAAGTTTGCTGCGGATGCAGTAATCCCCCTGAAGATTGGAAGGCAGCCCTCTCTCTCCACAAGCTCACTTCCCTATGACCTTGCCTGCTGTAATTTATTACTTCTTGGTACATTACCATCACTAATGCAAAATCAATAGCAACTCTACATCTGCAAAGTTTTATCTGACAGGAAATCAGCAGCCTGTCAATCACTGAGATTGGCAGGCCTTGATGATCGGGGTACTGAAGTGCCCCCATCTTCCTGCTGCACCACACCAGTCCCAGGTTCTGCAGGGGGGGGCACCCCAGGGTGGTCAATAGGAGGCCGAAGGGTGATCAGCTTGTGCCCTCAGGACCTTAGCCAGCCAAGGGCCCAGTGTGTCGGTCCAATGATATTGCGCAATGGCTACCAGGTGAAAGCGTAGGTCCAAAGTCCCCCTCACTTGTACTGTACTCCTCCGCCACCCTTTCCAACAACCTCGCTTCCCCCTCGGGACGTTTCATCACTCTCCTGTACTTTAAAAGAAGGGGAGGACTGAAAGTAATTAATTCCCTCCGTTGCTGAGCCGCCCCCGGGGCTCTGTGGCCACGGCGTCTGCAGCGAGAAATGTGCAGCTTTCATGATAAACCACCGAGTCTTTGGGAAGTCGACTGCAATTACTAGTCCCCAATCTCGACCATCGCTGCGTTCCCCCTCGTTGGGGTTTTGGGGGGGTGGGGAGGATGGAAGACTGGGGCAAAGTCAATGTTGGGTGTCAATTCCTCACCCCTTGTACGGAGGTCGGGGGTCAAGGTGTGCGCGAGAGGATGCGCGCGAGGAGATGCGTGAGAGGATGGGCGCGAGGAGATGCGCGCGAGCATTCTAGCCCATCGCCCAGACGGCGGGAAAAGGAAGTTCTCCACAACCGTTAAGGAGCTCAGATTCAGGAAGAATGAGAACTGGCTCCCCCAGCAGGTAGATTGGAGGCGCTAACCAGGGTAACCTGTGTACTTTCCAAAATATACTCAGTGCGGCTTCTGTTAGTGGCACTGACGTGTAGCTGACACAAGATGCAGAATGCAAAGCTTTCAGAGGATAAAAGCGTGGAATGCACCCACATATGCGTATATAATATGTGCCATCATGATAAACCACAAGCCTGCTTGTACAATTGTTAACAAATGTCTACTGAGGGTGGAGATGACGTTACAGAAATATAATACAGCGCTACCTGGTATTCATTTCAGTATTTAAAACAATTTATTTTCTTCTGTTTTCCACACTATGTGGATGGAGTATATTTCTAACTCATGAAAATGCCAACGTCTCCAATAATTATCTATCTACCTCTCCCACTGTTCCTACCTTGCTGTAAGTACGTATGTAGATGTCTCTCTTTCTCTCTGCATTATAGATAGATAGATAGACAGATAGATAGACATATAGATAGATAGATAGATAGATAGATAGATAGATAGATAGATAGATAGATAGATAGATAGATAGATATAATAGATAGACAGATAGATAGCAAGTCGTCACTCTCCAGCAAGAATGCGCTCACTCGTAGCGATCTTCAAGTTGCAAAATTATTTGTGCACGCAAGACTTTATGACTGCGGTTTAATAGCACCACTATAATTAAGGGTATAATTACAAAAGAAGATTCAACTTTCACGTTTTGCCTTTAACTTTGGAACTTCTAATAAGACAAAACACATATTTCATGTGCTGAAAATCTGTAAATGATTCATAATGCACAATGATTTCATAGTGCACAATGCTTTCTTGGTGCTAAGTTTTGGAGAAAAAAAATCACGGGCCAGCACAAATCGCTCAAACTGTCGCCATCAAATTCCAGCCGATTTTGATAGTGACATAAAATCGTCCTAGGACATGTGCATACCACAGAAATGATGAAAACAGATCCAGCCGTGCTCTAAGAAATACGTTTTAAGCACAATGAATATATAAATAAAAATGTTGGTTTGCATAGATGAAAGAAACTCATAATCGGTTACTGTGCCTACATGCTGTACCAATTAATTACTGTAGCCTCTACAAGGACCACTGCATTACCTAAAAGGAAGCCTTGGAACTGAGCCTAAATAAATGTACATTCGCACCATTTTATTTATTTAAAAAAGAGACTGCACGCTTGCTCTGAAAAAATGATTAACGAAAAAGTACCACAAAACATCAAATCAGCTTTCTTAAAACAAAATCCGACTATACATGAAAAACAGATAGGAAAAAATACACCAAAATATTTTTGCTCCTACTGACTGAGCTTAGTTTGTGATGAAAACGTGGCTGCTTTTCACCGAATTTGCAGATGAACAATAGACCAACAAAAGGTCGTATGGAGGGGTGCCTTTTTCACTCCAGTTTATCAATACTTTACTGGACGTCAAATGAATATGGAGCTGACGGCAATAATCAATAATCCCATGAAACGAATATCAAAAAGATACAATTTACGATTACGAAATGTTTGAAATAAAATGAAAATGACCGTTGCCTCATAGAGGTAAATTAAGCACGTTTTACTATTCCATGCCTATACCCCAGTCCTCACACCCCGTACTGTGATGGTCACCTGAGGATAGAGTGAGATTTGTTGTTGTTTCTTTTTTGTTTCCTCTTTCTTGGGATACTGGGTGTTGTACAACAATGTGAAAACTCTAATGGCACCAGAGAAAGCAGATTGGATTTGCTTGTGTCTCCCAAACTGGAAAAATAGGTGAAAGATTTCAACCAAGCGCTTTGAGACACCCTTCAGGTGAAAGCACTACACAGATTTAAAAAATGCTCACAAAAACATTTTCTCAGTAGATCTGTCACGACCCACAGAGCGAAATACATTGAGGCCTAGCGAGGACTGGATTTCCAAAACGTGAAAAACCTTTGTTTGTAATCTATGGACGTGTTTCATTTTCTCAGCATTGTTCTCGGTGAAAAGAAAGAGATTATGAAATAGAAAGTGTCTGTAGCACAGAAGAGGTAGGAGGGCATCGGGTTAGTGGCTGTGAGTAGAAACATTTTACACCTCTGATATGAATAAAGGTATTTACATTTTAGTGGATTTATAATGCAAAGTCGCAAAAAGAGTTGGAGACGAAATGAGTGCAAGTGTTGCAGACGACAGGGAATTTCCACACTACTTGGTCTTGGTGTATGTCATCTGCCATTCAGAACCCCGCCCCTATGCGTCCTTCTCTGCTCTAGGTTTTAATTTCTCCATCTATCTGCTTTCTCCATACGTTTATGTTCCCCTCGCTTTTACTCTCTCAAGGGCTCCCCTTTCTCCTCATAAACCCATCAGTCTTTAATTTGTAAGAAATATAAGTGCCCTGGCTCAAGATATTTCTCAGGTGGCCTCTGCAGCTCTCAACTCGTACAATTCCTAACAGTCTTGCAAAATAGCAGCATCAACCCCTTTCACTAACCATTACACTGCTACAAATATGACAATTTGTATTATACAGATGACTAAAAGCTATAGGGAGTCCTGGGCACACTGGTATCCTAATTGTTTCAATGGTATGTTGAAATGTTAACACTTTCGTCATGCGGTATTTTAGTGGCAGCGTCACAATGTGTTGGACTGTCATAAATATGTGCCGGTGTTGTGAAATAAAAGCCTGTGCCAAACACCAGTACAAATTAAGCACTGAAACCAATGTTTCTCTCCAGGTGTCCTCCGGTGGATAGCTCCCACTGCCCCCCCCCCACCCCCCCAACTACAACCCCCCACTCCCACCACTTTCCATTTGGTACTCCCTCCTCCCTGGTGTAGGATCAAACTTGTATTTTCCAATTCCCACAAAGCTGCTCTGCGCTGCCTACCTCTCATACCCCCAGGGGAGCTGGTAATAGACTGCCAGTGCCCACTTATTGCTTTCAAACAAGATTTCAGAAGCTCCTTTGAGGCCCCTCCCGCTGGAGCCCAGGCCTGGGGGGCGGGGTGTTAATACATGTGAGAGGGACTTGCACTACAAAGCTCTCAGAGCTCGATCCTCGCCCGGGGCGGCCCTGCCTGCCCACAGATAGCCTCAATCCGCCTCTCACCGGATCAAGGGATGGAGGCATCAGTTAAGGCCTGGCTAAGGACTGCTGTAAGAGACACCGGCAGTAGGGGGCGGTGGAGGGTCCCACTGACACCAGCGAAGGGAGTCTGAGTGGAGGGGGTGGGGTGGTAAGGAGTGTGGAGAGGGAATATAGGGTGACCAGACGTCCCGGATTTCCCCGGACAGTCCCGGTTTTTAGAGACTTGTCCCGGTGTCCCGACGCTTCTCTTAATTTTAAACAGATGTGCCGGTTTTTGGGACAAAGGTCACATCATTACATAAATGTCATCGTTTTTGGGACAAAGGTCAGATTATCAAGGGAAGCACAAGTTAAAGGTATGCTCTCCTTTAAAAGAGGCCTACAAAGAATGTAATAATTAAAGTAATTTATCTGTTACTGTCAGGCAACACAGTCCCCTGTCTGCTACCAGCAGAGAGACAGAGTGAGGAGCAGAGAGAGGTGGGTGGGGGCGGGTTGGGAGGTCAAGCCATAGCTAATTTTATGTGTAGTGTTGTAAATGTGTGTATATATGTGTGTGTGTGTGTGTGTGTGTATATGTGTGTATATATATATATATATATATATACACATACACACACACACACACACACACACACACACACATAGGCACACATTCACAAAGCTATGCAAAAGACGGGACATGCCAGATATAAAAGTGAGTGTAAAGTCTTCACTCCTTCTTTTATGTCGGACCTGTCCCAGGTAATCTGGTCACCCTAAATATGGTCCCTTCTCTCGGATAGGTAATACAAATAGACGTAGCTGGAGTGCGGTGAGCCCCTCAACAACCGGGCCCTGGTACAAGGAAAGGAACACTATTTGGACACCAGTATGGGGAGATGCAGGTTCTGGGATTCCTCCAGTACCAGTGGCAACGGGTCGAATCACCAGGGGCCCGGAACCTTCCCAGTCAGAGCAGACCATACGGATTCAGTTGACGGCCCAGGGTACCAGAAACCCCCGTGCGTGGAGGTGAAGGCGTCTTGTAGCCTCCCTGTCCTCCCGTGCTGTACAACGCTTGCTGTTATGTTATCTTAGCAACACTTATAAAACGCGTGTTTTGGCCACTGAGGGCTGTGTTTGTAGGGCTGTTAAACTCCCAAGGTGAGGCGGGGAACCAGAGGGTGATTGGGTCTTGCTTAGCTTGAAGTTTATTTTTTCAAGTGTGTAGGTTTGTGGCTGTGGGTGAGCAATACTCTGGAAAGCTAAACCACTCGGCTTCTTGCTCTGTTAGAACGGCTGTTGTCAGCTTCTTGTGAGTTATCTTAGATTGTGCAAGATGTAAGCTATAAGAAGTTGGAACTGTAGGCTGTACCGCAGGCTGCGTTAAAATTGTGTTGAGTCTAGAGTTGCTTCTAATATATTTTGTTGCCTTACTGGTTGTGTGACAGGCTAGCCGTTGTGAAGTTTCTACTCTGTCAAACGGAATACCTAAATGTGGCCTGGAGGGCCTCTGTTAACGTGTAGATAGTGGCTACATGTGGGACGAGGGGCGGCGTCAGAACTGAGTTCTGCAGATATCTACAAGATATCCCCGTTTAAAACAACAATTTGCATACATTTAATTGCAGCATTTTCACGCTGCAGTAGCGGCGTTTGTAATAAGTGCCTGCGCAGCGGCGAGGCAGGCGGGTTCTCGCCATTCGTGAACTCGCCCTCAGCTGTCTAATGGCAGACAGACAGCAGGTGACACAAATAATTTGTCAACAGAGAGGGTGTCAGATGTGCAATCGGCGGCACCTATTTAGCGCGCAGAGCCTGCAGGCCCCGTGCTCCCTCCCGAGCCTCGACGCGCGCGCGCGCCATTGTGAGTGGTGGGGGGGGGAGAGGAACGACAGTGCACTGACTGCTCCCCATTAATTGAAGCAGATTAGGACACAGATTGCCTGTGACAGGCACCGGGCAGGGGGAAAAAGACGACCGGAAACAGCCATTAGCAGCCCGACAAACAAGCTGTCACATCTCACATAGGTTAACCCAACCACTTACTATCATCTCACGACAGCTATTAACCTGTTTTCTCCCATTGCTCTCTTAATTCAATATTTACTCTGCTATTTACTCTGCTTCTACCACTAGTACCAATAGCTGCTGTGCGCGTATGCGTGGCGTTTGGTCGCGCGTGATACCTTAAACCAGAACTAGGACCTGAAGTTTCGCTGTTAACACTTGAAGTACTGGTTTCAAAATCCCAGCATGCCATGTGCTGTTTGTTGGCAGCTCTTGTCGAATGAGCGCATGTTATATAGTCCCACTTCGCGAGTTCTTTCAAGATGGAATTTGAACAAGGCTAAAGCTATTGGTTTGACATTATTGAGAGAGTAATCCAGTCCTAACAAACAATTTAGCCCATGCCCTTCCTACTCACGCTTCTACTTGCTTCGTATGGTATTCCAAGTTTATTGCCTTCCGCTGAGGCCTCGTGGCAGCAGTGGTTGGAACTGTGCTGTGATGCAAAATTACACTTCGACCCTGCTTTACAATACTGTCATTCACCTAATCCTGTTCACTATAATATTCACCTTGCACTGTACTGGTATAACGACGCACTGGATGAGATATAATTGTCATACATTATAATGCATGTTATATATTGGGGTACCTAGCAAATAAGCCTCCGGGACTATTTTGAAATAAGTTGAGCGTTCACCAAATATTGTAGGACTGGAGGTTGAATAGTAGTAAATTAGCTTTCGCAGCATCTGCGTAACCTCTACTGCACACACTCCAAATGACAAAGGCTCCCCCATATTGGGGGTGCCACACATATAGCAGTTCTCGCAGGGTCGGAACTGGGGGTCAGCAACGCAATGCTCCGCCGCACCCCATTGAATCGGTCGACAATTGGCGGCAGGATAGTCGATACCCCTGTAAGCACTTTAAGTGCTTCCTGGTCGTGCGTCCCTAGTGCACGTTATTAGGCCCACCCATAAAAGGGGCTGCGAAGCAGCAATCAGGTCTTTTGCTCCTACTTGCCGCCTTGCAAAGATGCCACCTGCTCAACCTGGCTAGTTCGCTGCCCTCAGTAGGGTTGCAGACTAGGGGTAAGACCAGATAGTAGGGGAACTATGCTGGCCTGTGGCAGGTAAGGTCATGATTGGTGGGACGATTCAGCATACCTTTCCTTACATAAGCATGACAGCGGTGTCACGGGGCCCTCCAAATGGTGAGGGCAAGGTGTTGAATGGAGGATCCAAGGGCGCAGGGAATTGTGAGTAATCATTGGCATCTGGTCCTTGTGGCCAACCACCCATGCCTGAGCAACGGGCGCAAAGCTAACACTGACCCTTGGGGGGGAGTAATGATGGGTGTAGGGGATGCCTGAGGTAGGTATACTGGCAGGCAGGTGGGCCCCCTACACAGGTGTATCCCAGTAGGGGATGCAGGTGAGTGGGGTCCTTCCCTAAGGAGGGACTCACCACAGTTCTAGTAGATGGGAAAGGGTGGTCCTGGACCAGGAGACACCACTGGGACCAGTCATGATCCCCCTCGAGGGCATAAATAGTGATACGCAGGAACACGTCTAGTGTTAGAAAATCAGATGTATTAGCGTCTCTATTCAGGCTAGTCATCAACATATGTAAAAAAAAAAAAAAAGCTGTAAATATTAAGGGCCACTGGGTATAAATATCAGAAATGATGTATGGTCTTTACTGCAAAATGTTTGTATGTTTTAAAAAATACGTCTGGGGGTTTACGACCCCCTAACCCAGAAGATGTGTGAAGTTGTGCCTGCCAATGTGGGGAATAAGGGGATGTGTTGGGGGAGGCAGGTTTGTGGTCAGGTAGGGAGGCCTCAGCAATACCGGGACATATTGCTCTGAAGCGCATTCCAGTTCAGTGGCAGGGCCACTGGAATTATGCATTGTGTGGCTTCAGGGTTTTACACATAATTATGGATCTGCTGCATTTGCCATATAATCCATCATCTGTTGCATAATCTGCATCTTTTAACAAAAAACCAAATTGTCCCTAGCTCAAACGGATCAAAAGTTACAAAAATTGCAGCGACGTGTTGGTGCACAGACGAAGGTCCACAGTAAATGTTAGTTCCCTTTATTTTCAGCAGGACAGATGTGTATAAGAGCTCATTCTTTAGAACTGCACCTGAGGGCTTGCCAGGAAAACTTCCCTGGTCGCCCAAGACAAGGCTACGTTGTTCGGGGACAGAATTGAGATATTCTAATCCTCTTCATTTGCCTTTAAAGCAGACTAAACGTGACTAAAAGGTGGGTCAGACCATTTCATAAACTAAAGAAAGAGAAGAAGGGAGAAGTCGTGATCTTCCAAAGTTTCCTCTCAGTGATATGTATGTATATAAAATATCCAGATCACATAGGACACAATGAAATGTAATATCCAAGAAAGAAGTGACTCAAAAAGATGAACGCGCCAAAGGAAAAAAATATATTTGTACTACAACATTTCAGCTTCTGCCTTCCTCAGGTAGTACAAGATTGTTTGCTCAGTTTTTCATATCACCTTATATAGTGAGACAGAGATCACAAAACAACAGAGGGGACATAAGTAAAGCATGTCCTAGCTTGGTTTAGCCCATTTACAATACAACATCATCACCCTATGAACAGTCTTGTTTGGAGCTAACAAAGAAATGTAGCAAAAGAAGGGGCTACGATTGGCTCCACCAACTCTAAATAATCTCCTCTCCCACAGGATGAGAACCTACCCTGGGGTTTGGAGGACAGCTTAATTATCAATGATCCACAGGGTTATCAATGAAAATCCTCTGCAGGGCACTAATTATCCAACTTCAAAGGACTGTGAAATACTGTGCCTCGAAGGTGAGAAGGATATCTGCACCATTCGGCATCAGCACTAGAAGTGGTGGTAAGGCTAATATACTAAATGTGTCTCTCGCACCTCACAACTTCTCAGATGAAAAAGAAGTGAATCCAGGGTAGTTCAATAACATGTGGAAGAGTCTTCCCATATGTACACGAATGGATACATGGACACACTCTCTCTCTCTCTCTCGATCCGACTGAAGACAGGCGTAAAGTCCTGCAGGGTAATTATATATATTATTACGTACAAATTGAGAGTAGGCATTTGGTTCAGATTCAGCACTTTGCAGGCTAGTAATCATTTCTCTCATGGTCAAGTAGAAGCTAATGCATTCATAAATGTTATTTAAATTGCACTGCCACCAGAAAGGCCAAAACATCCAAAGAGTTTGCAGAGTTAACAAAGAAATAACATAAATGGGGATTGCTCCAGAGGCTGATGAACACCCTACATGTGGGCACATGTGTACACACGCACCAACACACCCACACTCACATAAACATGACTTCACCTTATCACATGGTCAGATTTTGTCTCTAAGACATAATCTACATATGTCTGAAAGATTTGGAATGCTCATCTAAACATGCTATACCACTCTTAAAATATCCTTCTGATCACTCTACAAAATAAACTCTGTGTAAAACTAACAACTGTCTCTTTTTAGTTCCTTAGCATTGGCTCTGCACTGCACTCTATCATATGTTCCTGATCCCCCCTCTAACAAACCCTTCAGATCACTCTGTGATTTACATGCTGTCTTATTTCTAATACATAATGCAGATCCGTACAGGGACCATAAGGTTTCTGTCTAGTACTTTCATTCTTGTGCATGTTTCCTAGCCTGTGATGGTTGTAGATCAATGTACAGAACACACTCTGTAGTAGAACAAACATGAACTGCTGTCTTTCCAGGCAGCTGTTCTCTCTTGGTGTCTGCCTTTTGTAGGGTTAGCCTAGTGTTTTGTGAGCCAAGATCAATGGTCCAGTTACATGTGCTGACATAGACTTGCGTAGCATCTCTCCTTAACACATATGGCTCAGCAGTCCTAACCAATGCTTCCTAAAACACCAGAGTACTTCTAATATGTGTCCCCAAGTAGGGTTTTCATTAGCCTCTGAATTAATCCCTCATTTATGTTATTTGCTTCAATCAAATGCTCTGGATCTTTTGCACAAGGCCCAAACTTTTCGGAAAAATAACACTTGATCATTCTTCGACACACTTTCCAGATCACTTCTGGTAACTTCATATCAAGATCTCAGGATCACTTTCTAGCACTCGATCTGGACCTTTCTGTAAACCAGCTCTTGATTTCTCCTAAAATGTACTTTAAATTGCTTCCATCCACGTGCTCGAGAGTGCTTCATAACACCTGTGACAGGTAACTCCTAATTCACTATGAATCATTTCAAACACATACCTCAAAAACTCATTAGAATACACTCTGGTACAACAGATTGCTTCTAAGACAAGGTACAGATTAATTCTAAGACACAATAAAGATTTCACTAAACACACGCTCAGTATCAGTTACATGCTCCAGATCAAGTGTAAAGCACAAACTGGATCACTCCATAACACTCAAGAGCACGCCCAACAAACACTATGCATCTCTCCATAAGATATGCCCTGGATCACTCTCTTGTGCACTTTTTGAATAACTCCAAATGGCTGCTCCAGCTGAACACCCAACATGCATGCTGAATGGCTCTTTAACACACACTCTGGGTTGCTTCATAACATCTGCTGCAGAATATTTCAAATGCATTCCCTGGTGCACTTCAAATACATAGTCTATCTCATTTGAGTCGATAACACAATCTCCAGAACAGCCCTAAGAAATGTCCTCTATACTCTTGGCATGTGTTTGGGATCTCTTTGTAGAACCTATTTCTGATTGCTCCTACCACACAATCCAGAACACTGATAACACCCCCTGAGAGTAGGACTGCAAACACTATGGCAAGCACTATTACTTACTAACATACAGTCAGAGCACACATTCCTGATTGCTTCCAGCACACATTACAGTTAACCCCCTGTAACATACTCAGGATCACTTTATGCCATCGACGTAACATAACTATCAATCATACACAAAGAATCACCTACCACACATTCTGGATTATTCCCTAGCACATACACTTCGTAACACAGGATCCGGTTTGTTTAATGGTACAAACTCCGGCTCACTAATACACACTCTAAATCACTTCCTGTCATAAACATTACTTGGTTGTTCCTTAGCACATACTCTTGATACCTACAGTGAATTTATTCTGGATTGCTCCTTAAAACATATCACTCTAACAAGTAGTCTGTACTGCTCCCAAAATACAACTAGATTTCTCTCTTTTGTACAGCCTGGGTTATTTTCTATCATACACCCTGGATTTCCCCTATCATACTCTCCAAATTGTTTTGTATCATACACTCCAGATTGTTCCCCACCACACACTCTGGATTGCTCCCTAGCATAAATTCAGGAACATTATACAACACAGAATCGAGATGCTAGCAAGCAGACACTTCAGGTTGCTCCCTATCCTAAACTACAGATTGCTCCAAAGAATACACTTTGCATCACTCC
The DNA here is from genome assembly GCF_031143425.1 of Pleurodeles waltl. Lineage (NCBI taxonomy): Eukaryota > Metazoa > Chordata > Amphibia > Caudata > Salamandridae > Pleurodeles > Pleurodeles waltl. The sequence continues at coordinate 1,078,284,764 of NC_090445.1, read as the reverse complement.
TTATCATACAAGTTACGTATTGCTCCATATTATATACATCGGATAGCTCCATACTAATCACTCTAGATTGTTCTCTATCACACAAAGTGTATCACTCTCTATCGTGCACTCTAATCACTCTCTGTTATACGCTCCAGATCACGTCTTATAATACACTGCAAATTGCTCTCTGTCAAAAACTTCAGATGCATCCCTTTCACAGACTGTGGATTGCTTCTTGTCATATACATATCACTCTAAATCACAACACAGGACCTTCCCCACCAAAAGCTCTGTACCCTTCACTATACTATATTGCAGATCACTCCTTAGCACACTCCCTAGCACACACCCTGCATCATTCCAAAACAGAGATTCCAGATTGCACCCTGGTACCTGGTTAACACTCCAGATTGCTCCCTACTCTACATTCTAGATTGTTCTCTAGCAAACATTCTTGCTGCCTTAGAGCATTTTGAATTGCTCCCTAAAATACATTTAGATTGTTCCCAATAAAGTACTCCCTGTCACTCTATGATTTAAAATCTAGATCTTTCCCTGTCATAAGCTCAGGGTTGTTCCTCATCATACGATCTGGCCTGTTCCCTATCACAAAGTTCTGATTGGTCCTCATCATACATTCTAGATAGCTCCTCATCATAAACTCTGGATCTCTACAAAACATAAAATCCAGATCAACAACTAGCTGATACTTCAGCTTGCTCCTTACCATACACTCCAGATTGCTCCTTATGCTCTTTAGGTCACTCTGTCTAAAAAAATCTTAGATCGCTACCTATAATACACTCAGGGTCACACCTTATCACACACTCGAGATGTCTCCATATCGTGCACTAACAGTCGCTCACTATCATGCACTGAGTCACTCTCTGAAATGTGCTCTAGATAACTTCCTATCATAAACTTGGCTTGTTCTGTACCTTTAACTATGGATTGGTCCTTATCATATTTTTCAGATCACCCACTGTCATGCACTTTGATTGCTCCCTATAATTCGCTTCTGGTTCCTCTCCATTACACACTCTGGATTGTTCCTTATCCTACACTCTGACTCGCTCCCTAGCAAATACTTTGGATTGCTCCCTATCATTCACTGTGGTTCGCTCCCTGTCACAAGGTCTGGGTAGCTCCATGCTATGCACTCTGGATCACTCCCGATCATACACTCTGGACTGCGTCACATCATACACTATGGGTCGCTCCCTATCAAACATTGCCAGGCACTTACTATCATATACTCCAGTTAGCACTCTGTCATATACAATAGGTTGCTCCCTATTTTACTCAGGATTACTCACTATCATACATACCACATCATTGACTATCATGCACTCTAGATCACTCCTTATCATACGCTGCAGGTCACTTACTATCATACACAGGATTGATCCCTATCACACACTATGGGTCACTCTTTATCATCCACTATGCGTTTCTCTCTTTCAAAATCTCCTGGACACTCGCTATCATCCACTTCTGATTGCTAAAATCGCTCCTTATCATACAGCCTGGACAACTTCTATCATACACTGTGTATTGCTCCCTATCATATACCCCTGGACACTCAGTATCATATACTCCAGATCGATCCCTATCATGTGCTCTTGATTGCTCCCTATCTACACCCCGGATTGCTTCTATCATACACTGTGGACTGATCCCTAATTTATACTCCTGGACACTCACTATTATAACACTCCAGAGGGCTCCCTATCGTGCTCTGGATTGCCCCCTATCATATAACCCAGATCGCTTCTATCACAGACTGTGGTTTTCTCCCTATCATATACTCCTGGACACTCAGTATCATACACTCCAGATCGCTCCCTAAAATACACCCCGGACAACTTCTATCACACAACTCTTTGACAATCGCTAACATACACTCACGATCTCTTCCTTCCTTTCATACAGTCCTGATAGCTCCCTAAGATACTCCCATCTCCCTCTGTTCCCTAAAGCTTTCAACAGTGCAGGTTAACTCTTCTCGTTTGATCCAATACAAAAGGCAGCAGCCGGTAAATTTGGTGTGTTTAAGTGGAAATGCTCCAGTAGCCATGCACTGGCTGGGCACATCCCATGGCCTCCCTGGGGCATGGAGTACATCTTAAAATGCTCTAATGATCTGCATTAGGCAGCTGTAAGAGCCCAGAGCCCACCTGCCCACCGCAAGGAGGCCATCTTCTTCTAGCAGCAGTGAGGGATGTCCGGGCAGATTGGTGCTGACAGCGCTAATATGTGCAGCCTGGGACCATAATGACATGTAAATAAAGAGTGAGAAGGGCTCAGCTGGGGAAGTTAGGGGGAGGGATGGGCAGAGCAGTTTCATGGGCCAGCTGTGGACTGTGGTGCAGCAATAGCAGCCCCCCCTCTGAAGACGCTGACAGGCAGCTCCTTTTCAATACACATGTGAAGTGTCACAATGCAAAATGTTAGCGCTTCCTGAAAAATCTGTTGGGGCGACTGTAAAAGTGCACAGTCAATTCACCTCACAAATGCATTAAGATCCTGAACTAAGCAGGGCCCATGTGAAGGGTGAGGGCTCCCTTGCACTGCAAGGGCTGCAACAGCCTTCCTTAATCCCCCCTCTGCAGGTCCCTCACCTTCAGTTCACATTCCTTTTTCCAGAGCATACTTCCACATGACGGCTTTTTGCACAGCTCTCAAAACACACCCATAACTCCTCTTCCCTGCCCACTCTACAACTTACCTCACAGCTTCCTTCCATACATACCCTGCGTGAACTCACTTCCACAGGTCTACAAACCTCCCCACCACTACTCCTTTCAACAACTCCGCTCTACCTACTTCATGCCTCATCATCTCACTGTAGTTCTTTTCCAGAGCGCCGCTGCACTATTCCTCACACTGCCGGTTCCCTGCACATCAATTAACCATGTCACTAACAGACATCAACTGACCTAACGCTGCACCATACCAGTTAGTCCCAAGGCTACCAACAAAGCAACACCCTTAACTCAGCAAGATACCAACTAACTCAAGGCACAACAACTGGCCCTACCATTACCAGACATCAACAACCCCTAGGTATACACACACTAATAGTCCAACTATAACAAGCAATTCTTAACCAGATATAAAAAAGAGACCAAACCAGAGACTTCAATGAATAATAAACATTCAAACAACATCAAATAACTCATCACTAATGGACACCACGTAGGCCCAACTCAAGTCAGACACCAACACCCCCAACTTCATGTGGCAACTAACCATACCACTACTAGACTTCCAATAATCCCACACTACGCATACATGAACAACCCATGCCTATATCACACATCTCTTAACCCATCTTACTACTATGATCTCCCAACTAACACTTCTGGATTCTTCCTTCCTCTATCCCTCCATCATTCTATTCAAATCAACTAACAGACTCACATTTCCTCTGCTCAAATTAACTCATAGCTCCCTGTACTAATACTAATACAGTACTCATATTTCCCTATACTAATTCACCACTAATCCTTATGGGGTTCCAGAGTAGCGTGCTACTCAAAGAAAAGCGCTTCAACACTTCAAGTCAGGGGTAGTAAGCATAATATAAATAAATACAATTACAATTACAACTCTAGCACAGATACTAACACACTGTACTCAAAGCACTGACATTAACAGACCCTCAAAACTAGAAATGTGAGCCAAGCCTAGCTGTATCAGATATCATCAACCCCTAAAAACCAATTCGACCTGCCACAAGATATCCTGACCTTTGCCATTCAGCATTTATCTCTAACTCACCTAGACACTACTTATTTGTAAACCTATACATCAACTATCTCTACCTCTACCAAGCATAATCTTCTCTAACTCTATTAGGCACTAATTACCCCAGCTTTTACCTGACACAGATAACCTCTAATAACTCAACACAACATTATCTTAGTCATCATCATCCCTAGTCATCATCATCCCTAGCTCTAACAGACATCATTTAACCTCAACTCTGCCAGACATCATTAAGCTCTAAAATTACCAGAAACCAACAAAACCAACTCTACCAAGTATCAACAGGTGGTATGTAAATCTCCACATCACAGTAACTCTTTCAATTACACCAATTATCTCTGCCAGATAGCAACAAATACTCCACCGAACATCAACTAAAGCAAATGCCACCAGTTGCTACCAAAACCATAACTCCAACATGCCACAACTAACCATAAACACACCATTGACACTGATTAACCCTATTTCTGCCACATATTAACAAAGTTTTACCATGCCAGCAGTCGCAGTTCGATGCGCGGTGAAGGGACGGTGCATGCGCGAGGGGTGGGAGGACAAAATAAACATTCAAGTAAAAAATTATCTGGCTCGCTGCTGCCGCGCCACCTCTCCTTCTCCCTGATCAGAGTAGGCACAGGCTCCCAGCCTGCCCTGCGGCCAATCCTAATGGTGCATGAAAGCGGCGTTAGGATTAGCTGCAGCTTCCTGACTGGGCTCTTCCAGGCAAACTGGGAGCCTGTCCCTACTCTCTCCAGCCCAGCAACACAGTGCCGGGCAGAAAAGAGCACAGTGAGCATGTGTGTTTGGCCGGCCCGAGACGGTCGGCCAAATTTACGTGCACACTTAGGGGGAGTGCTGTGCACTCTGCCCTCGTCCCCATCATCCCCCATGCCCACCCCTTAACAACGAAATGATAATAACCATAGTTTATTATCGTTTTGTTGTTAAAGGTAGGTTTGCAGTGGCTAATGCTGGTGGTGGTGGGGGGGGCAACGCTACTCAGCCATAGCGGGGAGCCGCCGCTGCATGCAAGGCATACTACCATTACAAGGTACAAAAAAAACTTTTGACCAAATTTTGTGGCCTAATTATTGTTCACAAAAATATGGTTTCCTTAGATGTTGAGATTCTATTACTAACTCCAATGTGGTAATAGTTTCGTAAACGATATTTACGTCACAATATTCCTTTCTGAAGATGTTTTGCTTATGATATTCTGGTGCTATACCAAAACTACCTGTTACCCTAACTTTATGACCTCTATCCCTGACCCTCCCGAGGTGTTTAGGGGCTTCTCTCCTTACAACATCTTCTAGACACTTCGACAGGTGGCAGAACACAGAGGTGCACCTGAGTGCTGGGCAGAGACTGAAGCCCCCACCTCAGCATTATGCCCACGAGTAAACCCCGAACGCCGCATTCAGCGACAAACACGACTCTATTATTGGGAAACAAACGTCTTCTCTCCTGTTCAGAACTGTCAAACACCTTGTTCAGCTCAGCAGCTAATCCACTTATTGGAGCTCTCCGCCGCCGGTGCACAACGTCTGCGATAAAAGCATGTACAAAATTAGCAAAAACATGCCCCTGGCACCTTCACTATTTGCAAACACAGGATCAGGAATCATTTATTCCCTTCTCATTTTCCTAGGATCCCCAGGAGTGATCCTTTTGTTAGATAAAATGTTTTTTTTTCTGTATCTGCCCGTGCTTTAATTTGCATTTATATATTTTTTTCCTTTTTTCTTTCGTAAGAGTGGAATCCAGGAGATAGCGGACAGCGATAAGGTTTGGTGGTTGTGACAGCACTAGAAGGCAGAAGATAGGCAGTATTGGGGGGGGGGTAGAGGGAGGGAAATGTAATAAGTGCTAAGCAGGAGCTCAGGTGACCAGCAGATTTACGTCCATGAGCCGCCAGGCACTCTCAACTGGGAGGAGGGATGCGGCACTCGAAGGATTAACTTGAAGGCCCGAAGAGGCACCCTGACCAGTAAACAAGCCATGGGACGGTATTTAGAGTTTGGTGAAAGGGATACAAAGCTGTGGGTCATTTTTTTGCAGGTTATACAGCATGAAGTCCGCTCAAGGGCTGTGGGAGCACTACACGATCACAGGTTAAATTACACGAGGTCAGATTTATTTATTTATTTATTTTAGGCCGGGAGAATTAGAGGCGGTTCCGGTGTCGATCCACCCCCCACCCCCGACCTGGGTCAGCAGTAGCAGCTGCAAAACTTTTACAGTAAAACCTTAATAAACTATGCTTATTATGGTTTTACTGTAAAAGGGGCAGGGCCATGGGGCGTGATATGGCCAGGAGGAGAGTGCACAGTACTCTGCCTCAGTGCGCATGTATGTTTGGCCGGCCGGCTGTCTCGAGCCGGCCAAACATACATGCGCACTAGGCTCTCTCCAACCCGGCACTGTGTTGCCGGATGGCAGAGAGCAGGCAGAGACTCTCACTCTGAAAGCAGTGCTAGGATTGGACGAAGGACAGGGTGGGAGCCTGTGCCTGCAATGGAGGACCAGAGTGGATCGGAGCGGCGCGAAAGGTAACTTTTTAAAATTATTATTATATATTGTTTTTTTTGTCCCCACGCCGCCCCTTTACCCGTCTGTGGGAGATTAAATCATTTCCCCAGAATCACAGGATGCTGAGCAGAAGCCAGGGCTCGAACCTGGTTCCTGACTTCCAAAGTCAACAGCATTGGCTGTAATACCACATCCTCTCCATCCTTATAGATCTACCACCACTTTCCACTCAAACTTGTCCTGGGAGGATACACACATTTGGCTGCCTGGTGGGACTGACGCACGCATAGGAGGTCAATTATCCCAGTAGACTTTATCTATCATTGAGCAAAACCGCTTATTTCATCAGTATCTGAAAAAAGATTTTGAGATGAGAGTGATGGGAGGGGGGGGTCTATGTTTTTTCCAGTGTAGCTGTAGCCTGGCACCCAGCGTTGCACCATTTGCTTTTTGATCTGGCTTTTGGCTTATTCTGTGTAGATGATGTTTCCAATTTTCCAAGCAAACCATGACCAGAGATCTTAAGAACACATGCTGGTGGTCAGTATGTAGCATATAGAAAACTTAGTTGGTGATTTTTGATTTTGGTCAGTACAGTTACCTGCACAGTGAATGAGACTTCTGACTCATTTTGAAGAAAGTTCAGAGCCATGCATTAGAACTGGGGCCAGCCGACTAGGATGGTGAGCCTATCACCAGCAGGCCATTCAGCACAACACAAATTCTTTGGGTGCAGTTCTGGAACACATTATATTTAATTCATTATTTACACAATACGCCACATGTGCACAAGTTTTTCTGGCACTTCAGGTATGAACCAAGAGGGAGGTACAAGTGGATTCCGATTGGTGGGCCCTGTTGATGATTTTTTGCATTGCTGATGGGTGGGCGAGATTGCTAACGAGGTAAAACTAGTTATTCATATGAGCATACGTGTAAAATCACTACAAACTTGGGAGAAATAACCACCTACCCCACCTTATTTTTGGATGCAGTCATTAATTCATTGCATAAACAGAATGCTGAATACATGTTAACAGTGAATATAAAAGATGGATAGCAATATGCAATGAACTGAATAAATATGTTCAGAATGATAAAATATATTATTTAACAATATTTAGTGGACTCTGTATTAAATAAAGTAAATTATTTATTCTGTTGAGATAATAAATGAAAGACTTATTAGCTTCTGAAAATAAGATGGAGTAAGTGGTTATTTCTCCAAAGTTTAGAGTTTTTACTCTGTTCCGCACCCCCTACCCTATATTAGGGGGCTTCCTTCTTTTTCAATATGTGCAATATCACTCCTCAGACCCTGCAAGGAAGTATCACACAACAGACCCAAAGGAGCACTCTGTGTTGGTCTAGAACTAGTGTGCCGGAATGTAGAGGGTACACAAAGATCCCTGAGCTGCCTTAGCTCTCCAGTGGAAGTGATGGCCGAGCACTCAAAACCTCAGCTCTTTAGTAGGCTACTGGTACCAGATATAGCTTAATCACGCTCTGAATAAACATGTAGGCCAAGTCAGTTATTTACTTTAATATGGAAATAGTTTTTTTTAATACATAATGAAAATTATACTTTTAGAAGACAACCAGAAGGTTCTAACCACAGTGATTCTAAAGTTTTTGTAACAATTAAGAGTTTGACAATGTACTGTCTTAAGGAATCACAGCAAATTCAAGTTTATTGTTTTTAGGTCTTGCCTTTGTGATAGCTTTAGTTGTCTCACAATAATATTACCTCCCTCAAAAAAAAAATATAGGTGAGATGGGTACAAAGATGGAGTTTTGGTCAGTATTTTTCATCATTTGTCAGTTAAAATGTCTGTCACATTTTGCTCCCGCCCACCATCACATACGGCACGGAGAACTGATCAGCTTGATTTACCCATTGGGTCCTTTCATTTTGAATGGCTGCAAAAGCGTGTGTACAATGTTCAGATTTGCCTAACAATATTTCCTTTCTCTTCAGAGGCAAAGTTAGTCTTCTAAGTTTATTTATTAACTTGATATACTGGCTATTTATTTTGCTTGCATGTCAGGTAGTCGGTTAGATAAAATATATGAAATAGCTAAAAGGCTTGTTGTTTAAAAACATGACTAGTCCAAATCGGTGAATGTTTTTATGTTTAATTTTTTTATTGCAAGCGTATGGCAATCACATTTTATTTTTGTGGCTTTAGCTTGCAATGAAAAAAGCAAAACACACATTAACCATCACACCTGCTTGCCAACGCCAGCCCTTTTAGCTTTGCCAGTGTTTGTTTGAATAGGAGCCAAAGCAGCTCCCTCATCAGTGCAAATATGAAGTGTGTTACATCCAAGCCAAATTCTAGAAGGGCTACTTGTTTCTGGGCTCTTTGAAGTTCGTGCCTTTTTCGTGAAGTTTTGCCTTTTTTGGGTATATATGTGGTTGCAGAAGACCACCCGAGAGACTACCACAGCAAGCGCTAATGAATGTTTGTGATGTGCGAAGACCCTGCCAGTGGCAGGGGAAGGACAGTCCTTTCCAGATCTGTAAAGGACACATTCAAACTTCCAAATACCTGGGTGTCCATGACGTTTCCCCAGTGTGTGTGGTCTATCTGAATTATATTTTATATAATTCAATAACACATAACGACCCCGTTCTGAAACTGTCCCAAGGAAGCCAAAGGTGCACTTACAAGAACATCACAGCATGGCCTGACATTGCAGTATAGTACAGCATGCGTGGCGTGACAGCATGGAATAACACAGCAGAAGGCTTAGGGAACGTGCTCCAGAACATTAGACACCCCAGTGGAGAACAGACACGTGCCAGTATCACCCATGTGCGAGGATGGGAAGTGTGGATATTAGCGCAGGATGGCCATGTGCATGTATTATACATTGCCTCAGGGAGATGGGGCCTGTCTGATGGTGAGAGGCATGAACCAGTGGGACGGATGCACCTGGAAAGAGTAGGCGTATGTATGCAGACAGTCATGTATGCACTGGCATAGGCGTAGCATGAGCCAGCACTACAGATGCACAATGGGGAGCAAGCACACCAGAGTAGCACTGACTGCAGGCAGTTAAGGTGAGTAGCATTCCTACTTTGAGGTGGGCCTGGGGCCCAGAGCACACACGTGCAACCTTCAGCCGGGTGAAGAATTCATCACTGGCGGGCACCTGTCAGCGAGGTATCCGGAACTAAACGGAAACGCTTGTTCCTGCGTGACCTTTCACCTCCAGAAGCCCAATGTACATAAGGCATACTGACAGCAGGTCACGCAGTACCAGAGGGGCAACCATGAGCACGCTGACGAGCCAGAGGGGAATCGAAGATAAAATAAGAGAGAGAAATTGGAGAGGAGAAATGAATGGAGAGAAAGGAGCGAAGGAAGGAAAAAGGGGCGACAAAGAAGAAGGAAACAGTGAGAGGGGAGGAGAAGTACGGAAAGAAGAGGAGGGATAGACTGAAGAAATGGAGAGAGAGAAAAGGAAAGTGAAGGAAGAAAGAAGATTAGAAACGAGGAAGAGGAGAGGGAGGAAATCGGAGAGGAAAGGGAAAAGCGAGAAGCAAAAAAAAGTGTGAAGAATCTGAATGCAAAAGAGAAACGCGTGGTGAGTGGAAGGGGGAAAAGGGGTGCCCTGCTACTACCAAATCAAGACAATGCTATCACCACCTATGGAGGGCGGGGGCGACTGGAGACTCCAGGGGGAGAACCTTCATGCCGAGGGGTGCACTTTAATTAATGGGGCTTGATTCGAGAGATTTCTAGAACTCCTGGGAATCACTGACTTTCCTTTCTGTGACTGCCAGATCTGCTTCCCAGTCCTTCATGTCACTCTTCTCTGCTCATGCACTCCAGTGTGATCCTGTGCTACTCCCCAGGTGCAATACTATTACAAAAGGCACATTCTAAAAGAGATTTGATCTGTAAGTCTGCCTTAGGTATCACCACTGGAGCAGCGTTAGTTTGGCTCCACCCTTATGCGTCACATATATGTGCACTTAGCAGTATATACTTTGGGTAATCTAACATTGTTAATGTAAAGTGTTGCACTTGAACACAGTAATGGAGTGCATTCACTGTAGAACTAGAAAGTCATACACTTTGTGCGCCTTAACCTTACTAAATGTATTCATTTGAAATGACTTAGAAAGCATCTGCATGTTAATGAAATGTATTTACACTAGAAACGAGAAAAGTTAATGTAAACCTATGCATTAATGTTTTCATATTGCATTTAAAATGTATTCAAAGCTGCATTGCTTTTGCCAAAAACTGTAATATGAGTTTAATTGGAATTAATGTACTGACATTTTCATATATTTATAGTTATTTGTGCACAGCTGGCACATTAAAATGTTCACCACTTAGCTATATTTTTAAACTTGACATGACCAGGCCTGAATTTCTTTCGATATGAAATAGTATTTTTCCATTTTTGCTTGTATGTCTTTTTCTTTGCAGGAGCATTCACATGAATTGTTAGTCTGAAAATAGATGTTACACTGTACTAGTGAGAGAGAGCCTGAGAAAGAGACCTTGATGAGGAACATGGAGAAACGGAGGGTTAACTGACAGTCTCTATTCAGTAATGTACTGAAAGTTACAGGTGATCAAGGCTGACATCGTTCTCAGGTCTGGTCTAGGAGAATCCACAAATGTTGCAGTTCACACATGGACTGGAAAAGACAATGGCATCCCTGATGGTGTGAATGAGAGGTGTTACTTAGAAGATTTGTGTGGTATTAACTAGTGCTCTCACAGGTTGTTGAAGACTACTCTTTTGAACTTTGAGAGGTGCAGACCTCTATGCTTTCTCTCTTTTTGCCATTAGCTAATGCTAATTATTCTCTAGAAGACTCTAGACCGAGCTTCTAAAATGCTGACACATTCCCTGATATGCAAGTGTATATAGAATATTCTACCTTTTCAACATTGCCCCACGACTTTTGAGATTGTTCTTGATTTTCTTATTAAGATTAATTTAGGTCTTAAGCTAGATGACTTTAGATATTGAACTGACTGTTAACTTGCCATAAAGCTCTTTAACTTTATTCTTGGTTCCTGGTCCTCATTGTGTAGCCTAAAGTGATATGCTATTAATTGGAAATTATTGTGACTAATGCTAACTCCCATCACCCATAGACTCGCCAAGAAAGGTCCATCGGATAACTGAAATTTGAAAATTGAGAGTGAGAATGGCCCAGCACTCCATCTCCATGCAGCAGTTTCGTTTCTGAAGGAATCTTCCCATACACCTTCACTGTCTGATGAGTTCTAAATAAGCATGCGCTCGCAGGTATGTACGCATATACAAGGTTCCTTCCCATGTGCTCCTTGCAATGGGCTGGAGTATGAATCCAGTGGCCTAGCAATGGTACCATCGCCTTAAAGCAAGCATGGAGAATTGACTCTTTTTTACCCATTTGGGTTGTAAGCCCTCAAGCTCTTGGGCCCTAACCCATGTACTAATAATAGCTAAGCCCATGGCAGAATGAGCTGTAGCAAAGCTGTGAAATTACAATGCTCCCTAACAGGGCAGGACTTCATCTTTAGGTCTCAGCTACAGACAGCAGGCCTATTGTTTCTAATACATTACATAGACAATGAGTAGGTTTTGAGTCTGCCCCTTTCTAATGATTAGATGGATTTATTGTCTATGTCATACGATGTGATGACTTTCCTCTTTATTCTTATGTTTGCCTCTCCATCTGCACTTAGATCTCACAAAATTTTGATTGCTTCAAATATAATTCCACTACTGACGCCAGACCGTGCACTGTAGTGCGTGTGAGGGACTATTTTATTGTCTCTCTCTGCTTTCCCTTCTACCACTCTTCTCAGCATTCGTCTCTCTTTTTCACCCAACCCCCTTCACCAAGTACCACCTAGCATCCTAATGCTCCTCTTAGCTACATCTGAAAATTCTGACTGGTCGCATTGCAATCGACGGGCATTCACATTTTTTCCCCATTTCAAGATGTCTGTTGGCATATATGCATGCGCTTGTTGCACAGTGGGCATCTATGAATATTTTTGTTTTATTTTTAACGAATCCCATTGAAGGATGGCCGTCACTGATCGACACACCTTCTCAGCAGCCATCTAACAGCACTGGATGGCCATCAGACCATACTGGAGCAAATGACAACCTATTATCAGACCTTCTGCCAGTGCTGCAATACGCTTATTGTGACAGTAACAGCACTTCCCGCTTAAGCTTCGGCAATAACTTGTGTTCTCTAACACACACCCTCCGTCTTTATGTGATGTAAATATGAAGCAGCACTGAAACATGCATGGGGCCGGGGGAATCCTCACAAGGACTCTCCTGCGACTAAGGTTTAATACTGCAGCAGCAGGCACTCTGCTGTGTGAGGGTTGGTGCGAGGGGGCTGGGATGGCACGGGGTACTTTCCTCACACCGGATTCATAAGTGAGATGAGGTTTTATTGCTACCTTCCATGTCCGCCTGAGCTCCAGATACTCGAAGCTTGGACACATTTACCTCTTGGCAGATAAGGGGCTCTGCAGGGCCCGGGGACCCTGGTCTACCACACCAAAGGATTCCCCGAAATTGAGCGGAAGGCGCAGTCCTGGCCCCCGGCACCGGCTCCTCGGTGTCGATCAGCCCCGTAGCCCCGGCAGTGCCAGGGCGCAGATAAAGCCCGGGCCGGCAGTATCATCGCTCGACAGGCGCTGCCAGGCTGCTCATTCCTCCTCTTTAAAGCGGCTGCGCATCTTATGGAAACCGAGAAGGGGTGTTAAAGAAATCCCAGGAAGAAAGAGGGGCCTTATCTCTGGGAGACAGTTGTCAGGAATCACTTTGGCTGAGTCGTTTTGTCTCCGCGCTTCTTCTACTGTCAAGCAAGCCTCGGGGCATGGATCAAAGCAGAGAGGAGAGCCAGGCAGAGCTCTGATCCCCTCACTGGAGAGGACTGCCACAGCCCTGCGCCCGGGTACCAGAGAGAGGGGGGGAGAAGGGAGAGACGGGAGAAGAGGCGGAGAGAGAGGAGCAAAGAGTGCCAGAGCCCTGCGCCCGGGTACCAGAGAGAGGGGGGGAGAAGGGAGAGACGGGAGAAGAGGCGGAGAGAGAGGAGCAAAGGAGAGCCAGGCAGAGCCCTTGTCCCATCACTGAAAGAGTGCCAGAGCCCTTCGACCCGGGTACCAGAGAGAGGGGGAGAGACGAGAGAACAGGCAGAGAGAGAGAAGGAGGAGAGCAGAGCACCCAGAGCCCTTGCCCCATCACTGAAAGAGTGCCAGAGCCCTGCGCCCAGGTACCATAGAGAGAGGAGGGGGGAGACGGGAGAAGAGGCAGAGAGAGGGGAGAGGAGAGCGAGGCAGAACCCTTACCCCATCACTGAAAAAGATTGCCAAAGCCCTGCACAAAGCTACCCTGGGAGGAGAGGAGTATAGAAGGCAGAGCGGGGGAGAGAGGAGGAAGAAGAGGAGAGCCAGTTTTGATCCCCTCACTGGAACGGACTGCTACAGCCCTGCGCCCAGCTAAGGGGAAGGGGGATCTGGAGCAAGAGGAGGCATGGTAGAGAGAAGAGGACGAGGCGAGTCAGGCAGAGACCTTATCCTATCACTGAAAGGAGTGCCTGAGCCCTGCACAAAGCTACCAGGGACAGGAGGGAGAAAGAACAGAAGCTGGGAGCGAGGGGGGGGATAGGAGTAAACGTATAAGAGTGAAGGAGAGATGAGGAGATGAGGAAAAGCAAGGCTAGACAGGACAACTATCCGATCACTAGAGGAGGACTGCTACAAGAGAGAGTAACAGAGAGAGGGAGAGTGGCAAGACAGGGATAAAAGGTGGGGAGGGAAGGAGGGAATGAGAATAAGCGAGAGGAGGATGGCTTGATGGGGTATTAGAGAAGAGGGGAAGGACAGAAAGCAAGGAGATGGGAGGTCTGGGGACAGCAAAAGTGAGGCATAGAGGAAGGACTGTATGCCAAAATTTCGAGGTCAGTAATATTGACACATATCAACTCAAGAATATCAACTATCAGCATATTTTCAAGTTAAGCATATGTAAGGAGGTATAGATTTACTATTTCTAAGGAACCCACGGGGGAGGGAGCCAGGGAAAAAAGGTAGAGGCAGAGATCAGGCCTAGCCGATATGTCAAGAACATCTGTTTCACAATTTCCAGAAGAAATTGGACCTGGTTACTTGTCCCAAATGTTTTGTGCAATCGGCTAAGATGCCCAATAACGTCCAGGAAAAACACTCCTTATAGGATCAGATCCAGCTTAGACGTTTCTGTGTGCATGGGAGTGTGCATAAAGGTTTCACACACATATTCTTAGGGATAAGCCGGGATGCCTATAAGCAAATGTCCTTCAAAAGAGATTCAGGTACACATTATCATTCACCATGCATTCCGTGTTAGGGACAAGCTGTTGCTTCTAGGGAGTGCCTTCACTTTCTTGTCGTGGCCGTTGGGCATCAACCCTGGGTACCTTAAAATGAGTAAATTCTCACCACCCCTGTGACTCTCCCCGCAGTCAGCTAGTCACCCATACACCCCTGAGAAAGAGGGCACTTTGGGCTTTACCAGCCAGTAGAAGCAGAGGCCCTTGTGACAATGGCAGAATAAGTCAACTGCTGGCTCCAAATTCACGATATCCAACAACAGTGTAAAGGTGGCCATTATTTTTAATTTTTGATTGTGCCCAGACCCTTCAGCCTTTGGTTGGGCCTGTGCGTGAATGGACAGTGTGGGTAGTAAAGAATCCTACTATATCCTGACCAGCCACAGCTAACTCTTGTAGTTAACAATGTAGATCATAAGATGAGATACTAGCGACATAGTCTCTAAAAGAGGCTTCTCCTACAAAGGATGGATAACTCTGCGAGCCTATGGATAACACAGGACTTGTCTCTGGATAACCTGGGATTGGCGGCTTCACCATATCTGTTGCTTTGATCTGAATGTATAGCTGCTGTAGTATGCTCCTCACCAGAATACTCTCTGGTCACTATTAATGAATGCATCATAGAAGACATCCTGAATGACTACTTTAAAAAGGTCGGGCTTGCGAACATGCAAGAGTCTACATACCCCTTTCACTCATCAGTTCCTCTAGCAAAGCCCTTTGTGTGGCAACCTACCACCAAAGTAGCACATGGGTGGGTTCTATATGCTTCCTATTCAACCACATAATGCTAATACGAGTGGCTCTCTTCCCATTATTGAATACTGATTACAGAGTTTTGTGGGTGTTCATGGCACCTGTGCCAGTAACACTGAGTCATTAGTTGGCACCTACAAGATTACCATGAATACTCATAAGGGGGTGCCAACAGGAGCCTCATACATGTGGGAGGCAGGTTTTATCTTCTGGGCAATGCTTCTCAAGTTTATTAGGCCATCTCGGTCCCAGCACCCACCTGGTTTGTGGAATGCGGAGGTTTCCTACTATTAAATCAATGACCTGGCTTCTCGAACCCACCCAGTAGCACTCTTCTCCAGGTTTGGAGCTCAGAGTGGGATATGGAGGTTTGG
The DNA here is from genome assembly GCF_031143425.1 of Pleurodeles waltl. Taxonomy (NCBI): domain Eukaryota; kingdom Metazoa; phylum Chordata; class Amphibia; order Caudata; family Salamandridae; genus Pleurodeles; species Pleurodeles waltl. Next base: position 1,078,268,987 of record NC_090445.1, on the reverse strand, counting down.
CAGCTTGCAGTTTTTGTTTGTCCTACCCCATTTGTTGAATTCCTATCCGCTTTTGACTTACCTAGTTTACAGATGATCCATCTGTGGCAAACCAACAAAAAAGGCTATAGGAAGCAACCAAATGATGTATCTGAATTCCATGGGATAAGCGTCTGAAATATGCTTCTCCAAAACGAAAATACATCACCTCAGGTACGTTTCTGCCTTAATAGCTCAAACATATAGGCTCAAGTTCGTCCAAGATTTTTCACATCCATTCTGCTTCTTTTTTCACGTTTTAAGCAAGAAACCTGCCCAAACCGTCTCACACTGACTTCTTTCATCTTTAAATATATTTTTACTCTGACACATAATTTCACAAATCTGTATTTTCCCCTTTAGTATTTTCATCATTAAAATATTTTTTCCGTGCTACATTTTAATCCAAATATTTTAATTTGCGTTAACATATCCATTTAATTCCCCAGTAGAGCTACAGGGAATTCCCCAATTCATCTTTTCAGGATTTGGGAAGGCTGTGAACGAATATTTACCGAGGCGATGACCTTTATTGCACTTGCCTGGGCAGTAGCAATTCCAGTTTCTTCAATCTATTTAATCAGCATATTTCTCAGCTCTCTGGTTTTTTTCTTGTGAGCTGAACCTATGTACATTTTCCTCTTGATCTAATTTCTGCTACTATGCAGGGTGTCCAGACCTTTCAAAATCCCTTTGAGTTTGATGAGCTGCAATTTGGGCCTTTTCTAGGTCAATTCCAGGTGTTTCAATAGTAGGGCTACAATATATGGGGTACTCAAATGCAAGTGAGGCCTAAGCTCCACAGAAGTAACTGTGTTCTAAAAAATAGATGTATTTTGAAAAGTAAAAATTGTGGCCCAGCATTCTTATTTATTATTTTGGCATTTCTGGCATTGTGTGGGAACCAGTTCCACTAAGGCTTTTAGAAGAAAACTGCAATGTTCTCCCCAGTACAGCTTCTACCAACTATTTGTGTTGGTCACCCAAACTGGTTACAGGGACCATAGTTAACAACAGGGCCAATGCTATCCCTTAGCACTCCAAGTCGGTGGCACAATATTATACTATGGGAATTCAGTACTGAAAACATCAAATTTGCCATCTATTTAATCCTGTGGAGAGACTCAAAGTCAAAGGAAATTAAATGCCAGTGCGATTGTGATAGTTGAGACCCTCACTGTTGAATGGTTTGCGGCCATCTGTTTTTATCTCTAAACAGAGCTTGTAGTTACTGAATAGGGTGATACAGGCAGAAGATGTGCTGGATCATATCTTCTACCAAACTGAAGAACGCACAGTCCAGCAGTTATAATGGTCATAGCTCTTCAGTTCCCACTCGATTTTCTTGTATTGAAACTCCATTTTGCTTCCAGCAGCCCTCTAAAGCTACTTGGTTCATGGCAGTCCTATCAGTGGTAGCTATAATTCCTGTTACTGACAAATCAAGGCAGAGCTCTTAGAGTACCTAGTGATTTACATTGACCCTTCTCGTAACCTATTTTATTGAAAGGATCAAACTTTATTTATTGTCTCTTCCTATACATTAGCCAACCAACCCTTCTGCACCTATTAAAAAATGCATCACCACTTCTCCTGCTTGCACTCTGATTTATCACTAACCTGCACATCACAGAACCACTCCTCTGGCAGCAGCACAAGCACACCATCCCCACAGTGTTGTCTCCTCAGCCCTGCTGATATTAAACATCCTCAACAACAATGAAAGTCATTGAATTTACAAAGTATCACTCTCAACACCACATGTATACACTTCGATGTGCACCTTATTCAGATGCATGTGTTATGTACGTCCAAACATGCAAACTCAAGTACAGCACATCCTCATCTTTTAGCGCACGTGCGCCAACCGAACTGCATCTCCTCCTTGTAAGTGGTTGGCAAGACTCCTAGAGTGAGTTAATACACACTCAGACACAACGAATATGTGCAGCAATGCAAAAAGATCCCAGATATGTGCAGTAATGCATAATCCACAATTCCCCAATATGTGCAATATCTCTCACTTCAGAATAAGTGCAGCCATGAGAGCTCACAAATGCCAAGAGGGCACACCATTCGAAGATGTGAAAATAAATATCAGCAAGATTCACAGATGTGGATTTAAAAATAGTGAAACTTTACTTACCTATATATCCTTACGGTCACAATACTGTGGTAGTCAATATTATGGCCAGGGTAATATTTAATACACACTATTCTGGTAGAATACTACGGTAGGGACAGTGCAGAAGGCTCAGGTAATTCCCAATAAATGTACCGATAATGGACTGGAATCAAGGACATGCATCACTGGTACGCTCTGTTACCAACCACCCTGCTATGCAGATGGGTCCCATGCCGCTCTCCAAGAAGAAGTCCTTGAATAAGTTTACTCCAGAAACAGCCGGTTCTCCGATTCCTAGAAGTAACCACAAATCTCTTGCCTATATTTGGTGAGGGTCTATGCGTGAACTTTTCAGTACTGGGGAGAAATAATTTATACAAAACAAAACGATTCATCCCTAACTGCTCCAGGTTCGTCCTTAGACTGGCAGCAGGAGTCCAGCGCTCCAGTGCCGAGCAGTCCATATTGTCTCTACCACAAGCTTTCAAAAACTGGAGCACAACTCCAGCAGGCATTATGGATCCCCAGGGGGACGTGGCAGAACTGGACAGTGAACTCGGAGGAAAGATGGGATCTGAGTGAGATATGACCTCTGCCATGGAGCCCTCACTGTGAGTAGAAATCTCGCACAGAGCATGATGTGCCAGTGAAGCAAGGCCTGCTAGCGCAGACCAGACTACAGAGCACCAAGTACCAGTGTGACATGATTTCCGCACAGTGCCTAGAAGCCTGAGCATGAATCCAAAACAGCGCATGAGATCCTGCTGAGATCTGACTTGTTTAATGGAGCTCACAGTTGTTAGCAGGAAGCGAGAGCAGGTGGCCCCAGTGGAACATGGTGTCACTAAGTGATCACTGAAATGATAACAGAGGACCAATCTAGAGAAAGGAACATAGGTGGTCCACTGTACTATCATGGGTCCAAATGGGCACAGTCTCACAGAAGCTGAGATATGTTTTGACCATTCCGTCAATTCCACCTCCTTGGCATCAGCAGCTGGCTCCATTTTTAACCCTACAATGAAATATGGCTCCATCGGACCAGCTGTGGTAAACCTTCAAAGTGATGAATTTCATTCATACTGGAAAACCCCACTGGGATCTTACAAAAACCCTCCTTATAAAGTGATGAATGTTTAGGTGTTGGTGGAGCTCTTAACCCCCATATCAGTAATATTCACAAAATCTACACCTGAACCTCACTGTCATGTGATCGATGTGCACTAAAGCATCTGCACATGTGTGCGTGTACAGACACTAGCAGCTGCAAACACGTTTGAACACACATGCACCTCTACTGGTATACAAACATATGCACGCACATCCTCAGGTACGGATACAAACACACAACAATATGCATTTTCATCTGTACATAAACATTTCTCTCTCTTTCACACACATGTGCGATCAGGTACACAGCCGCCTAAAGAGGAACTCACAAACACTCATCTACTCAACTCCATTTACGCACCCATGCAAACATCCGTAGACACACAAATGTACAGAATCACATAAACACATAGACATATCTCGGCACAAAGATGCATCTACACATATTCCTCGACAAATACACACAGCTACACACACACACACATACATACACAGAACACAAGCACACGTGCACACACATATCTGCATTAACTCAGACATGTCAGAGACATATTAACATACATGCATGCATCCATCCACACACACTTTCACTGACATACCCCTATAGCCGTCTAAATCGTGCATATATATATATATATATATATATATACCAACACTCTACTTTACAGACATTTGCAACTCTCCTTATACACAACCACACACGGATGCAGACATTGGTGGAAGGTCGAAAATAAAGGGCTGTTGCACCAGTCACACAGCCATCTTTCGATTTCCCCACCATAGGTTGGCAGCTGTTTTTTCCACTTGGTGGCTTCTCAACCCAACACTGCATACTTTCTAGTGGAGCAAGGGGCTATGGGTTGCCCGAGTGCCACAAAGCCTGGTCTTGAGTGACAAACCTACCTTGCTTGGCTATAGGGAAACTCCGTGGATGGTGGCCAATTCATGAGATTTACTGCATCCCTTAGTAGAGATCTACCGATTTCCTTGTCAAAAACACATGTACGCCCTCATATCGGGGTCTCTCATTATACCAGGGAGTGTGTGCAGAGAAGGTGGTAACAACTGGATGTCATCTCTGCTTGAGGTATACCTGAGTGTAGTAGCGTGAGTTGGCAAATGGCTACTTCCATGGCATGTGTATGTTGTCTCAGACTGTGGCTGCTAACTCTAAGTGTGGTTGTGTTACCAGGTGTATCTATGAACCTGTGCTGTAACTGCAGATCCACGATGTAGCTGCAGTATCAGAGTGTGGCTTTGGTTACAAAGTGTACCCATGGCCCTGGGCTGTGGCTTAAGTACCTGGGTTGGGCTACAGTCCCAGACTGTGGCTGCTGACCCTGAGGGTGGATGTGGTGACCAAGTGTACCCCTGGAACTGGGCTGAAGCTGCTGACCCAGGACGTGGCTGCAGTCTAAGGATGTGGTGGCAGACCCATAATGTGACTGCAGTTACCAAGTGCACCCACAGACCTAGGCTGGGGCTGCAGTATCAGAGACAACAGTGGTTACCAAGAGAACCCCTGGACCTGGGCTATGGTTTCAGGACTACAGTGTAGCTTCTGACTGTTGATGTGGAGTGCGGGTGTTGACCCAAGTGAAGGTCCATACATTCTGTGTCCTTTCTTCTGTTCTATTGTGCAAGAGTGGCTGCATCTAGCTCTCATACACAGCCTGGGAGAAGTTGTGATTCTTAAGGTGGAAGTCTTAGAGATGTCACCAGTGCAGTCTGTATAGCACTTCTCTGCTTCCATGCACAGGACTTCGGAAACTTTCAGGCAGGGTCGTGTTCACGTTTCGAGGCCCATAACACTGTGTTGTAAAGGCAAACTGCAAGGTGTGAACACTCTGCAGCTCTGAATAGAAGAAGCTTGCTACGTTTTTAAAACTGTACTCCACTACAGCAGTTAAGCCTGGGGTCTGTTAATTGCCCAGTATTACACCCCGTTTCCCACTATAATCCCAAAAGACAGATGCACACACCACGTACTCTAGAAATGCCCCATAAAACATGCAGACAAAGCTGGGAAAACACAGATTACTATTTAATATGGAGAATCAATCCACAGAGTTCTGGCATATTTAAGAAAACTCAACAGTCTTTGTAGCTAGAAGCACGTAAAAAAAGAAGAAATTCTGTAATAGCCGAAATCCTCTTCATACTAAAGTCTAACGTTGACACTCACCAAAGAAATAACAGCAACACTGAAAAACCCATTGCATTTATGATCTAAAGAAGCTTAGCAAAGACGCACCAACTCCTCAAAAACACCCAGAAACAAAGCAAAATTAAGACACACAGATTGATTCACATGAACTACAACCTGGCATATTTATATGCATAATAATACAGACTTTAAGCACAGAACAATAAACACCTGCAGCTAATGACTACGCCCAAGCTCGGTAAGCACTTTTAAGCAGCGGATACAGACACACCTACATATCTGAAAGGAAGAAGCATTATTTCCAAATACACAGTGGTTTATCTAAGGTTGGTGGTGAAAAGAAGCTGATGCATAGGTTCGGAATCTAGACCCTGAAGTTTGAAATAGGCAAAGACAGACTGGGAATCTCTTGCAAAAGCAAATGTTGACCAAGCAGAAGGATAGTGAACACAGAAAGGAGAATAACGGAGGACACAGCTAGACCTGAGTACTCCAAAGACAAGCAAGTATTGACCAAGCAAGGGGTAATGACCGGAGGCAAAAGATTGAAATAGGGACAGACAGGGATGGAAATTCCAGACACAGGTGATTAATGACCGAGTACAGGATAAGAAGCTACAGATGGAGATGGGAATGGGCTGAAACAAACAGACCTTAGAATCTCAAAAACAGGCAAACATTGACAAATCAAAGGGCTGAAGGCCGATGGCTGAAATAGGTAGAGATAGACCTGGATATTTCACACAGTAGACTGAATAATGACCAAGCACAGGAATAGTGGGCATGCATGGAGATGGAACCAGGCCAATATGACCTGACTTTAGGATCCCAAAGAAAGGCATATACTGACACAGCAAAGGGTAGTTTCCAGGAACTGGCGAGTGAAATAGGCACAGATAGACCTGGGAATTACAGGCAAAGGCAATTCATGAACAAGTACAGCATTAGTGGCCATAGATGGAGATGGAAACTGGCCCTTACAGACATAACTGAGAATCCCACGTAATGACCAAGGACAGGACCAGAAACCAAAGGCTGAAGACTGACACAGGAACAGGCATACCTGGTTATCTTACACATATTCTAGCAAAGCATAGGGCCAGAGACTGTAGGTTGGAGAATGATAAGGGCACAGGTTGACCTAAATATCCCAATGCCAGGCAATTATTGACCAAGCACAGGAAACTGGCTACAGGTTGGAGATGAAACAAGCAGACAGGTCTTGGGAGGTCAAACACAGGCAACTAATTACCTGGTAAAGGTTGAGAGACCACAGACTAAAAATGAAAACGAGCACAGATAGACCAGGAAAGTAGAGCAAGAGAGGATACACCAGAAGGGCGACCATGGCCCTGTGTACCCCAACTGTGAGAGCCATTAGACCATCTAACATGGCATTGTCTTGCATAATAGTTTTACTGTGAGTGTGAAGTTAGAATAGTAATTTTACACTCCTCTGAATATGCTTAACTTGACATTAATGTGCATGTTGATATCTTGCCGTCTCTTTTGTTGTGAGTTGGTATTTCTGAATTCGATGTTTCCACATACAACCAATCTGGTGAATTAATTATCAATGAAATGTGTTTACTTCACAAGACTGAAGAAAAAGCCCATCTCTCCAAAATACTTGTTATCATGTGATGACATCAGGAGCTCAAGGAATCGGGAGTTAAGCTTCGGACACCTTTAACTTTAAAAATCTGTACACTGTGCCAATAAAGCAATTTTAAATGAATGAATTGAAATGAATTGAAAAATGATTAAAAGGGATACGCAATAGATAAAAGAGACTGACACTAAATGACAGAGGTGAAATTGAACGATGAGTAGAGAAAGAGAGAACAAAGATAGCAAGAAACGGAAGGGAGGCAGGGTGGGCTTAGAAAGAATTGCCACGTCCTGCAAGCGAGGGATGCGCTGGGTTTCTCTGCATGGCGCTCGGGCAGCGCATGCGCCTCCACGGAGCGGGCTAATCTGGAGAAGGCTCCTTGTCCCGCACAGCGTCCGCCCAGACACCGCGAGGCCCGCTTTCTCTCAGGGACGCGGGAAGCCTTAATACCCCCTCCCTCAGCCGCTGTAATGCCACGACGGCTCCAATCTGCTTTCAGGGATGGAGAGATTAAGAATAATAAAAAAACTGCAATAAAATATGTGTGAACGCGGGGGTAATTGTGGACAAATGCAGCATTCAAATTCATTTTTCAGCTCTTTTACGCACCATTTCAATCTTATTTTCTGCCTGTTAATGAGATCTTGTTGGACGGGGTGGGCAGAGCTGCCCAGTATCGGTCGGTAATTGCACATAATTTTCTCTTTACCAGTGATTTGCATCAGTTTTTTCATAATTCTGGCTATTTAGCACCCCTCGCAGACCGCCCCTGACGAAGCGGGCGCGCCTCATTTGGAACGCTCCTTAGGACGGATCCGTCTCGCCAGAGCCACAGCGACCGAGCCGCCCAGCAGTGCGGGCTCCGCGAGGATGGCACCAGCCATGGCACAGCAACAAGCGGGCCCATATGTGAGGCTAGTGTGTTTGAACAGAGCACCTACCCTTGGCTAGGGGACAGATAGAGGGTGACAGGATTCAAAGGGAACTTCGGGGTGTGATAATAAGGGGCTTCTCCCTGAGAACAAAGAATACTTGCCCTATCTCTGGCCATCAGCTACTTTTTCTGGACCCTCCCCAAGAGGCTGAGGTGGTGAATAACCACTTTGATCTCTACCATCGCATAAGTGAGTCCAATATAGGGGCACATGTACAATGGTAGCCCCAGGAGCCTCAGGTGGAGTCCACAGAGGGCTTCCTGATGGCCGTAGGGTCGCCGTTGTGTCCTCTAATTAGCCATGGGCCTTTGCTCACAGAGATGTTTGTGGCATAGCCGGCTCCTACAGCCAGGGATGCTGTGCACTTCTATAGCATTGGGCACTCACCATTCTCCAGTTTTTTCAAAATATCAAGGGCACCAAAACGGACCCACCGCTATATCAGCTCCAGAATATCAACAACCAACATATCATCAAGGTTAGTGTGTATAGGTTAGTATAGACTTACTATTCTTACCTCTACATTGACTTAATCGGTGACATGTTGGTAGTCCATACTGGCAGATCGCTATTAAAAACTCAATATTTTGGAAGAACCCTGACTTGCAGCTCGGCTCTCACTATGAATTTGCTGGCTTGCCCACTTCTAAAATGAGCATCGTCTTTCAGTCTTCACAAGGCTCAAGCCTTTGCTACTGAAAACTCAGGTGCCACAAAATGTTACTGCTGGCAAATAGTTGGAAGGATACAATGTACCTGACGGACAGCAGTCTGCCCCAATTCAAATTAATGCATGCCTAAAGGGTTAGGAGGGTGTGTATCTCACCAATTTGGTCCTTCAGTTTCATACTCATACACTTCACTCTAAATGAAGATGTGCAGACAAGCAAAGGAACAGAATTAGTAAAATCTGCATTATCAGGTCTACTTGGCAGAGATCAAACGACCTACTGCCATCATCCCACCATAGCCAAAGGGAGAGTGTATCTCCATCCAGCAACAATAGAACTGTCAAAGCGCTCTCGACCACTGCTGCATTAAAGGTTATACATGTTCCATCACCATCTATGTGCCCTGTGGAGAAGCACCAAACTACTTCTCTCATCACACGCATAGATTTATTGTTCATAAGATATCTTTCTCCTAACATTGTGTATATATATATATATATATATATATATATATATATATATATATATATATATATATATATAGCTTTTTTTGTGTCCTCTAATTTGTATCCCACGTGTAGCTATCCAGCTGAGATGTGTTGCAAGCAACAGCTCAATGAAAAGAGTAGCTCAGTGATCTCCAAATGCTACAGTGCCTACAAATTCGGGTGGGCCTAAATCTGATCCCAGATCTTACAATTGCAAAGTCACTAGTGGAGAATACATAATTTCATCTCAAGAGAGTTACTTCTCGGACACCAAATGGAGGAAACTATTTGTGCAGAAATGCTATCAGCCAGTGTTTGCTTACATATGAGTGCTCCTCAACCTATTCATTTGAAAGTAATACATTGATACTTGTCTCCTTTTGGCTTCTTTACAGTACTGGAAGCTTTGAAGATGAACTGTCACCTCTGGTTGCTTGTGAGGACCATTGGAGACCAGTCGTTGACTTTGAACCTTGCGCTACTACTACACGCTTCAATCAACCCTTTTACTGCATACAAATCCACCTGTAGCCAAGCTTGGAAAGTTCTGTTTTTCAATTGCCCCTTGAACCATGTGTAGTTTGCTTCAACTCGCAGGTTTTAGCCAGGGTGTTCTTCATCCTGGGGCCTTGGACTACCAAGGATCTACTGCAGTGTATGAGCCATCTGAAACATCACTGGGTGACAAGGCGAGCAAAGATTCCTGACTGATGCGTAAGATGGGTATAAATCTTGTAGCTATTAAAGATCTTTCCCTGTAGACATTGTGGACAATACAAAATACCTTATCCATCAGCATTGCTTCTGTCAGTGCTAATCTGATGTGATCATGTTTGTGCCAGCACAGCCACTTTATGGGAGTTTTGTAGAATGAAGGTGAGACTCTGTTACTTTGCAGCAGAGCATCCAGAGTATGTCTCTTCTTGTGGGATGAGGACATCATTTTCATATTTATCTAGATTAATGGACACCTGACTGGAGTAAAAGATCTTTACCTAGATCAAGGAGCTATCTGTTGGCATCAAGAGGATATCAACCCAGGTCAAGGAGATATCTACCGTCATCAATGCTTACCAACTAAATTAAATGGGTAAATGAAAGCATAGTATTCAAGACTTGTTGTGGGAAGATTTCCTACCTTGTGGCACATCATAAAATAATGTCCCATTTTGTAAAATTGAAGGTGAGGGTTCCACATACTCCTACCACACCACAATACTATGCTATGTGACACATACTTGCCCTACTGAGCACCCTTTACTACAGCTTCATTACTAGTGATGTATTTGATTTTATACCTTGGTGTAGGTCTCAAGGCACTTTGACTGGCCACAGATGTTACTACCTGTTGAAATTGGTGCCCATTTCATCAACCTTTGAAGGGTGACTGAGTGCATTTTGGACAGAAATTGAATTCAGCTCCCTGGAGAAAGAAATGCTCTTTCCCCGTCATCACTTCACACAGGTATTTCATCATACTAAAAGTCCCACGTTCCTACACTGTTTTAACATCCTGCCATATTTATTTGTATGCCAGGCATGTCCCCTTGTGGCTATGTGGCAGCCCTGCGTTCAACAGAACTGTCAGATGGACAGACATAGTGCTCTGGGTGTGTGATGATCCCCGCACACCTGTCATCCACCAATAAAACAGCCTCCTGTTACAAACAACTTACACATACTCCTGTTACAAGTAACGTTTGTGCGTGCATGTCTGCATTTCAATGCAATTTTCAGTTGCACTCAATTGATATTATTATATGATGTAGGGCAAATTGTTGCTGCCTTGCTTTGTGTTGTGTAAAGTGAGTGCCCTCTAGCGCACCTCCCTCCAGAACACTGCAGAAAATGGTTCCAGTCCTGGCCTTTTCTGTGATGGTCTGATGTATTATGAATGTTGTAGTCTTGTTTTGCCTCCATTGAGCTAATCACATTACTAAATCTCAGGGACTGATGCAGCAGTTGGATCTCACTGCCTTTTAAATCACTGCAGAAGGCATCCAAGTTCTAGTCCAGGCTTCTCCAGCAAGTAGCTCGTGAGCTACAGGCTGCTCTTCAGGTACCCGTAAGTAGCTCTCTTGTGTGCAACCCAGACTACTAAATTAGAATCTTTTCTTTGTCTGAATTAATATACGGATACCACATTTTTTTGTGTTTAGTTGAGACAAAAAAAATGTTATTATCAGAACTCATAGGCTGCTATTTAGAAAAAAATGACTGAATTTCCAAAATATATCTAAAGCTGATATCTGAGTGCTAAATAATGTGGCAGTGGGAAGACTTTCTACACATGTTCTTGCCTTGGTGCTAGAGGCACTGCAGTTATGGTTGGTATGTTCTATCTATGTAGAGGCATTCCATATTGACAAACACTTTTATACATTACTGTTTACAACCATGCCTGAGGCACTGAGGGGATTGCTGGTAGTAATCTTGCATACGGTGGCCACTACTGTAATTTTGTCTGATACAGTCAATATTATAACACTAATAGTATTAGTAGCTCTTGATGTATTCCACTGAACACAAGTAGCTCTTATTACAGGAAACGTTGGAGACCCCTTTTCAAAGAACACATATTAGCTACTTCCTCACTTCTTTTGACTGTGGATATCCTCTCTGCCTAGCCCCATAAAACAATCCATAAATATGCTATAGGGACGGCAAGAAACCACAGCATTTTCAGCTACAGAAGAAACATGTTATGTGGTTAGGTACTCCAATGCAGGTCCAAGAAAGGGGGATCCATGCCAGATTATCAGAATATTCTCAAAAAATACATTTAGCAGTAATGAAACTTAATGGAATTTATTTGCATAATCTGTGGTTGTCTTGAAAAAATGGCATGGATTGAGTCTCATCCTACTATATCAAAAGAGTCTAAACATGCCCACGCAAGATTTAAATTAACGGTGCTCTTTGTAGTCCCATGAGGAACAGATCCATGTCAGAACTACGGGATATCTTCATAAGATAAATGAAGACACACTGAGTTTGTGCGGAGCTCAGCTCAGCGGTTATAACGAATATCCAACATGGATCCGGCCCTCCTGGGCGTATGTTGGACACACCTGTACTACATACTGTTCCATAGCATTTACATATTTTGAATCTATATGGAGCCCAATTATGATACTAAACATCTGACATGGATCCGGCCTTTCTAGACCTATGTTGGACAACCATGTCTAAAACACCATTACGCTATTTATTCATATGGTGACTTCATATGGCGTTTAGTAGTTAAACGAAACATCTGGGTCTCCTGGACCTATGTTGCAATTCCTGTCTTAAATACTACACCATTATTTGTGCATATAGTTAATCTACAAGGAGCTCATTGATTATACTGAACTGGCCCTCCTAAACCTATGCTGGACACCCCTGTCTTAAATACTGCATCTTTATATGTAGAGTGAATCGTTAAAAGCTCAGGAATTATACTGAACATCCAGCCTTCCGGGGCCTACGTTGGTCACACCTGATGTAAACACTTTACTGTTATTTTTACATACACTGAACCTATATGGAGCTCAGTGATTATACTGAATATCTGCATCATATTGCACCTGAACCATCCTCTCGACATAAATCCAACGTCTTAGACTTGGAAATTAACTTTCCACAGAAACCCATCAAAGCTCACCTCTTAGTCCCCGCACTCGGGTTGGTGAGTCAGTGAGTCTCATAAGTGCACAGAGGTGGTTAACTGCTAATTCCCTGCATAATTATCGTGTCTCGTGAGTTCATTCATTCAACCACTCACCACCATGAAGACTGCAAGCTCAAAGCCTACAACATGAGTGTCCACCTTAAATGATGCAAACACTGCCACGGACACAGACCGCAAGCATGCATTCTGACGTATGCACGTGAAGAGACGCACTTCCGAGAACCATCCCTCCCCCACAGCGCCCGTACCTGCGGGGATAGCCCGTTGCTGACGGGGTTCATGTGGTTGCTCGGTCCGCCAGGGTTCATGAAGCTGTCGGAGTAACTGGAGAAGCTGTGTCGGGCTCCGTAGGCCGAGCTGGCTTCGGCAGCGGACAAGCCCCCCTGGTGCATGGAGGATGGCGGCAGCGGCTGGGGTCTGTGCACGGTGCTCCCCCCATCTGAAAGGAATCATGGCACAGGAGAGTAAGACTGCAGCGTGGTGACACTTATACATGTACCCAATCCATCAGCGTGTCCTGAGGTAAAACAGCATGCAAGCAGGGAAGGCCCGGAGCGTGTGGGGGTCCTACGGCCAACACGCTCAAGGCTCAGAGGATAAGGAGTACCCAACCATAGGGCCATGAAGGTGAAGGCTTGTGGGAAATGTAGTCCTGCAATTGATGTTCTTCGAAGAGCGGGGCAGACGTCACTGGGTCAAATACTCTTCAGTGACTGGGACATGCACATGCAATATATAATACTGCGAGTGGAAGCTCTTCCGAAGTTCTAAGATGTGTCACTGTTAATAGAAATTTGGGATACAGGACCCCATGGATGGACGCTCTTCAGTGCGTGGGACATATTACCCTATGGAAAGACACTCTTCACGCTATGGGACATATCACATTATGGATGGACACTATTGGCTGTGGGTACATGACCCAACTGATGGACACTCTTCATCCTGTCACCCTAGGGATGGACACACTTCAGCCTGTGAAAGATATGACCCTATGGAAAGACACTCTTCAGCCTGTGGGGCATATAACCTCATGGATGGATGCTTTTCAGGCTGTGGGACGTAGGGCTCTCTGAATGGAAGGTCTTCAGGCTGTGGGACATAGGGCTCTCTGAATGGAAGGTCTTCAGGCTGTGGGACATAGGGCCTTAAGGATGGAAGCTCATCAAGCTGTGGTACATATCACCCTAGGGATTGACTCTTTTTAGTTTGTGGGGCATAGAACCTACGCATCTATCTACTTAGAAAGCATCTATTGAAGCAAGCAAGGGAGTCTTAGACTGCACTTATGGCCTGGTATAGAGGCTGTCAGATGGGTACTCCATCACAAACATGACATTCTCCCACCCACGTTATTACAAGTGCCTTGTGATATATACTGCACTTGTAATATGGCAAACATGATACGTGCTGCTTTTGTTATGGAGGACCCGCTCGGCAAACCCTAAATCAGTCCCCGGGAGCATATAAGCACTTGCTTGAAGAGCAGGAATTCCTGGAATGTATGTAGTGGTAGTAGTAGTAAGCAATGTATTGTTTAAGTTTACATAAAACTGTATAAAATATTAGCTTACATAAAACACATCACAGGTTATTGGTTAAAAACAATTAAAATACTTTAAGTTGCAAATTGAAATAAATATGAGGGTAACTATTTTCCTCTGAGAGCTTGACGGCCTGCCTTAGGAATTTTACACAGTTGCCTACAGCTTTTAATGTATGCATCAGGTGTGTCCTGAACTGTATACTCAGATAACACAATTAAGAATAAGGGTTCTAGACTGTCCCTGTTTGTACACAGAGAACATCAATAGTATATGGGAGTGGACTGTCCCAGGGTCCTTGAATCAGTGCTCACCTTGTGATAGGGCGCTTGCATAGCCAGTGTCTGGAAGCTGATAGGGTGGAAGGCTGGGCATTCCTGTTGGTGGAAAGCCTCCGGGCAGCAGATGATTGAAAGCTGCCAGTTGATTGGCTCCTGCCTGCTTGCGCCATCTTGCTCTACGGTTGCTGAACCAGACCTAAGGTTGTCGAAATAAAAACATTGTTAACAGAAAATTCATAAAACGGCTCAGTACAGATTGGCTCTCCTAACCGATTCATGGTGTAGTTTACATCCAAAGTCCTGTGAGAGAAGGAGAGATTGGTTCAGGTTTGAGTAGGATTTCCCAGGGGTTTACATGATAAGACTATTTGACAATCTGAACATAGAGGGCTTCTTGAATAGTTGCCATTTAGGCCCAGAAGTTACTTGCTGGTATACCTAGCCCATCATTAGATATGGCCTGGAAACTGCTTTAGTTGTCACACTAGCCTCTTGTAATAAAGTGCATAAATAAAAAATACATACATATATGCATACATAGAGGGGTTTTGGGTTCAGCCATCTCCAGTGATCTGCTTAACTGCCATTCATATATTGCTTCCATGTTGGCATGGAGAAAGATCCTCTGCATAGCTCAGGTAAGCAAGTGCCATTCCCTTAAGTTCCTCATAGCGAGCTAAAGATGTTTGACCCCCCACCCCAGCACATACAACAGTTATATATGTGCGCAGGAGGCATCTTTATGACACAGATTCAGACAAAAGGGACAGGCTCTGAAGGGGCACTCCATGCGCATGCTTCCTACCGAGAATGGCTGCTTTCAGCATGCCGGGCAGACGAGCACTGACAGTGGAGGCAGCAGTATGCTTTATAGCAGCAAGGCAGGCCATTTTACCTGTCAGTTCCAGGAGAACTGCCTAAGGCCTCCTCCTCCATCTTTATAAATGGGTCTACCTGTCCACTGCTACTGGTTCTTTAGCTCAACTATTTAGTACATGGAAGTTGTCTATTTGCACTTTTTTGCCTATGGAGAAGACTGATGGATGGAGTATTTGTGACACACATCGCCACAGCCGGCCTGGAATCCATTCTGTGTTTGCTACTTCTAAATGGTACCTAAGATGGATGGTTGGGAAGAGCACAGGCAGCAGAAAACAACTGCAGGGCTCCTTCAGGGCATTTCAGGAATCTTTTGTGGTGGGTCAGACCATTATAGGTGGAAGAGAGGCGATAGAGATCCCCTTCCAACTTAATGAGTTTCCCCTGAAATTCCTGGTTCATCCTGGCTACCCCAACAAGTTAATAGGTAGTTAAGTGGCACTGCCTTAATTTCTTTTGTACCCTTGTTTTTGGTCTCTCCTAAAAGGAAGCTCTCTGCCCCACCCCACTTTCCTGCTTGCACTTGGTAACAAAGACACTGGCTGGTCCAGTCTACAAAGAATCAGCAAAGTTGCAGAACTGCCCCGACCTAGTCAGGGGCTGACTGCTGGAATACACAATGTCTGAATGCCCTTTTAGTATAAACATGGGCACAACATACAGTCCAACTTGGTAAGAGTTCTCTACCAGAAATCCAGGGTTCACACTCTCTGTGCGCCCCAGGTTTGGAGTACTTACCCCCAATTCCCCTTGCTAGGTTTGGGAACAGACAGAAACTGAGGAACTTAAATGTCAACAAAGACTGCCAAGGGGGAGGTGCCTGGATCTTACTTGAAGGGAGAGCTGACTGCTCAGGCCTGGCATTGGAGGTGCCCGTGCATGAGGAACACACTGCTCAGAAGACGAGGGGCTGTGAAGCAAAAGACGTGGGAAGAACCAAAAACAACCACTGCAGCACCAAGGAAGGACATGCACCATTCGGGTAGAGGCTCGGGGATCCCAAAGTGACCCCGCAGTGGGAGTAAGATTGTGTGCCCTACGTGGAAGGGGATTATTGAGTATTATTGAGGGAAGTATTGAGGAACTTGTTTGCAGTTTACTTTATTTGCAAAACCAAGCAGCAAGAAGCCAGATGACTCTGACACGAGCTCACAATCTCCATGAAAGAAAAAAAACAAGAGTTAGAGGCCTGAACTAACAGCTAAGTACACACCATTGCAACCGGGGCTGGGCAGTTACCTTGTTTGGGTGGTGGATTTTGTGTCTGGGCTCGAGGATGAATCCAAGCCACACGTTCTGACAAGTCACGAGCACCGCAACTCGTCAAGTGTCCTTGTCAAGTAGTACAGGTGTTACCTCCACTTATCTAGTATACTATGCCATTGTTACTGCTCACTTATCAGCTGGAATGAGAGCAGCACTCCTCAAGCTGTAACACATACCGCATAGAGTGGCACCGAACTGAACGAGGATGCAGGTGCTACCTCCACCTTCAGTGGAATAAGACTACCCCAAATCATAGTGCAAACCCAGGAGGATACAGTAGGGGGCGAATGATGTCCTCAATTACAGGGAGGGTATATCATAAAAATCTGTCCCATGATCAGGTCAACCTTTTCCAGAAACTACCCATTGCTAATTATTGTACGAGATATACGGGAAATACAGAAATACGGAAGAGTTTGTCCTAAACTAATAGCCCAAGCTGTTTCTTCAGTAATTACTAAAAGTTATCAGTACTGTCAATATAATTTGCTACAGTCTGTAATATTATGCATGGTGAGAAAACAACCTCTTTTTCAACAACTATGTAAAGTTTGGACTTTGAGTTATTCAGTTGTATTGCTGATTTATTGAGTTCTGAGTCTCTGAACCCACACTACCGCCCTGACTGAGCGATGTGCTGCTCAACTTAGATACCCTTAGTTAAACATGCTCAAGCAGTGGGGCTTGGTGCCCAATGGTGGGCTCATTAGTGAGGCTGAGCCCCCAGGACACCATGGACTAAAAGTAAAAAACACTGATTGATACAATCTGAACCTAGCAACTCATGTCTTCCCTGGGACTCATAACAATATTTCCACATTCTAATTTTCCACAGTATATTGCAATGTGCAATGGATCATTCATCTTCAGCCACTGGCTGCCTTGCACAGGAGTGATGTCATTTGGCATGGTCACTTGAGCACACCTGTCTGGAAAGAATTATTCTTTGATGCTAAGACTGGTGGTCCAATATTGTACTTAGATTTTAATTCCATTCTTTATACTTGTTCATATTTGTTTTGCAGTCATCCTTGTGCATTTGTACATTTTCTTTAGGTTACAGTAATTCAAAGAGTACAGTACCTTTTATTCCACTAGTAACAATCATATTTTCCTGTGATGAGCATTAAAACTAAAAAGTGCCAATAACATTTGCCTGCTATGAAGCACCTGTACTACTCTATTAGCAATACATCTAATGGTTACTTTTTTAATTTAAAAAATTTGTGACAAGCATATGGCTAGCAGCAAGTTTTCTTTGGATTTTTGAGGCAGATACTTCTAAAAAGCGTTTTAAAAAGAAACTATAGCTTTAACTTGTTGAGTACAGACGGATAGCCTTTGCCAATACTTGCTTTCTTTGGTGGTTAACGAGACCTCTGCAGAAAAAAGGGATGATGGGGGCAACCCTTCTTGCACTCTGGATGAAATTGTTTGATCCTTAGCAAATGGTGCGGTATTACGCGCCAAGCTTGAATTTGTTTTTTTGACATTAAACACCACATGTAGCCATTTTGTTTGTTTTCTTAACGGTGCCCCGATGCCCGGGACTGTTATTCTGAGACTGCAAACCTCAAACCCTTAACTGGTGTAAATCCACACAGAACCAATTTGCCCCCGTACCAAGGGACCCTCCAGAATAAAAAAATAAAAGCCCAGGGTAGCTGTCACTCCTCTTGTGACAACAGTTGTGCACTGAAAACATGGATTGCCAGGTATTCATGAGAAGTGGAAGGGAAACGATTACGAAGCACCCCTCTGTCCTCAAGGCATCCATGATTCAATGAGTTGCCAGATTTAGTTACTTCACTAGTTAAAGTCACATGCAGCAGTTCCGTTGGGTGACTCAGATGGCCGAATGGTTTCTTGTGACACACATTACGGGTCAGATCTCATTAGCTAACAGAGGAAGCCAAGGTCTGCTGGTCAACGGGGCATTGGCAGATTCTCAAGAGAAAAGGATGTCTCTAAAGATCCAGTGAATATGGGTTGGAGTCTGTCAAATATCAGGCACTTTCGTGTGTCATAAACACGGCATTACCACATGAATGGTAAGCACACTTGGACAGACCCATGCCATTACCATATAAATATTGCACTAGAGTGATGCACCCATAGCATTACCATGGGTCTACTGCACCACAGTGTACCAAACCCATAGCTTTACCTTATATGTGCTGCCAAAGCCATGGCACTACCCTAGGAATACTCGAGTATAAAACCCAAAGAATTACTCCAGGGACAAGGAATTACAGGACAACAGATGAAGAGCATTACCAGAAAAATATTAAACTCTAGCCTAGAATATTATACAATTACTGTTGCATTAGAATGCCAAGCCCACACTAACAACATGAAAATACTCAACTTTAATGTGCCAAATCGAAAGTATTACCATGAGAATACTACACTTTGCACAAAATTACCAAGCAAGTACTGCTCTATAATGTGCCAAATTCAGAACATTATTTTACGAAAACTGCCCAGGAATACAACCAGGAGTGGCTTGCGTGGTTTTGTTGGGGCAGGGTGGGGGGCACGGGAGGGGAGGGGGCCGACTGTGGGTGGTGAGGGGCGCGAGAGACATTTTTTTTTTCAGATCACTTACCTGCTCTGCTTCTGCGGTGCTCCTCTCCCGTCACACCTGCGGCCAGTTCTGACGCTGCTCAGAGCAGCGTCAAGGTTGGCTGGGAGCGCCCGGCCGCTCCCATGCAGACTGGGAGACTGTGCAGGCTCTCTTCAGCCCAGCAATTGTGTTGCTGGGCTGGAGAGAGCCCTGTGCTCATGCGTGTTTGGCCGGCTCGAAATAGCAGGCCAAACACACATGCCTTCTGAGGGGGGTGCACAGTGCACTCCCCTCTGCTCGTCACCTCCATTGCCCCGCCCCTTTCACAAGGAAAGGATAATAAACTGAGTTTATTATCCTTTCCCTGTGAAACGATTTGCATCAGATGTTGCTGGCGTGGGGGGGAGGGGTGGGATGTTCCTTCACCCAAATGGAAGAGCCTCGCCTGAATACAGCCCTGTGATGGGAAACACCCTGCATCAGCATTACAGATTCCCAATCTTCATATAAGTGGGACTGGAATTCTGAACTACAGTATTTCAAATTCAGAGAATTTCCATTGGGCCAGTGCACTGTAATGTGTTAAAACTATGGGGGTTATATATATTTATTGATAATACGCTACATTAAGGGCCACTGGAATTATGCAACCCATTTCAAAGTCGTTTTCTGCACAATTATGGATTCACCCCAGTTACCATACAATCCAAACAAAATCCCAAAACAAAATTGTTTATAGGTGAAATGCATCAAACGTTGCTAAACGTTGAGCTTCTGAATCAAAATGTGGTCAGGCACTTTGTAAATGTTAACTGGTCACCTCTCAGCTCTTGATTGCTATTTTCGGACAGTAAGGGGACCATGTTGCCCAAATGGCGTTAATATCACTAACTAAGGTACTTGGGAAGAGGTTTTATCTGCAGTATGAACAAAGTGCTTACACATTTAAATGTCAAGTAAACGGGTTATGAAGAATTAATAACCCCACGTCCCGAATATTCGTGTTTCACTATTCACTCAAATTAATTTCATATCACACGCACTGTTTTTTTTTGTTACATATCAATTATGTTAAAATTTAAACTCGAGTTTAGAAGCAGCACGGACATTTTTGCATCGTTTAAGGCTTGGCGCCTTGAATCTCGACTAGCTTCCTAGTCTTAAATGATCTCATAAATAATGATGTAATTTGAGCTGTCATCACTGATGATATAATTTGAGATGCCATCAGTGAGGTCATGAATGAGGTTATGAACAGTAAGTACAAGGAGAAAGCACAAGTTGTTTTTTTCAGTGTTTTTTTTCCACAATCCTAAATTCGCTTTAACTGTCTTTGTATTTAAATGAATTACAGAGGGTTTTTTTTTTTTAAGAAACAAAGGCTACTGTGTTATGATCAGAGGAAACCATAACGTACCCTTAACAAAGTTTTTTAGTAAATTTTGGAAGAGGGGTTTGATTATGACACTACATTTTCCTCCCACAAACCGTTCCCCACTGTGCAAGCCTTTGCCCTACCATGTGCAATGGATGTTGGCAGCAGGATCTGGCCATATGCCAAACTCTGAGCTCACTTTCTCATAAGGCTAAACTCCATAGAGTTGTTCAACATTGCACCTGGCCAACTTTACAGTACATCTGGTTTAGCACAGTGGGGGTCAAACCGGAAGAGACATTCTTCAGCCACACCCTGAATGCAGCCTCCCACATGCCCACTAAAGCTGCGCATGTTTTTTAGGTGTGTTGGTGGCAGGGGCGTAGCTTGCTCAGTAAGACCGATTGGGCATGTAAAGTTAAAATACGTTATAGGACAAGCAGGTCATACCAAAGGGGCTCAAGGGGCAGTGAAAAAGGAGAGGGCTGCGGAACGGTAGGGATAGAAAGTGAGCGAAAACAGATTATTTTGTGAAATAACCAACATTTTAGGCCTTTCCAAACAGGAAGGGGGATTGTGGGTGTGCGATTTGTCTGCCTGTGTAAAACTTCCTGGTGAAATCTGACAGACATTTCACCACACCCGACTGAGAGCACCTGTACCCAACTATTTAACACAAAATACATTAGGTGGGTGTAACACCCCAAACACCCACCTGAAGCTATGCCCCTCGGTGGTGGAATGCTGCATGCCCAAACTACTGCACACCTAATCCCACTGCGCTGCATGGTTCGTGTGTGTTTGATCGACCGTACGTAGCTGGTTCTGGGTGCAGGACCCGCATTAGATGTGTACCACTCAAACAGCCTTCAGCAGTGCGCAGAGGGCTAAGGGCATAGACGTGGCCTCTACCTAGGCCCTGAGCCAGCCCCCAGGACCACACCGCTCACCGTGCGTGGTTTTGGCAAGAATAGCTGCACAGAGATTTGTTTTGCTGTTTTAACATTTATCGAAGTATTTGCAAAAACAAATCAATTTTTAAAAATATTTTACAGATCGACCCTGAGTTTGCATATCCGTAGACCTAAATCAGGATCTACAAATCCTGAGAGAAAATCAGTGTTTTTCTGTACTAGCATGTGCCCATTTGGCTCGCTCCACATAATCCATGGGGTAGGAGATGATGCCCCGTCCCTCTCTCTCGCTTTTGTTTAGGGTGAAGGGGTTGGTGCCTGGCATTGTTGTAATGAATGCTGCAACAAAAATGTTCAGTTACAACCATTCAATCATTGGCCTGGGTGTGCGAATATCCGAGTATTCACAGGTCCTGCATTGCACAAAAGAAGCAAATGATTCATTCTTCAAAGTTATTATTTTCTAAGGATCCATCAGTTAACGGTCCAGATATATCTAAAAGTTACCCCTCAAAGCCTCCTCAAAATTTGATTTGTAAAACAAATGTCTCTAAAGCTACTGAGCGTTTTAACACTAAACCAAGAAAGCACTGCTCTCAGTCAAAGTTCTAATATTATGCTAAGTTTGGAGTAATAGTGTTCAATATTTTTTGCTATAGAGAAGAGTAAAGTTTCCTATGGAAGTTAAATTAGGGGTGTGCAGGAAGCTCTGCTCCGCTGGTGGAGTTTTTGGAACTCTGCTCTCTGCTTGGAGCGTGGAGTAAGTCCAAAAAGTCAGCTTGCCCTACCAGCAGAGAGTTGCTCACCCGGTGCGTGTTGCAGCTCAGTATGGGCTGCACTTTGCAAGCGCAGACAGTCTGTGCTTACGTTGTGCAGTCTATAACTGGGCTGCAGCATGCACCGGAGCACAGAGGGAGGCAGCTGTAGCAGGGAGAGACTTGTCGCCCTTCGGACGACGAGGAGAGGAGGACCCCCGGGAAGACCAAGTTAAGTCCTCGTCTCTTTTATCATTGTCTGTACACACTGGGGACAGGGCCATAGGAAGTGAAAGTGTGGTTTCAGGCCTCTTGTGCACCGGCCTGTCCCGTGTGCACTGCACATGGGACAGACTGGTGCACAACAGGCCTGGCAGCTTTCAGGCCAGGGCCGTAGGCACTGAAAGAAAGCTGCAGTTTCAGTCCTCTTGTGCACCGGCCTGTTCCATGTGCAGTTCGCACAGGACAGGCGGTGCACAAGAGGCCCGAAACGGCAGCTTTCACTGCCTACAGCCCTCTGAATGCGCCTGATCTCGGAAGCACAAAGCAGGGTCGGGCCTGGCTGACCATGCCTGACCCTGCTTAGGGCTTCTGAGATCGGGCGCATTCAGGACTCAGCGGGTCACGGAACTCCGCCTCTGCGGAATTCCACCGTTTTTTTCAACTCTGAGAAATTCCGCGGAGTCTGACTCTGTGAACTCCATCCAGGCCTAGTTAAGATGAAAAACACACTTTTTTAAAACCCCTACTTTTTATGCTAGTACCCTTCTTCTTATTTAAGATATAGCTCATGCCGTACCAGTGAAGCAAATGTATTTTGTTAATTAAGAAGCTAGACCAAATATGCCTCTAAAAAGGAATCTGTCTTCTAGTTTTACTTATGCCCTTCTTCAATCCCCCAAATCTATCATTTGGTTTTATCTCTGTAACCCACATTGGGTTCTACACTTACAATCACCAAAAGTCACTAGGTCTGTTCCATCACATTTTCACTGCTGATTTTTAAGGCTAATCAGATTCACCCCTTGCGTGCTACAGACACTGGATAATACATCTTTGTAGTTGTTCTGAGGTCGACTGAACTAAGAGAAAACTTGGTTTTCAGCCTAATAAAGACTGTGTGTGCATTTGGAAAAAAACACTGGAAAAGCCAGTAGGTCTGTATTAATATGCTAAACAATGCAGCATCGACACATTAGAACTAGACACCAGAGAAGGAGCCAGCAGGAACAGAGTTGGCTATTATTGTGAAGTAGTCGCTCATGCTGTTCAATGCAACCATGTGAGTGAAGGTGGAAGGATACACCCGAACAGCCAATAGCGTTAGGTAAGAGAGTGAGACAGAATACTTCACTGGGGTGAGACAAGATGTGATTGATAAAGTCTTCAGCCAGTGACTAAAAGAGGTTGATTGAGGAAAGCCAATGGTTGAAAGGGGTGGACCGAATGCCCAGTTTATGATCTAGTAGGCATGAGGTCTGATCAACAACTGTACTTTCAAAAGATAGGCCTAAACATGCTCCTAGCAAGGAGAATGAATAAAAGGATGGAAGAGGTCTGAACAGCCTATGAGGAGATCTTTGAGTAAAATGTACAAACATTTACCTGTATAAGTCCAAAATTCAGATAATCAACTTGCCACATTCTTTTCTGTGAAGTTATTGCATGACGGATATTTAAAGCTGAAGTTTTCAAGGTGCAAGAGTATGTGATTTGAAAAATCCCTCCATTTTGAAATTGACATTAATTCATTTCTGATGGTAATGCATAATATTCAGCCATTTATAGTTTATCTAAATCAAGACGTTCTGGGGGAAATAAAACAAATATAGGAACCTATTTATCAAAGTGTTGTTTTGCTGTTATAAGGTGTATTTATTGTCTGAATATTATAACTTGCAATTCAATATTTGATAGAATACTACAATACCCATTACAGTATTTTAGGGAATGCTACAATGTGAAATTTATATTTGGTGGGGTAATACAACAGCATTTTGTATGTGACGGAATACTACAATATGCCTTTTGGTATTCGATGAAATAATATAAAAAGTTATTCATAATTTGCCATCATATGGATGTGCAAAGATGTACAGTCTGTGGAGCTGTAACTGTGCGTTTTTAGGGTCGAGCCTGCGAGTGCATGCATCTCACTTGCGAGACTCTGTTGTGTTCAGTAAAGGGCTTGGAGCCCTCCTGTCGCTCACCATTTGTTGGTTTGCGTGGCACTCTTCTTTACAGCCTCGTAATTCGTCAAGGCATGCCGGGGATTATTTCAGTTTCTCTGTGTGGAGCAGTGATCAAGTACTAAATGATGCACTTAATTAGTGCCCATTCGCTGCTCCTGACGTGATCGAGGTACTATTTTCCTTTTTTTAAAACTTCGAGTGCCCCGCAAACTGGCAAAAACGTGACCAGCAGGCACAGAATTGAAAGTTTTATTTTTCAAAGCTAACTTTCTGTTATTTTGCCAAGTCCTCTTTTCCCAGCTTCTTCTCATGTTTTCTTTTGTTTTTGCTCATTGGTGCTGTTGTCAAAAGATGACAATTAACTTGTTCGAAATATGCGAGACCTACTGCATTGCAAATGCTTGTTCTTTTAGTCAGGGCTTCTGCAAAAGTGCTTAGCTCACAACGTTTTTATAGACCTTTGCAGTAATGGGAAACAGTCCGTTTTGGGGACTGCTCAGGTCAATGGGGAGAGGATGAGTGGCAAGGTTGAGTAGCTGCCCTCAATCCCCTGCTGTAAGCCCCTCTCCCAGAGCTGACCTAGTCCTGTCCTGAACCCCCACCCACAGCAATTTCCCCCCTTCACAGTTTCACCCATCCTTGCCCCACCCAGCCTTACTTGCCCTCTTGCCCTCTTGCCCTCCGCCCTGTGATGCCTCCCACCTGAGCACTATGCAGCCCTACTCTCATCATTTCCTGCTCCAGGATTACCAGTCGACAGGGCAACCTGGAGTAAGAAATGGCCAAGGGAAGGTGGGACAGGGGTAGTTTACTAAATCTCATGAATCTGGTGAAATTTGGGAAAGTTCAGCCCAGTTCCCACAAGCCAAAAATGTTCCGATTTTGCCCAACTCTGCAGGCGCAATGAAACTTTTGCTCAACCCTACGTATAAAATTCTGTCCGGTATTTGACAGAATATTATCAGATGCTATTTATTTTATTGAATTCTTCAGAATGTTACTGTAGTTTTGAAGTGAATATTCAACTGTATTATTCGTGCCCCACGTTTTTTTTGCCTTGAACTTGAATGACTCACGCTCCTAGGCCCCGGGAGTCCTGCAAGGATCACTGGGGTATCCAGAATATCCTACAAGGAGTGGCAGAATTAGATGTGGTGGGAAGCGATGCCTGCCAGGATCCAGGCGTGAGAAATGACTCAGAAATTACAAATGAGAACAGCTGCTGCCCCTCAGCTGACACTTAGACATGAACCTTGCCACTGTACAGGACAGCACAGATCCAGATCAGCTCCAGTGGCAAAGGATCCAGGTCACAGCTCTGGTGGGAAATGATCCAGGCCGCAACTTGGGTGGCAAAGGCTCCAGGCCAGAGTCCAAGGGCCAAAGGACCCAGGCCAAGTCTCAGGTGCAACAAAGATCCATGCTAACGCTTCAGAGAGACAAAGGATCCAGGCCGCTGCTTCAGTGGCAAAGGATCTAGGCCATGGTTCAATTGTCACAAGGACTGAGGCCATGGCTCCGGCGGCAAATAATCAAGGCCATGACTAAAGTAGTAAAGGAATCAGGCCTATGCTCCAGTGGCAAAAGGGTTCAGGTCATGTCTCCGGTGCAACTAAGATATAAGTCACAGCTTGAGAAAGTCAAACTAGCCACAATACTATTTAAATCAACCAAGTATCAAGGACATTGCTCCAGTGGCAAACGATCCAGGCCATGGTTCAGTTGCCCCAAGGTTCCATGCCTTGGTTGCAGTACCAATATATTCAGGCTGTAATTCACAAACCACAATGATCCAGACCGCAGTTCCAGTGACAAAGGATCCAGGGCACAAATAGAGTGGCAAGGGATCCAGTCTAGAGTTCCAGAGGAAAAAGAATCCAGGCCAAGCATCCATTGCAATCAAAGATCCATGCCACAGCCTACAAGAAACAAAGCATTTGGGGCATGGGTTCAGTGATACACCGATACAGGACATTGTTCCAGTGGCAAAAGATCCAGTCCACTGCTACAAATGGCAAAAAAAGATCCATGCCAAGGCATCAGTGGAACAAAGAACCAGGGGCACTAAGGATCGCGGGCACAGCTTGAGCGGCAAGGGATCCAAGCAACAAATCCAGTGGCAAAGGATCTAGACAAGCTCCAAAGGCACAACATTCCATGCCTTGGCACTATAGACACAAAGGTTCCCAGATGCAGCACTTGTTGCAAAGAAGCTCCACAACGGCTCGAGCGGCTAAGTATTGAGGCCACAGATAGAGTGGCATAAAGGATCCAGGCACCGCTCCAGTGCCAAAGAATCCAGGCCACAGCTCCAGTCACGAAAAGATGCAGGCCTAGGGTCCAGTTGCCCAAAATCCAGGCCATGGTTCCAATGACAAAAGGATCTAGGCCATGTGTCCTATGGTTTAAGAATGTGACACAAAGGATCCAAGACACAGTAGGAGTGGCAAAGGATTCCCAAGAGCATTGCTCAAGGCCACCACTTCGGTGTTACAGAACTCCAGGCCACGTTTTGAGTAGGAGTAGGATCCAGACCACTGCTTCAGTGACATAAAAGCTTGTATTTAAGTTTGGGCTTTTGTGATAAAAGAGTGGGTACCCAAGACACAGCTTCAGTGGTACAAAGATCCAAGACACGTCTTCACTGTTGCAAAAAAATGGATCAAGGCTACCACTAGTCATAAGAAACTCATGGCCAGAGATTCAGTGACACAGGATCAGGCCACAGCTTTATAGGCACATGGGCATATATCCAGGGCACAACTTCAGCGTGAAAAGGGATTCATGCATGATACAGCTTCAGTGGTTCAAGTATCCAGACCACAGTTTCAGAGGCACACGTATTCAGACCCTACATTAGTGGAAAAAGGATCCATGTCACTGCACAATGGCATGGATATCGGCCACTGCCTCGGTGTCACAAAACGTCAGTCTACAAATTCAGAGGGCAAGAGCATTGATGTAGGCATTTGTTGAAGTATCGCAAAACTTAATTCTAGAGGTTCACAGATACAAGGGCATGGGCTCAAGTCACCACTTCAGTGTCACAGAACTTCAGTCAGCACGCTCGGATGTACAGGAGCATGGGCTCAGGTCAACTCTTCAATGTCACAAGGATTACTCTCCAGGTTTCAGAGATATACGCGGGTCAAAACATACGGGCCCTGGTCACGGATTCAGTTGTGTAAAGGGTTGGGGAACCACCCCAGAGCCAAAATACATGCAGAAGGGGGAATCTGGTGTTGTTTGGTCACGTTCTGCTTAAGCTCCCTTTGACTGAACTGGACTCTGAGGAAAAGGGGTCTTTTTAAAGAGCCTGGTGCATCCGGTAGGCTGATGCGGTTGGGGAAAAGTCAGTCCCACATCAGGCGCTCTGAGCAGCCCGAGGCATTCCTCAGCCGAGGGCTTTGCTTGGCACGTCTTCGTCTCCCTGTAGCCCTCGCCCCCACACACACACCCACCTCGGTTCCCAAGAACCTCTTTGGTGCACAAATCTTTTAACACCTCCGATCCCTCAGAGTTGTGGGCACAGCTGACATGGGCTTCACTGTCTGACAAGAGGCCCCCGGGTGCTGTTCCCACTAGGAATATTAATCCTGTGCACGTCAAAGCCAACCCTGAAACAAAACCCCCACACACATACAGCCAAGCCTCTTCCCGCCACAGCATGAGCTTACCCTCAGCTCCACACCGTGCACTTCTTCAGACTTCCTCTTCCGTCACGTCAAACGCCCCCCCCCCAACAAAAAAAAATCACCATATCTAGACACGGGGGCGCATTATCTGCTCCCTCATGAATGGGGTGCACTCTAGACTCGCTAACACGTAAACATGCACGCGCCGTTCACTAGTGAAAGCCGTGCACCCTCTGCTTTCCGGGGATTTGAGTACACCCTTTCTTCCTAGTGAACGGCGTGTGCCCCGAGTTTGCTAATGGATGACAGTACACCTTTCTATGTCAGCAGAAGGGGCTGCGCCCTCCACTACCCCTTGAAAGGACCTGTTGTCTTTGCTCCCTAGTGAACGATAAGCAACATGCCCTCCCTGGTGACTGGGGGGAGGGTCGAACTGATCTATCGGGAAATCTCGAAGTGAAAAGTTAGTGTATTCACGGGTTTTCTGGCTGCCTGTGGGCCTGTTTAAT
Source organism: Pleurodeles waltl (assembly GCF_031143425.1). Lineage (NCBI taxonomy): Eukaryota > Metazoa > Chordata > Amphibia > Caudata > Salamandridae > Pleurodeles > Pleurodeles waltl. Next base: position 1,078,240,272 of record NC_090445.1, on the reverse strand, counting down.
GGTCTGCCAGGTCGATATTTACAGATGATTTCCCTGATATTAAAACAAACTTTGCCTGCAGCAGGTTCAGCATGCAGTCTTCAGTCCCTTGCAAACCACTTAAACAGAATGTCTTTATAAGTTCAAAGCTGCCACTGATGGGGCAACTATTATTCTGTTGCCTGCGCCTGTTATCCATCCCAGGCCGACCCTGATTGGGGTGCACTTTCTGCTCCCTGGTGAAAGAAGTGTACCCATGCCCGATGAATGTTGGTGTACTGTCCTCTTCTTGGTAAATGCATCTTCTGCTGCCTAGTGAATGGGAGAACTACAGTGCAGGACATAGTACTCTACATGGGCCTCCAGTACAGGACACAATACCCATAATGAGACATTTATTACTGGACAGAATGAGTCCTCAGTACTAGACACAGCTCACCAGGTCAGGTCTCCAGTAGTGGACTCAATATATCTAACAACTCTTCCACTTCTAAGCAAGAAGCCTCAGAAGGTGTTCAGTACCGGGCACTCTACTCTAGGGGAGGCTTCATCTACTGGGTAGAATAATCCAAATAAGATTTACTGTGTTGGACAAAACTGAGAGTGTGTCTGGCGTTCATGACCTGGTGCAGTTGTGAGTGGGCATGGCTTAGATCCTGTGAGGGCTAGCACCACCAGGTGCCCTTCCGATGGGCCAGGATTTTGAATGCTTGCAGACACTGTACCTGGACTCGCGCCTCTGTGAGCTTGGTCCGCTGAGCCAACTCCTCCCGGGTGTAGATGTCGGGATAGTGGGTTCTCTCGAAGGCCTTCTCCAGCTCCTCCAGCTGCTCTGCCGTGAAGGTGGTCCGGCTGCGCCGCTGCTTGCGTTTCAAAGGCAGATCTGGCTCGGACTCGACGTCGGACCCCTCGTCCAGCCTGTTACCTGGAAACAGAAGTGGAGATCCTGGTCAATGTTAGGAAGATTGTTCATGACATTCTCACAACAACACAAGGTGTATCACTGCTGGATGTGAGCGGGACATGTACCGCAGTGGTACTGCAGGGTAGTAGGTAAAGTCATCAGCCCAGCAGGTACTACCAGACACCTTGTACTGACGCCTAGGTACTGTTAAGCACCACGCACCTGCACCACTGATACTAATAGGTGACAAGCTCTGCTGGTACAGTGGGCAACAGCGTAGCAGTACTGTAAAGCTTCATAAACTGGCTGTGGGGGTAATGGCCAACATGGAGTAGTGGTACACTGGTACTACCAAGCACCAGCACCACTGTTCCCATAAGCAACAAGTACTGAAGCTGTTGGTACCATCATGCATACATTATTTACAGTGGTACTGTCGTGCACTGGCAGGAGCCATCGCTGAAACTCTCTTGTACCAAGTAATTTCAACGACGGAACTGTCAGGCTCCTATAATGGCTATTACTGTCCTACACTGAGTACAGACTGACAAAGCCTGTACTTCGAAGCAATGTTCAAGCACTCAGTTAGTGCAGATACTGCTTCTGACAAATCCATCTCACATTTTCGAGGCTTGGGCCGGTTGTTGATTCTCGTGACTTTCCTGTTGACCCCTTTCCAGGAGTCTTCTCAGGCTCTGGGGCAGCGGGTTGTATTTGGTGATATCAGTGTTTGGGATTGTCTTTTTCACCCCACTGCTTCAGGGCCCTGGTAGTGCTGCTTACAATGGATACACTAGACTCCTGTTACGTCCTATATGGTGGTCACACAGCCATGGTTGATCCCAAGGGATGGTCTGGGTGCCCTGGCAAACTGAAGAGGAGATGCATTAAAATATAGGGTATCAGGCAAGGATCCACATAACTTCCATTGGTGTTGCAGTGCTCTAGGGTAGCCTGCTGAAAGTAGATCCGGCATAAACAAGAAACAAGGGGTGTACCCTGATAACCCTACTATACCTGGGTAGAATAAATGTAATCCATAAATATAAATGGTGCAATAGTAGGGACTAATTAAAAAATAAATGTATTCTAAATAAACTTATAAATTGATCATTGGTAATGTAATTTAACTACAACAAAATTATTCTCATGATTTTTCTGGAAATAAAGACCCAAAATAAGACACATACAACATACATCTGATGTATAGAAAGAGTTACATAATACTTATTTATAAACACATATGTACAAACATGTACAGACAAAGGGGGTCATTCCGACCCCGGCGGGGCGGCGGAAGCCGCCTGCCTGGCGGGATCCGCCAGAAGACCGTACCGCGGTCAAATGACCGCGGCGGTCATTCTGACTTTCCCGCTGGGCCGGCGGGCGACCGCCAGAAGGCCGCTCGCCGGCCCAGCGGGAAAGCCCCTTCAACAATGAAGCCAGCTCCGAATGGAGCCGGCGGAGTTGAAGGGGTGCGACGGGTGGAGTGGCACCCGTCGCGATTTTCAGTGTCTGCAAAGCAGACACTGAAAATCTTTATAGGGCCCTGTTAGGGGGCCCCTGCACTGCCCATGCCAGTGGCATGGGCAGTGCAGGGGCCCCCAGGGACCCCACGACACCCGTTCCCGCCATCCTGTTCCTGGCGGTAAGAACCGCCAGGAACAGGATGGCGGGAAGGGGGTCGGAATCCCCATGGCGGCGCTGCTTGCAGCGCCACCATGGCGGATTCCTATGGCCAGGGGAAAACCGGCGGGAAAACCGCCGGTTTCCCTTTTCTGACCGAGGCTTTACCGCTGCGGTCAGAATTGGCCAGGAAGCACCGCCAGCTTGTTGAATGACCCCCAAAGTCTTCATCAGTCTCCAAAACTGATTAGAGAAACTTAGTCGTTGAAATATATTAAAACTTTCATCCACATAACAGAAATGGTTGCAAATGTTGTCACATCTTATATATCCGCTTGTTGTCACATCTTATATATCCGCTTTCCTTGGGCTTTGATTCAAAGAAAGATGTGAGCTTAAATCGTAGTCTATATGCTAACTATTTTTTGCAACCGCCATAACAAAAAGGTTGACACGTTTCGGCCCCTTTACCTACGGGCCTCTTTAGGACTCATGGAGCGGTAAAGACATTATCCTTCTGAAATAATCGACACTCACAGCCTCACTGTATCTAGGATAGTGATTTGTAGTGATTTGTAGAAGGTCAGCATTAGGTCTGGCGCATCAGTCAATCTACCGCATTCCAGACGAAGTGAAAAACAGTAGATCTGGGAGCAGGAGGGTCATGGTTTTATCCTATACATAATACAGACATACATTTGATGTAATTAAGTGGGACATGTACAGTCATTGAAAGTCCTGACTGTACATGTACATGTGGAACCCACTTTTAGTGACCTATGTTCAGCTCCCTACCCCCCTCAGATCTAATGCTTTCTTTTAAAAAACAAGCACCTGTTATCTCTTTGTTTGCCTTACACATTACAAAACAGATGAGTGCTACATATCTGAAGAGTGATGTGATTTGTGCTTCGTGTACCTTCTTCAAAAGGGGCAGAGCAAACATCTTGGATCTCAAATTGGAAAGTTAAAATCCATTAATCAAAATTAGTACATATTGTTTTTAGTCTCAGCGAACTTAATGTATTATCAATTAGTAGTAGATGACACCAATATTTGGAGACCATTTTAAGTCTGCTACCTCCCAATCACCATCTGTCCCAACCCGTGGACCCTGCCCAAACAACATCACTTGACCTGTTCACAAATTAGCTGCTTGTCTTTTTTTTTATGTTTTTTTTATCAGCATTTTCCACAGATCATCTAGTCCCTTTCTGCAGGGTGAGTTGAATTTGGTTGCAAATAACAATATCACTGGTGTGGCTGTACAAAAAACACTGATTGAGATAGTGTGGTTAATCATTCTGGTCCTAAATTGCCACTGGGGGTTCTGACGACATCAGAAACGATGAGGCAGAAGTGTTGCTTATTATGCTTTTTTCATATTACATGTTTAGTTTAGGGAAGCTAGTTTGAAAAACATTGACAATCTGTATTTAAAACAGCAAGGGAAATACCGAACAATAATGTTTTATTGTCTTTAGAAAAAAGAAGAGAATATATTTAATTATATCGTTAAGAATGTGCCTGGCCATTTAAAGCACTGCCTATGATGATGGAAACGATGGCTTGGCTCCAGGACAGTTATATGGGAATTGAAATAAGACGGTAAATGAGCAAAATACACATTATCGTGAAAGGATAGAAATACTGGGACTTTGTTAAGAGGTGTTTTTGGAGATGAGGTCTGAAAGTTTGTAAGGAAGGAGCAAGTTTGATGTGTCCCGAATTTTAAGTGCATTTCCTAAGAAGGAACTTTTAATGGTAAATACGTTTATGAAAGATAGGGGTTTTCGTTAGAGAAATAATGATCCTATAATCAGTTTCCAAATGCAGTCTGGTATAAACCGCCAGGATTGTAGTTGACTTTTTCTGGTACCTCGTGGTACTAGGACTTTGGAACCTGATGGTAAGCAACAGGGGCATCGAACAGCCAAAAGTGGTCTTTTTCTTCATTCCTTCTGGTTGTGGTTTGTCTGGACCTATAGAGAAACAGTGGGGTGCTTGATACTTCATGGACCAGTGGAACCTTGTCCCTACAGGTGGCTTCTAGACTACAGATAATGGGGTCTGAGGCTCAAAACAACTTGGTAAAGGTCAGGTACAACACATGAACAAGTTAAAGGTGATTCTGACAGCCCTCCAGATGTACTAAAAATACCTATTGCTTGCAGAAATGATGTAATGGGGGCGTACCTCGGCCAGCTCATGTAAATGAAAGTGAACAATATCAAATGAAATATTTTAATTTAACCTTGGATTTTTAGCCAACAACTCGTCACATGTTGAAACTGGCTTTGTTAATTCGTAAGAATGTACTTTATGATAAAAATTCAGAAGAACGCCACATACTTTGCACTAAACTTCATATTTTATGATGTAATTAACACACATTCCAGATCACATCCAACAGTTCAAATCCAAGACTTAGCGAGCAAGTACTTCTTCACCTGCTGATCTTAGGAAGCGTCAAAGCCCAGTTTTTCTGGGATAATCAGAGTGTTTGTGAGAACTGCCCAGATAAGTGTAATGTATGTTGAATACTGTACATGTTTCTGGATCAGAATTCTGGTGTACAAGGCACATATATGAGAGTATTTTCTAGAAGCCCACCTCAAACTAGTTGACCTGGTAGACCTTAGAGCACATGGCTTCACTCCAAGGTGCATGGACCAATGCAGCATGTAAAGGTCTCAGCAGAGTGCTTGTTTTGTAGGTTATAGTAATGTTTTATGTTACGCTTCGTGGTTGGCAGTGTGATGTGGGCTTTCAATGGTAGCACAGACAAGGCCAGGAATGTATCCTTTTTGTGGTGACTCAAGAAAGGACCGGACCAAACTATATGATCCAGTAACAGGTTCTTGACCCATCCATTTAGGCAAACTACAGATAAAAGGACAACCCAGAGAATGCACCACAGAGACCCTTCATATGTAATTCAGGCAATCTTAGGTCCACAGGTCCAGGTATGAAAGGTAAGCAATTTATAAGTGATTTAGGTTAGTCTGGCAACCAACCAGGCATAGGTAAATTGGAGGAGATAAGGACCCTAAGGCAGCTGACAGGCTACCCAAGCACAGCCAGGACCCCTTTAAAGGACTCCGATAAGGGCTGGGCCCTGTTACTAGAGTCTTGTGGAAGGCCAAGGTGCCATCACTGAAATATGTGCATTAATTGGGACTTGGGGCCAGATGTACAAACCTTTTTTGGAAGTTGCCAACAGCCCTTCTGCTAATCAGGCAATTTGCAACCATAAAAACGTGTTTTGTAATTTTCAAAAGCCAAATTGCAGTTCTGTAACTTTTGCAAATTGGTATTTGGAAGGGGCATGTCAAGGGTGTCCCTTCCAAATACCAAATTGCGGTGGTATGTATTAATGTTATACGATCAAATTCCGGTCGCAAAATATTAATATTTTACTGGCAGCTCAAAGGAGGTTAGTACGTCAAGAATTTCAATTTGAAAATCACAATTCCTAATTTTTGTACATCTTGCCCAAGGTTCCTGTCATAAGTGTCCTTGTTATGGTGTTAGAAGTTACTTTGGCAAAGGCCCTGGTATGGGTCACTTTGAGGAGGTAGTGGCACTATTATGAGGCTCAAGGCTGACATGCTACTGGCTTGGATCCCATCATGCGTGTAACAGGTTACTTTAGCCAGAACCCCTGTATAGGTGACTTGGGCAACCCCAATGCGCTTTTATGAGTGCTATGGCGGTTGCACAGGCAGGCTGCGAAGCGCCCACTTTGGTTGGAGGACAGGGGAAGACTTCAGGAAGGGAAAGGATTAATTCAACCTTCTTAAGCTCAATAGAGCATGTGCTAATGTGTAAATTAAAGACTGTAAACACTTGGCAGGGGGGGCTTCCTGGATAACGATGGGAAAAGAGGGCAAGCTAATAATGAAAGGGTAAGAGCACTGTGTGCAACCCCGACTCGAGAGCACTAAAAGGGGGAAAGAGGGGGGCTTGCTCTCTTCTTACTCCCGAGAGCCTGGTTGCCCCGGAGGTAAACGATCAATGGGATTCAGCGGGATCTTTGGCAGTGAGGCTTTCAGGGCCTCGTGCCAGGCCCCTCTTCTGCGAAACTGCCCAGAGGCTGACAGGCCCACTGGGGGCCGAGTAACTTTCCTGCCTCGCCGCTACTTCTCACAGGCATATATAGTTTGCATGTGACGTCCTCGGCCGCTGCACCATCGTCCTTTCAAATGAATCAGCCTTTCGGGCGATTTCCCAATTTCAGTTTGGACCGCCCTCGTATAGAACTGCCCATCTAACCCTTTAGTCTGCCTCACTAGTCTAGGGCCCGTCTGCCCCGGGGTCACACCAGAGCCCCAGTGTCTAAGAGCTGCTCTATAGCGCACCCTGTTATCTGGGAGGTTTGTCAGTTTGGTCACATATGTCCCACTCTCAAACTGCCTTTTAAACGAGCCACTAACCCAGACCACAGCAGTCTCTTCATAATGCTGGACTGTATGAGATGAGATATGCTGTTTGCCGTTGAACTTCACAGAAAGGCAAGCTGCATTTAAGACCGCCTAGGTAAACCCTCCCTTTTCACACCTGTATTTATTGCAGTTGGAACGTACAAATCTGGTCATGGACAGCTCAGCCCTCGAGCCTTCCAAATTCATTAAACTGAACAAAACACATTTAACACCTGTCCTGTACAGCACTAGAAACGCAGAAGTGAGGTATGGGGCCATGTGGGGCAAAAAGGTTATTTAGAGATGGATTTTATGGGAACCAAGACTGCTAACTGAATGTGATCCTTACAGAAAGGAATGTTTGGAGGATGCCTCTGTGGCCTTGTCTCTTATCTAGAGTTGTGCTATACACACGCCTGATAATTCAGTAGTGCTGGTGTGATACCCAGAATGTCAATCTATGGGCTGGTCTGTACCTGACATGAGCCCTAAGGGATGGCCTGTTATCCAGACCTTGTCTCTATTGGCCGGTCCACTATCTTCATTTCATGTGAACTGGTTCATTTTTGACATTTCAACTGTATGGACTGCTCTAATATCTGAATCTTGCCCCTGGCTCATCTGTACATTCTGGATCTGGCAGCCACAGTTGTGTTCTTCGACAGGATATTTATCTGGAGCTAGACTCTACAGGGTTGGCAGGTGGACTGTGTCGGTTGATGTTTTATTCTGTGCTGAACTGTGGGGCCTGGTCAGTAATCAAGAGTTTGGTTGAATCAGCTGTTCTGTTTTCTGCACCTGGACTCAACAGACGTGTCAGTGACCTAGAGGTGAACACTGTGGTTTCTATTTTTCTGAAATTACCCTGTAGGGGCTGGTGTGTAATATGGAGGTGTACTCTTGACTGAACTCTGGGGAGTACTCTGCAATCTGAAGGTGGGTTGTATGGACTGCTCAGGATCTGGAGTCCAAGGACAAATAGTTCTTCAGTAAATCGAACAGGAGGGGGTACATCCAAGGCCGCATAAGTGATGCTAATGAGGTTCTGATAGCTGCTGTTCTGCCCTCTTTAAAGTCCCAACAATGGGCTGATTTTATCATAGAACGACAGTGTATGTTAAAATATTAACTCATGAAATACTGACCTACTGATATATTATGACCATGATATGTAGGCTCTAGAAATATTGTAAAGGTAAGAGTGGATTTACTTTTTACCACGGCTATGTCGATATTTCTTGAATCAGCATTATGATCATCATGATAAACCTGTAGGTCGACAACCTGACTGTGACATTATGGTACAACATCACCTGAGCAAGAAAGAAAGAAACATCTCTTTTACTTTATATCTAGGTTCACTTGGTAGAATTACATCTTGATGTGGCAAATGGCGCCGAAAGGAAAAGACACAAAACGGACAGTCTTAATTCTTGAACTTCAGCCAATAGGGTTATTTTAAGGGGCCCTGAGATAAACGTGGGTTCAAATGATACAAGAGAACACCATTTGGGCAGCTCGTGCACGGTGACCATGTGCCTGCTGAACTGAATTTCAAAAATCTTGATTGAAAGTGGGTGTTAAACCCCCACCCAATCCCAAATAACATCAAGAAGCAACAAAAAATCAATTGAATTACAGAGCAGACAGAAGGGCCTAGGATTACGACACCTGCTGTTCCATTCGGTGGGAGCTCAGCTATTTATGAGATTCCACAGAGCATAGATAAGAAATGCAGGCTTTTTCCGGCAGATTGTATTGGCGGGAGAAAGAGAAGGCAACGCGAGGCTTCAAAAATCTGATGGGTTGCAAAATCCGCAGACCTAGCTGAATGGAAATGTTGGTCCCGCTGGGGCAGCCTCCCGCCACTGCCCCCACGGCATTTCCAAACAAATAAAAGCAAACGGCCGCCGTGTTTTCGCCACCTTGTCTCGACCCCCTAGCCCTCTCCTGCTCCACAAGTTTCATTACGATTTAACATAGTTTAAAATTCGTGGTGCGAAGGCGCAGGAAAAAAAATGGATCGTATAATAGTTGATATGCGTTTTAATCAAGTAATGCGGCCAAAGCCGCCCGGCGCTGAGCGCTGGTGAGATGCCCCTGAATACCAAGCAGCCACCGTGCAGGCCTCGGAAAATGAAAAAGTCATTTAGAGCCCAGCGGGATGCCGCCGTCTTCAGCCTAGGAGTATTATTCGGGCACTGAGGGGCTTCGAAGGCGAGGGGGGGCGGCGCATCTTCTCCGTGGGCATCAAGCTGGTCATCTGTATCGCCAGCGCGGATCAGGGCGATGTACCTGCCGCCATTTACAAGACAGTGTGAAGAAGCAGGGGAGCATGGAATTTGATGACTGACACCTACCATCACTTCATAAGAAGGATGGGCCAATGCTGAAATAAGGGAGTTAATGGATAGCCCGATGCCTCCAGGATATGGTACTAGAATATCTTAACCAAAATATCAATTGAAAGAAATATTGTGTTTTAAACGCTGTATAGAAAAATATAGCCACACGAATTTATAATGGAAAACCTTCACCCATTGGCGCAATATTTTAGTAAATGATCCTTGGGACACAATACTTTTTGCAGAAGATATTTTTGCTACCAATATTCAGACACACAACCACCTCTGGATAGCACCGGCAGCTACAGTTCCCATCTGGACTGAATTTTGCTGACATGACTTGTATTTGTATGTGAAGGAGGGTAAAAGGCATTGGGAAAATAAAAACAATCAGTATTTTTCTCTTTTCTAAAACGAACAACAGAGTAAATAACAATATACTATTCACCTCAAAGTATTTTAGAGCTGCCCAAACCATTCTGTAATGGTTTGTACAGCAAACAAAGGCAGCATTGCTATACCAAAAATACTGAGGGTTTTAGACAAAATTTCTATTCAACACCTCACATTTTTGTAATCTCAAAATATAAACAAATGGCAAGATTTTTCTCTTAGAAAGGTGGATAACCTAGATGTGGCCAAATATATGCCTGGTTCCCCCAGTCCTAAGGGTCCCTCGACACCTGTGTGTCATCTGTGTTACTAGACTCAGTCTCATATCTCTTTAGAGGAACTAACCTGTCCAGTAATCTCTGCATTCTGGAGTATATGTCCATCTGCCGTCTAATCTTAGTTGTCTTGTTCAAACTTCAGGATCTGTATAATTACTAACCTCCTAAAATCGGTAGTTCTTGCCTCCAAAACAATGCCAGCGTGGTATTCTCTCTTTGTTTTGCATTATGTTAATACAACTCTTCAAAATTCGATTCTATATGTTACCTACGTCGATTCTTGTTAGGTTGGCATTTCCATACATTCATTCCATCCTTTTTTGTTAAGCTAGATACTCCCTACACCCAGCCAACGGCGACCTCTAGCTCTAGGTATAGTCTGGAAAACTCTATTTCGAGGATAGTATACTCACATAGCAGCTGTGAATATTTTAATTCTTGGAGGAGGAAGGTCAGCTAGGTTTACATGCATCAAGCTTCATAAAGAGAAGGTATATAGTATAAAGAGAGTCAAGACATATTGATGAAACTATAAATGTAGACAGGAGAAGATACAAAATGATGCATGGTACCCAGGAACATCAGAAATTACAGAGAAGAAAGGGGAGAATATGCTACAAGATCAAGAGCCTGATGCAGTATGATGCGGCTGTCCTATCATACGTTTTTGTTTTTTTCCCAGAAGTGCCACATTTTGCACTTGACCTTCTTGTGGTTTAAGTACTTTCCAGCAGTACATTCAAAGTAGACGCTGCTTTAATCTCAAGGAAATGATCTTCCTTGTAGTCTTTCTTTTTTTAAAGTATTTTTTATTTAAATCTTCCTTGTAATCTAACAGGAAGACAGACAATCTATTGTCTATCATAAATTAAGGGTAACGCCTTTTTCAATGCCAATGACAGTGATTTCCATCCATTCTACCCTTGTAAATTTATGTACGGCTCCATAACTGATCCTTGCTTTTCACCTTGTGTGTGGTAAGGTAGTCAAAAAATTACATTTATGGCATCCCCTATTTGGTGATGTGTGCGTGGAATCTGGAGACTCCTCACAGGAAGGCCAGCCCTCTAGATATGAATCTCAGTTTATTTCAGTTTCTTCACCTTTTAATAGCAGCAATTTCTTCCTTCATGCCAATTCCAAGCCTCACACATACTAGTAATAGTTTAGCTGAACTAAATGTATATTTTTTTATTTATGAAATAGAGTGATCATTACTCAATGCTACCTTTCTGTATTTATTACAGTATCTGATCCATGTCTAGTTGTCTTCTGATTCGATTTCTCATCATGTTACCTAAAATCCAACTTGATATGTGGCTGCTCTTGCAGCACCCATTTTATATGGGAATCTCCACTGTTATATTGAAAATTAAATCTTCAAAAGCATGACATTTTTCAGGTATCCACTCCTTATTGGTTGAAAGACCCAATACCCTTTTTCATGCCCTGGTTATTTGAAAATGCTGCTGTAATGGAAAACTTTGGTTTAATTAGAAATCTAACCTCACTTTAAAACAAGATGATGCAAGTGCTGGTTTGCAAAACAGTGCAGTTGCACATCCTATATCTGAGATGGCAATTATAAATACAGACAAGAAAATGTATAATCTTCTGTTTCTCTAAGATCATTTATTAAATATGTTTTAGTGTTTTGCCACCATTTTAAAAATTCACAAGGATTTACTTTGAAGTTTTTAATTTCACCTAAAAAAAAGCTCCCCCATACAAGTGAATAGATTGTGATTATTGAGCAACGGTGCATCATTTGTAGAAAAAAAGTGATTTAATGGGTAGATCTCACTAAAGTAAGGATTCTACTAACTGCTCAAAATATGTTTTCTGTAGTATGTTACCTTCTTACAAGAGACTCAAGAAATATGAAGCTACGTTACTTCTAATGCATACCGAGTGACTCACTAGACAAACATCTGGAACTATCGATGTAATTTCAGAGCTTTACAGTTAATGTTCTTATGTTTACAATAATCAATTTAATATATTCATTAGATCATATACTAGATTGTATTATTTGCAATTAAATGTTATTATACCAATTGCAAGATGCTATGTTATGATGTTGATGTTGTTAAGTATGTGAGTGAAAACGTGTTGTCTTGTGCCTTTTTTAATATGTGATTGTGTATGTGAGAGTAATTTGTATTTTTACTAAAATATGTTTATATACAAAATAGTTGGTGGATCATAATGATTTCATCAAAAGAATAGTGACTGAAACGAATTAGTTTGAACACAAAAATCTGTCAAATTAGCAAAAAAGTAATTGATTTTTAAAGGTAAAGGAAGTCATTGTTTTTTAAAGTAATGGAAATTAAACAATTGTGTTATGAGGCACAGATATGTTAATACAAACAGTGATAAATATATGTGCCATGTGTGTTACTGAGTCCAACAGTTCTCTCCTATTTTATTTGCTAATTTATCTCTTTCTTTTTTATTTAAGGGAATCTCTCCAGGAGACCTTCCCGTTGCCCTGAGTTGGTTAAGAACTTCATTGTATTATTTCTTTGGGCATTCTTGTTAAATTCTTTTCTTAATCTTCAACTGTGAGTTTTGGACCCATCTTATAAACTCTCCCTTCTGGGCTCCCTTGAAATATGTAGCTTGCGTGCAGTGTTTTACAATGCGTATATTTATTGAAATACATTTAAAGCACTTATGAACAAATATCTCTATCTTCATGTCGTAGAGTAACTGTCCCAAGCCCCTTTACATTATTTTAGCTTAGTCAAAATGTTTAACATTTTGCATAAAGGAGTAGTAAAATATCATGTCATTGTTTGGAGGGTGGAGTTGGCTAAATTATTTTATATCTAGGCAGCCTGTCAAGAAACAATCTGAAGATCTGGCTTCAAAATACATGCTTGTTTCTCTTTTTGTCACTGTCCTGAATTCACCCTTTCTGGTGTTTTTATTTACTTTTAGGGTCCCCCTTACTTTCATCTCCATACCTGCAAATCTCTATCTATCTGCTTCTCTGTTTATTTCTCTCAATTTGTTGCTTTACCATATCCCACTTTCTTTCTCACTCTCTCTCTCTCTCTTTCTCTCTCTCTCTCTCTCTCTCTCTCTCTCTCTCTCTCTCTCTCTCTCTCTCTCTCTCTCTCATTACTCTATTTTCATTCCTATTTTTGGCCTTTCCTGTGATTCTCCTTTACTCATCCCCTTGCCATTTCTATACCCCTTACTAATCACTGAACCCTGTTTTTTTAATCTCTTACTCATTTTCTCGTTTGTTCTTTTTCATTTATTTCCCTCCATCGTTTTCCCTTCTACATTCATCTTTGTCTGCCCTCTCACACTTTATTTGCACCTTGTTTTTTTTACCGTTCCTCTTGTCTTTTTTTTTCTCTTTACTGGCTCTCTCACTTTCTTTCATTTGTTGGCACTCCTCCTCTCTCTTTCCATTAAATTTTCTCACCATAGCACTTTTTTACCCAATGACCGTTTCTCCCTTGTGAGCTGTACTATTTGACCCCTTTCCCTTGAGTGGAACGGTCCTACTTCCTCTGCACCATCTTAATTTTATGTTGTCCCAGCCCGTCTGAGCTGTCAATCTGATGTCTTCTCTACCAGTCCTTTATGAAGGGATTCCTACCTCGACCTCAGGCATCTTTTACCCGTTCACATCCCCTACATATCCAGTGGCAGCCTCTTGCACAAAGATATAACCTGGCAATGTCACACTTTGTTGACACACAAGTGATGTCTTTGTGCAAATGATCTGCGAGGCACAGAAGCCTACTGGGAAATTGGCAGAGGTTTGCTCCAAAATGTGTCTCAAAATCTGATGGTCCTGGGCACAGTCTGCATTGCCCTACCAACCTTTCAGGATGTAACTTGTCAGGGAATCTTTCACTTTTCCTAGAGGCCACCCTGCCACTTAAAGGGCTTCCACCCTCCGCTTTTGGGAGTTAGAGGCAGAGAGAACGGATGAAATGGGGAGAAAGACATGCTCAATAAAGGAGAGGAGAAAAAAGCTAGGGTAACCCTGGGCCGCCCCGTTTGCTGCAGGGACAGCTCACATTGTCCAACCTTGGACAAAACCCAGAAGGCGTGTCTTTGTGCAGCCCACAGAGCTGCCAGGACTTCACCTTAGGGGGCCGCCAAAGGCTGAATGTCCATGTGACAGGCCATGTCGGGCGCCATGGTATCAATAAAGCCTGACATGTCTGCTCTGCGGTGCGGCTCATGAGGAAGATGCTGCCTGAATATTAAAAGGCTACAGAAGAAGGGGGTGGGAGAGAATATTGAGCAGTTCAAAGTTTTGGGGTGGCAGATATGTCCTAGGGCAGGATTTTGCACAAGATGGTTTGATCAGTGTCAACATGAATTCGACCTCTGCAGCCTAGTGCATCAAAGGAGGGTAGGGCAGGAGTTAGAGTTTAGCAACGGAGAATATGGTACCAGATTAAACTCCATGAGTACAAACATTTGGGATCTGGGAATGAAAGGGCAACTGCACACATGGACACAACCAAGATCCCCTCTGCTCAGTCAAGTAAAGACCCCGAGGGTGGGTGAGAACTTTTTACTACTGAGAGTGATTTTAGACCACCTCAGTATGCTTCTTGCCCTCATACCTTGGTTGCTCCTGAGACCCTCTAGCTGCTGTCAGTTCCAGACCTGTCTTTCCTGTAGTGTGGAGTCAACCAGTCAGTGCCCTTCACCTTGCTACTATGGCAGTCCACATTCGTCCATTTCTTACAACTCGTTACCCTCAAAATTGTATGTTCCACGAAAGAGTGAGCAATTCTGGACAGTGAATGCCAGAGCTGCACAGACAGCCTGTAGTGAAATTCTCAAGAGCCCCCTATTAGTGAAAAGAGTTCTTAATTCTGCAAAGGAACGCTGCAGCATTGGGCAAGGAATGAGAACCTGCTGCTTTCTTTGCTTGTAGAAGATAGTAGAAGATACTCTCTTGAGTACTGGAAACTCAACCTGCAGCTCCCAGCGTGCAGTTAATTTAACAGCTGCTCCACATATGACGCCAGCAAGCCAATAACCTTATTCTCAACCTGCTGCTCGCCCGCCCAAAGGACATTCAGCCTGCTTCTCCTCAGGATACACAAATCTTAATGATCAGTTCCTCGGGATCCAAGAAAGAGGACTTGCTGCTCCTTAATCTGTAGGAAACACAACCTGTATCTCTTGAAGACACAGGAAACACAATCTGCTAGTTCTAAGGATGCAGAAAATGTAATAATCAGCCCCGTAGGGTACAGGAAAGCTAACAGGAAACTCAGCCTGCTGCTCATAATAAAAAATACAACTTGCGAGCTTACGCTACAGAAAAGGCGTGCTGTGCCTTGGGATACAATACATTTATTCTGATGCCGTCTGAGAAAGAAGGAACGTAACTTGCTGCTCCATGAAATACAGGCAACCGAACCTGTTGCTTCTTTGGACACAGCAATCCAACCTGCTGGTATTTAGAGTACAACAAACCTAGCGAGGTTATTTTCTGTGCTCAGAAAAATCACAGCTCGGTGTTCTAAAGGACAGGATAATAAACCCGCTCATCATTTAAGTACAGGAAACCCAGTTGTTTGTAGAAACTGGTCCAGCGGCTGAGAGCAGCTGCTTCCACTTGTCTTCTGCACTGCACCACCCACCTCCCAGCAGCAGAAGCTATTAATCTACAAGGAAAATAGCCCCATCCACACACCTTCCCCGCCCACTCACTGGGCCCCTCTCTGCCCTTCTGCCCACAGCTCCACCCCTCCTGTTCCCAGGCGCAGCCACCATGCGTGGAAAGGCGGTGGGCACATGTGGACACATTTCTGATTTGCAACACTTAGGGGCTGCGTTTATTGTCATTGTTCGGAAGCAACGTGTAACCGGAGCTAAAAGAAGATGGGCGAGTGAAAAGCAGAAAACGAGCAATGTTCTGGCCGTAAGTGGCGTGGGCTCGAGGAGATCCGACGGGCGCTGGACCGTGGCCGCTACTTAGCTAAATGATTACTGCGCAACTGCCAAAGAAGTGTACCTCCTAATTACTGACACAGGGTCTTCGCGGCTGACTCTGGAGCGTCAGTTTGGGCCCGGAAGTCAAAGGGCACGTCTTAACGAGTGCCAACAAACGTCCGCCACAGCACACAGGAACCACAGAATCTAGTCAGCGCTCATAGCAACAATGCTTCGAGGTAGAAGGACAGAGCAATTTAAGAGATGGTGGGTGGCTTGTCAGTGCTTCATCTACACGTCTTTTTGGGAGCACACAGCTGCCGATTACTGGGGTTCCTCGTGCCTCTTTCTTCCACCACCCTACACTTCTCGTCTCGTTATTTCACTCTTGCAGGTTATTTCTACCCCATGTCCTCCCTTTTTACTTCCCCAATCTTTCCTCCTTTTTTTGCCTTTCCCTTAGGTAATGTCCTAGTCCCCAAAATGGGTGCTGGTGCCCACCACCTGCAACCAACAACATGATTTAAGCATTGCAGAGCCCACCCCCACCCTATGGCAGACTGCACAGACTAATATACGTGTCTTTCTGTTTCTAACTGCTTCCCACAAAGGGGATGGGGAAAAGCTGCATGAGAAAGCTAAAGCAGGGAAACAGAAGATGCCATAACAATGCAGTGGATTGAATTTTCATAAACACACAAAAAGAATCAAAGGCCAAGGTGCACAGGGATTTTTTCCCTGCATTTGGGGGTGCAGGCGGGGGCGGAGGAGGGCACTCGTTGTTCTTGTCTGTCACCACCAAGCACCCTAATGGCAGTACGGGGCTGGAAAACTAAACTCAGGAAGGAGAGCCTTAGGAAGGGCAGGCCTTTCAACAGACCAGAGCCTTGTGTTGGCAGAGCAGCCAATCAAAGGTTTTCAACTGCGGACAAGCCGAGTTTACATTATCCAATCATAAATGAGACTGAGAAGCATAACTTCGGCCAGGAGGGAGTCTGACCATGTACAGCAGCACCTCCTCACCGCCCACCTATAGATAATCCACAGACTCTACATCCGTCGCAGAGTTTGGAACCAAAGTGGTAGACCACAGCCTTTGCAGAGGAAGAAAGACAGTGCCACCATGGTACTAGTTTAAATCATTTTCACATCGAGAAATACAGTGACTAGGACCACAGTGCTAGACCATGGTACACACCTACACAGAAAAAACAGAGTTTAGAGTTGAGTTACCAGGGGGCATATTTATACTCCGTTTGCGCCGAATTTGCGTCGTTTTTTTCGACGCAAATTCGACGCAAAACTAACTCCATATTTATACTTTGGCGTTAGACGCGTCTAGCGCCAAAGTTCATCGAGTTAGCGTCATTTTTTTGCGTGAACACCTTCCTTGCGTTAATGATATGCAAGGTAGGCGTTCCCGTCTTAAAAAATGACTGCGATGCATATGCGTCGTATTTATACTCCCGGGCAAAAATGACGCCCAGGAGTAGGCGGGACTAAAAAACCCGCATTTGCGCCGGATTTTAGCGCCTGGGACAGGGCAGGCGTTAAGGGACCTGTGGGGTCCGAATGAGCCCAGAGGTGCCCTCCCAAGCCCACAGGGACACCCCCTGCCACCCTTGCCCACCCCAGGAGGACACCCAAGGATGGAGGGACCCACCCCAGGGACATTAAGGTAAGTCCAGGTAAGTATTTTTTTTTTGTTGTTGTTGTGGCATAGGGGGGCCTGATTTGTGCCCCCCTACATGCCACTATGCCCAATGACCATGCCCAGGGGACAGAAGTCCCCTGGGCATGGCCATTGGGCAAGGGGGCATGACTCCTGTCTTTGCAAAGACAGGAGTAATTTCAATGGGGGATGGGCGTCGTAAAAAAAATGGCGCAAATCGGGTTGTGGCGAATTTTTTGCCTCAGCCTGACTTGCACCATTTCTGGACGCCCATACGCCATTTTCCCCCTACGCCGGCGCTGCCTGGTGTACGTCGTTTTTTTTAACGAACACCAGACAGCGCCGGCGGCTAACGCCGGCTAACGTCATTCAATAAATACGGCGCCCGCATGGCGCTTCAGAATGGCGTTAGCCGGCGCTAATTTTTTTGACGCAAAACTGCGTTGGCGCAGTTTTGCGTCAAAAAGTATAAATATGGGCCCAGGTGTCTCCCTATCACTTGGAACACAATTTACAAAGCATTCTACTCTACTACACTACTCAGATTATTTCAATGGAAGTGACCCAAGCCTACAACTGCAGCAATGCATTTGCTCCAAAAGCAACCACAGTGGCACCTTTGCTTCTAAACACCATTGATGGCCACAAGATGGCAGCCAGGCCTGCAAATACAGACTTGGCGTAGGCAACAGGTCTGACTTAGCCTTTATGCATTTTTATATGAGGATGACGCATATTTTGTATTATGTGGTTATTATAGCCAAATTAATTAATAGATTGTAACCTGCACAATTAGTATTGCCCTCAGTGTAGACAACACTGGGACAAACTGGAAAAAACTGCACAATTTGTATAATGTAGTGTAGGTAGTGACTGGGAAAGACTATAAATATGCCAGTCTTTGTGGAATGCGCTCAATGTAGACAACTACACAAATGCTACATTTGTATCATATGCTTAGCATAACAAGACACACAGACAGTACACACACTGCACTGTTTATATTCCATGTGTTTTCTAGGCAGATATACACACAAAAACAATGAGCACTGCTGTGTGTGCATTAGGAGGTCAGCTGTATGCAGCCGCACAGACTGGAAAAAACTGCACTGTCTGTATCATGTGCCTTTCATGAAAATGTAAGGCCTGATTTAGAGTTTGTTGGAAGGGATACTTCATCACAAACATAACTCGCATCCCATCAGTGCCATAGGATATAATGGACTTGAAATAAGGCTGCTGGGATATTTGTCACGTTTGTGATGGAGTAACCTGTCTGCCAAACTCTAAAAACCGTCCATGGTGGTACATCTAAGGGTCCTATATTAAATAAAAAATCAGGCCAAATTAAATGTGCCAGTGCTCTTAGAAAAGGTCCAGCTAAGTAATGACCGGAAATAAACCAAGCCAATCAGAAAGCATGATCAATTTGAAATAATTTACATGACTCCATAGACATAATGGCAATCTTTTCACCTTCAGCTTTGTTTTATCCTCCTCCAAGAGTGACGTGAATTCTAGAATGAATCCTTTAGTTTAGATCTTTCCATTCCCAATTAGGAAATCAAATCAATTATTAGAGAAGAATATTTATGCTGTTCCAGGCTAACATTCGAAGGTACTGTATTTAAGGTTTCAGAGTGGTTAAATTTCAGGTCTGAAATTAGGCAAAACAGATTTTAGGGTCTAGCCTCACAGTTTCCATGGATGACAATATCTACACTGCACAAGGATTTACAAAATGGACATTACACTTGTTTTCAAAAGCATGCAAAAATGGATTTTATGCTAACATCAACAGCAAATAGTTACATGATCCAGTAAAACCCCTGTTTAGGTTCCCGCAGAAATCTTAAAAAAGGGACGTATCTATTCGTTGAATCTGGGTTTTTCTACATGACTGTTGTATAGGATTGCAATGTAATTGATTGGCCATTCACGTTAAAAGAAGGAGTGCAATATTGCCCATACATTATTCCACAAATTACAGATTAAAAGAATGTTTCATGTTACTCTTAGAACTACATATCCATGTTCTCCATTCTGTTTATTATAAAGGATCATATGGAAATTAATGATGCATTTTTCCTGCCCCTGCAAAGTACAAATTGTGACTGATTTAGATGGATCACAACGGTCAATCCACCACCACTCCTACAAGTCGGATGCTTTGACTTTAGGAAAAAATACTTCTTCAAATTGACTTGGATGCACATTACTCTGCATATTCATCAAATATTCTGTCCTGGGAAGCATATCATTTATAGGACCCTTGAAGGTTGAAACCCAAAACTTCTGTAGCTTAATCGTCCTTAAAGACATTGGTTGGTTTCAAACAGTCTCAGTTTTTTAAACCTATCTAAACAGATCTCTCCTGGTTGAGAAACCAGCATTATCCATAATATCTCTGTTTGGAATAACCAAATTTATTTAGTCAGTCCAGAGTATGATCTGCCACACAATTAAAATAAGCCATTATTTAATATTAGCAGGTGCTATCATTGTTCACCTAAGATATTGCACATCATACCAGATGTTACATCATACGTTAACAGTTCAGCTATTATAATATGCTGTATTGCATATCATGTCCATGTTGTTATTTTATGTTATGCTATGTTATCTTACGGTAAATTTGTAAAGTGTCAGATCACTGTCTAGTATCTTGGTGATAGGGAGAGGGTTTGAACCGTACTAATAGGCTATGAAGTCAGACCTATTGATTAGAAAAGGACAGTTTTCAGTCTCTTCCTAAATAGAAGCAGAAACAGGACTTTACTCAGATGATAAAGCGTTTCCATTTGAAAGAGCAAGAACCCAAAAAGAGTGCAAACCGAGTTAAAAGTTCATAAGGTGAGATGAGTTAAGGGTGACAGAATGGATGCATATAGAAGGAGTGTATCTGATGCAAAGCGATTTGTCATTTCAAGATTTTACTGGAAACACAATAATGAACCAAACAGAGTACCTTAAATATTCTGGCAGAAGTTGACAGCCATGAGAGAAAGCTAAGAACAGGTCTGGCTTTTGTGAACCTGAGTGCTGAGGTCATTTCCGTAGCTGTTTAATTTGGTAAGAGTTGAAGTTGGTATGTTGGACCTGACCCTTTTTGTAGGTCATCCACAAAATGTTTGCCTCTCTCCTCCCAATTTTTACTAACCCATTTTTGTTGGCTTTAGAACTCTGGGCACTTTACCACTGCTAACCAGTGCTAAAGTACATATGCCCTCTGTGTAAATTGTGATTCCGATTGGTTTTCCATGATTGGCATATTTGATTTACTAGTAAGTCCCTAGTAAAGTGCACTGTGTGTGCCCAGGCTCTGTAAATCAAATGCTACTAGCGGGCCTTCAGCACTGATTGTGCCACCCACATGAGTAGCACTGTAAACATGTCTCAGACCTTCCATTTTAGTGTGTGTGTATGTGTGTGCAGTTTTAAACTGCCAGTTCGACCTGGCAAGTGCATCCACTTGCAAGGCCCAAACCTTCCCTTTTACTGTATATGTCACCCCTAAGGTAGACCCTAAACAGCTCCAAGGACAGGGTACAGTATATTTAAAAGGTAGGACATTTACTAGTGTGCTTTATGTGTCCTGATAGTGAAATACTGCCAATTTCGTTTTTCACTATTGCAAGGCCTTTCTCACCCATAGGTTAACATGGGGATTGCATTTAAATTCCTCCTAAGTGTAATTTCCCATTGGGAGCAGATAGAGATATGGAATTTGGGGGCTCTGAACTCACAATTTGAAAATACATATTTTAGTGAGTTGGTTTTTAGTTTGACAGTTTCAAAATGCCACTTTTAGAAAGTGGGCATTTTCTTGCTTAACTATTCTGTGCTTCTGCTTGGCTGCTGAATCCATGTCTGGGTCATAATGACAGTTAGCTTGGCTGTGAATTCACTCTTGACAGTGACACAAAGGGAGTGGAGGTGTGTCCTGCATATCCTAATGAGTCTTCTTGGGCTAGAGTGGGAGGTAGGAGCTGGCACCTGCACCTGAAAGGGCTGTGCTTGTCCTCACACAATGCAGTCTCCGACCCCCTGGAGTGCGTCTGGAGCCAGGCCTGGGCAAGGCAGGATCTTGTGAACAACATAGACGTTCCTTTGAAATTTGCCTAATTCCAAGGCAGAAATAAGTATGAATAGTAGACCCAAAACCTCAGACTTTTAGAACACTTCTGGACCAAGAAGAACCGCTGTCAAGAAGAGATGAAGAGCTGTGAGGAGGAGTAGTGCCCCTTTGCCTTGTGTGCTTTGCTGGGTTGGGCTGCATTTACTGCTTCTGCTATGGAGAGGACAAATACTGGACTTTGATGGGTATCCTGCTTGTGAAGTTTCTCCAAGGACTTGAAGTAGAGCTTGCCTCCTGTTGGAAGTCTCAGGGATATCAAAGACTTCAGATTCATCTGCCTACAGCACTGGGAACTGTGCGTTTCGTGCTGCAACAGAAAAAAAACACCACAACATTGTCAATGAAGCCGCTGCCTGCACAGTGACCTGACGAAGATACACGGATCTGTGCCGCTTTGCACCACAACCCTGGTCTCACTGATGTCGCCACCTGATGCTGTCACCGAGCTGCTGCTTGTACTGTGACCTCTGGGCACCGCACTCCGCATCGCCTCGCTCACACTGCAGCCTTGGTATCCCCGCCGCTGCCGCTCTACACTGACACCGATGCCGCTGCCTGCACCGTGGCCTGAGGACACCGCTCGTGAGGTACACAAAGCACCGTCCTGTCTCGCACCACAGCCCCAGTTCACCAACACCGACGCCATTGACTCCAGCATAGTTAATAGATGCCCCTGCCTGCACCGCGACCCATGGGTGCTGCCCGGAGCTCGCCCCACATTGTACTGCTGCCTTGGGCCTACCGATGACAGCACTTCAGCAGCCACAACGCCGCTGCCTGCACCGCGACCTGGAGATGTCATATGTCTCACTGCCCCACTTCACACCGCAGCCCTGGTCTCACCAACGCCACAGGATGCTGTCACTGAGACGCTGCCTGCACCATGACCTGTGGGCACTGCACATCTCATCGTCCCGCTTTGCACCGCAGCCCTGGTCTCACTAACGCCACAGGATGCTGTCACTGAGACGCTGCCTGTACCATGACCTGTGGGCACTGAACATCTCATCGTCCCGCTTTGCACCGCAGCCCTGACGCCATCAACGCCAGCGCTCCTGACTTCGTCATTAGCCCAGAGTTCCATCTGCAATACTTGTGACTTCAAGGGCACGACGACCCCTGCACCGACCTCTAGTACTGACGCCCGCCGACGCCTGCTGACGCCAGCGATGCCGCACTTCGGATCTCATCACGAGGATCATGACACCCTACATTTCCAAAGTACTGTTTGCAGGTCTTTCCAACACTGGCCCGCGACCCCACGATTGGCCTGAACTGTTGGGATTTGTTGTTCACAACACTGTGATAGCCCCAGACGGAGCTATTGACTTCAAGGAACTGTATTTTTAAGTTAATTCTTGCACAATCAATATAATTATTATTGTATGTTGGATTTTTCTCGTTTTGGTCTTGTTTTACACAGATAAATATATATATATATTTTTTTTTATTTATTGAGCATTTTACAATCTAAAAAATACAACAAACAAACTTGCCAGTTATCATCATATTGTGTTACATATGGTATGCTATTAGGTGTCGAATAAATAGAACGTGTTACAATAGTCAACATGTCCGTATTAATAGAGATTACAAGCCTCTAGCCTGGACTCAATGGATCGGAGGGCCACAGTATTTTGCTTTAGCATGTAGATAGGGCGGTAGCAGAAGAAAACAGGGTTAGTAACCGAATACACTCTAGCGATATGGACACCACCCACATGATGTGAAAGGGGAGAAGTACAATATGACACCCACCGCCTCCCCCCTCCCAGGGGTCATTCACTCGGAGCATCACTCCCCAACCTACTGCTCCGGTGTTCCCGAGCCCAGCTCACAAACGGGTCCCAGATGTCACGGGGTCTAGATGCAGCTGGCATTAACTCCCAGAATGTAGTTAACTGCATGTGTCCGTAAGTCACATCAGCCAGCCAATCTCTCACCATAGGTACCCTCTGCCTACCCCAGTGGATTGCCACCCGTCGCTTAGCAAACAGTAGTAGTAGTGCATGCAGCCTGCGCATTGTTGGCGGAGTGTCCCTGACATATCCCAAAAGCCCAAGCAGAGGGGAGGGGACATCCGAGCAGCCCACTATCTGACCCACCGACACAAAGATCTGGGACCAATAACCCTTTAACCTTGGACAGGACCACGCTATATGTAAAAAAGAGGCCGAGACAGACCCACACCGCCAACATTCATCTGTCTCCCTAAGCCCCATCTTTCTCAGGTTGATGGGGGTTCTATAGAACCTATGCAAGAATTTAAAATGTATTAAACGCAGCTTGTAATTTGGCGAAAGCTCAGTAAGCTGCCCACAACAGAACTCCCACTGTTCCTCAGTAATCTCAGGCTGGAGCTCCTCATTCCAACACAGCATAGATTTAGGCGTCGCTTCCGGTGCCATGCTTTGCATATGGCGATAAATACGGGTTACCAGTTTTCGGGGGGAAGGGGAGCTCACCACCGCCTCCAAAGCTGTAAATACGGGTGGTGCGTCAGGGAAACTTTCAAATAGCGACCGGCACGCCGCACGTAGCCTGTGGTATAGAAATAGTTCAGAAAAAGGCGCTGTGCCTCCCTCTTCTGACGTCGGGGGAGGTATAAACTTACCATTGGGAAAAAGGTCTGCAAATGTGTGGAGGTGCATTTTGTCAATCAGATGACTAGCTATCCCATCAGCCACACAAGGCAGCAACGGGTTATGCAATAGCGGGAGCGATGGAGCATACAACAGTGGTACCCCGGCCCTCTTGCGCAATTCCTCCCATACCCACTGCAGCATCCTAGCCGTGTCTACGTCTGCTCTGGGGCGCCCTGCCTTAGCGCATATCGCCACTCCAATGGGAAGGGGCGCCACCACATCGCGCTCCACCGCCACGTGAGGCTGAAAAAGGACCGGGTGGGACCAAAAATGCAAGAACTGAGCACAGAGGGCATACAGTTTTATATCTGGGGCACCTAGACCTCCCCATCGCAATGGCAGTGTTAGCGTGTCCCACGCCACTCTGGCCTGTCCACCTGCCCACACCAACTCCACCAGGCGTGACGGCAAAGTGGCAAAGAAGTGTGCCGTAAGCGGTAGAGGTATGTTGACGAATAGGTAAAGGAATTTGGGTAACACTATCATTTTTGTTAGCGCAATCCGTCCAGTCAATGACAGAGGCAGGGAAGCCCATAATTTCACTTTCTCGCTCAGCCATAACATTGCTCTACCAAAGTTAAGGCCCCAAATCTCCTGAAGGTCCCGGCTAATCCAAATCCCCAGATACTTGACCCTTCCTGCCTCCCAACGCAAAGGATATTCAGAGCGCACTTCTGTGGTGGCGTTCGTGAGAGGAAAGATAACTGATTTGGACCAGTTGATGGAAATACCTGCGAAGCCCTCAAAGCGGACAAATTCCCGCAAGATGGGATTCAAGTTGTCCGAAGGATTGGTAAGGTAAAGGGTCACATCATCAGCGTATAGTGACACCAGAAGGTTTCTAGAGCTGAATCCTATACCTCTTGCAGAATGATGTTGTCTAATCCTCGCTGCCAGCGGCTCCATAGCTATAACAAATAGCAGCGGGGACAAAGGGCAACCCTGTCTAGTACCACGCAAGACGGGGAAAGGCTCAGACACCAGACCATTCACCCGCACTCTGGCTGTAGGCACTGTATAGAGCAGGCGGATTTTCCTAATCAGCAACGCACTGAATCCCATCCTCTCTAAAACACAGAATAAATATGGCCATTCAATTGTATCGAAGGCCTTAGTGGCATCCAAAAACACCACGGCCGCTCTAATCTCGGGGTGTAGGTGATGTAATGTAGCGAAGATCGTTCGTAGGTTATGGGAGGTCGCTCTACCTGGTATAAAACCGGATTGGTCAGGGAGTGCGATCATCGGCAGCATTGGTTGCACCCGGTTCGCAATCAATTTGGCCCAAATTTTCACATCTACATTAATCAGAGATAATGGTCGGTATGAGTTTAGATCGTCAGCCGGTTTATCTGGCTTCAGCAGCGTGATAATCAGCGCTTCACGCATAGTGGCAGGCAACACCCCTCTTTCCAGGGCCTCTTCATACACCGCCAGCAACCTGGGCGACAGCTCATCTGCGTATGCCTTGTAGAAGGCTGTTTTCAGACCGTCAGGTCCCGGTGCCTTGTCAGGCGGTAGGCTCCTGATGACTTGTGCCACATCTCCGGCGTCTATCGGGAGGTCCATATATTCTCTGTGGTTATTATTGAGCCATGCCAATGCAATGGAGTCCAGATAGGGCTCCAACCCCACTGGACATGTATCATGAGTGTTGGTATATAACCGAGAATAAAACTTGGAGAATGCTCCTACAATGTTCTCCCTGTCATGGAGCAGTTCGCCATCCGCTGTGCGTAGTTCATGGATATAAGTCGCGGGACGAGGCGGTCTAATCATATTTGCCAGGACCCTACCCGGTCTCCCTCCTTCTCCGTAACGCCTCGCCTCCGCATATTTCCCTAGAAACTTGACCTCCCGTAGCGCCACCTCCTCATATTCCAATAATTTGGTTTTCAACAGCCCCGCCACCTCTGACTCTCCAGCCTCCAAGAAAGTGCGCTCAAGACGTTTTATTTCAGTTTCCAGCCCCACCAGCGTGCCCCTTATCGCCCTTAATACACCTGCCTGTTGGGCTATACACTGGCCTCTAATGACGACCTTGAAGGCCTCCCACAGAGTCGCCTCTGTGTCCACCGATCCCTCATTGTGCTCAAAATAGTCAGTGATATCAGTCCGTATCTCCTCTCTGAATGCAGTATCAAGTAATGCCTGGGGTGGAAGCCGCCATGATAAAGCCGGGAATGGACCCCCGGGAAGCAGCAACTTCAGCATGCAGGGTGCATGGTCTGACAGCGTGCGGGGCATATGCTCCGCCTGCACCGTCCACAACGCCACATCTCGCGACACTAGCCAGAAGTCAAGACGGGACCACGCGCCGCTATAGGCTGACATACAAGTGCCCTCCCTCAGGTCCTCATGCCTACCACGCCACACATCAACCAGCGCACCATCTAACATTATATCCTGCAGCGCAGAGCCCGCCAACGGATTTAAAGTGCGAGCCACTCCCTTCCTATCCACTCTGTCATCAAGTACTGCATTAAAATCGCCTCCCCATATAATTGTATCGCACCCAGTGGCTTTCACTTGTCCCCACAACTTATGAAAGAAACCTGGAGAGTCAGCGTTAGGCCCATACACAGCCACGAATATTACCGAAACACCACATATAACACCCTGTACCCAAACATATCGCCCCTCTGGGTCACACTGAACAACGCCCTCACGCCAGTCCAGCCCGCGGCGTATCAGTATTGCCACCCCCGAGCATAGTTGGAGTAGATAGCCGAGTAAACTTGCCCCCATCTGGTGTGGCGCAGTCTTTGGGCAGGGGCGGTGTTCAGATGAGTTTCCTGCAATAGGCAGACATCCACACCATGTCGTACCAAATAGGCATGTACCAACCTAGCCTTCCTGTGGTCGTTGAGCCCCCTAACATTCCAGGTGAGACAGTTCAAGGTTTTATCTACTCTTGACATTTCTCATACACATCATGTAAAGTGCAGGAGGACATGTAGACAGTGACCCTACCTTACACTCAAGACACCACACAAATAGCATACGATAGATATTGGCAATAAACAACAAAATAACAACCCCATTCAGCCGCCCCCCACCCACTCCAACCCCCCAACCGGGTCGTAGATTAACCATCCCCATACTATCCCCCAAAAGACATTGTACTAAACAAGGGAACATTCCCGAGAGGGTGTGGCGATGCCAGCTACTTCCCCATATGTAACGGGGTGGCCGGAAGAACTGCAGGGGAACCGAGCCGCACAAAACCTTATAATTTAGATCTATCTAAAATAGCAGATGACAGAGATTGAATCACAGGCTACACATATGCATCACCCCCTCAAGCAAATAGAGGACACATTTAAGTAAGAGTCATTCCCAAAGGATATAGTAGATTGGGCCCGCGTTTACTCATTGTCACTGAGCCTGCTATCTAGTTTCTCCGCAGCCTCTCTTGATCTTTGTGCGGATTTGTGTCCTACATGTTTGGCAAACTTCATCGCTTCCTTGGCATCCGTGAATATGTGGGTAGACCCCTCAAAGGGCACCTTTAATTTGGCCGGGTAGAGAAGGGAATAAGGGACCTGCGTCTGTAGTAGAAGTCGCTTAGCAGGCAGAAACCCCCGGCGGGCAGCCTGTACAGCCGGGGTGAAGTCGGGGTAAAAGGAGATGCTGTTGCCCCTGTGCGTGATGGAACCTCTCTGCCTTGCCAGTTTAAGGATCAAATCACGGTCTTGGTAGTTCAGGATTCTCGCAATTATAGGCCTGGGCGGCGCTCCAACAGGGGGTCTCTGGCCCAATGACCTATGTGCCCTCTCCACAGCAAACATCGCCGAGAGGTCAGGGTCAAATAATTCGTGTAGGAGTTCAGTAATGTATGTTTCCATCTTATTTATGGCAGTGGTCTCCGGGATCCCCGTGATACGTAGATTGTTACGCCGGGACCGCGCTTCCAAGTCTTCATTTTTGGCCTGTATTATTCCCAGCAGTTTGTCCATGTGTAGGAGCTGGTCCCTCGTTTCCACTTGAAACTCGTGACACTCAGTCTGGCGAGCCTCAAGCGTGTCCAACCTCGTCTCGTGAGTGGTCACCTGTGTTTTCACAGAGTCTAATTGATTGGTAAGATTGTCCAGTTTAGTGTCTATATTCCTGAGACTGGAACGCATCTCCAGCATCAATGTGCGCAAATCTTCACCCTGATCATCAGCGATTAAGTTGGGCCGCCCCTGCCGCCTGGGGCCCCTGCTCCGGCTCTCCATGACGTGTAGAGCGCTTATTATCAAAGTTCAGCTTAGGCTGCTTAGCATCATGTTTCCCCATGGCAGCCAGATATCAACCGGGTCGCGCCGCGAGCTAAGAGCCGCGCCTACAGCCACCTCCACTTCCAAGCAGTCGTAGCCGGGGACTTCTATCCCCCGCTTGGCGCTTACGCTGACTGATTCCTCACTTGTAAACCACTTAGTCGCTGCCAGCACCTCCACTGGGTTCCCATTAGACTGTTTCTCCACGGTAGACCAAAACCTTTGCCAGGATGTAATCAAGTGTCCACTATATCCTCCATGACCACAAACCGATGGGGGGGGAGGCCCTTCATACACTCCCCGCACACGTAAGGCAACTGGCCCCGTCACAGCAGCGCCTGTCCCAACTGACCACTTTCAGCCTCCAGCCCAGCTGAGCCTGCTCATAGGATCCCTGTCTTCTCACCTCGGCATCCCTGGAGCATGCCAGGCACCGCTACCTCCACCGGTGCTCCAGTAGCCCTCACCCGTGCGCCCACGGTATCAGCGGGGCTCCGCGTCAATGCCCAACCGCTCACAAGTTCTCGCACCGTCTCACTCTTAGGCCTGTGTTTTGGCTCCTAAATGTCATCCGCCACCTCCAGAATCCGCCGCCACTGCTCTCGCCGTAGGCCCAACGAAGGTGTCCAGCGGGCCGCTTCCGTAAGACGGAGTGCAGCCCTGGTGTCGCTCATGCAACTTATTGGTTTAGGGGTTCCTTGTGCCTGCTAGTGTCGGCCTCGCCGGCGGGCAGCGCCCTGACTTCAGGGCCGCCACCCGGCCGCGCGGCTCCAAGATCTCGGCTCCTAGGCTGCCCGGGGGCCGCCACAGCACACCGGCCCGCAGGATCACCCGGCCAGCTGTTGTCTGCGCCGGGATCCTCGACGTCCCGGCGCTTCTCTGTCTCGGGCCCCGCTGCCAGTCCGCGCCCGAGTCTCAGCGCTCCCAGCGGTGCTCCTCGGCAGGCGCCTCCGACGGGCCCGTCCGCAGGCCACGCGGTCCCCAGTTCCTCGTGGGCATTAGGGCATAAGCCTCTCGTATCTCCGCCCGTGCCCCACCGCCACCTGCAAGCTTTTTACCGGTCCTGGCAGCTACGGCTCGCCCTCAAGTGAAGGATAATTAAAGGATTACGTTCCGGCCGGCGAAGCTCACTCAAAGGGCGGCCATCTCGCTGCTCAGCAGGCCACGCCCCCCTTACACAGATAAATATTGGCTGTTTTTCTTAAACTGGTGTGTGCCCTTTTGTAGTATTTTCACTGAATTACTATGTGTTATGTTCAAATGTTTTACACATTGCTTCTGAGACGAGCCTGACTGCTTGTACTAAGCTACAAAGGGAGTGAGCAGGGGTTATCTTAGGTGTGTGACTCCCTTATCCCGACTAGGAAGAAGAGTCTCTACTTGGACAGGGTGCAAGCCACTGCCAACTAGAGACTCCCATTTCTAACATGGTACATTCAAACGTTTGCAAATACCACTGTAGATTGCGCTGTGGCAAACAGGTCTGGCCCAATGACAGTGCTGATGACAAAACACCGACTTTTCAGATTTAAATAAGGCAGGATCATGGGCAGCCATCTTCTTTGGTATGTGCAAGACAAGAATATTACAATTAGTTGGGTAGTCATTTGAACTTTGGAGTCAATCTCGGTGCAAGAAATTTGGTCAAACCAGACAAACAAAGATCAAGTTTATTAGGCCACAGTGTGAGTTGCCATAGATCCCGTTTCCCACCAGCAACTATTATCTTGGTTTCTCTCCATTCCATTTTACTGAATGCAGTCCCAGCCTTTTCTTGGCACCAGCATGTATTGACAGAGCTCACTGCCTCTGCCATCGCAACCTCAGAGCCTGAGTAGGAGCTGGGTGTTGTCAGCATAAGTATAAGATTTAAATCCATAGAATGAGATGAGGGCAGCAAGCAACATAACATGAGTGTTGAAGAGGTTTGGCAAGAGAACTGAACATTAAGGCACATCCTAGGGAGGGTGAATAGACCATGGCCACATTCTGAGTGTGGTTAGACAGAAAGCATGAAAGCCATCTCAATATTTTTCTGCCCAGGTCAATTGTACCAAGCTCGTTCAACAGGATTCCATGTGATTAAAATTATCTAGTGATGTGTACCAGATATTTGCTGTCAATTAGCTTCCAGGATCAAGTGATTGTTCAGAATACAAGGTACATTCAGGTACCGCAGATATATAGACACAATAGTTGTCTTCATCAGTGTTGCATGTCATACTTTCTTTTTCAGATCACGCCTCAGCTCTCTGATAAAGAAGACAGATAAGATCAATTTAAAAAAGAAGCATGCCACTGGTCCTCAAACTATGGCTGCCAAGAAAGTTACCAAAATGTTAAGCTTCCACTGTATACCTGGGATGATAGGCAGTGATGTGCTGAAACCTATCATCTCCATTAATATTACAGTAATTACCTAAACATGGGCACATCTCCACTCACACATGTTCTACTTTCTATATTTTGTAAATATTTATTAGAGACAGTCAAGATTTCAAGAACTGAAATTGTAAATAATAAGCAACTTCACAAAAGATAAGTTAAAAATGCATCAGTCAGAGAATCTAACTTCAGGAAACAAATAAGTGCAATATTTACTGCTGTGATTCACAACTAAAACATCCTAGGACAACAAGAGACAAATTTAAAAGAAGCCCACATGGTCCAGCGTTTTCCAAAGTGAAGCAAACAGCCTGGTCTCGAGTGATCAACTAAAGGATCTATGACAGAGTTAACTGTAACGTACAGGGAGACAGAGAGAACAGGGGCTCATAAAAGAAGAAAGCAGCAATCTCCCATATACGGGAGCCATGTTCACATAATTATTGGTGAGAGCCACTTCATATCTGCAGTTCCATTGGGTGGGGATATGGCAAGTGTGCCCTGGAGGATGCATTTACTCACAAGCATGACGGTCCACGGAAAAGACCCTAGAATGAAACAACTTGCCTTAGCCAAAGAACAATAAGTAAATTATGTTGAGTCATCTTGTGTAGCTTCAACCGACCAGTGCTGGAATGCCCAGCTTGCAATTTGAGTCCCGAAAGCAGGTACCAAGTCTCAGTACAATATGTGAGGAGTAATTGGTGTAGGCAATGCGCATCAATGTCATTTATTAAAAATAAGTGCTGTCATAACCTTATCGCGCCTACTTTGCTCACACTGGTGAGGTAAACACCCAGAAACCTGCATTATATATGCAACTAAACACACAATTTACAGAACATATTTCCATTTATAAACCATGTGCTTCGGACTAAGATGTTTATGATAATGTATTGCTTTTACTGGTCCTCTCCTGACTATTTGAGCACTATAAAAATCAAACTAGATATTATCCCAAATGGAAAGTGAAAAAAACTTTTTGTTATGTTTCTATTGAGTTTCTCAAGCATATATTCCACGTACTGAGGAGCTGACCATGTGAATGAATCGAAATTACATTTTAAAATAAGTGCTACACCTGTTTGGCACATTTAAAAAACTACAATTTTTCAATAAGTAAAGTAAATGTTCAGCCTTCAAAGTTATAATGCTTAGGTAATAATGATATGAGAAATGAGAGATTCCTCTGAATTGTAGCATTCTTTGTGTCTAAATCACCACTTCAGCCCCCTTTAGAAATGCTGATTACTTGTTCACACCTTTTCTTTCTTAAATGTGGCGCCTGCCACATTCTAAGCCACTAAACTCCATGCCACTGCACTCCAAGCCACTGCCTATAATTGCTAGCACCACCTTTTATCATCTATCCTGTGGGCAGCCAGGACCAATTTTGTAAAAACATAAGTGCAGGGGCCCTTGTAAGGAGGCAATTGCAGCTTGCACCACCCACTGCCCCTGCCAGAGGCAATACTAACAAAACACATCAGAGCCTCCTCCTCACTTCCTGAGTTCCAAAAGAAGATCTGGCTCTTCTAAATACTTTGAGAGGACGCTCACCTACGCATCTGCTCAAGTGCCTGGATACCATCACAGGTGATTAGTGTGCTGTACAAATAGACATAACATAACACATGCTCCGCGCCCACCTTCAGGCAGTAAGCAACGTGAAAGATTCTGGCCCAAACTTTGGGCATTTATAAATTATGAGTGTCGCACAGCCCCACAAGCACTTATTACCTGTTGCCTATGCTTTCAATGGCCCAGATCCTTAATTTGTCCATCAACTAATGCAAGAGGCATGGACACGGTAAGAACCACTGTGACACTGTGTAAAGGGCAGACATTTGCTGATAGGAGGAGACACCATTCAACACATAAAAACTGTTCATCATGCTGGAATGAACCGTTCAACAAGGGGTGTCAAGGATGAGAGGAATAAATTACAGAAAGACACATGCATGCAGGGTTCAGGAGAGTATACACTACAAAGGTTATGTTATGGAAGGGAGGGAGGATGGATGAGTGGGACAGACGAAGTATACATTGCAGTAGGTGGATTGGTGAAATATCTATTGAGGTGCATTGTCTTATGGTTGTCCCGAGTGGCTGAAGTTGTAGGGCAGCAGATGACCTTTCAGAAGGATCTGGTGGGTCTTGTAGAAAAGGATGGAGAAACGTTCAATCTTGAGGGGTGAAGGCTCTGAAAGATCAGTTCCGTATAGCATAGCTGGTCTTTCACAATAGATATGGGGGTGGTTCCCAGCCCTAATTGGGCATTTGTGATTGAAAGAAGGTAGTCTCTGCATTTGACATCATACATTAATTCTTCAGTTAATTCAGCACTGTACCACTACACGTTTGCCATTGTCATGCATATTGCACCTTGGACCTGACACTACTACAGATCATACTGTGATATACTTGAAATTCTTAGAAACAGCAGAGAAACAATCTGAATGGCTACTTAACAAAAAGTTATTATTAATCTACATAACTGTCCTTATATATTGGTGGCTTCCACAAGAATCAAAACACTTGCAATCTTTCTAAGCCACCAAAAAATACAACATGCAATATTACATTTTCACTAACACCAACCCTTGGAATAAATTAGTTGGAACATATTCCACATGTGCAGCACAGTACTAACATGTCATATACAACATATCTCTATTTACTCCAAACTGGATTGAAAACATCATCAAAACACAACCCAATACTCTTGATGAAACATCACAGGCACACCCATTCAATTTTGATTCCACACATTAGTCAGAACATCACACACACGTGCTGCAAACAAAGATAGCACATTAGATAGGGCAAGACGCACAGGTCAACCTTAATCAGACATGTCAAATAATCAGCAACAACTGTGCTCAGACAAGTGACATCTGCTACAGAATTGGGGGGAGGGGGCCTATCGACTTAAAAACTGGAAAACACGTCACCTCCAAGACACCAAAATAACACATCAACATCTAATTGAATAAAACGAAGCCACCAAACTGAGAGATGGACAAGAAAACACTACCCTTAAGTCATCATTACAAGCCACATCATACTCCTGTCTGTGACAATACAATCATAGACAAGGTTGAACCAGTCTTCATCTACTCATATTACAACCATCACTGTAACTTCAGAACCCTATCACGACTGTGGTGCTGATGACGACCAGGTCTGCAGTTGCTGCCCTAGTCTCATAATCAGGACTCATTACCTGAATGCAATGGGACAAAATGCATGTAATGTTATAAATGAAAACATTCTTCCTCTCTGACGTAAAAACAATTGCTGCTCTTCTCTGATTAAAATTGTAACTGGTGCAACTCAGGTCAACTCCATGATTGCGTCACTCATTGTAAACAAGGACCCCCAACCAGAAAAGGCTGCTCTCTGAAACACCTGAAAGAACTTTGGGTATGCACTGTGTGAAGCACAAGGAAATAAACATTAATGAAATATAAAACACTAAGCATGCAAGAAGAGATTGGTGATCGGACGTTTGTCTTTGCAGAAAGTATTTCACAGGATGTGAGCATCCTCAGGAGCACCCTCAATGGCTCCACTCTGCTTCCAAAGGAACAAGATGGATGGAGACATCCAGCTGAGATGTTGTCAGCGCAATTATGTTGTGGTGTTGGAGTATATTCTAGGAGTGAGGGGTTCAATACAGACACATGACCATCTTTTTCCACCTTGAAGTCGTACGGTCTCTAGGCACCCAGATTCAGTGGAGCTTGCAGACTCAAGCAGAGGCACTCCGAATCTGCAGAATTTGTGAAAATCGGGTAGCAATAGAAAATCTGCGTGAATTTCCAAAAATTTCAAAAATCTTCACAAAATGCCCAAGTTTACTACAATTTGCTGGCATATAAGAAAGCTAGGAGGAACCAAGAAACATGTATTCGCAGAAATACCTGTGCCAGAGATTTGGAGTTTCTTTAGTAATGAGCTCTGGACATAAGCAACAGCTGCACCAGCACATGGCCTGCCGCATAGGAGGTCCAGGTACCATGCATTCCCAAAACCCATCTGGAAAGGCAGTAGATCTCTGTAGGACATTCCTATGTCTAAGAGGCCATGAAAGGGCGTGAAAGCTGGGTTTCAAGACCTCCCTCGGCGCTAAGACAGTAATTCTTCCCATAAGGATTGCTTTCACCCAAAATATGAAAAGGGGAAATGAGAACCCAGAAAAAGGCTTTGCGTCATCTACATGTTGTTTTAATTGCTCCATTCATAAGTTTTGTTTACATTTCGCTAACACTTGGCTGCGATGACAGGGAAAGCACTGCTGGCGATGACATCACAAGCACTAAATGGAATGTGAACAAAACAACTCAACACTCCTTTTGTCTGGGGCATGCTGTTACTTTGATATACTCCCTTGCGCCATCCTCCTATAATTTTACCTAGCATCACATATGTTTATAGTCCCCTAACATTTTTGATGGTTTAAAATCTCATGATGCCATATGGCGGGGTTATCTTTTTATAGATTTTAATATTATCACATTTTTCACAAAGCAAACATATATCAAAACATAAAACATGTATATTTTCAGCAAACGCTTCCCAGGACAATACTTGGTTAAAATAAATTACAACACACAAAAAACACACGTAATCCATCACTAATGCAAAACACAAGCAGAACTTCGATTTTTCAATGCTGCGTCCCAAAATCAGTCTCTGGCAAACATACAGAACTCACCAGATGCACCAAAAGCATATTTACATGCAACAAGCACAATGCCAAGGGCCACACTGGAGGCAATATGTCACTCTCCAGCTGCAAATGTCATATTCCAGAGGACACAGAAGGCATAGCATCACCACGCTCTCATGGAACCAACATAAAATACCAAGGGCCATACAAAAGGCCATGTGTTACTCTTCAAATGCAGTAAACAAAATCAGAGTACCTACCTCTTCACCAAAAGACCGCAGACACCAGATAGCCTCCTAAGCTTAAAAAATACATACCTCAACTTCTACTAAAACACAAATATTCCAGTCCTTCTCGTTTCAACCATGATAGTATCAAAGCCATCCTTCTGGACACACACCGCTCTCAAGAGTCTACTGAGATCCTTCCCTCTGTCAGCATGCCTCCCACCCGGACCCAGACCAATCTCACCAAA
This sequence comes from Pleurodeles waltl, assembly GCF_031143425.1. Classification (NCBI taxonomy): domain Eukaryota; kingdom Metazoa; phylum Chordata; class Amphibia; order Caudata; family Salamandridae; genus Pleurodeles; species Pleurodeles waltl. The sequence goes on along the minus strand of NC_090445.1, from coordinate 1,078,204,143 downwards.
CCCTAGTGCACTCACCTGAATGCACCACAGAATCAAAGGCCAACCAATTGGCAATGTGTCATTCTCAACACTACACTTCTGTATATTTCACTTTTAGGCATTTCTTCCTGCACTCTCCACTACTTATGATCGCATATTCTGGACAATCAACTCTATAAGTCCATGCAAGAGCATGCCTACATTTTAACATGTGCATGCATGTACTAACTCAGCTCTTCTAGCTCAGCAGGGTAGTTCATGAGCTTTCTAGAGCTGCGAAGCAATGCATACTTAAACAACAGAGATGATTTAAGCAGGGGAACAGCTGGGGGGGCGAGGGTGTTTGGGGTATTACACCCCCCCTAATAAACATAGTTGGGTACAGGTGCTTTCAGTTGGTTATGGTGAGGCGCCTGTCAGCAATCTCAAGGAATGTTTACATAAATGCACATACACTTTCTCCCTCTCAGCTTTGAAAGTCTTCTGAAATGGTGGTTATTTTACAAAATATTGTTTTTTTTCCTAATTTAGTGCCCCTACCAATCCGCACTTCTCTCCCTTTCCACTGCCCTTTAAGCCTTTCTCATGCACCCTTTTTGTTGCATAATGTATTTTAACATAATATGCCAGCATGTTTCTTGGAAAACAGAAGCTCACACCCAACCGATCCCACTGACCAAGCTACGCCCCTGTTTTTAAGGCATGGCAAAGTGGGCATTTGCCCAGTGCACCCATCTTTCATGGGACCTCTAGAGAAGGTTAACTTTCTCTCTATTTGACCTGTCTATTCTTTTTCTCTATGTAAAGCCCTCTCTCTCTCTCTGCATAACTTTACCTCTGACTCTGTATATCTCTTCATAGTTTCGGCTTAATGACTTCTGGGTCCCTTGGCAAGACATATTTCACCTGCTTCTGAGTGATCCTGCTTCTGAAAGTTTAACATATAATTTGGAACTGGTTGACATAATGTGGCCTTCAATTACTGGAAAATGGGTAATATCATAGGAAGTTTTTTGTACATAGGGCCCCAAAATATGTTCTCCAAAATCCTTAAGATAACACTGTCGGACAGACCTGTTGTGTGGAGTAAAGCACACTCTGGACATACCTGTGCCTCACACCAAGGCATATAAGAAGTGTTAATTGGCCCCACCGGTGAAATGTATGGTAGATATATATACATCACCCACCTTTAGGTTTTAGTCATGGAGGAAAAGCATTCAAACAAGAACATGATAACATGGTACAAATTGTATTGCTATAAAAAGTATAATGTACTACGGCAAGCATTGACAGCATCACTGCTTGGTTCTCCTGAAGCAGCAACTGCCTCTGTATTTTAGAAAGCTTAAAGAATTAGCTTCTAATAACAGAACCAGATTAGGAGTCCCAGATCATTAACAAATGTTAAAAATTACAAAAATGTTTTAACATCTGGGACATATGGAGATTTTGGACAAAAAAGGAGGACACACTTCCATGACAAGTTGATTTAAGTTTGGCAAACCACATTTCTTCATCATGGTGGGCGGAGTTAAATTGTGACCAGCAGACAATTTATAAACAGCTTCCAGACTATTGGTTAAGGGAGGTGAAGAAATGAATAGTGTGGTTAACAGGATTGTGGGGCAGCATATTCTTTGCATGTGAATCGCATTCACTATGACAAGTCAAATTCAAGGACATATGCAGTATCTTACAAATATTCACGATAATGCACCAACACTTTCTTTAGAGGGACATCTTTAGTGCCAGGCATAACTGCAGACCAGCATCTTGTCAAAAAATTATTGCCAAAAATGATTAGGTTCTATCAAGTGCGTTTCTAGTCTGGACTGTCTATCTAGACTGGCCACAGAAGGTGGAAGCACAGCGTGTTGTTGGCTGGAGGTTAGAAGCAAAGCTTTCTGGGCAGTTGGACAGAGAGGTCTTTAGCCAGGCCAGCACTCAAACCCACTCTGACATCGAAGTAAACATTAGTTTCATATGGGCACATAAATGTGTAGCTGCTGCAGAGACATGATGCTCCCAGCTAGTATGCAAGACTCAGGTATTGGAATTTTTCATGTGGGTCCCATCAGAACTGCCTGCAGACCTGTGGCCTTATAGCAGTTTCGTAAATTGTGCTATAAAATTAATACTTTAGAGCAGGGGTCTTCAAACTGGGGGGCGGGCCCCCCTAGGGGGGAACGCAAGTGAGGGGGGGGGCGGGGCAAGCTCTGGCCAAAAGAAGCATTATACAGATAACAGTGCTTTGTTTTAAGCAGAAACATGTTATTGCATTTTAAAAAAAGGTAAAAGTACTTAACTGCAATGTTTAAATAAGGCTAGACATATTTAAACACTGCCATCTTTATAAAATAATTGTGAAAAATTCTGAGGGGGAGGCCCCGATTATTTTTATTTTTCAACTGGTGGGCGCGACATAAAAAAGTTTGAAAATCACTGCTTTAGAGACATGCTTTTAAAGGATTTTGCTGTAAAAGTCCCTCCCGCTTAAGGCCGTACTGGGTTGCGGGGTTTGAACAACCCTGCTGTAGGGTTGCAAATAACACACTTTCCAGGACTGCTTTCGGTTCCCACTTTTGCCTTTAATGCTTCTGTCTACGCCGGAGGCAGCCGCACCCCAGGCCGCAGTATAATAATGCTTCCCCGTTCGGCCCACTCTTCCGACAACAAGGCTGAGAAAGCAGCGAAGTGGCGCGAGCCTGTAAAAGTCAAATTATGAACAAATGAAAGACAGCTCAGAGGTAAACCAGAACCACGCGCTGGGGAGAGTTTGAAATAACACACTCGAAAATAGCCCCCCGAGGGAGGCTGGAGCCTAACATTTTGGAAGAGGGGGTGAGGGTGGCTGTTTACTCCCAGTGTTTGAGGGACACGTCCTTCCCTTGAAGCATAATACTCTGTCCAGCAAAATACAGCCCCTTGTTACTATCAAGTCCCTGATAGGGCGGCCACTCGACAGACCCCAGCCCCCCAAAACCTCCAGTCTAGATTCTCTTTTCCTTAAGTATTTCCAGGTGGCCGAGAGATTCCTGGTGAAGCGCTCACATGAAAAGATGAACCACAGTTTGAAAGAATTACAAAAAAAATATGCGTGAATGCTACAGGCAATTTTTGAGCATGTATTTTTCTTCAGTCAAAGCTAACCTTATTTCCGCCAGAGGAGTGCCGTCATGGAAAATAATTTCCACTGAAAAACAAATTTCACCCATGAAAAATATATCCTGTGCTGATGCTTCACCTGCCTTCCACCACTGCACAAAAAAATGAAATTATTTGAAAATTCAAAACTCACCTTTTAGTTACCAGGCTGTTATCCCAAAACCAGGCCCAAACTGAAAGTGGCACGTTTTTAGAACGGAAAAAAATGACCTTTCCCTCTAAATGTTTTGCAGTCCCTGGCCTTGGAGGGAAATGGACGCGCTCCAGTGTTTTTGAGGTAGGAAGCTCGCTAGGCTTCAGTCTTACTGGCTCCATTAGGTTGCGGCCAGAAATTGCAAACAAATGGGATTTACTTCCATTTTTTAGTGGGCTTTGTACTGTTTGACCCCTCTAAGCACAGATCCTTGAGCGGTACCATAGTTGAACCCCTTGTTTGCGTCTTGATTTCACTAAATGTCCCAATGAAGGTGCCAGGTGGTGGTTGCTGCCAGTAACAGTTCACTGTCATCATGTCACTTGGTTTGATGGTGTGTAGTTACTGCAGCTATAATCTTGTGAAGTGTATGGGTTGAACATGCTTTGAAAACACACAAAGATGCAGGAGTAGTTGCATTTGGGGAAGGGTGAAATTCTGTTGCCAGGCGCAGACTGTGAAGTAGCTCCAAGTGCTGTGTTAGAAGCATTAATAAAGTAAATAATTCAAAAGAAAGGGTTTCAGGGTTTCAAGAAAACATGGAGCTTTTGAAAGAGGAAAAATCAGTCTTGGGATTGGAGGCACATGTGTGGCATTTACATGAATCACGGAGGTAGCAGTTTCCAAAGTCAAATCGTTTGTTCGGGTAATGCAGGAAGACAGGAGAAGCTTCGTTTTAAACAGATAAGGTCTCATAGTTACTTCTTAATTCACTGCATTAATTTAGACATTTCTGTTGTTCTGGGAGCATTCTGGCACCGACCTCCACGAGAAAACGATAGCAAAGCTGATAGGCATCCAAATCCAAGAACATGCATTAACTTAAAGAAATCAGAGCACATTCCCCAGCTTTTAAAGAACTCCACTGGCTGCTGCTGGCATAAAGAATGTAAGTAAAACTTTAGTGCATCGCCTTTGAAGCTTGGAAGGGCAGTGGTCCAAAATATCTTGAGGAGCTTTTCACACCCTGAGTAAACTGTCAAAACCCGAGATGTGGCAAACATATACTAATTCTCAATCAGAAGAAAGGTGGAGGAGATTTATCCAGGTTCTGGGTGATCAGCTCTGGAACTCTCTCTGCACATACTTCAGAAACCTTACCAGATTAACAGTTTAAAGAAAAAAACCTAAGCAACTCTTTTTAATGAAGTTTTCCCCTCCTTTTAGACTGTCATCTGTCACCACCCTCTAGCTCCTCTAAGGATAGGGCACCTGAAACTAACAAAAATAACAAGAGTTTAAGTCCTCACTTCAACAACCTGTTGGAGACTCCTCTTATTCCTGCTCTGAGGTCCACCAGCTGGGAGACAAGATAGGACTAAACAAGACTAACACCTTCCTTACACTAGCACTGCAAAGTGACCCCGGTCTCTAGTCACCACTCTACAGAACACAAAGTAAAAAAATAATAATAATAAATAACACACCACAATGAAGCACTTCATAATTTGAGGATGCCGTTGCAGAGCCTTGTTGTGCAAGAGAAGTTCTGAGCACTTGCAAAAAGTGAGAGGAGGGGAGGGGGAAAGGACAATCAGTAAGGGGGGCAAAAATCCAAGGATATCTATTTTCAGTTTCTATCCTGTCGTTGTCTCAAGCAGGAGAAAGCTAAAAATACCTAGAACTGAGATTTCTCAATTAAAACTTGGAGAGTGAGAGGAGTTTTACTGGGTCATGTGGCCTGATATGATTCATTCTTATCTGACTTCGGAGAAGAGGCCAAATCAGCATACTAAAGACTTGCAGGTAAGGTACCTGCTGACCATGGAACAAGACTATTAGCAGTGTATGTAGTGCATGTGAGAATGAATTTGGTATAAACTACTGTCCTGAGACCACAAATGTCCCTATGTGAGATACCGCAGAATTAGGACAGCATTGGTAGTATAGGCAATGCTTGTGAGAATTGATGTTGCCCTTAATTAAGGTCCTGTGACCACCCTTGGCCATCAATGAGTCACCTCAGCACTGGTGGTGGTGAAGTGGAAACAATTAAACAAACCCCAAATTAACTATGCATCAAATGCAAGGTCGAATTGATACGGCTTAAAAGGGGCTGTAAAACTCTTGGGGAGGTGTACATCACTCTCCAATAAAGTGTGGAAAATTCTTGCAAAATATGAACACATATCTTGAAAACTGTGTACACACCTGTTGAGGTTTGAAGACAAAACTATTGCCAATGAAGTAAAAAAAACTCTTTGGAAGGGCATAACAGTTTGTAAGAGAGTGAAATGTACGAAATACTCTTAGGATATATCTGCAAAATTCTTCGAAAAAGTGCAAAAATCTTTAGAACGGTGTACAAAACTCTCAGCAGAAAGGGTGGGTAAGATTTGGGAAAGGAATTACAAAAAAATTGGGACAAGTGTGTATAGCAATTGGGAAGGATACATACAATTTTTGACAAAAATGTTTGAAACACTGCAATGGTTTGCATACCTTCTGAAGTGTGGAAAACTCTTAGGTAATTGGTGTGTGTGTGTGTGTAAACCCATGTAAATGAATGAAACTCTTGAATGCATGTTGAAAAGGTGTTGAGGGCATGAAAAACTAATAAAATATGTATCAACCTTTTGGGGAAATTTTTGAAAATGGCTGAGAAATATCTTGGGGACATACCCACAATTCAGCAGAAAGAGTGTATTGGAATGCAGCATGAAGCATATTTGGAAATTAAAGTAACATATTAGGAAAAAGCAAAGTGAGTTGAGCATTATAGTTGGGTAACTGTAGGTGTGTCAGAGACGTACCCGGCCCTATCCCCGAGCTGACTGCCTTTCAGAGGCACCAGTAGTAGTCCTGAGCGGTTATTGATTGAGAAGAGGCAGTCGTAGCAGTCGTAGTGTTGATCGGTCATTGAATGAGAAGAGACAGTAGTGGTGTTGAGTGGTCACTGAATGTGAAGAGGTAGTAGTGGTGTTGATTGGTCATTAAATGTGGAGGGACAGTTGTGGTGATGAGCTGTCACTGAATGAGGAGAGGCAGTAGTGGTGTTGAGTGGTCATTGAATGAGAAGAGGTAGTAGTGGTGTTGAGTGGTCACTGAATGTGAAGAGGTAGTAGTGGTGTTGATTGGTCATTAAATGTGGAGGGACGGTTGTGGTGATGAGCTGTGACTGAATGAGGAGAGGCAGTAGTGGTGTTGAGTGGTCATTGAATGAGAAGAGGTAGTAGTGGTGTTGACTGGTCATTGAATGAGGTGATGCAGCTGTGGTGTTGAACTGTCATTGAATGAGGAGGGACAATTGTGGTGCTGAGCTGTCATTGAATAAGGAGAGGCAGTAGTAGTGTTGAGTGGTCATTGAATGAGAAGAGGGAGAGATGGTGTTGAGTGATCACTGAACGAACAGAGTCAGTAGTGGTGTTAGGCAGTCATTGAATGAGGAGAGGAAATAGTGGTGTTGAGTTGTCACTGAATGAAAAGAAGCAGTGGTGGTGTTAGGCAATCTTTGAATAAGGAGAGGCAGTAGAGGTGTTGAGCTGTCGCTGAATGAAGAGAGGCAGTAGTGATGCTCTTTATTAATTGAAATGAAAGAGGCAGAAGTGGTGCTGTGTCAGAACTGGATTGGGAGAGGCAGTGGTGGTGCTTTGAGGTGACTGAATTGGAAGAGTTGATAATGGTGCTGTGTTGTAATTGAATGGGTAGATGCTGAAGTGATGCTGTATGGTTGCTCAACTGTGGAGAGGCAGTTGTGGTACTGTGTTGTAATTAAATGGGTAGAAGCAGCACTGCTGTTAGGTGATTGAATCTGCAGAGGCAGTAGTGGTGCTGTATGGGGACTGAATGATGAAAAGCAGTAATGGGCTGTGCGGTGATTGAATGGGCAGTCAGCATTGCTGCTGTGAGGTGACTGAATAGTAAGATGCAGTAGTGGTGTGATTGAATGAGGATAGGCAGGAGGGGTCTGTGAATTGGTAGAGACAGCAGTGCTACTGTGGGGTGATTGATTGGTAAGAGGCTGTGGTGGTGCTGTGAGGAGATTGAATGGGCAGCTGAAGTAGTGGTGCTGTGTGGCGACTGAATGATGAAAAGTAGTAGTGGTGCTGCACTGTGATTGAATGGGTAGAGGCAGCAATGCTAATGTGAGGTGACTGAATAGGTAGAGACAGTGGTGGTGCTGTGAGGTGTCCGAATGGGTAGTGGCAGAAGTGGTACTGTGGGGTGATTGATTTGTAAGAGGCAGTGGTGGTGCTTTTATTAGGTGATTGAATGTGCAGCGGCAGAAGTGGCGCTGTTTAGTTTTTTGACTGAGTTGAAGCAGCAGTTGTGCTGTGTTATGACTGAATGAGGGTAGAGAGCACTGATACAGTGTGGTCAATGGACGGATAGACCCGGCAGTGCTGCTGTGACATGACTGAATGAGAAGAGGCAGCAGTGCTGTTATCTGGTGGAAGTGTGGTTTCATGCATGTATTCTCTTAAGGTCTGCGTGTTGTCAGGTGGTGCAGAAGCAAAGTGCGAGTAATTTCTCTGCTAAGTGCCGCCTGTTGCCCTTTGAGGGTCTTTTGTCTGCTTTTCCACTCAGTGACCCCTCAATGACCGTATGCTACGGTTTGTCAGTGATCAGGAGACCCGCGCGGCCGCGGGTCACCCCAGAGGGGCACAGGGTCCTTTCATGGTGCTGAGAAGAGGTCCCAGAGGTCACAAGGCACTGGGAGCCCTGAGGCAGTTGGACTTCAGTGGACCAGCCATGGAAAAGTGAATAAGTGTTCTACTGAAAGAGGGGGTGGTTGAGGGGGTAACTGCGGAATTGTTTTTGTTTGTTGTGATTATCACTTGACCCCTCGCAGCCACCACACTGAGCTGCCGCTCCAGGGCCGAGCACAGAGGCAGCTGGGCTTTAAATCATTGTGTGACATTTGACCAATTAATCATCTTCATCCAGTCCACCCGCCTCACACGCATCTTGTTGCACACTACTTCCTGCAGACGTGTCATCTACCTCAGCACCGCACACTGCCCCCTGCAGACGCAACAACTACCCCGGCACCGCACACTGACCCCTGCAGACATAACACTTACCCCGGCGCCGCACACTGACCCCTGCGGACATAACACCTACCCCAACCCTGCACACTGCCCCCTGCAGACACAACACCTACCCCAGCACCAGCACTGCACACTGACCCCTGCAGACATAACACATAACACCTACCCCAGCACCGCACACTGCCCCCTGCAGACGCAACAACTACCCTGGCACCGCACACTGACCCCTGCGGACATAACACCTACCCCAGCACCGCACACTGACCCCTGCAGACATAACACCTACACCAACCCTGCACACTGACCCCTGCGGACATAACACCTACCCAGCACCGCACACTGACCCCTGCAGACATAACACCTACCCCAGCACCGCACACTGACCTCTGCAGACATAACACCTACCCCAGCACCGCGCACAGCCCCTGCAGACATAACACCTACACCACCCCTGCACACTGCCCCCTGCAGACATAACACCTACCCCAGCACCGCACACTGACCCCTGCAGACATAACACTTACCCCGGCGCCGCACACTGACCCCTGCGGACATAACACCTACCCCAACCCTGCACACTGACCCCTGCAGACATAACACTTACCCTGGCACCGCACACTGACCCCTGCGGACATAACACCTACCCCAGCTCCGCACACTGACCCCTGCAGACATAACACTTACCCCAACCCTGCACACTGCCCCCTGCAGACATAACACCTACCCCAGCACAGCACACTGACCCCTGCGGACATAACACCTACCCCAGCACCGCACACTGACCCCTGCGGACATAACACCTACCCCAGCACCGCACACTGACCCCTGCGGACATAACACTTACCCCAGCACCGCACACTGACCCCTGCAGACATAACACCTACCCCAGCACCGCACACTGACCCCTGCAGACATAACACTTACCCCAGCACCACGCACAGCCCCTGCAGACATAACACCTACACCAACCCTGCACACTGCCCCCTGCAGACATAACACCTACCCCAGCGCCGCACACTGACCCCTGCGGACATAACACCTACCCCAACCCTGCACACTGCCCCCTGCAGACATAACACCTACCCCAGCACCAGCACCGCACACTGACCCCTGCGGACATAACACCTACCCCAGCACCGCACACTGACCCCTGCAGACATAACACCTACCCCAGCACCGACACTGACCCCTGCAGACATAACACCTACCCCAGCACCGCACACTGACCCCTGCAGACATAACACATAACACCTACCCCGGCGCCGCACACTGACCCCTGCGGACATAACACATAACACCTACCCCGGCGCCGCACACTGACCCCTGCGGACATAACACCTACCCCAGCACCGCACACTGACCCCTGCAGACATAACACCTACCCCAACCCTGCACACTGCCCCCTGCAGACATAACACCTACCCCAGCACCAGCACCGCACACTGACCCCTGCAGACATAACACATAACACCTACCCCGGCACCGCACACTGACCCCTGCAGACATAACACCTACCCCAGCACCGCACACTGACCCCTGCAGACATAACACCTACCACAACCCTGCACACTGCCCCCTGCAGACATAACACCTACCCCAGCACCGCACACTGACCCCTGCAGACATAACACCTACCCCAACCCTGCACACTGCCCCCTGCAGACATAACACCTACCCCAGCACAGCACACTGACCCCTGCGGACATAACACCTACCCCAGCACCGCACACTGACCCCTGCAGACATAACACTTACCCCGGTGCCGCACACTGACCCCTGCGGACATAACACCTACCCCAGCACCGCACACTGACCCCTGCAGACATAACACCTACCCCAGCACCGCACACTGACCCCTGCAGACATAACACCTACCCCAACCCTGCACACTGCCCCCTGCAGACATAACACCTACCCCAGCACCGCACACTGACCCCTGCAGACATAACACATAACACCTACCCCGGCACCGCACACTGACCCCTGCAGACATAACACCTACCCCAGCACCGCACACTGACCCCTGCAGACATAACACCTACACCAACCCTGCACACTGCCCCCTGCAGACATAACACCTACCCCAGCACCAGCACCGCACACTGACCGCTGCAGACATAACACCTACCCCAGCGCCGCACACTGACCCCTGCGGACATAACACCTACCCCAGCTCCGCACACTGACCCCTGCAGACATAACACTTACCCTGGCGCCGCACACTGACCCCTGCGGACATAACACCTACCCCAGCACCGCACACTGACCCCTGCGGACATAACACCTACCCCAGCACCGCACACTGACCCCTGCAGACATAACACCTACCCCAACCCTGCACACTGCCCCCTGCAGACATAACACCTACCCCAGCACCAGCACCGCACACTGACCCCTGCAGACATAACACATAACACCTACCCCGGCACCGCACACTGACCCCTGCAGACATAACACCTACCCCAGCACCGCACACTGACCCCTGCGGACATAACACCTACCCCAACCCTGCACACTGACCCCTGCAGACATAACACCTACCCCAGCACCAGCACCGCACACTGACCCCTGCGGACATAACACCTACCCCAGCACCGCACACTGACCCCTGCAGACATAACACCTACCCCAGCACCGACACTGACCCCTGCAGACATAACACCTACCCCAGCACCGCACACTGACCCCTGCAGACATAACACATAACACCTACCCCGGCACCGCACACTGACCCCTGCAGACATAACACCTACCCCAACCCTGCACACTGACCCCTGCAGACATAACACTTACCCTGGCACCGCACACTGACCCCTGCGGACATAACACCTACCCCAGCTCCGCACACTGACCCCTGCAGACATAACACTTACCCCAACCCTGCACACTGCCCCCTGCAGACATAACACCTACCCCAGCACAGCACACTGACCCCTGCGGACATAACACCTACCCCAGCACCGCACACTGACCCCTGCGGACATAACACCTACCCCAGCACCGCACACTGACCCCTGCGGACATAACACTTACCCCAGCACCGCACACTGACCCCTGCAGACATAACACCTACCCCAGCACCGCACACTGACCCCTGCAGACATAACACTTACCCCAGCACCGCGCACAGCCCCTGCAGACATAACACCTACACCAACCCTGCACACTGCCCCCTGCAGACATAACACCTACCCCAGCGCCGCACACTGACCCCTGCGGACATAACACCTACCCCAACCCTGCACACTGCCCCCTGCAGACATAACACCTACCCCAGCACCAGCACCGCACACTGACCCCTGCGGACATAACACCTACCCCAGCACCGCACACTGACCCCTGCAGACATAACACCTACCCCAGCACCGACACTGACCCCTGCAGACATAACACCTACCCCAGCACCGCACACTGACCCCTGCAGACATAACACATAACACCTACCCCGGCGCCGCACACTGACCCCTGCGGACATAACACATAACACCTACCCCGGCGCCGCACACTGACCCCTGCGGACATAACACCTACCCCAGCACCGCACACTGACCCCTGCAGACATAACACCTACCCCAACCCTGCACACTGCCCCCTGCAGACATAACACCTACCCCAGCACCAGCACCGCACACTGACCCCTGCAGACATAACACATAACACCTACCCCGGCACCGCACACTGACCCCTGCAGACATAACACCTACCCCAGCACCGCACACTGACCCCTGCAGACATAACACCTACCACAACCCTGCACACTGCCCCCTGCAGACATAACACCTACCCCAGCACCGCACACTGACCCCTGCAGACATAACACCTACCCCAACCCTGCACACTGCCCCCTGCAGACATAACACCTACCCCAGCACAGCACACTGACCCCTGCGGACATAACACCTACCCCAGCACCGCACACTGACCCCTGCAGACATAACACTTACCCCGGTGCCGCACACTGACCCCTGCGGACATAACACCTACCCCAGCACCGCACACTGACCCCTGCAGACATAACACCTACCCCAGCACCGCACACTGACCCCTGCAGACATAACACCTACCCCAACCCTGCACACTGCCCCCTGCAGACATAACACCTACCCCAGCACCGCACACTGACCCCTGCAGACATAACACATAACACCTACCCCGGCACCGCACACTGACCCCTGCAGACATAACACCTACCCCAGCACCGCACACTGACCCCTGCAGACATAACACCTACACCAACCCTGCACACTGCCCCCTGCAGACATAACACCTACCCCAGCACCAGCACCGCACACTGACCGCTGCAGACATAACACCTACCCCAGCGCCGCACACTGACCCCTGCGGACATAACACCTACCCCAGCTCCGCACACTGACCCCTGCAGACATAACACTTACCCTGGCGCCGCACACTGACCCCTGCGGACATAACACCTACCCCAGCACCGCACACTGACCCCTGCGGACATAACACCTACCCCAGCACCGCACACTGACCCCTGCAGACATAACACCTACCCCAACCCTGCACACTGCCCCCTGCAGACATAACACCTACCCCAGCACCAGCACCGCACACTGACCCCTGCAGACATAACACATAACACCTACCCCGGCACCGCACACTGACCCCTGCAGACATAACACCTACCCCAGCACCGCACACTGACCCCTGCAGACATAACACCTACCCCAACCCTGCACACTGCCCCCTGCAGACATAACACCTACCCCAGCACCGCACACTGACCCCTGCAGACATAACACCTACCCCAACCCTGCACACTGCCCCCTGCAGACATAACACCTACCCCAGCACAGCACACTGACCCCTGCGGACATAACACCTACCCCAGCACCGCACACTGACCCCTGCAGACATAACACTTACCCCGGCGCCGCACACTGACCCCTGCGGACATAACACCTACCCCAGCACCGCACACTGACCCCTGCAGACATAACACCTACCCCAGCACCGCACACTGACCCCTGCAGACATAACACCTACCCCAACCCTGCACACTGCCCCCTGCAGACATAACACCTACCCCAGCACCGCACACTGACCCCTGCAGACATAACACATAACACCTACCCCGGCACCGCACACTGACCCCTGCAGACATAACACCTACCCCAGCACCGCACACTGACCCCTGCAGACATAACACCTACACCAACCCTGCACACTGCCCCCTGCAGACATAACACCTACCCCAGCACCAGCACCGCACACTGACCGCTGCAGACATAACACCTACCCCAGCGCCGCACACTGACCCCTGCAGACATAACACCTACCCCAACCCTTCACACTGCCCCCTGCAGACATAACACCTACCCCAGCACCAGCACCGCACAATGACCGCTGCAGACATAATACCTACCCCAGCACCGCACACTGCCCCCTGCAGACATAACACCTACCCCAGCACCGCACACCTCCCCCAGCACTGCACACTGCCCCCTGCAGAGATAACACCTACCCCAGCACCGCACACTGCCCCCTGCAGACATAACACCTACCCTGGCACCGCACACTGACCCCTGCAGACATAACACCTACCCCAGCGCCGCACACTGACCCCTGCGGACATAACACCTACCCCAGAACCGCACACTGCCCCCTGCAGACATAACACCTACCCCAGCACCGCACACTGACCCCTGAAGACATAAGACCTACCCCAGCACAGCACACTGACCCCTGCAGACATAACACCTACCCCAGCACCGCACACTGACCCCTGCAGACGTAACACCTACCCCAGCGCCGCACACTGACCCCTGCGGACGTAACACCTACCCCAGCACCGCACACTGACCCCTGAAGACATAACACCTACCCCAACCCTGCACACTGCCCCCTGCAGACATAACACCTACCCCAGCACCAGCACCGCACACTGACCCCTGCAGACATAACACCTACCCCAGCGCCGCACACTGACCCTTGCAGACATAACACCTACCCCAGCACCGCACACTGCCCCCTGCAGACATAACACCTACCCCAGCACCGCACACTGACCCCTGCAGATATAACACCTACCCCAACCCTGCACACTGCCCCCTGCAGACATAACACCTACCCCAGCACCGCACACTGACCCCTGCAGACATAACACCTACCCCAGCACCGCACACAGCCCCCTGCAGACATAACACCTACCCCAGCGCCGCACACTGACCCTTGCAGACATAACACCTACCCCAGCACCGCACACTGCCCCCTGCAGACATAACACCTACCCCAGCACCAGCACCGCACACTGACCCCTGCAGACATAACACCTACCCCAGCACCGCACACTGACCCCTACAGACATAACACCTACCCCAGCACCGCACACTGACCCCTGCAGACATAACACCTACCCCAGCACCTCACATTGACCCCTGCAGACATAACACCTACCCCAGCACCGCGCACAGCCCCCTGCAGACATAACACCTACCCCAGTGCCGCACACTGACCCTTGCAGACATAACACCTACCCCAGCACCGCACACTGCCCCCTGCAGACATAACACCTACCCCAGCACCGCACACTGCCCCCTGCAGACGTAACACCTACCCCAGCACCGCACACTGACCCCTGCAGACGTAACACCTACCCCAGCACCGCACACTGACCCCTGCGGACATAACACTTACCCCAGCACCGCACACTGACCCCTGCGGACATAACAACTACTCTGGCACCGCACACTGCCCCCTGCAGACATAACACCTACCCCGGCACCGCACACTGACCCCTGCAGACATAACACCTACCCCAGCACCTCACACTGACCCCTGCGGACATAACACCTACCCCAGCACCGCACACTGACCCCTGCAGACATAACACCTACTCCAGCCCTGCACACTGCCCCCTGCAGACATAACACCTACCCCAGCACCGCACACCTCCCCCAGCACCGCACACTGCCCCCTGCAGACATAACACCTACTCCAGCCCTGCACACTGCCCCCTACAGACATAACACCTACCCCAGCACCTCACACTGACCCCTGCAGACATAACACCTACCCCAGCACCGCACACTGCCCTCTGCAGACATAACACCGACCCCAGCACCGCACACTGCCCCCTGCAGACATAACACCTACCACAGCACCGCACACTGACCCCTGCAGACATAACACCTACTCCGGCACCGCACACTGACCCCTGCAGACATAACACCTACCCCAGAACCGCACACTGCCCCCTGAAGACATAACACCTACCCCAGCACCGCACACTGACCCCTGCAGACATAACACCTACCCCAGCACTGCACACTGACCCCTGCAGACATAAGACCTACCCCAGCACCGCACACTGACCCCTGCAGACATAACACCTACTCCAGCACCTCACACTGACCCCTGCAGACATAACACCTACCCCAGCACCGCGCACAGCCCCTGCAGACATAAGACCTACCCCAGCACCGCACACTGACCCCTGCAGACATAACACCTACCCCAGCACCGCACATTGACCCCTGCAGACATAAGACCTACCCCAGCACCGCACACGGACCCCTGCAGACATAACACCTACCCCGGAACCACACACTGCCCTCTGCTGACATAACACCAACCGCGGCACTGCACACGGACCCCTGCAGAGATAACACCTACCCCAGCACCGCACACTGACCCCTGCAGACATAACACCTACCCCAGCACCGCGCACAGCCCCCTGCAGACATAACACCTACCCCAGCACCACACACTGATGCCTGCAGACATAACACCTACCCCAGCACCGCACACTGCCCCCTGCAGACATAACACCTTCCCCAGCACCACACACTGACACCTGCAGACATAACAACTACCCCAGCACCAGCATCGCACACTGACCCCTGCAGACATAACACCTACCCCAGCACCGCACACTGAGCACTGCAGACATAACACCTACCCCAGCACCGCACACTGACCCCTGCAGACATAACACCTACCCCAGCACCGCACACTGACCCCTGCAGACATAAGACCTACCCCAGCACCTCACACTGACCCCTGCAGACATAACACCTACCCCAGCACCGCGCACAGCCCCCTGCAGACATAACACCTACCCTAGCACCGCACACGGACCCCTGCAGACATAACACCTACCCCAGCACCGCACACGGACCCCTGCAGACATAACACCTACCCCAGCACCTCACACTGACCCCTGCAAACATAACACCTACCCTAGCACCGCACACGGACCCCTGCAGACATAACACCTACCCCAGCACCGCAAACGGACCCCTGCAGACATAACACCTACCCCAGCACCTCACACTGACCCCTGCAAACATAACACCTACCCCGGCACCGCACACTGCCCTCTGCAGACATAACACCAACTGCGGCACCGCACACGGACCCCTGCAGAGATAACACCTACCCCGGCACCGCACACTGACCCCTGCAGACATAACACCTACCCCAGCGCCTCACACTGCCCCCTGCAGACATAACACCTACCCCAGCACCGCACACTGACCCCTGCAGACATAACACCTACCCCAGCACCGCACACTGCCCCCTGCAGACATAACACCTACCCCAGCACCACACACTGACCCCTGAAGACATAACAACTACCCTAGCAGCAGCACAGCACACTGACCCCTGCAGACATAACACCTACCCCAGCACCAGCACCGCACACTGACCTCTGCAGACATAACACCTACCCCGGCACCGCACACTTCCCCCTGCAGACATAACACCTACCCCAGCACCGCACACAGCCCCCTGCAGACATAACACCTACCCCAGCACCACACACTGCCCCCTGCAGACATAACACCTTTCCCAGCACCGCACACTGCCCCCTGCAGACAGAACAGCTACCCCAACACCGCACACTGACCCCTGCAGACATAACACCTACCCCAGCATCGCACACTGACCCCTGCAGACATAACACCTACCCCAGCACCGCACACTGACCCCTGCAGACATAACACCTACCCTGGCACCGCACACTGCCCCCTGCAGACATAACACCTACCCCAGCACCGCACACTGCCCCCTGCAGACATAACACCTACCCCAGCACCACACACTGACCCCTGCAGACATAACAACTACCCTAGCAGCAGCACAGCACACTGACCCCTGCAGACATAACACCTACCCCAGCACCAGCACCGCACACTGACCTCTGCAGACATAACACCTACCCCGGCACTGCACACTGCCCCCTGCAGACATAACACCTACCCCAGCACCGTACACAGCCCCCTGCAGACATAAGACCTACCCCAGCACCACACACTGCCCCCTGCAGACATAACACCTTTCCCAGCACCGCACACTGCCCCCTGCAGACAGAACACCTACCCCAACACCGCACACTGACCCCTGCAGACATAACACCTACCCCAGTACCGCACACTGACCCCTGCAGACATAACACCTACCCAAGCACCGCACACTGACCCCTGCAGACATAACACCTACCCTGGCACCGCACACTGCCCCCTGCAGACATAACACCTACCCCAGCACCGCACACTGACCCCTGCAGACGTAACACCTACCCCAGCACCGCACACCTCCCCCAGCACTGCACACTGCCCCCTGCAGACATAACACCTACCCCAGCACCGCACACTGACCCCTGCAGACATAACACCTACCCCAGCACCGCACACTGACCCCTGCAGACATAACACCTACCCTGGCACCGCACACTGCCCCCTGCAGACATAACACCTACCCCAGCACCGCACACTGCCCCCTGCAGACATAACACCTACCCCAGCACCACACACTGACCCCTGCAGACATAACAACTACCCTAGCAGCAGCACACCACACTGACCCCTGCAGACATAACACCTACCCCAGCACCAGCACCGCACACTGACCTCTGCAGACATAACACCTACCCCGGCACCGCACACTGCCCCCTGCAGACATAACACCTACCCCAGCACCGCACACAGCCCCCTGCAGACATAACACCTTTCCCAGCACCGCACACTGCCCCCTGCAGACAGAACACCTACCCCAACACCGCACACTGACCCCTGCAGACATAACACCTACCCCAGCACCGCACACTAACCCCTGCAGACATAACACCTACCCAAGCACCGCACACTGACCCCTGCAGACATAACACCTACCCTGGCACCGCACACTGCCCCCTGCAGACATAACACCTACCCCAGCACCGCACACTGACCCCTGCAGACATAACACCTACCCCAGCACCGCACACCTCCCCCAGCACTGCACACTGCGCCCTGCAGACATAACACCTACCCCAGCACCGCACACTGCCCCCTGCAGACATAACACCTACCCCAGCACATCAAACTGCCCCCTGCAGTCATAATTACCTTAGCGCTACACACTGACCCCTGCAGACAGCGTTTACCCTAGCACTGCAAACTAGCCCTCTCCGCAGACACAGAACTTACCTTTGCATTGCATAGTGACCCCTGTAGACAAAGGACCTACCTAACCATTGCACACTGACCCCTGCCGACATACGTTCTAATCTAGCCATGCATACTGGCCCATGCAGACATAGCACCTACCCATAACACTGCACACTGACCCCTGCGGGCATAGCAACTACCCGGGCACTGCACACTGACTCTTGTAGACATAGCACCTATCCTAGCATTGCACACTGATCCCAGCAGACGTATCATCTGCCCTCATGCTGCACACTGACCCCTGCATACACAACAACTGACATAACACCTACCCCAGCACCTCACACTGGCCCCTTGCAGACATAACACCCATCCCAGCACCGCACACTGACCCTTTCAGACATAACACCTACTCCAGCACCGCGCACAGCCCCCAGCAGACATAACACCTACCGCAGCACCACACACTGACCCCTGTACACATAACACCTACCCCAGCACCGCACAGTGCCCCTTGCAGACATAACACCTACCCCAGCACCGCACACTGACCCTGCAGACATAACACCTACCCCAGCAACGCACACTGCCCCCTGCAGACATAACACCTACCCCAGCACCGCACACAGCCCCCTGCAGACATAGCACCTGCCCCAGCGCCTCACACTGACCCCTGCAGACATAATACCTACCCCAGCATCAGCACCTCACACTGACCCCTGCAGACATAACACCTACCCCAGCCCGCACACTGCAGACATAACACCTACCCCAGCACCGCACACTGACCCCTGCAGACATAACACCTACCCTGGCACCGCACACTGCCCCCTGCAGACATAACACCTACCCCAGCACCGCACACTGACCCCTGCAGACATAACACCTACCGCAGCACCGCGCACAGCCCCCTGCAGACATAACACCTAACCCAGCACCGCACACTGCCCCCTGCAGACGTAACAACTACCCTGGCACCGCACACTGACCCCTGCAGACATAACACCTACCCCAGCACCAGCACCGCACACTGCCCCCTGCAGACATAACACCTACCCTGGCACCGCACACTTCCCCCAGCACCGCACACTGCCCCCTGCAGACATAACACCTACCCCAGCACCGCACACTGCCCCCTGCAGACATAACACCTACCCCAGCACATCACACTGCCCCCTGCAGTCATAATTACCTTAGCGCTGCACACTGACCCCTGCAGACAGCGTCTACCCTAGCACTGCAAACTGCCCCTCTCCGCAGACACAGCACTTAATTTTGCATTGCATAGTGACCCCTGTAGACATAGGACCTACCTAACCATTGCACACTGACCCCTGCCGACATACCTTCTAATCTAGCACTGCATACTGGGCCCTGCAGACATAGCACCTACCCATAACACTGCACACTGACCCCTTCGGGCATAGCAACTACCCAGGCACTGCACACTGACTCTTGTAGACATAGCACCTATCCTAGCATTGCACACTGATCCCAGCAGACGTATCATCTGCCCTTGTGCTTCACACTGACCCCTGCATACACAACAACTAACCTAGCATTGCACACTGACCCACTGCAGACATAGCATCAACATGAACACTGTACACTAACCCGGCAGACATAGCACCTATCCGAACACTGCACACTGAGCCTTGCAGACATAGTATCAACCAGAGCACTGGCCGCTGACCCGGGCGGACATAGCATGACCCGGGCGGACACTGACCCCCTGCAGACATAGCGTCTACCCAGGCACTGCACACTGACCCCTGGAGACACAGCAACTAACCTAGCACTGCACACTGACTCATGCAAACATGCCATCGATACCAGCTCCGCAGGGAGGAACCCTGAGGACAAAGCATCTACCACAGCAGTGCACATCGACCCTCTGCAGGCACAGTGTCTACCGTAGAACTGCACACAGCCGCCCTGCAGCCATCATCTACTCTCTCCCTTCACACTGCCCCTGCACACATAGCTTCTACTGTAGCACTGCACACTGACCCTCTAAAGACCGAGCATCTAAATTGACACTGTACACCGACACCTGCAAACATTTCATCTGCCCTGGCACTGTGCTCTGTCCCCTGCAGACATAGTATCTACCTTAGAACTGCACATTGGCCTTCCTGCAGACATACCATCTGCCCCTGCAGGCATATTATCTACCCCAGCACTGCACCCTGACACACTGCAAACACATCATCTGCCCTAGCACTGCACACTGCCCGCAAACGTCATCTACACCAACAATGCAGGCACACCTCTTGCAGTCATATCATCTGCCCTATCGCTGCACAATGCCCCTTGCAGACATATCTACACCAGCACTGCAGACACCCTGCAGACATATCTATTGTCGCACTGCAAACATACCATCGACCGTAGCACTACACAATGACCCCCTGCTCGTATAGTCTCTACCGTAGCACTGCATATGGCCCCTGCATACATAACCCCTACATTGCATACTGCCTAGGTAGCCATATCATCTATCAAAACACCACACACTGCCCTCTGCAGACATATCATATACCTTAGCACTGAAGAAGTAATATCTACTGTAGCACTGCACACTGACCCCCTGTAGACATATCATATACCGGGACACTGCACACTGACACTCTGCAGACATATCATCTGTCCTGGCACTGCACATTGCCCCTGAAAATATGTGATCTACACTTCCCACTAGAAACAGCTCCCTATAGACATATCTACTCTACCCCTGCACACTGACTCCCCGCAGACGTATTATCTGCCCCAGCACTGCACACTGACCCCCTGCAGATATAGCACTTACCGTCACTAGTAATACACACTGACTCCCTGCAGACGTGTTATCTGCCCCAGCACTGCAAGCTGGCCCCCTACAGATATAGCACTTACCGTCACTAGCACCACACACTGACTCCTAGAAGACATATCAGCTGTACTAGCACTACACATTGCCCCCTGCAAACATGTCATCCACACAAGCACAATGACCCCTACACACACACACAAACACACACACACGGCATCTACTCTAGCACTGCACACTTACCACTGCTGGCTTTTCACCTATCATAGCACTACACACTAATCCACTGCAGACATATCACCTAACACAGAACGGCACACTTACCAATGCAGACATATAATCTACCTCAGCATGGTAAACTAAATCATGGTGACACGTCATCTACCCTAGCAATGCACACTATCCCCCCTGCAACCATATTACCTAACACAGAAAAACACACTGTCGTCAGAGATATCATCTATAACAGCACTGTAAGTTGTCTGCTACAGACATATCACCTACCCTCGTATGGTACACTGAGGTCTGCAGACATAGCATCTACCCTAGCACTGCACACTGGCCTTGCAGACAGACCTCTACTCTAGCACTGCACACTGGCCCCCTGTAGAAAGAGCATCTACCTATCACTGCACATTTACCCTGGTAGCTATATCATGGACATCTGACCTTCACACTGAACCTTGCAGACACAGCATCGACCCTGGCACTGGGCAATTACCCCCTCTAGATATAGCATCTAATGTAACTTTGCACATTGACCCCTGGAGAACTAGCATCTACCCTAACACTACTTATTGTGCCCCTGCAGACAAAGCATCTACCCTTACACTGCAGTGTCCCATTCAGACATAACATCTTCCTAAGCACTGTACATTGCCCACTACGCATACACCATCTATCTTAGCACTGCACACTGATCTCTTGCAGACAAAACATCAACCCCAGCAGTACACATCGTCCTTTGAAGCCATAGCATTATACGCCACACTGTTCACTGCCCCATGCAGTTATATCATCTATCCCCAACACTGCACAATGCCCATGCAGACATAACCTGTACTCTAGCACTGCAGAAGATAGGCCCTGCAGTCTGTAGTAGTACTTCACATTCAACTCCTGCAAACACAGCATCTACCCTGGAATTGAACACTGCCCCCTGCAGACGTATGTACCCTAACACTACCCAGTACGCCTGCAGACACTACGCCTGCAGACATATCATGTAACCTGCCCTCTGCAGATATATCATCCTCCCGAGCACTGCAGGCTAACTCGCTGCAGACACAGCATCAACGTGAGAACTGTACACTGTCCCCTGCAATCACATAATCTATCCTAGCACTGCATACGGACCCCAAGCAGAGACAGCATTTTCCCTGGCAGTGCACCCAGATCCCCTGAAGGCTTATAATTTACACTAGCGCTGTACAGTGACACCCTCTAGACCAGGGGTCTCCAACCTTTTCTGTAGCAACAGCTACTTCTGATTAGTGAATATTATTCTGAGCTAACAAAAGCTAAACGACTTGCGCATTATCAGACACCCCCAGGCCTGGCTTCCTTGACTTTCAGCCTAATGTTCCTAAAGCCAGATATTATGGTTTGAACAAAATACTTTGACTAGGGGTACTATGACAGGGCTGCCCTTTGTGTGTGTGACAGTGAGGGCATGGTCTTTGGTGATGTATGAACATGTGTGCAGATACATCGGCTATATGTGTATGTGTAACAGAGCCTATGTCATATGTACCTGTGGCACAGGACCTTCCTTTCACTATATGTGGTAGTTACATGTATAACTCAAACACAGAACCATTTTTTTTTAATGTAAGAAAATTAAATAGCAAAAATGATCATAATGTGGAAAAAAAATCTGCACTTTAAATATTTGTATTTTTCAGTTATAAATATGGCACAGGGGAAACATCACTTACAACGCGGCAAATAAATGCAACGAGATGCATTTACCACGATGCCTTTACCACGCATATGGGTTTACCATGCATGGCTTTACCACAAATATAACTTTACCTTGCATGCCTCTATAACGAATTTCGTTGTAAAGGCATGTATGGTAATGGTGTATGGGTGGTAAGGTTTTAAAGGAAAGAACAGGTAAGTATTAAGTGGGTTGAGTGATATATATATATATATATATATATATATATATATAGTGTTTAGGGTGGGTAATGGTTACTGGTGGTAAAGGCATTTTGAAGTTTTAGGGTGGGAATGGGATTTGGGGTGGTAAGGGCATTTTTAAGTTTTAGGGTGGGTATGTCTTTTTGGGCGGTAAGGGCATTTTTAGGTTTTAGGGTGGGTATGGGTTTTGGGGTGGTAAGGGCATTTTTTGATTTAGGGTGGGTATGGGTTTTGGGGTGGTAAGGGCATTTTTAGGTGTCAGGATGGATATGGGTTTTGGGGTGGGAAGAGCATTTTTAGATGTTAGGGTGGGTATGGCTTTTTGGGTAGTAATAGCATGTTTAGGTTTTAGGGTAGGTATGGCTTTTCGGGTGGTAAGGGAATTTTTTGATTTTGGGGCGGTAATGGGTTTTGGGATGGTAAGGGTATTTTTAGGTTTTAGGGTGGGTATGGGTTTTAAGGTGGTAAGGACATTTTTAGGTTTTAGGGTGGTATGGGTTTTGTGGTGGTAAGGGTCTCTTTTAGGGTGGGTAACGGTTTTGTGTAGAAAAGGGATTTTTAGGTTTTAGGGTGGGTTTGCGATTTGGGATGGTAGGGATGTTTTTGGGATTTAGGGCGGGTATAGGATTTGGGGTGGTAAGGGCATTTTTAGGTGGGTATGGGATTTGGGGTGGTAAGGGAATTTTTAGGATTTAGGTGTGCATGTGTCTTGGGGTGTTAAGGAGGTTTAGGTTTTTGGGTGGGTATGGGTTTTGGGGTGGTAAGGTAATTTTTTAGGGTAGGTAGGGTTTTTGGGTGGAAAGGTGTTTGTGTATATATATATATATATATATATATATATATATATATATAAATAATACTTACCTCTACTTTTTACCATGCATAATCCTTTACCAACCATGGCTTTACTACAAAATCTTCGTGGTAAAAGCATATGTGTGGTAAAAACATTTTGTGGTAAGTGCATCCATGGTAATGGCCATGCGTTGTACTTACCAAGTTGGAAAAGCATGCGTGGGAAGTGCATGCGTTGTTCCATCATACATCCATGGCACAGTGCTCTACTGGGAGCAAGAGGCCTGCTGCCTGTAAATGCAACACTTTGAAAAAAAAATTCGAACATTAAAATGAAAAGTCAACTTAATAATTAAGGTAAGGTTCCATTTTAACTTTCTCCAATTTAAAAGTATTGAAAAACATAATTTTGTTCTCATGATCCAATACTGAGTTGACAAGAACCTTTAGTTAAGATTGAAATATTTCAGTGCTTCAGTTCTTCACCTCTGTACCCTTGATCATAAATCTGACTACAGCACTGCTCCTTATCAGGCCCTTCTACCTGCAGCCTGATGATAATAATATAAAATAAACACAGCCTTCCCTTAACTTTAAAAGGGAAAATGCAGCCCTGTGCTTATTTAAAAATGAACTCCAGACTGTGAGCTACTCTGAAAGAGTCTGGGAGCTACAGGTAACTCACGATCGACTGGTTGGAGAACCCTGCTCTAGACTTAGCGTTTACTATAACACTAAACACTGATATAGTGTTCTATCAGAAAAAGTGCTATGCTACAATCTGCCCCCAGGAGAAATATTTTGTGCTATCTTTGCAAACTTCCCCTCGCCGAAGCAGTACTGTCCGATCCTTGCAAGAGGTCCAAGGGGAAACTTTATCATAGACGTGTACGCTGCCTCAAGCAGAAACTGCAGTGTCCTTTCTTAGTACACTGTCCACAACAGAAATTAGTGTTGCTTGTCATGTACACTGCCTCCAGCAGAAAAAGTGTTGGTCTTTCCTTGTACACTGTTTTCCAGCAGAAACAGTATTGTTCTACCGCAGGGCACTGATCCTAGCAAAAACAATATCGTCCTACCCTTGCACACTGCCCCTATTCTTGCACAGCTGTCTGCGGACACTATTTTCCTCTGTGCACAGAAACCGTACTATGTTGTTGTTTCATGGTCCTATAAATACATAGCACTGTCTGTCCTATCACTGCATGCTGCCTTTTGCAAATACAGTTATGTAAAAAAGTTTTGAGTGAGATGGAAAACTTCAAATTAAGGGGCACCTAGATATGATCAGGGTAAGGTTCAGGAGCACATAGGTCCATAATGGGAATGTCCTGGCAGCACGTAACCCTGTACTGATAATACTTGCCAGCACTAGGCTACTTCTAGGTCCTTTCTGAAATTGACTCACGGGCTATACTGAGAATGACTTAACCTGGCAAGGCAACATTTAGATCTGAAAATGACTCAGTAGCACAGTGCAGCACCTTGTTTTTACTCTGCATGACTCGAAAGCACAATGCAGCACCTACACCTGTAATGAGAATAATTTTGGGCAGAATGTATTTGTGTTTTCTGAGGCACTCCATGCCATATGCAGACTACAAAGAGGAATGTAACACCCTAGCTTGTATTAAGAATAACTCTGCCCCCCAATGTATCATCTGGATGTGGAATGAGTAAGGCTATGCTCATATCTTATGTCTCTAATGGGAATGCGTGAATTACTCAACAGAATTATGTACCACCTATGTCTCTATTAAAAAATTATTAAGAACCATAATGCTGCATGTTTATCAATCAGCAGTGATCGGGGAGGGGGTAATATACCATTTATAACTCTGTAATGTGAATGACTCTACAGCACAATGTAACACTTGAATCTGTAACTGGTGTGAATCAGCATCATGATGCAGACCCCAGAGTTGTACTGAAAATGACACTACAGCACAATTTAACGCCTGGATCTAACCGCACCACCTACTGAAGCCTGCTGTCAACATATTATCCTCTCCTACCTTGATGACAAACACCTTTATAAACCATTTACTAACAAGAAAACCTAATCCCAGTCTCTTGTAACCAGACTGTCTGCCTTCCTGTCATGTGTGACCACAGGCTTCCTGAAAGGAAATGATTCCCAAGAAGAGCTACTGTCTCTCAGTGCTGAATGCTCTGCCAGTAAGACTCCTCCATCCTTCCAGAGTCAGGCAACAAGCAGAAGTATCGGGTCCCAAGGCCTGAAGTACCCATGGACTAAGAAATAATACAGGATGCTCCATCAGATCAGCAGCTAGCATGTCCAAGTACTTCTCTCCAGCCGCCCTTCCATGCATTCCCTTTCCCCTCCCTCGCTAAGAATCAAGGAGCAGCGGCGATAGCAACCAACATGCACTGGCACAGCCTCCCACCACGAGGGGGGTCTGGGTACCACTGAAAGACTGGCCGCTGAACACCATCACCCACAAACGTTTAGGTGGCTTCCATCAGTACCTGGTTTGTTGTCAAGGCCTAAGTGCTTCACCCACAATGACATCCATGGAAAACCCCACAATAACTCAGTGACAACATAAAAACACTGGATGTCACCAGCATACACCACACAAAGCTTCTGGGTCAAAATAAGGAAGGTGCATTTAAGTCCACTGACCCAGACCATGTTATGTACCCTTGTGGACAGCTGCAGCAAAGACGTTTAATAATAACTAAAAAGACACTTTCTTGAATATTTTTGCAACCACTCCTCCTCGAGAAGGTGCATTATACATTGACGTGTTTATTATAGCCTATTCTTTCGTATCCCAAAAAAATATAGTTTCTTCAATAATCATTTTCCTCCTTTTGTTATTCCCACATTCATCAGTCATTCACTCACTCATGTGTTCTGTAATCTTTTCAGCACGGTAATGATGGGACGATTTGACGAATTACCAGAGTCGAAGCACTATGTACAACCACGCAAATTAGGCCAGCACGGTCGAGCAGCGCTGTGCAGCACAGGATTCCCTTCCAGTGTTGAATAACGGGTAGGAGGGAGCTAAACAGTCACCTGTGCTTGCAGGACCCCCGGGTGCCATGCCATCCCAAGCAATCAGTCACCTTTCTTCTGATCTGAAGGAATGTCGAGCGCGTCCAGTTTGATAGAATTTATCTGGTGTGTTAACATTCAGGCGCTAATGAGAGGAGCAGCTTCTTTTTCATGTTTCGTCTCTGGGCCCTTCTGGAGCAGGTCGGGAGTGATTTGTGGCATATGGTGCGAGGAACATCCCGGGGACGGAGGCTGGAGCGGGTAAAAGACAGATGTACGAACGCGGTGGATATTTATTCCGCCCCCTGCAGATGCACATGAAGGGGTGGGGCGGCCCGGACCTGCACGGCACCCCTTCCTTTAACACGCTGTTGTCTGGCCCAGTCGTGTCACTCCAAAGACGCCCATTCAGCCCTGCTCGGGCACCCGCCTCCCGGGGACAATAAGGGCCAGTTTATAAACTGCCTGTCCAGTTGCCTGCGCTCTTTAGTGCCTTTGTCTCCGACCTCTCTTAATAAACTTTTTGGGGTAGTTCATCAATCCGCTTGAATGGCTGATGAGACCTTTCTCCCGCGGGGCCCGGGCAGAAGGGCCGAGCCTCTTCCTGCTTTGAAACAGGCCTTTTTCTATCAGATGGCGCTGAAAGGCTCAAAGAGCAGCGAAGAAAGGCCAGGACAAAGGCTCACTTACCCGCAGTCCCCAAAGCCACTGCGCCCGGAGAAGAGAGACGCCAATATTTTTTAACACAAAAGCTTGGGTCTGTTAAGATGTGGTAAGGGGCAAACTACAGCTGTAAACGTGTTGAGTGGTGGGTGGGATCCTTTCCTCCTGCGGTGACGTCAAAAGCCATGCAGTGATTTCTAGGTGTGGTAACATGCTATGTGCGGGGTTGTGTGGAGGGACTGGGGTAATGTGTTGGCGATGTAATGTGTGGAAAATGTGCAGCCATGGCCAAACCAAGGGGGCCATGACTCCTGCAGTTAGGGGTGTACCAAAAGCTCTTGCAGCCCCTGGGGTGCGGGGGCCCAAACCACAGAGGGTCCTCGTTCTTACAAAGCCTTGAATGTTTGCAAGGGGGCCAGCAAAAATCACATTTGAGGGCCCCACACCAAGCATTGTGGAGGAGGCATAATTTGGGTTACGCCACTGTCTGATGCCTTATGACCTTCTGTCCACTCTGTTTTCAATAACCTATTGGGGTATCCAAGTTGTAAAACACATCCAGTAAGTTAACCAAACTCAATGGACACTGTAGCTTTATGATGGGCCCAGTTGTGCACACCTAAAATCTTCAGCCACTTTTACCTTTGTATATTCTTACCATATTGACATAGACCACAATCTCTGGGAGATTTAAATGAGGAACAAGATTTACTTGTAAGGATGATGATCACTAATGATTTCCGCCATTTTAGAATCTATGCACCTTGAAAGTGAATCTTTACTGTTGCTTCCAGTGCCCCAGTGCCAGGATACCCTCATTGGTCATAGTGCGCTTTATAAATCCACATAATATAACATGTTTGCTGCAGAAGTATCATATGGAGATCATCTACTGGAATAGCAGAGGTGCTCCATGTTCATTACCCTCAAGCTATCAATGCTTTGGTGGAATACAGGGGTCTTTGAAAGAAAGCATCGCCCCCTCCGCCAGCAGTGGCAGCTGCGAAAGCTTTTCCAGGAAACAATAATAAAGTATTTATTACCGTTTTCTTGAAAAGGGGCGGGTCATTGGGGTGACAAGCAATTGAGGGGAATGGACAGAGCACACCCCTCAGGGCGCGTGTATGTTTGGCCGGCCATGTCAGGCCGGCCAAACACACATGCGCAGAGGGCTCTATCCAGCCCAGCAACAAAGTTGCCAGGCTGGAGAGAGCCTGCACAGGCTCCCAGTCTGCCTGGGAGCGCCCTGACTGGGTGCTCCCAGCCAATCCTGACGCGATTGGCCGCAGGGCAGGCTGGGAGCCTGTGCCTGCCTCGCCCGGAGAGGAAGCAGAGAAGCGGTGCGGTGGCAGAGAAGGTAAGTGTTTTTTTTTTTTATATATATAATGTTATGTGTCCGCCCACACCCCGCACACATTTCCACCCCTTTTGCGAACCGCGACTGCTCTTAGGATCGTACAGAATTAAAATATTTACTTAAGCTATCAGAATTTTTCAAGGTATCCTCAGTTTTTATTAGGGTCATGTCAGGTTTTCCTCCAGATTCTGCTGAATTTAGAAGCACCAGCCAAGATTAGAGGTGATGTTGCATGTTCTCTCAACTTTCCTAGGATGCAGTGCACTGTTGCTTGCATAGCTTAGCCAACAGTCCCTTGTTTCCTGCCGCCCCAACTACCCAGGGATTGTGGTCGCAGCTTAACCTGTAGGAGGCGGTAGGGGGCTTGTCACAGAATTTGGCAGAGTGGGACACCTGCGGTAAATTGGCAGATGTCCAATTTCATCAAACTAACAGATGCCTGCCTCACTTAGAGGAAGAAGAACCACTTAGTGATGGTGTATCAGCAGAGGGCTCCTCTGAAAGAAACTTTTTCTCAGTAGACCAATCCGCCTCAGGGCTGCCGAGGTAACAGCACTGGAAGACTCCCCCTATTTAGGGCAGGCTTTCAGATGCAGATTTTCCATGGCCAGGCACATGCATGCCTCATGGATATCGGCTGTCTTCATAATTCAGAAAACATCCTCAAATTTTTGGTTTATTTCGGTAATACCAAAAAAAGACACCAAATGGACAACGATGTCCACCTACCGGGCATAACAATTTCACTGAAAGTGCTCCTGACATGTTGGTGAAGACACCTTCAATGAAAATGCTTCCCCAACCTCCCAGAGCACACAAAACATAGAGATTGGTTCACCAGCAGTAGAGGTGGGGCCTTCGCTGTCCTGGCGAGATTGCACCACAGACTGCTTACCAAAAGCTAAACTACCTTTTTAGGTGTCACAACGAACAAAGGACAATGCACAGTGAGAGGCATTTCCTTGAAAAGAAAAATATATTTATTATGCTGCTAGGTAATTGGAACACTTAGGATCAGACATAGGCAAATGTACACTTTTGTGTACGTTTTCTATTTTTTTCGTATTCGTAAACTACAAGTTAATAGTAAGTTTACGACTGCAGAGATTCTGCAATTGTAAACTAACCATTAACTCGCAGTTTGTGAATAAAAAAAAGTCAAGTGCTAAAATTTTTAGTAGGGGAGACACAGTTATCAAGAAGTGCCAGTTTTAAACTTGGGCTAGACCACAGTCCTTGGAAATCTGCAGTGACTTGCTAATTAGTATGGGTGGCTATGTTGTTATGGTTGCAACCATGGACAGTATTTCTGCAGCATAGTGTTTTCTTAACATTACTTAGCTTTTGTGTTTTTGGAGCTAAAGTTATGTAAAGCTCATCCTTTGTTCAATCTGTTTATTGAGATTTTTACATTACCTTTTAAATCACTTAATCCTACACAACAGAGATTCTTTGCATTTTTTAGTCGTTTGAGAACTATAGTGTTCTATACACAGTTATATCTAGCATAAGGTATGTGGTCATGTCAGGTATGCAAAATCCTTCTCGTCCTTGTGTCTGGGTTGGCAGCTAATGTTGATTGGTATCGCGCAGTGTAGTGGCGGGGTAATTCCATGTGTACGTCCTGTTGAGTGTAAAGTAAGGCATCATCAGAGGAACTCAATGCAGTGATGGGATGTCGTGGGTGTTTCTGAACAGCGTGGATTCTGGTGGAATGAGCCTCATAGCTAAGGCAACAAAGGCGCTTCTGTAGGGTGGCCTGCTTGTGAGGTTCTTCTGCAAGGGCAGATGCGCTCGATGGAAATCACACTAACCGGGTTTCAAGATCCAGGAGAGTGTGTTCAATGTGCGACAGTTCCCCTTTTCTACTTGGCGACGCATGCAACAGTTTGCTCCCAGGCAGTGTCCTCTGAGCGTCATTTTTCGTGAGTTCCACTCAATTAGTCACAACAAGGCAGTTTCCATGTTGTGTTTGAAGTATGCTTCGATGGCAGCGCCCAATGCCGCTCGAAACAAGAGGTCTTCAAATGTTGCAGTTTGCAAATGCCAGGCGAGGATTGGGAGTGGACCAGTGTCCCATGTGAGAAGTAAGTATTCTTGATTATGGTCTGAGTGGTTGTGGCCTAACTATTCTATGTGAGTAATGGAAGGTAGCAGGATGAGGGTACAAACCAGTCGATCAATTCTGACATATAGGTTATATGGTTGAGAATAGAAGGAATATATTCTGGTGTTAGGATGACAGGATCGCCAATTGTCTGTTAAATGCCACTGGGTGAGCCAGTCTTGCACAGCCAGTTCGTTAGATGTGGCTGTGGTGCGTGGGAGGGACTGTTAAAGTCTCCTCCTTTTAGCCATGGAAGCCCACTCCAGCCAAAGTGCGTGCCAGTGATGGTGTGTAGAAAGGAGGTCTGGTCTGTACTGGGGACATAAATATCCCCTTTTACAATGAGATGACCATTTAGGTGACCTCTTACAAAGAAATACCGACCCTTAAGGCCCATGACTGCCTCCTTCATTGTAAAGAGAACCCCAGGACGCACCCAGATTAGTACTCCTCGTGCATAAGAAAAGAAGTGAGTGGCATATACATGTTCACGCCATCTGTGCTGCAACCTGGTTGCCTCTAGATGTGCTAAATGTGAACCCTGCATTAAATGAATGTGTGTTGAGCAGCATTTAAGATATGAGTAAACCGCGTAGCGGTGTGAAGGGGTGTGCATACCCGCACATTCCCAGTAATTATATTAACGTGTGCCATAAAGAAAGAAGCAGCAACCATGGTAATAGATCAGTAGAGGAGGAATGTGGGCATGTTCCAAGTGTTATAGGTGTCGTGAGGTCGAAATAATGAAACAATGAACTATAAGGCTAACCAACAACAAAATCCTAATAATACAATCAGAGCAGATCCACAAAATGTGTCAGCCCAAACTTGTGGCCATCTTGTGCCAAGAACAGTGACCAAAATACTGAAGGGCTGAGGCTCAAGTGTGTTTCATCTTGTGCACAAGCAACCCCAGTATGAGAGGATAATCAGAATATATACCAGATATTTACAGTCTCCTTTGGTGCCCCCATCAGATACGATCATCATGAGCAAGGGTCCCTGTCCAGCCCCTAATACGCACCAAGTTGCAGTAGTATATAAATACCAACAAAGCTTGAAAGGTGCAAAGTAAGGACTATTGTCCAAGATAATAGGGTAAGAAGGTTATAACAGTAACTTAAGGGTTGGGCATTGAGTTTCACAAACACCTGCCACAGTTTTCATACAGTGTCTTCCGATGTCTGGGGAGTCACATTGCAGATATTCCTGTAGTCCATTCCAGACCACGTTGTAGATGATCCCTCGTCACTGGATTTATTCGCAGAATCATTTCCGTGCAGAATCTTTCTTCTGTGAAAAGGATGTGGTCGCCAGTACTGATGAGTCCAGTCAGTTCCACTCGTCCTGTGGAGAGTCGAAGAAATGTGTTTTCCACTCCAACTCTATTCTCAAGCATGCAGGGAACAGCAGAGAATATCATAATTACAGTTCACATAAGCGACGTTTGGCTGCTAGGAATGAATTATGTTGGTGTTGCACCTGTATTGGTAATCAGGGATGAACTGGACACGTGCATTGTCCACCTTGATGTTGGCAAGCTTATGGGTTCCCTTCAGTATCTAATAGTGCTTGCAATAATGCAGAAGCTGAAATATTAGAGTCCTGGCGTTGCAGCCAGGCACAGGCCCACAGGCTGGGAAGTGGTGCCCCAGTTCAATGGAGAAGAATTGCGACAGCGCCGTGGCTGGAAGGAGGTCTCAGAGCCAACTTTCAACATAGGTCACATTGTATTGTCTCTCTGTTCCTTCAGGGGGTCCTATTATTTGAACATTATTGCGTCTAACGCGTCCTTCTGAGTCTTCGTCTGTGCTTCCAGAGTGTGCATTCGTTGCATGCAAGTTTTCAGGTCTATTATCAGTTGCTGAGTTTTCAGTTGGATATCAAAGATTGACATTTTTATTGTGTGCATGCGATCTGCCAGTTCACGATGACCCTCGCGTAGCAACCTGAGGTTGTCTGTCCTCTATGTGATTGATTTTATATTCTGGTGCTATGCTGGTCTTTTCAATGTCTGCCTACACCACATCAAGTTTATCTGCTGAAGGTGGCTGCTATTCAGTGCAAGCAGGTGTACAGGACCCATGACAGTGGACGAGCATGACGAGGCTCCAGAGATATTAGAGTGCAAACATCTCATGGTGCCGCTGGCAGGCAAGTGAGTTCAGCCTTGCAGCTTAGTACACCAGGTGAAAATAGTTGCAGAGGGGCTGCTTAGTAATGCCTATGTCACAGTCCAGGCATCGCAGAACAAGAAGCCAATGAAACCCCCTCTCAGCTCTGTCCAATCAGGTGGACTGCAACATCATTGTCTTCGTAACCAGGGTCTGGGAACGTGATCATGCTTCACTGCTTTACAACAGGCATATGGGGCCTGTGACAGCAGTTACTTAGAAAGATGTCGCTGTAAAATTTTCATTACAGGGCATGCTACAAAGTGCACAAATTGGTGGATGCCGATCCATCAGTAATGGGCATGCAGGCGGTCCAGATATATACGCCTGTGTTCCTACAATGCCCGTCGAGTCCCCAGTGGTTAGTTCGTGGGAGTAGGAGCCTGATGTCTTTTGCCAGAGAATTATGTTGCATAGCCTATGGTCTGGTGCTCAGCGGCTAGTAGAA
This sequence comes from Pleurodeles waltl, assembly GCF_031143425.1. NCBI lineage: Eukaryota > Metazoa > Chordata > Amphibia > Caudata > Salamandridae > Pleurodeles > Pleurodeles waltl. The sequence goes on along the minus strand of NC_090445.1, from coordinate 1,078,169,892 downwards.
GGTATGGAGGGGCCCTCCCCAGGGTTCCACCTACTGTGTGCCCAGTCTCTTTGCCTCAGTACACCAAGGCACCAACAAGGATGTCCCCTGGAATTGTTTGGGCACCCGCTAGGAAGTGAGCAGGCTTGGGGGTTAAGTGCTCAGTCAAGATGTGTATGCCATGCCCAACTGTCTTCTGTGTGGCCCATTCAGGGTCATAGTCCAGGCCTCAGCTGGTGTTGCTTTCGGTGCTTGAGCTCACAGGACACAGCTTTCGCTCCTGGTTTAGCGATCATGTTCACTTCAGAGGCTAGGGAGAGTCAATGAGGTGTCCTAACCTCAGGACGGGCTTGCCCAGCCGTGGGGCCCAGTTGCTGCACACACAGGGTCAGGGCAGCTTGCTCCTACCTCATGTATAGTCTACAGCAACTCCCGACACAGGAGTGGTCCGGGCGGTGGTCGCTCTCCTCCAGCGTGGCCGTTGAGCTGCAATAGTGGTTTTATGTGGTGCACCGCAGCGTCCACCAAGGCTCCATTTCTGTTCCGGGGCGCAGCAGCTCCAGGCAGGCTGTGGCCTCCCCGCTCCGGCGAGTCGACGTGCCTGATCCGCGTGGCCACAGATGGATGGCTTCCCAGGTGGGCTGTTAATGCGGGAACACTATGGGGGAAATACGGGGGTGGATGTTGTGACTTAGACGGGATAACAATAGGACAACTGGGGTTTTAGAAGCAGAGCCTCACTACAGCACGCCCGCCATTTTGGCTTGGCAATCCACCCCCCCATGCAAAGCCCATCCTAGTTTAGGAGCCTTCCTAATCCCGTGCTTTTGGGTGACAACACCAGAAGCCCAAGCAAGCTGGTACCTCAGGACCTGCTGGTTGCAGTAAAGGCTTGATAGATGAAATGTCCCTCTTCTGTTGGTGCCCAGCCAGGAAAATTATATTTTCCTAATAAAGCAAATCAAATTCTGTTATCACTGTACCTGGCACTAGGACTACCGGTCACTTTACACTGATGCTCGGTGGTAGTCAGAAGGGGAGGGGAAGATGGGGTGCTAGTATCTCCTGGCACCACTGACATCCATAGCACAGTTTCCCACCGAATGGGTGGAGTGTGAGTATGATGCAGTACAGGAGACCTGAGGGTATAACTTGTTTCTGTGCATGAATGTGCCCCCACTGTGGTCTGTTCACCTCAACAAAACAGCCATTTTAGATTTAGGATACTGTAAAAATACACATGAATCCAACTAATTTAATTTATAAAAAACATATAATTAAAGGTTAAAAGAGTGTAGAAACTAAGATAAATGCTCCATACAAGCCATTGTAATAAATTAATGCATAAAAAATAAATGTTCTGTAATTTATAACAGGCCTTTTTAGTGTACTAAAGGTTTAAAATGTTAAACCCTTCCCTGTGGGATATTTGCTGAAAAATGCACAGATAATAACAGAGAAACAAGAACCTGTGGCCTTTTTTCACCACGTGCAGAAAGACACCATCTGAGGTTTGACATATTTGTTTACTTAATTCTTTTTTTCAGCCAATACAATGAATAAAGAAAGAACACAATCTTGTAATGATTTTCATCTGCTGGTCTCTGATACCTGTGCCAGTTCTGTGTGCCACCCATGCACTCCTCCTTTTGTACCCAAGGAACAGTCTCCTGCGCAAGCTATGCATCACTCCCTAGCTGGGGGTGCATGGAGTGAGTCAGTGTGCAGCCTTTGCTTTTCTACCCATAGAGTTGAGGCCTCCCAAGCCCAACCACTTAAATCCCAGCTGTAACACTCCTGATGGTTCCTAACCCCAACCCTGAAATGTCACTGTTATGATCCCTATTATATTTTCCCTTTAGCCTGTGTGTTTGTGATCGGAGTAGGTTCTGGCAAGCCTGAGGCCTATAATCAGTAATGGACGTTTGCCACTTTGTTCCCCTCAAGAAGGCCATCCCCTTCTCAAGGGTAAGAACACTAAGTTGTATGGCCAGGTTTCCATGGTTAGTCTTTGGAGGGCCCTCCTCATGCCTTCGGGATCTGCTATGTTATAGCCTTATTCCCAAAATGTTTTTGTGTGTAAAGATGCGGTTTGTGGCTGAATTAACATTTAGCTCTAACTGAAAGTGAATTTTGTTTATGAAAGACCATTTACCCAGATTTTGAAGGAATTGTTGTACACTTGTACTTGGTCAACTGGCCTACTGTAGGTAATTACAGAGTCTGAATGTACAGAGGCATAATCTCCTCCAGTTGAGATCCATAGAGGAAGGAAATGTTATTGAAACGGACTGTCTTGCCTTTCAACTGAAGCATTGTTTGGAGCCCAAAAGAAACCTAGCTTGAAGAGACAGTAACATGTCCAGGATTGCTTGCCTGTCCTAGAGACAGCAGACATGACTCAGTGTTGAACAAGCGGCTCTGGAGAAGTGGATTCAGCGGTTAGAGTCCTTGTGAACAACTCAGAACTTTTAAGTTTGCTTGGGAAACTTACTCCCAACATCAAAGAAAAGATACCCTCCTATTACTCAGTAACTCTGGAACCTGTAACACAAATGTGTCAGTTTCCGTCTGGTTGGCTTATGATCTTAGGGTAATCTTACTCCTGCTCTGCTCTGATGGTGTTTGCAGATATCTGGTGCTCCCAATGACCACCAGCCAGCAAGGCACTGAATGTCCAATGCACATAGCCTTCCCAAACCCTGACCCAGAAACTTTCTTGACCCCCTTGTGGTACTGCCTGCTTCATTAGTTAATAGAATTTCCAAATCCAACATGAAAGGGGACTGCAGACTTTAAGGATCTTCTGCTTAAAGAATTTTAAGAACACCATTGCCTATTCTTGAGCTACAGGCCATCAATTGTTTTTCGCAGTAACTGTAACCCTATTTAGCCTGAGTCTATGGAGAAGCCATTTTTTTTTTTTTTTTTTTTTTTTTTTTTTACAATATGGGCATCTGAAGATCCAAAGACTTTGGGGGCACCTAAAAGAATAAGCCATGACTGCTAGGTTATAAATTAGATTTTTTTTTACTTTTAGCCCAATCCAGTAACCGATACCCAAGGGAGGCTCTAAGCTATCCGAAGAACAATTGCTCAAGGCACCATCATGCTCACAAATCTATTGTACAGTTACTGAACATTGCTATACTATTTAACTAAGCAGCAATCCAAACTGCTTACCTGCCCTTAACTCTACCAGACTGACATGCTATTCCTTGGTGGAAGCTGCAGAGATGTAGTATTTATTCACTGATTGCTCGTCTAGCACTAAATACTGTAGTAATCTGTTATCTTTGCCCCCGTATATTAATATTGGAGTATATTTGGGTGGTGAGGTGCTGCATTATTGCGGTTGAAATACTGATCTATGCATACATATGGCCACATTAATTTTGACTCTGAAATATAGTGAAGGTGAAGTTAATAAAACAAATATACACCTAGTCTTGAAGATTTTTCATGTTGATGATGTTATAGATGTGTAGGTTGATATTTCTATTGTAATAGTGTGACCAAAACCATAAAGGTGACATATCTCAGTGGGGACAGGTTCTGGGCTCTTCAAGTTTTTCATACTGCTACATTTTAACACTTCTACTCAGAGACGGGTTAAAGAAGTGTTCCCTTTCAATAAATACACCTAGCTGGATCTAGTGAAAGAATGAAAACTTTATTGCTTGATTGAACCATTACAATTCTCCAACACAGAAAACCAACAATCAATAAACCATTTACAGTTTTATAAAAAAAAATATTGAAGCTCCTTAATCGTTGTTCTAAAAATTTCTATTAATTTCACACGATGCCCGACTATAAAGACTAACATTTGTTTTAATCAAACATACCTGCCTTTAGCACATTCAACTTTTGGCATACTGATATGCTTTGTCGACCCTAGATTCAAAATGTAGAAACATGTTAATTTGGCACGCCTACATCTTGCTGCTAAAACTCAGAAGGGCTCAAAATACACAGTTTGCGAAACTCTGTATTTTTAAAAGTGTTTGCCTTCAAAACAAATGACCAAGCCACTGGCCAGCAGCATGCAACGGCTGCTAAAACAGCAGGTTATGACATCAATACATTTTCAAATTCCGAGATGGCTAAATGATGCTCTTAAGAATAAGTTCCTTCCCCTGAGAGACTTGTACTGAGCAGCGCAGACTGTTCGCTAGATTGCCAAATCTATACGCACAAAACCTCCAGCCCCGGGTTTCCGATTCTTTCCATAATTGCCGAGTTTTACCAATTTCAAAAAGGCAAAAGTGCAGCCTAGCACAACGACTATTAAGTTTGAAGGACACTGCCTCGGATAAGTTAAGATGAAGAATGCCTGGATTGAAACACTTAAGGGCTACACAGGTATGCTAAAATGTTCAACAGGTTAAATTGGACTAAAACGTAGTTGTCTTTTTAATATGGTTCTCTATTTGAATAGGGAGCAGGAGATCGCCCTGGGCGTTGTTCTTTTGATTCTATAGTGTACCTGAGCTCAACCTTTTTGTTTTTTTATCACCTCCTACATCAAGCCTTGACTTCGCAACCAGAACTTCTACTGGAGACAGTTAAAGTGACTGCACCCGTGTTAATCTCTGCAAGCAACATTCCCACACGGCTGAGGACCAGTGAAAATGCCAAGCATTTTCCTAGTGCCTTGAGCCCTGGAGAGGTGGCCTGATGGAACCGGTCAGAAACACAAAATGTACACACATTCTGGCGTGTATCGTGGCTGCCAAGCATCATGCAGCGTTTCTTGCTTTGTTTTGGATAACATGCCTAAAATAAAATCAATTGAGCTGCGCCTTCGCTGGCCGTATTGTGTTACCAAGCGTTTCTAAATGAAATATAAAACATACCTACTGCAAGCTGGAAGGAGAACCGAGAGCAGAAACCTTCATCCCAACTGGGAAGCTGCCAGAGAAAAGAGCAAGGCTCCGCTGGCAAGGATTTGTGGGCCGGCGCACCAGCGGGGAAAGCTCGATCTTACCTGCCTCTTGTGTGCCTGAGACCGGTCTGCGCTTCCTGGGTAACAATGTACTATGCACCTGATTTTTCAGTGACTGTCTTCATTGTAACTAAGACCAGTGTGGCTGTCTCCTGGGTGATTGCATTCTGTCTGGCTGCTTCCTGGGTGGCTGCTTCCTGTGTGACTGCCTCCTGGGTGCATCCTGTGCGGCTGCTTCCCTGGTGGCTGCTTCCTGTGTGACTGCCTCCTGAGTGTCTACGTCCTGTGTGACTGCCTCCTCGGTGCGTCCTGTGCGGCTGCTTCCCGTGTGACTGCCTCCTGAGTGGCTGCTTCCTAGGGGACTATATCCTGTGTGACTGCCTCCTGAGTGACTGTGCCCAGTGTCACTGCCTTCTGAGTGCCTCCTTCCTGTGTGACCATTTTGTGAGTGTCTGCATTTTGTGTGAATGATACCTGAGTGACTACATCCTATGTGGCTGCCTTATGAGTGACTGCTTCCTGTTTCATAGCATCATGCGTTACGGGTAGGGTTGCCAGTTTTTAGGCAACAAATATGGGCCATTTGTTGTTTTACGTGTCTGAAAAGGCCTGGGCAGGACACTAAATAGGATTAAGTAAAATGAGCTTTCTGCCTTTGTTTGGTTTCATTATTAGTCAGGGCCGTTAGCACAACTCTAGACCACATGTAAAGTGCTTTCTAGGTATATTTGCTGATGAAGTATGTACAGATAAGGGTTATAAATACCGTCTTTCAGTGATTCGCATATTATAATTCCGACCAGGACATCAAAATACCAGTGGTGCCAACCTTAGTCATGGGTCAGTCAATGCCTCCTCCGGACACACACAAGTCAGACTTCGCTGACAAGGCTTCGATATTGTGTGAAACGCATTTTGGAACTAGAAAAGTTTAAACCTTGGATATTCTAATTAGTATTCGTGGCTCCCTGTCTAAGATCGATCGGTCCGTTGAGCTCCATGTCTAAGAAGCTGTTCCTAATCAGCTACATGGGTCTGAGTTTTTAAAGTCTTTCTCTGGTTTAAGACGGTCCTAAGACTTCTGTTATGTGTATTTGTAGTACCGGCATATCACCCAGGTAGGTATTTTGGCACCTAAAGAAGGATGATGCGATCCTGGATGGCGCCCATTGGAAGAACCACGGTTTTTAGTTTTTTTGAAGAATTCAAGAATTGAATTGTTGGCTCTGATGTGCAGGGTAGGTCACACGACTGTCTTATGTAAGCCAAGATAGCTCTGATTAACAAAAGGTCACATACCAGTTTACGACAGTCTTATTTTAGGGCGGGTGAAGCTTTTATTTTTTCACTCCTGTGAATTTCAACTAAGTGTCCTTCATAAAGCTTGCCAAGCTGAAGAACGCAAGCTTTCTTTTGAGTATATTTTGTGCAGAAACTGTTTGCTAGTGTTAAATATGGGATATATGTGACGTAAATAGTCTCAACGTTCACGATTTTCAACATGGCAAAGTTTTCTGCTACAGTTGGAGAAAAAATATGTAACTGGAACAGCTGTAACAGTGTTAGTGAAACGTCTGGCCTTTCTGGCTGTAGATAGTCTTTGGTTTCTCTTTTACTCTGTATGGATCAGAGGCCTCACTCTACAGCATCTGTGAGCCTGAAGGATGAGGGGCCACATTACAGTGCCCGCTCACTTTAACAGGCCAGTGTCCTCGGTGCAGAGCTTCTGTTCATCCTGAGTTCCAGCATCCACAGTCTCATTGTCAGTTCAGCCTGTGGTGGCAGCAGCGGTGAAAATGGATTGTACATTTCAAGGTTTTTTATAGCACTACTGTGCCACAATTTTACTTGTATTAACTGGGGCGTGCACAACAGCCACAATTTCACCAGAACAGCACAGATTCCTTGGGAGAGGCGCTGAAGAATCGCCCAAAAAAGGTTACAAAATGGAGTGAACTGGTGTACTTAACAAGACAATTTTACCATAAACTTGGAAAAAAAATCACAGGTTTTGAAAGAGGGATTAATTAAACATTGCAACATATTAAATGGTGTTATTCAAGTCTGACGCTCCCTAAGGGTTCTGGGGATTTAACTTTTCCAATAATACTTAAAGGAAATTATGTAAAATGGTACATTTTCTAAAACAATTTCATAGAGGTGATTAAAGGCCATTGGTACTGCGTGCAATAAAAAAGAAACCTGGATGCAGAATTTCACAGGGCATAATGTTTTAGTGGCATCTTTCTTTGCTTCTACATTTCACTGCCATTTTTTCATACCGCCTCTTCGAAGCAGATGTTCAATCATTATTAAAACTAAGGATCTTCTTTAACGGGACAGCGAGGAAAAATAAACAAGCCTTACAATCAGAGGTCGCTAACATCACAGCAAGTCCCCATATGGCAGAGCTATTGTTGCCACTTAACTGAAAGAGGCCTTAAAAGATCAGAGATAACCAATTACACCAAACTTTGGGCTCATCACTCAGCCAGCCAGAGCGATAAACACAATTATTTGGGATCACATGTACAAAGCATGTTTCGCAGAATTGGCCAGTTTGTGACTAGAAAAGTGTTTTCTGGGATGTACATAGCCCAAATTGCGATTCGGTAACTTGTTATCAAATCGCAATTTTGGTTTTGCAATTCAGTAGTAGGAAGGGGCGTGTTCAGGGCATTCCTTCCCAATACCGAATCTGAACGGTATACATTATTGTGTTGCAACCGTAAATGAGATCGCAAAACAATCGCAGTTAACACCAATTTCAAATTGGTGTTAACCCATTCCCAAATGGGAAGGTGACCCCAAGTGCCCCCTTCCGCGTTGTGAATGGAAGGCCAATTATTTTTTCAGAGCAGGTAGTAGTCCCACGGACCACTGCCTAATCTGAAAAAATGAAAAAGAAAAGTTTTCAATTTTTTTGTTTGAAATGCATCCCGTTTTCCATTGAGGAAAACAAGCTGCATTTTTTTTTTAAACTGCTTAATTTAAAAAAGCAGTCACAGAAATGGTGGTCTGCAGTCCCCAGCAGGCCATCATCCCCGTGAGTGCAGGCATTCCCAATGGGGTCGCATTTTGCGAGTAGCAAAAGAAAAGGTCATACATCTGGTCCTTAGCAACATACATGATGCAATAACAGCAGGTGCCCCCTGACAACGTGGAAACAAACATCAACGCTTCTTCAAAAGTCACATGAATTATCACTCAAACATCTTTCAAACCTATAATCAGAAGTGCAACAATTGTGTCCCCATAAATTAGCTTGTCAATTTATGAAAATACACACTTTGTTTTGCTATAAAATACAAGCTTGTAATTTCCCTCAAAATAAAAAAGAAATGTGTACTTTTATTTGAAGAAAATTATCCTGAAATATCAGCTTCCATTTTAGAAATTTCTTGTTTGGTGCTCAGATATCATTGTGCCATTTTCAATCAAGTACTCACATGTACTACCACCTATCTACAGAAGGGATCTGTTTTGTGTGACCATGTATCATCATCACCACTTGCATGTATCTTGATCAAATGCTAGAGACTCCTATCAGAAGAGCCCACCATTATGCCAGGGGTCTTTATCACAATATCAAGTATATCCACATGATAGAAGAATGTCAACAATTATTAAAGGGCATAATATGCAGGAATGAAGGACCAATCACCTGCCCTGACAAACCAAACTCCAGTGATCCCATTCTGGCTAGATCTTTAGGTGGTGAGTGATACATGTTCCCTGCAAGTGTCTAAGGCACATTCTTTTGGATCTTGGGTACACTTGGACAGTAAAAACTGTGTTGTGGACTTTTTGTGCTTCCTCTCCAATACCCAATTTTCATACAGTAGGACATCCTGGCAGACTGTTCCCAGAGGAGACTCTTCTCTACCAAGTAGCCCATCACCAACAGTAGTCAATACCAGTCATTTGTACAAGAACCCAGACAAGGTGCTTTAAGGCTCAAAATTCATGGACTCTCAAGAAAGTAGGCATGGGTGTCTCTTTAGCCACTCACTGATGTCTTCACCATTTGAAGTAGTAGATCTAGTAGCAGCAGCCGAGTATCAACTTTAGCGGGATCACAGAGTTGTGAGGCAGTTTAGGCATATGGGGCCCTAATATGCATTGAAGCCCCTATGCTCATTGCACACCATACTTACTGCATAAGGTCAGCCCAGAGATGTCCTTCCCCGTCCCTCCTATGGAGCTCCTGTCTTGCAGGCATAACCACAGCCTCAAGCAAGCTCTGCATCAAAGCCCTTTGAGGCCAAGTAATTAGTGAAAATGTGGTACACAAAAAATAACTCTTCCCCTCTCTGTTTTGTCATTAGGCCTCAAAGGTCGAGCATTCTCTCCTGGTCACGCTGGAATGTATTATGTCTTCTGCTTTGCCCTCCATTCCTAACCAAGTACTTGACAGGTTAAAGCTGAAGTCTCATTTAAAATCACCCAGCACCAAAGGAAATGTGAGTTCACAAACTACATACCATGAGCTACTGTATTATATGATCTATTGCTTGTGGTAATTAGTAGGCAAGGGTCTAAATCCACTCACGGCTGTGCCATCTGTACCAACGTCCACATTTGATAATACAAATAATAAAAAATAACTCAAGGAGATTATTCGCAGCTATGGCCCCTGAGCATTAAGTGTGCCAAGGAAGAAGTGAATACCTTCCAATTCATGAAATAAATGCAGACAGGGTGAGTGCTCTCAGGGTACATCTCATTGGCAAGAATTAGTGATCCGTGCCCTCAGGTGTCACTCCCTGGACAGCATTTACTGGTCAGTTCCTCAATGTACAGTTCACACCCAGCAGGTGAGCAGAGTCCCCTCAATCACTGTACAGGTTATATCTGAGCTGGATGGGTTGGAGGGGAGGGGAGCTCAGTGCACTTGATAGGCATCTTCTGGTTATACTGAGAAGGGGTATTCCAACATCTTCTCATTGTGTCCTACACAACCTCTCAGGACTCTCTGCTCCTCTTCCTCAACCTGACTCTGTGGTGCAATGTCTCAGGTTCTCACTAAAAACAAAAACCTGTCTCGGGCTTAGAGTTGAGATGCAAACCAAGGCAGAATTCTTATTTGTCAAGAACAATAAACAGGATACAGTACAAACAAGGCTCAATCACAAGAATATTGATGACTTTGAAACCCAACTTTCACCGAATGCCAAGTCACTTGGATTCCCCATGGACACCAACCTCACCTTCAGGGAACACATTGCCAAAAAAAAACTAAGGGCTCCTCTGTCTCATGCTCTGAATCTGAGATCTCCTATATCAGACTCTGTCTTTGTACTCCTCTTCCACACACTCTGAATGCGTGGTCTGTCTCAGGCTGCAAATCTCTGCTTCCCTTTCAAGCTCTAAATATGTGAACCCTTATTTAATGCTCCGTATCTGTGTTTCTCTGTCTCAAGCTTTGACTGCATTCTTCTGTCACAGGATGTGACTTATGCTCTTCTATCTCAGACTCTAAGTATTCCTCTGTCCACGCTCTGTCTCTGCACTCTTGTCACTCATGATGAATGTGTGCCCTTCTGACAGTCTCAGGCTCCACTTGCGTTCCTCTTTCTCAGGCTCTAAATAGGTACTCCTTGGACTCAGGCTCCGTTTCTTTGCTCCTGTTTCATATGCTCAGAACTGTAAGGTCCTCTGTTCTTGTCAAGCTCTGACTCTGGGTTCCATTTTCTCAGGCTCTATGTGTGTTTCCTCCGTCCCAGGCATTAACTGTGTGCTTCTCTGGCTTTAACTTTGCGCTCTTCCTGTTTAGGTTCTAAATGTGCGCTCTTCCAGGCTCTGACTCCTCCTGCTTAGCATCTAAAAGTGTGCTTCTCAGGCTCTGGCCCTGCACTCCTCCTGCTCAGGTTCCATATGTGAACTCCTCAGGCTCTGACAATGCGCTCCTGCTGCTCAGCTTCCAAAGGTGAGCTCCTCAGGCTCTGACTCTGCGTTTCTCCTGCTCAGGTTCCAAATGTGCACTCCTCAGGCTCTGACTCTGCGCTCCACCTGCTCAGGTTCCAAAGGTGAGGTCCTCAGGCTTTGACTCTGAGTTCCTCCTACTCAGGTTCCGCATGTGCGCTCCTCAGGCTCTGATTCTGCGGTCCACTTGCTCAGGTACTAAATGTGCGCTCCCCAGGCTATGACTCTGCGGTCCTCCTACTCAGGTTCTAAATGTGTGCTCCTCAGGCTCTGACGCTGCTCTCCCCTTGATCAGGCTCTGTGCATCTCCTGCTCAGGTTCTAAATGTGCGCTCTTCAAGCTCTGACTCTGCACGCCTCCTGCTCAGGTTCTAAATGTGCATTCCACAGGTTCTGACCCTGCGCGTCTCCTGTTCAGGTTCTAAATGTGCGCTCCTCAGGCTCTAACTCTGTGCTGCTGCTCAGTTTCTAAATGTGCGCTCCTCAGGCTCAGGCTCTGACTCTGCTCTTCTGCTGCTCAGGTTCCAAATGCGTGCTCCTCAGGCTCTGACTATGTGCTCCTCCTGCTCAAGTTCTAAATGTGCGCTCCTTAGGCTCTGACTCTGCGCTCCTCCTGCTCAAGTACTAAATGTGTGCTCTTCCAGGCTCTGTCTTTGCGCTCCTCCTGCTCAGGTTCTAAATATGCGCTGCACTAGCTTTGACTCTGCGCTCCTCCTGCTCAGGTTTTACATGTGCGCTCCTCAGGCTCGGACTCTGCGACCCTCCTGCTCGGGTTCTAAATGTGCGCCCTTTAGGCTGACTCTGCGTTCCTCTTGCTCAGGTTCTAAATGTGCACTCCTCATGCTCACACTCTGCGCTCCTCCTGTTCAGATTCCTAATGTGTGCTCCTCAGGCTCAGGTTCTAAATATGCACTCCTCATGCTAAGGTTCTGAATAGGCGTTCCTCAGGCTCTGACTCTCTCTGTGCTCCTCCTGCTCAGGTTCTAAATGTGCGCTCCTCAGGATCTGACTCTGCGCTCCTCCTGTTCAGGTTCTAAATGTGTGCTCCTCAGGCTCTCTGTTCAGATTCTAAATGTGCGCTCCTCAGGCTCTGACTCTGCGCTCCTCCTGCTCAGGTTCCAGATGTAGGCTCCTCCTGCTCAGGTTTCAAATGTGCCATCCTCAGGCTCTAACTCTGCACTCCTCCTGCACAAGTTCTAAATATATGTGCTCTGACTTTCCGCTCCTCGGACTCTGAGTCTGCGCTCCTTCTGCTCAGGCTCTGACTCTGTGCTCCTCCTGCTCAGGTGCTAAACATGAGCTCCTCTGGCTCTGACTCTGCGCTCCTCCTGCTCAGGTTCTAAATGTGCGCTTCTCAGGTTATGACTCTGCGCTTCTCCTACTCAGGTTCTAAATGTGCGCTCCTCATGCTCTGACTCAGCACTCCTCCTGTTTAAGTTCTAAATGTGCGCTTCTTAGGGTCTGACTGTGCTCCTCTTGCTCAGGTTCTCAATGTGTGCTGCTCTGACTCTGCACTCCTCCTGCTCAGGTTCTGAATGTGCACTCCTCAGGCTATGTTTCTGCGCTTCTCTTACTCAGGTTCTAACTGTGCGCTCCTCAGGCTCTGGCTCTGCGCTCACCCTGCTCAGGTTCTAAATGTGCCCTCCTCATGCTCTGACTGCGCTCCTCCTGTTTAGGTTCTAAACGTGCGCTCCTTAGGGTCTGACTCTGTGCTCCTCTTGCTCAGGTTCTCAATGTGCGCTCCTCGGGCTCTGACTCTGCGCTCCTCCTGCTCAGGTTCTAATTGTGCGCTCCTCAGGCTCTGACTCTGTGCTCCTCTTGCTCAGGTTCTCAATGTGTGCTGCTCTGACTCTGCACTCCTCCTGCTCAGGTTCTGAATGTGCACTCCTCAGGCTATGTTTCTGCACTTCTCCTACTCAGGTTCTAACTGTGCGCTCCTCAGGCTCTGACTCAGCGCTCATCCTGTTTAGGTTCTAAATGTGCGCTCCTTAGGGTCTGACTCTGTGCTCCTCTTGCTCAGGTTCTCAATGTGCGCTCCTCGGGCTCTGACTCTGAGCTCCTCCTGCTCAGGTTCTAATTGTGCGCTCCTCAGGCTCTGACTCGGCGCTCCTCCTGCTCGGGTTCCAAATGTGCACTCCTCAGGCTCTGACTCTGCGCTCCTCCTGCTTAGGTTCTAAATGTATGTTCCACAGGCTCTGACTCTGTGCTCCTCCTACACAGGTTCTAAATGTGCGCTCCTCATGCTCAGGTTCTAAATGTATGCTCCCCAGGCTCTGACTGTGCTCCTCCTGCTCAGGTGCTAAATGTGCACTCCTCAGGCTCTGATTTTGCGCTCCTCCTGCTCAGGTTCTAAATGTGCGCTCCTCAAGCTCTGAACCTGCGCTCCTCCTGCTCAGGTTCTCAATGTGCGCTCCTCAGGCTCTGCGCTACTCCTGCTCAGGTTCCAAATGTGCGCTCCTCATGCTCTGATTTTGCGCTCCTCCTGCTCAGGTTCCAAATGTGCGCTCCTCAGGCTCGGACTGTGCTCCGCATTCTCAGGTTCTAAATGTGCGCTCCTTAGGGTCTGACTCTGTGCTCCTCTTTCTTAGTCTCTATGGGCCAGATGTAGCAAAGGTTTTTACCCATTCTCTGTCTATGGGAAAAAGTGTTCGTACATATGGCCCTATGTGTGTTACTTCGTCTCAGGTTTTAAATGTCTGCTCCTTGTGCTCTAACTCGGCGCTCCTTTTTCTCTGTCTCTCAATGTGTGCTCCTCGTGCTCTGAATCTGTGCTGCTCTTTCTCATACACTATGTGGGACCCTTAGGCCGCTACACTGCCCTCTTTGTCCGGCTCTAAATGTGTGCTCCCCTGGCTCAGACTCTGCGCTTCTTGTCACATGTTCGTGTCCCAGGTCTATACTCCCACATGGCCGGGTTGCTCACAGTGTTTTTCCGAAATGTTGGAAGTTATTAGCCTCCTATTTGAATCCCTTCGCGGTGTCACCAGCTGCAGGTGGAGGTGATGCTGATCTGCTGAACTTCGAGCTTTGCGGGCGGGGGGTCAGAGGGGATGTGAGGGCTCTTTCTAATTCCCAATCCTTCCAGTTCTTAGGACTGGCTATTGTCCGGGTTCTCAGCAGCTGCTGGTGCTAATCTTTCGGTTATTTGCAATCAGTGGGAAGAAGCGTCCGGATTTCACCCCCCTGGAGAGCGCGATATTAGATCGGCCAGGGCGAGGGGGATGAACCACTTGTCCTCTGCCAAGAAAGTAGGATATTGAACTCTGTCTGACTCTTCGGCTGCCAGGTGATTCTAAATGCCGGGTCCCACCAGGCGGAAAGTTATGGAAATCCGAGTGAAACCGACTTACAGGTGCCTAGGGCACCACAGGACGGAGCTTATGAGCTGGCGGCCTGTGGGAGATCCGGAGATTTCCGGACAGGTCGGATCCGTGAAAGAACTATTGGGCAGGGTCAGATATGAGTCTGTAGTACCCCCCACAGTCCTTTTAGAGACTCCAGCCTGTCGCGAAAATCCAAAATCCTGTGTTTGTCCATACCACTCAGCCAGCATCACTTGCTGGCTGAGTGGTATCGGCAGAGTGAGTGTGTATCGGCTGGCGGTGACCAGACAGTGCCATATCTAAATTTATCTTAAATGTGCCATTTTTAAATATAATTAGTACCGCAGAATATATTGATCACAAACTCGGGATGTGCACGAATTTAAATAAACATTTGGTCAAATGTAAAACATTTGGCTTTAGATGATTACTTCTGAATATGTACATATAAAGACAAATGTGAATTTATTCTGATTCAGTAGACTAAGTCGTTTTAGTCTGGATGAGTGAATTTTACATTTAAAATAAAAATCCGATAATTCAATTTTGCTTGTTGATAGTTTTATTATTTTCTGCCTTGAATGCTGTAATTATACAAGCTGTATTGATACCAAACGATGAATTAAAAGAAACAGAGGCACACATTTAAGAAACATTGTTTATCGTCATTATTAAGATTAATGACTATTTAAAGAAATAAAATATTTACTTATGTATTAAAATTCAACTAGAAACAAACACTTTGATAACAGTCCAACTACCACAGCCCTCATAAAAAATCTAGATATAACATAATGATAACAGACAAAAGTCAGCCAAGCCTTGCTGGTGTACATTTTGATTGCAAGTGAAGGGCTCTTCTCTTTTCCACAGTCTATAGGGTCTGATACAGATGGAAAATCTGATTTCAGAAAATAGGGTGTCGATAGAAATGCCATTTGGTGTAGCACGACACCCTGCACACTTTCTGTTTCCGAGCACCACATGGAAAACAAATTATTAAAATTGTATGGTGGGCTCAAAGGGTAAAAGAAGTGAGTGTTATTTCTGAAAGTAAAAGATGCTGATCGACCCATTGGTGAGAAGCAAACAAACTGCTCTTTGTTTAGGAAAGACTTCTGGCAACTCTCTCAACACTAGCCCTTCTTATTGGTGCCCCTCCACTTTTCTTAACAGGATACACCCGCACCATCCAACATACTCAGCACTGTTGCTGCGTACTGGGCTCTTAAATGGATCCTCCAAGTTCCCCATGATTGTAAAAGCAGGAATTACAACCAGGTTCAGGACCACACTGGAAATTGATGACAAGAGAAAATGTACCTGCTTTTTCTCTGTCCTGGACCATATACAAGCAAAGACTGTCCCTTCCATTACACATATGCAAAAGCAACCTCAAAAGCCCCTAAGTGACACATTAGCACATCAAAAGCACTAACATAAATAAAAGAAAAAATGCTTTGTGTGGCAGGTGCTCTAATAGCTATGCAGACTTTTTGGTTACTGAATAAAAGAATAAGATGAGCAATCATTTCAAATGTTACAATTCTGGAAATTAAGAGAAATTAAAGTTGTATTTCTTACTGAAGACCAAACCACACCCATATTGAAAAATGTTGATACCATAAATATTCCTGGGTCGTTTATGTATAACAGTTAGTAACTCACCATTGTTTTAAGAGCAAGACATTAAATATAAGAGCAAGGCTTCCTTGCCCACCACCTGCAACCGCAAATACTAATTAGGGATTGCCTTTGAGCCACCCTGTTTTTTTCAGTCTATGGTAAAATGTTTTTGCATGTTTAGGAACAATTCTTGCAAAACGAAACGCGAAACTGCAAATCGCAGAACCCAAAGTTTTGAAGGCTTCACACAGGCTATCTGCACTCTTGAGCCTCTGTGAAGAGAGCTGCGTTGTGTCTGCGGCAGTCCCTGCTCTAGGTATTTTCCTCTGATGCAGGCCCTGATCTTGCTCTACGGAGCTTTACGCAGAGCCCGAACTTCCTCTTTTTTATTGATTTCAATCAGGTAAAGCCCCAGATGACAAAACGTTTCCGCCTTTATAAAACGTTTCCTTTTTACCTTCAGATAAAGGTAAAGCATCTGAAGCAAAGCCCTTAATACCCCATAATCATCCGAGGTCATCACCTCTGAGCCAGGTGTGAGGAGACGCGAGTGAAAGCGCTGGATCCTTTTACCGCCCCGTCCCATGAGGCAGTGCGGCAGGCCGCTAGCCCGCTCCTTCCGGCAGGGAGCACAGCTGAGGGGCGCAGCTACTGCATGAGCCCGAGTCCGTAGAGGGCTGAGCTCTGAAGAGCCCTGAAGGGTAAAGAGTGTAGGGGGGTCTTCTGGGTGTGGCAGGATTATATAATGTGCGCTGCGGGGACAGTGGGTTCGCTTTCAGAGAGACCAATAACAAGCCCTCTTTCTGGACGTCCCTTTCTCCAATGATCTGACGATCTCTTATCTTCAGAGGGAGAGGGCCACAGCAACAACTTCGAAGTCTCGGTTATGTGAATTAGAGCTCTGCCACCCCGCGATGCCAACCGAATTTCATTCTAGTAAAACTGTGACCCCATATTTTTAAACTAAGAGCAAATTGCATTTTGGGACTTGTGGTTTCACCTTTAACAACAAAAGCATTGGCATGAACTTCCCAGTGTGCATGGTGCTTTGGCCTAAAAAGAATAGCCAGCCCGAAGTTGCCACCACACGCTCCAAGGGGCCTACTTGGCCACTTTCCACTTTTCTCCAGTGCATCACTCATTAAGCATGTGCACCTGGAGCAATTTGTTAGCTACACGGAGGGTTAATGATGACTATGTTGATGACCAGCCGCACTTGCAAGACATTTCATGGTATGGCTTTTATCTAACATTTACGTTTCCATCTGTGAAAACAGAATTGTCTACAAATTGGTGGACATTGCAGGGTATGCACAGCCCTACCAAGTTTCCCAGGTCCATGCATGATGTGCTGTTCCAGTCTTTTTCTTTGAATTCTAGGACTAGTAGTTTTGTCTATTGCTTTATAAAATAGGACTTCTAGTCCCAGAATTCAAAGGTAATACCTGGACTACAGCAGCACATCTCACAGCGACCTGGGAAGCCAGGCAGCTATGTAAGCAAAGGTAAGGGTGTGATGCCCTCCTTGTCCTACTATTTTGAGACCAATCCTTGACCAGGCATTTCCGTTCTGACAACCAGGGCCATGCTGTCATGTCACAAGCCAGGTGGCCTTGCATCACCTGTGACACCGTCACTCATTCATGGCATTTTATCCAGCAGCAATTCGCTTTCTAAGACTTGTAGATTTGCTTTTAAGAATTTGAGTATGGGATTAAAAAATCACAGAGTGCAAGGTACTGTTGACTAAAGATGAATGACTAGTTGCTGGTGATACAGGTGACACATGGACACTGCGCAGGTATACGAAGTAAGGTTGTTGCTCCCAGAGAGACTGCATCATTGACACCAAGACTCCTGCTTCTACAAGCTCTGTAAGTGCAGGCACATGCAAGGACTCGCCCCAAAAGTCCTGTCCCTGGTAGTCCCGCAGGTGCTTACGTCAAGGCTTCCGCTCTAAGGGGACCTGCAATTACGCCAAGAGTCCTTCCCCCAGGGACCTGCAAGTACTCATTCCACATATACTGAGTAGTAAATACTCTCCCCAAGGGATCCGGGTATCCTCACTGCAAGGGGCTATTCGAAGATACTTACAACAGGGGTTTTCCTCCTAGGGTCGCTGAAAACGCTCACAACAGGGGTCCCGCATTTAGGCTACTTGCAAGTACCTCGAACAAAAGACCTGCTCCTGATGATCTGCAAGCATTTACACAGTCTTGCTTCAAGAGGTCAGCCTTCACACCAAGAATCCTGTATGTAGGGTGGCTATAAATACAGGAAGGCACATGAAAGTTGTCAGTCCAGGAGGCTAACTACCAGGGGGCCGGCTAGTACACACACCAAGAATCTTGTATATGGGACCTACATGTACTCCTTCACAAGGATCTCATAGCTAGACTTGATTAAAGGGGAATATATTGGGCACTCCTCTCTGGAGCTAGATTCTTCTCTAGCTCCAACACAGGAGACCTTCACCACTACCTCTCAAGATGCAGATAATATGCTTTTAAATACTTGCACTAAGACAAGGAAAAGATGGAATGTGCACTTTGTGCAGACACAAAGGTACAGATCCTCTTTGAGAACACGTCCTGCCCTCAAGTGGCTAGACCACTGAAGCCTACTATAACCTATTGACCCCATCCCACAGCTGATGCAAAAATGTAGTACCCCGGCTGCTGCTCAAAAAGCTGATAGCATATAATTTAAGGGTAACAAGGATGCAGCCTAAGATGATTTGCCCTATGGTATCTCCATCAAGACCCCAACCTTATGCTTTGGTGATCTCCCCACCGGTGAAATGAGCTTCAGCCCCTGAAGAACCCTCTCACCTGTGGCAAGACCCCATTGTGGATAACTGCCCATATATGTGACTACTCTCTAGCATCCAAATCCACATGCTGTATCTGTGAACGGCCCCCAAATACTAAGGGATCCACCAAGAACCCAACCGCGAATGACGCCTCTACTGTATTTGTGACCCAAACCTCCAATGATTCCTCAACAGCACAAGACCCTCAACCTCTGGTGATTCCTGCAACCAAAGAAAAAACCTGAAAACCTGATGAGCCTCATAGTATACTTGTGCCAAGAACCCAGCCTCTGAGGATTCTCAAAAATATAGCAAGACTCCCAAGCTCTGATGCATCACACTGTACGTGCGACAACGCCCTTGCCTTGGCCCATGAATGGGATGCATTTTTTTCCCCAAACACTTTAGAGAAGGCCTTCACTCTGTGGTAATGTTACCTGATAGTAACAAGCTACACTTACTGATAATCCCTAACTGTAACAATGTGTCTTTCTCTGATCCACACTACCAGTGGCAAGTCCCCAACATCTGATGGTTCTGCTCCCTGTAATAGACAATGGCAAGGTCCAGGCATATGTCCGGGCATTTGCAATACTGACTTATAGTGAAGCAGTGGTCACAGGGCATGTCTTATAAAGTGAATGATCGACTATGCCTATCAGTTTCAATTTGAACATGTTTTTCTACCCGCAAACAGTGAAGCTTACACAGCACTGGGATTACGTGAAGTTTTCTGTCGATCTATGCAAATGGCAACACTAAGAAGAGCATCGGACGGCTTTCTTCCTTGCCAAAAGCTATTACACAGATTCCCAGGAGAGATGTTGTGAAGTCACTAGGCTCTAGATCTGGGTGCTAAGGGATGTGTCTGGCCAAAGGATGTCTCGTGGTCTTTCTGGGTTGAGCTGGGCAGTGCTGCCTGGTGGGACACATTTCAAGAAATTATGCTTGTGGGATAACATGTCTCACCTTGTGGTAATGTTGGTATTCTTCTTGGATTTCGCCCCAAAAATTGGAAAATTGTGAGTGCAGTAGCGAGTGTACATGTGATGGTTATGTGGTGGAGACATAGGCTCTTGCGGTGGGTGAAGGGGGTAGAATTTCCAACCCCAAATCCTCCTCCACAAGAACCGCATCATTCAGTGGGAGTAGACCAATGCCATGCCCCGAAAGGGCTCTTCAGGTTATGGGCTTGAAGATCCAAAAGTCACCCGTCCTCCATTCGCATAGTTCTCAGAGACTGAGGCCCTCATGGAGAGTGTTGACAAGTGAGCTGCCATCAGTCAGGCTGGCGGAGGTCATTATCTCTGCCAGATTTCTACCCATCACATTTAGAGATGCCACCTTGCAGGGATCTCTCTTGATTTAGTCGAGCCATTGCCATGGCCAGCAAGAATGCTGGCCTGAGACTGCACTTTCACCAGCCTCCTGGTGAGCCTTCTGATACATCTAATGCATCATGATTGGTATCAGTCCATTATGTTAGCATTTGTTTAATTGTTAAAGTTCCTGATAAAGTTTGCTTTTACCGCTTACATTAAACAGATGTTAAGGAGGCAGCTGGATGTCATCATTTGTTTTTTTTGTTGTGAACCATTGAACATGTTATTGAATTTGGGGTGTATTTTGTTACCATGTACTTTTATTTAGCCATGTATTTTCCATTTCTTAACTGAAAAGATGGGTAATGTCTTCTGTTTTATTATGGTGTTCAAACATATTACTTAATTGTGCCACCCCCATATAATTTGAAAAGGAGCGATTTACCTTCTGGAATTACTAACAAATTGGAAAGATGTCTTTGATTGCAAATACCGTCTCTGTTGGGGCAGAATTACCACAGTGAGATTTTACAGGAAATATGACAAGCTGCCTGCATTGTACCTGTAATCCTCCTATCATTTAAGAATGATTTTTAACCTCATGAGTAGAGTCCTTCGCCCAGTGACGATTACCCGTTTTGCCCGTGGAAAGACCCCCAACTTCTGATTAATACTGATTTTTGCCTGCTGCACGACCCCTAACCTTGGATGTTTACCCTATTTTACTACTGGAAGACCCTCCCAACCTACGATTATTCCCTTATTTTAACAGCAGAAAGATCCACAACCACTGTCTTTAGGATATTTTTTCAGGGGTAAGAACCCCTACCCTCTGACAATTACCCTACTATAACTGCAACAAGACTCCCAACCGCAGACTTCTCCCACTTGCAACAAAAATGCAAACCTTTCCTGACTACCCTACCAACCCCTGGTGACACCATGATACTTTATGCCCTCTTAGGGCTCCATTATGTGACAAGACCATGTACTCTTGTGATCACAGACCTATCAATGGATGCTCTAATTCTGTCTGTAAATAAAGACCCTAAAACTCTAATAAACCCCAGCTACAACAAGACCTTAGTTTTTATGTTCTCCAATACCTATGACAAACACCCTGATAACCGACATTCACAACTACCTGTGGCAAGACTGCCAACTTCTTTCATTCTCACACTTGATGGTCACCTCCATCACTGTTACACATGTTCAGAGCTCCAAACCTCTGCTTACTCACCGGCTGTGACAAAAACACTCAACTTTAATGACCTACCCCTGCCCCCACTCTTGAAACTCCTGCTATCTGTGCCAAGCCTGGCTCACCCAACCCCTTAACCTGTAGTTTACTCCTGGCGAAACCAAATGTGAATGTGTGGCTTCTCCTCCCCGTGTACCAAATCCAAGACAACCAGGTATACAAAGAAAATAATCTTCACGCTCAGCATACAGGAGACTTTACATCATTTTCTTAGGGATAGAGGAACTGCCTAGTTGTATTAAAAAAAACAAGCCATGGCAGAGCCAAAAAAGTCTCACCTATAACAGTTATTGGCTTTGGCAACGATTTGCGTACCAGCGCAGATGCTTTGTTGAGTGGCTCAAGCTACTTTAAGAAAGCACTGACAGCTATGGCTAATGTGCTTCTTTTTCAAAAAGTGCATTAGTGCTGGATGCATCATAGTCTTTTCTTTATTATTGTTTTTAGAGATGCTGCACAGCAGTCATTCTGCTATACAGTATGGCTTCAAATCATTGCCAAAGCTGGCAATGCCCATGTGGTGCATCATGAACAAAAGGCAATGTCAAAGGTGAGACCTATTGACTTTGCCAATGCTTTTTATGTCTCCGCACAACACCTCTGACATGCTGGGTGAATTTCTTAAACTCCCCATGCATGAAAAAGAAGACAATTGTAACACTTGGAAAAAAAATCCTATCACATAAAGAAAGCAATTGCGTCCATGTCTTAGTGAAAATACATTCAGAAGCAGATAATATCTGTTGTCATAATAAATACAAATACTATCTGTTGTCACAATAAACATCCATTTCAAAGAAGAAAGGAGTGTCATTGACATATGCGTGACACAGAAAAACACAGCTACAAAAGAGATTCAACAAGGACAGGGAAAAAGAAAAAAATACAAGTAATACCTCAATGACAGCGCTATCAGCAGAAGGACAGCAATCAAGCTGATGCAATCAGTACTTGGTCCATGCTCTAGCTGAAAGAACAGTAAGTCAGCAAGCGCTGACGAATTCGAATACACCAAATAAGAGTAACAATGAAGTCCAGTAATGTTAAGCAATGGGCAAGCGGAAAGCATCTTATTGTATACAATATCTCTTGCAAGCAACAGAGCATGCAACATAAAGGCTGTCGCAGGCGAGACCTAAAAATTGTTTTCTTATGACGAAGGCCCATATTTATATTTTTTGTGCCGCATTTGTGTCATTTTTTGACGCAAAAGCGGCACAAACCTACAAAATACAATTATATTTTGTAAGTGTGCTGCTTTTGCATAAAAAAATGACACACATGCGGCGCCAAAAAAGTATAAATATGGGCCTAAATCTTTTAAAAGACGGGTGCTTTATAAACAGGTATCTCAATACTCATTATTCACCACCGGCGGTTTGTAGCAACAAGAAGGGTGACTATCAATCGCTAACTAGGACAGGGCCTGCAGAATGACCAACTGTTAGTGGGTTGACTTATCATCATCAGACAGTTTTAAGATGTGCTTCCGGTACCAAAGCTTTCCGGGACAAAGCTCTGGAGTAGACCACCTCCTTCCTCTTCGGCAGAACCCAGAGCGTCCACCTCCCCCCTTTCTGCTACGAAGCCTCCAAGATCATCTGCGGCGTTTCCCAAGGTTCGTCCCTCAGCCCTACACTTTTCAACGTCTACATGGCCACGTTCGCCCGCGTCGCCCGGCTGCACAACCTCAACATCATCTCCTGCGCC
The DNA here is from genome assembly GCF_031143425.1 of Pleurodeles waltl. Classification (NCBI taxonomy): domain Eukaryota; kingdom Metazoa; phylum Chordata; class Amphibia; order Caudata; family Salamandridae; genus Pleurodeles; species Pleurodeles waltl. Next base: position 1,078,146,987 of record NC_090445.1, on the reverse strand, counting down.
GACGACACCCAACTGATCCTCTCCCTCACCAAGGACCCCCTCACCGCCAAATCCAACCTCCACGAAGGAATGAAGGCTGTCGCCGAATGGATGAGGAACAGCAAACTCAAGTTGAACTCAGATAAGACAGAGGTCCTCATCTTCGGCGCCAACCCCTCAGCCTGGGACGACTCCTGGTGGCCGACCGCTCTGGGAGCAGCCCCAACACCGACCAACCACGCACGCAACCTGGGCATCATCCTCGACTCAATACTCTCCATGACCAAGCAAGTCAGTGCCGTCTCCTCATCCTGCTTCAACATCCTCCGCATGCTCCGCAAGATCTACAGATGGCTCCCCACAGATACAAGAAGAACAGTCACCCAAGCCCTCGTCAGCAGAAAACTTGACTACGGAAACACCCTCTATGCAGGAGCCCCGGCCAAACTCCTCAAACGACTGCAACGCATACAAAACGCCTCTGCACGCCTGATCCTCGATGCCCACCGCCACAGCCACATCACTCCCCTTCTGAGAGACCTACACTGGCTCCCCGTCAACAAAAGGACAACCTTCAAGCTCCTCACCCACGCACACAAGGCGCTCCACAACACTGATCCAGCCTACCTCAACAAACACCTCACCTTCTACTCCCCGTCCCGCTAATTCCGCTCAGCCGACCTCCTCTCGCCACCGTCCCCCACATCCGAAGAGCGACTACCGGAGGCAGATCCTTCTCCCACTTCGCCACCAAGACCTGGAACACCCTTCCCCTGCCCCTACGACAGACCGAAGACCTGCTGACTTTTCAGGAAGAAGCTCAAAACCTGGCTATTTGAGCAGTAGCAGCACCCTCACCCCTCAGCGCCTTGAGACACTCACGGGTGGTAGTGTGCTCTACAAATACACTGATTGATTAATTGATTGATTGTACCCTGGCATCACCATAGAAATACAAGGCCCACCGTGAGAGACCTGGCAGCCCTGAAGCAGCAGGAGTCCATGGGGGGGAAACCATGGTTTATTTTATTCATTTACTTAGCATGCCGACGAGTTCCTTGGTCTGCTACTGAAGAATGGGAATCGTGAGAGTTGAGGGGGGCGGGAGTAAGGGGTATGTGTGGGACGGAAGATGGGGGCGTTAAGGTTCATGGATGCGTTTTACCTCTGAGGGAAAGGGGTTTTGGTATTCGCTGTGCTCCGAAGAACCCTCGACCCTAAATATCCGTATTAGATTGTTTTTGTTTGTTTCTTTACATCCGCGACACGTTCCTTCCTGACTTTATCCCCTTAAGTCAACAGTGTGAAGATGCTCTTGTCTCTTACCCTCCCTGGAGTTTGGGGCTTCTCTGATAGGGGTGGTGAGGGTGGGGGTCAGACAGGGATTCCAAGCATTTGTCGGCGGATCTGAAGGTGGATTAGGCCGCGGCGGCTGCACACTCCATGGAGAGAGCTCGCTATTCCCTTCAAAGGGCCGAGGGGGCTCGCTTACACCACCTCTTCAGATGTTTGTGTTTCTAAACTGCCCATTGACAGCCTAGGAAAGTGTAGCGAGTGTTGGCTAGATAGAGGAGGGGCGGAGGGGCCGGGACAGGAGCTTTCACTTGTACCGAACACTCTGACCCAAAGGTCAAGGGCCCCCTGGAGGGGGCGCTGCAGCCTTCTAATCTCGGACGTCCACCAAAATCCCCTTTTAATTTTAGCCTGAACCCCCTGGATCTTTTTTTATCGTTTGGATTTTAGAACTAAATGGCGCGGATGTGTTGTTTTTATTCCCCTTTAGATGCCGTGGGTTTTGATATTTTCAAGAAGAGACCTCGGCACATTTGGAGTCGTGTTTTTTTTCTTGGGCTGAGCTTGAAGAAGGAGTGTGTGTGTGTTTTCCGATAGATTTACTCCAACATTATACGAATTCCATTTAATAAGTAATCCAAGCAAGCAAGACATGGGGTATTTGTATTTCGAAGCTTAAAACAGGACAAAATGCGAATTTTGAGGCAGCTCCAGGTTCCTTAAAATTAGGACCCAAGAACGTTTTAAATCTTTTTTTAAACTTTATTTTCCTTTCAGTGCCCAAAATGCTATACACATTTGATGTACGTGTGCGACACGATTGTTTCCGACACGTCTCTTTTAAAATTTCGATTTTAAAGCAAAGATGCTGGAAGTAGAGCAGCACCCCAACCAAAATGACCATGCTGGTGTTCAGAAGGTGACTGAGCAATAAAGATGCCTTTATATTTTCTGTTCATCTTTCCACACTTGTAATACAATCAAGACAATAAGTCTAATAGTAGGCTAAGTCTTCTGAGAAATTGCCGCTTATTGGGGAGCGGGTGTTTACTTTTATTTATCTAAATGTAAAGTGAGAGGATTTTGTTAAAGTGACTTAGGTGACAATCTTGCTTGGGTAAAGGAAGTGAAAGCATAGGCTATAAGCTGTCATTTTGTGTTCTAAAATACAACCACATTTAAATACTGTAAATTAACTGAACCCACATTTCAGACTATATCAGCAGTTATGAAAGAACAGATGAAATACATTTTTTTGTAATTCCGAAGTGTCATGGAAGCAAACAATGTAATGGATCAAAACAAATCAAGACGCTTTACTTGAAGTGAAAATGAAAATTATTCACTGAAACCTAGGTTCTATGCGTTAGTTTGTGCGCTATATAGTTTTACCAGTGAAACTACATCTATATGCAAATGTAGTGGCCAATTCAACTGAAACTGTGCTGTCTGTAAATGCTCCAAAATGCACCATCGGCTACAGATCCCACCCTTACCTCTTTCCTACTGAATAGGCGTTGCTTATTTGCTACGTTTGTTTTTTGTGTGAGGCTTGGATTTTTCACTATAAAGTATATCTCTAAATCTGCCTCCCCTTAACATTTTACTAAATACGACCACAGTCCATTATCTCTGGCTTCTGTCCTCCAGAGGTGCAGTCCGCAAACAGGACTTCTGTAGCCCACAAGTCTAATTTGCTATACCCCCATTTCAAGCCTGTTGTAGCACACCTCACAACCCTTGCCACATACTCCCGTGGCACACCCCACACTCCGTGCCTCCTGCACCCCGGGGCACTGCACACCTTCTCTGTCTACTGCACCCCTGGTACTGCAGACAATCCCTGTCTGCTGTACTCATGACACTATACATGCTCCCTGTCTCCTCTACTCCTGGCACTGCTCACACACTATCTCCTGTATACCACAGCCCACAACCCCTGTCTTCTGTACACCTGGCACAACACACAACCACTGCCTCCTTCACACCTGGCACAGCACACAGTCCCTGCCTCTCCCCCTCTGGCAGAGAATATAACCTCTGCTTCCCATCACCTGGCGCAGCACACATCCCCTGCCTCCTGCCTCCTTTCACAGCACACAATCGTGCCCTCTTTCCAGCTGACACAGCACACAATCACTGTCTCCTCTATGCCTGCCGAACACACCCTTAATCTCCTGTATCTTTGACAACAGTGCTGTACATTTCTGCCTTTAGTGTCACTGGCTTGTAGCTCAAGCCATGTTCCACGTACCCCTAACACTGCCCTTAATCGCTGCTGTCTGTATTATTGATACTGCCTCAATTCCTGCATCTGCTGTCCTTAGTACTGTCCCAATCCCTGCTTCCTGTATCCCAGATACTGCTCTAGACATATATTCAGTGTATCCCTGACACTGCCCCAATTACTAATTTCCTCGGTCACTGGCACTGCCCTCAATCGCTGCTTCTTGTATTACTGAACCTGCCCAAATCCCTGCTTCTTCTATCCTGGCACTGCCTGAATTTCTGCTACCTGTTTCACAGGCACTGGTCTCTATTCTTACCCTCTGTATCAATGGCACTGCCCGCAATGCCCACATCCTCTGTCTCTGCCACTGACCTTTATCCTTGCCTCGGGTTAAAAGAAGAGGCTACTTTCACAAGGATGTAGAGTGAGCAATGTGATTTAAAACAATTAAATACAACATAATTTAGTTCAACAAGGCACGTGTTTATTAAAATACTTACAAATTCGTTAGCTATGTGGAGGCTGCCTGGGGCGGGTGGTACAGGGGATGTGTCCTTATCAGTGGTTGGCTCATGCATCCCGTGGAGACATAGGCAACTTCTTTGGAGATGGGTTTGATAATGAAGTTTTAGTATGGTGGGAGCTCACAGGACTTTGGCAAGTGCTGGGTGGTTAGTTGGCATTGCTGTTTAAAAGTCAAGCTGTCAAAGTAAGTGTTGGCTGGTGGTATTATATGAGTGTTCCGGGGAGTTTCTTGAATGTTGGCAATCCTAGTCCCTTGGACTATCACAAGACATGTCTCAGGCCTCTCCAAATCTTTAGGAAGACCTTTGACACACAAGAGGACCAGAATGGCAAATCAGATGGTGGATTATTGTGCAAGCCAGTGTCTACCAACAACTTGCTAATAGATGGCAAGGAGGTTCTAAGATTACGGGGTGCTGGCACGTTAGATAGACAAGATGGGGCCTACCATGTAAACTTGTGGATTATAGAATCAGGATGCTTCTAAAGCAAAGTAAATATATTGAGTACAAACAGTAGTACTGTAGTAAAATTGTGTTATGAAGGTAATGTTTAATTAGTTATCTAAAAGCACTCTTTACTATCTGCACCCTTCCAATCCTAGTGATATGCTTGGAACTGTCTTCAGTAAAGATTTGTGGAATAGTGAATACCGCCCATACATGGACGTGGTGTTGCTTTTAGTGCGGGGAGTGGCTGTTTATAATGGCACCAGAGGCAGCCCCCACTACGTCGTCTTCAGTAGTAGACTCCCACCTGCAACGTTTAAGCATCTTCTGGGGACCGTCATGGCCTTTGGGCTGTGGAGCTGAGGGGCCCTGGAGGCTAATCCAGGTTTAATGCTTGAAGGCACAATCCCAGTCTGATTGCCTTATCTCTGCCTAGCACTGGGGGCTGCTGGATCCTCTAAAGAGTTGAGCATAGCTTCAGATGAAGACGGGCACAGCCTGGGGAAGAAGTGCAGTAATAATTGTGGAGCTCTATTCTGGATAGCAGGAATCTCATGAACCCCCCCCCACCACACCCCCAACCACACACACACGTTGCTGCATGCTTGACACTAAGATCAAGTGCAAAGTGATAATATCTAATCCCAGCCACACAAACCGCAGCAGTCATTGTGAGCTGTGACGTACCACACCCGCGAGCAGCCCACAAGCAGAGCCCGAGGACCATCTGCCTCTACAGACCCACAATCCAGTGTATTTTGAAGTGTTCACTTCCTTCTAATTGTCCTTTACACTAGAAATTAAATTAGATGGTGTCAAGTCATTTTATTTTATCTTTGTAGGTCCTTTTAAATTATGGGGACCAAATATTTATGAACTGATTTATTTCAGGTACTTAGATAGGCCAGACCTATCTATACTGACAATGCAAAGCAATGCAAGAGCCAAAAAAAAACATTAAAGTAGCTCTTGGAAAGGTGAGTCTTTCCAGATGGACAGCAAGTTAGGACACACAGAGTGAAATGTAATGGTCTATTATTCCACAGTATTGAAGCTTAGCAAGCGAAACCTAGAGTGAGGATTTCACTTTTTCTGGTTTTCGGGATTTTTAGAAGTGGGTGGGGTTTGACTTTCATGTTCCTTTTACATTATGTGGTTTATAGTTCGTCTTATACCGGGAAGAATGTGTAGAGATTTGTGCCACTTGTCACTTTAAAGAAGAGGCTGGATTGGAGGGAAAACCAGTGAAGCTTTTTCAGAAGGGGGCTGATGTGGTCTGCCTTCTATGCACCTGTGATGGTATAGAAAAGCTTTGAGGACTGCTTGTGAAGTTTTGGGTTGACTAGCTAGCAGTTCATTGCCACTGTTGAGCTGTAGCAATACTACTGTGTCTGCAGTCCCCAAAAATTCCAGAAAGATAGGAAGGGAGGACTTGGATTTTTTGGCAGAGATGCTCGGATAGACATTACTAGTATCCACATACAGAGTGGGAACTACCCAAGTTTTCCTACTCGAATCCCTAATTTATGCCCACTCCATCCTTGCAAGGAAATGGTTTGCACACATATGTATGCATGTGTGGATGTATACACACCCACACATGCACACACATATAGACACACACAAATTAAATACCATGAAGGCAGGCTACATTCACACAAGCACATCTGCACACACCCAAATAGGAACACAAGAACAAGGGCATGCAACAAAACATTCACAAACCCATGCTATCATGCATACAATCACACACTCACATACCGACACACATTAGAGGAAGCAGATGTTAGTTCCCTTCAGATTTTTTACTTTTTTGCTAATTTTCTCCATTTTTTTCCATTTTGGAAATAACTGATTTTCTTCCCCAGCTTGAGTGTCCAGACAGAGAGAAATGGTGTAGAAACATCAGAAAGGCGACAGGAATGATTGAAGACAAGGAGGTGCAAGAGCAGTGACAGCTCTTGACAAACTAGTAACACAATATGCAGTGACAAAGGTATAGCAACAGCTTAACTGAGCTGCAGGCTGGCCTGAGCTGTAGGTTTCTGCACAGCTTACGTCTCACATTCATCCAGTGACTCTGGCCTCCTGTAGCTGAATGCTGTAGCACGTATGAGCCGTTAGAACTTCAAACAAGCAAAGGGGCTAGGGCAAAGGTGTGTGAGGGTGCAGTTACAATGGCATCTGGGCACAAAAAGGTAGCTGAGGGAAGTGTAATGGGCGTGAGGGTGACATCATAACTCGACAACTGTAGCTGTAGAGAGATGTGCACAAAAGAAAGCTGAAAATAAAGACAATTAATGCACTTTGGCATTCTCAACACATTTTATGGCACTTTCTAGCCACCTCTTTTCTTTTCCTTTTCTCAGTCCCTTTCCTTTTCTTCCCTTTTTCCCAGTCATTTTCTTTCAATGTATCTACTGTTTTCGGTTATGGTCCATTTATCCATCTCATCCTTACCCTACCGTGTTTTTCGTTGCTTTCTTCATTTTGCCTTCTGTTCTTTTCTTTTTCTCCCTCTGTAACGTACGCTGCTCTTCATTTATCTCTATTTTTTTTACTTCCCAATCTTGCTCTCTTCCTCCTCTTTCCATACCCTCTCTTTTCCTATTTTTATAATTCCATTCTTTTCTTCTGAATCCTGTGCGTTTGCCACCTTTTACTCTTCACATCTGTTTGTTCTCCTCATCTATTCTACTACTTTGCACTCTAATTTCTCCCATTCCTTCTTTTCCTGCTCACGTTCCTGTTCTTTCTTGCTCATTCTCTCTGCGTATTCCTATTCTTTCCTTTCACGCTATTCTACTTTGCTTACCTTCCCACCTTTTTACTTCCTTCCTTTTGTTTGCCAGCTCTCCTTATCTCTTCCTCACTATTAATTTCACCTCACTTCCTTTCCTCTTCCTCTCCCCATTTATTTTGGCAACCATTTTTCTATGCAACTCTCCTCTTTTCTTACTGTCCTCCCCTCTTCGTTTATTCGAATTTCTTTTTGTTTTAGTTTAAAAAAAATGTTTTCCCATCTATTTATTTTCCTCTATCCTTTTCTGTCCTCTTGTTTATTCCGTTTTCTCTTCTTACTTTCCTGATATTTCCAGCTCTCCTTTTTGTCTCTCTCTCTTAGTCAACCCCTTATCTTTTCCATTCTGCCTTTCTCCTTTTCTCATCTCATTTTCCTTTTGTTCTTCACTCTCTCCCGTTTTCCCCACTCATCCCCTCTTCTCCTCCTCTTACTAATTTTCTTCTCTTTTTCTCTTCCTTGGCTTCTTTTTTCATTCATCTTCCTCCCTTTCTTCCTATGTCCGTCCTTTTCTCTTCCTTTCTCTTCTTCATATTTCTTTTCTCCCTACTCTTTTAATGGCATTCCTATTTATTGGTCATATCCTCTTTTTTCTTTGCCACTCCCTGTTTCTCTCCTCACGTTCATATTTATTTTTCACTCACCTGTTGTTCTCCACTGTTCCACCTCTTCTCTTCCGCTCACACATTTCTTCTCTATTTGTTTTTCACTTCCTCGTTTCCTTTTTTTTTTCATGTCCTCGCTCTTCTTTTTTTTTCTATTCCTTTTCTTTTCATCTCACTAATGTACTTCTTTCTCTCCCTCTGATTTCTTCCATTTGTTTCCTTGCCACCACCTCTCCCTTTTTGCCCACATTACCTTTCTCTCCCTCTCTTAATTTCTTTCCACCTCTGCCTTTTTTCTGCCTTCCTTTCTTTTTTTGACTTGCTCTCCTAGACCTCCCATTGCTTTCACCCTCTCCTTTCCCTTTCCTCTTCTCCCTTTCATTTCCGTCCACTCTCTCGCTCAATTCCATTCTTCCCCAAACGTATTTATCTTCCTTTCACTTACTCTTTCTATCATTCTTTTTCACTTTTTCATTCATTTTCTATTCACCCCTTTGTCTTTTCATCTCTACCTTTTCTTTTAACGGCATCATTCTTTATCTCTACATTTTTCCATTTCTCTCCTTCTCTCGCTTTTTTTTCTCTTCCCCCCTCATTTTATTTCTCCCATTGTTTTTCGGGTTCCTGTGCTTGTTTTCTTTACCCGTTTCTCTTCCTCTCGCTAGCGTTTCCTTCTCCCACGCTCTCCTTTTCTCCACTCTTCCTTTGCCTTCCCCCTTTTCTCCTCAGCTTCCTTTTCCTTCTCTTTCCCCAAGCGCCCTCCTCTCTCCGTGTCTCACTCTGTCCCCTCCTCGCGGCCCCCCTGTCCCTCAGTATGCAGGGGAGCCCCATCTCCTGTCTCCGCCCCCTCCCGTCTCCCGCTGCCCCCCATTATTTGCGCTGATCCCACTCAGAGCTCTCACAAATCCCTTCTCCGTGTCTCATTACTCTGCGCACTAGCGCTAATCCCCTGATCCCTGGAGTGGCTCCGGCTCCCTCTAAACATACATTTACAGACGAGATGTTGGTTTAATCAATGCAGATTGTTTCTTGATACATCGGCTGATATCCCTCGCCCCCTTCAGTAAACAAGGCTGCAGGTGCGGCACCTTCGGGAGCCGCCGCACGCCGCGCTCCCTGCAGGAACCTAAACCAGAGGGGCGGAACCAAGAGCCAGCGCGTGACACCACACACACATCTCCACATACCTGTCCCGCGCGCCCCTCCGCCCTGACTCCGATGGTACCAACCCTCACACATCATCTCACGCCGCCAGTACCTGCACCCCCACCTCAGCGCCCTCCCTCCCGGATACCTGCCCCATCTCATCTCTACCCTCCTGCTGCTACCCCACACCTCATCTCCCTCCCCCGATACCTGTCCCCCACACCTCACCTCCCTCCCTGAAGGAGTGCCAGTCCGCCTACTGTACCTCAGTCACCCACCAGTACCTGCACCACTCCGCCCCTCATCTCTCTCTCCCCTCGATACCTGCACCAGAACTCATCTCTTCCCCGGATACCTGTCCCCTACACCTCACCTCCCTCAAAGAGTACAGCCCGCCTATTTAATCTCACTCCCCCACCAGTACCTACCGCCCCCCGCCCCTCCCCTTTCCCTCCCTGAAACCTGCCCGTACCTCATATCCGCAGCACCGACAGTATCAGACCTCACACTTAATCTCACCCACCAGCAGTACCTGCCCCACCCCGCATCTCATCTCACTGTATCTCCCCGATACCTAGCCGCACCTCATTTCTCTCCCTCCGTCAATACCTGCCCATACGGTTTCCCTCCCCCACAGTCCACCATCACATCTCATCATTCTCCTCTCCGCCGATAAATGGCCACACACTTCATCTCCCCCTCCCTCCACCATTACCAGCCCCCACATTTCACTTCTCTCACCCATCATTACCTGCCCCCACCTCATTTCTCGGCTCCGACCTCCCACTCCTTCCCGGCCGAGAAACTGCAGCCATACCACACCCTCTCCCTCCCTCCACCAGTACCAGCCCCAAGACTTCAACTCTCTCCCTTACTAGTACATTCCCCACATCTCATCTCCCTCACGCCACCAGTAGCTGGCCGTACATCTTTATGCTTCCCCTCCCCCGTACCTAGAGCTTTGAGCGGGATAAAAAAAAAAGAGGGTGGTGTCTAAAAAGGGCGTGGCCTATGTAAATAAGGCGTGGGTTAAACATCTAATCGAAATGTTTGTGATGCCCATAGTGTGTCACCCAAACGGTATTTTGGTGTCTCTATAAGTTTTTTGTTATTGCATCCAAATAATAACAGCACAACGGACATACATCCACAACCTCCCAGGAGCACTGGCTGTGTCATGCGTACTGACTGTTCAAGACAAAGCAAAAAACAACACTAATATGCTACAAAGCAAGGGTTGTCCTAGCAAGTGGACAAAAATATGAGGGAAATTAAATGCATATCGGGAGGAGTTGCGTGCTCCAAAGTTCCAAATAGCGATCGAGATACTTGGGGTCAAAGATGCCAGAACTTTGATACTGTCCTGTGAATTGCTTGGAGGGGGTGGGGGAGAGGGGGTGTTGGGGGGGGGGGGGGGGGGGGGGGGGGAGGGGGTTCTGGTTTATAGAGTACAGATGAGAATTAGTGTACCAATCATTTTCTTCTTGAGAAATTTGCTGCTTAATGTCACAATGATTCTCTTTGATGTATTTGCAATAAAATATCTTTAAAACAAGAATATGCTACACACAAAAAAGTACAAAACCCCATCACGGAAATAGCTATTCATTCTTGGGGAATGCAACATTAAATGAAATAGCTGAAATATAAACTAGAACTAAATTGCTGAAATGGATTACCTTCAAGATTTTCACATTCATTATACAGAAATTGCTCGGCGTTTTAGCAGGAAGGTTAAAGGCAATGTTTTATGCCCCGGTAGCGACCCTTTCCAAGGTGCGTTTTTAATTACTACCGGGTCGGAAACCTGTAGGGAACTGGCCCACTTAAAGCCCTGCCAGTACCTGCACCCACCACCCATGTCACCCTCCTTTCACCATAAACTGTCCCACATTTCATCTCTCGCCTTCTTACCTCTCTTCACCCAAATCTCATATTTTATTCCCTAACACCTGCACCCACTCATCGCTCCCTCCCCCGTACCTGTACCCACATCTCATCTATTCCACTTCATTATCTACACCACATTTCAGGCCTACTTTCCCCAGTACCTGTCCCTACACCTCACCACTTTCTCCCTACAGAAGCACCTGTCCCATAGCTCATCTCTCTCGCTCCCTACAGTTGCCCCATAGCTCATCCCTTTCTTTCTTAAACAGCACAGGACGCCAGTGTCTGTTTCCCTTCACCAATGTCTGTCGCTTAAAATCCACCCGTCCCCCAATATCTGCCCTAACACCAGTATCTGTCCCTCATACCTGTGCCTACCCCCATTAATGTACATACCCAAATATCTGTCACCACCTACACTTGAGTCTGTCCTGTCAACAGCGTCCATCCGCACCACTGGTGTCTATCCCAACACCAGTGTCTGGAAAAGCGCCCCCCCAATATGGGGGGAGCGAGGCCCCTTAGAGGTCGGGGCCACCGGGGGCCGGACCCTCCGCACTACTTGTGCGTTGGGCTGGCTTGATACTTCCACCTGCACACCTCGCAAGGTGTGTGGGTGGAAGTACCACATCGGAAGGTGCGTCGGATCTGCGTTTGCCGATCCGGACCGAACCGCTGTGTGCCAGTGGGGGGCTTTATAAGCGCCCCCCCAGAAAGGCTCGGCCTTCTTCCTTTGGCGCAGCGGAGGTGCGGTCGGACGGCGGCGTTTTTGTCCCACCCACCCTCTCCCTTTTTTATTAGGCGGAAGAAGAAGTACTAAAGTAACCTGAAGCAACAGAGGGGTCCCCAAGGCTGGGGCCCCGGTATAACACCAGAGATAGGATCCTGAAGTCCTGGACCAACCTGCAGATGTACACACCAGCTTAGGGGGGTAGGGAGCCCAGATCGCTGCGTGGCCATGGGGCTCCCAATCCTGGCCGCCCGTTACACCCTCTTGGCAGATTGGTGTTTGGGGAGGGGGCGGATCCCTGAGCATGAGGACAAGGAACAGTGAAGTCGGGGGAGCCGCCCCCTCTAGGGATACAGGTGAGGTACTGTTCACCTGTGTGGTCCAAAGGAGGTTCAGGACGGGAAGGGATCCTGTCACATTGATTTATGGTTAATGAATAAAGCTTATTGAAATGTTTTTTATAAATAAGTGTAAATATGTTTTTGAAGATTCTTTTTGAAGTGAAATATTACTGTTGGTGTCTTTATGAAGTAATTGGTAACAGTTATAAATAAAATTCTTCCAACAAAAGTTTTGTCGCTCTGCGTGTGGCAGGTGTTGGGGTGAGGGCTTTCTGGTGGTCTCTGAGTTTTATGGCTTTGCTGCTGAGGTTGAAGCTGCCATGGCGCTTGCTATGATGATTCCTTCAGTGCTCATCCGTGACCTTTGCATAAAGAATAGCTTGCTCTGAGGCTATGGACTGCTGTATAGTGCCTGTCCAGGATCCTTAGGTAACCATAGATCACTTTATGCAACTCTTAAATAAATAGATTTATATAAATGCATATATATAAATGAATAAATAGATTTATATAAATAAATATGAATACATAAATAAACAAGTAAATAAATAATCCTGTGAGGCTTGCAGGCAGTGATGCTGAACCCTAGTAAAGTCATCCAGCAAGGATCTTCCCTCTGGAGCTGTCTGCACACTACACTGTGAAGGAGCTGCCTGTTTTCTTGGTGCGTTCCTGAAGGAGTTAATTCACATTATGCTGCTCATATGGCTATGAATGACTGGTGCTTCTTCATATATATTACGCAGTGGTTTGTGCACCCCAAGGCTTTGACAATGTTTGTCTGGGAGGAGTATTCATATTAACATGATCACTGCCTCCTCTCCTTGGAAACTCTGTCACTAAGCTAGGCGCCATGCAGAGCAGAGCTTTACAAAATATATAAATAAAAACATAAAGGATGTCCTCTTGTCTTTGAGAGACCCAACCAATGTGAGGTAGTGCCTAGAAGTCTGCCATGGCGTACCTTCAGGTTGGTTCTATCAGAAGCTGCCTCTCCTGTGATTTTAGGTTGCTAACTATGTACGAGCACTGTCGATGCTCTGAGAAGAAGTCTGAGGTCACTGACTTGTCTTAAGACAGTGGTTCCCAACCCTTTTACTTCTGTGGATCCCCACTTTATCATTACTGGAACTCGGCGACCCCCACTGAATCATTATTGGAATCCGGGAACCCTCCACCGAGTCATTAGTGAAAGCTGGGGACCTAATCTGTTAATATTATTGAATTTTCTTAGCAGTTGCGGATCCCCTGAGGAGGCTTTGCAGACCCCTAGGGGTCCCCGGACCACAGGTTGGGAACCACTGTCTTAGGAGGTATGTTGTAAGTTGAGCACAATAACTCCACCATTGGCAGCTGTCTTAAAGGAAAGATGCCTTAATACACTTCTGCCAAGCTTGTGGCTCGGACCTTTATTCTGAAGCTTCAAGGGAACCTCAAGGTTTTGCCTCGGATAGAACTAACTGTCCAGAGAAGGACTTTGGCTCTGTGGAAAGAACCACGAGGTTCCAGATCAGAAAGTACTACCATCAATATCACTGCATATGACAATAGCAGTCCCCAGAGTTCCCCAAGGTCCTGATTTTCTCCTGTTCAAGCCTAAATAGTTTGAGGTAATCACGTGTTGATGACAGTAGGACATGCTTGCACTCCTTTTACTGTTTGCTATCTTAATAAAACTTCAAAATCTCTTTGAGTAGACATCCCCTCCACCCACCACCAGCTGTAAACCCTGGCTTTCACCCTTCCTGCCGTAGGTTAATCAGGAATGGACAGACGCACACTGGATTGCAAGGGAGCCCGAGAAGCGTGACCTTTGGCACTGTCCATCTCTTCCTTGTCACAAGAGTACTATGGAATCATGAAACTCTCCCTGCCTCCCCTTCCACAGGCACAGCGTAAAATTCAATACAATCCACGTCCCCGACTATCAACATGTGCTCTAATCCATGGCGCCCACTCTTTTTTTGTAGTTTCACCTTTACACCAGTCAACCAACTGTCTCCATGTCGAATGTCACCTCTTCCTTCAAGCGTATCTCTTTCCCTCCACCAGTGGTGTCCCACCTTTTATTTCAGCATCTCTCTTCTGCTGCTAGTGTCTACACTCTGCCACCATATCTTCCCCTTGAATTTCCTCTACTTTGAATGAGTCTCTCCAGTTTCACCAGTGCCTGGCATCTACCAGTGTCTTTTTTTATAGGCTACTGTCTTTAACCCTCTAAATGATGCCTTCCTTCCTCTGTTTCAGCCACTGTGTTTTACCTACAGGTATGCCCTTGCACTAACATCAACTCTCCCTTACAGGCTCTCCCTCACCCCCACCTTAGTAGCTCCCCACCGCCAGTAGTGCCTCTCTGTGCGTATTTCACCCTCCAGTTCACCTCCCTTGCCACCAGTATCCACCTCACTCCAGTCTGCCCTTTCACCGGTGTTTATCCCTTTCACAACTATTTCTTCACCCTAGGGTCTGCAATTCACTAGTGCTTCTCTTTGCACTCATTATGCTAACTTCAGTGGGTATTTGTATATCGTATTGTTTGTATGGGGATACCCCAATTGGGGGGGGCGCCTGCTGATGGCGGTGGGCCCTTGACCACCCCCCCACTCCTCTTAATGAGAGCTCAAGGCATTGGAGGGCTGGTTGGTGTTGACCCGGAAGCACTTCAAGAGGGGAATCACAGTCACTGAGCGAGTCACGACCGAACTACATCTGCCACTGCCCAATGGAGCACTTGGATTTGTTTGCAGCTCTTGTTTTCTTTCTTTTGTTTTTGGCAGGTGCCAATACTGACTGGGAGCCACAGGAGGACACCTGGTGCATGCTGGGCAACAATTACACGAGCAGGCCTACACGCCTCCCTGGGAGCTGCACAGGTTTGAGCTGTGCTCACCCGACCCAAGTTTGTCTTGTGGCGGTTCTGGTGGGGGGCCTCTGGTGCTGTGGGTGAAGGGGCCTCTGGCCATATTTGTGGTGCTGATTTTTGGATGAGGGCTTCTTGGTAGTACTGGTTGGGCTGATTTTGGGTCCAAGATGTTGTGCTATTGCTGCTGTTCTCTGGGTCTAGATGTATTGGCTTGCAAAGTGGGCCACTTGTGCTGTGAGGGAGGGGCTTCTGGCTGTATTGGGCGGGCTGATTGTTGGAATCTGTTCATAGCAAATTTTATTAAGGGGTCTGGGACGTATTGGCAGTGGTGGTAAGTGGTTTGGATCGTCCTCCCCAATTTCAGCCTTTTTTTATGGTGCACATCTGGCGTCTGCCAGGTTCTCAGTGCTGGGTGGCATGCTCTAGCCCTAGCAGTGTAGTTGCACATCAGAATATTTGGTTTTGTGGTTGTCCTCAAAGCATGGCAGCTAGCGCACACAGAGGTGCGAAGTGCTCACGCATTGAGGCACTCTTGGAGGCACCGATGCTTAGGATGGATGCTATGGAACAGGCCATAACAACCCTAAGGACTTAGCCCTCTGTCCCTGAGGTGGTACCAAGTGGTCAGACAGAAGGCCCCGGTGGCAGAGGTACCTCCTAGGGAGGCATTCTCCCGGCCCGAGAAGCGAAGGGCAAGGGGGTTGCACTTGGACAGACCGAAGTAAGGCAGACTGGTCCGATCCAGGTGAGGGATAGCGTACTGACAATGGGAAGGCTAACTCTGCCCCAGCCCCCCTCTATTGCCAACGGTGGTCCAATCATTTCCTGTGTCAGCGATGGCGCTGCTCACTATTAGTAGTACTAGCCAGGTTTCCATTTAGGCCACAACTGGTAATGAGGCAAAGGTGGGGGCAGTTGGTGACCTGTACACGATGACTGCGGGGGCTTCCTACAGTGGTGAGGTGGGGCAGCAGGACCTGATAGCTCACTTGGCATCAGTGTTGCCGTGGCTTTCTGAGGTGGGTATGCTGTCTGCCTCCCTGGTTGGAGGTCCCTTAGCAGGTACTAGTGAGGGTGACGTTATGGAGAGGGTGCAGCGCCTAGTCTCCCATCTGGACACTGGCAAGGGTGGCCAGGGGTCCCAGATGAATGGGGCTGGGACTGGGCATAGGGAATGATTACAGAAGTAATCCCCCATCCTTAGCTTGTCTGGCAGCGAGTCAGGTTGCCCCTGTGCCAGAGATATCTGCCCAGCAATTGGGCATTGCACCAGCAGCAGTGAGTGCTACAGTGACATCTTCTTCAAACCACTGAGCAGTAAACTGAGGTACTAGTCACTCTTCACCCTCACAGACCTGAGGGATATTCATTCCGAGCGTGAGCAATTGGCGCAGCATGTGCCAGTTGAAGTGAGGAAGAAGATTTGGAAGAGGGCTTACATTAAAAATGTTGACCTACTTGTTGACAAACCAGACAAGGATGAGGTTAAGCGGTGTAAAGAGTGCGCTCACTCGAAGGAGTGTGGCCATTGACCTCTAAAGAAGAAAGTTGAGGAGTCACTGTCCAACTGAGTGAAGGCTTTCTCAATTTATGAGGCCATTCTAGCAGAGCATTTTGACGATTTGGGGGCCCAAGCTAGTCTGTTACCAGAACAAGATTGTGGGAGCCCATGATGAGTATGGTGGTACTGCACGGAAAGAGTACGACAAGGAGTTTAGGAGAATCAAGGCCATTAAGCCGACCAGGGGTTTGGGATAAGGGTCGCAAACTGCCTCGGTCACTGTCTGGGTGGGGGGTGCGGTGTATGGGCGAGAGAGGGACCTGCTGGGATTTGAACCAGTGCATGTGCTCACGGTTCCCGGAAAATTGCTGTTTCAAGCACTGCTGTTCTTTCTGTGGTCAGGTCTCCCATCCCGAATTCAAATGTTTCAAAAAATTACAAGATAAACGTATCAAAAAACAGGAATGATATTTCAACAGGAACTAGGCATGGTGTTCGGTTTTCGGTAAGGCCTCATCCCCTGTTAAGTTATTGGCTATGGTCCTTTGGCTTAATTCCTACAATAAACGTGCAGCCACACAGGTGCTGTCTCAGGGCTTTAGGTACGGTTTCAGGGACCTGACCCAAAGCTATGTGGGCTCACCCCATTGTAAGAACCAGCTGTCTGTGCTGTCCAACCCAGAAGTGAATAGGGCTAAGAATTTCAGGGAGTTGAAGTTGGGGCAGGTAGCAGGGCCTTTTGATGAAGTTCCCATGCAGGGTTTTATCTGTTCTCTCCTAGAAGTGGTTTCTAAAAAAGAGCCCAGCAAGTTCAGATTGATTGAGTACTCAAGCGTGCTCTGTCCACAGCGGGTTTTGATGCCTCGGAATTCAGAACCCACTCCTTTAGGATCGGGTAGCTTTGGCAGCAGTGGTGATGGGGTTTTCAGGAGCAGCGGTTAGGAGGATTGGAAGGTGGTCCTCGGATTGCTACAAGAGGTATGTGAGATTGTATATGCTGTGATTATCTGTCTCTTACACCCGGAGTTTCTTCCTGTATTCTCTGTAGGTAGCCGAGACAGTCTTTTGAAGATCCCAAGAGTTCTGATTCATGCAGGAGCTGCAGGGGTCACTGATGTGTGGGTCATTGCCACTCTCATGTCCGATGGGCAGGTGAACTTTATGTAAGGAGTGCCTTTGCATCATGCGTGTCCAGGCTGGATACCGTATTTCGTTCTTTGGCCGGGCGGGCTTCGCCTCCCTCAACTGAGGCTAGTGCTGGACTCAATGCTTCCTCGAGGTTGCCCAATACTGGGTATCATCATCTTGCATCTTGGGGGTAATGACTTAGTGCCCCTTTGTCGCCGGCAGTGGTTTGAGCTGGTGGTTTCAGAGTTTGGTTGGTTGGCCAAGAGATTCCCACAGGCAGAGCTTGCCGGGTCCGACATGGTACCCCATCTGCAGTGGAGGGGCAGTCTGTCAGTTAAGGCTCTTAACGACTTGGTGAGGAGAATTAATAACAAGTTGGCCAAGGTATTTCGACCTCCAAGATTAGCTGTTGTTACACATGGCTGCATTCATGGGGAGGGTTCTTTCCTACACGATGGGTGGGGTGCATCTTTCTCGTGTTGGGTATGACATGTTGTTGAAAAATCTTCTTGCCTGGTTGGTTCATCGACCTCGATAGAGGAGTACCTGCTGGAGGGGGAGGCCAGATAGTAGGTCTACTATGCTGGGCTGTGGCAGGGTGAGATCATGACTAGGAGGACAATTAGGTATCTTTCCCTACCTGAGCAGGACAGACCCTTCGAGAGGTGCTGGATGGGAAGTGAGGACTACATCCAGGGGTGCGGGGGTTGCGAGCAGTTGCTGGCATCTTGCCGCTAGGGCCAACCACCCGCGCATGTGCAAAGGCCTGAAGCTAGTAGTGGCCCTTGGGGGTGGGATGACTGGGGGTTGCAGGGGCACCCAACGTAGGTATCCGGCAGGCTCGCGGGCTCCTTCCACAGGGTGGACCCATAAGGAGGTTTGGGAGGGGATAGGATGATCCTCTATGGAGATCCTACCCCGGTACTCTTAGCGGAAGGTGGGGCAGGGACTGGGTGTACTAGCAATCAGTCATGATCTGATTCACAGCCACCAACATTGGGATATCCAGGAACGAACTGCTTTGGTCAGTGTTAGGAAATTGGATGTATTAGCGACCTTTAAGGCTAGGCATCTGAAACGCTGTAAATATTATGTAAATATGATGGGGCTTACTGCGTATATTTTTGATGATTGATTTATGTGTCTTTTGTCAATAAAAATACGGTCATGGGTTCACAATCCCTCAATCTAAAAGAGTGCGGTTCTGTGCAAGGCAAAGTAATATCTTTGCGGGGTATCCTTGGGGGTGGTGTGGGAATTTGTTGCAGAAGGCCTTGGTGGTACCTGGCCACATGCATGGGGCCACCCCAATCAGTGGAGCCCTGCTTATTGCAGCAGTGCCAGGTCGGACGTATAGGGGTTAGGGGCGCGTGTGTCCTCGACCGCCCCTTAATGAGGGCTCAAGGCATGGGAGGGCTACTTGGCACGGCCCCATGTGCACTTCAAGTGCTACCGGGGTTGTATGCGGTGATGGAAGTGATATGCACCACTTTTATACAGGGATCGCGGTCACCGAGCGGGTCTCTTGCTCCCGCTCGTTGGCCGCGACCGAATGATGTCTGCCCTGCCCAACGGGGAAACACACACATGGCTCCCCTCTTTGGCAGCCATCCATTCTTGAAATACAGTTTGATAACTTGTCATATCTTGTTTCTTATCCATGTCTGTAGTGTATACTGTGCCTTTTAACAGGTTGTCTTTTGGCAGCGTGATTGGATTTGTCGTTAAAGCAGGTTGCCATATTGTCGTATTTAATATACTGGGATGGTGGCAGGGTGAGATTATGACTAGGGGGACAATTAGGTACCTTTCCTTACCTGAGTAGGGCAGCAAGGTAATTGGACCATCCACGGGTTGCTGGCTGGGAAGTGAGGATGACATCCAGAGGGGCGTGGGTTGCGAGCGGTCACTGGCATCTGGCCCGTAGGGCCAACCACTCGCGCATGCGCAAAGGCCTGAAGCTAGAGCTAGCCCTTGGGGGGGGTGGAGCCTGAGGATGGCGGGTGCGCCAGAGGTAGGTGTCCTGGATCATTGGATGACCCCCTATGAAGCTCCTACCCCTGGACCTCCTAGCGGGTGGTGGGACAGGGACTGGGTGTACTAGCAATCAGTCATGATCTCATTCACAGTCACTGACATTGGGATATGCAGGAACGAACTGCTTTAGGCAGTGTTAAGAAATAGGATGCACTGTTTCGCAAACACCAGCCAAGAGTCGTGATTCATCCAACAGAGGTCTTCCTCTGAGAGATTTCAGTCCCAAACAACACTGATGTTGATGGCTGGTGTAGGGCTGGCGTCAGGGCATTTCATCCCTTCAACCGGAAGGCACCAACCTCCTGGAGGGGAGGAAGGTGCCCCCTCCTTTCCCGAGCAGCGGGTGTCGACAGTCATCACCCGTGTTTGTAAACCCCTCTCTCCAGCCACCCTCAAACCAGGAACACGTCCATGCTCACCTCCACGCCTGCTCAGCTAGAAACGTTCAATTTATCCTGTAACAGAACAATTTCCTGAGAGAGAAAAGTGCGCACTCAGCATTCCGCGCCTGTCAGCTTGAGATCCCCCCAACCCCGCCGCCCTGTACACGTTTCCTAGAGTCCTTCCCCCATCCTGAGTCAGACTTGGACACTAATGATCCCTTCCACTCTTTCAGACATCAAAACAGACATTTCACAGCTCAGAAGCTCACACAAATCACAAGTGTGCCCCTTTATTAATCCGGGTATAATATGCTAATTATTAAGAATGGCAAAATGGCCGTTATATAAGGCAGTGTAACATAACATTGAGCCAGGAGAGGCTGCGAGCTGTTGTTAGGATACCACCCTACCCCAAACAAATGGTAATAAATAACATATCACCCTCTGCGGAACTGCCCATACGGTTTAGGCCTGGCCCATGTTTGATGTTTAGAAGATGTAAAGAGAGGTATTCAAGGAGAGTCAGAGCACAGGAAGTGGTCATACAATAACATTTCCAATGTGGGAAGAAATGCGTGAATCAAATCGGAGTTTACTGGTAGGCTTGTTCCTAATATATTTTATTGTGCCTCATACATTTCACCCACACAAAAAATGTACGTCATGCCAGTGCGCAAATACGTCCCCAATAAAACATATACTATTAGTGTACTAATACAGGTATATTCACAAATCCATAACCACAGTACACTGAAAAGGTCACATTTCCTGTTTTCAGCGTAGTCCAGGAGAAATCATGACCCATTCCCTCGCAGGCCTAGTGTTGCATTCACCAAGTGGAAAACCGCTTCTGCTCTGGCTCTAGTAAATCCCTTTGTTCACCAGAGAGATACAATTCCAGGCATAAAGCATCTGTAAAGCACACTGACCGCCAACTACGGACTAGAGAAACGCTATGAACTATATATATATATATATATATATATACACACACACACACACAAGGAAGAACGTTCGACGTGCTCTGTAGACCCTGTACTGTGACAAGTGGGGGGCTTTTAGGGCAGGCTCGGTAGTAGGAACGGGAGCCCTGGAATGTGTGTTCTCAGAAATCCGGAAGAAGAGAGCGCTGTGAAACTTACACCAGGAGTACCCACTCCTCCTCACCAACGAGGGGCTTTCTCACATCTTAAAATCTGAGTAATGCAATTAACTTCAATAGAACGTATAAAACGGAGTTTTGTTTCTAGGCGCACAAAAGGCAATTGTTTTAAATACATTAATACAGAAGGGGGGCATTAACTTCGTTACCCTACCCCTTTTTGTTGAAAGAAACATATAAAATGAACTCAAAATAAAACTGAACATGTATATACACTTACGAATAAAATAGTATGGCATTTCTCTAAGAAAACAAGCAACAAGAAAAACGCAATATTGAAGTTTCGTCAACAAATGTTTGAATGATTTATGTGTCACATCTCGTTCGCAAATTTGGTTTACCTTTGCTTGTAATTTAGATTTTAAAACACTAACAATATTCTCTATATATTAAGCGAAACAAAAATACAAACTTATAAATGACACTGTGCTCGCCGGCATAGCAAACAGCCAAAAAGCAAACGTATGAACGATCCTGAAATTCACACCCTCCTGCTCCTCAACACACATCACCTTCTACCGCGGCGCCTGTCGCCGTATTAACAGCTCTAAATGAAGAATTAAAAAAAATCCTTAAATCTAAAAAAAACACCCTCTTTAACAACAAAAGAGCTTATTCTCGTGTTCCAAAAGAGCATCCCGTAAAAGGAGGTTATTCTTCGCGAACAGACGCGGCTCCGCTCTCGCTAAACTCGCGAACAGCGGGGAGTTTTGAATAATTTAGCCCCTTTTCTCGCCGCTTTGTGCAAACTTTCTCTGCTGCTCGCTGCTTTTTCAACGGGAAAGGAATTCCCTCCCCCTTCGCCGCACTTCTTTTTTTCTCTGAGGGTTTTGTGTGTGTGTTTTTAAGGCGCTCTGTCTTTTTTTAACTGTTTGCTTTTGTGGTGTCAGACACCGGCGCTTGTGAGGGCTCCATAAACTGTCTTTGTGCCGCAGTTCATCACCGAGGGCCAGCACAGAAGAGCCTCTTGCGGCCCCGAGAGGCTGTCTGTGTCCCGCCTTTCAGAGGCAGACAAATGTTTGCTCAGGTCAGGGGAGTGGGGGCCACTCTGCCACCGCGAAACATTTAAATTTAAATATTGTCAGCCGCCTATCTCTCTCTTCTTCTGGGGGATTGTTCGTCCCTCTTTGTTCAGCCTTTCTTCCTTTACTAGAGCGCCCCTTTAGCTGTCCCTTTTTAGGACGGGGCGGGGTGAATAAAGAAACTTTCATCTGGTTTCCTAAATACATTTCGGGGTGAGGAGACGCAGCGGCGATGAAAGGCGAACTCTGCTTCTCATGCAAGAGTCAGGAGGCTGCACGCTTTGGAGTTAAATAACCCAACAGAGTATATGATATTGTATAAAAACCTAAGCGCTATGAAAATATATAAATTGTAATAAAGCGCTAAATGATTTGCGTACTTTAACGTAAACGAATAATATAACTGTGCTCACGTGTATCTATAAATATACAAGCAGCACAGAATATAATATAAATAAACACTGATAAAATATTAAATTCAATAATACATCGATGCACATAAATATCAATACACGAATTGAAAACACCTATTCCTCGAACAAACACCACACATAACACGGGGCATCCAAAAAGGCAGTATATAATTATTCTTGCCAAAAACATGATTTTGCGTTCCAAAAGGCATAAATTACGCGCAGCCACGGCGAGATATATCGTAATCATTTCAACAACGTAAAAAGTGATTTACGACTCAACAAAATCGTGCGGTTTAATTTCAGATAATTTGCCACAGAGTATCACTCGTGGGCAACGTCTTACGTTATATGCCAAAAATAAAAAATAAAACGCAATCGAATCGCGCTGAGCGAAAACGTCAATGTTTCGTTCTAGCGCAAACACTATATTTACACACATACATACCCAAAACAACATGATGCTTTCCGTTTTTTATCTGTTTTTCTGTCAAAAGTTTACGGTTAAATTCGGAGTTGGTGAACTGTAATTTCGTTTTTCACTATTTATACTGTGGAATATGCACGCACAGACATTCATACCTACACACAAGGATGTAAACTATTTGACCCACTGTACCAGCAAAGTGAGATAGTGGACGTTCTCATGTGATTTTCGTTTCTATTTTTTTTTATTTTAAAAACTGTTTCTTTCTGTATTCGTTGTTCTAAGATCCAGAACTTCCCACACCAAGTCTCAAATGAGGATGGTACATTACTGCCAAGTTTTCACCAAGGTGCGAGGGTGTGTTTGGTGGCAGAAGAGTGGGGGCGTCGTGTTTGTTTTAAACCGACCACCTGAGTCCCGGCGGCCCGGAGGAGCTAGGTGAGAGATCCGTGCACGGAGAGGTGTCTGTTCAGGGAGGGTTCCGCGCAGACGGACGTCTGTGATGGGGAAGCGTCGGTGCCGGGAGACGGATGAGTGCACAGAGGTGTCCGTGCAGACAGAAGATGTGTGTGCATAGAGATAGTCCCACTGTGGCGTTAGTGTCTCTGCGGGGGAAGGCGTCTGTGCACGCAGGGTTCTGTGCAGAGACGAGGGGCGTCGGTGCCGGGAGACGGATGAGTGCACAGAGGTGTCCGTGCAGACAGATGTGTGTGCATAGAGATAGTCCCATTATGGGGTTAGTGTCTCTGCGGGGAAAGGCGTCTGTGCACGCAGGGTTCTGTGCAGAGACGAGGGGCGTCGGTGCCGGGAGACGGATGAGTGCACAGAGGTGTCCGTGCAGACAGAAGATGTGTGTGCATAGAGATAGTCCCACTGTGGCGTTAGTGTCTCTGCGGGGAAAGGCGTCTGTGCACGCAAGGTTCTGTGCAGAGACGAGGGGCGTAGGTGCCGGGAGAGAGATGTGTGCACGTAGGTGTCCGTGCAGAAAGAAAACTCCTATTGTGGGGCTGGTGCCTGTAGGGGAGGGGCTTCTGGAGATAGAGTGAGAGAGAGACGGGCGTGAAGCGTCTACAAAGTGAGGTCTGTAGTGAGATTCTGTACGGCCACAGCAGAAGGTCTGTGTGTGTGTGTAAGTTTGTGCTGAGTATCGTCTGTGCTCGCAGCAGTATATGTGGGTGAAGCCGCAGCGTCTACAAAGAGAGGTCTGTGGTGAGATTCTAGGTGCACACAGCAGAAGGTCTGTGTGTGTGTGTGTAAGTTTGTGCTGAGTACCGTCTGTGCTCGCAGCAGTGTATGTGGGTGAAGCCGCAGCGTCTACAAAGAGAGGTCTGCGGTGAGATTCTAGGTGCACACAGCAGAAGGTCTGTGTGTGTGTGTAAGTTTGTGCTGAGTACCGTCTGTGCTCGCAGCAGTGTATGTGGGTGAAGCCGCAGCGTCTACAAAGAGAGGTCTGCGGTGAGATTCTAGGTGCACACAGCAGGAGGGCTGTGCGTGTGTAAGTTCGTGCTGAGTAGAAAGTGATGTGGTGCTGAGCTCCGCGCTCCTGCAGAAGTGTTGGCCTGGGAGCTGTGCTGGGCAGAGTCCTGGCCGTGCTGTAAGTGGCAGGTGTGCTGTCGTGCAGTGGCAGGTGTCGGGCTTGTAATCACTGTCTGTGTAAATTACTGCTGGCGGTGACAGTGCTGTACTCTGAACAGGGCTGTGGGCTCTCTGTAATAGTTGTGCTAACCCATGCGCTGTGAGTAGCAGGTGAGAGCGCCCTAGTGCTGCGAGGCACAGGCATGGCAGCACGTGTCCTCTGGGCAGCACCTGTGCTATCAGCACTAGCTGTGGCAGTGCTGTGGGCTCTTCAGTGCTGAGGAACATGATTGGGGGCAACATGCCCTCTAAGTATCACCCGTGTTGTAAGTAGTAACTGTAGCTGTGGCGGTGTGCTGTGAGGCACGAGTATGACTACTGTGAGACCTGTGCTGTAAATAGTACATTTGCAGTAACTAGCAGCTGCGTCGGTGATGTGAGTTCTTCAGTGCTGTGAGGCATGGATATACTATATCTGAACTGTAAAATGTACATGTGTTGTGAGTAGTAGCTGTGAGCACCTGCTGTGTTGTGAGAAGAGCCTTTGCGATGAGTAGTGGCTGCGATGGTGCTGCTATGCTGTGAAGTCTCTTGCAGGCAGAGGCTGTGACCACTGCCTGTTATTACTTCCTGTGATGTGACTAATAGCTGAGTATTGGCTGTGTTGTGAGAAGAGCCTGTGCGGTGAGTAGTAGGGGCAATGGTGCTGCTGTGCTGTGAGAAGAGCCTATCCGGTAAGTAATAGCTGTGAGTACTGACTGCTGTGAGAAGAGCCTGTGCAGTGAGTAGTAGCCGTGAGTACTGTCTGTGTTGTTGGAAGAGACTGTGCAGTGAATAGCAGCTGCGATGGTGGTGCTGTGCTGTGAGCTCTCTTGCAGGCAGAGGCTGTGACTACTGACTGTTAGTTCTTCCTGTGACACGAGTAGTAGTCATGAGTAGTCTGTGCTGTGAGAAGAGCCTGTGCAGTCAGTAGTAGCTTCGACAGTGCTGCTGTGCTGTGAGCTCTCTTGCAGGGAGAGGCTGTGTCTACTGCTCTGCTCTGTAAGTTGTAGCGTGAGCTGCACTATGAGCTGCACGTGAGCTGTGCTGTAAGCTAGCCTGGAGCCAGGAACGAGGTCTCAAAACTTTGCACTAAGCGTAGGTTTCGATGTAAACGGCCAGATGCATAGTGTGCTGTGCTGGGATGTGCTGTGCTGTGGATTTCCACACTCGGACATTTGCAGAGTTTGTATTGTGAATAGGGATCATGATTTTTAATTATGAAGTAACTGTTTATTTGCTAATTTTGTCTGTTTTGAGTCACTGTGTGTGTGATGAAATATAATACTTCGACTTGAAAAGATGTGCTGTGAACTTTGATGTTAACTGTAAGATGTATGGTGTCCTCTGAGTAGTGCTCCGAACTCTGCTGTATGCTGTGCTGTGGCCTTGTACTGAAAGAGGCGCTGGGAAACGTGCCTTGTGCTTTGCTGTAAGCTGTGATGTGATCTGTACTATAAGCATTGCAGTGAATGCGCCTTGAGTTCTGCTGTAACCCGAGCTGTGAACTGTCCTGTAAGCTGTGCTTCCAGATGCATGTCATCTTTGCTGGGAGATGTAAACTGTCCTGTAAGCTGTTCTTCCAAGTGACGCCAACTTTCCTGTTAGCTGTAAACTGCCCTGTAACTTGTTCTTCCAGGTGCACACCAGCTTTCATGTGAGCTGTAAACTGCCATGTAAGCTCTTCTTCCATGTGCACGCCACATTTCCTGTGAGTTGCGCTTCCAGGTGCACACCAGGTTTGCTGTGAGGTGTAAACTGTCCTGTAATATGTTCTTCCAGGTGCATGTCAGCTTTGCTGTGAGGTGCAACTCCCCAGTAAGCTGTTCTTCCAGATGCATGTCTGCTTTGCTGTAAATTGTAAACTGTCCTGTAAACTGCTCTTCCAGAAGTATGTCAGCTTTGCTGTGAGGTGTATGTGTACTGTGCTGTAAGCTGCTCTTCCAGATGGACTTCAGCTTTGCTACGAGCTGTAAACTGCCCTGTAAGATGCTTGTCCTGATGTATGTCAGCTTTGCTGTGAGGTGTCAACTGTCCTGTAATCTGTCCTTCCATATACATGTCAGCTTTGCTGTAAACTGCCATAGAAGCTCATCTTCCAGATACATGTCCGCTTTTCTGTGAGGTGTAAACTGTCCTGTACGGTGCTCTTCCAGATGCATGTCATCTTTGCTGTAAGTTGTGAACTGTCTTCTGAGCTGTGCTTCTAGATGCATACCAGCTTTGATGCGAGATGTAATCTATCCCGCAAACTGCTCTTCCAGATGCATGTCAACTTTGCTGTGAGTTGTAATGTGACCTGTAAACTGTGAGCTCTGTCATAAATTGTGTTTTGAGCAGTGCACTGAGTAGTCCCAATCTGAATTTTTGTGTGCTGTTTTTTTAATCTGTTAGAAGTGGTAGTACGAGTTGTGGTGTAAACTGTGTCAAGAAGTGCCCCACGTGTAATGCTTGCCTGTAAGTGTCACTAAAAGTTACAGCTTTACTGTCAGCACAGCAGTACCAGCAACATTTTAAGTACCAGAGAAACAGATATGCTGTGAGTAGTGCAGTAATAACTCTGTTCGGGGTGTAGTAAGAGCCGTACTGCAAGATGTGATGTAATAGCTGTGTTGTCAGTACTGTATAACAGCTGTGCTGTGAGTACTGCAGTAACAGCTGACCTGGGAATAACAGCTTCCCTGAGTAGTGCAGTAACAGCCGTGTGTCATAGCAGTGCGTGGGACCTGAGGTGGCAACTGTGTGGTCAGTGCTACAGTAACAGCTGTGCCGTGAGCACTGCTGCAGTGTCTGCATGGAGTTTGGAAGAGCGGCCCTCCCAATTGGGGGGTGCAGCGCTGAGGACACAAGACCGTTGTGGCACCGGGCACTGCACACTGGTTGTGCGTTTTCTAGCCGAATGCGTTTCCTCCCTCTTGCCTTGCGAGGTGAGAGGGAGGAGGAGCAGGAATTGGGGGTCGCACGGGGTGCATCGCTTCTGACCGCCAGGGCCGCATCCAGTGGGGGGTTATTTAAGTGCCCCCCAGATCAGGCCTCAGCCTTTTCGTGGATGTGCTGTGGGCGGCGGGGACCTGTGACCGGCGAAACTCATAGCAACCTCTGAGGATGTGAAGTTGCTCGTCGCTGCTCACGCCATTTGTAAATAAAATTCTTCCAAAGACAGTCAGACTTTAAGGGTTTATGTGTGGCGGGTGTTGGGCAGAGGCCAGCTGGAGGCATCCGGGTTCTATGGCAAGGGGCGCGGCACATAGGGCTTGGGGCCACCGTGGCCTGGGCCCTGCGCACTGGTTATGCGTTTTCTAGCCGTATGCGTTTCCGCCCTCTTGCCTTGCGAGGTGAGAGGGAGAAGGAGCAGGAATTGGGGGTTGCACTGGGTGCATCGCTTCTGACCACCAGGGCCGCATCCAGTGGGGGGTTATTTAAGTGCCCCCCAGATCAGGCCTCAGCCTTTTCGTGGATGCGCTTTGGGCGGCAGGGATCTGTGACCGGAGAAACTCCTGGCGACCTCTGAGGACATGAAGTTGCTCGTCGCTGCTCACGCCATTTGTAAATAAAATTCTTCCAAAGCCAAAGACTGTCAGACTTTGTCGGTTTACGTGTGGCGGGTGTTGGGCTGAGGCTGGCTGGAGGCATCCGGGATCTATGGAAAGGGGCGCCGCGCAAAGGGTTTGGGGCCACCGTGGCCTGGGCCCTGCGCACTGGTTATGCGTTTTCTGGGTGTATGCGCTTCTGCCCTCTTGCCTAGCGGCGGATGTACACACCAGCTTGGGAGTTAGGGTGCCCAGATCGCAGGCATGGTGCTCACGCTCTTGGCCACCCCGTTGCACCCCCCACAGCAGATTGGTGTTTGGGCGGGGCTGGAACCCGGAGCACAAGAACAAGGGATGGTGAGGGGTGTGGAACCGCCCTACCCCTCCCATGGATACAGGTGAGATACATATCACCTTTGTGGTCCAATGGAAGTTCGGGACGCGGGAGGATCCTTTGGATGTGTGGGTGTTATCAAGATTTATGACCTGATTGAAGTTTGACATGATATTATTTATATGTTCATTTTAATTAATTCTGCAACTGTGTGTTTTTAATGCCATTTGTAAATAACATTCTTCCAATGCCAAAGACAGTCAGACTTGTCGCTTTACGTGTGGCAGGTGTTGTGGCTGGGGCCGACTGGAGGCATCCGGGTTCTAATAGCTGTTCTTTAGATTGTGCAGTGATAGCCGTGCAGTAAGTAACGCTAGGGTGTTGAGTAAAGCAGTAATAGCTGTGTTGTCGGTAGTGGATTCATAGCTGATTTGTGAATAGCACAATAAAAGCTGTGCCATGGGTACTGCAGTAAAATAGCTGTACTGTGAGTAATAGTTGTATCTTGAGTGGGGTAGTAATAACTCTGCTTAAAGTGGAATTGTAGTAGCTGCGCTGTGAGTAACAGATGCAATCTGAATAACGTGGTGCTGTGAGAAATAGCTGTGTTTTGAGTTCTGCAGTAACTGTTGATATGTAAGTAAGGCACAATGGCTGTGCTGCGAGTATCGAAGTTATATCTGTGCTTTGAGTAAAGCAGTAAAAGCTGAAAAAGAAATAGCTGGATGGTCAATGTTGCAGGAGTAACTGTGCTTTGAGTACTGTGAGCTCCAGCTCTGCTGTGAGGAACAGCTGGACTGGGAGTAGTTTGAGTAGTGCTGCAATAGATGTGATGTGAACCTGAGCTGTAACAACTGCAGCAGTAGCTGTGCTATGTAATAGTTGTGCTGTAGCTATTGGATGTGCTGTGAATAATTAAATACATTCTGCAGTGTGAGTACTGGATGCGCTGTGCATAATAGCTGCACAGTGAACAGTGCTGCAACATCTGTGCTGTGAGTACTGCAGTGGTAGCTGTACTGTGAGTACTGCAGCAATCAATGAGTTGTTAGTAATAGGTGTATTGCCAGAAGCACAGTAACACCCGTGTTGTGTGTAGTGCAGTAATAGCTATACTTTGAATAATGCTGTAATATATGTACTGTAATAGTATTTTGAGAATTGTAGTAACACCTGTATTGTGTGTAGTCCAGTAATAGTTGTACTTGGAATGAATGCTGTAATTCATATCCGTGCTGTGGGTAGTAGTTGTGTTTAAGTACTGCATTAACAGCTGTGCTGTGAGCACCGCGGTGATACCGGTGCAGTGTGGAAAGCAGGAACAGCTCTGTGCGAGTACTGAAGTAATACCCGTGCCGTACAACTGTGAGTGGCGCTGTAACAGCTGTACCGTGAGTAGCGTTTTCATAGCTGTGCCGTGAGCAGCACACACAGCGGCCGGTCTCTAATTGATATTGCAACCCCCACCAGTGAGCTGTCAGTCCCAGTTTCAGGGGACCGTTTAGGAAGCGGGGGAACAATCTGTTTAACAACAAATTCATTTAGCGAATCTCTCCCCATCCCGTCAGCGCCGGCAGCTCACAGTGACAACAAATGATGGAGCCTGAGGGCCAGTCCGCACAGCAGCCCGGGGGCAGAGACATCTCTCTACAACCAAAGAGACAACACAGTAACAGAAGAGGCAGCTCGTTCACAAAGATTGATTCAGCTCACTGCAGCATCATAGACCCCTCAGAGGACTCCAAAGTAGAAGGGATGGTGACATCACCGAAACAGAAGGGACTGATTCTTTACAAGGGTTGATGCAGCTCATTCCAGCCGCACAGACATCCCATGAGACAGCTCGTGTACAACACATAGAGGCATCGATCCACACCCAAAGAGGCATCACAGAAAGAGAAGAGACAGCTCGTTTACAAGGATTGATGTGTCTCACACTAGGCGCACACACATCTCATGAGACAGCGTGATTACAGGAGACAGAGACATATCTCTGCACCTAAAGAGACTTAACCGAAACAAAAGAAACATCTCGTATGCAAGATTGATGCACCTCATTCCAGCTGCATAGACGTCCCACGAGACAGCCTATGTACATGGGACAGAGACATGTATCCACACCCATAGAGACATCACCAAAACAGGAGAAACAGCTCGTTAACAATGACTGATGCAGTTCACTCAAGCCGCACAGACATCCTAAGGGACAGCACGTCTACAAGGGAAGGTGACATCTCACTACACCCAAAGAGACATCACTGGAAGGGAAGAGACAGTTCGTCTAAAAGGATCGGTACAGATTTTATCAACCCCAAAAGTTTCACTCCAATAACACTATTCCAACTTCAAAATCCCACTATTGCCACCCCAATATTATAACCCTCCCACCATTATCGCCCTTTTATCACCGCGTGAAATTCACCAACAAAAAGCCTAACCACCCAAAACTGCTGTCCTAGAATTACCACCACACAGCACCATTCCAAGCTTATTTTCATTCAAGCAATATTAGCCAAGTAAATATGTCACAAAATGGCCCATCACCACAGCCTTGACCATTCTCCTCACTTCAACATGACCCACGGAGCATTATCATCATCCGTCCCCTTCTCCTCAGTCCAAGAATATCCACCGAGCATCATCATCCCCTGCCTTCTCCTCAGTCCAGGATTATCCACTGAGAATCATCACCTCACCACTTCTCATCACCACAGAATTATCACCAACCATCATCATCGGACCCATTTTCCTCAGTCCAAGATTATCCATAGAACATCATCCCACCCCTTCTCATCACAACAGAATAACCCTCTGAGTATTATCATCGGACCCCTTCTCCTAAATCCAAGATTATCCACCGAGCATCATCATCCCACAGCTTCTCATCACAACAGAACTATCACTGAGCATCATCATAAGACCCCTTCTCCTTAGTTCAAGATTATCCACCGAACATCATCGTCCCACCCCATCTCATCACAGCAGAATAACCCACTGAGTATCATCGTTCAATCCCTTCTCCTCATTACAACATGACTCACCAGGCATCATCATCCCAACTATTCTCCTCATAACAGAATTGCCCACTGAGTATAATTATCCCACCCCTTCTCCTCACAACAGAATTGCCCACTGAGTATCATCGGCTTACCCTTTCTCCTCACCATAAAAATACCCAATGAGTATCAACGTCCCACCCCTGCTCCTCACAACAGAATTACCCACTATCATCCCTCCCCTTTTCCTCAAAATAGAATAACCCACTGAGTATCATCATCCCACGTCCCCACAACAGAATTACCACTGAGCATCATCATCCCACCCCTCCTCCTCACAACAAAATTACATACTGAGCATTAAATCTGGTCACTCTAAAATGACTCACCAAACATCATTTCACCGACTATCACTGCAAAATGATAAACACACTATTCACACAATCTTTCACCTCCTCACTCCCAGATAATCCATGACTTCAAAAGAGGGTTTCAGGAAATGTAGAGTATACAACATAAAACCAACAAATGGCACATCACAGGGGCAATCAAATAACCTCGCATATATGGATCTATTCAGAAGAACTTCTGTACTTCGAGGTGTACTAAAGAATACTTTAATTTTTTTAATAAATGTACTCATCATACAAAATGGGAAAATTGAAGATACTTGACTTATAACCGAACGACGGTGTAAAAGTTTAAGGAACATAAGCCACTGTTTTTCTTAATAAGGGATTGCAACTCAACATTCAAAGTAAAATCTATAAATCAAACAATAAAGATGAATATATATATATATATATATATATAACATTAGATATTATAATAAGTGACTGTGCAATATGGTCCAATAATAACCTGTAAGGCAGAGTGGACGAAGGATAAAGATAAACATAAATAGATGATAAATATAAGCTAATAAATATGTGATTTGTAAGCAAAGCATTATAGCTGTGGTTTTCTCTTACACGTGTACTATACATATGCCTATCTCCTTAAATATAACAGTGTTTATGTTTACCTTTATAATTTTACTTACATGTTATTAACTTAATTTTTATGTACCAAGTTTAGCTATATGTAAAAGCGCCCCTTTATTTGTGTTTGTGTTGATACATTAATACACTAATCGGGTTAAGTTACAGAAAGATAACTATCTATATGTATTTAAATACCAATATTTATACACATATGTACGTGTTATAATTTTCTAATTTGTACAAAGCAGTTTTATAGTCCACTGTGTAATTATAGTGATGCATTATCGCACTGCTGATCAATGGCCCCGTGTAATCAAGAATGATACATCGCAGACTTCAATAGATTCAAAAATCAAATGCTCCGCCGCACTATACAAGTAATATTCGAATATTCTACACGTTGAGCATTTCAAATATCTCCGGTAGTTCCACGAAAACCATCAGCACTTTACATCCAAATCAAAAAGATCATGTAAAAAAACGAAAGCTGCACTGTAACAAAACTATGTGAGTCAACGTGGCATAAATTTACGTATTCCACCCGGATTTCCAATATCATAAACGCACTTCGAAAAGTCCATCTGATATTCAAATACCACACTTCGAAAATTGGAATGACACTTCGAATATTTAAAACGTGCCTAGAACATCACACCCGCACTTGAACATTCCGACAAAATATTCCCTCTCAGTTCAAGGAGTCCCACCGTCCACAGGAACATTTGTGAATAGTTCGGATAATTGACCCTACCTTTGTCGCCCAAGATACCGTCGATGCTGTGCTTGGTCTTCTTCTCGCCTTCCTCCTCCTTCTTCTCACACTCCTCGTCGTCTTCTTTCTTCCCGAACTTGATTCTCAGCACCCGGCTAATCGAACTCACTAAACCTCGGAAAGCAAAGAAACACAGGGGGATTTAAGCTCGATCCGCTCGGCTTCGGGTCCTGCGACCTGAGCATGGCAGTATGTGCTCAAAAGTTGAGAAAAGCTGCATCCACCCAGCGTTTTGGCCCTAACATCCCTGCACCGTTGGGTATTCTATAGGGCGCGGTGGAAGAGCTGGGGTGGGGGGTGAAGAGTTGATATCAACCGCTTTCGCTTAGGTTTGGGGCGCGCCCCTCCCCCATCCTAGGCTCTGTGAAGGCTGGTTAGGGTAAGGGACAAGGAGATATGATGGTTTAATAATTCCCCCCACCCAAAAAAAAAAAAAAATCTTAGCCTGCAACACCTGCACCATCTGTTGTCTAAGGGAGAGTCAAAGTAGTCTATACTTCTGGGCCACATGATTGACACACCTGCAACTTGGTACAGTCTGGGTTGTGTGAAGTGGGCTGGGGACAGAAACACGACTCACCCACCTGGCAACTCCTTACGACACCCCGGCGCCGCAGGATTTCCTTGTGCCACATGATAGTCTATGTGCAGTGCGTGGGGGCAAAAAACATGAAGATGACTGGTACATCAAGAAGGTACAGGACAATATAAATTGGATTTGGACGATGTAGCCTGCCCTGCACCAGGTAGCTCCACCAAGGGTTGGCTGGGGTGAGGCTGAGAGGGCATTAGATCAAGTGATATCTCTAAGTTGGGTGCATGGTTTGACTAAACACAGCCCGGACAGAGACAAACTCAGTCTTGGACGACTATATGAGTGATTCCCACCCTTCTGAAATTGGGTACAAGTCAGTGTTGCCTCGCTGTACCCAGATCATTCTCTTCTCGGACTCACAGACACCAACCTATCATTGGAGATATTTCTCTGACATTTACTGTTCACATGTTCTGGTACTCTTTTAGGAGCTCTCAGCATTTCGGGTGCACTCCGTGTCTTCTGTTGTCACTGTCCAGGGGCGCGGCAGTGTACGTCAGTCCTGTCAAAGCATCAAATTCTCAGGGTCTGGTCAGGTGATATGTGTCTTAGGGCCTCCCGTGTCATAAGGGTCCTCCGTGCAACTGGTGCTCACAGTGGGTTAGGGACACTCAAGTGTCTCAGGCGCTGGCGGTGTCTAAGATTAATGCAGTGCCTTAGGGATCTCTGGGTGTCCAGGGTGCTCTTAGTATCTCGATTACTCGCTATGCTCGAGCCGCTCTCAGTGACACCGGTGCTGACAATGTGTAAGGGGCATTCGGTGCCCCCAGTGATGGCAGCATCTCGAGTGATCTCATTGCCTCGTGCACTCTCGGTGTCTCTGGTGCTCACATGGCCTCTGGTGCTGTCCCTTGTAGCAGGTGGTACCAGCGAAGGCGTGTCAGTGTTTGCTGCGGACAGGTCCCCGACACCCTCAATTTGGCTATTGAACTTATATAGCAGTCTCCGGGCAGGGCCCTTGTCACATTGTAAAAAGTACCGTCTCAAACTTTGACGGTCTTTCAGTCTCTGGTTCTCAAACAACAAAAGGTGCTGGGAGGAATGCCGGCAAGTTCAGCCCGCCTCCCTCTGGTCCTGGCATGACCCCTTGTCACACTATACTTACTGAAAGCCCCGGTCTATCTCTGACGGTCTAAGGTGTTAAGATGGCCACTTGGTACGCCAGTATACGCAGATACAGTCTAGCAGTCTCCATTTTGACAGCGCACGTCGTCACACACTGGTTAGTGATCTTCTCTGTCTCTCACATTCTCCAGCGCTAGCACTCCACACTATGTTCAGAGACTGTGCGGGGGTGGCATCTGTGATAGCGTTTGCGGCTCCCACGTACGGAAGTAACACACTTTAATGTAGGCTTTACACCTGTTGGGTGCTAAACCTTTAGGATACAACTAAGCGGAAACATGTGACCCTGGACACCCAAAAATGCAACTGTCAATCCCGGGGGAAGCATCTCCTCACGGACCGAGTCACATCACTGGTTGGTGACAGAAGAGCCCCTTGCGGGTACAGCCATGTTTAACGCTGTATCTTTGCAGTCATGGTGCGTGAACGACGAGCGTGTGTGCTTGTGCGTCCACCACGTGATGACGCACCTCTCGCGCAAACGCATTTCCGGCTTTAACTCAGCGAACTGCACCGCCCGCTTAGGCGCCCCCTAGTGTCGACAGGAGGTCCACGCAATGTGAGACTGAAAAAGCAATGTTTTGTATTAATATATTTACTGGAATGTATTAAGTGGAACGTCATAGGATATACGGTGGTACTGGCGTTCGGTTTCAGCTCTCGCAGCCGATAATTCTTTTTTTTCTTAGAAGAAATGGTGGTGAAAAGTGAGATGATAGAACTGGCACTGATGACGTTGTCAGTCAATACATGTAGTTAGGGTTCACTCACTTTAATTATGCACCCTCTCCGGTGTGCTGAGCCAGTAAGAAGTTTTTCTGACTTGCTCAACAATCAGTCATAAACTAGTCCACCTTAATAATATATACTGTGTCTGTTTACTATAAATCACAAGCGGAAGTGTTGTGTTATGTATCTACTACTTCATACATTTGTTAGTCCATCTATTATTTGCACTGTAGCTCGTTTGACAACTGAGGCACAAGGAGACAAAATGACTACACAGCATTTCAGTATGTGTCAAGTCTGAAGCCAAGACCAGAATAAAAGTGTTCTTGATCCACAGTCAGCAAGTAAGCCCCTAGACCACACACCCTTCTAACTGATTAGTGTTCCTAAAGAGAACCTTTATTGAATCACATCACAAAGTTCTCAATCTCAAGTCAGTGTCATCCACAAAGGTACATTCCAGAATCCTTACTGTAGGTGGTTCTAATGTACTAGTTAAGGCAAATGGATTGTTTTCTCTCCATCAGACAGTCTCCTTAAAGGGCATATGTACCATACTATCATGTGCGGTGCCAGTTAAAGATATGTATGTTATGTTCATTTGCATGATGCACGTATCACCCAGGAAGGTATCTTGGCACCTTGAGAGATAGGACATTGCCTTGACAGGTACGTTTGGAATAGCCAGTGTTTTTGTTTTATTTATGGAATTCTAGGGCTGAGCTGGCGGCTCTGATGTGCAAGAGGGGTCATTTGAGGCTATAGGAGCCAGGTATGAATAGACATGAATGCCGGCTCTGGCTCTTCAGATGCGGGGGACGATGAGCGACAAGAGGCTGGCACAGCGGGAGTGTCTGGTCGGTGTGTGAAAGTTGATATAGTTGTTCAGGAATGTGTAGTGCTTTGTATGTGTGAGTGAAGAGAATTAAGAGGGCATATTTGTGAATGTGGAGCCAGTGGAGGACTTTAAGAGGTGTGATTTTGGATATATATACGAGTTTCTATTTTTTTATTTTAATTAAGCAGGATAAATAAGAAGGAAAACAAAAAACATCTATTGAAAACATTCAACTGTTACCAGTAAGATAAACTAGTGCCATTGAAATCAAAATCAAACATTATCAGGATCACAATATCAATAATATCTTCTCAATAGAGAGTAAACATTAGATTATTAGGTTCCCCCAAATCAGTATATGGATTATATGTATGTGGTAGCATTATATAGTATGGGTTTCTTTACATTTCTTAGTTTATGTTTCTATCCTACATATTTTATAGTTTAAACAAATTATAGTATACATTTATTTGTTTTCCCAGTACGTTCTACAGCATTAGTGTCACTGGTTCTTTGGCAACAAGTGAAGGGCCATCAGAAGCTCTTTTCAAGAGCGAATCTTCCCCCATTGCTAAGTTAGAAGGTGGCAAAATGGTACTCTGAGTAAAGTGACAATTTCCCTTGTGTTAGCAGTTCCCTGTGCTATGATGCTGTCCTGCACTCTGCCCAATGTGTTATGTCCCTGCGCCCTGGGCAATGCCACATCCACACACAATGTGTCCCAGTCCCACTTGTAGTACCCCACCCTGCCAGCAGTGTGCCCCAATGAGTAGCGTAGCTGTCTCTGCGTGCAGTGTTCTGTGTATTAATTGAAGGAGCTCGCCCCCACACAGCAGGCCACCCTAGCATAGGAGGCTCACCTGAGGGAACTGTGCTCCGGTCGCAGTGTCCGTCCTTTAGGAGTCTGTCCCTGATCTCCCAGCTGAACATCCCTGGATTCTCTCTTTTATATTCCTCAATCTTCTTTTCCACGTCAGGAGTGGCCACCTGCTTTAGGAGGCAAAGGGCACAAACACAGGAAAGCACTTTAATTTACATAGTTACTCGAGCTTTCATGAATGACCACTATACTGGCACATGGAGTGGAGAAGTGAAGGATGGAAAGTCGGTGTGCAGAGGGAAAAAAAGGCTTGAAGATGCTGGGAAAATGAAAAAAGGAAGGAAGACGGTCCAGAGTAAGTAACACGCTAAGCTCACTCCCAGTGCTGGAAGGACAGGTAGATATTGTGTGATGTCAAACCAGACTCCCTAATCTGGAATTATGGATCCGACTCCAGCTGTATCATGTATTAATGTACCACACACCCAGAACATTACACCCAATCCCTGTGGTGTTGCAGAACTTGATGATCCAATAAATCAGACGCTATGTTCAAACCCTGCTTTGGTGTAGGATCCATCCATCTAGCGATGTACCAGGCCACCTTGATTATTGTGTCCAACCCCTGATTTGGTGCAAAATCTGCTGATCTTCTAATATTGTGCTAGACACCCTAGATCATTGTGGCTACCACTCCAGCAGTGCAGAATCTGCTCAACTCCTAGTGTATTAGTCCTATTTGTTGATTGTGTTAAAGTCACGTGGTGCAGAATCTACTGATCATCGAATGTACCAGGCCCTTATATCATTGTGTTCAGTCCCTATGGAGGTATGGTTTCTGCTGATCTCTTAATGTACCACAGTACTTAAACATTTCTCACAACCCCGGGTTGTGATACAGAACTTGCTGATCACCTAATGTAGTAGGCCACCGGATCATTGTGTCTAACTACCCCGTAGCACAGAATCAACCAATCTCCTACTGTATTAGATTTCTGGAATGTTATGTTTAACCCATGATGTGGTGCAAAATCCGTCAATATATTAATGTACTGTAACCCCTGTTATGATAGGAATAGCCCCTGCATGGCCCTAGGAAGAATGCAGCCCTGCCTTATGTTGTTTGTTCCCGTTATGCAGTTACTCTTTTCATTGGTCTCCATTTATTGGTCAATGAGCCTTAAAATCATGTGTGCTCACTGTGGGACCTCCCTATTCAATGTGTTGAGACCCCAACGTTTAGCTCTGAGTTTGAGAGGACACCAAAAGTCATCCCTCTCTGAGTGAGTAAATACTGCCCAGTCTACCTGGGCCTCGTGTGACTGGAAGTGGTGGAACCATTGATTCTAGTAAAGAGACGGGCTTTTTAATGACATACATCATTGGAAGATAAGCGTTGGCCTCCTCTGGGATATTTGGCTTCTATCTGTATGAAAGGTATATTTGCACAGGGTGATTGAGCGTGTGTGTCTGTCTGGGTGGTTGCAATAGGGAATCAATTTTGTCTTCCCTTTGTGTTGGCAGAGGGCTTTGGGTGAATCAGCCCAAGTTTTCAGTTGGCCTGGGGACCTGCCCTATAACATGTAGTAGTATGTGGGATGGTCGTCAGATTCATCCTTGGTGGTTTGCCTCCTGTCGAACCCCGCCCTACCCACACCCACAGAAGAGTGGCCCCCAGCTCTGCCATTTCTTACTGTTTCATCTGTGTGGCAAATGATTTCGCCCTTCCTTCTGAGTCCAGTTAGCATCCACACATGAACTGGTTGGAGCCAGCTCTGGAAGGGTGCCTGTTGACATCTAGCCTATGACAGGCATGGGTAATACACTTATTATGCATGCATGGGGTTGCAGGATTTGAAAAAAGGAGCCACTTTAATCCCCACAAAAAGTTCGAACCTTGCATCTGAACTGATTGGTCTTTCATGGGGGCAAATACTGGGCAGTCCAGCATTCTTGAATTCTCTCATTGATTGACAATCAATGCCTAGTTTCTCTCTCATGCACATAGTGTTTAAAAGTTACCTGAATGAGAATGTTTACATTGTGTTTTCATGTGTTGAAAAAATAAATACAGCAGGTGAATTGTTATTCTCAAGTACAGCAAAAGGTAGGTCCCAGGCTGTTTTTTGCTGACCGGGTGGGATGTAATTGTTGTTCAAGGATGTCTTGATTCTTTGGCCTCCCCCACCTCACTCTGGGAATCCCTGTCTGTGTGCTTAAGGCTGACGAGTTGCTGCTCTGCCAAAGACGAGTGTTCAAGTGCACACTGGATCATTAGGGACGGTAGTTCGGACACGTAAGCACTATAGAACGGCATTACCCAGCAGAGCAACATTGTGCAAACACCTTAGAAAGCCTGGCAGTGCCTTTAGGTGGTTGTGTAATATTGATAAAACATAACTTTATGGAGATCTCTAGTTGAGAAGCTAGAAAATTCTCATTTACTGCATTCTGTATTTCATGCGAAGTATTGTGCTCAATACGTATGAAAGCTTACTTTTTATTTTCTTAAAGTAAATATACTTACTAAATATTCAATTATTAAATGTTTTTATTGGGCTTATTGAGTTCTGCATTTATAAAACGGATTGCCTCCTTGATTAAACCATGTACTGCTCTGCCTTGCCACACTGAGAATCAAATGTGAACGGATTGTACTTAGTATCAGTTTGGGGCCAAAAGTAAGGAGGCCCTGGGACAGATGTAAACCATGCCACTTGTTACAACTGGAGCCCTGTAACTCCTGACAGTCATGGAACCCCGACCCAGTTAGTAATTCTAGAATGAGACAAAATTGCAGTGATGCCTCAGTTATGGAATGGTATGCGCTCTACAGTGACCATGAGTTTGAGTGATGCTACCCCAATTTTCCCTGAGATCACTCTTACAATGTACCAAGCTGGGCACCATACACTGTACAAAAGTTTGCTTTCCCCTTCACTGCCTTCAGTCCTCTCAGCACTCATCTTCTCCTCTTTGACACTCGCATCAGATCAGCTGCTCCTTCAGTACTCATTCTGCTGTTCCAAAGACTCAAATTGGGCACACTACGTCCTCATACGTCAGCATGCACCTCTAGGCACTCTCAGTAGGCTTACCACGACCTTCAGCGCTGACTCTGCAGTCACGCTTGGCACTGAAATTGTTGCCTTTCTCCTTCCACCCATCATATTTTAAAGAGGACCTGTTGCACCCTCAGCTCTAGCCCTGTACCTCTCCTGGTCATACGGCCCGTTTGGTTCTCATCCTACACCCCTCAGCACACGTCCTGGTGGTATGGTCTTTTCAGTGCTCATCCTACACCCCTCAGCACTCCAAATGTGTTTCCCTCTAAGGGCTCCCCAGCTGTCTGCCGTTTGAACCCTAACCTTGAGCTTGCTATCCTGTTCCCTCCCCCTCAGCCTACACCCAGAAGCTCTCACAGCTGTCCTGGTGTGCCTTCAACCACCTGCCTGCAGATCTCAGCACTGATCACCACTCTGCTGCCCTGTCCTCTTCATCCTCACACTGCTTCCACCACCCAGTGCAATAGGCCTAATGCCCCTCAGACCTAACCCAGCACTTCTCAGCAATCACCATGAAATGTCTGCCCTGGCTTTCTTTCCTCACAGTGAACCTGCTCCTACTCAGCCCTCATTCTGCCCCTTTGGCACACACTATGGACCTACTGCCCATTCAACACTCACTCTGCACCCCTCTGCACTCACCCCGAGCTCACTGGCACTTTAGCCTTGTGCCTGCAACCCTAGTACTCATTATGGGATTGTCCCTCTGCTGCCCTTTCCCTCTCATTCGGTACACCCTTCAGCTTTCCCCCTCGCGCCCCTCACTCACTGGGGTAGTTGCCCCTTCTGCTTTCACCCTGCAAACCTTGGCACTCACCCTGGGCTTGCTGCCCCCAATAGCTCCGGGCCGGATGGAGCCCGTCTCTTGGTACCGGCACAGAATTTTGGAAACGCAGCCATGGGACACACGCAGTTGCCGTGAGATGACACAGGGCCGGATACCATGGTGAGCCATCTCCACGATCTTATGGCGGATGTGATTGGGCAGGGGGCGTCCGTTGATAAAGACCCCTCCCAGCTGGTTGACTCTGCCCTGGCCCAAAGGAGTAGACACTGCGAATCATAAAAATGGAAAGAGGTGGGGAACCCACATTAGCTCCAAACCTTGCATCTTTACACAAAACAACAACTGTAATAGATTTAAAAAAGGCAAAAAAGACACCAAACATGGACAACTTGACTGGATCTCATAGTGTGTGGTGGACCGTTCCTTTCAACCTCCAGCTCTAAATCAATTCAGAGAATGCTCTTACAGATTTTTTGTCATCATTTATTTTATATCCAGAGCATAATCACACTCAATTATATATTTTTGTATTTTTTTGCATCAGCATCCCAACATTTAGAAAAAGCAAAGAGGGACATTTAGAGGCAGTGTCGGGGGGCGCAATAACTTGTATCGGAGCGTGGTTGTGTGTGCTGTTACTTCTTAAATGTATACCGTCTTTGGAGACCTAGACGTGTGAAAACGCTATTTAACATGAAAGAATATTCAGTTTTTTTTTTTTTTTTCGGAACACAGCACAAGCGCCTGGACGCCTGCGTAATCGCCCAACAGATTGCGCCCTGGCGGGGTCAATACAAGGCACATCCTCAGGCCCGAAAAAAAAAAAAACGTTTCAGTGGCACACACAATCGAGTTCCGGGTGCCAAGTGTGGGTTACATGCTCTTCCGGGGTAATTCGTACTTTGACGGCTCGGACTAACAAACGCATCCATGCGCTCATAGGCACGACCCACCCACCCAGCGTTAAAATTTCTATGACAGGTGGTGGACGCTGGCGGTGAAGGCTGTGCATCCACCTATCAGCCCAGAGGCCCGACATCCGTACTCCAGCACGCGCTGGAAGACAGGACTTTTTATCGGAGCTCCTGGTAGAGGTGGGGCGTCATTAAAGGCTCCTTCGGTCATGTAGCACATTCTATCTCAGACCCCCTCCGCCTTCCACCGGTTATAGTCCCTGGATAATTATTATATATATATATGTGCATCAATAATTTATAATTTCACGGTATATAGTGCGACCGCAGTAGTAAATGCAAAATGACACATTGCTATAATACAAATGTTAAATTGCAGTTTACTATCAAAGTAGAGTACATTTGATTTTAAAGAAAACACCCCGAATCATATGGCATTTTAGGCACTTCTTGGCTCCCGAAATTGTTTAAACGGTTTAAGCTCTAGATAAAAGGGATGCAACTGCAGTTCTCACACTAATAATTTAGTTTGAACCATTTCCCTTTTCTAGCTCGGATTTCTTTTTCCGGCTGTTGGCGCAGGTCTGTATTTTGGGGTGTGCACCTTTTATTCTCTGCTGAGCCTCTTGCCTTTATAAGCACACACCTGTGGGCCGTTCTGCAGGATGTTCAGAAGTGCTCCTGCTGTCAGGGCAAGGCACCTGCACCGTCCGCCCCATGTAGTGCCCTGACCTCTAATTACAGATTGGGCGTAAGTGAAGTAATTGGTAAAACGCCTGCTTTTCACACCGCCGAGAGGCAGAGGTTTGTCAAAAAAGGGGGAGATTTGTTGGTGAAAATTCAACCGAACCTGTCATTAAATATAGCCATGTCCTAGGACTGAATACAATTTTTTGCCTAACAGGAAGCGACTCGTTCTTCTTTAGTTCTGGACAGGTGGGCGAGGAAGGGTTGGCACAGGAAGTTAATAATTGGATAGTCACAAATATTGCCTGCAACACAAAGCCATGCAGTCTCAGGACCCTGCAGAATGTTTTTATGAGTTCACGATTGCCCCGATTTGTAAATGTGGACCACTTTTCTGGCTATCTTATTCGCTAATTAGAGGCGCTTTTTTGGTTCCCGTGCCGATTTTCTTTTCCAGTTAAAACGGCCTGTCTGTCTTTAATTGACCATTATCGATCTCTCGGTACGGCGCCGTGGTTTTTGGTTTTGTGTGGATTTGGAAGTTTTGTATTTCGCAGACTCGCTCGAACTTTCGACCAGATGCTAATGCCTGCCAGACCTAACTAGGGGAGGCGTATGTGGGCAGCCACTCTGGCAGAAAGATCTGAGAAAACGGGTCAAGCGGATGTCAGTGAGACCCTCTCACTCTCACCGGTCACAATTGTAGCATTATAAGCCTCTGCCACAATAAACCTGCCACAATAATGCCTTTAGTGAGAGCCCAAAGATTTCACCCATTCTAGTAACAAATATTAGCCCTCCATTCACAGGGGTGGGGTTCTTTAGTCGGTATCTAGGTAACACCTGCACGAAGCGCCTAGACACTTCCAGGTTCGGAGTGCGCGCTTTTCGAAAAGCGTAAAATAACAGTGCCAGCGGGATGTGTATGGAGCCTCATGGAACTTGCGTCTATCTTATTCTTCGGGGTGGGGGCGTCTTTGATAGGTGTATACACCACCCCAATTTTGTAGATCTCTAACACCAGCCCTCATCATTAGAGCTCACATACCTGGGGCAGAGAGCGATCGGTATAATGGGGGCGCATACAACGAGGTGCCAGGAAGAGGAGCCAAAAGGCAGCGTTCGCTTCTGAGGGCAATTATGAGCCCTCACGCACGGAGCTGAGGGGGTATAGAGAGCCGTGGAGCCCCGGCCTCCCCCCTCAGCGCTCATTATTCGCAGTCATGCTGTCCAAACATGCCTGCCTCTGTCACTTGCTGCAGGAGCCACTTGAGTAAATCCCCGGATTGTGGGTTTTGCTGCCTTAGGCTCCTGCCCAGCACTTGGGCACGAAACGTATGAAGTCTTCACGTTAATAAATGCGCAAACTGCTGCTCAGGCCCGCTGCCGCGGACGGGCACATGTGCCGAGGGTGCGCGAGCAAAGGGGTCCCAATCTAAGCTGAGGGGGTGAACAAAAGGGTCCCAAGCTGTGCTCAGGGGGTGCAGTAAGTAGGAGGGTGATATGCATTGAGGGGTGTACTGAAAAGGGACCTCAAGCTCTCCTGAGGGGCGCAGTCAGGGTGAGACTCCCTATGCGTGCTCAGGGGGTGCAGTCTGTGATGATTGGTGGCCAAGGGGATGAGAGTTAATAACAGGGGGTCCTGGACCTGGTGTGGGTGCAGTAACGAGGCAATGGTCTGTGATGACTGGGTGCAGTCACACGCTGGGCAGAGGCGTATAGTTCGGGGGGGGGGCTCGGGGGGGAAGTGTGGGACCTAGTATGTGCCG
Source organism: Pleurodeles waltl (assembly GCF_031143425.1). Taxonomy (NCBI): domain Eukaryota; kingdom Metazoa; phylum Chordata; class Amphibia; order Caudata; family Salamandridae; genus Pleurodeles; species Pleurodeles waltl. The sequence goes on along the minus strand of NC_090445.1, from coordinate 1,078,102,505 downwards.
AGGGGCAGGCAGTCACAAGGGAAGAGCAAGCAATGCTAAGAGATTGCAGGCAAGGTGGTCAGCATTATGTGCCGAGGGGCTGCAGTCACAGGGCAACAGGGGAAAGCAGAGGTCTTATTCGGGGGGCCCAGTCGCACAAGGAACCGGGAACTATGCATTGGTGGTGGTGGGGGGGGGGGGGTGGGGGGGTGCGTGCAGGCATATGGGATGCAAACAACTATGAGGTACTTGCACATGATAGAACCCACCAGTACCGTGCACATGAGAGACCCTCATGGCACCGTGCAAAGTGGATACAGCGGTACCATGTACAGGAGAGACCCTCAGTACTGTGCACAGGACGGACCGCAGAACCTTGTACAGAACAGACCCTCAATACTGTGCACAGGAGAGACCCTGGTACGGTGCTCAGGAGAGACTCCGGCACCGTGCACAGAAGAGACTGCGGTACCATGCATCGGACAGGGCCTCAGTACTGTGCCAAGGAGAGACCCCCGTACTGCGCACAGGACAGATCGCAGTACCTTGCACTGAACAGCCCCTCAATGTTGTGCACAGGAGAGGCCCTGGTACCGTGCACAGAAGATAAATATGTGCCCCCTCATATGTTCCACGCGCCCCCCAGTATGCGCTCCTAGCAAGAGAACTGGAGAAATGTACTGATTTGTGTTCCCTCACATCCTTATGATTCACGACGTATTGTACGTTACAGATTGAGGTTACAGGTTCTAGGAAATCACGGAGAGGGTTGTTATTTTTATTTCTATAGGACACAGGGTTTGCGGGCACATCACAGACACTGCTGAGGGGTACAGGACAGTGCTTAGGGCTAGAAACTGGGTTGGGATAACGGAAAGGGCTTCAGGATGCAGGCACAGGTGAGACACAGGTCAGTGCTTATATTTACAGGCACAGGTGAGACACAGGTCAGTGCTTATATTTACAGGCACAGGTGAGACACAGGGCAGTGCTTATATTTACAGGCACACGTGAGACAAAAGACAGTGCTGAGGGGTAAAGCCAGAGGTGAGGCGCGGATAGTGCTCAAAAGGACAGGCACAGAAGAGACACATGCAGTGCTGATATTTAGCGACACAGAAGAGACACAGGGCAGTGCTGAGGGGTACAGATGATCTTGAGATGCAGGACAGTGCTTAAGGGTGCACACACAGCTCAGACACGGACAGTGATGAGGGGTAAAGCTGCAGATAAGGCACAGGACAGTACTTAATGGTGCAGGCACAGAAGAGAGTGCTGAAGGATGTATAGACAGGGGTGACACAGGACTGCGCTTATGGGTGCAGGCACAGGCGAGACACAGGACTGCGCTTACGGGTGCAGGCACAAGTGAGACACGGGGCAGTGCTTAAGAGTGCAGGCACAGGTGAGACACGGGGCAGCGCTTACGGGTGCAGGCACAGGTGAGACACGGACAGCGCTTACGGGTGCAGGCATAGGTGAGACACGGGGCAGAGCTTACGGGTGCAGGCACAAGTGAGACACGGAGCAGTGCTTACGGGTGCAGGCACAGGTGAGACACAGGGCAGCGCTTACGGGTGCAGGCACAGGTGAGACACGGGGCAGAGCTTACGGGTGCAGGCACAGGTGAGACACAGGACTGGGCTTACGGGTGCAGGCACAAGTGAGACACGGAGCAGTGCTTACGGGTGCAGGCACAGGTGAGACACAGGGCAGCGCTTACGGGTGCAGGCACAAGTGAGACACGGGGCAGTGCTTAAGAGTACAGGCCCAGGTGAGACACAGGACAGCGCTTACGGGTGCAGGCACAGGTGAGACACGGGGCAGTGCTTAAGAGTACAGGCCCAGGTGAGACACAGGACAGCGCTTACGGGTGCAGGCACAGGTGAGACACGGGGCAGTGCTTAAGAGTACAGGCACAGGTGAGACACAGGACAGCTCTTACGGGTGCAGGCACGGCGGAGTCCACACGACTCGGCCGTGTCATTAAGGTTGCGTTTACTGGGGTACATTGGGCTCTCCAGATTGCGCGCTTACGGATGCGCAGTAGGGATCCCGAGGTTGCGCTCTAGGGTGCACATTGTGGTCACATAGGCTGCGCTCAAGGGTGCACAGTAGGGATCCCGAGTTTGCGCTCTTGGGTACACAATGTGGTCACATAGGCTGCGCTCTAGGGTGCACAATGAGGTCACATAGGCTGCGCTCTAGGGTGCACAATGTGGTCACCTAGGCTGCGCTCAAGGGTGCACAGTAGGGATCCCGAGGTTGCGCTCTTGGGTGCACAATGTGGTCACCTAGGCTGCGCTCAAGGGTCCACAGTGGGGTCCCGAGGTTGCGCTCACGGTTGCACAGTGGGGCCACCGAGGTTGCGTGCGCTCTCGGGTACATAGTGGGGTCATCGAGGCTGCCTTGAAGGGTGCACAGTGGGGTACCGAGGCTTCATCAGAGGTGCTACGCGGGGTCCCTAGGTTGCTTTCACGGGTGAATACCAGTAGGATCACCAAAGTTGCGCGCGCTCACGGATACACGGTGGGTCATAGAGGCTACGCTCACGGATGCACAGTGGGGTCACCGAGGTTGCTCTGATGGGGAGCAGGCATAGTACAGATCCCAGAGGTGGGACAAGCAGGGGAGTAGACCCTGGTTTTTTTTTTTTGGGGGGGGGTTACATATATATGATTAGGCCCACACGAGAGATGCGCGCGCTTAGTCTGCAATGATGGGGACAGAGAAGAATTGACTGAAGGGCCTGAGTCGAGACCCGCGGGTCTTGCTCGGGGGGTATGTGGGCAGTGGTGGGTCTAGTGAAGTGGACAGCCAGAGGTTCAGATTGCAGAACTGTAGTACTGTTGGTACTTACATTTTCGGGTGTGCTGTTTTTTATTTTATTTACCGCGCTGTGACCGAATCACCCATTCGGAAAATTGTTCTATTATTAATCTGACCTCGAACTTCCCCTGCACTGCTTGTGAATGAGATATAAACAAATCTCCTGGATGTACTCCTTTATCTGGGGTCGGAGCCACTTTTTAGTCATTTTCTCTTTTTTCAGCAATAAAACTCGCTTTAGGTCTTTAAGGGCACAACTTTTAATATAACTGTATACGTCGATCTTCAGTACTATTTCTAGTGGGAGTCAGTTTGTCCGATATGTGCTTAATATATCAAAATACCGACTACATAGTTAATCGGTATAAAACTGGCATGCATGCAACTTGTAAGGGGGTGGCAGATGTACCCAATATTTGTCGGCGTAATTTTTACCATTTACCAAAATCATCCGAGTTAAAATTCCACGTTTTACAGTATGCCACAAGCACAAAGCAGATTGCAAGTCTAGGAAAATCAACATTTTCTTTTTGCGCCTACAAAAACACACACATATACGGGAAGCAAATTGTCTTCCTTTCCCCAAATTTCCTTCATGGTTTCTCGACAATAGTGCCGTTATTACTGCACGGAGCCTTCGGGCGCTATTCTCGGTTTACCAAAAATTGAGGACGTTTCCACTTCTGTGCTAAAGTCGACTTACCCCGCCACACAATTCATTATTTCAGGGACTTGGGGAGTAAACACGTCTGAACGATCACTGCGTCGAAAGGACCCAACCGGACAAACGGACTTCGAGTAACAGTACAGGCGCTGATTTACATTGCGGGGTTTAATCGGGCATTACTTGACTACACTGTTTTATTAACCAAAAAGAGATTGAAGGGCTTCAGGTGCGCGCTGTTTTCAAAGGCCATGAACACCCAGTTTTCCTCAAGACGAACCAGATTTAAACGCTCGCCACTAATATCTACTGTTACCTGTAGGTAACGACTTGCATTCCCGCAAAATGTCGTACCTGCCTTTCATCCTTATACAGGTCGGTAAACTGCCATACAATTGGAATTAAGGAACACCTATTGTTTACAGCGCTTAGAGACAGAAAGTCTTTGATTTTAAGAGCTATATAAAACAAGTTTATTTATTATAAACCCCGACCCACTCCACACACACGCTCCTCATTCACAGGAGTCTTGGAAGGGATGGTGTAAGTGAAAGTTGCTGAATATGGGCAGCTACATTTTTATGTTAGGGATTAGGGACCAAGGCGCATTAATGCAGAATGTTTAGGCGACTGGGGTGTGGAAGAGGGACATGCAATTAAGACCGCTGCCGTTGGACGGGATGCGGCGCAGACATTCATCACTGTAGATGCAAGTGGCACCCATGGAAACTGGAGGTGCCTCGAAGCCTTCAATACATGCACGTAACTCCAGGATGATGGTGCTTGTCGGGAAGGGAGGCATAGTTGGCCTCGCGCCAGTGGTATGCAGATATTTACTAATAAAGCCGTGATGGTGGTGGTGTGAGGAGTCCCTTACAGAAACAGAATTACTTATATAAAAGTTTTCTTCTGGGCACTGTGAATCCATTTGATCCCGGAGTATGGGGTAAGAAGGGGGCGCAGATGGTGTCAAAGATTTATCAGTGAAGATGCTGGGTTGCTACACCCCACACATCCCCTCGGAAATAGAACCGCTCAGGTAAGAGTTTGTTTCAAGAAACTATAAAGGCATTTGATGATGGAGGAGTGGGCAAGGGGGGGTAGCTGGTCTCAGCGACGGTGGCATGCTGAGGTTTATCAATAATGAAGCTGGCTGGGGTGCTAGCCCCCACCCCCATCCGTGCAGAGGTAGAATTACGTCGATAAGAGTTTCTCACGGGGCAATCATTGCATGCATTTTATTCCGACTGCAGGGGTGCCAGGGACTGGTCACAGATGGTGCCAGGGCGGGGGGCTGCAGACCTACCTTCTAGAGGAAACCCCGTCCGGGGGTAGTTCTGCCCGGGTCCTGGTCGCATCATTCTGGGGACAGCTCCTGAGAGACACGCCATTCGCCGGGGCACGTCAGAGGATGAGAATTCTTGGGGAGCAGCCCCCCAACACCGATGAGCCCGGGAAAGGCAAACAGCGCCCCTGAAACCCGAAGCAGACCCCGGCGGAGGGAGCAGAGGCGCGCGGAGCGGCCCTTGGCAGGGGTTGGGCAGATGTTGGCAGAGGGTGGGCACGCTGTCCGGGTGGCTCAGGGCTTCCTCGCTGCAGGAGGCTCCGCTGGTCCTGGGGGCGCGGGGGGAGGACGGATAATGTCAGCTGAAAGCTTCGCAAGTAGTTAAAGTGACCAACTTCAGGCAGGAGGGGAGGGGCGCGAGGAGGGGACCCGGGCCGCTCTGATAGGCTGAGGACTTCTATTCTTTCAGGAGGAGCAAGGAGGCGATGCTGAGCGCTGAGAACCAATCCCAGCCCCGCCCATTCCAGTGAGCACCCCCCTCCTTTAGCGCAGGGTGGGTCTGCCCCCACCCCTCCACCATCACAGACACTTAGGCGAGTGCTCCATTCCCCTTAGCACAGAGCGGCTCACTTCAGTACGGATCCCAGACGACCCTCATCACCCCACCAGGGGACAGGCCCGTGCTTACAAGGGCTTTTGGCAGGCGGGGTAGAGTGAGTGACCCCCCCAGAGTCTGGGGTGGGTGCCGTGCCTGTGGAATCCGGATAAATTGCTCCCTCTGATCCCCGGACACTGGACAGGCTGAGTGCAACTTCTCTCCTGTACTGGGACAGGCTGAGTTCAACCCCGTCCAGTAATTGGCCAGGCTCAGTTCACCCCAGGCCAGTACTGGGAGAGGCTGAAGCCAACCCCAGTCCAGTACTGGGACAGGCTGAGTATAACCCCCTCCAGTACTGGGGCATGTTGAGTTCAATATTCTCTAGTACTGATGCCGGTGGAGTTAAACCGCCAACAGTGCAGGGGGAGGCTGAGTTCAATCATCCTTCAGGACTAGGACCCGCTGAGTTCAATCCCTTGCAGTACTGGAAGAGGGTGAGTTGAACCCTCCTCCAGGAACGGGGCAAGCTGGGTTGAAAGCTTATCGAACCCTGGGGACAGGCAGGGTCCAATACCCCCATCCACCCAAAAAGGACAGGCTAAGTTTAATGGCGCTGCCACACTCGCCCGTTCAGCACTGGGATAGGCTGAGTTCATATCCCCGCCAGTGCTGTGATAGTGTGGATTCAATTCCTTTCTAGTACTGGAATAGGATATGTCAAATGCCCGTCAAGCAATGGGTCAGGCTTAGTCCTGCTCGCTCCTGTAACTTGGGCAGAGTTGGGCCAGTACTCCTCCAGTGCCGTGATATATCGGGTTCGATGCTCATCTGAACTGGTACAGACTGAGTTCACTGCTCCTTCATCACAAGGACAGGCTGAGTTCACTGCTCCTCCATCATTGGGACAAGCTGAGTTTACTGCTCCTCCATCACAGGGACAGGCTGAGTTCACTTCTCCTCCATTATTGGGGCAGGCTGAGTTCACTTCACCTCCATCACTGGGACAAGCTGAGTTCACTACTCTTCATTCACTGGGACAAGTTGATTTTACTAGTCCTCCATCATTAAGGCAGACCGAGTTCACTCTCCTCGATCACTGGGGGAGCGGGGGGGGGGGGGGTGATTTCACTACTCCTCCATCACTGGGACAAGCTGAGTTCACTACTTCTCCATCTCAGGGGCAGTCTGGGTTCACTGCTCCTCCATCACTGGGGCAGGCTGAGCTCATTACCCCTCCATCACTAGGACAGGCTGATTTCATTACTACTAAATCACTGGGGGAGGCTGAGTTCACTACCCCTCCAACACTGGGGCACGCTGAATTAATTACTACTCTACCGCTGGTACAGGCTGATTTCACGACTCCTCCATCACTGGGGCAGTCTGGCCCCAGTCCCACTCCCGCATTGCAGCAGACTGGTGTCAATGTCTCTTAAGCACTAGGCGAGGCTGAGCGCAATCCTTCTCTACGCTCTGAACCCATCCTAGAAGTAGACCTTCCTTAGGTGAGACTAACATATATTGTTAAGGGAAGTGGGGGCTTTGCCATTGGTTTAACTGGGAAAGTCAAACTAGCAGTTTTAAAACTGCTCTTCTAGGCTGCAGTGGCAGGCTGGGAGACATTTTGTACTTTGTCACACGCACAGTGGCACACTCCTGCTGCAGCCCTGAGTGGACACTCTATCTTACTTGTCCAGGGTACCTTTGATACCATACACTAGGACCTTATAGATAAGTCAGCATATAGTATTTGGGGGTAGTAAATTCAACACACATTTTGTAAGGGGAACTGGTGAGCGGGCCCCAGTGCACTCTCAGAGCCGAAAAACTAGCAGCAGTCCAAAACGTTGGGGGTGATCATGCAAAAAAAGTAATTTCTTTACAGCAATGATTCGCAAGTGGAGGCAATTTTTAATTTGGTACCTGGGCCTGTTTTCTGTCCAAATCTGGCCCGTTGTGGAACCAAAGAACAGTCAATAGAGGCCAATGTTCATATTGGTGCGTTGCTTTTCAAAGCAAATGGATCAATACTACAGGGAGTGCAGAATTATTAGGCAAGTTGTATTTTTGAGGATTAATTTTATTATTGAACAACAACCATGTTCTCAATGAACCCAAAAAACTCATTAATATCAAAGCTGAATATTTTTGGAAGTAGTTTTTAGTTTGTTTTTAGTTTTAGCTATGTTAGGGGGATATCTGTGTGTGCAGGTGACTATCACTGTGCATAATTATTAGGCAACTTAACAAAAAAAAATATATACCCATTTCAATTATTTATCCTTACCAGTGAAACCAATATAACATCTCAACATTCACAAATATACATTTCTGACATTCAAAAACAAAACAAAAACAAATCAGTGACCAATATAGCCACCTTTCTTTGCAAGGACACTCAAAAGCCTGCCATCCATGGATTCTGTCAGTGTTTTGATCTGTTCACCATCAACATTGCGTGCAGCAGCAACCACAGCCTCCCAGACACTGTTCAGAGAGGTGTACTGTTTTCCCTCCTTGTAAATCTCACATTTGATGATGGACCACAGGTTCTCAATGGGGTTCAGATCAGGTGAACAAGGAGGCCATGTCATTAGATTTCCTTCTTTTATACCCTTTCTTGCCAGCCACGCTGTGGAGTACTTGGACGCGTGTGATGGAGCATTGTCCTGCATGAAAATCATGTTTTTCTTGAAGGATGCAGACTTCTTCCTGTACCACTGCTTGAAGAAGGTGTCTTCCAGGAACTGGCAGTAGGACTGGGAGTTGAGCTTGACTCCATCCTCAACCCGAAAAGGCCCCACAAGCTCATCTTTGATGATACCAGCCCAAACCAGTACTCCACCTCCACCTTGCTGGCGTCTGAGTCGGACTGGAGCTCTCTGCCCTTTACCAATCCAGCCACGGGCCCATCCATCTGGCCCATCAAGACTCACTCTCATTTCATCAGTCCATAAAACCTTAGAAAAATCAGTCTTGAGATATTTCTTGGCCCAGTCTTGACGTTTCAGCTTGTGTGTCTTGTTCAGTGGTGGTCGTCTTTCAGCCTTTCTTACCTTGGCCATGTCTCTGAGTATTGCACACCTTGTGCTTTTGGGCACTCCAGTGATGTTGCAGCTCTGAAATATGGCCAAACTGGTGGCAAGTGGCATCGTGGCAGCTGCACGCTTGACTTTTCTCAGTTCATGGGCAGTTATTTTGCGCCTTGGTTTTTCCACACGCTTCTTGCGACCCTGTTGACTATTTTGAATGAAACGCTTGATTGTTCGATGATCACGCTTCAGAAGCTTTGCAATTGTAAGAGTGCTGCATCCCTCTGCAAGATATCTCACTATTTTTGACTTTTCTGAGCCTGTCAAGTCCTTCTTTTGACCCATTTTGCCAAAGGAAAGGAAGTTGCCTAATAATTATGCACACCTGATATAGGGTGTTGATGTCATTAGACCACACCCCTTCTCATTACAGAGATGCACATCACCTAATATGCTTAATTGGTAGTAGGATTTCGAGCCTATACAGCTTGGAGTAAGACAACATGCATAAAGAGGATGATGTGGTCAAAATACTCATTTGCCTAATAATTCTGCACTCCCTGTATGTACCTAGTGCAAACCAAGTTAAAGTGATGGTGTGTGGTGAAAATAGTGCAACTATGTCTCATGCTGTTTCCCAGATCCGTGAAAATGTAGGGACCACCCAGCAGTAGCACAGATGAGACAGCATGCCTTCCATTCTGACCAGCGTGCTAGGGGACAATCTGTGATTGAGAGGTGGACCACTAAATCCTGATTGACACTCTGGTGGAGCTTGGTGGAGGAGTCAACTCCTATGGCAGGGGAGGTGGTGTGAAAGATGAGACCAGATACAGTGTCACAGTTAGTGTCACAGTTATCAGACTCACATAAACGGTGTGATTTACAGTCAGTTTTGATATTTCAAAGAGAACTTTGGGAAGAACAACATGAATAAGTAAAAATGTAACTGCATGCTATCACAAAATAATACATTGATTTTAATGCAGTGCTTTATATTGTAGCTATGGCACGTCCAAGCACTGTAAATAGCAAGTGTAACTATAACTCAGTGTATAGTACCAAAGTTACCTACCTCTGAAAGATGGAATTCAGAGTCGGCCTTCCCAGGAGTCAAACTAATGACCGGCACAACATTGCCTTTTTCAGCAGCAAGCGTTAAACTCACTGAGTTATTCTGCCACAACACAAAAAATTCACAATACATCAGCAGCAAATATAAAATAGCAACACTGGGTACTTAAATTATAATACAAAAATATGCTGCTGCAACCACTGTGCTGTCCCTGATCAATTACATTACTGACAACAAACCGGAATTGTGACCAGGGCCGGACTGGCATTTCTCCTACTTTCCAGATGGGTTGCTAGTCATGACCCCTTGCCGTGGGGGCCTGATTTGAATGTTTTTTGCCAGTGCTTATTTTTGTTTCCTGTCCGGGCCTAATTGTGATCCTCTTTCGAAGGAAACAACGATCAATTTTATCCTGCTGGTGGAGGGTGAGTCACTCCCAACTCTCCTGAAACAAAATATGAAACTTACTGAACTGTGTGCGTTTATTGTCTCATAGTAACTACTAAAAAAATGATGGTCAATAACGCAATATTATTTTTATTGATTGGTATTTGTAAAGGATGCCTATACCACTAGTGTGTCCTTGCAGCGAAGTAGCCACATCCAATCAATTACCAGCTAGAGCGATCATGCCTTGTCTGATTGACTGTAAGGCATGAACACCCTGATGGCGACTGGTCGTCAGCCAGGCCTTGCAATATAATTGACAGAGTTTGCGAGTATGACCTCTTTAGTACTGGAATGCATGATGTTCAAAGCGATGCTCTGAAAGTGTAGTGTTGGAGTGCATAGGAGCTGAAGTGTCAAAAAGAGTGCCAGTTGTACAGATTTGCACACTTTTACATGCTTTCCTGGTAGATGAGGAGGAAGTAGATGTGGTCGGATTATGATGGCAACCTTTGAGGCCCACACAAAACGCTAACATTAATATTAAGCTTCTCAGTCTTTGTGTTCAATTATCTTTGTCAGGGAAACCTATTGTGACCCCAAGTTCAAGTTTACGGTTAGGATTATAGTTGTCACAAAACCATAATAGTTGAATAATGGATTTCTTTCCTCCTCCAGTCAATCTAACTAACAAACTCTCATATCCGCAGCTCAAATGAACTCATAATAATACTAAAACTGTACTCATATTTCCCGATACTAATTCATCACTAATTTTTGTTGGGTTCCAGAGTAGCGTGCTACTCACCGAAAAGCACTTTGACGCCTCGTCAGGGGTAGTAAGCGCTATATAAATACTACTACAATACAATACAATAACTTAAGATCTGCAAAGACTAGTGAGCTCAAGTTAGCGGTCCTAGGTCCAAGAGTGGCTGATTTTGCAAGATGATCAGACAGTGCTGTGACCCTTGGAGAAAGTTGGGTAGTGAGATACGAAGTACCAATGATCTTACACGACCCTTTTCATTATCAGGATCCAACTAGCCAGTCACTCAGGTACCAGACCGTTGCAGAGCTAGGCAGGGTCTGGGGACTGCCAGGTTTGCTTGGGAACACTTGTTCTGAAATCCAGGTCACTAGGGCAGTGGTGATCTTGTACTCAGTGCCACCACTGTTGGAAGCAGGTGTTTACAGAGATTCCTGGTGCTCTAGTCAACATTCTCTAGACTCCTCCCAGTGTGAGGTTTCCACACAGACAAGATCTCAGTGTCGCATGGCATGCCAGTAGAACAAGGCTTTTCAGGATTTAGTCTAATGTGCAACAAAATGTGCAGTCAGCAATCAGGAAACACCACAGCAGGGTACACCGAGGCCTGTGTTGATGTGGCTATTCCAAGTGCTTGAGATGTTCTCTAGCTTTCACTGACAGTAGCCCACCGTAAATCAATTTAGGTGGTCTGTTGAAGTTTAAAAAATCCAATCAGTCAGCTTTCACTCCTTAGAATTGACATAGATTGGTCCTGCTTCCAAGATGCACTACAAGGGCTTGATCTAACGTAACACCAAGCGTGCATACTTCCCAGGTGAAAAGGTTTGTATTTCCCCCCTCAAATCAGACCTTTGGGTTAAATAAGAAGTGAGAAAAGACTGACCTTGTTTTTTCTCTGTGTAGCAGCTATCCTCCGTCTTAAGCAGCTTTAACACAAAAGCTATTCATAATCATCCGAGAGTAACTCTAATTATTAGTGCAACAGTTTGGCAGTTCCTAATTCGGGCTGTCGATCACCACCATCGCATGCCCATTCTACAGCTTTTTGGTAACTCTTTGGTGGGATGGTTTTCCCTCCCTACCCCTATTACCCACACAAGAACTTGTTAATAATTGTTATTTTTTTATTCGGTACAGCGCTCTGATACCCTCAGGTCAACTTCGCACTATACAAGACTCTTAAATAATACCTTTCTGTATACCTTCACCACCATGGACTGGTGTTCGTTCCTCTCTCTAGCGTGCAGTGACCTTGAAGCATAGTGGCCAGTGGTGCCAGCTGGGGCAGATGTCAAACTCAGTTAATGATGGGAAATATAGTCATCCTTACTGAATAACTACCCATTGCGCAGGCGCAGTGCTGCGCCCGTGCATGCTTGGCACATGCACATCTACACCAGATAACACATATGGCCACCACAAACAACACTGTAAGTCACCAGAGACCCTGGTGCAACATGGAGTGGGCTCCTTCTCCACCCGCCCTGCCTCCAGCGCACTGCCTTATACGTATTTTTTTAATTCTTATTTTCCAAAACATTAAAAAAATTCAGATCACTAGTGGGTTTTTTTTTGCTTCTTTACTGAAAAACTTGGCTGACTTCAAAACAGAAATCTGAGCATCATATTCTTGCCTGACTTCAAAATGGCTGCAGTTTAAAAAGTTTTAAAATATGGCCAGAAAAATCTACCAATAAACAATAGATCATCGTTCAAAAACCTTTAGTGCTCTTCTTTACACTACGCGGCTTTCTTGGTAGAGTAGAGACTGCCAAAGTTTTTTATTTTGCTCTTTAATGATATTATTGATGTCGATAATGACCAACTATGTCTATTTTTGAGCCTCAGACCCAGCCAAGAAACGTGTGCCCTACACATTACCAATAAGTGTTTGCCAGGCAATTGAATGTTGCCATCTCTGTAAAGGATGTCTGCACAATCTGAAGAAGGGTGGCCATATAGAGTCTTTATTCTGCAGGCAAAATTACATTTCCACTTACCTTCACTATCAATAGGAACATTTATGTTGTTTTGCACTGGGTTAACAATAGACCCCGTAGCCCCCTGTGGTGCGGGGACCCCAAGCTCCAGGGGGCCCCCTCAGGACAGTACACTGTGCACAGGAAGCGGGCCTTGGCCTAAGGGCTTCTGACTGGGTCTCCCCCCCATGTAATTTGCATGGGGGACACCCTCAAGTTTTGTCACGCCACTGGGTGTTTGAAGGGGTATTATCACACCACTCAGCTACTGGACCCCATAGGTGGAGGCCTTCATGTCTTTGTACTACAACCTGTACTGCAGCAGGAACTCCAAGTTTTATCTCACATCAATTATGCTGTATTTTGCCACTTTCTTTTTTTTACCAGAGTTGACAGAGTTGATTAGCTGAAGCTTAAACTGGACTACTATTACAGTTTAGATTTCAAGGGCATCCATCTGTTGTGATCACTATTCTAAATAAATGATTCACTTGCTAATGTGAAGTAAACCTTGATCTCTTGTGCCACTAAGAACTGGCAAGCGGCGTGGGCATCCTATAGAATTAGCAGTATATTTAGCAACATAAACTATACACAAATAACAAGCATTTACAATGCAATAGGTCTCACATTTACTTGAGTTAGAACTGTTGGCATTGTAAAATCGTAACTGGACTTTTCTTGACACAAAATTGTTCAACCCTGCCTCATAATTTCGTCTTTTCCTGCCATATACTTCCAGTGGCCCTGCTTATAACTAAAGCACTTCCATTTACCTTCTTCCTCTATCTGCAGCAAAAAATGAAATATTGCCAAACAGCATCCTAATTTAAATCTGCCATGATAATTCCAATAGAATACCACCTTCACAACCCCACCATCAGAGTTGCTGGCTGGCTAACACAATTCCCCCAAAAAGACACAAGACAGCTACAGAGGAGAAATAAACTAGAAGGGTCTCCCAAACATATCAAGAGTGTTCAAACAGTCGTAGTGTAATGAGAATGTTAACTTGGCCTGAATCATGGTCATAATTGTAATAAGGAGAGAATTACAATTATCATATAAACCTTTATCAGAAATAAACTTTTGGCATTAGACTATAATGCTCAAAACAGCCTGAGAGGACACCATAACAAAAATAACATTTGTAAGAAATATGGTCATGTAACCTTATTGTTAGCCCCTAGAGGGTGTAACCCCATGACTAAAAAACAGGAGAAAGTAATGCAGTGTAACCATATACTTAGCCCCTAGAGAGCGTTTTGTAGGGCTAGCAGGCTACTGCAATGATATTCCAAACGACCTTTAAAACAAAACTTCTCCCAGCTATAAAACAAATGTTCTAGCCATGAGAAAGCTTAAAAGACACTGAATGGAGGGAGGGGTTATTATTTTGGGGTCCCCACTAACCTAAGGTGGGGAACAGAGATGGTGAAGACAGAAAGAGCGTTTTGAAAGTTTTCCCAATGTCCTAGGACCACCACAGGCTGTGTTATGAGCAAAAATGTTTTGCAAAAGTAATTCCCTGCAAAGCATTATGGGGCAAGTTTCCATGCCACAAATATTTTAGTATGTTGATATGACTGTAAGGCTTGGAACAGCCCCTAGAGGACACAACAATGAATATAGCATTTGAAAAAAAAACAGGGCAATGTAACTATGTACTTAGCCCCTAGAGAGCATAACCACACAAAAAGAAAATGACATTAAATAATGCAGTGTAAGCATACATTTAGCCCCTGGCGAGCATAGTGCATTACACTTTTTTAGGAATAGCAGGCCTATAGCAATGATGTCACATACAAAACCTTAAAACACAAGCTATTCCCAACTGTAATACAAATGTTCCAGCCAGAGAACGCTTAAAAAACAATTTAAAAAAAAATCACTGGATGGTGGGAGGAGTTATTATTTTGGGGACCCCAGTAACTTAGCGTGGGGACCCAGAGATGATGTAGACAGAAAGAGCAAGTTGTGCTGAACCTTTTGTAGGTGGTCCCATTGTCCTGGGACCACCACAGGCTGAGTTATGAGCAAAGATTTTTGTAAAAGTAATGCCCTGCAAAGCATTATGGGGCGGGTTTCCCGAGTGCAGTGAATACTGTAGTATCGACTCTCCCACTGTGCTATGAACCGCTTTCACTTTGAGGATTTCTGTTTTACTTAAAGCATTTACCAATTTCAAGTGTTTTAAGGGGAGAGCCACAAAAAATGACTGATTAGGTAACTGTGAACAATGTGACCAGCGCTCCAATGCTGCAGATCGAGTTCACACTGTTGTGGCTGTTCACCCTGTGAGCGCCATGGCTGCCATGCAGCATGAAGGGGTGAGGCAAAAGAAAAAAAAAGAGTTCACCCACGCTGAAGTATATCGCCAATCGTGCAATAATCTGTGTAATGGAGGCAGTCTGCAAGGCGTGACAAAAACAGCCTCAAGGCGGAACAAATGTAAGGCATTTACCAATGACATTAAGTGATTTTTGAAAGGCAAGGCCAGGAACGAATGGGCGAATGGGCGTGGTAAAAAGCCTGTAATACTTACAACAGGTCAAAGTGTTTGCACCCTCGACCTAATTTCCTGTGGGTTACACGTCAAAAAGGGTTATAAATGGTGTAATTATTTGTGTTACCATAACCATGGCAGCCCTTTCCAGCCGGAGCCGAACTCTGAGACTGTTTAGTAGCTCATTAGTCAGGCTTGAGTAGAAATGAGCGGCCTAATATCTGTAGTTAACCAAGTACGATTATTATTGTGTATATATAAATATATATAGATATATATATAAACACTCCGTGTCGGCGTGCCGTTCCTGCACCTGACCGTCAGAGGTGCTCGTCGGATGACGCGTGCCACCACGTCTCAATCTTCGCACTTTCTTCTTAAAATGAGGAAGGACGGCACTCCACAGGCATAGTAAATTTCAAGATTTATTAGCACAAGAACGCGTTTCGGCATTACCGCCTTTGTCAGCTTAATGGTCGCCATCTTGGCATCATGTGATCCCATTACACACTAACAAAACACCAATACAGTGAAATTAATTCATAAATTTTGCGAAGGGCAATCATTCAACTTTGTATGATAAAAAATATATATTGCAGTTTAAATTCCTCCTTGAAGCATATTTCTTGCGTTTACACTTGCAAAGTGACCTGAACTCAGCACAACGATGACGATAGTAGTAAAATTCAAACCTCGACATGATAGTACCTGCGATTCTCTTTGAAGAGATCTGTAATCTGGAACTTATTTGATCTTCAACCTATACCAAAATGTATAGTAATATTGCACATGATATTGACCTTCCTGCGTAACATTGCATTGTTGTCCCACATATAATCATAATGTACTCATTAGTAACACCATATAATTAATTCCATCTCTATTCTACCTAAGAGCAAGAGCCAATGTTTTAACAAAAATCAACGAAACTGTGACTATTGTGATACAGTTCATGCCCAGAAGGGATTATTTTGTCTGTACTGTATACTAACTTATGTGTGTTATTAAAACTTGTCAAAAACTATCATATACATTGCTGTACAACCGCTTAGAGTGTTTGCATAAAATACGCATTAGTAATTTCATATAATTAATTCCCTCTGTGCTCCAAAGTGAACCATTTAACAATGTTTGCGTGTAAAATACACTTATCTAGTTTCTATGAAAAATATGAAAAAATATGCCACATCCGTGATGTATATTGATAATCAACAAGATCAAAAACAGGTTTGCTTGATTCATACATTAGTGAAGATGAATATATAATTCTTCACTGCTATTTAGCCCGCTAGGTTCCTTGGTATCTAAAGATAATATATATCTCGACTCTAACTTACGTAAGTTCTTTTCCCTGTCTCCGCCTCTGATATCTTTCAATATTCCATCTATAACACTCTAACTCAGTTCATCCACTCTTCCTCCATGAAAATCAGGCATATGACGAGCCACCGGATAGGAATCATCCCTATTTGAAATGGCTCTTAAATGTTGAAGGATCCTTTTGTGTACCTGAAGTTTGGTGCTGCCTACATATAATTTGGGGCAGCCACATTTAAGAATATAAATTACATAGTCTCTTTTGCATGTATACCTCCCTTTAATAGTATGTAACTATCCTATTTCCGATAGATAAACTCTTAATGTTTTCACCATTTCTGCACGCTTTGCATCTCGAACATTTGTAAAAGCCATCCTGTGTATTAAGCCATGTTTTATAACTACTTTGCTGTCTTACATCACTCTTTACCAATATGTCTTTCATGGATTTACCTTTTCTGAAAGTTACCTGAGGTTTTCTTGCTAGATCTTCTTCTATCACTGGGTCACTCTTTAGCATATGCCAATGTTTTTGCAGTAACTTTCACACTTGCGTATGCGCAGTATTATATGTGGTAATGAACCTCACTATACTGATTCCTTTCTCCCCTTTGTTCTTCTTCTCATTTATATATATATATATTGACTTAAAAAACTAAAGATTACAGGGACATTAAAGTTAGGTTCTGAATTCACTCACACAAAACCATAGAAATACATCAGTTGTAGAGTTATTTCAAGTAACTGTAACTTGGGGCCTAAGGTAACTTTACGCATGCCCTTGCCATACACAGTTTTTTCTTCAATAATTTGACTTATAATGTTTCATTGATATTTGTATTGACGTTATAAAAGCTGTCATGAATGCTGTAATATCTACGCTAATTATCAGTGCATGGCAAGGGCGGGAGATATAGTTATAGTTACATTAGGCAGCGAGCAACCATGAATTGCAGTTCCTACCATGTACTACTCCTAATAGACATCCATCAGACTTCTTGACTTAAAATTCAACAACAAATTTAGTTCTTTCTATGACAACACCCTTTGCTGGGACATAAAATAACTAATTGCATGACAATTTTGATGAACTAATAAGTTTGAATTAGAATTTGTCTTTCTGTGCTCCTTGTGTGCTGTGAAATTAAAAAAACACAATATAAATGGAGCAGGTCACTGTCTAAAGTTATTTACCAGTGAATGATTATCGATTCCCACTTATAGACCACACGTGCTTCCAGCTTCTGGTAAAAAGAGCAGGAAACTGGCCCAGAAAACACACTATACAAAGACAAATTATGTTTGACTGAATAAATATTAATTTGTCATCAAGACAGATATTTTATTTAGAGAGGAGCTAAGAGACCACGTTTGACCTTTGACTCTGGAATACACCGATGAAGGAAAAGTTAGGAATACAGTGAAGGTGGCTTGCTGCCCAGTTGTTTTGAAGGTATTTAGAATTGGTGACTGAGTCTTCACTGGTTAGTACTCTTCTGGATTTTCTTTCGGAAATTCCTGTAGTTCCAGCTGAGCAATGCTCGCTACATCAGGAATATCCAGTCCTTTCCTTCGCACACCCGAGTTTCATTCAGTTTTGTGGTGGTACGCGAAATATATATGGGATATGTCACTTTTAATTGCTGACAGTAGAAAGGGCTTTTGGGTGCCTTACTAGCCTGATAATTGCATAGTCGAGCTATGATAGCTGTATGCGCAGTGTTTGCCTTATTCAGGGCCACTGGAATTATGCCACGAGGAAGGACCAAATTCTGATGCAGGGTGAGTAAACTATGCACCAAGAAAAGGCGGATTATGGAGTGCAATACAGCACTTTTTTCATTGTTTGATAGTACTATTTCATTATTTTATTGGTACATGTTAACACTGTCACGGCAAATATTTCACCTCGTTAGCACCAGTTTATCACCCAAGGAACAAGCAACTTCTGTTGCTTGTGGCCAGTTAACATTTGCAAAGGCCTTTCTACCGCGCAGCAACACGTGTCACTCTGTTTTTAAAGCTAGTAACAATATTGTTTTCTTAAAATGTCAGATTGTGCAGCAGAAGATGGATTGATTGAGTGGCAAATGCAGTGCCTAATTTGTAAATAAAAACGTGGCAGTGCCCAAAGCCCTCCTCTTAAACACGCGGCTGCTGCAATTAAATGTGGGAACACAGAATACTGAGGTGGTGTAATTCTGAAGCCATCTCGTGCCTCTTCAATCCATTTACAGCCACTCCCTGCCCCTTCAGCTCACTCTTGCAGCTCTCTACTTTCTCCCTTCATGACGCATTTTCGTTTTTCCCTTCTTCCATCTTTCCCGTATGTGTCTTTTGCTTGCAGCAAATGCTTGAGACAGAAGAAAAGGCCCCGGCCCTCAAAAATAAGTGCCGGTGCTCAGCACCGGAAACAACCAGCACAAATTAAGCACTGGGCAATGCAGCAAATTCATAAATAGAATGGAAAATGCCACAGCATCAGAATTGCAACATTTAAGTGGCTCCGGAATCTTAATGTTGTATGAACTTCGATTCAGGTATCTTTCTTTGAGGGCATATCAGTGCTATTTTGAACTAAAAATACAACTATGTTGAATTCAAACGCTGCAGGGAACACGGACACTCTGTCCTCATGGAAAGATTTGAGTGTCATATATTTTTCAGGGCTACATTTTCAAAATGCAAATGGAAACTCCGGACTGAAGCAGCTTGTCATTAATGGGTCTGAAAAAACCTAGCAGCTTCTGCCTGCTTGTGTCCTAAAACTGGGTATAAAAAATAATCATTTTCGAACTGTTTTCTGAAGCTGGAAGGATTCTTCTTTACACATTACACAGAGCCGGGATTGCTCTGTATTGCACGGGCGCAGGAGCAGTTATTGTAGTCTGTATGCCAGGCAGGAAATTTAGGGAGCAAGCAAAGAAAGACGGTGACTAGTTCGATGAGCTGCTCCTTCAAATTTCCCATGTCATCATTATAGTAGGTTCATTAACCAATACAGAGACATCCCAATCCTTCATTGCTTCCCAGTAACCTCACTCTTTTTGTCAAGTGTGGACTACATAAAAAACAAGCATTTGCAATGCAACGGGTATCGCATTTGCTCGAGTTAGAGCTATTAGCGTTATAAACTCCTAACCAGACTTTTCTTGCCACACAAAAGGAAACAAATGAGCACGATCACGCTATGTAAAAGCAGCATGATCGCACTGAAACTGAAAACCAAAAAAGCAAGTGTGATCGTGCTTTGTAAAACCCAGCGTGATCGCGCAGCGTGGAAAATAAAAAGATAAAGTTGTGCATAAACCAGGCTGAAAACATCGAGCCTAGTAAGTTTTCAGCAGTTGGCTGGTGCGCTTATGGAGGGCTAAACACCTGAAAAGGCATGACGTATGCATGCCTTTCACTAATGAAATCAAGCGGATTTTAAAAGGCAAGCCCACAAACCAATGAAAGTGACAGGCGTGACATGGGTGTGGTTACAAGCCCAAAGAGAGATTACAACAGGGACGGAGCGCTTGTGCACTCAACCGTAACAATGCAAAATTGTGTCTCAATTTATCTTGACTTACTACTTTTCACCTTTGAGCAGAGGGTTAGAGTGTATTTGAACCCTTGTTTTCCTACATTTCTTGCAACTCAGATACAACTGTCTTCCACAATTCTACTAGCACTGGCCTTGTTTATTTTGTGCAGCTCTGGTAGGACTTTGCATGGCTTATGCTGACACCTTTAGATCCTAATCCAAAATTGTTAGTCAGGTCCTATGAAGTCTCACCTGAAAGAAACTAAAGACTGTTGAACTAAATAAGTCAAATGGTGCTCATGCAGCCTTTTTATGCTTCACTGTCTTCTTCTCAATAAACCGTCATTTCGACACTTTCCAGGGGGCATATAAATACTGTATAATTTTTTTTTTATTACTTTTAATTATCTGAAAAAGAAACACCTAAATATGCTCATTTACAAAGATTGTTCCGTCTGGTCCTATATATAATAAAATGCAGATTAGTCTGGTTGATAGTTATTTATCAATCTTTCAACTATTAAAACGGTTTAACTTTTGTCATTAGGATTCCTTTGTCCTGCCATCATTCAAGTGTCAATTTGTACATTAATGAGATACTTTATCACATTAAGATATTTTAAGATACTTTTAAAACATATTTATTGATGCATAATCAACAACATTACATGTCTTGGTCACAATCATTCTGCACAGTACTTTGAGTCATTCCCCATAGTTTATGTTGTTGTTCACTTGGAGTCAAGACCATGATGATAGTTCTACCATATGCCACAGACCTTGCAATATTTATAAGGGCATCCACTGGAGAGTATACATGTTCTTTGTCCTTTGTACAGACGTCAATGCCGCTTGCCCATTTCCCTATGGAAGGGGCCTCCTCTGAGAGCCAGTAGCGAGCAATACCTCTTTTGGCAATTAACAGGCCAACTACCACATGGGGGGGTTACTTCTTCACCAATTAAGCATCATAAAGTGATTTTGAAGTGTGGAGTGATCTTTCTGACACATTAAGATATTGCACTTCACCATCAGAGTGCCTTACTAGCAATACAACATAAGGTTAAATCTTACTCTCTTCTTCTGAACTCTTTACCAATGGCTTTCTAACCCTGGTGTCTTCACCTAGACCCTGACTTCAGGGAGAAGACTCTCCACTGTGGTATCTATTGACAGATTCCAACGTCCAATCAAACCAAATACATTTATTACTAATCCTCCCTTCATATTCAAGGAGGCTCTTCAACTTCTCACATTTCTCCTATGTCTACATGTCCCATTTGATAGTTAAGTAAGTGGCCCATAAATGCAAATTGGGCAGTTTGGACTTGTAAAGAGAAACTGTATAGGTGTTATGCAAGGTATGGAAGACTGTCTGGATGTGTGTTTGCTGCAATCAATGTTTGTGGTTATATCAGAGAAATTGATAGTAAACACCAGCCTACGAGATCATAAAACAGGCCCACAAACAGGCAAAAAACTGGCCCACCCACTGACCTGCCAGACCTGCGCTTCTGGCACTGGCTGATTGCCCCATAGGCTAGTCCAACCCCACTTACACCTCTTTTTCTTTCTGCACGGAGAATAACACTCCCCGGATCTTCCATTTCATCACCTTGTTTCTCCAACATGTGGTAATGGCTAGCTGGTTTTCAAGCTATAAAAATACCCTTTTGTCAGAAGTAATCTAGGACAATGAATTTACAACTAGAATTTCAACTCTTAGTATCAAACCTATTTCAGCTTTTCCTGTTTCCATTATCCCAGTTGCCTCCATGAGAATGGCACTGTTGTTCAATATTCTGCTATGACAGGGCATTGCTACAACATATGACAAATTCCGAATTTCCATTGCTGCAAGGTGCTGAATAAAGCCTGCCCACCCTTTTCGAAGTGCAATATCTTCTGTGTAGAATGTTAAATTGCAAAACCTTAAACATTTCTGGACACTTTGGGGGGTGTAACTAAGAATCAGAATTCTACTTCCTCCAACTCCCTGTCTAAGGGCCTAATTTAGCGTTTGGCGGACAGGTTACTTCATCACAAAGGTGATGGATATCCCGTCTGCTGTATTACAATTTTTAAATAGCCTATGGAGATCGTAATATGGCGGACGGGATATCCGTCATGCTTGTGACAGGCTAAGTCGTCCGCAAACTCTAAATCAGGCCCTGAGTTGCTTGACCATTTCTCCTTGGGGTCCTCCAGGTCGCACTTATGCCGTCTCAGCAGTGTGTGATCCACAGAGTAACTAATCTCATTCCCTCTCCTAGTTTGAATACTATGTCCAGTACTTTGTGAGTGGATGGTTGCAATTCTTCTGCTCCTCTTGCTTGATTAAATACTCTGATTAGTTCCCCTTACATTAAGAATTTACCTGCTGGAATACCGCTATTGTGCATTAATTTGGGAATTGTTCTCAGCACCCCCGCTTCAGACTGGTGTCCCACGGCCCCTCCTGACGATCTTGACCAAGTCGGTAAAAAAGAAAGGGGGGTGCCCGATTAACCCTGTGGAACCTGGACATCTAATACAGATAAAGGGAAAAAGGTTCTCTAAAGCGGAACATGTTACAGTATCTCATTATTCCACGACGAAATAATTATTTATCATCGGAAAAATAGATTGAATTTATGTAACAATTAATTTTAAACGTATTATTTTATACCCCAATTAGTGCCAACAAAACACTATGTAATAACTAGATAATAACATAACCAAAAATCTTAACTGGTGCACTATCATACTGTGGCAAACAGAACAAATACATGCATAAGTGTGCAAAATATACATTTAAATAATCCAACATGGAACAAGACCATCGAGATCCACCGAAGGGATACTCAGGAACCTTTTCTATTTAATAATTTGATATCACTGATATCAACGATCGGTTTCAGCTTCGAGTGTGGCTTTGGAAAGGGGTCACCCCTCCTCTAAGAATGAGAAGTTTCGACCTCTAATTCCGCACCTTCCCACGACCTGTGATTCCCATTCCTTAATGCTGGTACGCCACTGCAATGCGTGTGCATCCCTAGACCGATCACTTGAAGTTCGTAAAAGTTGAGGCTTGGTGTGTTGTACATGCTCACATTTCTACAAAATATAGCTTGTTTTAACGGGACACTTTGATTTCTGGACTATTCCTTTTGGTGCAGGGATAAGATTAACTTCCATATGGTTTCTCCCAGTTTGGAATAGCACGGTGGGCAGAATAAGGATGGGTTTTAATGTGATCCAAGTAGTAGCCAGTGGCTGAGACTTTTGCAAGCATTCCGCCAATCACCTTTTGTTGTTTTTATTGTGAAGCCTCAAGTCCAATGGGTTCAAGACATGGCACCCCTGCTCACTGTGCTATATTTAACCCAAGCTGCACCTCACTGATGAGACTCAACTAGGCTCAAATAGGTCTGAGGTTGCTTGTGTTCCCTAAGAAAGGCACTGTGGGTAGGGGAAAGGATGGACTGGGATTTGGCTTGAGCAAGTGTCAGAGTTTTGCAGACATTCCTCCCTTCACTTGTCACTGTTCAGATTTGTACAGCTAGAATCATGAGCGACCAAAAGGGGAAACGTCACTAAATTCAAAGAGTTAATGAAATATGTATCCTTTGAACATTTTGTGTCTACACCTCCTGCTGAGAGTCATGTCACCTTGATTGTGAAATAAAATGGAGGAACTGTCTGCTGATGTAGTAGTCCTGTTGAAGCATCACAAGTTGCAAGTGGATCATAGAGGGCCCTGACAGAAAGGGAAAGAGGACTGGTCCCAAAGGTGATGTGGGCCCATCCTCACTCCCAAGCTTCCCCAGGTCCCAGCACAAAAGACGGACGTAACTGGAGGAACCGTACTGCTTTCCATAGCAAGGTGCTAGCCCAAGTACCAACTGCCTAGAATGTGCATGTGTCCTGTATGCAAGTAGCACATTGTGTTTCTTTCAAACCGGGCAAACAAGACAGGATTTGGTTGCAGAGGTGTCCCTTGTTGGTCCCAAAGGGCCGGATTAGTGCCACATTTTCAGATTAATCAATCACTATACAAACACTTTCATATTAGTTATCTGTAACTTTATCTCGTATGGGGATATACGGATTATCTGGCATGGATCCGCCACTCTTGGACCAGCGTTGGACACCCCAGAGTCCATATTGACTTGCTAAACCAGAGGAAGTTAATCAGAATATACCGAACACAGTGGACTAATCTTTCAATTAGAATACTCCTGAAAGGCCCCAACCTACCGATCAAGGCTGTCTTAGGCCGGCCAAACGGGCAGGCACACTTAGGTTTCTCCAACCCGGCTGTGCTGCACAGCCAGGTTGGAGAAACAGCACAGACTCCCACACACTGTCTGAGCTGCAGACCAAGCCACTCAGATCAATCCTGGTGCTGCTCTCATGCTAGGCATATCATGAGAGCAGCACCAGGATTGCGTACGGAGCCTGCTTTGGTGTCACACGGACTGCTGGGACATCATCAGAAGCTGGAGAGAAGAGGAGCAGACCAACCAGCAGCAGGACAGGTGTTTTAAAAAAAAATTATGTCCCCTGTCCTGACCCCCAAAACCCGCTTAAGATTTGCAACTACTGCCACTGCCCAAACCAAACCTTGGTACAGACTAACGTGCTTTGATTGAAGCTTGTGTGCTTGGAACCCAGGGCACCAGTAGGAAGCTAAATGTGCTTCCCACTGCCAAGAAATACTGAATTGATTTTAGGAACACTTTCTACCTCATTTTCTTTTAGCACCTGGGATGCTTCCACAGTAGACCACTAGGTTTTCCTGTTCCAAAAAAAGTTTGAGCTATATTTTAGCACAAAATGCATCCTCTCATCTAAAAATGTGTTAGTAAAATGCACAAAAACACAAGTGCTGACAACAGATGTCGCTTGCGTTCTGGCTGTTTCTGTTGTTCCTGTGTGCTTGCACTAATTTTTTTCCACGAATGGTGCATAATTATGCAACGTGGTATAAAAACATAATTGAGGAATTTTAAGTAAAAAGCATACTGTGAAATTAGCAAAATTATGTGAGATTATGCTGGCGTTATGGAAATTTTGTCTGGGCCTAATAGGAAATTAGTCTTGACTCTGATTAACTAAGTACATTCACATGGTAGGATTTATTGTGTAAGATCTGCACCAAATCTCAAAGCACAGGGCGTAAGTAACATTTATTATGAAAATGTGCCAAACAATAACGCTGGCTCTGGAATTGCTGAAGGTGGTAACAACAGTTCAAAATGTTTAAAAACAATAGCATCCCTGCTTTCATGATACCCCAACATGAACCCTGATGGTCCCACAACATCAGAGATTATGTCTGAAGTCCAAGCACGCCAAAACCATCATAGTACAAAATATGCACTGTTGAAATATAATGTTAATGGATTATACATTCACCCTACCTACTGTATTGAACACAACCTTTGTCCTGTCATGCTGAGGAGCCATTCATATAAGTTATAGTGTGCTAAAACAAAGCCAAGCTTCGAGACACTAACTATAGGGAATTACTGTTCTGTTATTGCAGAGTCCCCTCGCACAGGAGGTGCAATGAGTGAAGGAATACATTCCTGTTCCCCTCCTCTACGGTATACAGTGGGGGGGGAGCAATCCCCTACCCTCCGCCTTGACTATTTTAAAACGGTTCAGCAGCAAGAGGTGCCTCTCGGGTTCTCCTCAGGACCAAATCTGACATCAAACAGCAGGATTAGGTTTTGTTACCGTGACCAAAGGCAGAAGGGAAATAAAGGGCCAAATATTTCTCCCTTCGAATGGAAATTCCATCCTGTGGAGAAGGCATTAAAGGGTTTAATTCACTACCCACTTTCCTGGCACATATGTTTCTATATACGTAAACCTTATATATATATATATATATATATATATATATATA
The DNA here is from genome assembly GCF_031143425.1 of Pleurodeles waltl. Lineage (NCBI taxonomy): Eukaryota > Metazoa > Chordata > Amphibia > Caudata > Salamandridae > Pleurodeles > Pleurodeles waltl. The sequence goes on along the minus strand of NC_090445.1, from coordinate 1,078,076,657 downwards.
TATATATATATATTTATGTTTGTGTATATCTGTAAATATATATACACTGAAGAAAACAGAGATTGCAGGGACTTTATAGTTAGGTTCTGAGGGCCAGATGTATCAAACATTTTTGCGATCGCAAACGGCCCAGTTGGGCCTTTTGCGATCACAAAAATGCATTTTGGTATGTAACAAGTCCAATTTGCAATTCAGTAACTTGTTACTGAATCGCAAATTGGATTTGAGACTACATACCTATTTGGTATTAGGTAGTGGCGTGTCAAGGGTGTCCCTTCCTAATACCTAATCACAGAGGTATGTATGATTGTTTTGTGACCGTGAATGCGGTTGCAAAACAAACACAGTTACCACCAATTTCAAAATGGTGGTAACCCATTCGCAAAGCGGAAGGGGTCTCCAAGGGACCCCTTCTCCTTTGTGAATGCATGCAAAAACGTTTTTTAAGAGCAGGCAGTGGTCCCACGGACCAATGCCTACTCGTAAAAAATGAAAAGAAAACTTTTCATTTTTCATTTTTAAATGCATCCCGTTTTCCTTTAAGGAAAACAGGCTGCATTAGAAACAAAAAAGATTGCTTTATTGAAAAGCGTTCACAGACATGGTGGTCTGCTGAGCACAGCAGGCCAAAATCCCTGTGATTGTAGCCATTCACAATGGCTTGCAAATTGCGACCTACCTCATGTATATTAATGATGAAGGTCCATTTGAGAGCCCTTGCGAATCGCATTATGAAACTCCTGGAGTTTCATACATTCCAATAGCGATTACTTAATTGCATTTCGCTAAAAATCACAATTCGGTAATCGCTATTGTGAAGAATGATACACCTAGCCCCTCATTTCCACGCACAAAACCACAGAAATGCAGCAGTTATAATTATGGTTTACTCTAGTAACTATAACTCATGCCCCCGCCATGCACAGTTTTCTCATCAATAATTTTATTGCAAATGTTAGGGGATGTCATCAATTATGTAACATATGGGGTAGTTAGCTGTCCATGGCGAGAGCCTGGCTATCGTTACCTTAGGGCCTGATTTATAGTTACTTGACTTAACCATAAGTATAACTGCTGAATTTCTATGGTTTTGTGCGAGTAAATTCATAACCTAACTATACCGTCCCTGTAACCTCTGTAATGTCATTTTTGCTGTACTACGGTAGTAAACTTGAATTTGACCTTTGCACTGTTGTAGTAAATGTGTGAATGTGTGTTTATCAGTACAGTTGCTCTATATTGTGTTTTTGGCCTCACATTTATTTTCACTGCCTTGTCATTAACTATACAATCTCTCTGGCAATGTAGGATCATATTACACATGTTGCTTGTTATATGCTTTTATATTAAACAATTTACTAATTGATTTTAGTTCTCTTTAGGAAGATTTGGAGCATTTAAGCATCATCTATTAATAATTCACAGTTTTTTTGAGACTGCAGAAATGTCTACCAATGTTTTGAGAATTGTATGTTGTTGTTAGGGATAACGTGCAAATATTTAAAATGTTTTTTATGCAACAACATGAATTATTAAGTCAAATTTTAAATGCAAAGCGCAGTGTAAGGAAATTATAAATATGTACCTTTAAAATGTGCATTTCTCTTGTAGCACATTGACATTATAGAATAGTAGGTTTAGCAATACTTACATGAAGAAAGAAAATAAAGTATAGACTGCTGCCCCCGCAGTCCTGGGGACCACCACCTCCCCGGGGCTTTAATCAATTATAATACAGGGGACCGCGTGGTCCACCCACAACCCTGGAGACCACCACACCACCATGTCCCTGGGGTTGAACTAAAAGAATTCAGGGGGTCGGTTTCAGACCTCCGGCCCCAGGGACCACCACCTCCCCGGACCTCTTTTACATAGAGGGGGGGGGGGCATAGATGGCCCTGGGAATTGTCACCCCACAGGGCCAGCTCCTGCTATGTTCCGAGGTGCCCACTCCAGAGACATAGCTGTTTGCTCTGACTTGGTGACAGATTTGACAGCTCCCACCAAGTCAGAGCAAACACTCGACTTTCTGCAAGTGAGAGCTGTCAAACAGCTCTCACTTGCAGAAAGGGAGTTTTCATCTGTTTCCCTGCACACAGATATGCATGCAGGGAAACAGATAAAAACATTGCACCCGCAAGCAAGGAGCTGCTATTTAAAGATATTTAAAGCAACTCCCTGCTTATGGGAGCAATGCCGGCTCCCACAGGACATGGGGAACCGGCTAGGATCGCGGGGTCTGGAAGCTCCCCCTGCAGTCCTGTCACTCTCTCTGTCGCACAGCGGTAAGCGATGCGAGCCGAATGTTCGGCTCGGGACGTGGCGCACAGCAGTAAGACGTGCCACGCCCCTACCCTTTCTTATCTTTGTCAGGGCCCCAAATTGGGCATGGGGCCTCTCTACTGCATTGGCACGGCACGACCCTCGTTAGTTCCTGCCTCTCCCCACTCTCCCTTTTCTTCCCCACTTACCTTCTGTTTCTTTTTTCTTCTTTTCTGTCGTCCTCGTTTTCTTCCTAACTTATGCCTTTCTTTCCTACCCATGATTCCCTTCTCCTTCCCAGCATGCCTTCCTTTTCTCCGCATGCCTTGTAGCCTTGGAGCCTTGTTTAATATGGTGCCTTTCCTATAGAATTCTATGATATGATCCCAATCCAATATGGCGACTTTTACTTCCTGATGGTCACTTCCTGTTCTTTGGGTAAATAAGGTGTGTGATTCCTCTTCTCTTTGCGCAGCAACACTTCCTTTGGGTAGTAATCTTTGCTCCTGTTCTTCTGTGTCAGATATTGATTTTCTGATCCTGTTCCAGCTTTTTCTTGGTCATTTTTGCCTTTTTGTTCTGATTTATTTTTACCTTTTGTTTTTTGTTTCAGGAGTTCCTTTTTGAGGTTTTTTCCCTTTTTTTTTTTGCCTCAGGGACTCCTTCTGGAGGGCACAGACTGCCTTTGGCGTTCCCTCCGTCAGCAGCACCGTGGCTATCAGAAAGGGTCGCCCCTATTTGGGCCAAGGCAGAACCTACAAGAACCTCGCCACACTTCCAGTGGGCCACAGACACAGACAACAAGTAGGTCATGACACTCTCTCTCTTCCATCTTGCAATGGGATGGAAGAAAGAGAGAGAGAGAGAGATTGTTATTACAATGGTCTCTCCATGCAATAACATCAAAGTGTCACACTAGCAGCAGTATGTCTGTTTATTTTCTAGTGTTTTGACTATTAAACATTCCTAGTGATGGAACATTGAAGTCCCCTCAAAATCCGTAGGTTGAATGTCAAAGCTAAGGACTGCATGGTAAGGGGTTACCTCTAGCCTAGTGGTTAAGGTCTCAGACGTGCACATTGAAGGTTAAGGGTTCTAGGTTAGATAAGTCTGTGGTCATTTCCTGCTTTAGTTTCTTTTCAAATATAAATATTTAAGTTACATACTGAAAGGTGATCTCATTCTTTTTAATTGACAAAACATTGTTATTTTCAATTTGTCCAGAAATATCTCATTCTAAGTATATCATTCATCAAAGCCTAAATCGCTTTCTCTCTATCTCAATCTCTCCCTCTCTCTCAGGGTTGGGTGATTGGGGGGTTGGCTACAGGGACTGGCCAGAGGCCAGGTCCTGTGGCCAACCGCCGCCATGTCAAATGCGCGGTGGTGGTTGGATGAACAAATAAATGCACGGTGGTGGTTGGATGAACGAATAGTATTGAAAATTACTTTATTTAAAAAAAATATAAAAATTCACTGAAAAAAAACAGAGGTTACAGAGACATTATAGTTAGGAAATAGAATTTAAAAAAACATTGAAATGCACTTCAAAGAGAAAGGTATACAGGGATGTAATACTTAGGCTCACATTTTGAATGTACAAAAACATAGAATTTCACCTGCTATAGTTAGAGTTATCTCAAGTAACTGTAACTTGTACCCTAAGGTAACTATAAAACGCTCTCTTTCCATGCACTGCTAATTACTCCCACAAACTATGGCACTCATGACATCTTTGATAACATCATTGATATTATCAATCAGGGCCGGCTTTAGGGCGGTGCAAGTGGTGCGCTTGCACCAGGTGCTGAGCTGGATTAGCCACCCAAACCCGTGCCGCCCACGATCTTTGGCTGTGCGCAGTGGGGGTTGGCCACAGAGCCTGTCGTGGATAGTGGATCTGTGAGTGGGTGTGTGAGTCTAAGATTGTGTCTGAGTCAGTGCATGAGTGTCTGAGTAAGTGTGTGAATGGGCGCATGAGTCTCTGAGTGCATGTATGAGTGAATGAATTAGTGTATGAATGAGTGATTTGAAAAAATATATATATATATTCTTGAATATCTTCAAATATTCAAGGATATTCCACAATATTCAGGGATATTTGCAAATATTGTGTATAGTGAAGCATATCATTTTAAACCCATAATTTGATCCTATCTCACACCCCTAAGGTCAGGGTACCTTCACCCTGAGCCCTTATGCCACTTTCAGATTGGATTTTCAGTCCAGTGGACCATGTGCCATGAAATAAAATGGGGGCCACAACTTTCTAGTCAGTTTGCGGCCAGTCACTTGCAGTGCTTCCATTTGCACATGCATTCACACACATTTGCAAATTTTCTCCATTAAATAGCGAAGGATCCGCGGCCCTAGATATACAAATTTATTTTCTCTTTAATGTCTCAAAAAATACTGAGCAGATTTATACCAAGTGAGCGTCATCTGCGTACCAAAAGCTAGCTTTCTGCCAACTTTGGTGTAATTCCGTCTAGTGGTTTGGTCTGTAGTTGTGTTTAAAGGTCCTGTAGGAAATGGCCCTTTTTGCAGTGTTATCCCCAAACTTTTTGCCTTCTTCCTCCTATTTGTTTCTGATTTTGTTTTTGCTGGTTTATTGTCTCTGCGCACTTTAACACTGCTGATTAGTGCTAAAGTGCAAGTGCTCCCTATGTAAATGGTATTGGTGATTGGTGCATCCATAATTGACATATTTGATTTACTGGTAAGTTCCTAGTAAAGTGCACTAGAGGTGCCCAGGGCCTGTAAATCAAAGGCTACTAGTGGGCCTGCAGCACTGATTGTGCCCCCAACATGAGTAGCCTTGTAAACATGGATCAGACCTGCCACTGTAGTGTCTGTGTGTGCAGTTTTAAACTGCCAGTTCGATTTGGCAAGTGTACCCACTTACCAGGCCTAAACCTTTCCTCTTTATACATGTAAGGCACCCCTAAGGTAGGCCCTAGGTAGCCTCATGGCCAGGGTGCAGTGTATGTTAAAGGTGGGGTATGTACTGGTGTGTTTTACATGTCCTAACAGTGAAATACTGCCACATTCGTTTTTCACTGTTGCAAGGCCTATCTCTCTCATAGGTTAACATGGGCGCTGCCTTTAAACATTCTTAAAGTGCAGCTTCCCTTTGAGAGCAGATAGAAATGTGGAGTTTAGGGTCTCTGGACTCACAATGTAAAAATAATTTTTTTAGTGGAGTTGTTTTTTAGATTGTTATTTTGAAAATGCCACTTTTAAAAAGTAGGCATTTTCTTGCTTAAACTATTCTGTGACTCTGCCTGATTGTGGATTCCCCATCTGGGTCAATTTGACAGTTGGGCTGTTGTGAATTGCCTCTAGACAGTGACACAAAGGGAGCTGGGGTGCACCCTGCATATCCTGATGAGCCATCTGAGCTAGCGTGGAGAGTGGATTGGTCACTCACACCTGAAAGGGCTGTGCCTGCCCTCACCCAATGCAGTCTCCAACCCCCTGGTGTGTGTCTGGGGCCTGGCCTGGACAAGGAAGGATCTTGCAAACAGCTGAGACTTTCCTTTGAAGTTTGCCAACCTCAAAAGCAGAAAGGGGTATAAGTATTGGACCCAAAACCCCATACTTTTAGAATCTTTCTGGAATCAAGAGGAACCTCTGCCAGGGAGAAGAGCTGAAGAGCTGGAGGAGGAGTACTGCCCCTTTGCTGTGTTGCTTTGCTGGACTGGCCTGCAGTTGCTGCTTCTACCTTAGAAGAGAGCAAAGGGTGAACTTTGCTGTGTATCCTCCTTGCGAAAGTTCTCCAAGGGCTTGGAGTAGAGCTTGCCTCGTGTTGGAAGTCTTAGGGACACCAAAGACTTCAGTTTCCTCGACCTGCAGCACTGGGACATGTGTGTTCTGGGTTGTAAAATAAGAAAAACCACTGCAATGCCGTCAACGAAGCCGCTGGTCTGCACCGTGACCTGCCGACGCCACACAGAGCCACTCTGCCCTGCTTTGCACTGCGACCCTGGTCTAACCGACGCTGTCATTGGACTACTTCACAGAGCCGCTGCTCGCACTGTGACTTGTGGGCCCAGCAATCCAGCATCGTCTGCTCACACCACAGCCTGGGCATCCCCACCACTCCTGCTGACACCGGCGGTGCTGCGTGCACTGTGGCCTGTGGACACCGCTCGTAAGGAGCACAAAGCACCATCCCGCACTGCAGCCACCCGGTCCACCCACGCCAGCACCATCGACTCCAGTGTTTGTCAGCAGACGTCCCTGTCTGCATCACGACCCGTAGATAGCGCCCGGAGCTGTTGCATGCCGCACCGCAGACTTGGGCCTACAAATGACAGCGCTTCAACAACAACAACAATGCTGCCTACACTGTGACCTAGTGACAACGCATGTTGCACCACCCCCGTTTCACACCGCAGCCCTGGTCTCACCGATGCTGCTGGACTTTGTCACTGAGCTGCTGCCTGCACTGTGACCTGTGGGCACCGCATGTCGCATCATCCCGCTTCGCACCGCAACCCCGATGCCATCCACGCCAGGCCTCCTGACTTCATCAGCCCAGAGTCTGATCCCACAACGCGTGTGACTTCAAGGGCCCGATGACTCCTGCACTGACCCAGGGACCTACACCGTGACAACAGTGACGCAGCTCTCCGGAGCTCACCGCGAGGATCACAACGCCCTGCAAATCCAAGGTACTATTTTCGGGTCTTCCTGGCACTGTAGCTGGCCCGAGATGCCACAGCCGGTCTAACCTATTGGTTTTGTTGATCACAACGCTGTGATAGCCACAGGTGGAGCTATCGACTTCAAGGAACTGTATTTTTAAGTTAAATCTTGCAAAATTCATATATTTATTGCTGTATGTTGGATTTTCTATCGTTTTGATCTTGTTATACGTAGATAAATATTGGCTATTTTTGTAAAACTGGTATGGCATCCTTTTGTAGTGTTTTCACTTCTTACTGTGTGTTATGTGCAAATGCTTTACACATAGCTTCTGATATAGGCCTGACTGTTCGTGCCAAGCTACCAAGGGGATGAGCAGGAGTTACATGAGCAGATATCTCTCTCATCCTGACTAAAGTGAGGGTCCCAACTTGGACAGTGTTCAAACTGACTGCCAACTAGAGACCCCATTTCTAACAGGTCCTATGGGAATTAACATGGGAAAACAACTTTTTTGACCCTGTCTTTTTTTCGATCCCCACTTGATGGATCACCCCAGAACATTCAGTGTGCAACAAAAATCACTGGGGCACTTTTTTTGGAAACTTTTGTGAAGATTCATCATACCGCGCCAAAGATATGGGCAAGTCAAAAAATGCTTTTTCTATGGACACACAGTCCTAACCTTAACTACCGACTGGCGACTACAGTAGGTAATATATATATAACAATAATCAAAGCACTGCACTCCTAGAAGTTGAATTTCCAATTTTTATTACCTCAATCAAATTCAAAGGCAAACATTCCTCATCTAGCCATTGACGCGTTTCAACATCAGTCTTCAGAGTGAATTGATCCTGACTCTCTTCTCTGCCCAATACTTTTCATACTCACTCCTCCTTGCAGGGCATTTTGGTTGCTGTAGTGCCATTACTTACAAAAAATGATTTCACTTTTGCTTTTTATTAAATTACACAACTCTTGGTCCCATCTACACAATTCAAGGGTCGCATCGGCATTGAAACACTAATTTGAAGAACCGACCTCTTCAAATGGCAACAGCTCCTTTGTGTGCGGAGCTGCCGCAAGGCATTTCGAAAGTCCTTGCCTCTCCACATTGACATATTCTTTCTGTGTCAAGTGCACACGCTATGTGCTCTAGGAAAGGACACAGCTGCACAGATGAAAGGAGGAACTTCTGGAGAGAACATCAAGGTCGGGAGAAAGGGGGGTACGGCCCAGAGAGGGTTCAAGGGTTTACTGCTCCTCCAGAAGCAAATCCCATGCAGGCAATCTTCAAACAGAGTATCCCAGTTAGATTAAGAGAGGCAAGAGCTTGGAAGAAGAATGAGATCTATGGATACCAGAGACTCTGAGTAGGACCATTGATAAAACCAAACGAAGTACCTCCTGCTGTCATCTGCCAGGGATTCAGCTAGGAATAGAACTATCTCAGAATATCCAGAATAAACAAAGAGATCAGCTTCTTATCTTATTTCTTGCTCATTCTGAGTGATAACATTACACTCAAGGCATTCAGTTGACCAAGACCCAAGTCCTTCAGCAATACTTGTGAGATGCCTGATCAATAGATCTAGAGGTGTTGTCTACCGACATGGCTTTAATTCAATGATAACCCTGCCAGGGACAGACTATTGAATACAAATTTTGTGAACGGGATTCAAATCGAGGATTTGCACATACAAAAGATAACTTCCTAGTACGTTGTGATAAAAGTAATGTCCCATGTTTTGTGGGGTTTTGCAATGACCTGACCAGGACACAATCTGACTTGAAGGCTATCTTTAATTCAACTAAACCAGTGACTGGTGTGGAAACATCCTCAAAGCCCCCTCACTCCCTTTGCTTCATGGGCAAGGAGCACTGATCTCACCCTGGGAGACACCTTAAACACCACACTGATATTAATCAAGAAAAGCCAAAATATATTCTACTACTATTGTCCTGTGCACTCCTTTTAATTATTATTACTAATTTCCTGTTATTAATCTGACATTCAACTGCCCCCTTCTGTGACAAGTTAATAATTCACAGATAGACCGGCTACTTCATCCTCCGTAAGCCGGGTAATCTGAAACCATTTTAATTGTGTAATTCAGTTTCTGACATTTTGTTCCCTGCACCTACAAATCCTTTCCTCAAATTAATATTTTTAAATGACATGAACTCCTGCCCAGTCCCCAGCTCCCCCTCCCATCCTTTCTTAATTCCCTAGTTTTTGCTGTGACCTCTATTGCCTCGATTTTGGTCGACCTTTGGGGATGGAATTTCTGTTTTCAGGTTTTTTCTTTAAAGGTACATGGTTCGACTTACTGATGCATAAAAAAGACAGAATGATCAAAATGTAGTTTAAGTTAAAAAAACATACCCAGTTCATTCTATGAAGAAAGCATTTTGTTGGTTCTGTCCTGGCAAATCAGTTTCCGAAGGGGTGCAGAGGAAAAGTGGAGTGTGCAAACTTTGTGAAGTTCAATACTTATATTAAAAGTTCTCCAACTTGGTCACCTACACTAAGTCGTGAAGGCTATAAAAAATCGTGGTTGAAAAGTCCCATACACTGGAGGTTTTTCGAAATAAAGCAATTGTAAACCAAAATTCTGACTCAGATGTGTTTTTACTGAACACGTTTCACACAAAATAGTTTTTTAGTGAAATTCCACAAATTTTTTGAGGATCATATCCTTCCTAACTATGTGTGTAGTCCCAAAGTTTGCCTTCTTCATAAAATTATTGCCCCCACAAGACATGACCTGGACCTCTTCTTTCTTTTGAATGCCGCCCTCCTAACCTCTATCCCAGGATGCCTCCTGCCTCTGAGTACAGCTTATTCAAAATTGCATCCCTTAGTCTCCTTTACTGTATTTCTGCGAATTTCCGCCATCTCATACCAAAGACCATACCTTCCTCTTTTTTGAAACTATATCCATGCAATTTAAAAATACATAATCTCCTGGTGAAACTGATAAGGTCATGGAATGAGAAGTGGGCATGAAAATATCTCCATAACAAGCCCCTAGTTTGTGCATGGTCAAAGGTAAAGCCATGCAGGTATTGCATGCATGGTTACTCACTGCAAGGACTTCCCAATGGTCCTTCCCTATGCCCACTGGTCAAGGGGCATAGTCACAGGGCATGCAGTGTGGGTACTGTGCACTGTGCGGTCAAACCATGGCCGCAGGCAATATCCTTTCGGTACTGCAGGAACTAGACTTCCAAAGGGAACTACAGCTGATGCAGTGTAATGCATTTTAACACATGCCAAAAGACCGAGGTATGAGCAATGGCCTTTCAAGGCTGTTGGCAAGGATGTTGGACACAAATCGTGGCTAGCAAGCGTACCATCCAAGTATTGAACAAACAAGTACTGAGTACAGGAAAGGGCTGAAAGTCATGCCCAGCTGAAAGCCTAGGTACTGAGTGCATGGAATGGCCAGGGGCCATGTCCTGTTACCAGTGGCTGCATGTTATCACTAGACACATACACTACAGCTACTATGGCATTATTTAGTATCAAAATATGTTCTCTGAATATGGTAGAAGACTGTAGCATGCATGTTTCTATGCCAGATTTACTGTTCCAAAGTATAGTGAGGAAAACCTCTGTAGTAGAACATGCTTCTCAGGCAATAAGAACACAGTTTGTATTACATAACTAACTTGTTTCTGACATTGAAGAGGACAGCGTTGTTGACTACTTAAAGCATAGCTGTTGCCATGCTGCAGCATGGTCGGAAACCAAATTGGTAACGTCTTATAGAAGATCGTTGTTTTTGGTCTGCTCCTGAATCTTAGTGAAGAATGTTTTTTTTCAGTCATCTTTCCTAGAGGATAGATGTCTGGTGATGCCAAAGTTGGTGGAACCTCCTTTTTTCACAGTTTGTGGCTTCAGTGGGGAGGATCAGTCCTGTCTTTAGAGCATCTGGGTAGATGACTTGGGCAATATGCTTTGCCAATGTTGAGGAGGGATGCAAGTGTTTCTCCTTGAAGAGACTTGACAGTGGTTGAGGGTAGGATGTCATCTTTATATGAGATGTTATTGTGAGAGTTCTTGTGGGTTCTGTTTGTGTGAGTGGAGGCTTCATGAGTAAAGGGTCATGGGTTTTAAAATGAATGTGTTGTTGAGTAAATATGGTACGTTACTTTGTTGATCTTCTCTGTAAGGAGTGATTGGTAGCATAGATTTGTCATATTATGGAGGGATTGACCAATCTGTTAGTAGATGATTGATACAGTGCTTAATGAGATTTATTAGAGCTTTGCTTCTATTAGTTGCTATGTTTATAGAAGATCTGTAGACTCTAGCTTTGACTGAGGTCCACCTCCAGGTTCAAAAAGAACTCTTTCATCTGCAGAGTCAGCCAGGGTTCCAGGCTGTCTCCTGTCAACTTCATGCTCGCAATGTAAACACTTGGTGACCTACTCATTGACACCAGCATCAAGATTTCTACTTGAAAGTCTCCTCTGCATCACACATCCACACCTGAAACACTGCGGACATCCAGACGTACCTAAAGCACAACCCAACAAAGACAGATTTATGATTATTTGCCAAGAACAGACAAACAAGTAATAGTGCAAACCCGCCTTAATGACATGTACTTTGACAGCTATGAACCTCAACGTTCACTGAATACCAAGTCATTTACATTCACCCTGTTCACCAGCCTCCCTCTCAAGGAGCACATTGCCAAAAAGCAAAGATGGCATGGTACCAGCTTTCTCTTCTAAAGAAACTGAAACTGTTTCTTCCAGAAAGCGACCTCAGAACTACTGTTCAAGCCTTTATACTCTTCGATATGGTGGTAGCTACCTGCTCCATGGCTCCTAGACTCACACTGTCACCACTAAAGAGCATCCTACATGCTACAGCATGTGTCTTCCAGGTTCTGAAGAAATAAGGTCACATCACCCCCATCCTAATACAACTCCATGCGTTCTGCTTGCGAACCCACACCATCTGCAAAATCACATGTACCATTTACAAAGTGATCATAACCAGTGCCCCTGCTTACCTTGAAGACAAGCTCAATATCTCTGATGGTTCTTCGCACACCCACAACCAGGACACTATCAGACTACAGATTAAGAAGTGAAAAAAAGAAAAACCAAGGCAGCAGGCCTTTTTAATCTCTGCCCGCAGGATCTGGAAAAACATCCCTATATCCATCAGTACTGCCACAATGTTGCTTTAAATGTATTTCCAGGCACACTGGTCATGTCACAGAGTGTGCCCTTTATCCATACCTTCTGTGTAATATCACTCCGCACAGTCTTTGACAGTGTCCTCTGAGTACCAACCACAACCTATATCTGTGTCCATAGTACATCTGTTTAAGGGTCCATTGAAGGTAGTCTGAGGCTCTGCCAATCAGGCACTGACCAAATGCATTTATCACTGACAAACCTTATGCCCAGCACTCCACTTGCAGTGCCCACAACATTTTACTTGTGGTTGTCCCAGAGGGCATTAACCAGATTTGTGCCCATATGCCATGCCATGTTCCCTGTGCCCCTGAACAAACACAGCCTGATTGACACAAGGCATGGCTTATGAGTGGTGGGTTTCCCTGCCCTGAGGTACATGTCTCGCCCATAGCATGCACTGGACTCATTACAAGGTCTTTGAATATGCCCTGTTTTAGTATTCCTACCAAAAGTGTTCACTGAGCATAGCCTATTTCTGAGCCCAGAGGGCACCGCAGAGATGGTGTGCCCTTCAACCATGTACTGTGTCCCGTGCCCCTGCCTCCTGTGCCCACTGCACACGACTTGCAGCTGTGCTGAGCAGGCACTGGCAAAAGGCATGGGTTTTGTCCACATCCTGTCTACTGTTTGCTACCATGCCCACGGTAGCTACGTTGTGAGCCAAGGATCATGCCCAAAGTATCCATTGGACACAAGCATTGCATTTAGCCTTGCCGTATGCCCATAACCCCTGCCCTCACTGCAACATGGGCATTGGACAAAGGACAGGGCCTTTGACTATGCCTTTGCCCAATATTCTGAACTTACTGCCACCTGAGTGCAGCCTGTGGCCTTGCTAAATATTCCTGCATTTAGTGGCTACTGAGTACAGTCAGTCTTTCTCCAGATGTGCCTGGCCAGTAATTTTATCCCCTGTGTCCACTGAGCAGAAAGGCCTGCTGCCATGTTCTGTGAGCCTAGGGTGTGGCCTTTGGCTATGCCCTGTTCCTAATAACCCTATCATCAGTACCTGCTCTGCAGCAACTTCAGCCCTTTCCAGCAGACATATAGAAAGTGTGTGGCTCATGCTTGTGCTATGTGCCCAGTAACCTTACCCGTATCCGATGGACATGAAATATGGCCTTTGCACACACCCTATACCCAGTACTACTCCCTGCAGTGACCACTTGACAATTTCTCCAGGTAGCAGTTTTTGCATTCCTGCGCTCCAAGATTTCTCTTACCGTCCCTTGTTACCAATCTGAATAAAACATTATAGTATTCATCTTATGTCTAGCTTTACTTCTTTTTAAGTTGTATGTAGATATGTGTCAAATGGGCCAAAATTATTATTGATCCAAAAATATAAAACAATGTACAACTCCACATCCATATCTGAACCATATCAACCCCACCAGAGCTTGCTATTTATACTTCTTTAATCTACTCATAAGGGGCCAGATGTAGCAAAACTTTGCGAGTCGCAAATGGCCCGAATCGCAATTTGCGACCCCGCAAAATCGGAAATGGGATGCAAAAACCCCATTTCCGAATCGCAAATTGCGAGGCGAGCCATTACGGACTCGCAAAATTTGCGACCCCATAGTGCGACCCGCAAATAGGAAGTCGCAATTTGCGAGTCGCAAACCATATGAAAAAGCCACTCGCAAATTGCGACTAGTCGCAAAAAGCCCATTTTGTACACCCAATTTACCACTAACTCAGAGCAGGTGGTAACCATAACCAAAGTATAAAAGGAGACCCAGAAGGCATCTGGGTTACTCAAGATGGCAGAGATATATGTGATAGCAAGGAGGAGGAGAGTCCACGCCGCACAGCAGAGGAGGAGGAGGAGCCAGAGACAGGAGAGGATATACAGAACCAGGCAGACACTTTTCCAACAAACAGAGGAGGAGATATATGTTAAATACAGACTCAGCAGTGCAGCAATATTAGAATTAATAGATCTACTCAATCCGCAGCTGCAACGCCAGACTGTGCGCAGCAGCACCATCCCCACACATGTGCAAGTGCTATGCTCACTGCACCTCTTGGCCTCGGGTAGCTATCAGGGGGTCATTGCTGTGACAGGTGGGGTATCCCAAAGTGCACTATCACGGTTCTTCAGATGTTTCTTAGAAGCCATACTCACACACATGTCCAGATACATATACCTACCCAGGAATGAGGCAGAAATCAACAGCACCAAGTTGGAATTCTACAGGATTGCCAACTTCCCGGGTGTGTAGACGGGACACATATACAAATATGCTCTCCTGTAAATCTGGAATATCTGTTCCGCAACCGGAAGTGTACCCACTCACTGAACATCCAGGTGGTATGTGACGCCCATTATGTTATCACTGACATGTTAGCCAAATTTCCAGGGAGTACACATGACTCTTACATTTTCAGGCACAGTGGGATACACCAACGCCTAGAACGTGGGGAGTCTGGAGACGGATATCTCTTAGGTATTGCTGAAGACACCCTGAAGCCATACACACAGGTCACTGTAGAAACCCTCCATGCCCTGCTAACATTGTTCATTTCTGCCAAACAGGTGACAGTGCATATGCGCTACGACCATGGATACTTACCCCGTACTTAACACCCAGCAATGGGAATGAGAGGCGATATAACAGTGCACATAGGAGGACCCGAAAAGTCATAGAGAGGACCTTTGGACTGTTAAAGGCAAGATTCCAATGCCTCCACAGAAGTGGAGGTGCGCTCCAGTATGCCCCAATAACAGCATTCAAGATAGTTGGCGCATGCGCTATACTGCACTACATTGCCACCAGACGTGGGCTACATCTCACCCCTGAAGACCCAGATTCGGAGGATGACGAGCAAGAGCTACCACATTGCCATCATGGGGATAGAAGCATTGCAAATCAATGCAGACAGAGATGGGACCACATTGCAAACCAATACTTTGGAAGGTACGTGCTAACTGTCACCACACACACTAATGCCACACACAAAGAGCCCAGTTGTGAAGTGGAACAAACAAGAACTTTTATTAAGTGAACCTAAGTAATGATGAACTGAACTTTTGTGAAGGGGCTGTAAATGTCCACCTTCAATGAGGACACATTCACCCCATGTGCCTCAAGTGTCCTGCAGTGCATAGGCTCAACTCCTCCGCCTGGGATGCCCACCATGGCTAGTGCTCGGTGTGTCAGCAGACCCCTGACATGCACTGCCACTCCTCAAGACTCGTGTGTCCGTGGCAGATGCACTGCTGACGGTGGACCCCTCCTCACTATCCTGAGGTGTCTCTGCCGTGCCCCTAGCCACCTTTCTTGCCTCCATCATGTCCACAGCGTGGCTAATCCGACCCAGTCCCCAAGCCACATCCCCTGCAAACTGGCCCAAGTCCACCTGCAAACTAACTGTATGGCGTGACAGCCCTGTGGTATTGACAGCCCGGCGGACAATTGATGCAGCCATGCGGTCCAACCGGTGTACGAGTTGCCGTTCACGGCGCCTTGCACTCTCTCTCTCTGACACTAGTTCTGTTACGAGTTGACGGATGGAGAGTGCAAGGTCACCGACATTATCGTTCAGTCGTGTGAACTGTGTGTTCACCTGTGCCAGCCCTGTGGTGAAATTACGCTCCATACGTTGGATTGCCCCTGATATTACTCTCATCTGCCTTGTTTGCAGGCGCTGACCACTTATGAGGGCTGCCTCCGCGGCGGACATAGAAGAGTCACCTACATCCTCCTGGGACACTGCTGGGACATGGACTCTGCGTCTGCGACGCAGTGGAGCTTCAGGGTCCTGCTGTATGACACTGTGGCTGGGACCAGGTGCTGTGTCGATATCCACAATGTCCATTGGTGCAGCTGGAGGGGACTGTGGTTGGGTGGTGCTGGGCCCTGTAGTGGCTGCTTCGGACTCCTGTGCTGCCTGTTGGCTGCTCTCTGCACCCTGGACGGACTGGCTGGTGGGGGTGTCTTGTGGGAGACCTGTGGGACATAGGGAACACACTGTCAGTATCTAACATCTGTTGTATGCCTCCTAATAAACTGTTGCCTATCAGCTGACTACTGAACTACATTGCCCGTAATGCACCATTCTGGTGGTTGCAAGTCTGGAATGGAGCTAGTTTGGTTGTGTATGCTGCTGTGTACTGGGTGGGTGGGGGTATGGCAGACATGGGTGTACATGCATGTTTAATGGTACTCACTTGTTGATGTCCCTGGCGCTGACGTGTCCAGCACTCCCATTCCAGCCACTGCCTCAGGCTCAAGGGTCTGTTCCACAAGTTCCTCCATGGGTGTGGGTGGTGGGACGGTGGATGGGCCTCCTCCTGTGCCCCTCATCTCCCGGATGTGCTCTGCCACCCTCTCCTTGGTCCTGGAGCGCAGGTCATACCATCTCTTTTTCATCTCCTCCAAACCCCTTTGGGTCACCCCTATGGTGTTGACCTTCTCCTGGATGTCATTCCAGATCCTCCTTTTCTCCATGTCTGGCACACTCAGGGCAGCCCTTCTGAACAGCTGGTCATGGTGCTGGCAGCATTCGTCTGTCAGCACCTCAAGTTCCTTTTCTGAAAACGTCAGTTTTCTCTTCCTGCCAGAGTCTTCCATTCTTGCTGCTGTTCCTCCAGGTGGTTGCTCAGCAGTTCGAAAAGGGTGTGGTCCTCCCTCATCCCAGGTGTATTTGTTAACTTCCTGGCTGTGATGTCATCAGCAAGAGCCAGGAAGTGTTTTCGAAACTGTTATGCTGCACCTGCATGCAATTTGCGGCACAGTCACAATTTACGACACCCATTCGCAATTTGCGTGTCCGTTTTTAGCGAGATCGCAAAAAGCTACCTCGCAAACAGCGGACTCGCAATCTGCGGTGCGACTTCATTTGCGAGTCGCAAATTGAAGTTCCTTTTTTTTGTTGGATACCATTTTGCGAGTCGGAAATTGCGAGTCGCAACGACTCGCAATTTCCGACTCGCAATTTTTTAGCTTCCAACATCTGGCCCAAGATCTATCCATACATGTATAACTAGGATTGATAGATGTTGTCAACATGCTTATAATGTTACAATAAGATAGGTAAACAAAGATATAGCATGGAAACATCCATGGTAAAATTTGTTGATGGAGACTTACAAGTCCCTGGCACGGGTGTTGGGCAATTTTAGTTTTACTATACTTCTCCACACCATCTCACACCATTGACAGCAGCATATTCAGAAAAAAACCTTCCCCACAGATTTGTATTTGGTGGAATAGTGCTCAACGTGATCAAATATTTCCTCAATTAATTCTCAAAGTTGATTACAGTAAATTACACCTACTCATCACCACTGCCCACACCATTTGGTTCTACCGCTACAAATGAAAAGTCCCCATCCTCTTCAATTTACATATAGAATCATTAGGCGATCCCAGGAAGTTCTTAATCATCACTTACCACCAATGTGAGGATGACACAGAAAACTACCTTCACAGAACCAGACACACGTACCGAACAATGCCTTAAAACTATTAAAGACTGGATGTCACAGAGGAAACTGAAATTTCATAAACTAATTAATACATTCTTCGTATCTTTAGACTCCTACAATAGAGTAGCATCCAAATGGCTTAAGAGATCACAAAATATAGGCCTTTTTCCAGAATTGTGACCATCACAAGATCCATAAGCATCACACTAGATCAACTGACTATAGATGACCACCTTAAAACCTTGACAAAATCTGCTTACTATCATCTATTTTTACCCAAATCAGCCAAAGCCTTTATCCCAAAGAGGTTAACAAGCTGTTCAGGGAGAGGTCATATCACGTCTAGATTCCTGACAAAAACACTGCCCCCTCTAGGAAAGAAATGTCTCCTGCATGGCAGAGCAGAGTGTGCCATCCTGCCCTCTGTTAGGGTGCTATGAAAGTCCCCGTTTGTTAATGCAGGTTTGTGATTTTTCACCTCAGTGAACAAGACAATCATGCATTGTCACTGAAAGCCTGTCATGTAATGGTTGAGACCACATAGCACGGGTCTGAGATCCAGTACACAAAGTGCACCCAGGGTGACTACTATCTACTTACTGGCCTAAGAAGGACAGCAGTTGTGACAGCAAATGATTGTTGTATGAAAGACAGGCCGCTTTTGTCTGGTACCTCCAAAAGAGAAAGGCTTGAAGCCCTTGTCAAGTAAAAGACCTGCCTAGAACACTCGCCCCATCCGTGCAAGCAGAGTGCATTTGTGCTTTGCGTGTATGAAGTAAGGTGATCATACAGTGTCTGTGTGGTGCTTTACAACATTGGTACATCCTCTGTGGAGGAATTACAAGGAGGATAAAAGCAAGCCTGTTTAGCTTTGTTCGAGATTTGAAGACAACCTTGGAACAGGCAACCTTCTGGCCTTCAAGGTGAGCCAGGCTGCATGAACCGGAGGGTGGATTTGACTTTCCTGTGAATGCAATGGCCACCCTAGACAGGTTTTTGCATTGGCAAGCAAGAATGCAGACAGGTTTGTTCATTGGCTAGTAAGAATGCTTCTCCCTCCTGTGTGCTGGTGTTTTCTAGGGGTGGGTGTAACTAGCATAATTCACTGTAGCTTAATCACACAGAATTACCTAAAAGTTCAACGAGATTATGCATAATTGCGCAAGAAGAGTAATCTTGCATTTATTGCTATTTCTTAACCCGAAAATGAACCATCACATTTAAAATGGGTGCAAGAATAAATTTTACACTAAGAAATAAAGCTATATGCAACAGAACACGAATAGTGTGTGTGAGCATTGTTTACGCTCGCTAAAAGTGCTCCTGGAGAAGGATTTTTCCCCCAACTTACTCTCAGCATTTAGTGCTATTTTCTTTGTGCAAAATGCCCTGTTAGTTCAAAATAGACACAAAGATGTCTTTTGCAGTAAGAACTAGCGCTAAATGCACCAGAACACGAATAGTGAGTGGTCGCTCCTGGTCGCGCGCAGTCTCTAAATGAGCTCCTGTGGTAAATTTTCCCCAAAATCACTCTTAATTACACAAGCAGGAGTAATTGCATTATTATTGGTAATTCCACGTCAAAGAGTAATGAGCAATTACCAAAATTACTATGATTAATTTTTAAAATTACCCCTGGGCTTAGTGTTTTCTACATCAGTGCACTCCCTATTCCAGCCCTTCTTCCTGCAGATTATGGAGACAGGAGATAAAATGACAATGAGCCTGATTTAGAGTTTGGCAGGGGGGTTACTCCGTCACAAACACAACGGATATCCCATCAGCCATATTACAAGTTCCATAGGCTATAATGGAATTTTAATACAGCGGACGGGATATCCGTCATTTTTGTGACTGAGTAACCCACTTTGCCAAACTTTTTATCAGGCCCTATGTCTATGAAGGCCTGTGTCAACCCTTCCAACACCCTTAAAGCTATATGTAACCCTAAACAGAGAGTAGCCTTGGAATTAATTTCTGTTTCTTGCCAGCAAAGGATAGATATGAAGTAGCTAGCCCAAGTCACCTTTACAGGGATTTCTCACGGGCCACTCAAGATACTCCACACAGCAGTGCAAGGGAGGAGATTTCAGACTTCTAGGGCTGGTGTCTTTAGCAGCCAGTTCCCTTGCCAAGTTGGGAACAGAACCTGAAATAGGTTCCTGCAATGAGAGATAAGAGCTGTCTGAAGGAAGAACTGCCTTCTGGATCTAGAGGACTGCAGAAGTGCATCTTTCAGAGTAGTGTCTACCTTGCAGAGGCATCATACCTGCTGCTTGATAACCAGGTGCTAGCTATCCCAAAACTGTTGCTGACACAAGTGGTCCAATTCGCATGAATCGGGTCATTTGCGACTGCAAAAATGCTTTTTGTAATGTACAAACTTGTAACTTGTTACCGAATCGCAGTTTGGCTTTGCAAACAAAAACAGAATAGTTATTTGGGAAGGGCATGTTCAGGGCGTCCTTTCTAAATAGGGAATCTGAATGGTATGTATTAATGCTTTGTGACTAGAATGTGGTAAAAATGTGCATTTACCGCCATTTAAAGGCTGGGGTTGACCCATTCGCAAATTGGGAGGTGTCTTGTTGGGACGCCTTCAACTTTGAGAATGTTTGAAAAATATTTTTTAAGAGCAGGCACTGGTCCCACAGACCACTAACTACAGTTAAAAAATAAAAATGAAACGTTTCATTTTTCTTTTGAAACACATTTGGGGAAAAAGATTGCTTTATTAAAAAGCAATTAGGAAATCAGTGTCAGATTTCACTTCAGTACATTAGTAGTGGCGATGACCAGATAACGGTTCACAAAAATCGTTATTTGGTCATGGCTATTACCAATTTCCGAACATCTAACCCTAGGAGCTGTGCATGGAACTTAGGGCCATGGCCTCTGCTAGAAGATCTGCTTGGCACTGCTTTGAGCTTGAAGGAGCTTCTTTGAAAGGATGTGGTAAGTGTGTCGCTGAAGGAGTTAAAGCTCTCTCTCTAATAAAGCATGGCATCAGCTGTTTGAGAAAGTTAGCAGAGGGACCAAGAACCCATCTCTGTCCCATCACTGTGAGACCCAGGAGAAGATTTACCTCTGGCAGCAACTATGGTGAAAACCCTTCATCTTTGGAGTTCTCAGCGTTGCCCCTGGTTGACCCCACGACGACCTTGAGCATGCACGGTTCTCCTCCTTTACCTGGTGTTTAATAGGGTTGCAGGTCAGGTTGTAAGCTTTCAAACTCCACAGACCACATCCAAAACTCCCCAGTACTTGTGGAGATATTTGAAGTCAGAAGTCCTCTTGGCAGGAGCCTTTGTGTGCTTGTCTGTGAGCAGCGTGTCAGGGCTAAAAACGTGAATTCTTCCCTTGCTTGGTATGCCCCATAAACCCTGTTCCCAAAATCCATAGGAAGAAGGAGATTGATTGCGAACAATTCTTTGATGAAGGCAATAAATAGTGGCATATAGCATGTAAAAAAAAGTCTCTCAAGGTCTGTAGGAAGAGTGTAGTTGATTTAAGAAACCTATTGGTAAAGCTCTATTGCTATTGATTATTAAGCGTAATTATTGTTTTGCTGTGTTTTGAGTTTCTAGCCTAACCACCTCCCTAACTATGCCGTGGAACCCTCTGCCTTGTAATCTTGGGAGGCCACTGCTGAAGGGGCACTAGATGTTCACTTTTGGGTCGAATAGGAATGTGGCCCCTTCACACCAGCGGTAAAAGGTCCTCAGTGGCACAACTGGAATAACCCTAGGTTACCTTGGTACTACAAACCAATTCACAATCCCCTCCCGACCAAAGGCAGCACTCCATGCTGACACCAGATTGGTCTCAAATCCAAGAAAGAAGGAGCCCATAACACCAATTATAAAATCACTTTGCTGACTTCTAACTTCAAAACGTGAATACCTTCAAGCGCCTAAACTAAACACTTCTAAATATCATATCTGAAAGCCATGAAAATTGAGCCTCAAATCCGCACTTTAGCCAGAAACCCCTGGTTTCAGGTAATGTCCTGTACCGTTCGCTGCTAAAGCACCTAAGATCCGAAATGAAATTTTCACAGACATAAGTCTTCCTTATCTTTAAATTTGTACAAGATAAACAGATTACCCACGCTCAATTTTGAAGCAGTCTCCCTGCTGAATAATGTCCCTATAACTTAACATGTGTTTATCCCCAGAAATCCATACATGTTGGAAACCTATGTGACTCTACGTACTGTTTTACTTCTCTTCCCCAGGTATACCTGTCTACTTCTCTTCCCCAGGTATACCATAAAAAATATGGTTTTATTCTGTATCCTAGGATGACTTTTTCTGCCCATATACATTGTGTCAGATATACTTTTGCTTATTCTTTTTCTTTTCTTTTACTTTTTGACTCAAATTACTTTGTGCACCTACACTTTCACTGGAAAGTCTCCATCACCGGTAAAGCACTCTTGTGTTCTCCAGAACAGAGTCCATTCTGTAGAAAACTGTTTTAATGCATTTTTAAACCATCTGAAGCTATGTTGCATCAAAAGTCCAGAAAGTCACTAATTAAGGTTGTTACATGACTCACAGAACTGGTTTGGAGAGTGTCAGGGCAATCAGGGTTTTCTAGGCTCTAATTGTGTCAATTAGAGAATGTTACCTCTGGAGGCCCGAGACCACCTCACTACTGAATCCAAAACTGAGCATTAAGTACCCCCTTTACTTGACCCTCATGTTGGCAAAACTGTATGGTCCGGGTCTTAATCGAGGAGGTGGTGTTAGCTAAAACCTCTGCACTCAGCAGAGACAGTAATAGCTCCTTAAGCCCCTACCAGTCCAACCAGTGCTTTTACTTTTAGGACACACACAGCTGAATACTACACATAAAACTACAACTATATCTCCAGAAGCAATAGGCACTGTAAACCTGATTTTCACCGTACAATAATGTCTCTATTTATAGTCTTTGTAGAAAGCTGTGACACCTTGAATGCGTAACAGTGGCTTTACAGACTTGCCTACAGTCCTAGATTGGTCATCTGTGCACACATCCTCACATAACAAAAGAGGAAAGGTGCCAAGCAGGGAAGCAGCGATGTCATGGTCAGAGGCAGGGGGTTCACTGATAGTGATGCTCTCTAAGGACCTGCACACTCATCAATGACAGTGGGGGAGGGAGCAGCGGGGGCTCACCAGTATAATCTTTGTAGAGATGATGCTCCCCATGGGCCACATGTAGTATTTATCTCTTAAGGGTCATATATCCTTCCTGCATAACCCCTTAGTCGCCAGGCATATAGGCTGGGGTCTCGTCTTCAGGACAGCTTCCTTCTGAAGGGGGACACTTCAACACTTCCAGCACCCCTCCACTGGACATTGGCTTCTTTCTCTAATGCAGATCCAGACAGCTCTTCCAAAAGGTTTCAGGGTGAAGGTTCAAATTTCAGTTTGGACGGAGGCTGATGTCCTAAGATCCTAATCCTGGCACTCAGTTATCAATCAGACACACAGTGTGTGTGTTCTATCTATGGTCGAGAGAATTCCTGGAACCCTGAGCATCTGCCATGTATTGATTCGCTAGGTGACCAACTATTGTGTGCGCCATGTCCAGTTTTTGGTGCCTCCTCCACAAACACCTGATGTTATTTCTAGGAGCACTCTTAAGGGATAGTTTGGGCAAGTTGCTGTGTTTTGCGTATTACACACAGTGTGGGTCAGCTACACTCTTTGTTAAGTTGGTACAGCGGAAAAAGGTGAGGAGGTGGTTCCACTTCAAACGGAAATAATATGGCATCCCTCCCCACCATCTGCTGAAACCTGATTGCAGATAGAGGAAGAAGATTGCAGAGCCTATCCTCAAAATACAAAGGAGAGGATATCAAACCCCACCCATCGGCAACACCTACTACAATGACATAAATGGGTGGAGTACAGGGATGTTCCAGACCCAATCTCGGGATTAGCAAAGTACATTGGAGGTTTCAATAACTCCTCCATTTTGAGTGCCTTCAAAACAAAAGAATCCCAAGATGGATCCCTGTGTCCACACAGTAAAGCTCACACAAACAAAAGGTCCACATTCACCTTAGACATACAAAGTGTACATGCAATCTCCATTGTCCACTACATGGATCAGACAAATGACTGGTTGAATGACACTAGCAGTCCTTTTAACAAGAGAGGCAAGAAGCCATCTCATCCTTGAAGGCGCCAGGTAAAAAAAGCCTGTTGCTTTGAACAACATTGATGCTGCCAGCACTGCAAGTATTTATTACCCCAGGGAGGGGACAATAGTCGCTCTCACTTTGAAATGTGCATTCCGGGTGCCCCGTCTGACATCAGAGCTTGACTTTGGGTCTCAATCAATTGTCAATGAAGGCCTTTAGTGAACATATATGATTGTCACTTTTAAGTATATAAAAATAAAAAAATCTGCATACCTTTCAGTGTCTTTACTAACAATCTAACATAGGCAGGGTGTAGGAAAGTGCCCTTTTTAGCATGGTTACCACCGCATGATATTGATGCTGACTTGACTGAAAGTGTGCTGGGATCCTGCTAACCAGGCCCTAGAACCAGTGTTCTTTCCCTAAAAATGTACCATTGCTTCCACAATTAACACACCCTTGGCACACAGTTAAGTCCCTTGTCAAAGGTACCCACAGTACCAAGGGCCCTGTGGTCAATGAAGGTCCCCAAGGGTTGCAGCATGCATTGTGCCACCCTGGGGGATCCCCTCACTAAGCACATGCACACTGCCCTTGCAGCTTTTGTGTGCTGGTGGGGAGAAAAAGACAAAGTCGACATGGCACCCCTCTCAGGGTGCCAAGCCCACAAACCACTGCCTGTGGCATAGTTAAGTCACTCCTCTTGCAGGCCTTACAGCCCTAAGGCAGGGCACACTATACCACAGTCGAGGGTATAGCTGCATGAGCAATCTGCCCCTACAGTGTCTAAGTCCATTCTTAGATATTGTAAGTGCAGTGTGGCCATACAGAGTATATGGGCTAGGAGGTTTCATTGTGAACTCCACAGCTCCATAATGGCTTAATTGAAGTCTGGGAAGTTTGGTATTAAACTTCTCTGCACAATATACCCACACTGATGCCAGTGTTGGATTTATTGAAAAATGCACCCAGAGGGCATCTAAGAGATCCCCCCTGGATTATAGCCACATTTCTAGTGCAGGTCTCACCGGTCTGTGACAGCCACTTCCAGACAGGTTTCTGACCACATGGGGTGAGAGCCTCTGTACTCTCTGTGGCCAGAAACAATGCCTGAACTGGATGGAGGTGCTTCAAACCTCCACTGTGCAGGAACTATAACACCTGGCAGTGAGCCTCAAAGGCTCAAGCATCTTGTTACAGTGCCCCAGGGCACTCCAGTTAGTGGAGATGCCTGCCCCCCAGACAAAGCCCCAGTTGTGCTGGCTAGTCCCGCAGGAACATCAGGAAAAACAAGGAGGAGTGACCACTTCAGCTAGGACCACACCTAAGGTGTCCAGAGCTGAAGTGAGCCCCTCCTTGCAAAAACCTCCATCTTTTTTTGGAGGACAGGGATCAATAGGGTTAAGTCTGTGTCCTCCTCCCCAAAGAGAGTAGACACTGGAAGGGTGTAGTCACCCTCAGGAACAGTAGCGCTTGGCTACTGCCCTCTCACCCCTGTAACAACCCTAAATATAGGATTTAAGGGCTCCCCTGAAACTAGCTTGTCAAATTCCTGGTGACCTCAAGAAGAAGAAAGAAGAAAAGAAGAAGCACTGCTAAGCCGACCCCCAACAGAGAAGACTGAAGACACCAACTGACTTGGCCCCAACCCTACAGGCCTGTCTCCAGCTTTTGAAGCCTGCATCCAAAAGGTGATGCATCCTGCAGGACCAGCAAACTCTTAAAAGCCTCAAGAGGACTGCCTGCACCCCAGAGGACCAAGATCATCTTCTGTGGACAATGGCCTTCCCTGAAAGGAAACACCAGCAAAGGACTCCACAACCACCCCGGATCCTTGTCCAGATGGCCCAACCAATTAGAGCTGTCCCTTGGTGATTCAGACCTTGCGTCCTCCCTGGGTTGACCCCTCATGTCCAACACGACGACACCTGCAGCCTAAATCCGGAGGACCCCCCTGATCGCGACAGAACCGGAAAAAGATTCCTGATGCCAAAAGGTACCCCAGGACCTTCAGCCCCCTGGCCTTGGGGAATCCGACCTTTGGTGTAGCAACATCCAGCAGTCAGCCCCTCTCCAGCCTTTGGTTTTCCAAAACCGACCATCTGGACTTCAACTGCAGCATCTTTGTGACCCCCCCCCGGGTCCACTTATAGGAATCATTGGGAGCCTGACGCTGTGTTTGCACCGTGCACCCAGCTGCCCCTGCGCCGCTTAGGGTTTGTGTTTGGTGCTGACCTGTGGCCTCCCCGGTCCTCCTCTAAACTCCCCAAGGTCTGCCTTCTGAAGACGCGGGTACTTACCTGCAAGCAGGCCAGATTCTGAGTGCCCCCAGTCTCCATAGGAGCCCATGTTAAATATACTTCAGCTTTGACCTCTGCACGCGGCCAGCCCAGTGTTGCTGGTGGTGGGTGATTGGGGTTAACTGGAATCCCCACCTGTGGACATCCTAACCCCTGGAGACTTTAACTGTAAGTCTTGCAGTTACCTTGAAACTGTACTAACTTTTCTTTTCCCAGAACTGTTTCTGAAAATTTAAGTCAACTTTTAAAACAGATATTTGCTATGTTCTTGAAAACCATTTAACTTGCCAAATTGAAACAAAGTGGGATTGATACATACGTTGGATACTAAGTTGCAAATGTACTTACCTGCAACTTGACTCCTGTGGTTCTAGAAATAAAGTAACAAAATATATTTTTGCTTTATTGGCCTGGAGATAAGCATTGAGTGTGTGCTTCATTTATTGCCTGTTCGTGCAAAACAAATGCTTTGCACAACCCTCTGATAAGCCTAACTGCTTGACCACACTACCACAAAAGAGAGCAGTAGTATTGTCTACTTTACTCTCTGTGAAGCCTCTGGGGAACTCCTGGACTCTGTGCACACTGTATCTCTCATTTTTATATAGTATGTACAGAGCCAGCTTCCTACTCAGGGCCATCGGAATTATGTGATTTTGCAGAAGCAGAATTTTCCACATAAATATGCATTTCCTACATTTGCCACATAATCCATCATGTTCGCAATAATCTGCTAATTTTAACACAAAAAATGTTTCTTTCTCAAATAGATCAAAAGTTACTAAAATTATTGTGATTTGTTGAGAAGCAGTGTAAGGCACCACGCAAATGTTAACTTGTCACTTTTCTATTGTTTGCTGTTGTATGTGGGGGTCAAAATATTTGCACAAATAGTGTTAACGTGTAAACATCGTGGGGAAATACTATCACATAACATGCCACACTGTGCCACATCATTTTTGTTTCCTCGCCCCATCGTTTAGTAAACCCAGACACGTAATTTGCTCGTCCCCTGTTTCATAATTCCAGTGGCCCCGATCATTGGCCAGGGGAGCCCCCTCACCACACCCATGCAGGGCAGATTTATGTACCTAGAGTAGTTGTGTGAATGTGGCTAAGTGGGCAGGGCAGTGTTAAGGTTCCTTTAGAACATATGCTTGTTAATGTCCGCATTTATGAAGTTACATATATTTAACTTTGAATCTGTGGGTTCTGTGATGCCACTCCTGCGTCTTCTTCAATATGGGCTGCTGCCGTGGTGTTTGTACACTCAGAAGCCAGATGGATCATTTTACAGGTATCAAATAAATATGTAATTGACTCATATTCTGAAGGACGTCAAATAAATCTGTCTTGAAGATTTTGTAACATTCCGTGCAGCAGTTTCTGCAGTAGCTAAAACAGAAAACGTGGAGGTTAGATGGCAAGGCCCATTTCTGAAACATACTTTTTAAAATTGTTTTCTTTTCACATCCACAACGCACTCAACCGACCTCCACCTAACCCACTTAAAAGTACAGTATCCTAAACTGATTTTTGGGGAAGCTTAGTGCAGATATATTTAAAAAAAGGCAAAGTTCGTGAACGCTTAAAATTGCCTCTCTATAGGGTAACCGTACAAGGAACTCCATTTATATTTCCCTGCACACTACATATATCTTCACGGTACGTAGATGAGGTGTTAGGAAGAGCAAATCTACACACTAACCTTGCTATATTTTGTCCTTCGATATTAGTGTGTCACGATGTTGTTGGTGTTAATATTCAGTAGTACAATCCTACTAGATTATGTGCAGTTTATGAATCTATAAATGCATGTGATTGTGATATAGATTGCCAGAGTTTGGGGAATTTCCCATTTTTGCCTTTGGCAAGATTTCAAGTTTCCCTGTTTGTTTCCCTTTACCACCCTCATCCCGATGCAAAGCTTTTCTGCAGTTTGTGAGACATTTGTTACAGTATTACGACAGAATGTTCACTTTGATTAAATCCAGACAATTTGGCAAATACGTAAGATCTTTTTTCACCACAAGAATACTTTTTGCGACATAATTTTTTGTAAAAGTTGTTTTTTTCATGCAAATGGGGAAGTCGTAAAACATTGCAACTCTGCTGCTTTCTGAAGTTTTCAATAGACCTTTGCAAAAGTACCGGCAAAAGCGTTTTACACTGACTGACCATCCGCGTGTTATGTCTGCAGATCTGTGTTTGCGCGCTGCATGCGTTCTCTCCTACGGCCGCCTCGGGAACCTCTCCGTGGTAGTTCTGTGTAGGGAGGGGGCGCGTGCATGGCCTAGTTTAGCCCCACCTCTCCCCTCCCGTCTCTACAGGCCCTGCAAGGAGCCTTAATTTGGGGGATTCGCGTCTGTGTACAAGGCGGGCTCCTGCAGCTCCGTGCACAATGCTCCCCTGGTGAAAGCAATTTCACAAATGATTCTGCAACAATACAGGAGTGTGCGGGTCTGAAATGGAAATTTCACAACGACCCTGCGGCGGGAAAGGGTGATGAACCCCTGCCTCATCCATGTGGGGGGTGGGCACAAGCAGTGGCGTAATGCAAAATGGTGCCGCCCAGCTCCCTGTGGAATGCAGTCAGGGCCCCCTAAATCTCCCATATCTCACAGATGGTCGTTGACCTTGGGCTGAATAGGGGCCCCTCTGAAGGGTTGGGGAACCCTTTAACGGTTGTTGCCAACGCGCTGCAGGGATTGCAGGGGGCTCCTGGGCACAAGAGCTACCCCACTCCGATGAGAGATGAAAGGCAGCTTCAGGTACCAGGATCCAGTAGGAACTTCCTGGAATTAAAGATAAAAATCTCACACACAGAAATCAGCCAATCCCTGAGATAGGGAATCCTGGAATCATCCCCTCACCCCCTAGGAAAAGTAGTCAAGAGGCATTGAGAAGGACACTCTGCCCCTGGGAAAAGCAACCCCCAGATCTCTGAAGGAGAATAGATGACATACAAAGGGCTCCATGAGTCCTATTGCAAGAACAGAAGATGGACCCCCATCTCCCTTGTTGTCTAATAAGAACAATCATACTTGGAGAGAAGTGGCCTAGCACAGCCCTGCCCCCTATGTCACTGTGACGGCTGCTCTAATACTAGCTGTGCCCTGGAGTAGAATCACCGTTTCTTAATAACGAGATTCCACGGCCCCTAGGAAGCAGAATCTAAGGCCCATGAGAAGTATAATTCTCAGTCCTGGGAAGGGGATTCTGTAGCCACTACAAAGGAGAAATTACAGACTGAGGTAGTATAATTTCCAGACTAGAGGAAAGGAGAATATTTGCCCCTGGGAAGGAGAATTTCAATACTTAAGAAGAAGAATCTAGGAAAGAGAATTATCAGCTCAAGGAAAGAGAATTCACAGCCTCTGAGAAAGATAAAATGTGGCCCTTGGGAAGAAGAATCCTCATCTATGGGATGGAGATTCATCAACGCTAAGAAGGATAATCTACGACCGCTGAGAAAGAGAATACCTAGTGAAGAAGAATCCCTAGTTCTTTTGAAAGAAAATCTGTAGACACTATGAAGGAGAAACCCCAGTCCCAGGATATGAGAATCCCTAGACCTTCGAAGGAGAATCTACAGCATCTGGAAAGAAGAATCTACAGCATCTGGAAAGAAGAAACACTGTGACTATGAAGGAGAATCTGTAGGCTCTAGTAATGAGAATCCACAGAACAAAGAAGGAACATATTTAGCCTTGGGAAAGAGACTCTACAACTCCTGGGAAGGATAATCCTCAGTTTAGGAGGAAGAATCTTTGGCCTCTTGAAATGAGAATGCTTGGTGTTTGGAAGAAGAAATCAAAGCCCTTAGGAAAGAGGATCTGTAGCCTGTCTGAAGGAGAAACCACAGCGAGAATCAAAATCAGAATCCCCACATCTTAGTAGGAGAATCTTTGTGGGAAGAACAATTCTCACCCTGGGGAGGGGGACCTAGGAATGTGAATCTACACCATCTGAGAAGAAGAATCGCTATGACTACGAATGAGATTCTGTAGGCTATAATAATGAGAATCCAAAGAACAAGGAAGGAGGATACTCAGCCTTGGGAAAGAGAATCTACAGAATCTGGGAAGGATAATCCTCAATCCAGGAAGAAGAATCTTTAATCTCTAGGAATGAAAATCCTCAACTCTGAGAATGAGAATCTATAGCATCTAGGAAGATGAACTGCTGCCCCTGCCGAGTCTTCAGAAGGAGAATTAGTATCCCATGGGATAGAGATTCAGTGCCGCTGGGAAGAAGACCACGCAGTTCCCACTAAAGAGATGAACCTGATAAGTACATTTCTCTAACCCTGGGTAGCCCTTCTCTATTCTCTAAGCAAGCAACCTTACCTCAGCTCCCTCGGACTTCAAACCCTAGAGTCACTCGGTTGACATCACCAACTCCTTATCTTGAACACCCCCTACCCCAGACCTACGTAGTAGAGCTCCTATGGCAAGACCTCCCGTGAAAAAAAACTATACCCCCCCTCCCCTTCCAAAATACCTAAATTCGGTGCCAGGCTCGGTGCACCCATTCATTTGAAAAAGTCCTCTTCTAAATCAGGTTCGATCATAAATCTTATATATTCGCCATTCTTGACGCGTGCATTTAGAAGTGTTTTAAATCACGTTAGCGCCTTAAAACGAAACGAAATTCCGAACATGCGGTTCTAATGCGCTAATGCGCCTAGGATTCGGTATTAAAATCTCCAAATTCGACTTCACAACATTCCGAGGGATCCCGGCATAATCCTTTCAGAGCCGCTGTCTGCGCTTGTGTGAAATAAAAGGCGCGTCTGACGGGGAGCCGCGCCCGCCTCTGCCTTCACTGCGCAAAACAGCCATTTTCGGAGTTTGCAAATCATGCTTTTTGTAGGAAACCCGCTTTCTCCGCGGCTGACCGCCTGACCCGGGAGGACGAGAACATCCACGAAAGGAAGTCAAATTAAAACTGAAAGAATCTGCGGATTTAGGCTGAAAAGGAGGTGATTTGGCCGGCGGAGGCTGAGCTTTTACTGTGAACCAGGGGCAAACAACTCGGTCCGCAGGGTTCCGGTGTAAAATATTTGAGCTTTATATTAAAAACTAACATTTATCAGTGAACCACAGCAAGCTAAAATATATATATTTTTTTAAATTAAAATAAACGAACTGAGAAATCGAAGCCTGTGGAAATAGAAAATACGTTGCATTATTTCAGTATAATTGTGCTGAAACAAATCACAGATTTACGTATACGGGCGTCTCATATTGAGCCCAGGTGTCCTCTCTCGGCGATACAGGTACAGTTTACACTCTCAATCGTCCCTCTCTGGAGACCACCTTACGGTATTTGGGGGCGAGCGTCCGCGTTCGGATGGGGCAGGCTGGCAGTTTCTAGAAGGAACATATATAGTTTATTTTGTCATTAAATCGCCAATACAGCACCCTGTGGAACAGAGGTGCACGGACAGCACAGCCCCACTGAGATGCATGCGTCCGCGTGCGAATTTGCACGTGTGTGTTTGATTTGAATTGTTTGTGTATTCACCTGTGTGCCTGTATGTTTGAGTGTGTCGTATGCGTGTTTTTGTTTCTATATGCCAGCGAGTCTTGGTGCGTGCTAATCTGTGAGCATGTTTCTATGTGTGTGTGTTTATTTGTGTGCTGTATACACGTGAATGTTTTTCCTTTGAGTCTGCCTTTTTGTGTGTGTATCTGTGAACATGTTTCTATGAGGGGGATGTGTGTTTCTGTGTATAGCTCTGCGTGTTGGCATATTTTGGTGTGAGTGTTTTTGTATGTCTCTGTGTGCGTGATTATGTACATGAGTCTATGTTTGTGTGTGTTCTTTTATATCTGTATGCGTCTTTGTAAGCGTATGTGTATGTGTGCGTGTCCCTGTACAGTACAGGTGTTTCCATGTGTATGTGCATGTTTTGGTGTGTAGTATACGCGTTTGCGAGTGGTGGTGTGAGGGCGTTACTTCTTTGTACACTTTTTTCTGTGTGTGTGTGTGTGTGTTCATGTTATTGTGTGTTAATGTCTGCTCGCGTTTATGTGTTTTTCTGTAAGTGATTCTGCCTTTGACTTTGGTTTGTGCGTGCCGCGTGTTTGCGCTTATATTTGTGTGTAGTCGTGTCTAGGCGGTTGTGCGTATATCTGTGTGTGGCTGTGTGTATGCAGTTTCTGTATGTGCGCATGTACGTTTATTTGTGTGCGCCTGTGGGTGAGTAGTTGTGTACGTGTGCTTGTGCGTCTATCTGTGTGTCTGCATGTCTGTTTGTCGCATGCTTCGGTGTGTTTGCTTGTCTCAGTTCCTTGAAGGTGCCTAAGTGGACGTGTGTGTATTTGTGCGTACGGAAGTCTCTGTCCGTACGCACCTAGGCTAGCTGTGTGCTATGTACTCACTGGTGACCACAGATGCTCCCAGCTCATGATGGCACCGTGGCAAACACGTTTTAATCCACACGACCACCGCGTGACCGTCAAAGCAGCCAGACAGATGCTTCAGGCACTAATGGGCAGTCTAGTGCCTCTCGAATTATCACTCCATTGCAGGCGCTTCGCGAAGAAAGTGCCACGCTCAGAAGCGAGGTTTTACATTAATTTAAACTGTGTGCGTGTTTAAATTTACACCGGCGCGCGCAGCACAGCCACGCAGGGGCGAGTATGTTTACCTATGTGTTTATGTATGTACCTCTTTGCAGTTAGATTTTGCCAAACATCGGAGTACGCTTGATGGAAAGTTGTCTATCCACACAATATCACCTCGAGAAAACAAATGTTCTTTGCTGTCGACAGTCGGAGGGCCTGGCGACGACGCCACGCAGAGCGGTTCACACCTTGTTGCCATTGAGTAAATGAACTGTACATAATTGTAATAATTCTGAGTTTAACAAGGAACACAACGATTAACCCATAGCAGCACAGCAGGGAGGGCAGCATGAAATACAGGCAGACGTCACTGTGAGGTAAGAGGAGAGAAGAATGAACACCTTGACGTCATCAGAAGAGAAATACTGAACGAGAATTAAACCCACAGTGGAAGTTACAGAAATACAATTCTAACCTATAATTTTATGTGATAAATGGAGCTTTAGTGCTAACAACTCGGCTGAATTGGGACCATTCAATGTCACAGAGGGATATATTGCGGGAGTGATTGGTGGTGGCAGACTCAGCTTCCTCATCAGCTCCCCCCGCGGCTGCGGGTACGCTGAGACCTGTCAGGAACATCACACAGTGCAGTCCTTATTGCAGGAAGCACCCCAAATCTGCTTCATTTAAACCCCACGCCAGCAGCTCTCCAACCGATCTGCTGCTTAGCGGGGCCGGAAGCCCCCTTTATGTCCGTTTGCTGCTCAGTGCGTCACAGAGCGGGCACGTCCTCTGACAACCCTCTGTGTGCACAGTCCGGCAGCGCAGGGTGCACCCTGCACTGGTCAGCGCCGGTCAGCGCCCTGAGGCGACCCTCGTGGCTTGGACACAAAAATATGCTATCGGACGTAAACCCCCGAACACACTCACTGGAGACCGTTCCTGCTTCCAGTGGGAATAAAAACACCACATGTTTTTTTTCTTCGTTTTTACACGCGTTGGTTTTCTGAACTGCCCACTGTCAAACGTTACTTTGACGCACTAAAAATATCGTTTCAGTGATGCACAATATCTTAAAATTCGTACTTCACGTGCTCTCTTTTCACTCCTCCCCCTTTCGCGGGTGTCATTGGATCCAATATTCAAATAATTCACGGTGATTCTGTGCGCGCTCACCTGTAAACAACGCATCTGAGGTGAAGCGCTCTGGTTGTTACGAACTTAAAATAAAAAGCGCAAATAATTTCTTAGTCGCCGTCTCATTTTGCTCAAAATCGAAACTGTGCGGTTTCAGACATTTTGGTACATTGTCTGGAATAATACAAAAACCGAGCAGGTAAACTACAGCAGCGCCCCAGTCACACGGATTGTGAAGGTGTTGGTGTATCTGCCTGTTTTCATGGGAGGGGGGTGAGGATGGTTTCAACTGTTTGTGGTTTTAGCCCCATTATACATGGATGCTCTCCATTCAATAAAGTAAAAGAGGCACATACACGCATATTTTACGAAATATACGAATTGTACAAACTTTGGCCCTTATTTATATTTTTTTAGCGCCCCTTTTGCGTCATTTTTTTACACAAAAGTGGCGCAAACTTACATAATGCAATTGTATTTTGTAATGGCGCAAACTTACATAATGCAATTGTATTTTGTAAGTTTGCACCGCTTTTGCATTAAAAAGCGGCGGAAATGCGGCGCTAAAAAAGTATAAATATGGGCCTTTGTGTTTTCATTGCAAGGCTGGACTGGGAACACAAAGCAGCCCTGGCAATTTTTTCGACCCCCCCCCCCCCCAGTGCTGGTGGCGGAGGGCGGGGGGGCTACTGTGCAAGTGTGAATCACTGCTGCTTTTGATACTGGAGGCTGATTATCAGCACCTCTGCAAAACCGGCCTCCAGTAACCAAACCGCCCCCACCGCTGCAAAACCGGTCCCACTCTTCCAGCGTCCGGGAAAACACCCGATGCCCGATACGGCCAGTCCAGCCCCGGTTCATTTTTTCAGCACCAATTTATTTATGAAAGGTAAAACTAAACGTAATAATTCCAATCAGTGCGCATTGGTTATCTCCACTTTGAAGAAAACACTCTTTTCAGGCTAACTGGGCCAAAATAAACATGTAGAATAAAATATATGCAATAGGTAACATGAGTGACATGGTCCTGACCTGCCATCTTGAGGTTCTGGTGACATTTACAAAACACTGAGGAAGAAGCCCTGTGGTTTATGATGTCACTAGAATGCCCCATAGCAATTTTGGACCATAGAACAAGGTTTCTCTCTCTCCCATCACCCTCTCTCTCTCTCTCTCTCTCTCTCTCTCTCTCTCTCTCTCTCTATATATATATATATATATATATATATATATATATATATATATATATATATATTACCTAGTTGCGGTCACCAATAGGTAGTTATAGTTATCTTAGGGTTAGGACCAAGTTTCTATATAAAAAGTGTATTTTTTACTTGCCTATATCTTTGGCACCTCTTGACGAATCTTCACAAAACTTTCCCAAAAAATGTGTATATCTAGGGATGCGGAGGATTTGCGACCCCTCACAATCTTGTGCAGAGATCTTATTGGCTGATAACATTTGAACAACAGAAGTTGTTGAAGTGTTGTCAGCCATCTTGGGACTCAGCTGAGTCCCAAAAAAAGTAAAAAATAAAAGAAAGGAGCCAGCGTACCAATACTCTCATTCCTTAGTTCTGGTGGTGGGGTCCCAAAGGGAACCCCCCTGGGCTAAAAAGCATTTTAAAAAAGTTTACGAGCAGAGATACGGTGGATCCATGACTCCGCTCTTAAATCTTTTAAAAATGAAGCATGGGAGATCGCCCTTTGTTAGCCTAATGCCCCTGGGTGGGCCAAGTCCAGCAGGCTTTTTTTTTAAGTGGATGGGCCTCCTTGGCCCTCTCCCAATGCCCCGGGGACCACCACCTCCCCAGGGCTCCTGTAGTATGCAGGAGGGGGCCTCCTGGCCCCTTCCCGCTGCCCTACTGGACCCCGTGCCTAGGAGACCACTACCCCCGGGATTAGGTTCTTGTTGGAGGGAAGCTGCGCGACCCCGCCCCCTTGATGACATAGATGGCCCTGGGACCGCCACCCCCAGGGCTGGCTCCTGCTATGTCCCCGGAGTGTCCACCCACGGACATAGCTGTTTTCTGTGGCTGGGCTGCCATGCTGCAGCCAAGCTATAGCAAACACTTTGGGTTTTGACAGTAGGACCTTTAAAGCAGGTCCGCTCTCAAAGTTCGAAGTTTCATCTCGGTCTCCTTAAATGCGTCAGCAAGCAGGGAGAAGTTGTCAAAGCAGCTCCTTGCTTGCTAAAGCATAGGCACTGCGGGAGAAGCCTTAAGGCTTCCCCCGCAGGGCCAGGTAGCCCGTAAGGGCTTTTTATTAAAACATAATAAAAAAATAAGGACTGCAGGGGGAGCCCTTGAGGGCTCCCTTGCGGTCCCACATAGCCCACAAAGGGCTTCGTAATAAAGTTTTAAATTAAAAAAAACAAAATAAGTAAAAAAAGAAGTAAGGACCGCTGGGGAGCCTTTGAGGGCTCCCTCGCGGTCCCACATAGCTTATAAAGGGCTAAAAAAAAAGCTATGGGGGTTTGAGTCAAGCTGGACTCTTTTTTTTTAAATAATAAAACAATTACACTTTAAAAAAAATATGAAGTACATTTTTTTATTAAATCCAACAAAAATTACTCATTCTAAGTATATGAGATATTAAAGCCTAAAAAACTATCTTTCTCTCTCCCTCTCACTTTCTTTCTCTCTCTCTCTTTCAATCAATTTCTCCCACTCACACCCACTTAGGCACTTACGCACCCACTCACAGACCCACTCAGGCACTCAAGCACCCACTCACAGACTCACTCAGACACTTATGCACCCACTCACACAACCACTGACACCCTCATGCAGCCACTCACAGACCTGTGAACACACTGACACACAAACTAAAACAATGATGTACGTACTCTCACACCCAGACAATCTGACAGCCACTCTCACCCCCAGATGCATTCTCTCACACCTGTTCTCACACCCAGGAAGCTGCGGCTAATTTCCACCACACAAGGCAAAAAAGCTGTGCACAGCGTGGGTAGAGGTGGTTAGGGGTTGCTAGCATGCAGGCCAGGTCTTGCAGGCCACCTCCCCTGCGCATGGGTGGAAGATGTGCCCGGTTGGGTGCTTATAGGTGGTTGGCCTCCAGCCAGGCCCTGTGGCCAACCGCCGCCGAGCAAGGCCAAAGGCTGTGCATGGCGGTGGTTGGATTAACGTATAGTAATTAAAATTACCATACATTAAAAAAATATAGAAATTCACTGAAAAAAATAAAAGTTACAGGGACATTATGTTTAGAAAATAGAATTTTAAAAAATCATAGAAACCCACTTAAAAAAACAAAGGTTACAGGGACGGTATTTTTAGGTTCACATTTTAAGCAAACCAAACCATAGAAATTCACCAGTTATAGTTACAGTTACCTCATGTAACTATAACTTGTGCTCTAAGGTAACTATAACTCACACCCTTTCCACAAACTGCTAAATACACCACAAATTCCAGCACTCATGACATCTTTGATAACAAAATTGATAATATCAATGTAATATTTGCAGTAACATTTTTGATGAAAATAACTGTGCATGTTGAGGGCATGAGTTATAGTTACTTTAGGGCACAAGTTATAGTTACATGAGGTAACTTTAGCTATAAATGGTGAATTTCTAGGGTTTGGTATGCTTAAAATGGGAGCCTAACTACAGCGACCCTGTGAACTTTGTTTTTTAAGTGAATAATATATATAAAACTATACATGAGTGAGTGCTTTTATTTCTTAAAATAACATGGCAATAAACCTATACTTCACGGGGATCCATGAAACATGGAAGATATTTCACCAGTTCCTCTGTAATGTGAAAAATAATTCAGAGGTCCCTGTGGAATAAGAGCTTCATCCTAATAAAAACCTCAAACTACCCAACTACTCAGCACTTTACTAATTGAATTAGAACAGTGGACAATTGTA
This sequence comes from Pleurodeles waltl, assembly GCF_031143425.1. Taxonomy (NCBI): domain Eukaryota; kingdom Metazoa; phylum Chordata; class Amphibia; order Caudata; family Salamandridae; genus Pleurodeles; species Pleurodeles waltl. Next base: position 1,078,039,022 of record NC_090445.1, on the reverse strand, counting down.
ATCACTTAGCTACAACTTAAAACCTTGAAGAGAATAGCTTCAACTGTCTTTACTTTCTACAGCCTGAATGTTCATTTTTATCTAAAATCAATATTTTTAACTACGTATTGGAGCATTGTTCTTGTTTTTCTCTAAAGACACTCAAACAGCACAATTCATTATTTCATGTACCATTGTAAACAAAGTTTTCTAATAGGAAACACATCAAACTGCCCGAACATAAATGTGTAATATAATCATACAGAACGTGTCCTGTATATAATTATACATATATACTGTTAGATAGATAGATAGATAGATAGATAGATAGATAGATAGATAGATAGATAGATAGATAGATAGATAGATATCTTATGGACCACTGACCGGTGCCAAGGGCATCAGTGCTGGTGTCGCAGATCAGCCCCCTTCAACCCATTAGTCAGCAGAAAAAAAACGGAAGAAAATCTAGTCCACAATTATTGGCATGATTTTTAAAACAATTCAATGGAGAAATAGTCATTTTTTCATATATAAATCAAGACAAATCCTGCCATTTAGAGAGTTATTCTCTGAAAATTCTCACTCTCTGATAGTCATAGGAGGCCCTATTTTCAGGGTGGCAGCAAGACAAAAAGTGCATAATTTGTTGCACAGGCATTTTGGTAGCGGCAGGTGCGTCTTTTGGCCCTAAATGTCCTCAGTTTGCGCTAGGAGGGGTGCAGTGGTGACTGGCTGTGGCCATTGCTGGCTCACAGAGGAGCGTCTGCAGTGCTTAATTTGAGCTTGTTGTTTCCAGTGCGGAGCACCAGCACTTATTTGTGAGGGCTGATGCTTATTTTTCTGCCTCAAGCATTTACTGCGAGCAAAAGAGACATAAAGGAAAGATGGAGGAAGAGAAAAATGAAAAAGCATCACAATGGGAGAAAGCAGAAAGTTGCAAGAGTGAGCTGAAGGGGCAGGAAGTGGCTTTAAATGGATTGAAGAGGCCTTAGATGACTTCAGGATTACGCAGCCTCAGTATTCCCTGTTCTCACACTTATTTGCAACAGCCGCATGTTTAAGAGGAGGGCTTTGGGCACCGGCACATTTTTATTTACAAATTAAGCACTGAGAATCTGCACACCCCGCTCTGGCAGACAAAGTGGATGACAATGGTCAGGAGAAAGAGGGGTCCTTCCCAAAGACCATTTACCTAATGTGCGCAACTTAACACTAGTGTACCATGCTTTTCCGTCTGCAATTGTAGAACATATTATATTGAACTAATTTTAGTGCTCAAAGGAGAGATGTGCTGCACGCTTTAGCCACTATAGAACGAGGCCTTCTCACTAGCAGTTATTCAAATTAATCTATCACATCCTATCAGTGGGTGAGTACATATTAAATGGTCACACTGCTGAGTGGGTAAATGTGGACTTAAATGAGAGACCCAAGTCATACTGACAAGGCCTAAATAGCTTGAAACTAGTCTAGGGCTGCTTATGTTCCCTTCTTGAGGCTGTTACACTAGGCATTTTGGCATGGACTGTTCCCATGTAATTACTGATTTGCATAAGGCAAGCCTCTGTCTAGAGTGTCATAGTGAGTGAAAAACAATAAGCAACAATGAACTGCAATGTGGCTTGAGAAATTGGCAGTGACTAAGGTTATTTCAAGCATTCCATCCATCATCGTGTTATTTATCGCAGTGACACCCTAAGTGCAACAGGTGTGCTCAGATATGGGTGGACTGTGCCATAGGACTCAAAATACACCCTACTGACTAGACCAATATAGGCCGAAATAAGTCTGGGTTTGCTTGTATTGCTTTCTGGAGGGGTTGTAAAGAGTGTATGTGCCACCCGGGAAACAGATGGGGCGGTGCGGAGGTCTGTAATGCTGCTGATGGGTGGAGATGAACTACAGGAGCTCTTTGATTCTCTCCCTGATACAGGGGACAAGGCTGATTTTGACGCAGCAGTAACTGCTTTGAACAGGCATTTTGATCCTCAACTCAACTCGGATTATGAACGTTTCAAACTGAGACAGGCACAACAGACCGAAGTTGAGTCGATGGACATGTTTTACGCTAGGTTGAGAAAACTAGTGAGTTTGTGCACCGGGCTCAACCAGCAAGAGGAGATCCGAGCGCAGATCATCCAGGGTTGCCGATCTAATGCCTTGAGAAAGCTTATTCTTCGACAACAGGGTATGTCCCTTGATGACATTTTGATTCTTGCAAGGTCACATGAACTGTCTGCGGTGCGAACAGATGCGATGGCGGCCGTGAGAGGTCAGTCGTTAGCTGCAGCGTCATCATCTAGGGTAGTCCAGGTAAAAGAGGAACAAGTGGATGCTGTCCAGACACGTCAGGCAGCACAGCGCAAGATAAACCCTGCCAAACCCAGTGATAGGGCTTGCGGAAGCTGTGGCTATGAACACCGACCAAATATGGGGTGCCCGGCAAAAGGACAGTCCTGCAACCGCTGTGGCAAGCCGAATCACTTTGCTAAAATGTGCCGATCTAGGAGGAATAAGCCAGGAGAGCAGAAAGGACGAGATACGAGTGTGAGAGCTGTATCCAAAAGTACGGAGGAGGTAAGGGACCAAGCAGTGGCGAGTGGCCCGGTCTTTGAGGAAGACGAGGAAGAGGACATTTTCGTAATATCCTTCACGGGAGGGAAGCCACGGAAAGCAAGACCGCCGCCCATGAGTGATGTTCATGTCAACGGCACGCTTGTCTCCGTACTCATTGACACAGGGGCATCTGTCAATGTCATGGATGAAACTCTTTTCCAAAAACTCGTACCTACCCCGCCACTTACCCCAACGGCTACCAAAATATATAACTACGGAGGGCGAGATCCCCTTCCCCTCAAGGGAATAGTGGAGGTGGCTGTAAGCAGTGGGGACAGATCTACAGAGGCAAAGTTCTATGTGGTGGCAGGGGATCGCGGCACTCTGCTAGGGTGTCACACGGCAGAAGAGCTAGAACTGGTGTTCTTTGCACGACAAGTATACGATACTCAAGTGGAACACCTTCTTAACGAGTTCCCACAGCTCTTTGAGGGGCTGGGACGGATGAAAGGAAAACGCATCAAACTGCACATAGACCACAGTGTGGTTCCAGTGGCACTGAGACATCGTCGAGTGCCATTTCATCTGCGACCTGTCGTTGAAAAAGAGCTGCAGCTGTTGGAAGACCAAGGGGTCATTGAGAAGGTGGATGGGCCTACGCCATGGGTGTCACCGTTGGTGATCGCGCCAAAACCCAAACAGCGGGGAGCGATTCGCCTCTGTGTTGATATGCGCCTGCCCAACAAGGCCATTCGAAGAGAGAGGAACATAACGCCCACGATGGACGACATTATGGCTGATCTGAACGGGGCGCAGTGGTTCTCAAAGTTGGATCTCAATGCGGGGTACCATCAGCTGGAACTAGACCCCGGAAGTAGGAACATCACTACCTTATCAACACAAATAGGGCTGAGAAGGTACAAGAGGCTAACCTTTGGAGTGTCCTCAGCCGCTGAAGTATTTCAGAATGCAATTAGAGAGACGTTGTCGGGACTACCGGGAGTAATCAACTTAAGCGATGATATCTTGATACACTACAAGACGAGAGAGGAGCATCATCGTCATCTAAGAGCAACGTTGAAACGGCTGACTGAAGAAGGGCTAACCCTGCATAAGAAGAAATGTGCCTTCTATCAAACCTCAGTAGAATTCTTCGGCTATGTATTTTCGAAAGATGGTCTGCAAGTGGACCCCCGGAAGGTGTGCGATGAGCTGTCTACCAATAAAGATGGTTTGATTCTGAGGGGACGAAGAATTGTGCTTCCACAATGTCTCTGGTCCAGAGTGATTGATCTGGCTCATCAAGGACATCAAGGAGCTGCTAAAACTAAAGCGAGATTACGTGCCAAGGTGTGGTTCCCAGGCATGGATAGTCAGGTTGACAAGATGATAGGGAGGTGTCACTCCTGTATCATAACATCGATGGAACCTCCGAGTTGCCCAGTGGTGACCGAACCGCCCACTCTGAAACCTTGGGCTAAAGTAAGCATGGACTTTGGGAGCTTTCCAGATGGGAGGTTGACTGCTGTTCTGATTGAGTCCTATACTAAGTTCCCGGTGGTTGAGGTGGTATCGTCAACGGCGTTTGAAAATGTGCGGCCAGTTCTGCAAAAGACGTTTGCTTTGTTTGGTCTGCCTCACGAATTTCGAACCGATAATGGTCCCCCGTTCCAAGGGCAAGAATTTAGGTCGTATCTTGACAGTTTGGCCATTCGTCATTGCAAAATAATGCCTTACTGGCCTCAGGCGAACGGGGATGTGGAAAGGTTCATGCGAACTCTGAACAGGGCTCTAAGGATTGGAGTGGAGCAGAAGGAAGACAGTGAACAGTGTTTGCACCAGTTCCTGAGTGCTTATCGTCAAACGCCCCATAGCACTACTGGTTGTGCTCCCTCTTCCTTGATGTTCAAAGTGTCTCCCCGTGACTGTATCCCATCAGGTCCTAAATGGAAACCTCCGGTGTTGGATGTTGAAGCCACCCAAAAACGACGAAGAGCTACTAATAAAAGGGCGAGTGACCAACGACGAGCTAAGTATCGAGGGTTTCAAGAGGGAGATCAAGTGGTAGTAAGGTGTCGGCGAGGAGGAGGAAAGTTTAGAACACCATTTGAGCCCGAGGTGTGGGAGGTCATTGGTGTGAAGGGATCAATGATAACTGCGGTCCGAGGAAGACAAAGAGTGACACGAAATGTGTCACATTTTAAGAGAGCTGGCCTGAGGGAGTCGGCTGGTGAAGAGGGAGAAGTAGATGATATCATAGATGGTCCATCAACCGTGGTCCAAGAGACGGAGAGCGTTACTAGGCCAATGCTGACTGAACAAACCCAGCCTGGTTGCGTTTCTGAGCATGAAGGTTTGCGCACCAGAAGTGCGAGATATGACTTACGCCCCAATCCTGTACCGAGCAGTCAGTTGAAAGACTTTGTCTGTCAGATGGACTGTTTGTAACCTGGATTCCGTTGTTGTCTAGTAATTGTTGAGCAGCTGTCGGAGAAGGAAGTCGATAGCGTAAAGAGATTTACAACCGTTTAAAGTATACAGTGTTTGCGATCATGGGGATAAGGGGTTAAGGGGTTTGAAGTGCTTTTGTTATTAGCTATTTATATTGTTTCTATTTTTGTTTAAGTTTATTCTATATTACTCCTTCTCCATGTGGAGTAAAACATGGGGGGGATGTAAAGAGTGTACTGAGAGCCATGCGGGCTCTCCTTGTTTGCGTAGCGTGCTCTGCGTGTCGGGAGGGGCACGGATCACGGGGTTATAAATAAAGCAGGAACTGCGAGGACGCAGTTCCACGCGTGTCTACAAATAAGCACTGTCTCCGTGTCATGTATGAGCACACGCTTGTTTTACCAAAACTACAGGGGCCATGCCTGGCACTTCAGGATGGCGTGTTATCAGGAGCAGCAAGGTCGCTACTGATTTGCATAAGACAGGTTTCTATCCAAAGTGGAATGGTGGTAAAAAAACAATACACTGTAGTGCAAGCAGGAGTGATCACCCATGGCTGAGATTAATTCAGGTGTTTCATTCATCACATCGCTGTTTGTTACTCTACATAATCAGGGCATGTCAGTGTAGAGGTCAGCAGTGGCCCTTCCGAGCTAGTGTTAGCCACCGAATGCGAATAACACTCAGACAGAGAGACCACATCTGTTTTGTGGCACAGATGAGGCAGGAAGTGGAGTTGGATCTAGGGCTGAGGGAGGGGGAACAGGAGACAGGCTACAGTGGCATCATCTAATACCTCTCCCACAGGATACTGCAACCGCTGCAGTGAAACTCTGGGAAGGGGGGTGGAATGTTACAGTGAAGGCCCCCAGGTTAGCTACCTGAGAACATCTCCTCCAAGATCATCCACCATTGTACTGCCACATATGTAAAGGGGAGCCAAAGATTCCCTTCTGCACCCCAGTTGAACATAAATATCAGACAGTGGTTCCAAAGAACTAATTCAAGCAATCTGTTTTGATTGTTTGGCAGTGCATATAAAGCAAAATTTCATGTTATATGTATGAAGAGCGCTAATTAAATAAAACCCTTGTTGTAATCAATACATATGTTAGATATACATATCAACAAGAACAATAACAAAATATTGTATTGAGAGCTGTATATGCAATACACATTTATACAGAATGTCACTGTAGAGTCTACTGTTGACAGTAAAGTGCACTGTGACTGAAGTGCTCTAATGGGAAGGTATGCAGAGGGAAGACAATTGCTGCATATCCAGATCCGAAACATTTAATAGTAATTTTAGGATGAAGGATCAGGGTTGTCAATAACATCCCCCAAAAAATCCAGTCCACTGCATAGTAGATGATGTTTCAACCTGGGGCCCTTTTGTCTGTTCAGGTCAAGGCAGGCCAGGGTACCATAACAGGAACAAGTTAATTAAGCATTATCCAAAACAATAAAAATATTGTTCATCTCAGTGAGAGTTCATAAAATGCTGGAGTCAATGAGTTACACCAGGCATGTCATTATACGAAGGGATGAGTCTGTATCGTGGCACACTAGAGTAGCCATCTACATATACATGTACCTGAACATGTGCCCTGATTCTACACTCATTTGCGTCATACATGTGGTTCACTAATATCTTTCAGATAGATTTAAGTGAAATAATGCGATTAAGTGAGACTGGCAGAATCCTTTAAACCTTGCAGGCCGGTAGATATCTCCCCCTGAAAGAGGCAGTAAAACAGGCCTCTGTATTCAATTGCAAAACATGGTGCCTTGACTGTCAGTCACCCAAAAAATCCAGGCACAAAGGACAGTATCCTGTTTTTAAAAGGGTGCCACTTACATTTCTGATTACATACAAAAGGGCACTCAATATCCCCTTGCGAGCTTGGGTGTCAAATGTCGGGTAGGTAAGGATGCTAACAAAGGATTTGTTCAGAAGACAAATTAACACATGAATGCATTAATCAGTTGAGATGTCGAAGAATGACATTGAAACTTAATTAAAAGTTGTATACTTTTATTTTAGGAAAGTACATTTTAGGATGCAGGTGTATGTATTTATGTTAAATTTATAGAGAAATTCAAAATCATAAGTACAGGGGTTCAAAAATTCAATCTCATCGTACATTGACAGTGATCATTGCACTACTTTTCTTAGCTAGTATGCCATTTGTCAGCGTATGTTCAAGCCCACTTTCTAGGCGTTCAAGATCCAGGCTTGCACAGAAGAACTAGGCTCTATACTGAAACTTAACAACGACTATAGAGAAAGTTGGGTTATGCGTCAACGTTTCGGTCTCAGTTGTTATACATCTGTGAGATCATCTTCAGGACTGTATAGTTTCATGAAGATGAAAGACCCCCACTAGATCAGTTGAATAGTGACTGCGACTTGTATTGAGCACTGTCAAGGGACTGGGCAATGAAGAGATATTGCGAACGTTTTTGTATTCCCAATATAAATTGAGTAATTGAATTATTTTCTGGAGACTCTGCATGTATGTACGTACGTCTCAGTAAGAAATCACTGTGCTTGTGCTGGTCAAAGTAGTCCTAGCAGAGATGCGGCAAAGCCGTCTGTCTTGCTTGGCATTCAACATTAGTTTGAAGCCTGGATTTCTCACTGGGTTCAATTTAAGGGGGTGGGGGGGGGGGGGCGGGTAGTGGAGCTCTAATTCTTTTAGTCATGGATATGAGGGAATAGTGAGGTTTTTTAGAGCACACTTTTCGTTTTTCTCTTTGTACAGTATTTTTGATGGTGGCAATGAGGGGCATGGCATCAGAGGAGGTATCCATGACAAACAGCCCCTTTCCATGGGAAAAAAGCATGAAGGGGCAGGGGAGGGTGTCTGAGAACGCATATCTCATTTCTCTGGAAAGGATATGATAGAGAGGTTGGAGTTGGGGTGCTCACTACCTTTTTCCCTGAGATGTATAGAGTCAGGTGGTGTCTGGTGGCACACTGCCAAATCCTCTTTACACGGTTTAGAAACAGGGGAGGTATTTGGGGCACACAGCGTTTCCCCTGAGAGATCTGCTGAGCCAGGTGGTGCCTTGTGGCACACTGCCAGTTCTTTACAGAGGAAGCGACTGGGGCCACACTGCCTTTTCCCCCATAGATGTATAGATTCAGGTGGTGTCTGGTGGCACACTGCTAGTTCGTCTTGACAAGGCAGAGACCAGGGAGGTGCTTGAAGAGAGAGGGGCTTGTGAAGCACACAACCAGTCTCTGTGG